>NC_073379.1:94224238-95530488 GCF_028641065.1 Leucoraja erinaceus | reverse complement strand
AAGAAACTTGGACACCTGGACATTGTCAACAAAATATGTCATAAAACTGACACAGCAGGGAATCTTGCACAGACAACCTGCACACAATAAACACAATTTGAAGGTGATAGACAGAAAGTTGTAAAACTTTAACAGACAACAGTATTGTATAATTTTGCTACATTGAGGAGTGATTCATGAGGATGGAGAGCAACTAATACAACTATTCTGTTTCTAAACAAATGTCAAGACAGCTTAGGAAGCATAACTGGGACTCAACTTTGAAAGGATCATGCGAGTTCACCTGTGTTTAAGAGGGAACTGCAGATGCTGGAGAATCGAAGGTTACACAGAAAAGCTGGAGAAACTCAGCGGGTGCAGCAGCATCTATGGAGCGAAGGAAATAGGCAACGTTTCGGGCCGAAACCCTTCTTCAGACTGATCGGGGGTGGGGGTAGGTGGAACCTCCTCTCTAACTGTCCCCCATCTGTGATCCCTCCTGCCCTCCAACTGTACGACCACATTCTTCCTCCTTTTCCCTTTCTTGTCCCCACCTACCCCCACAGCCGATCAGTCTGCTTCAAGGGTTTCGGCCCGAAACGTTGCCTATTTCCTTCGCTCCATAGATGCTGCTGCACCCGCTGAGTTTCTCCAGCTTTTCTGTGTAACATGCGAGTTCACCTGCTGGGTACAGAAAAGTACGAGCCACATGGCAAATTAACATAGACTTTTTTGATGTGAATGGCATTGGCAGTGCTGCACTTATGCCCCATTCTGTAAGTAACCTGAGAACACTGACACTCTTGCTTGGTGATTGTTTTTTTACACTTGGGAACATTAAGCAACAACTACCTCACATTGGATTGAAGTGATGCGCAGGTCATGAGAGACCAGAGCATAACTTTGGTGTGATAGAATTCAGGTGTGATAGAATTGGAGGGGCAAGAGGTGGAGGTGTTGCATTGCTAGTCAGGGAAGATATTACAGCAGTGCTTTGGCAGGATAGATTGGAGGGCTCGTCTAGGGAGGCTATTTGGGTGGAACTGAGAAGTGGGAAAGGTGTAGCAGGTGGGACTAAGGGAAAAAAGTTGTTCAGCACGGACTTGTAGGGCCGAGATGGCCTGTTTCCATGCTGTAATTGTTATATGGTTATATGGTTATATGGTTTAGTAAACGGGTTGGATTTTGTTTTATTTGACCACCTCGCGGGCACAACCTTCGTGGTTTTCTTTTCAATGGTCTTCGAATTACCCAATTTAATGAATTCAATTTCACAACCAGTTCTAGTTGGGAATTAGAAGTCTCAGCGTCTAGGTTGGTAGCCCAGTATCACACGCACCACATTACCAATACCAATCACAACAGGACTGAGAGGTCACATTTAACTAACCTCCTGGAGGTTTTCCAAAGAGATGATGGACAGGCGAAATGAATCTGATATTATATACTTAGATGTTCAGAGAGCTTTTGACAGGATCCTATATTGGTGATTAATGGGCACGGCAAGGACTTACATAATTGAAAGTAAAGTGCAGCTCTGGATAGGCGTTTGGAAAACAGAAATAGCACTTAAATACAAATGAAAACTTTTCAGCTCAGAGTATTAGGAGCCAGTCTTGGAATCCATGCTGTTTTCAATTATTTGAATGACTTTAACTGAAATCTTGAGGATAATTTGAAAATCAATACACCACAAACAACTAACAATGAAGCAACTAGAATCAGGGAACTCTTTTTGGAATTTCTAACACTTCATTGGAATTTAGTTTTGGGCTCACACAACACCGACCGCAAACAACAAAACTGATGGTGTACAATTTCAGAGACCCAGATTGAATCCTGTGCATCCAGTGCTGGAGTGCATCCAGTGCTGTGCATCCAGTGTGGAGTTTGCACATGGGTTTCTTCTGGGTGGTCCAGTTTCCTATCATATTCAAGGACATGCAAGTTGGTGGGTTAATTGACTATATAAACTGCCTCTGGTTTGTAACTGGGTGGCTATATTTAAGGGAGACAAAGGGAACATGGGATTAAAAGGGTATTTTACAATCAGCATGGTTGGGCTGAAAAGCATGTTTCCCGGATTTTATGGTTTCTAGTTGATATAAAATAATTGTTAAAGAGCCTGGAACCTAATTAAAAAAAAAGGAATGCCTTACAAATGGCAATGCAAGACAATGGCTGGGAGAAAGAGATTGGAATAACGTTGGAATTTTTTTTTAAACTTACAGCATGGTGCTTCATTCACGCTGCCTCAGCGAGGCCAGCAGCATAATCAATGACGAGTTGCACCCTGGCCACTCTCTCTTCTCCCCTCTTTCATCGCGCAGAAGGAATTGAAGAGTGAAAACGTGCACCTCCAGATTCAGGGACGGTTTCTTCCCGGCTGTTATCAGGCGACTGAATCATCCTACCACAACCAGAGAGCAGCGCTGAACCGCTATCTACCTCTTTGATGACCCTCGGACTACCCATTATCGGACTTTGCTGGCTTTACCTTGCATTAAACATTATTCCCTTATACTGTAAATGGAAGGATTGTATTTCTGCTGACTGGTTAGCATGCAACAAAAAGCTTTTCACTCTACCTTGGTACCCGTGACAATAAACAAAACTGAAACTGAAACTTAATTGCATTAAACTAAAGAATAATATCCTATGTTTCATTACTTGGCCATCATGTGATAGGATATCATTTGTATTTCCCTTAGAGCCTGCAGCTACAATATACAACATTTACTACCCACAAACACACCTGCTATTTCTAGCTCCCAAGTCAGTCCTGTGGGACACGTTTGTTGCACCCTCCATAACAATCATGCTTCTTCAGCCCACAGGCACTGATGATGCATCCTTCATTTCATTAAGTGATTAGAATGAACTCTCTTGCTGACATCTGACATCCATGTCCACTTTGGAGATGTTTCGTACAAGACCCCACTTCATTGAAGGAAGTACAGGTTGTTCTGCTATAACACCTGTTTCCATTACACAAATTGTTTGATAAATGAGGGAACAATTTGTATTATGCATGCCAAATTGGTTATTACATGCTATCAGGAACTTAAAAGCAATTTTGGAAATTAACAAGCATAAAAAGGCTGTCCTGAAACAAGACAATCCAGGGAAAAATAGTTTACCATAACTTCCCCACAGTAATCAGACTTCATTGGCTTGTAATGACACAACCTGTCATTCTCACCGTAGATGGCCATTAAAATTGCATCTATTAATAATTGTTGTATGATGCCCTATTAAAAAAAAGCATAACATACATCCTTTAGCTAGCAGTATCAAAAACAAAATTATAGTTATTCCAACACCATATTATAATACAATTTTCTATAGCAAGAGATTTCTTCAGATTACATTATGGGAGATCTACCTGTTGTTAACAAACATATCCATAGTTGACACCATAGGGTGCTGATCCAGCAGATTATGGGAAGCTGGTCTAGAGATTAGAATGGGAGGTGGTCAATGAGGTTGATATAACAAATGTAAGAAGTCAGAAGTATTTTCCTTCAAGGCAGACATTAGACAAATTCTTGATTATGGAGGACAGTCAGTGGATATTTTTAAGGCAGAGATGGACAAATTCGTGATTAGAACGGATGTCAAGCGTTATGGGGAGAAGGCAGGAAAATGGGATTAGGAGCCATGATTGAATGGTGGAGTAATCTCAATGGGCCGAATTACCTAATTCTGCGCATTTAACTTGTGAACTGAAGTAAAAAAAGCAGGATTAGGCTATTCAGCAACTCATACTCGCTGCACTATTCAATAGGATCATCTCTTATCTCAACAGTGTGGCGGCTCCCAAGGGTCGTGCCATCATACTGTCGAACCCCTCGGCACGGGAGTGGTTCAGTCCGGAGGCGGCCCTTAGCCAGAGGGTTTAAAGGCAGGGGTTTGGGTGCCATCTTTCTCTTGTTTGGTCTTCCCTACGACCAGGAGGAACATAATTAAAGGTGCCTCTCAAAACACTGGACCGTGCTTCCTTTTGAGACCCACGCACCACAACAGCAATTTGTTGTGCCTACTCCATATCCTTTGATCCCCTTAATAGCAAACTTTTTATCAAACTCACTATTAAAGATTTTCAATGACTGAGCATCAATAGCCCTTGCAGATAGAGAAGTCCAAGATTTATTATTGTCTGTGTTTAAGAGGGAACTGCAGATGCTAGAGAATCGAAGGTTACACAAAAAAGCTGGAGAAACTCAGCAGGTGCAGCAGCATCTATGGAGCGAAGGAAATAGGCAACGTTTCGGACCGAAACGTTGCCTATTTCCTTCGTTCCATAGATGCTGCTGTACCCGCTGAGTTTCTCCAGCTTTTTTGTGTAACCTTTATTATTGTCTGGTCTGGTTAAGACATTTCTTCTCATCTCTGTTTTGTGGGCCTGGTGCTCCGTTTCATCAAATGGCTATTGCCTTTAATTGAGACTGTGGGTCGCTTGGTCCAGTAATGAGAAATATCAACGCCGGTCAATCCCGTTGTAACTTTGTGTATTTCAATGAAATTGTTCCTCATTCTTCTAAATTCCAGAATGCATTGGCCAATTCTGTTTGATCTCTGTTTGCATGACTAATCCACCACCCCCAGGATGAGTATTCGTTCCTTCTATCAGAAGTGTATCCTTCCTTAGGTAGAGAGATCAGACCCCCACAGAAATTTCCAGATACAACCAGGCCCCAATGTAAGTGGACCAAAATATCTCTACAGTTATACTGAAATCTCTTGCAAAAATGGTCAACATATCATTAACTTCATGTTTGCTTCCATGTTAACTTTCAGTGGTTCATGACCAAGGAGACCCAGGTCCTTTTGAATACCAAACACTCATCTTTTCAAAGAATTATACAACTTTATACATTTTTCTACCAAAATGAATGACCATATTTTTTTACATAATACACCATCTGTCATCAGCCTGCTTATATTCCCTTGCCATGTTTAAGCATCCACCTTACCTCTTTCAGTGCCAGGAAGGGGTTGGGATGTGGCAAGTTGGTACATGAAGTGATGTGGGAGGTTGCTAGGTGAGGTAGTTCAAGAGATTGGCAAGGCTTTTGGTTCAGGAAGTTGGGAAGCGGTGATCCGGCTAATTGACCAAGAAGCCATTTTAGGAGTTTGGTAGGTCAAGATCGCTCAACCAGGTCCCCTTTAAGTATGGACCAAATAACACTTACAAGTGTTGAGCAAAAGTCACTGAAGAAGTTTTTAGAAAGATCCCGACTCAAAATATCATATGCCCATATCCCTCCACAGATGCTGCCTGACCCATTAAGTTCCTCCAGCTATTCGTTTTTGCTGAAGATTCCAGCATCTGCAGTCACTTGTATCTCACACGCATTGAGATGTCCTGCTCCTGCAATGATCATTGCTGAGCACAGGCCCTTGACTTTCCATTTCCCATTGAAACTAAACTGCGTATTGCATAAATACCGGGCCACCATGTCATCCATTATCCTGGCATAAATATTTTAGCTTTGCAAATGTTTGTGACTTCATTCACAAATGATTGATTTAGCACCATAACCTGAATTCACATGATTTATAATGATAGGAGTAAATGAGAAAATGTAATTCCCACTCCGCTGTTAATTCACAATGAATTGAACACATTAAATCCTTTGTCCAAAGCAATAAATTAAGTATTGGCAACAGTAGAAACCAAAATAGGAAATGCAATCAAGCAGAACATTAACATTTGAAGGTAGACAAAAATGCTGGAGAAACTCAGCGGGTGAGGCAGCATCTATGGAGCGAAGGGAATGGGCAACGTTTCGGGTCGAGACCCTTGTTCAGACGGATATGACGGTGGGGAGGTGGGAAGAAGAAAGGAAGAGGTGGAGCCAGTGGGCTGAGGGAGAGCTGAGAAAAGGAGGGGAGAAAGCAGGGACTACCTGAAATTAGAGAAGTCAATGTTCATGCTGCTGGGGTGCAAACTGCCCAAGCAAAATATGAGGTGCTGCTCCTCCAATTTACGGTGGTCCTCACTCTGGCCATGGAGGAGGCCCAGGATAGAAAGGTCGAATTCGGAATGGGAGGGGGAGTTGAAGTGCTGAGCCACCGGGAGATCAGGTTGGTTAATGCGGACCGAGCGGAGATGTTCGGCGAATCGATCGCCAAGCCTACACTTGGTCTCACCGATATAAAGCAGTTGACACCTAGAGCAGCGGATGCAATAGATGAGGTTGGAGAAGGTGCAGGTGAACCAGTGCCAAATCTGGAAAGACTGCTTGTGTCCTTGAATGGAGTCAAGGAGGGAGGTAAAGCCACAAGTGTAGCATTTCTTGCAGTTGCAAGGGAAAGTGCTAGGAGAGCGGGTGGTTTGGGTGGGAAGGGACGAATTGACCAGGGAGTTACGGAGGGAGCGATCTCTGCAGAAAGTAGACAGGGGAGGAGATGGGAAGATGTGGCCAGTGGTGGGATCCCGATGGAGGTGGTGAAAATGTCGGAGGATTATTTGTTGTAAGTGACGGCTGGTGGGGTGGAAGGTGAGGACAAAGGGGACTCTGCCCTTGTTACGAGTGGGGAGATGGGAAGTGAGAGTCACGGGGTATAGAAGAGATCCTGGTGAGAGCCTCATCTATAGTAGAAGAGGAGAACACCCGTTCCCTGAAGAATGAGGACATCTCCGATGCCCTGGTGTGGAACACCTCATCCTGGTTGCAGATGCGGCATAGACGGAGAAATTGGGAGTAGGGGATGGAGTCCTTACAGAAAGCAGGGTGGGAAGAAGTATAGTCCAGATAGCCATGGGAGTCAGTGGGTTCATAGTGGATGTCGGCCAGTAGTCTATCACCTGCGATGGAGATAATGAGATCTAGGAATGGTAGGGAAATGTCGGAAATGGTCCAGGTGTATTTGAGTGCCGGATGGAAGTTAGTGGTGAAATGGATGAAGTCAGTCAGTTGGGTGTGTGTGCATGAGTTGGCACCAATGCAGTTGTCGATGTAGCGGAGGTAGAGTTTGGGACAGGGCCCATTAACATTTGAAGAGTAATGACAGCATCATAGAATAATAGAAAATTTACCAAATGTAAGGAGGTTATTCAGCCCATTATTTCTGTTCTGTTTGATGAAAGAGCTAGTCAATCTCATCCTGACCTCCAGACCTATGTGCATCATGGAATATCCAGGTGCGCCATTAAAGCAGACATTGTAAATGGGTCTAGGAAAAACTGAATGTGATTCTGGAGAGTAGAGGGCTTTGATTATAATGTAAGTGGGCGGTTTAATCAATAAAGCAAGGAAACTTTTACCTGGGCTGGAGTGCCTTTTAGAGATCGATAAACTTTCAACATGTTTTAAGGATCACACCACCACTATAAGTGCATGCACTCTGTTCACCTTTCTGAATTTGCAATCGCTCTTTACAAAAAAGGTGCACAAGGTACGCGGGCTTTCACATGAGTACTCTCGCAAAAACTCAACCCTACAAATTGCATCTAAGAAAGTATAAAGGAGATCTTTATTTTCATTCTATGTTAATTAAATGAATGGGGCGGCCACGGTGGTGCAGCGGTAGAGTTGCTGCCATACAGCACTTGCAGTGCCAGAGTCCCGGGTTCGATCCCAACTACGGGTGCTGTATGTACGGAGTTTGCATGTTCTCCCCGTGACCGCGTGGATTGTCTCTGAGATCTTCCGTTTCCTCCCACACTCCAAAGACGTACAGGTAGGTAGGTTAATCATCTTGGTGTATTTTGGGACTATGTGTTAGTCAAAGGTTTCATGACATTTATCTAATTTGACAAGTTTGGACCATGCATAATTCTTGTGAAAGAATTACTTACTTAACCTTGTTTTATTTAACCACCTTGTTTGGCCTTTCTATTTAAATCAGGGTATAACCGTGGGTATAACCGTGCATAGTTCCTTGAAGGTGGAATCTCATATAGATAGGGTGGTAAAGAAAGCTTTTGGTATGCTAGCCTTTTATAAATCAGAGCATTGAGTATAGAAGCTGGGATGTAATGTTAAAATTGTACAAGGCATTGGTGAGACCAAATCTGGAGTATGGTGTACAATTTTGGTCGCCCAATTATAGGAAGGATGTCAACAAAATAGAGAGAGTACAGAGGAGATTTACTAGAATGTTGCCTGGGTTTCAACAACTAAGTTACAGAGATAGGTTGAATAAGTTAGGTCTTTATTCTCTGGAGCGCAGAAGGTTAAGGGGGGACCTGATAGAGGTCTTTAAAATGATGAGAGGGATAGACAGAGTTGATGTGGACAAGCTTTTCCCTTTGAGAATAGGGAAGATTCAAACAAGAGGACATGACTTCAGAATTAAGGGACAGAAGTTTAGGGGTAATATGAGGGGGAACTTCTTTACGCAGAGAGTGGTGGCGGTGTGGAATGAGCTCCCAGTGGAAGTGGTGGAGGCAGGTTCATTGGTATCATTTAAAAATAAATTGGATAGGCATATGGATGAGAAGGGAATGGAGGGTTATGGTATGAGTGCAGGCAGGTGGGACTAAGGGGAAAAAAAAAAAAAATTTGTTCGGCATGGACTTGTAGGGCCGAGATGGCCTGTTTCCGTGCTGTAATTGTTATATGGTTATATGGTTATATGGTTAAATCACAAGTTCACGAGTTCATAAATCCTGCTGACTGAAGCCACATCTCCAAGCAACTAAGTTTAATCTGAACAGTCTAGAGTGGGACCTTTTAAGAATAGTCTATAACATGTTAGTCTAAAATAGAGAGAATTACATTGCACAGGAGGTTGTGAATCTCTGGAATTCCCTACCTATTCATAAAATATATTCAACAGGAAATGCACAACATTTTCAGTAGGTCTGGAAGCATCTTATAAAGGAATGCAGTTAACATTTCAGGTGACTGATCTTTTATTAGAAATGAGTCACGTTTAATTTATAGTGCTAAAGAAAGAGCATGAGGAGGGGAGAATCTGTGAGGAGGCAGGAGGCAGGAGAGACTGCAAGCCAAAAATAGATAATGAAAAAAGTGGATACAGAACAGGTTAAGAGAAAATATGTAGCAGATCTGCAGAATCATGATCTGGAGGTTTAAGAGTAGAAGGGTATTGTGAATGCTGAGAGGCTGAGTTTAAAAAAATGCAGGACATGTTCATTATCTGAAATGGTTGAATATTCAAATCAATATTCAAATGAAACCTGTAATTCAAACAATAAATGCATGAGTAGCATCTGACAGATTAAGAAATTTAAAAGATGTAAATATTGAGTAGGAATAAAAGTTTAAGGTACAGAATTAGATATAATATTTTTGAATGGCAGAGCATGCATGGGGGTCGGTGTGGTGTCCTCCTGCTTCTATCCGTGTGTATTTGAACACCATTATTTGTTAACAGGAAACAGCTTGTAATACCAGAGTGAGACTGGGCACAGATGACGGTGCAACAATCTCTCTCTCTCTCTCTCTCTCTCTCTCTCTCTCTCTCTCTCTTTTTTTTGCTTTCAAAAACTTTATTCGACACAAACATATGATACAACACATCAAATCATGAACAAAAATGACACTATATCAAGTATCATTATAATACAACATTCCATTCATTATTCACAATGCTCTCAACCCCACGCGGTGACCAGCGCCTACTCTCTCTCTCTCTCTCTCTCTCTCTCTCTCTCTCTCTCTCTCTCTCTCTCTCTCTCTCTCTCTCTCTCTCTCTCCTCTCTCTCTCTCTCTCTCTCTCTCTCTCTCTCTCTCTCTCTCTCTCTCTCTCTCTCTCTCTCTCTCTCTCTCTCTCTCTCTCTCTCTCTCTCTCTCTCTCTCTCTCTCTCTCTCTCTCTCTCTCTCTCTCTCTCTCTCTCTCTCTCTCTCTCTCTCTCTCTCTCTCTCTCTAACTTGGCAGACAGCCAAGAAACACATTTGGAGTCAGGGAGCTGGTGCCAACTATGAAACCTTTGTTGTGGTCAGACGTTATGTATCAGCAGACTATATCATGCATATCAGCTTACAAATATCTCGACGCAATGAAAATTGAATTCCAGAAGGGGTTTTAATCCCAGGCTCAATTGATTTTCGCAGTAGAGAATGGGCTTAAATTGGCTAATCAGGTTGGAACTCCAATACAAAATACTAAGTATAATGCAAGCATGACAGGAGGAGGAATGAGTTAGTAATTTCAAATGTTAGTTTCTCATTAACAGCAGCAGTTGGGGATTTTTTCTTCAGTGCATATTTTCTTCAACTCTCTAAAACAAAGCTGTGAAAAACTTGTAATCACAAAGCAGCAAATGATGGGGACGCAAAGGCAAACAATGTAATCTCATTGAAAAATTCTGCAACTACATAGTTAGACCCCTGAGTGCATCAGTGAAAGGAATTATTTTCAGGGGTTCCTTTGGTCCTGTCCTTGGCAAAATCTCAGGAAAACTGTGCACGGCTTGGTACTAACCCTTTTGTTAATGTCCTGTTTGCAACATTCATCAAATCTTCACCAAAGTCTTGAACGTGAGCCACTTATCCAAAACAAGACTGCAGGACCCAGAGGAGGAATGGGCTGCAGCCTTAAAGCAGATGTTAAGAATGGTAATGGTCTGTTGCAAACTCAGTACAATGAGTAGCAAGGAACTGCAGATGATGGTTTACACCAAAGATACAGAGAAAGGTTGAACAAGTTTCCGTCTATCTTCGGTTTAAGCCAGCAACAGTATAGAAGTTGAGTTTGAGTATAGAAGTTGGGATGTAATGTTAAAATTGTACAAGGCATTGGTGAGGCCAATTCTGGAGTATGGTGTACAATTGTGGTCGCCTAATTATAGGAAGGATGTCAACAAAATAGAGAGAGTACAGAGGAGATTTACTAGAATGTTGCCTGGGTTTCAGCAACTAAGTTACAGAGAAAGGTTGAACAAGTTAGGGCTTTATTCTTTGGAGCGCAGAAGGTTAAGGGGGGACTTGATAGAGGTTTTTAAAATGATGAGAGGGATAGACAGAGTTGACGTGGAAAAGCTTTTCCCACTGAGAGTAGGGAAGATTCAAACAAGGGGACATGACTTCAGAATTAAGGGACAGAAGTTTAGGGGTAACATGAGGGGGAACTTCTTTACTCAGAGAGTGGTAGCTGTGTGGAATGAGCTTCCAGTGAAGGTGGTGGAGGCAGGTTCGTTTTTATCATTTAAAAATAAATTGGATAGTTATATGGATGGGGAAGGGAATGGAGGGTTATGGTCTGAGCGCAGGTATATGGGACTAGGGGAGAATACGTGTTCGGCACGGACTAGAAGGGTCGAGATGGCCTGTTTCCGTGCTGTAATTGTTATATGTTATATGTTATATATATATATATAAGTTGGGTCTTTATTCTTTGGAGCGCAGAAGGTTAAGGGGGGACTTGATAGAGGTCTTTAAAATTATGGCAGGGATAGACAGAGTTGACGTGGATAAGCTTTTTCCATTGAGAGTAGGGAAGATTCAAACATTTATTTGGGGTGAGGCCACAGGGGGAGATGGCAGCCCTACCGGCAGTCTGTTGTCTTTTCATTCTTTTTGTTATTTATTTTTTATTTTTTAGTTTGTTCTAAGTTTGTTTTATTGTTCTTTGGTGTGTTTTATGTGGGGGGAGGGGAGTGGGGGAAACTTTTTTCATGTTCTTACCTTCCCGGAGATGTGATCAATTTTTGGATCACATCCTCCGGGTGCTGTGGCCTACAATCGCTGGAGCTGGAAGCCTCCTCGGACTGTCGTGAGCCCCAACCCAGAGCGCGGATTTAACATTGGAGCGGGTCGCTTGCCTGGGATCGCTCCCACCGTGACCACCGCAGACTTTAACATCAAGGGCTCGCAGTCTCGGGTGAGGCTGAGTCAGGTGCTCCAACGCCGCGGAGGGCTCGACCAGCCCCGACGTGAGATACGACCGCCCGGCGCGGGGGAGCTGACATCCCCCCGATGCGGGAGTGGAGCGCCTCAACGCGGAGGGCATGAACGCCAGCTACGGGAGTCAAGATCGTCCCGTCAACGGGGGCTCGAGGCCCACGACCGAGGAAGAGCTAGGGGAAGGACGTGAACTTTATTTTGCCTTCCACCACTGTGAGGAATGTGTAGGAGTCACTGTGGTGGATGTTCAACGTTAAAATGTGTTTTGATTGTTCCGTTTCCAAGATGGCTGCCGGAAGGGAGAGTGAACGCTAGCGCGATTAGCTGCCGCTGCTCTCTCTCTGAATTGGGTATTGTTGATGTCCTTACTATTTATTTTTTATTTATTTTTTTTGTTATTTTTTTTTTTTTTGTTTCATTCCGCTTACATGTTTTGTGATCTGCTTACTAAATTTTGTAAGGTGTCCTTGAGAGTCCTTGAAGTATAATATTTAAAAAAAAAACAAGAGGACATGATTTGAGAATTGAGGGACAGAAGTTTAGGGGTAACATGAGGGGGAACTTCTTTACTGAGAGATTGGTGGCTGTGTGAAATGAGCTTCCAGTGGAAGTGGTGGAGGCAGGTTCGTTTTTATCATTTAAAAATAAATTGGATAGGTATATGGACGGGAAAGGAATGGAATGTTATGGTCTGAGTGCAGGTAGATGGGACTAGGTGAGAGTAAGTGTTCGGCACGGACTAGAAGGGCCGAGATGGCCTGTTTCCGTGCTGTAATTGTTATATGGTTATATGGTTATAAACACAAAATGCTGGAGTAGCTCAGCGGGTCAGGTAGCATCTCTGGAGAAAAGGAGTAGGTGATGCTTCAGGTTAAAACCCTTCTTCAGACCCAGTCTGAAGGAGGGTTCCTGCCCAAAATGTCACCTGCTTCTTTTCTCCAGAGATGCTACCTGACCCGCTGAGTTACTCCAGCATTTTGTAGCTATCAGTACAATGAGTGTTGGTTGCAAATATGTGAAAGGATATGAGAGAGAGGTTCTGGAGGCCACAAGTACAGACTTTGCACTGCTGTCTATATTACCGCTGTTTTCCTTTTGTTGATGCATGAAATTCTGTGTGCAAGTTATCTGTAGGACAGGTGAAGACTGGTTGGAGAATGAAGACATGATTAGAACATTGGAAAATAGGTGCAGGAATAGGCCATTCGGCCCTTCAAGCCAGCACTGCCAATCTTCTATATGATCACCGCTGATCATCTAAAATCAGTACCCCGTTCCTGCTTTTTCCCCATATCCCTTGATTCCTTTAGCCCTTAGAGCTGAATCTAACTCTCTCTTGAATACCTTCAGTGAATTGGCTGCCACTGCCTTCTGTGGCAGATAATTCCACAGATTCACAACTCTCTGGGTGAAAAAGTTTTTCCTCATCTCGGTCCTAAATTGCCTACCCCTTATTCTTAATCTGTGACCCCTGGTTCTGGACTCCCCCAATATCAGGAACATTTTGCCTGCACCTAGCCTGTCCAATCCTTAAGAATGTTATATGTTTCTACAAGATTGCCTCTCATCCTTCTAAATTCCAGTGAATACAAGCCCAGTCGACCCATTCTTTGTAATTCTCTGCCATCTGGGAATTAACATGTTGAACCTACGCTGCACTCACTCAAGAGCAAAAATAGCAATAATAATGCTGTCCATCTGGACCTGCTGGTGGGTATTTTCATTCATTCAGCCCTTGTCCTTCTGGCAGATGGAAGGCAGAGGTTTGGGAAGTACTGTCATAGTAACTAGGGATTAATGACTGCAGTGCCTTTTGTAAATGGCACGAACTATGGCAATTGTGTGCAGGTGATGGAGGAATTTACATTTTTGAATGATGAATGGCATTGTAATCAGCCAACCTATCTAAATGGCATCAAGTTGGGAAAAGGGGAAGTACAGCGGGATCTGGGGGTCCTTGTTCATCAGTCTATGAAAATAAGCATGCAGGTACAGCAGGCAGTGAAGAAAATGAATGACATGTTGGCCTTTATAACAAGAGGAGTCGCGTATAGGAGCAAAGAGATTCTTCTGCAATTGTACAGGGCCCTAGTGAGACCACACCTGAGTATTGTGTGCAGTTTTGGTCCCCTAATTTGAGGAAGGGCATTCTTGCTATTGAGGGAGTGCAGCGTAGGTTTACAAGGTTAATTCCCGGGATGGCAGGAATGTCATATGCTGAGAGAATGGAGTGGCTGGGCTTGTACACTCTGGAGTTTAGAAGGATGAGAGGTTATCTTATTGAAACATATATGATTGTTAAGGGTTTGGACACGGGGAGTCCAGAACCAGGGGCCAAAGTTAATGAATAAGAGGTAAGCCATTTAGAACGGAGACGAGGAAACACTTTTTCTCACAGAGAGTTGTGAGTCTGTGGAATTCTCTGCCTCAGAGGGTGGTTGAGGGCGGTTCTCTGGATACTTTCATGAGAGAGCTAGATGGGGCTCTTAAAGATAGCGGATTCAGGGGATATGGGGAGAAGGCAGGAACGGGGTGCTGATTGGGAATAATCAGCCATGATCACATTGAATGGCGGTGCTGGCCCAGGGCCAAATGGCCTACTCCTGCACCTATTGTCTATTGTCTATTGTCTATAACCTGCTTTTTCTGAGATGAAATTGAGCTTCTTACATCTTGAGGGAGCTGCACTCATCCAGCCAAGCAGAGCATATTCCATCACATTGTTGGTTGACAAGTGGGGGTTAATGTTTGTCTATTGCTTTACAATTGTTTACTTATGTTTGGTTACTTCATATATGAAGTTTGTATGTGTATAATAGTTGTATGTATATATATGTCTGTAGGTATTATGGGAAATTGCCTGGGGTAGTATTATTATTATTAATTCATTGATTTTTAAATATGGTAGAAGTGTTGGGGAAATGGGGTGAGATTTAATAAGTTAGTCATCGTCTCACGCCTTTTCGAGCTTGTACATTTCTTCTTCTTCTCACTCCTTTTCGAGCATTGTTCTTTTCATTGCTTGTAAATATTGATTGTAATGTCCAATTGTTCGATAATTTTGATTTTGTTACTATTAATGTCTTTAATGTCTTTACTTGTTCGGAATAAATAAAATAAATAAATAAATAAATAAATAGATGAATAAATCACATTTCTTGTGTTTGACTTGTGAATTGCTGGTGGTGGAAATGCTTTGGTGTGAGGAAGTAAATCATTTGCCCTTGGATGCCCAGTCTTTCATCAGCTCTTGTAGCCACATATTTATGCAAATGTTCAGATCAGTCAAATTTCTGATCATCACTGATCTGCAGGATTTTGAAGATGAGCATATCGTGGTGATACAGAATTGAATGTCAATATGTGGGTGGGCAGACTTTCTCTTGCCAGAAAGAACCACGTATGCTGTGAATGTTACACGTAACTTTTTTATCAACCAGTGGCAGGAAGTTGTTTTGTTCTTACTACCTACAAGCGGATACTGTTTGATTTGCAAAAGAGATGTGAATAGAAATGAACATTGTGCAATCATCAAAAAATATTCTGACCAGGTCTTGTGATAAAAAATAAGCCCATTAATAAAATAAAATGATGATAGTTGAGCCCAGAATGCTACTCTGAGGATTTCCTTTAAAAAGAACATAACAAGACATTTTGAACTTTATTTCTTATTTTAATTTGGAAAAAGTAATTAATTTGCTTTTGCAGTTCACCGAGTTTAAACTAAAGGCCTTGTATATACAACTGTCACAGCGCAAGACCAGCCAGAATACAAATATTTATGGACATGATGATTTAATGACACTTTTATTTTTATTCAAAACTAAATGTTAAGAGGAAATTTTTAAATTGTACATAAATGGGTTCTTTTTAATTAAGGGTGAATCCATTCCATATGTCTAGCTCGAAGCTAACTCAAAACATTTGAGCCATCCTGATCTTGTAACTTACTCTAAACATTTTCTGGGATTAAATTCCACAAAAAGAGTATTTGACAAATTTGAAACGCTAACACACATGAAATATATCAAACTATTTTGAAAGGCACCATGCTGTGTCGTTGGGCATTCCTTTTGTACTTGAGTGTTTAATTTGTTGCTTTGTGGAATCACAGGTCAAAACAAAGTTTGCTACATTGGAGATACATGTGATGCTAAGTGGTAAAGCAGAAAGATTGACAGTTAGGAGCAGGGTTCAAAGAGATAGTTAGCTTCCAGAATGCTTTGTTGAGAGAGATGAATGTGATGTCACCAGGCATAAAAAGAAACATATGTGTTTCATCAGTGGTAAGGTTCTAGCAGCACTAAAGGCATATACTGACCTCTTGAAGACGGCATAACCTGCCAAATCAAGGCACTTTGCTCTCCAAACATTGTGAGTGCAGTTATGTTAATATAATGTGGCGTTCTTTCAATACCTTCTCTCATTCACAACTAGAGTGGCATTGTGGTCCTAATTAGCCCATACTTTTCTTGATGATTGTTGGTTCAGTATTACATTTCTTTCTTACCAATAATTTCACAGCTCAGTGCAGGGGACTATTGCCCTCATTATCGTCAAAATGTTTTGATGTAAGCGCACGACCAAAACACTGAAACCAATAAAGTTTCTTACCCCCAATTGATTTCAACCAGAAACATTGTCCTCACCTTGATAGTTTTCAGAGAACCCAGATACTTAACGATAAAACTGTGTTTTACCAGCTGTGGCACAGTGGTGCGGCTGATAGATCCACTGCCTCACAGCGCCAGATACCTGGTTTCAATTCTGATCTCGGGAGCTGTCTATGTGGAGTTCGCATGTTCTCTGTGTGACCACGTGGGTTTCCTACAGGTGCTCTGGGTACCTCACACATCCCAAAGATGTGCGGGTTTGTAGTTTAAATGGCCTCTGTAAATTGCACCTAGTTTATAAGGAGTGGATGTAAAAGTAGGTTTTCATAGAACTAGTGTGAATGGGTGATCGATGGTCGGCATGAACTCAATGAGCTGGAGGGGGCCTGTTTCCATGTTGTATCTCTAAACTAAACATCAAAAATCCCATGGATAAAATCCAGATTTTGCAGTCACATCCAGGACTCAGATCCAGTTTACCTAAAGCCAGTGGATCCAGAGAGATCAAGCAGCCATGTACAGCCAACAGCTCAGCACTCCTAGACCATAGGCAATCTACTACTCACGATCAGCTGGAAATTAGGTTCCAAGCCATCTAACCCCTCGCTTCATTCAAGGGCTTTCTGTGGAGTTTAGTGGTGGAACACTGATTTAGTAAAGCAAGGAACTTGTTGCCTTAAACTTTGTGCAAGAGTCAGCTGGTGTTCATACCCAAGCCTATTTATTTAGTCAACCCTATGAGTGACAATAAGTGATTATTGGTAGGATATGTTTTAATTAATTGGATGCATTTGATTAAATTCCTTGACAATAATGAGCTGACAGAGACGTCAGGGCTTTTTACGGCTTCTTCAAGGTTTTCCACAGGACCCAGCAATGTTGAGTGAATGATGTAGCCCACTCCACTTAAAGGGTACTTGAAGAAGAGTCCTGACCTGAAACACCTCCGATTCTTTCCCTCCACAGACGCTGCCATAACCACTGAGTTACTCAAGCCCTTTGTGTTTTGCTCAAGATTACACATCCAGATTACATTGCAGTGCAAGATTTACAATGCAAGATTGCATTGCATTTAAGTCTGTGGAATTCTCTGCCTCAGAGGACGGTGGAGGCAGGTTCTCTGGATGCTTTCAAGAGAGAGCTAGATAGGCTCTTAAAAATAGTGGAGTCAGGGGATATGGGGAGATGGCAGGAATGAGGTACTGATTGTGGATGATCAGCCATGATCACATTGAATGGCGGTGCTGGCTCGAAGGGCCAAATGGCCTACACCTGCACCTATTATCTATTGTCTATTGTCTATTGTCACTTCTACAATACAATACAATACAATTTATTTGTTGTCATTTAAACCCAGAAATTTGGTTTCTGCAGTCATACAAACAAGAAGAAGAACCAAGACACAACACAATTTACACAAACATCCATCACAGTGAACCTCCTCCTCACTGTGATGGAAGGCAAAGTCTTATCTCTCCCCTGCACTCCTTGTTCTCCTCCCGATGTCAGAGTCAAAGCCCCCGGCAATTATAAAGCCGCGCCGGGTGATGCAAGGCCGCGCTCCGGGTCTTGGTGTTGGAGCCCACGGCGGGCGCTAACAAGCCCCGGGGCCATTTAAAGCCGCGCTGGGCGATGTAAGGCCCCGCTCCAGGTCATCCTCAACCCCGCAACTCGGGCGGGAAGTCGCCATTGCGGAAGCCCGGAAAAGCGGTCTCCCAGCAGGCACCCGTGGGCTCCCGGTGTCACCGTCCACCGGGCCGGTGGCTGGAGCCTCCGAATCTTCTGGGTCAGGCCGCAGCAGCTCGCCACCACCGATCCTCCCGCTCCGAACTCGGCCAGCTCTACGATGGTAAGTCCACAGCTCCGTAAATAGAGACCCAGGTCGTTCCGGTGCCAGGTCGTTCCGGCACCTCTCGTGTTCAGAGGCCCAACTGCCTGCCTTTGTTCATTTCAAGTGGCTTGGTGCTGACAGGCAGTGCGTCAGCTCCAAGATGATCAAGCCCAATGGGAAGGTACAAGCTCCACTCAATGTTTTTAGGGTATGAATGAGGCAACAATAGTAAGATTAAACGAGAACTTACCAATTACGAAAACCGTAATTCCCGCTGTTAGGACTTTCAGAACTTTCTGTAGTTTCAAGTCTGATTGAGGCTCCGACATGTTTCCAAATACACTGGTGGACACTGGGAACATTCAGTGATTTGCAGTTCCCTGGTGGTAAGTCTTGCTGTGGTGTCCAATAATGCCTGTCCTTATAGCTGGTTGAATGACAAGTAGTCGATACTTGCAGCTATTTTAGGTTTCAGGTTTTGGCCAGTTTGGTCGGGTTGAATGAACAGGGACACCATATCCAATAGGTTTTCTTGCACCCCATGCACACTAGGGGTATATTCTGCACACCCCTCTTCAGGGTCAGCCCAGAATTGACTCCCCGTACTCCCCTCTGATGAGGAAGAAACACTGCGCATCCCTACAAGAGGTACTGCTGTAGGACTTACTAGCTGCCCACTATGACTAGTCTCCATCTCCCGGAGCCTGTCACTTTGGAGTATTTGCTCCAACAGCTGCTCCAACTGGCTCCAATGCTCTCGGGCACTGGCCGCTCGCGGCTGCTCCTGTTCCCTCAGCCGCTCCAACCGGCTCCAATGCGCACGGCCACTGGCCGCTCGCGGCTGTTCAAAGTCGGACTCATCGGAGTCAACGACTCTGTTCGTTTTTTGCTTCGCTCTACCGCCCGGCCGTGGCCGGTGTGGGAGCGAAGTCGGGCACAGCTGTTCCCATTTCGGGAGATTGGCGTGCCGTTGGCTGCTGCTGCTGGCTGCCCGCAACTCCGCGGTTCTCCCCCGCCAGCTTTTTCGTAGCCTTCGTGGATCTGGTCCATGCCTCCACCTGTGAAGTAAGTGGGAAGAACGCAGAGTCTCCTTACCTGCTGATCTTGGCTTTCAAATTCTGCCGCTAAGGGGAACGTTGTTCCCCCTGCTGTGACTCGTTGCAATGCGTGTAGCGATATGACACGCATGTGTCCTGGCGGGGTTCTTCACGTAGTCACTCACGTGACTCTGAAGTAAAACACCCAGTGTTTGCACACACAGAGTTAACTGGTTTGAGTTACCCTGAGGCTTTGCTCATGCACCAGGTAACAGCCCAGCACTGAGATCAATGCAAAGCCATGTGGTTGCACTCACCATCCAGGCAACCACTAACCTCCGAGCAGTCACTAATCACAGCAAAATATGACAGCAATTCACGGGCAAAGGAATTTTAGCGATGCAACCAGTCATAATTACAGCCAGATAACGCCACAGCTTTGAACAAAGAACTTCAACATTTTAGAACCTTACTGCCTCACAACTTAATTATCCTTGGAGTTTTAATTCTTTCATTCTTCTGTCTGTTTCCTAACCACTAATCCCATCTTCCTTTCTCTGATCCTCACTAAGTGTGCATGGCTTTGGCTCTATAAGAGCAGCTGCCAACCTAGCAATGCGTATATTTTATTCCCTTCCCATTGACTACCTAATCCATGCAGGTCCTATTGGACTTCTGATCATCTCCTGTTATATGTATCTGGAAGCTCGGTATTGGCACCATCCGCTGCTCCATTTGGAGTGTGTGGACCACAATGAGAAAAACCTGTCCTTCCTGCATCCATTTTAAACACTGAAGTAAGCAAAAACCCAGAGGACAGAAGGACTTTTTTAGTTGAGTTTGATTTAGAGATACAGCGTGGAAACAGGCCCCTTGGCCCACCGAGTCTGCATCGACCAGCAATCCCCACATATTAACACACACTAGGGACAATTTACATTTATACCAAGCCAATTGATCTACAAACCTCTATGTCTTTGGAGTGTGGGAGGAAACCAAAAATCTCGGAGAAAACCCACACAAGTCATGGGGAGAACGTACAAACTCCGTACAGTCATGTTCGGACCCGGGTCTGGCGCTGTAAGGCAGCAACTCTACCACTGTGCCACCGTGCCGCCCTGGTGGGCTGGCAATTTCTCAAGTTGTCCTTTGGCCTCCTCAACCAATTAATAACAAATTGTGATCATCAGTGGGCAACCAAAAATTGGCTCTGCTGCTGACCAGCGTGAGAACCTTCAGCTAATGCCAGGAGATGGGTGAGGGATAAGATATGTGGGTAAAGGGTGGGCAAAGGCTGGCAATACTGCTGCTAGCCTACCCCCAAGAAGGTAGTTTCATTTTAATGGTGATCTCCAATGGCCCTTTCAAGATACTGTGAGCAGGTTACATGATGAATAGGAATAACTATGCAATAGGCAGGAGCCTGCTCCACTCAAGAAAGTCACATCCTTTTTATTTCCCTGAGTTTTATTGATGTATTTTTCTAAGGGTATAGTTTAAGCCTCAGTTTCAATTAGAACATTTTGAATAAACGCTAAAAGCGTCAGGAAACAACACCAGTGCCTTCTCCCTGCGCATGCACTAATGCCTTGAATCATTTCAAAATTGAAAACAGATACAAATCCATATTGAGGAGCTGAAATAACAGTTGGGTACTTGATAGGGCTATAAACCCAGTACAAAAACAGGAAGCTAACTGCAAAGGATATTTTTCTAGTGTCTCACACACAAGAGATTATAGTTCACTATAAAGCCAAGGTGACCTTATGCACAACCTTTCCTACAATACAGCATTCCAAGTTGAACAACGAACCTCTACTTCTGCAAACAAGCTGACAAGAGGTAACCTCATTCAAAATTGTGCAAGGTGCCCTGTAATCTTCCAACATATTGATTGAAAAGACAAGCAGGATGTATTCCTGGGGCTCCAAGCTCCAAAGCAGGATTTCCAGCAGCAAAAACAAATAGACAAATCACTGCAGTCAACAAAAAATCAGTATCAAACTTATGAAATGTCAAAATTCTTGCAGATCTAGAAAGCAACACTCAGGCAAGATTAGGGAAGAGTTGTTTTTAGCAGCGATATCTCATTCAGAAATGACTGTCGGCAGTCTCAACCTAGCTCCTATACAATATTCACATGTAAATATGACAGGAGAAATTCATCTTTGGTCACTGGCACCAAATGCATGTACTAGTTGTCTGTTTTATTCACATTCATGTTTCATTTCAACTCAGGAACCATATGTGTGGGCGGAAAATACAACTGGCAGCTGGTGCTCATACCAGCATCCGTTGCTGGTGACCAGAGCTGAATTGTCCTCTTCCTGTTTTGTCATCATTTGCCATCTTCACTCAGAAATAATATGCAGCAAAATATTGAAGGGCAAGAACAAATAGGAAATTACAACCCAGTAACAACTATCGTGCTGAAAAGCCTAGAAACTATTATGAGATAACAGGACATATAGAAAATTCCTATTGTGGAATTTTTTCCTTTCCGTAAGGAGCTGGCGGTTTACATTTTTCGACTGACGGCTCAGCCGGGACAACCGCCGTGGAGGCTCTTAAATAAATAAATTAATTAATTAAAGAAAAGGAAAAGGAAAAAATAAAAGGAAGCAGGCAGCTTCATTCATTAGGCTGACTGCTTGGCCGGTGCAGCTATTGCCATAAAGGCTCCAAGAGGGAGCAGCAGCGGGAGTCAATAGGCTGGCGGCAAGGCCGGTGCAGCTACCGCCATTGAAGCTCCGAGAGGGAGCAGGTTTTGGGGCTGGTTGAGGCTCAAATAGGGAGCCAGACCGATGCCTGAAGGAAGCAACACCTGGCTCAGGGTTGCGTTATATTCCTCCCCTCTAGACTCCGTTGAGGCTCCAGAAGGGAGCAAGCCCAGACTCGGAGTCATTAGCAGGCACGATCTACCCAGTGTGTATATAATTGAATTGTGCTCCTGGCTCAGGAGATACTTATAGGATTCTCCTGTCAGATGCCTGTGGAAGCAACACCTGGCTCAGGGTTGTGTTATATATCACCCGCTGAGAAAAGGGGAAGCAACACCTGGTTCAGGGTTGTGATACGATATCTCCCGCCCAGAAGAGGGGAAGCAACACCTGGTTCAGGGTTGTGTTATTTTATCCCCCGCACAGTAGAGGGGAGTGCTGGAGATTATTACATAAGTAACTCCGACTATGGGGATGTCATCAAGGAATTTGAATCCCCTGAAGCAGATCAAATTCCCTGATCTGCTGCAGTTAATCATATAAAGGAGTTCCGGCTCTTGTCTCATAATTTCCCATCCCTTCAGGGATAGGAGCTCCACTGGAGGAGACCTGACTAAGAGCATCAGTGATTTAACTCCTCATCAGCTAAGGAGGTATGTGTTGGATACGGCTGGGAAATATACCAGTCCAAATGAACTGCCAGACTTTGGATGTTCCAAAATTCAATCTCACCATTTGGGATATCTCAGTGGTGATACGTGGGCAATAATTAAATTTCAGCGCATTCAAAGACTATTAACCAATGTCATTTTGACCTTTGCAAGGGCAGTAGATGGGTTCAGCAATCGATAGTGCAGAAGATGCATTATCACTTCTATGTAATACACAGTTGGAATTAAATTGCCTTCACAAAATGCTACAAGGCCTGAGGTAATTCCCCAAAAAGTTGCTCGTTTATGCAGGGCCAGTAACATGCAGACTGTAAAGTATCTCTTCGGAGAGGAGAGATGTTAGCAAGGTTAAGACTTGCAGGGAGAATTTTATGCGGCTGCGGGGGTGGTAGAACCATCCTATGTGGGTAGGGCTCCAGTACCTTGGCATATAACCTCTATATATAAACTAACGGCTGGAAGTGCTGCTCTGAGGCTGGTTGGAACATCAGGCCGACTCAATTCAGACGTAGCCAGAGGCCTTTGTTAGGCCCAGGGCCATCGCACTCATCTTGGTGAAGAGAATGTGTTGTGCTCTCTGGCGACTGAGATAGGTCGTTCCAGGCAGAGGACTGTGGCAGCAATTCCTGGTTCAGGGTTGCATTGTGATATTTCCACTCTGAGGGTGACTCTGACTGTGACGTGTTGACAGGGAATGTATTTCCACACCAAGCGGATGCTACACTTCAATTCTAGTCGCATAAGGATCTGGTGTATGTTCTGATTCAGTCAGACACTGGAGGTTGTAGGTTAATGCCATCAGTTAAGGCAAAGTCGAAAGGCTTTAATCCAGAAAGTTTTGAGACTTCTCAGGGAAGGATTCACCTTGTACAAGGTCAGTAGAGGGTCTTCTGTGTTATACGCAGTCTAAACTCAATTGGACTAGGATGGTACAGGCCTGAGGCCTATCCAATTTATGCTAACATTTCTCAAGAGTAAGAGGATACCGCTCCACGGAGGCTGGCTGGAGCACCAGGCCTACTCTTCTATCAAAGCTAGAGGGATTTTATCGGCAGGTTCAACGCTCACCATGGTTGCTGTGCTTTCTTCATACTCAGTACTGTCCCAAGCGGGTCATGATGTATGTGCAAAGGGACAGATCAAGTCTAGGATCAGCTGACTGCTAGTCTTCTGTCTGAGGCCAAGGATCTTCTTGGGGGATGTTACAGGAAGGAAGTAAGTAAGTAAGTAAGTAAGTAAGTAAGTAAGTAAGTAAGTTTATTGGCCAAGTATTCACATACAAGGAATTTGCCTACAGCAAGTGCTTTCTCAGAAATTGCCTTGATCTCATCTCCAGTCATCGTCTGTCTTCTCATGGTCAGCAAAGCAACATGGAGCTGGAGGTGGTTTGAGTATGTGAATGTTATTACATTAGTCACATGTGAGCTGCTGTCGATATTTAAGTCAGGGTTCGACAAACAGGTGGGGACAGATAACCTCTGGAATGTTCCAGTTTACAAAGCACACCGAATGATAAGGTTCATTTCTGGTTGATTATTCCTCCACAGCAAGAGAAGCCAAAGGATTTCTGTCCTTATGGTCAATAATGGAAACTATGGTTATCCAAGTGGAAACAGAGACATCTCACAAAGGATGAGTAGTCTGCCCAAGAACAAGAGGGGTATAGTTCTAATATTTTTCTCAAGGTTGAAGAATGCCAAATCAGGTTTAGACTTGGCTGGTCAGATCATATGTTTGTTTAACCAGTTAAGATGGATAATTGTCTTTCAGCAATTTAGCTGATTCAGAGGATTTAGGGCCTCAATCGATCTTGAAGATGCATACTTTTCCAAATCTATACACGAGAGGCACAGATATATCTGGTGTATTTTTTATGACAAGCCAGTGGTGGGAATTTTAAGCTCTACCTGGGGGTTGTCTTCAGGCCTAGGCTATTTACAAAGATTCTAAAGCTAATTCTGCCCTACTCAGATCATAAGGGCATTGTGTCATGGAGTTTATAGACGACATGCTATTGCAGCTGATAAGACAGGGATTTTTTCAGTAGATGCCTCTTACGATATTAAAGATGAGGTGACATGAATTTTAATAGTGCCAATTTGACCTACTCATTCAGGCGGCTGAAAGAAGCTTCTACTTACTCAAAGTCACGAGTCATGGCAAGTTCAGCCTATTTCTCGTGCAGCTAGCTCTGCATGGTTGTATGAAAAGTTTGTGAAGAAGACACTTGTGAGCTACTTTTAAACAGAAGTAGCAGAGGTTTGTGGTTCTTTCAGTTTGGGCTTAGAGAAGCGATTATGTTATAGCACAATTGACACTGCTCGTGCTGCTTTGTCCTCTCTAATACTATGTGGGACAATAAATGATTGGTTATTCACCCACTGTTGACTAACGTTATGCAAAGTGTCTTTTATATGAACACTCTAAATCCTAGACTCATAGTAGTGTGGATGGTGTATCAGTAAAATTATTATGCAGATATTCATCCACTGTATTCCTAATGGGAGCAGTATCTTTTAAGTTAATTATGCTTTTAGCAACTGATTTCAGCACAAAGAACACAGTATTCACTCAATCTCCAGCTTGGTGTCTGGGTCATAACTAACATGAGGGTAGCTTGTTATGGGAATGATCTCAACAAGCAAACCAGGCACGGTTGGATACAATTTCGAGTTGATAGCATACCCACCAGATCAGGGATTGGGGGTGTTATTATGTATACAGGTACGATGAGCTTATTAGTACCTATGAGATGAAGGATAATTTCTTCATTGTTATTTAATAGTTGTCTCAAGAGATTGCTGGTACCGACTATCTCAACAATAATAGAGGGTAAGCAGCTAATAGCGGGGGTGAATTCAAATCATTTCAATTCTCACCCTTGCAAGGGGGCTGGCTCATTAGCAGCCAATAGAATGGATATTCCCATTTGATCATCTTGCAACAGCAGGAGGCTTACATAGTGCACTTTCAGAAGTTATAAAATTTGGTTGAATATGTCTGGATGATTGCAGATAGAATTCTGAACAGTGTTGCTTGAGTTATTGTCTAACTCAAAGCCAATTGGGACTGTGGTCTGATTAAGGGCGAGGGACAAGTATGTCAGTTAGCATCATGTTGTTATTAACCCATGTCTTTTCTACCATTTATGGTTTATCTGCTTAAGTGTTTCACACACAGATTGGTTTACTGCATGAAACCACAGAGCTTTGAAGGCTTCACATAGTCACTCACGTGACTTCGATATAAAATAGAAAGATTAAATGAGCTTACCTTTTGAAGTTTGATCTTTATTTTATCTGATAAAGATCATTTGGTGAGTCGAGGGTTATTAATGTCTCTATAGTTTAAGTTCGTGCAAGTGGTCTGTGGTTTCATACAGTTGCTCTGAAGTTTGACGTGCATGCGTGCTGGCGGACTCTTCACGTAGTCTCTCACTTCAACTTCTCATAAAATAAAGATCAAACTTCAAATGGTAAGTTCTTGTTTAATCTTTCTATTAAACTGCGATGTTGGAAGTAATGTATTGATGTGGATTGTAAATTTGTTGAACAAACAGGAAATTAGAAGTTGGAATAAATAGGTCTTATTTTGGGTTCAAGCAGTAAGTGGGGGTTCAACAGGGTCGGTACTCAGATTGTTACGTGGAGTTTTTGACTTCTTACCCAAGAAAGAATATACATGCCAAAGTGAAAATGCAGCAAATGTTCTCCAGATAGATTCATGGGATGACTGGACTGCCATTCAAGGAGAGATTAAGTTGTCGATGTTTGTACTCACTGGAGTTAAGAAAAAATGAGAGCAGAACAAACTGGACATAGATTTCTATCTCGACTCGAAAAGTCTCCAGAGATGCTGCCTCCAGCACCTTCTGTCCTATTGGATACGAGGAAGATGTGGCCCTCAGCCATATTATCAAGAAAGAGGGATCACATTCTCAGGTTTCAGAGCAAGAGCTTGGGGAGTGAGAGGAGGAGAAATATCTTCACTCAGAGAATGTTGATACTATGGAGTGTTCTAACAGACAACCATGTGGCCAAGGCGTTAGATTATTTCAAAAAGAAAACAGATACATTTCTGGGCTCCAAGTGCATCAAGGGGTATGGATTATTGAAGATAGGTAGTTGAGATAGTGGCAATATAGGGTTGAAATGAATGCTTGTATTCAATAATGGCGTTGGCCCGAATACTTGTATTGAAAAACGGCGTACGTTCTGTTTTCTATATTTCTATGTTTCATTAATAATGATGAAATATGGATAAAACTTCTGCAGATGAAGAATGGGCTATGTAAATAAAACCTCTATCAGGAAATGGAAGCCATTTGCTCTCACTTCTCATGGTTACAGGGCACATGGAAAGCGATTTTTCACATGTTGCTTGTTTTCAACCATTTCCTGTTGAAATCCCAGCCATCCATAAATTTGACTGGGTACCTCCTGTTGTGAATTCCCCAGATCCCAAAGTCACTTCTCCATCCTATTTTCCATTGACATCATCAACACACACTATGCCCATTGACTACTTACCAATAAAAACAGAATGAAACGGTCGGGACGCTCATATCTCATCATTAACTCGCTTTTCAACCAGAAATGCACTATGTTAAAGGAGTTGATAATGTTTGATTTAAAATGTTCTCTCACAATATTATTGACATGTGTTGAAAATCATCCCCTGGAATTTTCATTTCTATATAGCTTTGTTGCTGGCAGCCTTTGATACTAATCCCTCAGACTGTATCATGATGATGCTGCAGAGCAAGGGTCATATCTACAGGCTACAACAGAACAACCCATGCTCATGTTCATAAGTGATAGGAGCAGAATTAGACCATTCGGCCCATCAAATCTACTCCACCATTCAATCATGGCTGATCTATCTCTCCCTGCTAACCCTATGCTCCAGGGACGAGCCGCATACCTATTACACTCATATCCCTCCACAGTATTCCCACATTGCATGCGTGTCTCTCATGACTCCCCCCCTCCCCCCCCCCCCCCACTCCATACAAGGGTACCATCGGACAGCACTCTGTAACAGTCCTGCCACCTTTCCAACAGGTTAGCACATGAATACTGACTGTTACTGCAGTTTGCCCTGCAACGGCAGAGGATATAAATGCTCAAGATTGATTTTAATGCTACATAAATGAGTAACCCGCAAAACAATTTCTTTTTATGGTGGCAAGGTGGTGCAGTGTTAGAATTGCTGCCTTATATCATCAGAGACCTGGGTTCAATCCTGACTACGGGTGCTGTCTGCACCGAGTTTGTACATTCTACCCTTGGACTGCATGGGTTTTCTCTGAGATCTTCGGCTTCCGCTCTCACTCCAAAGACATGCAGATATGTAGGTTAATTGGCTTGGTATAAATGTAAAATGTACCCAGGGCCGGATTTAGATGAAGAGAGGCCCTAAGCTATTTCACTTGTGAGGCCCCATCCCCTCCCAATCCCCCACCCCCACGTCTAGAGGACCATGACTACCCGACAGTGAGAGTGTGACACTCTTAGATCCTACTGTATGTTGTCATTAAACAGTTGGTTTTAAAATACATATTGGATTCACCGCGGAGTGGGCGATGCTTTACCTGGATCGCCGTTTGAAGCTCTGGAGTGTTGGGCCTGCTGCTTCAACATCATGGAGCTGTGGTTTGCGGAGATCCCAGCCTCGGGCTGCGCTGATTTCAACATCGCGAAGCCCTTGGATCCCTTTGCCGAGGGCAGCTAGCGTGAATCTCCACCCAGCTCAGCCTGTGGACTTCGGGAGCCGCGGTCTCTGGTAGGAAGTGGCCGATTCGGAAGTCCAAGCAGCTGAGAATCGACGGATGATGACCCCCAAATTTCATTGTACCAATGTCCATGAGAGAGGATTCAAGAGGAGGGGGTCCGTTGGAGACGGGGAAAGGGATCATCAATGGGGGCGCGGACTCCTTCCCATGGAAGAACGGCGTGAGGTGGAGGCGACTGAAGAAGAGCTCCAAATCTCGGAGGGCGCGGAATTCATTGAGGTGGCGATGGAGGGGGACAAAGGTGAGGCCTCTGCTGAGGACGGACCATTCGGTATCTGAGAGGGGGAGGTCAGGGGGGGATGATGAACACACGGCAGGGATGGGGGTTGGGGCCGGAGGAAGGCAGGTGAGTGGACTGAGGCCAAGGCTGGTGGGGGGGTGGTGGGTGGCCAGAGGGTAGGGGGGTATGAGGACTATAGTGTGGGTTGGGGAAGAGCTGGGGTCACATGGTTTGAGGGGAATGGGGAAGACCCAGTGGAACAGCCACTGAGGTTACCAGGGTTGGGGAGATTGGCACTAGGACCCAGCGCAGTCAAACCCAGGGGAGTGGGAGTCTAGCAGCGTGGAGGCTTCAGGCCCGGTGCTGAGTCCAGGCTGCAGGTAAGGCGACGGCTGCAGGCTGCTGGAGGACGGGGGAGTGGAGTCTTGGTCAGCGGGCAAAGAGTAGGAGGTCCCGGTGGGCGGATGGTCGGTGGGGCGGCGAGGTTCGATGGGTCCGGTGAGGCAGCGAGGTGAGTAGGCCCCCCTAGATCTCGAGGCCCTAAGCTTAAGCTTGTCTAGCTTATACGTAAATCCGGCCCTGAATGTACCTAGTGTGTGTGGGATAGTGTTAATGTGCGAGGATCACTGGTCGGTGGGCTGAAGGGCCTGTTTCCGCACTGTATTTCTAAACTAAACTATACAAAAAGAAGTTCCGATACTCATTGAGATGCTTTTTAAATGCACTTGCCTCCACCATCCATTCATTGTTCCTGATTGCAACTGCACTATGAGTGGAAACATTTCTTCCTCAGAGCTTCTCTACTCCCTTACTTCTACCCTGTGCCATCTGTCATGGACATCTCTGACATAGAGAAGACACTCGTTTTTTTCCCCAGTACCCTTTCTCCTTCCTTCCCAGAACCTAGAACTGCCTTCACCCCATAGACTTTCTTGCTCTTTTCAGGACTCCTTGAGAAAATCATCTTTGTTCTTAAGTCTTCAACTCTTACTCACCCCAGTACCAGACAGAGAACCAGGGGCAAAGGTCGGAAAACAAATAATCATTGCAAAAGCACCATTAACTTGCAGTAAATACAGGCAAACGGATTCAAGCAAAATCACTACACAACATTATTGGCTCTCTGCTGCCTGGTGCAATGAAAGGAACCCAGCCCTAACTAACTGCTCAACAAACCTACAAGCAAAAGATGATCCCTTTAAACTGATCAGGAGCAGAGCTCTGTTGGGAAGATTAGCTTCCCTGAGCATGGCCCACATAGGGAATTAATTACATCTCCCTGATTCTATTCATATGGCAGCCAGCATTTGGCCATTGTGTGTAAGTTCATCTCACGTTGGTAATTGGGCTCTGTATGCTGTCACAACATATATACAGATGTTGTTGGTTGAAATTCTTGTTATTAATCAGGGGCATTAGTTCTCGATCAAAATTCCCATTTGATTTTGAGTACAAAATAAATACTATAGCATAGACAATACTTTCACTATATATTATGTTTCTGGGCCACTATTCCTTGCCATTGATTACAATTTAATCCAGACCTTTTCATGCTATATCTTTAACAGATCTAGTAGATAGGTTTAGAGATACAGCGTGGAAAAAGGCTCACTAAATCCACATCGACTATTGATCACCCGCACACTACAGACGAGAGGCAATTTACAGAAGACAATTAACCTACAAGCCCACGTGTCTATTTTTGGAATATGGGAGGAAACCAGAGCACCCAGAGAAAACCCACACGGTTACAGGGAGAACGTACAAACTCCACACAGACAGCACCCATAGTCAGAATTGAACCCAGTGGTTCTAGCTCTGTGAGGCAACAGTTCCACGGCTGTGCCTTAGTTGTTTGAATGCTCAAGCAAATTATTTTAAATAAAGTGGAAATTAATGCTGTTGTTACATTTTACTGCAATTAATACTAATTGAGATAATTTACTCACATTTGGGAAAGAAAGGGCTAATTAGGAACAATCAGCACAGCTTTGTCCATGATAGGTCACGTTTTCCGAAGGATTTATGTTTTTGAGCCGGCAGTGAAGGTGAATGCAGAGGTTGTCTGCATGGATTATAGAAAAGTATTTGATGATGTCCCTCATAGTAGGCTGATCCAGAAGATTAAGATGCACGAGATCCACAAAGACCTGCTCATTTGGATTCAGAACTTACTTACTCTTAAAAAACAGAGGTTTGTGGTAGAATGTTGTTATTTTGGCTGGAGGTCTGTGTCCCGTGGAGTTCTGCAGGGATCTGTGCTGGATCGGTTGTTTGAGTTATATATAAAAGACTTGGACACAAATATATATGGGTGTAAATTTGCAGATGACACCAAAATTAGTGGAGTTGAGGACAGTGAGGAAGGTTGTCCCCGCTGAGGAAGAAATACACAACAGGACAGTTACAGATATAGGTGGAATGAGCTGCTTGCGATGGTGGTGGAGGAAGATACAATAGACGCCTTTATGAGGCTTTTAGACAGGCACATATATATGCAGGGAATGAAGTGACATGGATCAGGTACAGGAGAGGAGATTAGTTATCATGTTTAGTGGATTGTGGGCTGAAGGACCTATTCTTGTGTAGGAAGTAACTGCAGATGTTGGTTTACACCGAAGATGGACACAAAATACTAGAGTAACTCAGCGAGACAAGCAGCATCTCTGGATAGAAGGAATGGGTGACATTTCAGGGCGAGCATTACTCCAGTATTTTGTGTCGACCTATTCTTGTGCTGCATTGTTCTATCAAATAAAAATGCTCTGACCTGGATGTGAAATATCAGAAATCTGTGGCCACTTAAAAAAAAATAAAAGTCTGCCTTATTGCTCTATTGTAAAGTTGTTTACATTCTACAATGCTCCGACTGCTAATCTTCGGGTATTGGTATCATCTCAAGCAACTTTTCTTGTAAACTGTTTCCCTAAGACAAATGGAGTATGAAGTTGGTTATCAGGTACTTGTATTTCTTTGTTGTGGTTGTGCAACAGCTGCTTATAGTTATTGGAATAGAACGCAGCTGATGTAAAGTCAATGGACAGTTAAGCACACACTGTTTTATAAGGTCATATGCAACCCAATGATACTTCAAGATGCAGAATTGCTTTTAAAATATAATACAATTCCTGTTGGCAGTGCCAAGGAATGAAGCAAATTTTAAAAAGTTCATAGCCTTGGTCTGAAACTTAACCTAGATGGCAGAGCAGCAATTATATTGTTGTTTGCTTCTTGTTAAATTATCAGAAATGTAATTAACCCCCCACTGTAAGCTGGAAGGGTTATTTTAATTGCCATGAACGTTTTACTGCTTTATGGATAAAAGCTTAATTGAAGTAACATATTTCTTGACATTCAATAAAAAACAGATTAAATTAACGTCTCAAGTACTCAAGGAAGACTTTAACCCTACTCACCTGCATATCAACAGCCAAAATAAATGAGAAAGGTGCCTATTGTCCCTGGAGCCATTAACCAGCCTCAATGTGCAGGTTGCATGTAAGCTTGCCCAAAGCCAACAGGTCAGATTTTACATTTGTACTATCCAGTTCTAATGATGTTGTCAGTCTTTTTCTTGTTTGTAACTCAAATACCTTACTAGATCCTCAGAATTCACATTCTGTGTAAGACACAGCACCGCTCTCTGAAAGGTAGATCATTTGCCAATCCCCTGGAGCAATATTACTGAGCAGGAAACCAGCATGTTTTGCAATTTATAATTTCCTGTTTCTTGGGCCCACACTTCTTGCTAGTGTAATCTTTACCCCAGCAGGAATTCCTGAGCTTTGATTATCATACCTTTCGGTATGTTTCCTTAAACAACATAAAATAGGAGCTGGACATGAAAATAAAAGGTAAAGGCTGAGTTTGTACTTCCATTTTTTATGGGATAACACGTGAATTACAGCAAAGAAATTCAGCGAGATAAGCCAAGAATATCACCAATATCAATTTCAATTCAAGCAGGATTTTCGAATAGGTTAAAATAAATGACTCTCAGAATGTTGTGGTGGCATTCTATATATGGAAATGTTGATGTCCTAAAGGAAATAAGATCATATCACACAGTAGATGTGTCAGGTTTTCACAATTTGCAATTGTAGCTGCTGCATCTGAAAATTAGATTTAAGGGTGTTTAATATTAGATTCATAGTAGATTCATAGTAGCATCCAGTAGACTCTTACTGTTGTAATAGCACTGCCTTACTGGGCAAGGAAACATAGAAACATAGAAATTAGGTGCAGGAGTAGGCCATTCGGCCCTTCGAGCCTGCACCGCCATTCAATATGATCATGGCTGATCATCCAACTCAGTATTCCGTACCTGCCTTCTCTCCATACCCCCTGATCCCCTTGGCCACAAGGGCCACATCTAACTCCCTCTTAAATATAGCCAATGAACTGGCCTCAACTACCCTCTGTGGCAGAGAGTTCCAGAGATTCACCACTCTCTGCGTGAAAAAGTTCTTCTCATCTCGGTTTTAAAGGATTTCCCCCTTATCCTTAAGAAGAATAGGAATAAGGAAGAAGACCACAGACCAGGATAATAATTCCATGTCAACATATAGACATCCGTAGCTGCCTTGAAACATTTCAAGCAATCTGATGGTGTATTTAGTATTCAAAAGGCACATTTCATTCACAGATTAATCTGTTGGATGGGAGATCCTCTTGAAGTAGTACTTCATTCAAACTCATTCAGTGTACCAGAGCTTCAAATTCCCCAAGATCTTGTGCAAACGTTGGCTTTATTCCTAAATTGACTCCGTATTCTGTATTTTGTGGGTAATTGATGGACACACAGCCCCTGGGCAGGATGGTAATGGATCTAGGCCAGTGCCTGAACTTGCCACCTGCATGTTCATTAAGCAACCTTCAGTACATACGAGGCTTCTAGTGAGAATTCTTGGAGGGTTACTCCCTTCAGCCAATCACCGAGTTTTATCTTTCAGTGGACAAGTGTAGAAGTCAACTAGTGATTCTACACAGAGATGCACAAACCAGCTCATTATACCTGCATTATAGCTGCCATTCTGTCACTCACACTGTTCTTTTGTCTCCATACCTGTGCAATAATTTGTTTTAATAGGCAGTTTCCCGATGAACTCTGCTATTGAGAGAAGATTGAGTGAAAAAACATAGGAATTAGAAGAAAGAGCATTTTGTAAAGAGAAATATTGATCATGTGGTAATCATGTTTACATGACCGTGTTTTTTTAATGTCTGCGCATAGAACAGTGTAGCACACAAGCAGGACCTCCAGCCCTCAATGTCTGTGCTGAAGGTGATGCCAAAACCATCTATTATCTACCTGCACATAATCCATATCCTTTCATTCCCTGCATCCAAAAGTTTCAAATGCCACTGTCGCTTCAGACTCATTCAAATTCAGGGGCATCACAGTGGCGCAGCGGTAGAGTTGCTGTCTTACAGCGCCAGAGACCCGGGCTCAATCTTGACAACGGGTGCTATCTGTATTAAGTCTGCATGTTTTCCCTGTGAGCATGTGGGTTTTCTCCGGGTGCTCCGGTTTCTTCCCACATTCCAAAGATGTGCAGGTTTGTTGGTTAATTGGCTTCTGTAAATTGTTCTTAGAGTGTAGGATAGAACTAGTATATGGGTGATGATTGGTTGGTGCAGACCTGGTGGGTCGAAGGGCCTGTTTCCACGCTGCATTTCTAAACTAAACCAGTGTGTGAACTGGCGACTGCTGGTCGGCACAGACTTGGTGGGCCGAAGGGCCTGTTTCCATCCTGTATCTCTAAACTAAACTAAACTAAACTAAACTAAACCAACCCTGGCAGTGTTTTCCAGGTACACATCATCCTGTGTAAAAAAAGCTGCCCCACACCTCCTTTAAACTTTGCCCCTCTAACCTTAAAGCTACGCCCTCTTGTATTTGATTTTTCCAATCCTGGGGAAAAGGCTTTGACTGTCTACCCTATTAATGCCTCTCATAATTTTATATACATCTATCAGGTCTCCCCACAAACTCCCGCATTCCAGAGAAAAAATCCAAATATGTCCAACCTCTCCATGTAGGTAATCCCCTCTAATCCAGATATTGTTCTGGGAAACCGCCTCTGCTACATTTCCAGAGCCTCCACATCCTTCCAGTATTGGGACGACCAGAATTGCATATAATACTCCAAATGCAGCCTAACCAACAGTCCTATAAAACTGCATCATGACTTCCTGACTCTTATACTCAATAACCCCGACCTATGAAAATAAGCATATCATATGCCTTCATTACCACTCTATTTACTTGTGTTGCCACTTTCAGAGAATTATGGACTTGAACCTCGACCCCTATACATCAATGCTGTTAAGGATCATGCCATTAACTGTATATTTTACCCTTAGATTTGACCTCTCAAAGTCCAACTTGCACGGATTAAACTCCACCTACCATTTCTCCATCCATTTCCATAGGTGATCTTTTTTTTCTTGCTGTATTTCTTGACAATCCACAATCCTAGCAATCTTGGTGTTATCTGCAAATTTACTAACCAATCTAGCCATGTCTAGGTCAGTTATATACATCACAAACAGCAGAGGTCCCAGCACAGATCCCTGCATAACTCCACTGGTCACAGACTTCCAGCCTGAATACAGTCCTTCCACCACAACCCTCTGTCTTCTATCAGTAAGACAGTTCTGAATCCATATGACCTGTTAATCCCATGCATCTTAATCTTCTGGATCAGCCTACCATGGGGGGGACTTTACTGAATGTCTTACCAAAATCCATGTAGACAACCCACTGCCCTACCCTCATCTATCACCTTCATCACCTCCTCAAAAAACCTGATCAAGCTTGTAAGACATGATCAGCCATGTACAAAACCATGCTGACTCTCACTATTTAACCCATTCTCTTCCAAATGGGAATAAATCGTATCCCGAAGAATCCTCTCCAATAGCTCACTTTTCCACTGATGTACCAGCCTAAAGTTACCCAGATACTTTCTACTTCCCTTCTTAAATAAAGGAACAACATTAGCTTCTCTCCAGTCTTCCAGGACCTTGCTTAGGGCTAGAGAAAACACAAAGATCTTTATCACGACTCCTGCAATCTCCTCTCTTACTTCTCTCATGTCCTTCCCCTTGGTGAAAACTGATTCAAAGTACTTGTTTATTACCTTGGCTGCATCCCCATTCTCCAAGCACAAATTCCTTTCTTTACAATACAATACAATACAATACAATACAATACAATACAATACAATACAAATTTATTGTCATTTGAGCCCCAGTGAGACTCAAACGAAATTTCGTTTTCGAAATTTCTTGATCCTTCTTAGGATCAAGGCCCTACATTCTCCCTGCATACCCACGCATGTGAAATTGTTTTTGAAACCTTATAAAATGTAGTTGGTCCCCAGGATAATAACTAAGGTACTAGCAGAGGAGAACAAACTATCTACAGACATAAGGAGGCACATTTTGCAGTACTAATATTTTCAAAAATAGTTTATTTAATATTGCAACAGTGGCTGCAGCATATTCACCAGTATAGTTGTGACATAGAGCTGCAAATATCAACCATTAATTGACAACAATGGCTAATTTTGACAGACAGTATTATTGTTTGAACAATATTATTTCCGCCACAAAATATCAATAGATTTCTCTTTATTTTCATTTCCATTGTCTTCAATGTCAAATTGAAGAAGATCCATCTCAGTATGAACTGTTGATGCTGGTAAATAGTAAAGCATTCCTTTTGTTTATTATACAGCTATCACAAACATGAATTTTTGAAATTTAACAACAAATCTCCTAGGTGAGTAACCTATTAATTAAATATCAATCGCAAACATCGATTAAAAAAAAATTAGTGACAAGGTAAGATTGATTGTCCAAACATCAGGGTATCATGAAGAAGAGTTTCAACTCGAAATGTCACCCATTCCTTCTCTCCAGAGCTGCTGCCAGTCCCATTGAGTTACTCTAGCATTTTGTGCCGATCTTTAGCATGAAGAAGCCCTGATGTTAGTGGGGAAAAGGGGTTGCAATGGAGAGTGTCACATCTACTACAAAGGAAGGAGGTTCAGCCATACGTGACCATGAGAGTGACCTGGAGGGGGGCCCTACAACGCCCGGCGCGGCCTTAATTTGCCGCGGACTAGCGCCCGCCGGGGGCTTTGACCTCGACTTCGGGAGGGAAATGGAGTGCAGGGGAGAGACAAGAACTTTGCCTTCCATCACAGTGAGGAGGAGAGCCACTGTGATGGATGTTTATGTGAATAGTGTTGGTGTGTGTTTTGGTTCTTTTATTGTATTGTATGGCTGCAGAAACTACATTTCGTTTGAACCTCATGTGAGGTTCAAATGACAAATAAAGGTATTGTATTGTATTGTACGTTTATCAGGGCAGTTTGCTGGACCAAACATTTTCTGCCGCATCAACGTATCAGCAGGAATGTGAGAATATTTACTTGTGTTTGTTCAGTCTGGACCATATGCGAAAGGATCTGCATTCCATATTTGACAATTGCAATGGCCATCTCTGACAGAAACAGGTCTTATAACCTCCCTTTGTGTTCAACAGCAATTTGTCCTTGCAAGACTTCTTAATGTCAACATCCTCACGTCACTTTTGAGCAAGATCTCAACTGGACCCATCACATAAAAACTGTCATATTGAAACAGTTTGAAAACTGGCGACAGAGTAACAACTGATTCACCTTTGACATTGCATCTTCCAACCATCTGCTGTGGAGTATTCTCCACTTGCCTGCATGACTGCGTCTCCAACATCACTGAAGAAGTTTGACTCTTTACAGATACAGTATTATGCTGAATCTGAACTCCAACCTCCACCCGAAACATTCATTCATTCCAGCAGCAGCTCATTATCTGTTCAACATTCACAAGATGCATTTCAGCAACTTGGCAGCATTTCATTGACAGCATCTCCCAAGAGTGTCACCTCTAGCATCCTGGACAAAGACAGTACTCTCCTCCAAGTTTCACATTAAGGTCATTTTTAACGTATATTGTTGTTCTTTCCTTGGTTCTGGGTCAAAATCCCAGAGCTTCCCACTTAATATTGTTGCAAGCACCCTATCCAGATAGAACACACTGGTTCAAGAAGGAAGCTCATCACCCTTTGAAGACATTTAAGGATTAGCAAAAATCTTACCAAAGATGATCATATCCCATGTATGAATACAATTATAAAGTGGAAATCATCCTAAGGCCCTTAACAGGGGTGTTTTAAACAAAATTGAACACCATACTACAGAAGGATATATTGGGACAGGTTGCCAAATGCTTGTGAAAACTGGGAGAGTTGAAAGTGTTTCCTCGAGAGAGAGAGAGAGAGAGAGAGGTGAAAAGATGGATGGATTTAGAGAAATAGTTCCATGGCTTCCTGCCATGGCAGTTGAAGAAATGATTGCTAATAGTGGAGCAAGTAACTTTAAATAGCTCCACTTTTTTTTTTGACTGTTATGTGAAAAAAAGAATGCCATTTTTGCAAACTAAGCCCTGATGTCTCAATTAGTTCAATTTGATCACAGATAATGTAATGACGCTTTCCTTATCTATAATTATCTATAATTATCATTATGATCAAAAATTATCTATAATTAGCATTATGATCAGGGTGTGGTTATAATGTGAATAATTTTCAAAATAAATGTGTTAGTTTAGAATTAGTTCCCCTTAAGTATTATTTAAGATGCATATGTAAGCTGAGGTTTACCCAGTCCAAACTGGGAGATTCCAGCCTCGAAGTATCATGAGCTATCTGCAGCCTATGGCTTTGCTAAAGGAACCTTGTCAACTGTATTCAAAAGAAATACAATTATTTATATATACACAATATATACACACACACACACGTGTATGTATATATATGTACATATATATATACAAAAGTTGGAGTAACTCAGTGAGACAAGCGGCATGTCTGGAGAGAAGGATTGGTTGACGTTTCAGGTCGAGACCCTTCTTCAGACTTATCAGGGGAAAGAGAAACGAGAGATATATTGTGATACAACGAGAGATTGTGTCTATCTTTGTTAAAACCAGCATCTGCAGTTCTTTCCTACACACGCACACACATATATATATATATATGGATAGGAAAGAACTGCAGATACTGTTTAAATCAAACGTAGACACAAAATGCTGGAGTAAATCAGTGCGACAAGCAGCATCTCTGCAGAGAAGGAATGGGTCTGAAGAAGGGTCTGTGGAATACACTGCCTCAGAAGGCCAATTATCTGGATGCTTTCCAGAGAAAGTTAGATAGAGCTCAGAGTCAGAGTCAGAGTCAATTTATTTGTCATTTGGACCCCTGGAGGTCCAAACGAAATGCCGTTTCTGCAGCCATACATTACACACAAAGATCTTAAAGATAGCAGAGTCAGGGATATGGGGATATGGCAGGAACGGAGTACTGATTGTGGATGATCAGCCATGATCACGTTGAATGGTGGAGCTGGCTTGAAGGGCCGAATGGCCTACTCCTGCACCTATTGTCTTTTGTCTATTGTCTCAACCCGAAACGTCACCCATTCCTTCTCTCCAGAGATGCTGCCTGTCCTGCTGAGTTACTCCAGCATTGTGTGTCTACCTTCTACAGTATATGTATGGATATATGGATAAATAGATTTGTGTGCATATGTGTGTATATATATGTGGATGCATACACATATATGTGAATACATATATATATATTATACATATATATAAGCACAATAGTATTGCCATTTTGTTTTCTAAACTCAAACTTTGCAGAGAGCTGTGAATAATGCACTTATGGTACACACATAACATATTTTAAAATTGGTTTCATATTATTGTGCAGTTTAGCAAGCATGACAATATTGATACTGTTATGAACCGAGCCTTGAAACACAGTTTCAATATCTTTCAGCATTGCCCGCAACTGCTTATTACAGGAAACTGGAGAATAGCACTTCTCATCACTGCTAGTAAAGCTTGTTATAAAATTGTGTCTTATTTTCACAGCCTGGAGCCAAACACCACAGAATCAAACATCTGAAAAGGCTTTAGTTGTACTTTAATTTCTTTATTCTAGTTCCTCCTGTTTCCTGTGGCACGACATTAAGAAAATGGCAGCAAAGATATAAAAGTGAATTACTAAATGCCGGTCTTCATGACTGGCAAACCGTACTGCACCCTGACATAAAATAGCCGCTGGTTTCAGCAAAATATCTGAAAGAACCATGTATTTTATTCTGAAATAAACTTAATGCTAAGTAAAATAACTCCCCCATGCCAAAGTAAGGTCAATAAAATAAATTTATCTTTGAAGCATTTTCTATGAGATGACAATGATATCTCGTCTCTGATACTTAACTCTGCATTGCCTGTATTTAGAATTAGGTCATAGGAATGATATAGTGTAACTGCAATCGCATCCATCCTGGATGCCTGAACCTTGAATTTCAGAGCAGTATAAAAAAAGTTGACCTTTATCCCAGGCTAGATATTTCTGTCACCAATGCCTCATTATAATCTTGAAACTCTCTTTATCTTTCTCAGCACAATGTCCTCACCTCATAGGGTAAACAGTCAGAACTTTTTCCCCAGAATGGAAATATTAAATACTCAAGGGCTTGGCATTAAGGTGAGAGGGAGAATGTTTAAGATGCGCAGGGCAAGTTTTTTTCAATCACAGAGAATGGTGGGTGCCTGGAGCATAGGGCTCGAAGGGCCGAATGGCCTACTCCTGCACCTATTTTCTATGTTTCCATGTTGGTGGTGGCGGCAGATACGATAGTGGCAAAAAAGTGGCTTTTAGATAGGTACGTGGATGTGCAAAGAATTGAGGGATATGGATTGTGTGCAGGCAGTTGAGAGTTAGTCTTGACATCATGTTCAGCGCAGATGTTATGGGCCAAGGGACCTGTAGACAGGTTTTACGCCATCTCAAGGATTTAGTCCTCGATAGTCACTTTAATTAATGACCGTGGATCAGAAGGTAATCTATACGCACCCATGAGCTGTCCACGAGGCATTCAATGCCATCGAAAGATGAATCTTCCGATAAGAGACTCTTAATTAATAGTTTCTTTATTGTAGTAGTACAAACAGTAAGATAAATCATAAAAAGCTTCCACTTGTATACGTACATTTCAATCATACTCGTGATCATGCTCGTGCATGGTCAAAAACGATGTCTCTTCCCCAATCTTCATCGAACTAAACTAAACTAAACTCCTTGAGAGTCTGCGCGAGAATCCCAGCCGCAAACACGCCTCAGACTACATATAAATCCCACCCACATAATTACAGGCAGATAAAATTTAAAGATAACTGGTTATAGTTATAACATACTGAGTTAAACTAAATGGCTACAACATACCGGCCCCTAAATGTTCTGAGTATATAACGAGGCAATTACTAATAGACATTAAAAAAGGAGCTATAAAACCATAACATACAAAAAAAACAAAAAAAAACATATATATATATATACATCTATATACATATATATATATATATATATATTACTAAATCTCTGATCTTGGCCGCTTTTGGCCCACTGTGCTGCGATCTGCAACAGAACGCCGCCACCTGCGGCCGTCATTTTTGGCCAGCTTGCTCAGAGCCCCCCTCCGCCTTAAGGGTGCAGAGGATTTTTACCATCGATGACAAAACAGAGAGATATTAATGTTTTTTAAACATTCACCATTCTCTCTGCTGCACCTGCTGGAGGGAGGGGGAGGGACTATAAAACCAGGAAGTGGCGTGCCTCACTCAGTCTCTACAAGGTGGATGAAGCCAAGGGTCATGTCTATGTGAGCTCTGAATAACACTGAACAAATGTCTACACAACTGTGAGTACCCTTAATGTGGTTTGAAAATGAGAATATGGTTTGTTTGAAATAAAAAGGCACTGCCTGCAAATGGTTGTTTGGGTGCTTTGGCTTTTAGTTGAAAGGCACTACTTACTGCAAATGGTGGTGTGGGTGAATTGGCTTGGTTAAAAGGCACTACTTACTGCAAATGGTGGCATGAAGTTGAAAGGCACTACTTTCTGCAAATGGCGGCTTGGGTAATTTGGCTTGAAGTTAAAAGGCACGACTGCAAATGCACTTATTTTCTGTTTGCACTGTATATTAATTTTAGAAAAAATGTTACCACTTCCGGCTGTGATTTCTGGCCATCTTACTCAGTCCCCCCTCCGCTGAGCAGGTGCAGAGAATCCTTCCCATCAATTAAAAATAAAAGTGTTATTAGTGTTTAAAAAATGTTCAGAATCTCTCTCCTGTCAATCACGCCCTGAAAGCCACACCTTTTTAGGAGGAGGGGTTATAAAACCCGGAAGTGTGGGTGTGGCTCAGTCTCTGCATGATGGGAGAGGGAGAGGTCATGACTTTGTCTGAGCTGTGAATCAACTGAACACACTGAATGTCTACTGAACTGTGAGTTTGGTGTTTTGTGTGGTTTTATGGTGGTTTCACCCTGCATGAAATGGTATGAAGCTGCATTTGAATTTGGTGGCCTTGGACCCTGCTTGAAGTGGAATGAAACTGCACTTGAATTTGGTGGCCTTGCATCCTGCTTGAAGTGGTATGAAACCGCACTTGAATTTGGTGGCCTTGGATCCAGCTTGAAGTGTATGTATGAAACTGCACTTGAATTTGGTGGCCTTGCACCCTGCCCATAGTGGTAAGAAACTGCACTTGAATTTGGTGGCCTTGCACCCTGCTTGAAATGGTAGGAACATGGATTTGAATTTGGTGGCCTTGCACCCTGCTTGAAATGGAATTTCAAGGAATAGTCATGAATCAACTGCCATCCCACCAGCTGTGAGTGAGCTGCCAGCAGATCAGGCTTGAGGGACTGAGCTGCCAACTCAAGAACCCATACCAGCACTCCAGAAAGCCCCCCCATTGGCCACCAATATTGTAATTGGTGGGGAGGTGGAATATTGCGTTGGGAGACTAGCCCTCCCATGTGAACATGGGACCCAACGGGTCCCACTTAGTCTAGTATATTACTAAAAGTCTGATCTTGACCACTTCATGTTGTTCTTTATATTGATTTTATAAAAAACGTTGTCATTTACGGCTGTGATTTTTGGCCATCTTACTCAGAGTCCCCCTACGCTGCGCAGGCCAAGAGGGTTTTTCCTATCGATAAAAAATAAAAGAGTTATTAGTGTTTAACAAATGTTGACATTCTCTCTCCTGAAGGCCACGCCCCTTCCGGAGGGACTATAAAATCCGGAAGTGTTGAGTGCCTCTGTCAGTCTCTGCAAGATGGGTGAGCAAGAGGGTCATGTCTCTCAGTCTGAGTGGTGAATAACACTGAACACATGTCTACAAATCTGTGAGTGGTTTTACTGACCTGTCAGTGCCCTTAATGTGTTGCCTAATTAAAGCTGCATTGCCTAATTAAAGTTGCCTTGCCTTCTATATAATTAAAAATCTAATCTTGACCACTTCCTGTTTGCGCTTTATATTAATTTTAGAAAATAATGCTACAACATACGGCTGTGATTTTTGGGTTGGGGTTGGGGGGGGGGGGGGGGGGGGGGTTGGGGGGGGTTGGGGTTGGGGGGGGTGAGGTGGGAGGGGGGTATATATATATGGAAGACCTGACATTTCATACACTCCATAGATGCTGCCTCACCCGCTGTGTTTCCCCAGCATTTTTGTCTACCTGTGTATATATATGATCGTCAAGTCTGCTGAGTCAGAGTGCCGGGGCCCTCGGACCAAGTCAGGAATCCGCCAACCAACCAATCAGAGCCTTCATGGAAGACCTGACAGTCATCACAGACTCAGTGCCAGGAGGCAGGTGGGTCCTGCAGGGGTTGGAGAAACTGATTGGATGGGCAAGGATGAGGTTTAAGCCAGGAAAATCAAGGTGACTGGTGCTGAAGAAGGGGAAAGTCATGGACAGGTTCCACTTCAGCATCGAAGGGGCACCAATCCCAACAGTCTCCAAAAGGCCAGTGAAGAGTCTTGGCAAGGTGTTTAACAGCAGCCTGAAGGATACAGCATCTGTCCAGGCAACCTGTCAGGAGCTGGAGAGTTGGTTGAGAGCAGTGGACCGGTCGGGGCTTCCCGGCAAGTTCAAGGCGTGGATTTGCCAGCATGGTATCTGTCCTGCCAAGGATACTCTGGCCACTGCTTGTCTACGAAGTCCCAATCTCCATCATAGAGAGATTGGAGAGGGAAGTCAGCAGCTTTCTCAGAAGGTGGCTGGGACTGCCCAGGAGCCTTAGCAGCATCGCCCTTTTATGGAAATAACACCAAGCTCCAGCTGCCCCTGAATTCCCTGGAGGAGGAGTTTGAGGTGACTCGGGCCAGAGAGGTGATGCTGTTCAGGGACTCCAGCGACCCCAAGGTGGCTCAGGCAGGGGTGGAGGTGAAAAACTGGGAGGAAGTGGAGAGCCGGCGAAACCGTGCTGCAAGCAGAGTCCCGGATACGCCACAGAGTCCTGGTGGGAGCAGTGATTCGGGGAAGAGCTAGTCTGGGAATCTTCCCAACTCCCCAGTTTGACAAGGTGAAGTGGCTGGCAGGCTGGCCCAGGAGGAAGTGAGGGCAGTGGCGGAGGAGTAGAGGTGTACCGGAGTGGTTGGCTTGGAGCAGCAGGGTGTCTGGACAAGGTGGGAGCACGCCATGGATCGAAAAGTCACACGGACTGAGCTCTGGCAGGCTGCACCACAGCGCATCAAGTTCCTGGTACAGGCAGTGTATGATGTCCTGCCCAGCCCATCGAACCTCTTCATCCATGGGGAGGAGCGAATGCCACCTGAACACAAGTCGTGGTCTGATCAACCACGGCTGGGTCGCCTGGGTGAGGGTGTCTGATGTTGAAAGACCCGAAACACGCAATGACCCCAGGTTACATCACTGGTTCAGGAGCATCAATAGATGTATTTTTATCGGAGGTTACACAAAATAGATGGAGATTTTCATCGGGTGCAATCATCTATTCAGAACTTCTTTCGGGTGATTCTTCCTGATCTTGGGGACCTTCACCTTGGGAGAGACCACAGGGGAGACAGCAAGCACAACTTGGGAGGTTGCCCCCGGGGTGCAGACTTGATCTGTTCGAGTCCCCCTAGTCCTCAACCCCACCTTGTTCTCACTTAGTCTGAAGTTGTATCTCTTGTTGCGCACCAAAATTGACAATGTTATGGATGTCTTTCAGGCAGATATGGGGGAGAGATGGGAAGATGTGGCGAGTAGTGGGGTCACGTTGGAGATGCGGAGGAATCTTTTTTGTATGTGACGGCTGGTACACAAAAAAGGGGAGAAACTCAGCGGGTCTGCAGCAGCATCTCTGGTTAGCGAAGGAAACAGCTGTCTCCTCCCATCCCCCAGTTCCGGGCTTTCTTGTCCCGTCAGTCTGAAGAAGGGTTTCGGCCCGAAACGTTGCCTATTTCCTTCGCTCCATAGATGCTGCTGCACCCGCTGAGTTTCTCCAGCTTTTTTGTGTAACCTTCGATTCTCCAGCATCTGCAGTTCCCTCTTAAACACGATGTATTTTTATCAATCAGCATTCAGACTTCTTTAGTGATTCTTCCATCTTCACCTTCACCTTCCACAAAGCAAGCACAACTTGGTTATTGGTCTTCTTAACACATTGTTCTTAGTCTGAAGTCGTACTGTGTGCACCAAACTCTTAATGTCAGGCATGATCTCAAGTATCTGTCCCATCAACCATGAACCTCATGATCAAGATTCAAGATTCAATTTATTTGTCATTTGGACCCCTTGAGGTCCAAACGAAATGACGTTTGATGCAGTAGAATCAACAACAAAGACAATACAATATTACCTGGAACAAAAGTTCTTCTAACCCTCGACCATCGTTGTCGCTCTTGGATCAGAGGCAAATATTCTTTTCCAAAAAAGATCTACCATATATTATATGTGTTTAAGAAGGAACTGCAGATGCAGAAATCGAAGGTACACAAAAAAGCTGGAGAAACTCAAGAAGTCTGAAGAAGGGTTTTGGCCCGAAACGTTGCCTTTTTCCTTTGCTCCATAGATGCTGCTGCGCCCGCTGAGTTTCTCCAGCTTTTTTGTGTACCTACCATATATTATACATGTCTCCATCTGTGTCTCATATACAAACTTTCTTCAACAAGTCTCATGTGCTTATACAAGGCCATTTAAATATCATTATTGCATCTACCTCCACCACGCTGGGTTATTCCCAATGCTCACCACACTGTGTAAAAACTAACCTGAGCTGGAGCTGAATCTCCATGTGAATCTGAGCCACTGACGGGTAAGTTTGAGATGAACAGTAGGGTGGACAGGAGTGGGATCCCTGCCTCATCCTGTGTTGGCCAGTAATATAACTCCAGAAGCCATTCTGTAGTAAATAAGATAAGCAATGACCTTTAATGAGGCCCTGAGGAGTTTATCATCGGATGCTACTAAATCCATTTTCCAAAATAGGTGTGACAATATGACATTTCTCCTCCAATCCTTTGGTAGCTAAACTGAAGTTAGGTTAATTTATTGTGCAACTTCATCATCACCACTCGCTCCCAAACAAAACATGACAGTCTAACTTAACGACAGAAGTGAAGTACAATGCACATAGTATTTTTTTTTTAAACCGATACAGTTGAGTACGGGATTACCTCTGCTTGGTAATATCTACTGGAATAAATTAGTTGCATTTCATGGTTCTGTATTGATCTAAAATTATCTCCATTTTCAAATTATTTTCCAATCTCAACACTACATCTAGTCAAATAAATGTGCAATTCTTCTAAAGACAAAGTATTTAGAAAATGAACCATACTCGGCAATGGAATGCCATAATCTCCTGTAATCTCCATTTTCTATTTAAACTCCCCGGAGGCAACCTGGACCTTTGATCTACAAGCACAACACTCTGCTGTTCTGTTAAATTAATTCCCTATCCAACACAGTTGCCATGGTACTTGTTTATTCTCATCCGTAAGAATGCCTTTCAAGCACAAAATGTAAGTTCACTGTACCTTCACCCTATGGGGCCGGTGGAAGCCTTTATTTTAAGGGTAAGACATTATAATAAGGGTAAGGGCACTCAAATTCCACAAGGATTCTGCATACTACTTGCTGCAGCTCCATGATGTGATTGATTGAACATTCAGGAAAACAGTATTAATTGTGAAGATAGACACAAAAAGCTGGAGTAACTCAGCGGGTCAGATAGCATCTCTGGAGCAAGGGAATAGGTGAAGCATCTGGTTGAAACCCTTCTTTTCTCCAGGGATGCTGTCTGACCCGTTGAGTTACTCCGGCTTTTTGTATCTATCTTCGGTTTAAACCAGCATCTGCTTTTCCCCCCTACACACTCCTAGATATTTAACTTTGCTTGGCTTTCAGAGGATTTTCTCATTGCTTTGCAACAGATGAAACTTCCACTTTATACACGAGGTGACTAAATGGTGGGGGAAATGTCAAGTCAGATACTTCCAAAAGCCGGTGCTCCCACTTCAGCAGCAGCCCTAGATTTCTTGTGGATGCAGTCATACAGAATGAGGGTATATGAGGATTCCTGTCAGTGATCCTAGGTCGGGAAACAGCTAAGTGTCCGAATTATACACAATGGTGAGTTGCAAGGAGAGTTTCAATCCTGACCTCTGATACTGTCTGTGTGGCATTTTCTTGCTCTCCCTATGACAAATGAGAGCTTCCTTGGGGTACACGGATTTCCTCACTCATCCAAACCACATTTGTGATGGTAAGTTAATTGTCCACTATAAATTGCTTCTCGTGTGTGGGGTGAGAGCAGAATATGTGGGGATTTGTACAGGAATGTGGAGAGAATAGAATGCGTTCATGTAGGATCAATGTCAATGGGTGCTTGAAGTTGGCAGAGACTCAGTGGGTTTCATTCTGTGCTTAACGCTCCATGACTACTTTTCAGTGATATTGCCAACTTGGCTCTTTAGTCGGCAAAGCTAAGCAAATATTTAAAGTCCGCAAGCTCTTTTGCTTCCATTATACAGTTCTCTTATGTTTCTAAGGCTATGTATTTAGAATACACTGAAGGAAAATGTTGTACTTATAAAGTTCTGAAACCAAACAAAGTTCTTGGCCTTTAAATACCTCTGGTCACAAGCCTGAATAAAGTACCAGATACAAGCCTTGCAGGGTCACTCCTTTCTCACTGTGTAAGAGACTAGATTTAACACAGGCAGCTCAGGAGATGTAGAGACTGTGTTTTGTGACCCTATTTAGCCTGGAGCTGTTACATATCCTATCTCTGGCTTTGAATCCACCAGTCTGGTCAGCATTACAGACCACCATCTGGTGCTATTCTGATGGGTTACTCAGGATTGAGGCCGGAGGTGTTTAAATGCCAAGAATTTCTGCTTGGTCTGGGAAATTTATCAGCACAAAAATTTATCTTCAGTGCTTTTCAAATACATAGCAGCAGCAGCAGAATTGCCCAATGGAAGCAAAAAAACATGCAGAATTTAAATATTGGCGTTGGAAACAGTAGCACAGTTGCTTCAAAAGGAGTGGAGTGGTGGGAAGAGCAGGTTATCCCAGCAAGAGATGAGGAATCCTGCAAGGTGATGATCCTAATGGAAGGTGACACTTGGGTGAAACCCTGCAGAGTCTTACCAGAGAGCTGCCCTAATTGACAGACTGGCTGGTAGCAGAGAGTGGAAATCAGGGCAGGGAAAGTCATGAGTTTCCTTCTGGAATGGGCCATTCCTGATCTACCTGGCCCACAAGGAATTTTCTAATAAAACCCAGTAAGGCCACAAACAGCCCTAGTCTTCGTAAGGTTTAAATTAAATTAATTAGCACCCAGAACCTGCAGGCTGCAAGTAGCAGAAGTCGTGTACAAACTCTGAACTGCCAGATTGGGCCAAGTTATATCAGTTTCCTCATTGCCAGTTTTTCAAAAATGTCCAACCCTCTCTTGTCCATTGTGTCCAAAGTTCATGTGTTGGGGGGTGCATTGCAGATCCCACAGTTTTAATCCTGCTTAGTAAAGTTTCATTTGTTTTATTGAGTGTGATCCTTTTCCCTCTTATTTGAATCCCAAACATGTTTATAAAACCTGAAATTCTTTTGGTAATTGTTTTCTTTCATTCAGCTATTAAAACATTCTTTCTGTCCACTTGGCTTATTTCTTGCAGCTGTCAACCATATGGTTTCCGCGCTGGGGATAAACAGTCAACTATTGTTTCACCGAACTTGAGAGCATCCGAATATTTGTCTCAGGTGAAAAGAAAACCCCTTCATATAATCATGCAGTATTTTTTATACTTGTGAACTATAAGTAAGAAGGAAAGAAATAGTCCAGTCAGATAGATTGTTAAATTAAGTGCATTTAAAACACATGTGCAGCATCAAATTGAACGTGAAAACTTAACTTTTAACTGATAATCATCTTCCTATTCTCCCAGTGGCTTAAAGCCTGAGGGTTTGTTTACAAAGTTTCAGATCCTTTTATTTCATATTATCCTTTGAAATTCAGTTTTAATTAGCTTTTCTATATCATGTTGACTTTTTAAATCAGCTTAGTTGGTTCTGGGAATTCTTTATCATTTTGGATTGACTACATTTATTTTTGCAAAGGGGCTTCCCTACAAACACCATTAACCCAGTCCAGCCATTTATTTGTATCACATTAGTGAGGTATTTGCACTATCTCAGGGTCAGATATGACCACCATTCAACACAGCAGCTTGTTCAGTGAACAAAGCAAAGGCACTGGCGATGTGCATTTATAGTCCAGCCCAGTAAAGGCATTTCATCTTCCCTGTGCCTGATTCACAGTAGCGAAAAAAGTCAATGGATATATTTAAGGCAGAGAGAGATAGATTTGTGATTAGTACGCGTGTCGATGGTTATGGGGAGAAGGCAGGAGAATGGGGTTAGGATAGATCAGCCATGATTGAATGGCGGAGTAGACGATAGGCCGAATGGCCTAATACTGTTCCTATCACTTGTGAACTTATAACCAAGGCCCATCTAATAGGGCAGTGGGCTGTGTCCAAGCAAGTGCCAACACAGACGGGTAAATGAAAGGAATTCAAACACACATCGACGTTGATCAACCCTTTCAGAAATGCATGGAAATGTTCCATCTAATTTAGGGCGGCACAGTGGCGCACAGAGCATGAGACCTGGGTTCGATCCTGACTATGGGTGCTGTCTGTACAGAGTTTGTATTTTGGTCCTGGAACCACTTGTTTTCCCCAGGTGCTCTGGTTTCCTCCCACACTCCCAAGACGTACAGGCTTTGTAGGTAAAATTGGCTTTGATAAGTTGTAAAACATTTTTGCCTAGTGTATGTAGTTCAGTTTAATGGATGATAACAGGTTGGAGCAGACTCGGTTGACCGAAGGGCCGGTTTCCACGTTGTATCTCTAAAGTCTAAATTAAAAAATACAGGATATTCATATCAATAATCTTATCTATATAACTAAAAGTCTCATCTTTTGACCACTTCCTGTATATTGATTTTCTGCGCTGTATATTAATTTTAGAAAAAACGCCACGCTATATCGCTATGATTTTTCCCCCATCGTACTCATAGTCCTCCTCTGCTGAGGAAACTCCGCGGATTTTTCCGATCGATGAAAAATAAAACAGTTATGAGTGTTTAAAAAATCTTGAGATCAGTTGATTGGTCCTCTCGCCTGGCAATCACCATGATGAAGGTAACGCCCCTTCGGGGGGGGGGGGGGGCAGGACTATAAAACCCCGGATGCCTGGATGTGAGTCAGTCACTCTGAAAGATCGCGAGGGAGAGTCCATGACTGTGATTCTAAGCTGTGAATCAACTGAACTGTGAGTCTGCAATGTACTTGCATTAAATGATTATTTTAGCTCTTAATTCAATTCAATTCAATTCAACTTTAATGTCATCGCACAAAATACAAGTATCAGTACAACGAAATGCAGTTTTGCGTCAGTCCGTAGTAGTTGTACATAAAGAGAAAAAACAAGAAAAAAAAAATGACGATGCAATGAGTTGTTTGGCAATTTGATGGCCTGCACTCTGCTTGAAATGCTATGAAATTGAATGTGGTGACCAGCACTCTGCTTGAAATGCTATTAAATAGAATTTGGTGGCCTGCACTCTGTTTTATATGGAATTTCAAGGAATAGCCATGAGTGAACTGCCAGCCCACCAGCACTGAGTGTATGATCTGTCAGCCCACTAGCCCTGAGTGGCTGAGTTGCCAGCCTACCAGCCCTAAGTGACTGAGCTGCAAGCCCACCAGTCCTGAGTGAGTGAGCTGCCAGCCCACCAGGCCTGAGTGACTGAGCTTCCAGTCTAAGAATCCATTTGGCCCACAATGTCCATACTAGCCCTCTGGAAACCAGTCCCTTCGGCCCACAACACCCATACTAGCGCTCCAGAAAGCCCCCACTGGCCACCAATATTGGAATTTGAGGAGAGGTGGATTATTGCATTGGGGGACCAGCGCTCCCGTGTGAACATGGGACCCAACGGATCCCACTTAGTCTAGTATCAATTATATGTTAACAGCAACATTGGGGGATATTGCAGGCACAAGGAACTGTAAATACTGGTTTACAAATAAAGACAATGTGTGGGAGTATTTGAGTAGGTCTGGAAGCCTGAAAAGGTGACATGTTTGGGTCCCAACCCAAAACGGCACCTATTCATATTCTATAGAGATGCAGCCTGGTCTGCTAAGTTTCTCCAGCACCTTGTGTATTTTTGGGGGGTGTATTGTGCTCTTTTGCCAGTGCAGGAGCCATTCCACTCCATCATTGATATCCATGCAGTTCACCAGCTGTATTCCTTATCCTGCACCAGCCAGAGCTGGAATCCCCAATGACGAATGATGTTTCCTGGCCCTATGGATACAGTGAATATATAGCAAATTCAAATATTTTGTTTATTTTAACACTTTAATTATTTTGTGGGGTTTTAATACATCTTAGTTAATCATTTAAATGTTTACACCATGTTTAGTTGGTTTTCCTTTTCTTTTTAAAAAATAAGCTTAAACCTGGGTGCCACAGTGGTGCTCCATCTACAGTACGTTCAACATCCAGCCTGGGTAAACGTGGGTGGAGAATCCGGGAGTTGGATACAACCCAGCTGGATCCAGGCCGAAACTGAATTATTTGCTCATTATGCTATGTTAGAGAAATATTGAACTAATCAATTCTGGAAACACTAACCATTTAATCCCATTTGTTAAGTTTAAAATGAGACATTATCACATATTACAATTCAATAACTGATGTATTTTCCTTATTCACTGCAATAACTTCTCAACTGCTTTCAATAGACAATAGACAATAGGTGCAGGAGTAGGCCATTCGGCCCTTCGAGCCAGCACCGCCATTCAATGTGATCATGGCTGATCATCCCCAATCAGTACCCCGTCCCTGCCTTCTCCCCATATCGCCTGACTCCGCTATTTTTAAGAGCCCTATCTAGCTCTCTCTTGAAAGCATCCAGAGAACCTGCCTCCGCCGCCCTCTGAGGCAGGGAATTCCACACTCACCCCTTGCTGTGAGAAAAAGTGTTTCCTCGTCTCCGTTCTAAATGGCTTACTCCTTATCCTTAAACTGTGGCCCCTAGTTCTGGACTCCCCCAACATCAGGAACATGTTTCCTGCCTCTATTGCGTCCAAACCCTTAACAATCTTATACGTTTGAATGAGATGCCCTCTCATCCTTCTAAACTCCAGAGTGTACAAGGCCAGCTGCTCCATTATCTCAGCATATGACTCAAATTAGAGGACCAAAATTGCACACAATACTCCAGGTGTGGTCTCACTAGGGTTCTGTACAACTGCAGAAGCACCTCTTTGCTCCTATATTCGATTCCTCTTGTTATAAAGGCCAACATGCCATTTGCTTTCTTCACTGCCTGCTGTACCTGCATGCCTACTTTCATAGACTGATGTACAAGGACCCCCAGATCCCCTTTCAACTTGGCATTTAGTGAGGCATTTTCTATGGTTTATGTGTTACATTAATTTATCAACTAAATGTGAAAGATATCGTAAAATATCAAGCAAGTAATAATAAATAACCTTCAATCATAAGTGAAGAGTTAAAAGTTGCCATTAGAGTTTCACTCCCATCTTTTTGACTGTAAGGAATAACTAGGATGGTAAGGCTAACAATTTGATATTCAACATTATATAAGCATGATAATTGCCTTTAGAAACATAGAAAATAGGTGCAGGAGTGGCCATTCAGCCCTTCGAGCCTGCACCGCCATTCAATATGATCATGGCTGATCATCCAACTCAGTATCCTGTACCTGCCTTCTCTTCATACCCCCTGATCCCTTTAGCCACAAGGGCCACATCTAACTCCCTCTTAAATATAGCCAATGAACTGGCCTCAACTACTTTCTGTGGCAGAGAATTCCAGAGATTCACTACTCTCTGTGTGATTTTTTTTTTCTCATCTCGGTCCTGAAAAGACTTCCCCCTTATCCTTAAACTGTGACCCTTTGTTCTGGACTTCCCCAACATTGGGAACAATCTTCCTGCATCTAGCCTGTCCAATCCCTTAAGAATGTTGTAAGTTTCTATAAGATCCCCCTCAATCTTCTAAATTCTAGCGAGTCCAAGCCAAGTCTATCCAGTCTTTAGAATTTAATGGTGTATTCATTTTCAACAAACAGTATTTCACATTTAAAACACCAAATAAATAAACCACTCACCAGTTTCTTTACAATTTATATATTTTATCTGGCATGACTATAAGATTTTGAAATGCATTTGGACGTAGCCATAAGGATCAAGTTGGATCGAACATGCAGGATTAACTGCAGATGCTGGTTTACACCGACAATAGACACAAAATGCTGGAGTAACTCAGTGTGTCTGGCAGCATCTCTGGAGAGAAGAAATGCCTTGTGTGGCCCTTAACCATCTAAACCTGTCCTATTCATGTACTTGGTCAAATGTCTCTTAATTGTTATGATAGTAGCTGCCTCAACTACCTCCTCCGGCATAGAGCCACTACCCTTTGTGTAAAAAAGTTACCCCTCAGGCTCCTATTATCTTTCCCCTCTCACCTTAAACTAAATTTTCAGATCGTGCTTGCCTGGATGGAAAAATCATCACATCACTGCACTCTTCTGAGTGTCTCCATACGTGACCACAGCAGGCAACCGAGGATTCAAATGAAAATCACACAGCATGACATGTTTCACTTGTTTTTTTCCTCCATGGAAAGTGCAGTAAAATACACAAAGATTGTATTATACAATTTGACTTCTCAGCCCCCGATTCTAGAGTTGGGCACTAATGTACAATTAGCTTGAAGTACAAAATTCTGCTTGCCCTTTGAATATACCCTTAGTTGCAATGCAGTACTTTTCCCAAGCATGTCAACAATTGTATGAGTTGGTTTCCTGCTTCTGATGTTGGATTTTATCAGCAACAAGACCACGGTAAGCTGTGCTCAGGTCCTGAATGAGGTGAGACTTTGTCTGAAGAAGGGTCTCGACCCGAAACATCACCCATTCCTTCTATCCAGAGATGCTGCCTGTCCCGTTGAGTTATCCCAGCATTTTGTGTCCATCTTCAGTGTCGATCAGCATCAGCAGTTCCTTCCTATACATGATGGACAAAAGTTTAGGGGTAACATGAGGGGGAACTTCTTTACTCAGAGAGTGGTAGCTGTGTGGAATGAGCTTCCAGTGGAAGTGGTGGAGGCAGGTTCGATTTTATTATTTAAAACTAAATTGGATAGGTATATGGACGGGAAAGGAATGGAGGGTCATGGTCTGAGTGCAGGTAGATGGGACTAGGGGAGAATAAGTGTTCAGCACAGACTAGAAGGGCCGAGATGGCCTGTTTCCGTGCTGTAATTGTTATATGTTATATGGTTATATGGTTATGTGTGACTGGATCTATATTGTAACCAGAATATCTGTCCAGAGAATGTTAAATCAGTAACAAACCTGAAAATAATCTCTACTTCAGCATGCAAAGAATCTGTAAAATTTGATTAGCGATGATTTGAGAGTGGGGATGATAAGAATGATGTTCCAGTGATGTTCACTCATTTGTTCCAGTCAGTACAGTTTCTGCTGCCACACAGAGCGGTTGCCGTGTGTCTTCATAGCAAAAGGATTTGAGTATAGGAGCAGGGAGGTTCTACTGCAGTTGTACAGGGTCTTGGTGAGACCACACCTGGAGTATTGCGTACAGTTTTGGTCTCCTAAAGACATTCTTGCCATAGAGGGAGTACAGAGAAGGTTCACCAAACTGATTTCTGGGATGTCAGGACTTTCATATAAAGAAAGACTGGATAGACTCGGCTTGTACTCGCTAGAATTTAGAAGATTGAGAGGGGATCTTATAGAAACTTACAAAATTCTTAAGGGGTTGGACAGACTAGATGCAGGAAGATTGTTTCCGATGTTGGGGAAGTCCAGAACAAGGCGTCACAGTTTAAGGATAAGGGGGAAATCTTTTAGGACTGAGATGAGGAAAACATTTTTCACACAGAGAGTGGTGAATCTCTGGAATTTTCTGCCACAGAAGGCAGTTGAGGCCAGTTCGTTGGCTATATTTAAGAGGGAGTTAGATGTGGCCCTTGTGGCTAAAGGGATCAGGGGGTATGGAGAGAAGGCAGGTACAGGATACTGAGTTAGATGATCAGCCATGACCATATTGAATGGCCGTGCAGGCTCGAGGGGCCGAATGGCCTACTCCTGCACCTATTTTCTATGTTTCTATGTTTCTTGAAATTGAAGCTTAATATAGGGTGTTGCACCGAGTGAGCGAATGTATGAGGACCATATTTAACCTTGTAATAGGAAACATGCCTGGCCAGGTGACAATGGCATTTCAGTGGAAGATCATTTATATTGCAGTGATCACAACTCCATTCATTTTAAGATAGTTATGAATAAGGGTGAGTCTGGAACTTGGGGGAAGTACTAAATTGGGAAAAGGTCAAGAAGCAAGATTGTGAGGCAGGAGCAAGGGAAAGTAAATTGGAAGCAGATGTTATTGGGTAAGACCACATTAGACATGTGCAAGTTTTCTGAAGACAAGAAGAATGGGAAGATAAGGGAATCTTGAATGATGAGAGAGGTTGTAAATTTGGTCAAAGAGAAAACGTAAGCATATATACACATAAGGAAGATTAAATCAGACAGAGCCTTTGAGGAATATAAGGAAAACAGGAAAGAACACATACAGGGATTTAGGAGAGCAAGAAGGGGCATGAAATGTTACTGGTAAGTCAGAATAAAGGAAATTGGGAGAGGTTTTATACATGTATTGAAAATAAAGGGTAATCAGGGTACACCCACTCAAGACGAAACGAGGGAATTTATGCTTGGAATCAGGCTGAAGGAAAAGCAATAAACGAGTACACGGGGTTAAGGTGGATACATCCCCAGGGCCTAATGGGATTTAGCACATGTTATTGAAGGAGTCAAGAGCTGAGAACTGGGGTCTTGACAAAAAACTTTGGATCCTTTCTTGCCGCATGCAAGGTCCCTGAGAATAACAATGTTGCTCCTTTATTTAAAAAGGATCCTGACTACAGGTGCTATCTGTATGGAGTGTGTACGTTCTCCATGTGACCTTGTGGATTCTCTCCGGATGTTCCAGTTTCCTCCTACTCCAAAGACGCACAGGTTTGTAGGTTTTAATAATAATAAATAATAATAAATTTTATTACGGACTCGAGGTCCAGACAAGGGGCAACATTCCATAAAAATGCATTGCATAATAAAAAATATCATAAAGTACATATAAAATCTTACTATATAACTTATAAAAGCATCATAAATAATATATTTAAAAAAAAACCACAATACATGAATTAAAAATCCAGATTAAAAGAATGATCAATGTCCAACAATGAGACAACGATACCAGTGTCTCCACAGCTGGGATTCGTAGCGTTTCTTGTCTTCTGTAAATAGTAAACTGTCCCTAGTGTGTAGAATAGTGCAAGTGTACGGGGATTGCTTGTCGGCGCAGACTCGGTGGGCTGAAGGGCCTGTTTTTGCGCTATATCTCTAATCTAAACCAAACTAAGGGAAATAGAGATGATCTAGGAAGTGTAGGCTGGTGAGCCTCACCGCAGTGCTAGGGGAGCTTTTGGAGAGGATTCTAACGGATAGGATTTTTGCTCATTTGGAAAAGAATGGACTAATATGAGGAAACTATGAGGATCAAAGAAGAGGAAGTACTGACACTTTTGAGAATATAAAAGTGGATAAGTCTCCAGGTCCGGACAGGATATTCCCTAGGACATTGAGGGAAGTTAGTGTAGAAATAGCAGGGGCTATGGCAGAAATATTTCAAATGTCATTAGAAACGGGAATAGTGCCGGAGGATTGGCGTACTGCGCATGTTGTTCCATTGTTTAAAAAGGGGTCTAAGAGTAAACCTAGCAATTATAGACCTGTTAGTTTGACGTCAGTGGTGGGCAAATTAATGGAAAGAATACTTAGAGATAATATATATAAGCATCTGGATAAACAGGGTCTGATTAGGAACAGTCAACATGGATTTGTGCCTGGAAGGTCATGTTTAACTAATCTTCTTGAATTTTTTGAAGATGTTACTCGGGAAATTGATGAGGGTAAAGCAGTGGATGTTGTGTATATGGACTTCAGTAAGGCAAGGTTCCTCATGGAAGGTTGGTTAAGAAGGTTCAATGGTTGGGTATTAATGGTGGAGTAGCAAGATGGATTCAACAGTGGCTGAATGGGAGATGCCAGAGAGTAATGGTGGATGGTTGTTTGTCAGGTTGGAGGCCAGTGACGAGTGGGGTGCCACAGGGATCTGTGTTGGGTCCACTGTTGTTTGTCATGTACATCAATGATCTGGATGATGGTGTGGTAAATTGGATTAGTAAGTATGCAGATGATACTAAGATAGGTGGGGTTGCGGGTAATGAAGTAGAGTTTCAAAGTCTACAGAGAGATTTATGCCAGTTGGAAGAGTGGGCAGAAAGATGGCAGATGGAGTTTAATGCTGATAAGTGTGAGGTGCTACATCTTGGCAGGACAAATCAAAATAGGACGTACATGGTAAATGGTAGGGAATTGAAGAATGTAGGTGAACAGAGGGATCTGGGAATAACTGTGCACAGTTCCCTGAAAGTGGAATCTCATGTAGATAGGGTGGTAAAGAAAGCTTTTGGTGTGCTGGCCTTTATAAATCAGAGCATTGAGTATAGAAGTTGGGATGTAATGTTAAAATTGTACAAGGCATTGGTGAGGCCAATTCGGCAGTATGGTGTACAATTTTGGTCGCCTAATTATATGAAGGATGTCAACAAACTAGAGAGAGTACAGAGGAGATTTACTAGAATGTTGCCTGGGTTTCAGCAACTAAGTTACAGAGAAAGGTTGAACAAGTTAGGGCTTTATTCTTTGGAGCGCAGAAGGTTAAGGGGAGACTTGATAGAGGTTTTTTAAATGATGAGAGGGATAGACAGAGTTGACGTGGAAAAGCTTTTCCCACTGAGAGTAGGGAAGATTCAAACAAGGGGACATGACATGAGAATTAAGGGACTGAAGTTTAGGGGTAACATGAGGGGGAACTTCTTTACTCAGAGAGTGGTAGCTGTGTGGAATGAGCTTCCAGTGAAGGTGGTGGAGGCAGGTTCGTATTTATCATTTAAAAATAAATTGGATAGTTATATGGATGGGAAGGGAATGGAGGGTTATGGTCTGAGCGCAGGTATATGGAACTAGGGGAGATTATGTGTTCGGCACGGACTAGAAGGGTCGAGATGGCCTGTTTCCGTGCTGTAATTGTTATATGGTTATATGGTTATATAATATGATCAATAAATGTGGTATTGTGTTGGCCAGGTTATGTCTTCCAAACTTGAATGAGAATTTGAGGAACTGACAAAGATAAATGTTGGACAATGGATGTTGTCCACGTGAACTTTAGTACGGCATTTGACAAGATCCCTCGTGGTAGGCTGATCCAGAAGATGAAGATCCTTGGAATCCATGGTCACTTGGTGGTCTGGAATCAAAACGGTCATACACATAGAAGGAAGAGGGTATCGTTCTGGCTGGAGTCTTTGACCAGTGGTTTTCTGCAAGGATCAGTGGTGGGACTTCTTTTGTTTGCAATATATATAAATGACTTGGAAGCAAATGGAGATGGGTTGGTTAGTGTCTGGACAGAGGTGGAAACAAAAATAATAGTGGATTTAAGAGGCTTTTAGATAGACACATGAGTATACATGGAATGGTGAGATATGAGGCATACGTACATAGGCAGAAGTGATTAGTTTAAGTTGGCATCACGTTTGGCACTGATATCTGGGCTGAAGGGCCTGTACCTGAGTTTCACTGTTGTATGTACTATGTTCCATGAGTGGTGTTCCCAGAACCGTCACCTTGGGCCAAAGGATGCCAACATGCTAGCAGCATTGGAAGGGTGTTAGGGAGTGGTGGAGGTTGTTTGAGCCAGAGCAGCACGTTGCAGTGGCTTTAAGGGATTGAATAATTTGGGAGACAATTATGATTTGTCTCAAACATACAAAGCTCCACATGGTACATGTTTTTCCCGTGCTATGGCGAAGGGCCTTATTAAATCCTTGAGAGGACCCCATATCTATGATCCTTGTCACAACAAAAGACTTAGGAAGGAGTAGTCCTGGTTTGGAGAGTACCAAGAGTCCCATACACCAGGACCTGCTGCTGAAACGACAAGGATGATGTTTGAGAAAGTTACACATCAGATGCCAAGGCTTCTCATGGAATAATTCAGCTGACAGGATCTCTGCTAGGAACAGTGTGTGAGATGTCTGCACATCAGTAAAGAAACCCTCATTGCTGTTTGTAACTCGAGTTAGAATGCAGTCTTCAAGCAAGTTGACAAGCTCATAGCCCAATGCTGTCACGGTGATTTTGAAGTTGAAGTTCAATGCACACAGAATGAAAATATTTACATCTCAAGGGGTGTGCATGGAAAGATGACAGGAATGTTCTAACCATTGGCAGACAGTAGGAGGCAGAGAGGTAACACTGACTTCTTCGTACAATTGATACCCTGTGGGTCTCCAAGTTTGCGGATGACACAATGCCGGGTGGCAATGTGAGCTGCGAGGAGGATGCTACGATGCTGCAGGGTAACTTGGATAGGTTGGGTGGATGGGCAGATGTAAGGCAGATGCAGTATAATGTGGATAAATGTGAGGTTATCCACTGAGGGCAAGAACAAGAAGGCAGATTATTATCTGAATGGTGTCAGATTAGGAAAAAAGGAGGTGCAATGAGACCTGGGTGTCCCTGTACATCAGTCACTGAAAGTAAGCATGCAGGTACAGCAGGCAGTGAAGAAAGCAAATGGCATGTTGGCCTTAATAGCGAGAGGATTTGAGTATAGGAACAAGGAGGTCTTACTGCAGTTGTACATGGCCCTGATGAGATATATAACCATATAACCATATAACAATTACAGCACGGAAACAGGCCATCTCGGCCCTACAAGTCCATGCCGAACAAATTTTTTTCCCCTTAGTCTAGATATTGTGTGCAGTTTTGATCTCCTAATTGTGCAAGGACATTCTTGGTATTGAGGGAGTGCAGCAGAGGTTCACCCAGGTTAATTCCTGACATATGATGAAAGAATGGATTGGCTGGTCTTGTATTCACTGGAATTTAGAAGGATGAAAGGGCATCTTATAGAAACATGCGAGATTCTTAAGAGATTGGACAGGTTAGATGCAGGAAAGATTTACAAGCATTGGTGTAAAGATTTACAAGCATTGGTGTAATTGTTGGAATGAGGGAAACAAGTTCGGCTTTGAGAACATAGAGGTTTGATTTTTCCAGATGCCAGCAAATGTTAATTAAACATGCTCTTTGCTTTGAAACCAGCATGAGTGACATTTTTATTAAGCTGCAAGTCACTCGCTGTTTCTGGACACAATGTTTATGTGCCAGATAAACTCCAAATTGAAGGGGGATTGACAATAGATTGACAAAGAGATGAAATAATGGATTGACTGACCTTATAATTCACTGGAATTTAGAAGGATGAGAGGTGATCTTATGGAAACATAAATTATTAAGGGATTGACAGGCTAGATGCAGGAAAAATGTCTCCGATGTTGGGGGAGTCCAGAACTAGGGGTCACAGTTTAAGAATAAGGGGTAGGCCTTTTAAGACTGGGATGTGAAAAAACTTCTTCACCCAGAGAGTAGTGAGTCTGTGGAATTATCTGCCACAGAAGGCAGTGGAGACCAATACACTGGATGTATTCAAGAGAGAGTTAGATATAGTTCTTAGGGCTAACGGAATCGACGGACAATGGGAGAAAGGAGGAACGGGGTACTGATTTTAGATGATCTGCCATGATCATATTGAATGGCGGTGCTGGCTCAAAGGGCCAAATAGCCTACTCCTGCACCTATTTTCTATGTTTCTATGTTTCTATGATACGGGGTGAAGGATGCCAGAACTGAAAGGCAATCAGTGTATCACCAAATTAGGCATAAAAAATTCTGACGGCCTGGCATCCTGGGATCATTTCACCATCACCACAAACCTACCATGTGGCAAGTGAAGCACAGTTTGGCACAATTTAACTGCCAGTGACATGGCTGCTATACTGCTTTGAAATAAACGCATCCAGAGTGAAAAATAGATCATCCATGATCCAATGGCAGAGTAGATTCAATAGGCCAATTGGCTAAATTTTGCTCCTGTGTCTTATGGTCTCTGAAATGTGGGGCCACAACGTACGGTGGTCCACACTACATTTTGTCACTGGCATTGAGGCATATGTTTTGTCACCAGCTATTTAATGAACAGCTATGGAGAAGGAACACCAGCAAACAAAGAAAGAGGATGGATGGAAGCTGGAATGTCTTTTATTGAGTGTTCTTTCTATGTATAGCTAAACACAACAATTGCCTGTTCACACTTTATCTCATTTGAATAAATATTGCCATCTCCTCCAATGTATGGAACGTACTATTCACAAATATGGTGGAGACCAGTTCCACCGTGACCATCAAGTGAGAATGAGATAAATACACTGAGGAAATGTTTCAATACAATGGAAAAGGGGCCAAGGGACTAACTTTTACTGGACCACTCTACTGCTTTTTTTTAAATTGCTGCTTTTTTTCCCTTTTTCCTTCCGCCCACAATATTTAATATGTAAAAGGATATGTGATTCTGTTCCATTCTGTTTATAGTTTGTTTGTTTGTTTGTCTTTTTGCACAAAGTCCACGAGCATTGTCACTTTTCATTTCACTGCACATCTCGTATGTGTATTTGACGAATAAACTTGACTTGACTTGAAGGAACCGGAGAATTGTTCTGGTAGACAGCCATCATGGACATGATGGGCCCAATTGCCTTCTCCTAATCTATGAATGCAGCCTAGCTGTTTACCAGTATCGTAGTAATAGTAATATACATGTCAATGGTGACAAACGCCATTCCTTCTATGTCTCTAACTTTGTTCAGGCCAGTCCGACTCCTGTCACTTATCTGCTGCTGCCTTCATGCAACCTTGCCCTCAGAAAGAGATGGAATGTGTTTGCAAACATCTCAAACAATGTGTTTAAGCATTGTGCCTTGCATTGTTGAGTAGCTAAATGGGGCTGTTGGAAGGGGGTGCGCTGCATTGGAGCAATGGCTGAGGTTGTTGTCACAGTTCATGGGAGATGTGTTCACCATCTTAATCTTGAATATTTTATGGCGTGATATCCAATCTCTACAGCTTGTTCCTGGTACTGACGGCTGCCAACTGTCTCCTCCCACTGCCTTTGGAGGATCTCTTGGACTCGTGAAAAAAAGATTACATCTCTCCTCTTCATCTTTTGTACAAAGGTTTCTGCAGCTGCATCGAAAATATTGCAGTTGCCTTTTTTTACATTCTCCTACTATGATTTCAGTCACAGAACACCTGTCAATTTGTTCTGGCAATTTGTCCTCCTCTCACTGAAGTAGTGTTGGCTGCCTTTTTGTGTTCTAGTTACTGAACCACATTTGCACAGTGCCAAACTGTGCACCCACTGTTCATTATACTGAGCCTACACTGTTTATAACAATGCTGGAAGTGGCTGGGCACAATGAAGTGAGCATGCTGATCTTAGTAGAAACAATAAGAGCGAGTTAATTGCTTATCATGATCCCGTGGACCTATTTTGGGATGCAACAGCATTCTCCCCCATTGACAACTCTGTAATTGGGTTGCTTTGAGATGGACTCTGCCTGCCATCTGGACTCACCACTACATCCCCTGCCCACTGCAGCCATCCAGGAAAGCTGCAATATGTCACAGAAACCATCTCGCCACTGCTCAGAGTTGGGTGATGAGACACTGCAAGACCACAGATGACTGAACCTCTGCTAGTATACTGGGGTTTCTGGTCCTGGAACAGCCTTTGACATGAGGCATGTGTGGGGCAAAAGTATCAACCCCCCCCCACCCAAAGTACATTTAAATGCCTCTGATAGACAGAAAAATGCTAGAAACACAGAAGGTAAGGCAGCAAGTATGGAAAGAGAAGCCGAGTTGACATTTCAGATTGAAGATCCTTGGTCAGAATCTGTTGCTCCTAATCAGCAAGTTGGGAATTGGTCTGGCTAGCAATGGATCACAGAAATCAACTTCACAGCCATAACCCGGAGGAATCCTCCCTTGTGAAATCCAATGACAAATGCACCAGCAACTGGTCCCTCAGCTCGTTGTGGACCAGGGCTGTGCAAGTCCTGGACCTGCGTACCAGTGGATGAGGACCTTTCACAACCACTGGTTAAAAACAACACAATTCATTCTTTTTTGCCATCAGGGGATGTACAAGATTTTTGTTCAGCTGGAGTGCTGTGGGAATGTTTCTGAAAAACTCATTAAATGTGCATCGCAGTGGTATTAGTTAGGATAATATTAAATAGCTGCTGTCTAATTGGCTGCTCATTTTAATGGTGTCACGTTTACCGTGAACATAAAGCAGTGAAGACTAGAATTCTAAATCATCATGGAAAGCGCTGATAAAAAGAGATAGACCATGCATTGTGTTATTAATCTGATCCTTTGTCATTGTACAACTAGATGGAAATCTGGAGCAATGTTTTCATCATGCTGCAATATATCGGTAAGGGCCATGTTCTGTCATTGTTAACTTCAATACCTGATAGTGAGCAGAATCTTCAATTACATTCACCGGAAGAATAGCTGGTATTATAAGAGAATAGTATTACCATAAGCCTAACTCTAATCCATTATATTCAGGTACCACTTGCAAATGAATGGGGTCACGGCTGCTGCCCCAGATATGCACCAGAGAGTCAGAGTTGTGCAGCGTAGAAACAGGCCCTTCATGTCTGCCTATACTAATGCCACTTATCTGGCTTAATTCCATATCTTTATGTCCTGCTCATTCAAGTGTTTATCCAGATGACTCTGGAATGTTGTTACTGATCCTGCCTGTCCGGATACCACTTATTTTGTGTATGAAAAGATTTACCCCTTAGATCTCCTTTAAACCTTGTTTCCCTCACTAAACATATGGTCTAGTTTTAGACACCCCTCGTTGTCACTTGTGAGACATGAATTCCCAATCACAAAGTCATGCTGACTGTCTGTCCTTGCCTTTCCAAATGTAAATAAATTCTATTGCTCAGAATACCTTCAATAACTTTCCACCACTGATGCTAGACTCATTGGCCTGTATTTTCCTGGCTTATCCCTGCTTTCCTTAAATAAAGTCAAATTAGCGGTCCTCAGTGTGTTCTGGTACCTCAGCTCTGGCTAATGCGATTACTAAAATCTATCAGGGCACAAGCAATCTCCTCCCTTACTTCTAATAACCTGGTTATACACCTGGCCAGACTCTGGGAATCGATTCACCTTTCTGGATTTTCATCATCTCATCCTTTATAGCATTGATATGCTCCAAAATATTACTGTTCCCTCCTCTGAATTCTGAATTCATTTGCTTCCATCTTCTGCTCCTTGGAAAATATAGTTGCCATAAACAGGAGGGGTGGGTACAAAGTGTACTGGTCTCCGTGCTCTATGAATGCAAGTTCTATGGTTGCATTCCACGCCAAGTTCAGAGGGAGCAGAGGGAGGTCCGTTGTATGCCCTGTACTCCCATGTTGCAGCATGTAAGCCCGCAAGTGGGGAATGTGTTAACAGCGCACTGCAGCTAATCACGGGCTGCTCGCCAATCAGGCCCTCGACTTCCTAGCCAATTTCCCAGCAGCCTTCTACGAACCGTCTGTTTGACCTCTTACTCACTCTTCATTTTGCACTCTTGGCTATCTGCCTTCCTTTGATTTGCATTGGTTTTGCTAATGGATAAGACTGTGTGCTCTTGACAGATAAGGTAATAATCGACCACCAGCCCAACCACTTGAGTGCAAAAACGAATCCTCTTAAGCCTGGATTAATATTGTGAAATACTCCTTTAAAACATGCACAAAAAATGCAATTATATTCATTCACACTACAAGGTACATGTTGTAAAAAAATCCCAGTCAGATAGATCTGTTAATCTTTTTCTCATCTTCGTGACCAATATTGAAAATTATGTAGCACACTCGATGCATAAAGATCCTATAGATTTGAAATGGGAGTTTTTCAGTTTCCAGACATCCATGCTGCAATTGTTACAAACAATAGCAAAAATAATTAGATGATATATGCACTAAAGATACAACCAAACTCTCACGAGATCTATTGGCAAAAATGCCAACTTAAATTACTCCTTACTGATGAAATACATCCCGACTTTGCCATAAAAGATCACTGTCTTCCTACACTACTCAAAATAAAATAATAATTAAAATTCATTGCCGTAAAGGTTCACCTAAAAGTGAGCTTAATTATAAGATATGGCAGTATAAAAAAATCTGATGAAAAGGTCAAATTTCTCGTATTGAGCCGGAGGTAATTTATATTTATATTAGGCATGAAAAACCATGCTGTCATCTGAGGCCCGGAAAGGAAATACATCTCATTTGACATGATTTGTTTTTTTTTCCTCCTTCTTCTTCTTCAACAAATAAGACAAAGATAAGGAGCAATGGTTCTGTGAGAATGCCTTGCTTACAAATGGGCTTTATGGTGCGGTATATATTAGGAAACAGCCTTTCTGTGAAAGCTAAGACAGATCGGGTTCCCTTCAAATGAGGCATGCAAAACTTGACAGATGTTTGTCAGCGGACGTTTCGTTAACAATGGTGGTCATCACTTCCTCCTATTTTTAAAACAATGCCTAATGATGTACCAATAATAATAGAAGCAAAATAGTCAAGGCCTCTGAATTACTTTTCCAATGGTATTATCACCACAGTTCAATATTGTACACCTTGGTTTCAAATAAAATTTAACATCCTCATGCATTCACTTTGAGGATGTTGCATTGCACTGAAAATTGAATACTTTGAACCTTGGTCAACATGATTATTGAGCTATTTACAACTACTTTAACCCCAGAAGGTTATATAGCTTGAAAGCAGACACACGGTTTAACGATTGAAACACAGATTTGCTAATTCAGACGTTGAATGACAATCCTGTCTGTGACTGGTTTCTACTCGTATTGTTTCTTGTTAGATCCCGAGGAATAAAATATGAACACACTGAACAAAGGTTGGATCCATTATAGAATTCTGGTCAATTGCAGCTCATCTGGGTCAATAAACAGCTGTCAGCAAATGTACTGCCACTTCTATGCCACCTGATTCGTCATCCTATGTGTTCAGGAAAATAAAGGCCAGCAGAGTGCATCAATCACTGCCCCACTAGCACCCTTCCATCAACAGCCCATTTCGCTGCCCATCTAAAGTTGAATTTACTTCTTTTACCTTGAAGTTTCATTCTCATCCTTACATTTATTTGTGATTTTAACAGATCAGTTTTCTCAACGCGTTACTCAAAACTCACAGTTAATGCATCCAGAATAGTTAAATTGAAAGGTACAATCTTTTTTTAAAAAGCTTGAAATAGCAAATATTATTTTTTGCTATTCGCACTTAGGATACTGATACATTTTTTGCTTACAATTGCAGAAAACTATTTGTTAGGCCTGGAAACTACCAATAAAATTGATGTCATTTCTAATTAAATCTAAAAAAACTGTGGATGTTGTTATACTAATCAATTATTTGGGGAAGTATGCTAGGTAAATATATTGCAGTTATTCATTTAGGTTGATATTGCAATTCTTTCAAACAATAATATGTGGTAAATATTTTGTATTAACTGCCCTGGTTTAACATGTAAGACTTGCGTTGAGTCCGCAAACTAAAACTATTGGGATATTGATGTTAATAAATCAATTACTAATCAAAGTAAATTCTAACCCAAGTCACTCTTAATAAAGCAATATGCAGTAAAGTTTGGTAATTGCAAATACTTTAATAGATGATGACACAAATTGTGCATGGTATTGATGGTGGAACTGTCAGTTTTTGTCCTTGTTATTCCATCAAACTAACAGCAATGTGGGAACTAACAGGAATCCGGGAACTACCAGCAATGTGGGAACTAGCAGCAATGTGGGAACTAACAGCAATGGAAACAATGATGTTCCTTCTTTTATTCTGTCTTATCAGCGAATAGACCCCCTTGTTATCACATCTTCCCAGCCCATAATGGCCCTTTCTGAGGTCATCTGCTGCCAGTCCTGATTTGTTCTGACCTTTTCGCACCTCAATTTATTTCTCTCAACCCAATACCTGAATCATCACCTATTCTTTTCCACCAGTAATGCTGCCTGACCCATTAAGTAACTCCAGCATCTGTGCCTACCTTCAGTATAAACCAGCATCCGCTGTTCCTCCCTACACACTGGTAACAGCACATACACGAGAGAGTTAGATTTAGCTCTTAAGCCTAAAGGAATCAAGGGAAATGTGGAAAAAGCAGGAATGGGGTACTGATTCTAGATGATCAGCCATGATCATATTGAATGGCGGTGCTGGCTTGAAGGGCCAAATGGCCTACTCCTGCACCTATTTTTCTATGTTTCTATGGCATCAGAAGAAATGTAGGATTTCTGCCAGGTGCTTTGGACAGTACACATTTAACGTCAACGTGTAAGATATAATACAATATAAAATGGTTCCTCTACTTCAATGTCGAGTTGGTTTGTGAACATGTCTAGGTCTCAAGCAGAATAATCTATGGTGTTCTGACAGCAGTCATGATGCTTTCATTCTATGCCATTCACCTCTTCCATCCAACACAACAAACCAATAATGGGGAAAAAGTGGCCATAACAAAGTGACTAATTACCCTATTGTACAAACTGCACCCAGGAATACAATGAAATTCAATAGAACTGGACATGATTGTCAGTGGGATGGCACTTTGTGACCAATGACCATAATTAGTTTCTAAAAAGGTTATGTGAAAAAATAGGAATGATCCACAAGTTAATATCCTAAATTGGGGCAAGGCTAGTTTTTGAGGTACTAGACAGGAACTGTTAGACAGTTTGCAGGTAAATTGATATCTAGCAAGTCTGGAGCTATAAAAAAAAAATGCAATAGCAAGAGTTTGGGTACAACAATTCATTTTACAATAAGGCTGGCAAGTATAGGGGACCCTAGGTGATGAGGGAATATTGAGGCTCTATCAAGAAAAAGGAGGCATATATCAGGTTAGGCAGTTAACATAGAAACATAGAAAATTAGGTGCAGGAGTAGGCCATTCGGCCCTTCGAGCCTGCACCGCCATTCAATATGATCATGGCTGATCATCCAACTCAGTATCCCGTACCTGCCTTCTCTCCATACCCCCTGATCCCCTTAGCCACAAGGGCCACATCTAACTCCCTCTTAAATATAGCCAATGAAGTGGCCTCAACTACCCTCTGTGGCAGAGAGTTCCAGAGATTCACCACTCTCTGCGTGAAAAAAAGTTCTTCTCATCTCGGTTTTAAAGGATTTCCCCATTATCCTTAAGCTGTGACCCCTTGTCCTGGACTTCCCTAACATCGGGAACAATCTTCCTGCATCTAGCCTGTCCAACCCATTAAGAATTTTGTAAGTTTCTATAAGATCCCCTCTCAATCTTCTAAATTCTAGAGAGTATAAACCAAGTCTATCCAGTCTTTCTTCATAAGACAGTCCTGACATCCCAGGAATCAGTCTGGTGAACCGTCTCTGCACTCCCTCTATGGCAATAATGTCCTTCCTCAGATTTGGAGAACAAAACTGTACACAATACTCCAGGTGTGGTCTCACCAAGACCCTGTACAACTGCAGTAGAACCTCTCTGCTCCTATACTCAAATCCTTTTGCAATGAAAGCTAACATACCATTCGCAAGAACAAGCAAATCTCTTGGGTGCAAGAATTGTAGCAGCACATTTTATGCCCCTGTCCCACTTAGGAAACCTGAACGGAAACCTCTGGAGACTTTGCGCCCCACCCTAGGTTTCTGTGCGGTTCCCGGAGGTTTTTGTCAGTCTCCCTACCTGCTTCCACTACCTGCAACCTCCAGGAACCGCACAGAAATCTTGGGGCGCAAAGTCTCCAGAGGTTTCCGTTCAGGTTTCCTAAGTGGGACGGGGGCATTACACCCAAGAAATTGACTTGATTTCCCTCTAAGTGGAGCAGCACAGTTAGAGGGAAATCAGGAAGACAACAAAGGGTATGAAATGGAGCAAGATAAGGAAAGTCACAGATATATTAAGAGTAAAAGAATGGCTACAAAGGGGATTATCACCTGAAAGTTCAGGGTGGCTAATGTACCAATAAAAGGCAGCAAGGACAAACTAGGAAACTATAGACCAGAGGATTGGCATCAGTGGTGTTCAAGTTATTGGAGGGGATTCTGTGGAACAGGATGTATCAACATTTGGATAACCAAATGGGTTTTTAGTTTTCCAGGGAAGAAAGTCTGACCTCCAGCAGCTCGTACTCCAGAAGAACTGCACTGTCTTGGCAAGAGCACCAGTGATCTGATATGGCTGATAAACAAGCAACATCAAGGGTACAGATAGAATGACAGTGCGATGGAACCCGAGCCATTAACATCAAATGCTGCATTAAATGAGTTGGCCAGTATCTCCATTCTGGAAAGGGCAGGATTCAGCTTTTGCACAGTGTCCTTTACAAAAATCGGTGCTGGATTTCTTCATACTCCTTGACAAAAGCTTGACTTTCAGGCATTATATTACACCTACCCACCTATCCTTTGAAGAACTGTTCCAAAGTCCTTACCTGAGAAGTCTGCAGTAAAATGTATCCAACATTACTTCTGAGGATCTGACAATTTCCCTACCATTTCTGGCTGGATCAAGGTGACTATTACCTAACTATCTGAAACATTGTCAATACCTGAATATATTGTCAATACAGGAGCAAATGACTAGGCTTGTCAAGTCAAGTGACTGCTTGAGACCCTCGAGCCTCACCTCTTGATGGGTTTGCATTGTTGGCTTATCTGAAGGGAGGAAGTCACAAGTATAGTTCTGTTGTAAGGAAGGGAATTAATAAGAGGCAAATGTTTGCACCATCCGTAAATTGTAAATCAGATAAGATTATGAGTTGGGAGGACCCACGGAAGCATGAAAGGATTTTAAATGCAAAGATACCATCATCGTCTATCACTTTGGCCCTGCTATTGACCACTGGTCCAGTAGCACCTCTGGTTATGGTGATCACTGTCTCCTCCATGCAAATTAAGTCAAGTTTGTTACCCTGGGAATGGACTACGGCTGCAGTTTATACCACCTTGCCTTACGGGGCAGAGGGAAGCTCATTGTGGGCCAAAGGGCCTATTCCTGTGCTGCACTATTCTATATCAGTGAATGCTACATGTGTAAGAAGGAATTGCAGATGCTGGTTTAAACCGAAGATGCTCCAACATGATGTGGCGATGTATCCAACATGATGCAGTGGGCGAAAGCTGTGCTTATGATTGAAGCATTCAACAGTACAAAGCCCGTGAGGATGTAGTGGAACATATGATTATTAGGTGCAAATCCCATTCATTATTGCGGGTGTTTACAATGGGCTTCCCATTCCCCTGTAGAAAAACTTCTCTATTGCACTCCTACACCTATGGAGCAGGAATCTGGATGTGCCATTCTTCAATATTTCCAGATCAACTTTATTTTTGAATGCCTCTCGCACTTCTGCACGGCTTCTATTTAAGACATGAACATTGAATTCTCACTGTTCTGTTAACCCTTGCTGTCTCCTCCCCTTCCTACCCCTCCCTCAGCCCTCGGGCTCCTCCTCCACCTTGTTCCTTTCTTCTCCCCGCCTCCCTCCTCCCCACCCCAGTAGGCGGCGCGGCTCTGGCCAGCAGCAGCCTCTGCAGCCTGTCCGCGTTTTTATTATTTTTCTGTCTGTGTTTTTATGTAGTTTTTGTTATTTTATGTTGGGGTGTGTGTGTGGGGGGGCGGGGGCGGGGGACTGGTGGGTGGGAGGGGACGGAAACTTTTTGAATCTCTCCCTGCACTGGAGACCCGACCTTTTCGAGGAGCGGCCTCCAACAGGAAGAAGCCGGGGACTCTGGTGCCGACTCACCGTTGCCGTCGCGGTGCTGGCCGAGTCCGGAGCGGGTGGAGCGGTGGAGGAGCGTTGCTGCTGCTGCTGTCGTTGCTGCTGCTGCTGCTGCTGCTGCTGCTGCTACCGGAGAGTCGGGGGCTCCGGCTGCGGGTCTGTGGACGGCGGCGCCGGGAGCCCACGGCTCCCTGGAGGGAGACCGCTTTTCGGGGCTTCTGCAACGGCGAATTCTCCCGCCCGAGTTGCAGGGTCGAAGAGCTCCTGGAGCGGGGCCTGACACCACTGCCCCGCGCGGCTGGAACGGCCGCGGACTCTGCGAGCGCACACCGGGGGCTCCAACACCAAGACCCAGTGTGCGACCTCGCACCACCCGGCGTGGCTTTAATGGCCGCGGGACAATCGCCATCGCCAGCCGGGGGCTTTGACTTTGACTCTGACATCGGGGGGGGGGAGAGTGCAGTGGAGAGATAAGTTTTTTTGGCCTTCCATCACAGCTATGTGATGGATGTTTATGTAAAATGTAATTATGTTGTGTCTGGGGTCTATTTGTGTGTAATGTATGGCTGTAGAAACGGCAAACGACAATTAAATTGACTCTTGACTCTCTTGACTCTTGACTATCACTCTGAAGAAGGGTTTTGGCCTGAAATGTTGCCTATTTCCTTCGCTCCATAGATGCTGCTGCACCCGCTGAATTTCTCCAGCATTTTTGTGTACCTTCTATTTAAGACATGCAGTCTACATTTTAATGCAGGCATTATTGCTTTTTCTTCTCATGGCGCTAGCCAAGGTTCTAGTCCCCTGGTGAGCCTGGCAAACAGTGAACAGTACAATCAGCACAGGCAGCATGAACCATCACCACAGGGCTGGCAGCCACCATCCTTACAAACAGTGTACATTGGTTAAGTTTAGTGTAGATTATTGTCACGTGTACCCAAGGTACAGTGAAAAGCTTACCAGTGCATGCTAACCAGTCAGTGGAAAGACAATACATGATTACAATCGAGCCATTTACAGTGTATAAATAGATACATGATAAGGGAATATCATTTAATGCAAAGTAAAACCATAAAGTTCAATCAAAGATATTGCGAGGGTCACTAGTGAAGTAGATAGTGGTTCAGATCTGCTCTCTGGTTGTGGTAGGATGATTCAGTTGCCTGAAACCAGCTGGGAAGAAACTCTCCCTCAAAACTCTCCCCAACCACACACCCATTTTCTTGGGTAAACCATAAAACACTTGTAAACGTTGTTGGCAAATTCAAACCCTTAAATACACATTCCGATCCTGTAAAATTTCCTTTTGACCATAAATCCCAGGTAAAAGCAAGCAATTCCTTTTGATTTCACTTCCAAAGCTGTCATTGTTTCCTCAAGTCTGATGGGACAGACTAGTTGCAATAAAACACAACTCCCCATCAATGCAGAAATTATGAAACTATTCTGTTCTTTATTAACCTGCTGCTAATTCAATCCATGATGGATATGAGAGATCATTAAATCTCATCTTCCTGTCTCTACCGCATCCGTAACAAATTACATTTTGTATATGAAACAGTAGAACATTTCTCTCTAGTTTAACAGATTTATAAAGATATTTTCTGCTGTGTGGGATTTGTTTTCAAATGCAGACAATCCATAACTTTTTACAAACACTTACTTCTGGTTTTACTTAGATGTTTGCATGGAAATTAGGAGATAATTAAATCTAAGAGTTCCCTATTACTAATTATTTGCAAGGAAATAGTTCCAATGAATAACAAATAACTTATTTTTATTAGAGGCACGATTTGAAACCTACCATTGGGAATAACCATTGCCGCCAGGATCAAATATCAGATTTTCATAAATACCAATTGTTATGGCTTCAGGCAATTTCAGCTCCAAAACACCAGTGAGCTAATAAGACTCAAAATTCTTCCTGCATTTTGATAAGTGAGCTGGAATCAAGGATCTTCCACTGGATGGGAGGCCAAATATGGAATAAAGGTTCCACTCAAACAGCCAAACATACAAAACAAAAAATAATCTTGTAGTAATAATCATTTCCTAGAACTGATGATACTACTCATGCACTATAATGCCCACCAATCCCCCTCCCGAATTGTCATGCAGTGCACATGGCCCCAGCAGAGTCCTGCCCAGAGTAGGTGAATCGAGGACCAGAGGACATAGATTTAAAGTGAAGGGGAAAAGATTTGGTTAGGAAACTGAGGGGGAATGTTCTTCATACAAAGGGTATTAGATGCATGGAACAAGCTGCCAGAGGAGGTAGTTGAGGCAGGGATGATCCTAACATTTAAGAAACAGTTAGACAGGTACATGGATAGGACAAGTTTGAAGGGATATGGACCAGTTGCTGGCAGGTGGGACTAGTGTAGCCGGGACATGTTGTCCGGTGTGGGCAAATTGGGCCGAAGGGCCTGCTTCCACACTGTATCTACGAGACATCAGTGAGGCCTCATACAGAGTACCCTGTACAGTTTTGATCGTCCTGCTGTAAGAAGCATTAAACTTGAAAGTGTCAGGAGGAGATTTACGAGGACGTTGCCAGGTCCGGAAGATTTGAGTTATTAGAAGTTGATGAGAAGGCTGGGCCTTTTCTCCAGAGTAGAGACAGAGGCGGTCGCCTAGTAGAAAGTTTATGAAATCACGAAGGACATAGATAAGATGAATAGCCACAGTCTTTTCCCCCAAGTAAAACAATCTAGTTAGAGGGTGTAGGGTTAAGGTAGGAGAGGAACGATTAAAAAGGGACCTAAATTGCAACCCTTTAAGCACATAAATTGGTAGTGGTATGGAACAAGCTGCCTGAGATAGTGATAGAGGTGGAACAATTGCAACATTTAAAAAGTCACTTGGACAGGTACATGGATAGGAAAGCTTTGCCATGTGCACCAGAGCTTGCCAATGTGGTTGGCATGGTTGAGTTGAGCCGAAAGGCCCATTTCTGTGCTGTATAATCTATGACTCTAAAGCGGGCAACCACTCAGAACAAACTTTCACCTGGACCATACATCACTTGATCAGTCATGGGTGATTTCAGCCATGCTTGGAGCAAGCACATATATGCACATGGGAATAGTTCATCATTGTCTCTAAATCAAACAGAGAGAACAGTTACATTTATTCTCAAAATTATCATCAATTCACCTTTGTGTAATTATTGACTGTTCGACAACTTCAGATTGGTTCCAAACTTACATTCAATGTTTTCAAATTGAAAAATGCCCAACAGTGGATTTAACTTTAAAGGTATACAAAAATGCTGGAGAAACTCAGCGGGTGCAGCAGCATCTATGGAGCGAAGGAAATAGGCGACATTTCGGGCCGAAACCCTTCTTCAGACTGATGGGGGGTGGAGGGGAGAAGGAAGGAAAAAGGGAGGAGGAGGAGCCCGAGGGCAGGGGGATGGGAGGAGACAGCTCGAGGGTTAAGGAAGGGGAGGAGGGCGACGTTTCGGGCCGAAACCCTTCTTCAGACTGATAGGGGGTGGGGGGGAGAAGGAAGGAAAAAAGGAGGAGCCTTCACATCACTTAGTGCCCAATAAGAGCACACAACAAAAAGCTACTCCAGCAATCAATAAAAATCATTGCGCACAATAAAGTGATTTATATTCAAAATTAAATGGTCACTATCATTTTATTTATTTTATTTTGTTCCCAATATTTGTCATTGTTGTACATTGAAGCACAACACTATCCAGAAACAAATTGATACTGGATACTAACCCCAAATCAATTAGGAGCAGACGAGGGCATTCGATCCAATTTGTGATCCCAGCTACAAAGACAGATGTGTACAGCAATTCGTTCTTCCCCCGCACAATTAAAGCATGGAATAATCTCCACCAAACTATAGTTTCCCAACCAGATGCAACTAAATTTAAAGTAGCACTTTCTTCCCAATAACCCTTTCTGGCTTAATCCCTCCCTTCACCACCTCCAGTTTAAATTCCAGTTGGAATATTTTGGAGGACCAAGTAAACAAGAACCAAGATACCCCAACAACCCTAAAACACCATCATCAAAACATGGTGTTCCACGTCCAAGACACCCTTCAGTTACATACAACAACAGCATTTCCTAAATCTGTGAACCCGACCACCAAGAATGTGAAGGGCAGTAAGTCCACCTCCATCGTGCCAGTGCCAAAACACTCCACTGCGGCAAGCCTCAACAACTTCCGCCCAGTTGCACTTCCTCCCATCATCACCAAGTGCTTCGAGAGGCTGGTCCTGGCACACCTCAAAGGCTGCCTACCTACCACATTGGATCCCTATCAGTTTGCCTACCGCAAGAACAGGAGTACGGAGGATGCCATCTCAACGGCACTTCACTCCGCCCTCTCCCACCTCGACAACAGAGACACCTACATAAGAATGCTGTTCATCGATTATAGCTCAGCATTCAACACCATTATACCCTCAAAACTGATCACCAAACTCAGCGACCTGGGCATTGACCCCTCCCTCTGCAACTGGATATTGAACTTTCTAACCAACAGACCCCAGTCTGTTAGGTTAGACAAGCACACCTCTTCAACCCTCACCCTGAACACCGGCGTTCCACAGGGCTGTGTGCTGAGCCCCCTCCTCTACTCCCTCTTCACCTATGACTGCACACCTTTACATGGTACTAACACCATCATCAAATATGCAGATGATACAACGGTGATTGGCCTCATCAGCAACAACGATGAGCTGGCCTACAGGGAGGAGGTCCAGCACTTAGCAGCATGGGTGTGCTGACAACAACCTGGCCCTTAACTCCAAGAAGACCAAGGAGCTCATTGTAGACTTCAGGAAGTCTAGGGGCGGCACGCACACCCCCATCCACATTAATGGGACGGAGGTGGAACGTGTTTCTAGCTTCAGGTTCCTGGGGGTCAACATCTCCGATGACCTCTCTTGGACCCACAATACCTCAACTCTGGTCAAGAAGGCTCATCAGCGTCTCTTCTTCCTGAGGAGACTGAAGAAGGTCCATCTGTCTCCCCAGATCCTGGTGAACTTCTACCGCTGCACCATCGAGAGCATCCTTACCAACTGCATCACAGTATGGTATGGCAACTGCTCTGCCTCCGACCGGAAAGCACTGCAGAGGGTGGTGAAAATTGCCCAACGCATCACCGGTTCCACACTCCCCTCCATTGAGTCTGTCCAAAGTAAGCGATGTCTGCGTAGGGCGCTCAGCATCGCCAAGGACTGCTCTCACCCCAACCATGGTCTGTTTACCCTCCTACCATCCAGGAGGCGCTACAGGTCTCTCCGTTGCCGGACCAGCAGGTCGAGGAACAGCTTCTTCCCTGCGGCTGTTATATTACTTAACTCTGTACCTCGGTGATTGACAGTCACCACCCCCCCCCGGACAATCCTTCCCCCAAAAAAAAATATTTGCACTATGACGACTGTATGTACGTATATATATTTATTGCTCATATTCTATGTTCGCTCTACTGGGGAGATGCTAACTGTATTTCGTTGTCTCTGTACTGTAAACTGCACAATGACAATAAAGTTTGAATCTGAATCTGAATCTGAATCCACAAATCCCCTCCAACTCATGCACCACCCAGATTTTGAAATATATGGCTGATCCTCCATCATTATTAGTCATAAATCCAAATCAAATCAAATCAACCTTTATTGTCATATTGCAAAGCAACATTTGTACAGTGCAAAATGGGAAGACGTTTCCCAGGGAATACCGGAGCATCGCACATGAAACTTAAAACATTTCACACATAATAACAATAACAACAATCCAACCCTGATGAAACAGTATAAATGGTTAAAAGCAGGTAAAACGGCAACATTAAAATACAGTAAAACCAATCATTAAAATGTCCAGGGCAGCTGATTTGAGTGGCCAGTGCCAGAGTTATTAAAATGTCAGTGCAAAGCTGCAGAATCAGGTGACTGTGAGTACAGAGTGACTGTTTAGCAGCCTCACAGCCTGTGGCAGGAAGCTGTTTAGCAGTCTTGTAGTCCGGGCTTTGATGCTACGGTATCTCTTGCCTGATGGCAGGAGATCCAGGTGTGTGTGGAGGGGGTGCAGTTTGTCCTTAGCTATTCTCAGAGCTTTTTTCAGACAGCGGCTCTGGAACAGTTCTTGTACCGAGGGTCCCTGGTCCATTGCTCAGTCCATCATGGAAATTGACCTCCCCACCATTAAAGCACTACGAAAGCACTGCGTCCAGAAGACAGCTTATATTATCAAAGACCGAAATCTCCCGGCACAGCCCCTGATCTCACTGCTACCATCAGAAAACTAGTACAGGAGACTAATAACTGATATCTCCAGGTTCAAGAACATCCTCTTCTCATCAACCATCAGGCTCTGGAACTATCTTGCTTTATCCTAATCACAATCCCACCGCAACTCAGAACCACTATGGACTTTTTATAAGAATGCAGTATGTAAAATAGACATAGAAACATAGAAATTAGGTGCAGGAGTAGGCCATTCGGCCCTTCGAGCCTGCACCGCCATTCAATATGATCATGGCTGATCATCCAACTCAGTATCCCGTACCTGCCTTCTCTCCATACCCTCTGATCCCCTTAGCCACAAGGGCCACAACTAACTCCCTCTTAAATATAGCCAATGAACTGGCCTTGGCTACCCTCTGTGGCAGAGAGTTCCAGAGATTCACCACTCTCTGTGTGAAAAAGGTTCTTCTCATCTCTGTTTTAAAGGATTTCCCCCTTATCCTTAAGCTGTGACCCCTTGTCCTGGACTTCCCCCCAACATCGGGAGCAATCTTCCTGCATCTAGCCTGTCCAACCCCTTAAGAATTTTGTAAGTTTCTATAAGATCCTCTCTCAATCTCTTAAATTCTAGAGAGTATAAACCAAGTCTATCCAGTCTTTCTTCATAAGACAGTCCTGACATCCCAGGAATCAGACTGGTGAACCTTCTCTGCACTCTATCTATGGCAATAATGTCCTTCCTCAGATTTGGAGACCAAAACTGTACTTCAGCTTGCACTATCATGGTCTGATTATCCAGTATAATTGATAAATGATTGTAAATTTATTTGTTGTGTTGTTGCAATTAATGTGCCTGTAAAGCTGCAGACGAGTCAAGGACACCCCTGGAAAATCGTGAACCAGATGGGCTTTTAACTGCAATGCATTTTTATTTTAAATATTTGAATTTAAATTCATCAGCTGTCATATCAGGATTTGAACTCTTGTTTCTGGATCAGAGCTCTAAGCCTCTGGATACTAGTCAGGTAATAAATCAGTGTCCTCACCAAGCGGTCTTCTGCCCACCCAAGAAATATATGCCTGGACCAGGTTGATTTCCAAGTGCCATTAACAAAATACTCAGCTTTGCAACTCCAGATTTAAAAATTGCTGCTGTGTTAATTGCAAAGTACCCTTTTAAAATTAATGCACTGACCCACAATATATCTGAATGCCAAAGCTCTGGCTAAAGAGGTTAACAGCATTTATTTTGCAGCCATGATACAAATGACAGGCAGGATGTCCTATGATACATCTTTGTTATTTGCCTCAAATCATACCACATGCTTCTTCATATCAAAGAGATGGGGGATTTTGACAAGGCAAGTAGAGAAAATAATTTTTACCAATTTTAAGTTCCTAAATGAAGACGTACATTTAATTCATCATCAGAAAGGAAAAGGCAGAGGAGGGATTTTTAATGCTTCAGATTGTCAGTAATGCTTCAGTATGAACTGCTCTCTCATAACCAGAAGTGAAAACTGCTCCAAAATAGCTTGAAAAAGAAAACTTGTTATTACTTGAAGAAGAAAAATAAACCTTCTTCAGGAAAAGAGAAGTAAAGAGTTTAAGTGGTTTGTTCTGTCAAAGAGCCAAAATTAATGTAAACATTTTTTTTCTAAATTTGCATTGAAACTGCCGGTATTTCTCCGCATGTTGAAAGGTTTTGGCGTTGAGGTCCTGAGCTCTACGACTTGCCAGCCTTTTTCTGACTGTTCTTCCCGTCAGTAGAAGCGCAGAATCTTGCTGAGATTCCCTAACATTTACAATATTAGGTCTGTGCTTAGATCCTGGGTCTCAGATTATGCTTGGCGCAGAACAGATTGACATTCAATGGGGTTCTACAGGGAGTCTATGCTGGAGCCTCAACAATTCATAATCTACATGATAGTTTAGGCAAAAGAACCAGTGCGTTGTCATCAGAGCTGCTGAAGATTGAAAAATAGGTTGTGTTATGTTGCAACAGGATCTCTGGAGGCATAGTTCATAACATTTAAAAAGTTAGTACACCAAATAATTTGGAAAGTTAATGGAATGTTAGCCTTTATTGCAAAGGGCATACAGTATAAAGGCAAGTTTTGATATTAATCTATAATGAAACTCTATCTTAAGTACTACGTTTTGTTCCGATGCACTTGCATTGGAGAAAAGTCCGACCAGGTTGTTCCCTGAGATAAAGAGATTGAATTTAGAAGATTTTTTGAGGTTGGGCTATATTCATCTTCCTGTCAAACATAAGGTTCTTGGAACATAATGTACAGCCCAAACCACAATCCGACTCCAGCAAAGAATTCAATGGACTTTGTACAAGGGTGGGGTGACATACTTTGGCTTGCACTATTCCGGTCTGGTTACCAAGTAATTGGTAATTTATTGTTTAGTTTAGTTTAGATACACAGCGTGGAAAAAGGCCCTTCGGCATACTGTGACCATGCCAACCATAATCACCCCGTACACTAGTTCTATCCCACACATTAGGGACAATTTACAGAAGCCAATTAGCCTACCGTTTATTGTACATTTGTTGTCATGTTGGTGTGTTAATAAGGGAGCTCCCGTTGAGTGCTGCACCAGCGCAGAAGAGGTGCACCAGCATGGCAAGGGCTATAGAGCTGTGCTGGATCGGGCCTGGCTGCCGGTGTGGAGCCGGCCACGACTGGGCTAGGCAACCAGCAGAGCATTGAGAGACGCGGCTCGCTGCCACGGTAACGAGAATGGGCCTGGAGGGGTTGTCGCCAAGCTCGGCCTCTGCCCGCACTAGAGAAGAGGACGGAACGTTGGCCGGCGGTGGGAAGCAGGGATAGGCCTCGATGGTGGACAGGTCCACTGGAGGTCCTGCAACAGCCTGGGGCCCAGCCCAGCCCGGCGAACTAACCCCAGGCCCGGCTCCCTCGGTGAGGGTAGGCCGCCGAGTCTGTCCCCTGCTCACATCGTGGGTCGGGAATCGGAGATGAGGTGGATAGAGACGGTGACAGCGACGCTCGCTGGAAAAAGGGCCCAGTGAGAGGAACCAGTGGGGGTCTTACCTTCTGCGCCCTTGAGGTCGGTTGCGGCAGTTAATTTTCCAACACAAGGAACTGCAGGTGCTGGAATATTGAGCAAAACACAAAGTGATGGAGGAACTCGGGGGACATGCAGCATGTGTGGGGGTAATGGTATTCACACATTTCAGATATGATCCCTCCGCTGGACTGAAAATAATCTACTTTTATGTGTCACGTTTAGTTTAATTGGTTCATCTATATTTGAACTATTCTTAAGTATTTTCAGTTATTTTTAAAAGACAATTATTCCGAACGTTTGCATTTATTTAATTTTTAATTGCTTTAGATGTGAAAATTTATATTGACAGCTGATTTATATTGACATTTACATTGGGCACAGCAGTAGAGTTGCTGCCTTAAGGGGCTGTCCCACTGCGGCAACCTAATGACGAGTTTAGAAGAGTTTAGGAGAGTTTGAAAAAATGTCATGTTGAAGACCTCCTTCGACTATGTAGAAGACCTTCGACCTCCTTCGACTAGCTTCGGGAAAATTGGATACCGAATAGTGGAGAGTGAAGACGACCTCCTTCGATCTCCTTCGACTATGTTGAAGACTATCTACGACTACCCTCGACTACCTTCAATTACCCTCGATTACACTCCAATACGTACAAATAACATGCCGACCTACTACGGCCTTCTTCAAGCCGACTAAACCAAGTAAAAAAAGTATCTAATTTTTCCATGTCGACCTTTTTTAACTTGCGGGTATTTTTCAACATGTTGAAAAATACGCCGCGATCTAGCTGAGCCCTCGAGTACACTCGAGCATGAAAGAGAGTTTCAAAGCTCCTAGGACCTCGTGTCGACCATGCTGAGAGTACGAGTCGAGGGCAAACTTGCCAGAACTCGCGGATTAGGTCGCCGCAGTGGGGCAGCCCCTTTGCAGCCCCATGTTCGATCCTGACCACGGGTGCTTGTCTGTACGGAGTTTGTACGTTCTCCCCGTGACCTGCGTGAGTTTTCTCCAGGATCTTCGGTTTCCTCTTACATTCCAAAGACGCACAGGTTTGTAGGTTAATTGGCTTGGAATAAATGTAAATTGACCCTAGTGTGTGTAGGATAGTGTAAGTGTGCGGAGATAGCTGAACGTTGCGGAGGGCCAAAGTGCCTGTTTCCACGGTGTATCTCTAAACTAAACTAAAAAAAAATGAAACTAGACATCAAGCAAAAAATGTTACATGACTTTGCTCTCTATCTAATGTTCACAGGGAAGTATGATGAACATGGCTTGTCTTGCCCATTGACACTTATTTAATGGTCACTTGAGGTCTCCATAATTCTGTTCCACAAGATCTTCTGGATTCGATGGTGCACGGAATAAAGAACATTGCTAGTGAGTTTAGATGACGGAGGAAAATATAGGGCATAGCAGCTGCAGAGCAACAGGCCATTAGGACATTTGGACTTTTTAAATGGAAGTAGACAAGGAGGTTGTAGTTAGAGAATCAGCAAAGTTCCCCCAATTTAGGAACTGCTCCAATTAATTGAAAACAATTATTTGTGTCATTAATCTATCTGAAGAAGGGGTTCGGCCCGAAACGTTGCATATTTCCTTCGCTCCATAGATGCTGCTGCACCCGTTGAGTTTCTCCAGCTTTTTTGTGTGCCTTCAATTTTCCAGCATCTGCAGTTCATCCTTAAACAATTATACAATTACATATATGTGTATAGTTGTTGAAATAATAACACCTTAAATCTTTAGATGATTGGCATGAATTTATAAAGTACAAAAAAACAGAATGCAGAGAGACCCTGTGGGGCAAGAGACAAGATTGCCAGGGTATAGCAGTACTAAATGGATGGGAGGGTGGGGTTGGCAGTGGGATAGAGGATGCAGGTAATAGGTGGAACCAGTTGGGAAGAGGATAGAGGGCAGACTGAACCAAGCGGGCCAATGGATTGGACAAGTGAAGAGAGGGACAGTTGAACAGGAGCATATGAGTAGGTGTGGAAGGAGACCACAGGACATGTTTGCCATAGAGGGAGTACAGAGAAGGATCACCAGACTGATTCCTGGGATGGCAGGACTTTCATATGAAGAAAGACTGGATAGACTAGGCTTGTACACGCTAGAATTTAGAAGATTGAGGGGGGATCTTATAGAAATGTACAAAATTCTTAAGGGGTTGGACAGGCTAGATGCAGGAAGATTGTTCCCGATGTTGGGGAAGTCCAGAACTAGGGGTCACAGTTTAAGGATAAGAGGGAAGTCTTTTAGAACCGAGATGAGAAAATCATTTTTTACACAGAGAGTGGTGAATCTGTGGAATTCTCTGCCAGAGAAGGTAGTTGAGGCCAGTTCATTGGCTATATTTAAGAGGGAGTTAGAGGTGGCCCTTGTGGCTAAAGGGATCAGGGGGTATGGAGAGAAGGCAGGTACGGGATACTGAGTTGGATGATCAGCCATGATCATATTGAATGGCGGTGCAGGCTCGAAGGGCCGAATGGCCTACTCTTGCACCTATTTTCTATGTTTCTATGTTTCTATGTGAGTTACTTGTGTGGGTTTGTAAATTGTAGGACACACTCTATGAAAGTAAACAAAGGATTCAATTCAGAAGTTTTCCCTGGACTTCCAGAAGACATCTTATGAAGCTTCTTCTGAGCCATTGCCAGCTAAAGCTATTCTTTTAGGAAATGAAGGCAAATTGTTGAACTTGGCTGAAGAGCGGGAAACAGTGAGTAGAGAAAAAAGACATGAGCTCAAATTGTATATCACAAGGTTCTGTGCTGACAATTTGACCTCTGATTATATGATGAAACAGAAAGATAGATTCCAGATCTGGCAAATATGCAAAGAGATGAGTGAAGAAAGGAATAGAATGAGTTTTGCCAGAAGTGCAGGGATAAGAGTCCCTTTCGCATATCTTGCACATGGTAATCTAGGACCCATCTTTGGCCCATCTCCATCAAACCTCCCTTTTCCACTTGAAGTCAATATATCAATAGGTCAATTAGGAAAATATTACTTGTCATCTATATCAATGATTTGGATGAGAACGTACAAGGCATGATTAGTAAGTTTGCAGATGACCCTAAGGTGGGTGCTATTGTAGATAGCAAACATGGTTGTCAAATATTGCAGCAGGATCTTGATTAGTTGGGCAGGTGGGCTGAGGAATGGCTGTTGGAGTTTTATACAGAGACATGTGAGGTGTTGCATTTTGTGAAGTTGAATAAGGGCAGCACCTACACAGTGCATGGTTGAAGCTCTTGGAAGTGCTGTGGAGCAGAGGGATCTATGCGTGCAGGTAAACAGTCCCTTGAAAGTGGCGTCAGAAGTAAAAGAGTTGTCATGAAGGCTTTCAACACATTGGCCTTCATTGCTCAGAGTATTGAGTATAGACTTTGGGAGGTCACGTTACAGTTGTACAAGACTTTGGGGAGGCCTCAATTAGAGTATTCTGTTCAGTTCTGGGCACCCTGTTATAGGAATGATGTTAACCTGGAAAGGGTGCAGATTTATGAGGTTGTTGCCAGAGCTCAAGGGCCTGAGCTCTAGGAAGAGGTTGAACAAACTAGGACTCAATTGCTTGGAGCGCAAGAGGATAAGGGGTATTCTTGTACAGGTGTACAAGATTATGAGTGGACTCATTAGGATAAATGTACAGTCTTTAACCCAGAGTCAAGAACCAAAAGACAGGTTTCAGGTGAGTGGAGAAAGATTTAGTGGGAACCTGAGGGGCAACTTTATTTTAACGCCATGGGTGGTAGGTATGTGGAACGCGCTGCCATAGGAGGTCATTGGGGCAGGTACTATCACAATATTTAAGAAATATTCAGACAGGTTAATGGATTGGATACGTGTAGAGGGACATGGACTAAACGCAGGCAGGTAGGAGCCAGTTGGGCATGTTGGGCAACTGTATGACTCTTTTTCCTGTCTGCTTGTACAAGTTATCAAAAGTTACTCTTAGTCTCTAACCCTGCCTCCTTCAACCTGCCGTTAAGGCGTTGACTTATACAATGGCTGTGGCTTCAGGCAAATATTATACATGCTGTAAATTGTTGCGTAATGCACGTCAACCATGTTTTTGCTTGGGATCACCCATAACTGGAAGGATACAGCCTGCCAAGGGGCATCTTTATCCACTTAAAATATTGAATGGGAAGGGGAGCTTACCTGATTCCTTACTGTCACCAATCATGCACTGGCATATTAATGTTCCACTGGTCAAGTGGAAAACAGATGGCCAGGGAAGGTTCTAAGTCAGTCAGCAGACACACTCACTACTACCACAAATTGGAGATAAACGGATAAGAATGCAACATCTATTGCTTTACCTTAACAGTGTCACGGAAATTATCATTCTCTATGGCAGATTAATTGAGGGGTGAATGATTCACCAACCACAACTGTATGTTTGAATGAAAATGGCAAGGCAGAGCATGTTCATGTCTCATCAGGGGAAAAGGATAGCAGTCTCACTTATAACATGTAAAGAATAGATGAATGTTGCACCTTAAAAATTGCTCATGGCATTTTGAATGTTGTGACAGAGTCTATTACCAAATGCTGTGCATTTCAATGAATCAGCTGGAAGTGAATGGTCCCCTTAAACCCATTACTCCTTCACCCAATGTAGTTAAGTTCCTTCTGCAGGGATTTGTGACACTAGTAGTTTAGTTTAGAGATACAGCGTGGAAACAGGTCCTTCACGTCTGCACTGATCAGTGATCCCCACACATTAAAGGGTCTGTCCCACTTACGTGTCCTTGGCACGCAAATTACGTCAGCCAGTCGCTCACATCAAAGTGAGAAGTAGCTTGTTAGTGGGCGGCACAGTGGCGCAGTGGTAGAGTTGCTGTCTTACAGCGCCAGGGTCCCAGGTTCAATCCTGACTACGGGTGCTGCATGGGTTTTTTCTCCGGGAGCTCAAGTTTCCTCCCACACTCCAGAGACGTACTGGTTTGTAGGTTAATTGGCTTGGTATAATTGTAAATTGTCCCTAGTGAGTGTAAAATAGCATTGGTTTGCAGGGATCACTGGTCGGCACAGACTCAGTGGGTTGAAGGGCCTGTTTCCCACTGTATCTCTAAACTAAACTAAACTATACAGCATTGGAAACTGCCCGTTGACCCGCAATGTCTGTTTCCCGAAAATGATGGCAGATTAAACTAATCTCCTCTGCCTGCACTTGATCCATAGCCCTCCATGTACCTATTCAAAAGCCTCTTAAATGCCTCCATCACATCTGCCTCAACCAGCATCCCTGGCAGCATGTTTCAGTCACCCACATTGTAACAGACCTGACCTGCACATCTCCTTTAATCTTTGCCCTTCACACCATAAACCTATGCCCTCTAGTCTTTGACATTTCCAACCTAATCAAAAGTTCTGGCTGTCTCCACTATCCAAGTCTCTCACAATTGTATATAGTTCCATTAGGTGTCCCCTTCATTTCCCACGTCCCAGAGAAAACAACTAACAGTTTGTGGAGTCTTTCTGCCAGCCAGTGAAACGACAGCTGTGTTTGAAATCATCTAGTACAGAGCCTACTTCTAGGGGCTGGTGGAACCATGGGATATGGGGAGTTCGCAGGCACGGGTTATTGATTGGAGCCGTGATCACAATGAATGGCGGTACTGGCTCGAAGGGCCGAATGGCCACCTCCTGCACTTATTTTCTATGTTTCTATGTTTATTTCGGAATTAGCTGCAGAGTCCATAATGTTCAGTGTTATGAATATCAATTTAGTTACTCGAGCAGATGTTGTTAGTTATTGGGAAGAATGGCAGAGACCTTTGTTGATCCGTTGAGACAGGGGAGTACAGTGTCCAACATTTATTGCATCTTGCTAAAGAGTTATTTCTGCAGATAACCGCTGCTTGTTTCCTGTCATCCTCACGCTCAGCATTCTGCAAACCCTTCTGCAATGGTAGTTCCACTGCCTTGCTGGAGGATCATAGCTTTGTTTAGTTTAGTTTAGAGATACAGCACTGAAAGAGGCCCTTTGGCCCACCGAGTCCATGCCAACCAGCATACGAGCACTATCCTAGGGACAATATACAATTATTACTAAGCCAATTAACCTGCAAACCTGTACATCTTTAGTGTGTGGGAGGAAACCAAAGCACCCGGAGAAATCCCACGCGGTCACAGGGAGAACGTACAAACTCTGTACAGACAGCACCCATAGTCAAGATCAAACCCTGGCCTCTGGCACTATAAGGCAGCAACTCTACTGCTGCGCCACCGTGTAAAGTCTTAGAAAACTGCAGGCACGTTGATCTGGTTAGTTGAGAGCATGAAGGCATCTCTCACTTTATTTGCAAATGCCAGCTTCAACTCTAATTCTTTTTAATTAATTCCCTTTCTCACCAAGAAGAATACGTGTCAACCACCGCAATATTAGAACCACTTTAACAGTTCAGGAAACTGACAGCAGCTAATGCTTAAATCTTTCAAAGGTCAAAAGATCTCTCAGGCCTCTCAAGAAACAATCGCTACAAAAGCTTGTACTGTACATCACCTTTATCTGAGATAGCTGAGGTTGTCTAAAATGGATCTGTCATCATTTCTACCACCAGGGGTTGGCAGGCAGGAGCTGGAAACAGAGTTTGTCAGAAACTGAGACTGGTATCGTAATGACCAATTAATTGTGATATAAATGTATTCTGGAGCCTTTACCTGGGCCAACGGTTTAGGTCATTAGGATAGATGAACCAAATAAAATTAGCTTAAGTGAACTGGAGGAGTAGCTATTTTATTCTCTCTCCCATTTACAAGTACCAATAGCGCAAAAAAAGGACAAAAGTCACTTGCTGTGACTCAGGCACATCAATCATATGTGCACAGTCTCAACTCATAGGACTCTCTGTCAGCATTTAAAAATTGCTTCTCTGTTATATTCAATAAAAGGTGTTGTGATAAATCATAATATACAGAGAGCATGCAAACATCAATTTAAAGAATGAAAAGCACTTTCTTTCACTTTTGGTTTCACCAGAGAGTTTGCTTTTCAAAGTGCCTCAAGGTTGGAGCTAGCTTGCTACCACTCCAATTCTGAATCTTCAGTGGTTCCTGATAAGGCAAATATGGGATCGGCAGGTAGTGACGCAGGTTAGCGAGAGATACGTGATTGGGCGATCGGGTGAGTTTATTTGGTGATGATTTGCACCCTCTGCCATTTAGGCTGAGTGTCTATGTACTCTACGTCCATTGGCCCAAGGTTCTCAATGTACTCCCTCATCTATTCTGAGTGAACATGGACCAGCGTCAGTGTTGTTGTTATACTCCTTCAGGGATGCTTTGGGAATATCTTTGATACTTTTTTTTTTTGTCCAACTGGTAATCTCTTCCTGTGACGAAGTTCAAAATGGTATGTCTTCTGCATGCTCAGTGCCAAAACAGACAAAGCCATTTAGCCAAACTAATGCAATTAGACGCTCAATACTGCACATGTTGGCCTGGGAGAAGATGCCGGCATTGATTTGCTTAACCAGTCAGTCGGTTGTCCCTGCAAATTTTACCCACGTTGGTAACCCTGGACTCAGGAAGATACAGGAGAGAAGGGACCACCTACCCAGTAAATCTTTGTGTCATGTTTTACGTATTGGTCTTCAAATACCCTTCAACTCACAAGGCTGAGATGACTCACTGAAGGTGACGGTCCATTCATCATCTTTTCCCCCTTCTTTTTTTAAATCAAAAATGTTTATTCAAATATTAAATTAGTATTTACAACACAATAAAACAAAACAGAACCCACCACCATAGTACCAGACCAAATAAATATACTACTAAAGAACTATATTACAATCCTTGTCCAGGCTACATTCAACCCCCCTCGGTGCCCAATGGTCCCAGAAATCCCCAGGGGTACCCGTAGTCCCTTGCTATTACCACCCGGGCGCAAATGTAACCCCGGAAAAGGGGCAGGCAGCTGGCTCGGGCAGAACCCCTTCCGCCTGGCACTGTGACTCGAGGATGGCCAGCTTGGCCAGGCCCAGGAGCAACCCAACCAGGACATCTTCAGCCCTACCCTCTCCCCTACACACAGGGTGTCCAAAGATGAGGATTGTGGGTGAAAAATGCAGCTAGAAAGCACGGAGCATCCCCTTTAGGTATTGAAACAGTGGCTGCAGACTCACACACCCCATGTACATGTGGTACACAGACTCTTCCAGCCCACAAAAGTATCTTTTTTCCCCTTGGTAGGGGTTTAAATAAAAAGAAGGCATTATTTTAATGCTGTTAAAAGGGGATCCAAGGGGTAATTTTTTTCTGAGCATGATTGATATTCGGAATATGCTGTTGTGGAACTTTATTGTTGCAGAGCAGTATTGCAAAGGGGGAGCCAAGTTGGCAGAGAAGCTTTGCTTTGCAGATACTAGTGTAAAGGGCCTGTCCCACGAGCATGCGACCTGCAAGCGGCAAACACGACCAAACCGGAAGCGGGGGCCGCGCGGACGTCGAGTAAGTGACGTGAAGTTCGAGCGAAGTCCGCGGGAAGTTCGCGCGTGACGTACGCCGTCAAGATGCTGTGTACGGCGTCGAGACGCTGCGCGCACCTGTCAAGACCGTGACCACTGTCAGTTTTTCGGAGCCCCGCGCGATGTCGGGACCAGCTCCACACAACTCCATACGGCTCCAGCGATCGAGGTGGTGACTGGCCCCGCGAGGCTGTACGACTCAAGCGACCACGTTGGAGTTGCACGGAGTCGCATGCTCGTGAGACAGGCCCTTAAGACCCATCCTTTTATATGATTCAGTGAACAAGTCAAAAAATGACGCAGGCATCACCAGCCTGCTGCAGCTCAATGTCTGAAGATTTGGTGAACAGGTTCCCATTTATCCTGTAAATTAGCTCCACTCCAGCAGGTTGAACCTGATCAAGCTCATGCCATTACAGTTGTTGAAGCAGGCATCAACCACCTATTGCCACCTTTGTCAGTGCATCCTGCAGTAATTTCCCCTCAAATATGCACTAGTGTCGTTGCATTTTTGGGCCTTTAAATAGAAACAAAGCACTGATTGAGATTCTCAGAAAGGTTTCGACAGGGTCAAGGAAATTATTGTAGAAACATCTGCATTAACCCAGTACAATCCATCATATTATACTATTGTGTTTATAGTTGCTTTGGATTATACACTTAGTATTATACTTACATTCATGAGGACCAATGCAAAGTTACAGATTCTTGTGATTTAAGTGAGGTAGGAAGAAAAGATCCTAAAAGTGGAATAATCAACACCTTAAGCGTAAACAAAGAAAAGCACAAGTGGTACAGAGCATTTCATAATCTTTAGAATAATGAGGGGTGATCTTATAGAAACATATACAATTATAAAAGGACTGGACAAGCTAGATGCAGGAAAAATGTTCCCAATGTTTTGCGAGTCCAGAACCAGGGGCCACAGTCTTAGAATAAAGGGGAGGCCATTGAGGTGAGACTGAGGTGAGAAAAAACCTTTTTCACCCAGAGTGTTGTGAATTTGTGGAATTCCCTGCCACAGAGGGCAGTGGAGGCCAAATCACTGGATGGATTTAAGAGAGAGTTAGATAGAGCTCTAGGGGCTAGTGGAATCAAGGGATATGGGGAGAAGGCAGGCACGGGTTATTGATTGGGGACGATCAGCCATGATCACATTGAATGGCGGTGCTGGCTCGAAGCTCCAAATGGCCTCCTCCTGCACCTATTTTCTATGTCTATGTCTAACATGGAAGTAGGAAGTTTTCTTAGCTCCTTAAACTTGCTTCACCCTTCATTGAGATCATAACTAAATCTTTGTCTTCATGCTATTTTGACCGATATCATAAACTGTAAAAAAATCTTAATTTACTATTAACAACAACGAGGATCAATTGCTTTTTGCTGACACTTTTTTTTTACAATCTAGAACCTTTTGCTGCTTGAAATCTTTCCTCACCATTTCTAAAAAGTCTGGCACTGATTCTGATGCATTGGTCAGCTAGAGTTGCATGTGCTAAAAACATAATGTAAAAGCATATGCACCTGATACCACATTTCTGAAATGCTGTTCCATTGGATCTAATGGAATCGGGGTCCAGATTCGGATGTTAGACCTATTTATTGAAACAAAATATGACAGATTTCAGAGATATGCTATTTTTAGTGTGTCCAAATTAGCTCTTTTAGCTCTTGGTAAATGATATAATATGCAAGCATGCTATCCTCACCAGCGATAATTGTGACACAACTAAGCTATCATTAACTCTGTTAACTTACTGACTATAAACAATGCATCATGATCGAGGTTACAGTAAACACAGGAACCGGGTATTATTATTTATGGAAAGTAGGTATGAGATGGGAGCAGATTTACACAACATGGAAGGATATCAAGGAAATAGAATTTCAATGCCATCAGTATTAGAGGATAGCATCATGAGAGTTGTACTTGGTGAGGGGAAGATATAATATAAATTAAAGGCTATAGGAATGTAAAGATGCCAAGACTGTCACCAACTGACAGCTAATATCTTATGTTAAGTGATAGATGATGTACCCAAAAGTTAAGGGCAGGGAAGAGGAAAGAGCATTAGGTCTGTCGAGTAATGGCCTGTCGCTTGAAACATAAATATCATTCTGTATAACGGGGTTGAATTATTATTGTGGAGAGGAAGGAGAAAAGGTGGGTCAGGCTACTTATTTGTTCACCGCAACCTAATGGGAGATCAAAAGAATCCCAGAAGAAATGGCATTTTTAATACTTTGTTTTGATGTACAAGATTATTTCCCCATTGTAGAGAAAAGGGAGAACACATGGAGACATTTATATCATTAGAGGTTATAATGCATGTCACTCTCTCTGCAATCAGACAGCTAACCGTTCCCAAATAGTGTCAGAAGGAACTGAAGATGCTGGTTTAAATGGAAGATAGGCACAAAAAGTGGAGGTAACTTAGCAGTTCTGGCAGCATCTCTGGAGAAAAGAAATAGGTGATGTTTCGGGACCCGATGCCTCACCAATTCCTTTTCTCCAGAGATGCTGCCTGACCCGTTGAGTTACTCCAGCTTTTTGTATCTTTCCCAAATAGTGATCACTCACATTGGTTGCACTTCTGATATATATGTGCAGAAAAACATTTCAGAATCAATGAATGACGGAAGAAAATGCATTTTCTCAGGTGTGACATTTTTCTTTTTTTTTATATTCAATCTAGCAAAAAATCCAAAGAGGTATTGGTGTGTTTACAGCCCATATCTCTTCCTAAGTATTCCAACCACAACTTTAGAAACATACTTGTTAGGTAAAGTCATTTTAAAAAGGAAATAAACTGCAGTGATGGAGTCACTGCATTCATTACATTGAGCTTCATTCAATCATGTAAATTACCCAAACCCCAGCTGCCAACTCCACACACAATAACCTCAATTAGCCTATAAAGGGAACAAAACCAAAATTCACAAATCCACCAGTCCAACCTGCCACTGGATTTTCATGTTTCTTTCCAGAGCTCGATGAAAAATTATGACATGGTTACTCTGGAATGTAGCCATTCCATTTTGTGATGAGAAGAAATAGACGAAAAGCAGTCAAAGTAAAGAAAGGAAGTGTGATGAAAGTAATGGTCTGATTATTGATGTATCAGGTAGTAATTTAAACAGATGAATGGAAAGAAGGCTATGTTTCATTACTCTAATGCAGATATTTTTTTAATATTGGTCAGAAAGAAATATGTAACTAGGTTGAAAAAGGTTAAAAAAGATTTAGAATTCCTTTTACTTTGCTCATGATGTAATGAGCAGATGGTGACGATGAACACTGTCTCAGGGGAACACTTTATGACATTCATCAGAGTATATAAAATCTTTGTTCCCTCTGCCTAAGTTAATGTCAATCTCTAGATATGAACATGACAGACAGATATCCCAACACTCTGTCTCACCTGATCTAATCCGTAAAGTATAAAAGTTCTCTCCGTACCCTGCATAATTAACAAACTTGGATAAATCTTTATACACAAGGGTTATATTCATCGATCAAGCAAAACATTTGATGCATATGTATAAACAAAATATTTTATGTGTGTCCATTTTAAATAATTAAATATTTTACATGTGTCCATATAAAATAATTAAATATTTAATCTAATGTTAGATAATGTTTTGTGTTCTTACATGCAAGGAAGAGTTACCGTCAGAACTGTTTTCCAGCTCAAAACAGTCTTTTATCTTTCGAGATTTATAGGACTGTGCACTTCGAACCAAGTGTGGAATTGGACCTTTACAGACATCCTTCATTTAATCCTATTCATACTTAAACCATCATGTGGCTAACATAATGCCACAATCTCCATACCATTAATAAGCAGAGGCTTAACTAAAGTACATTTCATCATCAGTTACATTTTTCTCATAATCCTGTTCCGTTGAAGAGTCACTAATGGCTGACTTCCAAAAGTGTCACAGCTAATAGATTATATATTCATTAGGGATTTGCAATCAGGTTTCGAAGAGAGATACTTTAATCATACTATCAACTGTTGATCAAGCAGCCTTGCATTTCAAGAAGGGAATTGAATTATTTTGTGCTGCGTTATTGTGAGCGATTAAATCACAGCCTATGACAGCTGTACTATTTCCCCCTTTCCTTCTCTTAATCTTGTAGCATTCACAGGTATCCACAAATGATTTGCGGGCTTTTGGAGTAAAATTTAACCACAACTTACCCAGTGACTGGGTATTTGCACCATCAGTTCTAAAGCCGACCAGTTTCTCGGACAACCATGTCATCAGTTCACATAGCCTTGTCATCGAGATACACCTGACCCAGAGATCTGCAAATGGAAGTAATGTTCACCCACAGCATGTTTCTCTGCAGACAGGTGTGACAATAGGTAACTTGATAAGCTGGGCAGCAGCAGTTTTATTAACCTACTCAGAATGAGGAGGAAGCATTAAATTGGCTAGGTAGGAAACACGAGCTGTAATTTGATTTCATGAACTCCAAATGACTTTTAAGTCTCAAAATGAAATTGTGATGAGTGCCCATGTCTTGTCACAGGGTCAAGTTGGTGGATCTATCCATTATCTATCTTGGATCTTTTCTTTCATTAGGCTTTGTGACAGCAGTCTGCTCGTCTTGTACTGATAACAGGGAAAGGCCTGATAATCTGTATAATGGAATCATTCATCAGCTGAAAACTTCACCCGTAACATCTTCGGACAATGTGTGGCTTTCCCAAATTTAGGTAGATTCACAGCACTCCATTGACATAAATTGATTAAAAGAAAATTTGCCGATTTAATGTTTTAATTTTCCTCTGCTGAAGCATGTAAAGGGAGTAAATTACACAATTTAAAATCAATCATTTTAATTTAATCTGCTATTCCAATTTCTTTTATCTCTACTTATTTCTGTAAATTGAACCTCTTGCATTCAATTATGCTGCTTATGAATTATATTTAACTTTGAACCCTATAAGATTTTTCAAAATCAAAATAGATTTGAAATATAAAAGGTTGCCAGATTCAGAATTGGCATTTTGGCAAATCTGGAATAATTTGAAATTAATATATAATCTATACAATAAAAATACAAATTCCATAATTAGACTATATGTTATATTTATATTTGAAACCAACGAAGAACCATTAAGTTAAAAAGGACCAAATACTGACAAAGATCCTAAACTTAGTGGTCAGTGGTTTTGGCTTACACTTAGCGTCAGAAAATAATTACAAGGTCATGAATTGGAACGACTTCCTGAAAGATGGCCTCCACCTGGACAGACGGTCTCAATTCGATGGGTTTATCTCCAGACATTCAACAACATCTCAGTATGAATGAACTACCAGCTGTCCTCCTGTTATTACTATCATTAGGCACTATAGAAAGATGTGATGGCTTGATCTCCTGACAGGAACAGCAATCACCCTTGGCACACAAGGCTTCTTAAATGCTTGTACGAGTGGAACATGCTCCATATGCTCCAAACATCCTAAAATGTTCCACAACCAAAGAAGAACTTTTCAAGTCTAGTCATAGGCGCAGTGTAAATAAATACAGTTGTCAACTAGAAACAATAGATAAAAGTCACCTATTCATTTTTAAGCAATGTTGGTTAATCAACAAACTGCTAAACTCTTTTTTCTAATAGTATCTGCAAGAAAGTCCTACATTTATACCATATATCTAGTGCCTCCATAATATACCTGCTATAAAGCAAGATAAGAATACATTCTACTTTTAAGATAGCTTTTGTTTTTGCCAGAATGTTAATATTTTATCATCCTTTTAAATGTAGTACTGGCACCTCACATTTCAGGTGGGGGTTAGGTACCTGAAAAGTAACACTTAATTTAAAATAAACATGTAAATTTAAACATTGAAACAGGTGTAAATAAGAGTGCATTATTTCAAAAATACAGCACGTAAATTAGGTTTTTAGTATTAATTAAACAGGTGCATTATTTCAAAGACGTATAAATCAAACATGGGTAAAATACGAGGCAGCAATGCAGCACTGAAGCATAGACCTCAGTCATTTCCTCAAATCTCTGCAGTGAAGTTTCATGACAGCAATATTCTGCATTTGGTTTAACTTAGAGATACAGTGTTTTAACAGGCCATTCAGCCCACCAAGTCCACGCTGATCACTGATCACTCATTCACACGAGTTGTATCCTACACAGTGCAGGTAATTTACAGAGGCCAATTAACCAACAAACCTCACTTACACATAGTTAACTGTGCATCATTACACAATTGCTGATATTCATTTTATACTCTGATGTGTGAACCAGAGATGCTATTGTATTATAATATTAATGTGTTTCTGTTACTCCACTTTACTTATCTTTTTAGCAGAAATTAAACTCAAAGCATCCCCTTGAATTCATTGAAACGTATAAAAAATCCTGGCAATTCAGAGCCAAAAGATCACCTGGATAGATACATCAGACATTATGTAAATGCGATTTCCACATTATTGAAAACAACCTAATTCTATTGTACCTCGCAGGTACAAAAGCAGAAAAATAATTTACTCGTAAAATGCATACAGAGTGCTTTATTAAAGAAAAAAAATCACAAAAATACAAAGGGAAAAATGATCTGTTCTAGTCTTAAGATGACATATTTCATAGTTTTAATGAAATATGTCTATTTTTCATTAGATCAATGATACTGCTTTTCAGAATTCATTCAAGCTGTGAATGAAATCTGTACCAGGAATACAGCTGTACTGTGGATAGAGTTCATAATCAGTATAATAAACTGCCCAATTTAATTTGTCATGCACCGTGCTCACTTTCACTGTCAAAGACATTGTTGTAATAGACATCCCAAATTTTACAACAGAATCTGACCACCACTTAAACCACATTAAATCGCCCGTATCAACTGATCTTGAGCAATGTATTAGAAGAAGCCAATGCACCAATTTACAACAAAATGAAAGCAGATTCATTTTTGCTTTTCCAAACCACTGTCCCAGCCACCACCGCTTCAAAATCTCTGTAAAATATATGCAGAATAATTTTTAACACTGAAATTGTTTGTTTACATTTTAACCTCACTTCTGCCTCTTTGCAATTCTTTCGATACAAGGAGGCAACTGATCCTGGAAACCTACAGCACAGAAGGTGGCTGTTCAGTCACTTGTTCCAGTGCTGGCTCTGAAGAAAGATTCACTTTATGCTCATAATTCCATCAGCTCCTTTCTCAATGGCAACTTTCTAACTAATGATACACAGAATTAGTTTCCACCAGCTTTCCAGGCCCTGTCAACTTTGAGTTAAAAAAGGTCATCGTGTTCATTGTTTTCTTCACGAAACCTTTTGCATGTGTTTGCCAATTTATAGTTTCTTGTTATCAACAGTGGAAAATGGCTTTTCACCATTCACTCCATAGACCCACCTCTCACCTTAAAAGACCCTTATTAGATCACCCCTAAATTTTCATTATTCCAAGGAGACCACCATCATCTTTTCCAAACCACTGTCCCAGCCACCACTGCTTCATCACAGAAGTTGCACCTCCCTTTTTCCCCAAAAAGCAGAATCCAGAATGATCCTCATTATCTCTGCAGGGGCTAAACTGGGATGTTTAGCAAGTATGCTTTTTGCTGGAATTTTAAATGCCAATTTCCTCTTTCCAGGAAAAAGTATTGTTGACTGTATGTTAAAAAAAACACCTACAAAGTGCTGGAGTAACTCAGAGGGTCAGGCAGCATCTCTGGAGCACATGGATCGATGACATTTCGGGTTGGGACCCTGTATACGCACTGCTTTTTTACCACCTTCTCAACTTAATCTACCACTGTAATACTGTGCAGGCTGTCCACAGGTTACAAACACATACCCTATGGACACCCATACCTACTATTATATTCAAAATGCTCCTAAAGTCTTAAAAAAACATTACCAAGTCTTAAAAGACCAAGACCATTTGGAACTTGTACCCAAGTCCAACTGTGTGCACTTCCTCCACTCTCTCCCCCGGTCCCTATCCCAGTGCACACACATTTTACCCACCATCCCAGCCATCCTGCTTCTTCGCCCCCCTTCTCTGCCAAAGCTCATCTCGCATCCCAGTACCATATTTTCCTTTTATTTCCCCCTCCTTCCCCTCTCCCTGACCCATTCCACCGATGTCCCTCCCTCCGGCTTTTACATTTCACACCTCCTCTTCTTTCCTCATCTGACACCCTTTTGTCTCCTTTCCATCTTTAGCCATCGTCACTTGCTCCATTCACCTGTCAATCGTCCTCCCTCCATGGTATCCACCTATCACTTACCAAGCTTTTTCCCACACGCATCTCTCTTTTTCAGCTCCCCACTCCGTCAGTCTAAAGAGGGCTCCTGATGTGAAACATTGTCAGTTCATTCCTTCAACAGATGATGCCTGACCTGCTGAGTTCCTCCAGACTTTGATTTTAACCCGAGCCCGCCATTAACATACAATAAGAAAAGGTAATTGGTTTTCTACCGATTCCTAGAGAACAGACCTAATTTCTCGCCAGTCCAAAACAAAAAATAATAATTTACCTATGATTCAAGATTCAAGATTCAAGAGAGTTTATTGTCATGTGTCCCTGATAGGACGATTAAATTCTTGCTTTGCTTCAGCACAACAGAACACAGTAGGCATGACTACAGAACAGATCAGTGTGTCCATATACCATTATATAAATATATACACACATGAATAAATAAACTGATAAAGTGCAAATAAACAGATAATGTGCTATGATGAGCATGTGTTAAACTATGAGGAGCATAGAACAATGAGGGGGAACCTCATTGAAACATACAGAATAGTGAAAGGCTTGGATCGAGTGGATGTGGAAAGGATGTTTTCACTAGTGGGAGAGTCCAGGACCACAGGTCATAGCCTCAGAATTAAAATACGTTCTTTTAGGAAGGAGATGAGGAGAAATTTATTTTGGCCGAGGGTGGTGAATCTGTGGTATTCTTTGCCATAGAAGACTGTAGAGGCCAAGTCAGTGGATATTTTTAAACCAGAGATAGATAGATTTTTGATTAGTACAGGTGTGAGAGGTTATGGGGATAAGACAGGAGAATGGGGTTTGGAGGGAGGGATAGATGAGCCATGATTGATGGGCCGAACGACCTAATTCTACTCCTATCATCTATGACCTTCTTACTGTTTTATTATTCAACCAATTTGCTATCCATATCACTGCAGCTTGAGTTTTTTATTCCATGGACTTCAATCTTGCTGTCAAGCCTTTTATGTGGCACTTCATCAAATGCCTTTTAAAAAACACAGTGCCATCTGTAATTCCCTCTTTGCTATTTTTCCCCAAAAAATCAGTTTCAGTTTGTTATATACGATTTGCCTTTAATAACCCCATGCTGACCTTCTCTAATCGATTCAAGCATTCTAGTGACTGGTAATGGTCTCCTTAGTTAACATTTTGAACACTTTCCCCGTCACGGAGACCTGTAATACTGGTTTAAATCAGTGAAACCACTGACAGTAGCGTAAGCAGACCGCTCTCTCCCCTCAACCATCTGACCAACTGTCCCCTAAATCATCTGCCAAAGCGGGTTTGGGGGTCTCCTGTTTCTCTTCCTTCTACATATTTTAATCTGGGTGATGCCTGCAATTTGGAGTCTCAACCCCAGCAACTGAGGCTGGATTTAAACGTTTAAATCAGATCCTTATCCAAGTTCACCCACAGCTTCACGCTTGCTGAATTATGAATGGAAGATAAACTTAAAGAACTCTGATTGCAAGTAGAATCCAATAATGTGAAAATCAGTTGTGATTGAATTGACATTTTAAGATTAAGATACAGAGTCTCTTTGGATTTTTTTAAATCACTAATCCACATATTTTCCCATCCAGCCCATCAAATGTACGAAGAGGGTATAAAGCCAAATTATTTTTTAACACTAATCCACACAATATGAATGTGATAAAACTACTGTCAAAGCAAGGCAACAGTTATAATTAATTTTTACCTACATAAGTTGCCCTTGTATCTGATCTAATCTGTGGCTATAATTAAAAGTTTCATCTCTGACACAACCAGGGGCAGGGTGGCAATTACTGGAGAATTACTGGAGAAAAATATATTGTTCATACTTTAATTAATTTGCTAGTTGAGTTTATATTCTATATCAGTTAAATTAATAAAAATAAAATTGATTTAAGAAGAAAGAAAGTAAAAAGCACATGGTAGTAAAGATAAAATTAGCATTTAAAACTCCAGCAAAAAGCATATATGCTTAATGATCCCAACATTCATTCTCAGTTCAATTTTCCCCCCCCCCACCCCCCCCCCCCCCTTCCCCCCCCCCCCCCCCCCCCCCCCCCCCCCCCACCCCTGGGGTATGCATGAACCTCACCATCTACATCGCAGGGGACAGACTTCAGACCGACATACACTACAAACCAAATGACTCACATGGCTATCTGGACTGCACGTCTTCCCACCCTGCCCCCTGTAAAGACTCCATCCCCTACTCCCAATTGCTCCGCATACGCCGCATCTGCTCACAGGATGAGACATTCCACAACAGGGCATCGGAAATGTCCTCGTTCTTCAGGGAACGGGGATTCCCCTCCGCCACCATAGATGAGGCTCACACCAGGGTCTCATCCATACACCGCAACACTGCTCTCTCTCCCCATCCCCGCACTCGCAACAAGGGCAGAGTCCCCCTAGTCCTCACCTTTCACCCCACAAGCCGGCAAATACAACAAATAATCCTCCGCCATTTCCGCCACCTCAAACGTGACCCCACCACTCGCCACATCTTCCCATCTCCCCCTATGTCTGCCTTCCGCAAAGACCGCTCCCTCCGCAACTCCCTTGTCAATTCTTCCCTTCCCTCCCGTACCACCCCCTCCCCGGGCACTTTCCGTTGCAACCGCAAGAAATGCAACACCTGTACCTTCATCTCCCCCCTCGACTCCATTCAAGGTCCCAAGCAATCGTTCCAGGTGCGACAAAGGTTCATCTTATCTCCTCCAACCTCATCTACTGCATCCGCTGCTCTAGATGTCAGCTGATTTACATCAGGGAGACTAAGCGGAGGTTGGGAGATCTATTCGCCGAACACCTCCGCTCAGTCCGCAATAACCTACCTGAACTCCCGGTGGCTCAGCACTTCAACTCCCCCTCCCATTCCCAATCCGACCTCTCTGTCCTGGGTCTCCTCCATTGCCAGAGTGAGCAACACCGGAAATTGGAGGAACAGCACCTCATATTCCGCCTGGGCAGCTTGCATCCTGATGGTATGAATGTTGAATTCTCCCAATTTTGCTAGCCCTTGCTGTCTCCACCCCTTCCTTAACCCTCGAGCTGTCTCCTCCCATCCCCCCGCCCACGGGCTCCCCCCCCTTTTCCCCTTCCTTTTCCCCCCCCCCCCCCCCCCCCCCCCCACCCCCATCTGTCTGAAGAAGGGTTTTGGCCCGAAACGTCGCCTATTTCCTTCGCTCCATAGATGCTGCTGCACCCGCTGAGTTTCCCCAGCATTTTTGTGTACCTTCGATCTTCCAGCATCTGCAGTTCCTTCTTGAACAGTTAAATCCAGTGATATCATTTTGCTCCATACGACAATTATAAATCAACAAATATGCATAAAATAAAAGGATGGAATTATTTTATCAATTATTATTAATGTTTTCCGGATGTTGACATTGATACTTTTGGTTTTAATTAACATCAGTTCTTAATTTTGATAGATCGATAATGTTCTGCAAAAGGCTAGTGTTCAAAACCAATTAGTTGATTAGATTTCATTTTAAAGGCTATAAATGTTAAGCTTATTCACACATTGTAATCATTTCAAAGCTTATTTAAGGGGGACCTATCAATTTCTATCTGAGAGACAGTTATGTCAAATTGACTTTCTTGCCAAGCAAAATGTGCAGATATTCTCCACAAGCAAAATGTTTTTGAGCATATCTGAATCCAGAACACAAAAGACATGTTAGAAAGCACATTAGACTGCATGTATGATGTGCATGCATTGCATTCTATGGTGAATTACAGTTCAGAGAGTCATTGTTTTGTTTAAATGTAACATCTTCCCAATTCCTAGTATTCTACATTGCTAAATTCTCCCAACAATCTACATCTCAAATATGCCCTTTTCCCCAACAAGATCACACCACTAACATCACTCCATTGAAGATCTCTGCTTTGATTCTCCACTCACTCATCTACTCCCTGCTCTCTGTGGCGTCTCCTCAACACCCTTTTTTGATCTCCAAGATAAACACTACATTCTCTGCAGAGCATTAACTCCAAACATTGCTCTCTCCAGCTAGAGGTCAGGGCCTAATGTACACATAAAATAAAGAAGTAAACATCAGTCCAAATAATAATATGGTTGAACCATCTGCACCAACAGTACAGATGTACAGCGAAACTTTGGTGACACTCAATTGATCTTACTTTAGATGGTATAATCCCTTCAGCTATTGCAACAGATCCTAGACTGACCATGAAACAATATACAATATATACAATAATATACAATATACAATATTTTATTACATGTCATTTGAACCTCAGTGAGGCTCAAATGAAACTTAGTTTCCACAGCCATACAAACAAAGACAATTCCTACAAGACACACAAACAATTCAATTTACATAAACATCCATCACAGTGAATCTCCTCCTCACTGTGATGGAAGGCAAAGTCTTTTCTCTCCCCTGCACCATTTCTCTCCCGATGTCGAAGCCCCAGGCGGGTGATGGTAAGTCTCACGGCCATTTTAGGCCGCGCCGGGCAATGCAGGGCCCCACTCGAGGTCCAAAAGTCACAATGTTGGAGCCCCCGGTGGGCGCTGGAATGTCCCGCAGCCATTAAAGCCGCGCCGGGCGATGTACGGCCCCGCTCCGGGTCGTTCAAACTCCGCGACACGGGCAGGAGAGGTCGCGTTGCGGGAGCTCCGAAAACCGGTCTCCGCCCGGACCCATGAGTTCCCGTGTCCCAGTCCACTGGACCTGCGGCTGCAGCTGGAGCCTCCGAGCTCTGGGGTCGGGCCGCAGCAGCGAGCCGCCACCGCTCCCCACGCTCCGAAGCCGGCCAGCCCCACGATGGTGAGTAGTCCGCAGCTCTGCGACTGGAGCCCCCAAGGTCATTCCGGTTGGAGGCCGCCCACGGTGCTAGGCCCCAACGACAATGGAGACCTGACAGGGAAAAGGTCGGGTCTCCCGTGCAGGGAAGAGATTTTTAAAAGTTTCCCCCATATACACAGTTAAAAACAAGTCAGTTTCTTAGTGGAAGCAAAGATTTTTTCTTTATTTGTAATGTCTCGTTGTGACGCTTTATATGTTTCCTAAATGTTTTGGCCTCTCAGATGGCAAGAGTTTCATTGAGACCACACAAGATCATAATTCCCAGAGCAATCCAAGAATTCTCTCAGATATACTACCGAGCCATAAAATGGAGAATTGTTATCTCCACTCTTCCCATTATTGAAAAACAACCATTTTCAAGTTTACTAATAGAACCAAGTCCTGCTCATAGAAACATAGAAACATAGAAACATAGAAATTAGGTGCAGGAGTAGGCCATTCGGCCCTTCGAGCCTGCACCGCCATTCAATATGATCATGGCTGATCATCCAACTCAGTATCCCGTACCTGCCTTCTCTCCATACCCTCTGATCCCCTTAACCACAAGGGCCACATCTAACTCCCTCTTAAATATAGCCAATGAACTGGCCTCAACTACCCTCTGTGGCAGAGAGTTCCAGAGATTCACCACTCTCTGTGTGAAAAAAGTTCTTTTCATCTCAGTTTTAAAGGATTTCCCCCTTATCCTTAAGCTGTGACCCCTTGTCCTGGACTTACCCAACATCGGGAACAATCTTCCTGCATCTAGCCTGTCCAACCCTTAAGAATTTTGTAAGTTTCTATAAGATCCCCTCTCAATCTCCTAAATTCTAGAGAGTATAAACCAAGTCTATCCAGTCTTTCTTCATAAGACCGTCCTGACATCCCAGGAATCAGACTGGTGAACCTTCTCTGCACTCCCTCTATGGCAATAATGTCCTTCCTCAGATTTGGAGACCAAAACTGTACGCAATACTCCAGGTGTGGTCTCATCAAGACCCTGTACAACTGCAGTAGAACCTCCCTGCTCCTACACTCAAATCCTTTTGCTATGAAAGCTAACATACCATTCGCTTTCTTCACTGCCTGCTGCACCTGCATGCCTACTTTCAATGACTGATGTACCATGACACCCAGGTCTCGCTGCATCTCCCCTTTTCCTAGTCGGCCACCATTGAGAGAATAGTCTGCTTTCCTTTTTGCCACCAAAATGGATAACCTCACATTTATCCACATTATACTGCATCTGCCAAACATTTGCCCACTCACCCAGCCTATCCAAGTCACCTTGCAGTCTCCTAGCATTCTCCTCACAGCTAACACTGCCCCCCAGCTTAGTGTCATCCGCAAACTTGGAGATATTGCCTTCAATTCCCTCATCCAGATCATTAATATATATTGTAAATAGCTGGGGGTCCCAGCACTGAGCCTTGCGGTACCCCACACTAGTCACTGCCTGCCATTGTGAAAAGGACCCGTTTACTCCTACTCTTTGCTTCCTGTTTGCCAGCCAGTTCTCTATCCACATCAATACTGAACCCCCAATGCCGTGTGCCAGTCATGTTCCAGTCATCTGCAAGCAAGTTCCTCCCAAAAGTTGTGAATCTGTTAAATTTTGTAATATTTCTAGACTGCCTCAGAAACTCCACTGTACAGTTTCACACCATCTCCAGACTCCAGATAAACCACCCAACCAAGTGTTTCACTAAGGCAGCTCACTGCTAATGGGCACAAATCTGCAGTATGTACTTCATCCCACTCTTCCACCTTTACACCAATTTCGCATCCATTACACTTGTCCAGTTCAGTGCGATTTTCAGTCTGGCCTTCTTAACTCGGACCAAACTACCACATTGCTCTGAAGAAGGGTTTCGGCCCGAAACGTTGCCTATTTCCTTCGCTCCATAGATGCTGCTGCACCCGCTGAGTTTCTCCAGCTTTTCTGTGTAACCTACCACATTGCACCTTTCAGATTTTCCTTCCCTAATTAAAAATTACAACTATCATATAACAATATAACCATATAACAATTACAGCACGGAAACAGGCCATCTCGGCCCTACAAGTCCGTGACGAACAACTTTTTTCCCTTAGTCCCACCTGCCTGCACTCATACCATAACCCTCCATTCTCTTCTCATCCATATGCCTATCCAATTTATTTTTAAATGATACCAACGAACCTGCCGCCACCACTTCCACTGGAACCTCATTCCACACCGCTACCACTCTCTGAGTAAAGAAGTTCCCCCTCATGTTACCCCTAAACTTCTGTCCCTTAATTCTGAAGTCATGTCATATCAACTGAGTCTTGTTCAAGATGCTGACTACAATTTCCTTCCGAAGAATTGGAAAGGGTGGAATTTCATCTTTACCCTCTGTGCAGAAGAGGATATAATTTCCCACTTCCTTTGCCACTGTTGTCAATGAGCTGCATGAGATACTTATGCTGCATCTTACCTATAATACTTACACACACCAACCTTTAGAAAGCATCAGGAGAGCAGGCAGAGGTTTTTGGCAGTCATTTTTTTTTTCATTTTCTTCTTCCAGAGCGACCAAAGAGGTTAAGGTTGTTGACCTTAAAGAAGGCTAAGGGAAAATATAATGGGGTACTAAAACAAGAAAAACTGCTTCTATTGCTGAGAGATGCAACACAGATAACTGGCAAAAGAAAAGGTGGGAGATAAGAGACCTTTAGTGTGGAACAAATTGATCTGTCATCTGCTGCAAATATATTTATGAAGACACAAGGCACAGCAGATGGAGCAATCTTGAGCAAAAAGCAAAGCACTCAACGAACTCCATAGGCCAGACTGCATCCATGGATAGAAGATGTTTTGGGATTGGAACCTTCATCGGCTATCCCTGGATCCCATGCAATTAACATGCATATGTTAACAAATCCCAGGCAATCTATCTAGCTGCTTGAGAAGTCAGAAAAGAGGGAAGGGACATTGCATCTGCTATTTTAGGCCTAAGTTGGACATCTAATTATTATATGTGGTTTCATTTTATTAGGAATAACTTAATGAGGTCTGAAATGGAATATGGCCTGAACAAAATGATTTATGCTTACCCATATCTTTATGTTATTGAACAATTCTTATAGAAGCTGGTCCAGATATCACAGATCAAATGAATGAGCAAAATGTGTGATGGAGTCTATTATCTTTCTTCTGCATCTTTTTGATATTCACTATGGAGTGTGGGTTAGAAGGCTCAATTTTTCAGAAGCAACTGTTTTCTCTCACCGACAACTACACTGAATGCCGCAAAATGCAGCTGGCCAAGCTGAAGAACAGATGCCGTGGCAGGAAGGGAAACAGAGGCAGACCCATGGGAGAGGAGCAAGCAGCTTGGGTTAAGAGCCCTGTCTGGTATCTTGAGCTCGTTCCCTCCCTGTCATGGATCCAGCTGCAATCCATTCCCTGAGGTGAAGGCTCAGCCAAGGACTGATGAGCCAGAATGTTCTCATCTTGCAGTACAGCCCAGTACATGAGGCAGCACTCAGCTTGGTGTTTGGCAGGTACTGGGAAGCAGCAGCCACGATGAAAAGCATGCCAAGGATAAGACAAGATTATTAAGGAAGAATTTCCTACAGAGAAGGAACTTGGGAGAGCTTCCAAAATGGGGAATTCAGAAAGATCATACATTAAATGTTGGAATGGGCATCAAAGGGTGGCAAGAGGATAGACATATGAAGATACATGCTCATATAAAAATATTAAAATATTAAATATAAACTGAAAATGTCAGAGGGCATCTCAGGTGAAAGAGACAAAGCTCATGTTTTAGATCTACCTTCACTCATGAGAACTGGAAAATGCTACATCTGTGACAGATTTTCACAAGCATAGATTTATTCAGTGCACCTCAGTGTACATGACAATAAACTAACCTGAAACTTTGTATCCTCAAAAAAAACTAATTACTGGAGTAATTCAGCAGGCCAGGCAGCATTTCTGGAGAACACAGGTAGTTGAAGTTTCAGGTTGTTATCTTTCTTCACACTGAGTCATGGTGTAAAGGTGGGTCCCACTCTGAAACGTCACCTATCCATGTTTCCAGAGACGCTGCCTGATCCACTGAGTTACTCCAACACTTTGTATCTTTTCTTGTAAACCAGCATCTGCAGTGCCTTGTATAATCTTTATATCCTCTTTAGCCACTGGCGCGGTCCAAGGTAACCGGAATAACTAATGTTCTTCCTTTGTTTAAAAAAGGACAATAGAGACAAACCAGAAAATTAAAAGCAGGCAAGCCTTACACCAGTAGTTGTGAGATTATTGGGGCGCATTCTCTGCAGAGGGATTATTCATATCTGGAACAGCATGGATTTATTAGGGTTAGTCAGCATGTCTTTATGTCGAAGAGGTTATGTCTTACCATCTTATTTGAATTTTTTGAGGTCATGATGAAAATAAGTGAGGGTTGGCAATGGATAATGTCTGTACAGACTTTAGTAAAGCATTTACAATGTCCCTTAAAGTAGGCTGATCCAGAAGGTTACGGTATGGGAGGGATAGACAGGGATAGACAGAGTTGACGTGGATAAGCTTTTTCCATTGAGAGCAGGGAAGTTTCAAACAAGAGGACATGATTTGAGAATTAAGGGACAAAAGTTTAGGGGTAACATGAGGGGGAAATTCTTTACTCAGAGAGTGGTAGCTGTGTGGAATGAGCTTCCAGTGGAAGTGGTGGAGGCAGGTTCGATTTTATCATTTTAAAATAAATTGGATAGTTATATGGACGGGAAAGGAATGGAGGGTTATGGTCTGAGTGCAGGAGGTAGACTTTAGATGGGACTAGGGGAGAATAAGTGTTCAGCACGAACTAGAAGGGCGAGATGTCCTGTTTCCGTCTGTAATTGTTATATGTTATATGTACATGTAGATTTGCGAATTGATAAAAGTTTATAAAATTATCAGCAGCATAGATAGAATACAAACGCAGAGTCTTCTTCCCAGGCAGAAAATGTTACAGGGCATAGATTTAATATGAGTGGGGGAATGTTTAAGGAGATTTGCAAGGTAAGTTTTTACACAGAGTGCCTGGAATGCGCTGCCAAGGGAAGTAGTGGAACCAGATAGAAGATCAATATTTAAGAGGCGTTTGGATGGGCACATGTACAGGCAGGTGACCATGTACAGGCAGATAGTATTAGATTGGTGTCATGGTTGGCACGAGCCTTGTGGGCTGAAGGGCTTGTTACTCTGCGGTACTGTTCAATTTTCCAGGTTAAAAATGGAAGCACTATCATTTTGAATTATTTTTCTTAATATTTTACTCCTCTTTGGCACAGGTTTCAGGCAACATAAACAGGTAGCTTTTAATGAGTAAAATCACGTGTTTTTCTTGATTTGACTATATGGAAGTGTTATGTTCAGAGCTTTGTCAAGAATCCCCTGCACACACTTAATACTCAGCATAGCTGACCTAGAAGATAGCTTCTGCAATTTATTATCTAGGTTCATCAAATACATAATTGGTCTGGTCAGGTTAAAGCAACATCAAATCATTTGAAGTGTAAATGTCCACCATCGTTCGATTTTAAAAATAGTTTTGACAAAAAGATCAATGACCTGAATTCTGTTTTACTTCCACTGATGCTCCTTGTTCGGCTGAGTATTTGTTGTATTCATTTTAGATTTTGTTTGAACAGTTGGCTCTCACGAGGCTTACACTTTGTGTACAACAAAACAGAATAAAAGATCACAGCCTATTTATACATCCCGTTTTTTGCCCAAGGAAAGTAGCAATTCAGTTTTGAGTTGTTCGTAACCATATTACCCAGGAGACCTTTTAAGGTCACTTGCCTAGCAATTAATTAACATAGCTATGTTTATTTGCAGCACTGTGCAAAACTAAATCAGTTTAATTCAGAAGAAAGAATATCAGCAATTATTTCCGTGTGCAATTGTAAACCTGAGGTGGTGGGGGTTGGAGGGGAAGGGTCTGGTCACAATCCTCATTTATTGGCCAGCTGACATTGGGACATCGCACAGGACGATGCGAATGGTTATTCGGGCAATTCCCAAAGCTCATAGGTGTACACTGAAGCTCACAGGGAATGTTGTTGCATCATTTTAGCTGCAGGGTAAGTCATTCAATGGGAGTCTCAGCAGCGACATCAATGGTAGTTCTTCACACTGGAAGTTCCAGTTAACCATTAAAGTTGCTACAGGAGGGTTGAAGGTCATTGGCCCAGAGGCACAGACATGTGCATCTGTAAAGAATATGGACAGCACAGCATAGCTGAAAAACCACTACTTTACCATGCCAGAGACCCTTGTTTCAATCCTGACTTCAGGTGCCATATGCATGGAGTTTCCACGTTCTCCCCGTGACTGCCTGGGTTGATCTGGGTGCTCCAGTTTCTTCCCTCATCCTAAGACAAGGTTGGCTAGTTAGTTAATAGGCCACTGTAACTTGCCCCTGGTACTTGGGTGTGTGATAGAACCTGCGTGGGGTTGGTGAGAAATTGTGGGGGGGGGGAATTAAATTAGGATTCTATTTAGATGGGTGGTGATGATCAACAGTCAGCATGAAACCATTGGGCAAAAGGATCTGTTTCCGTCTCTCTCTCTGACTATGCACAATGCACCACAATCTGAACCTTTCTGATCAGCAACATCTTTGTTCGCTAGGTCTTGGAAGGCAGTCATTGTGATGATCTCCAGCCACGCTGGCTGCTCTCTTTATGTAGGTAAAAGTCACAGTAACTCAAATCCCTTGGCACGAGATTATGCTGATTTGGACATTACTGGAAAGAGCAATACTTATTGTCCAATCTTAACTGCCCTCATAACAACGGCCTCTTTTATTAGTTTACAGTTCACTGTAGCTCCTGAAAAGTCAACCAAGCTCTAAATTACCCAAGGAGCATCTTCATTGTTTTTTAATTTCATTCAGTAAAAGATGGTGTCTTGGATATGAGGATTTTCCATCATTGATAGCTTCCCACACCATGGGAAAACGTCAGCTCCACTAATATACCCATAATGACTCCACTGAATAACCAAGTCTCTGCAGTTGCTCCCTGCCATCATCAATCCTCTTGGTGACCTTTTAATAAAACCATCACATTTGTGCGATACAATTTCCCACGTACCCGACCATGCTGATTATCCTTAATCAGAGAGACACAAGGAACTGCGGATGCACACAGTCCTAGACTAACTTATAGGTCAGGCAACATCTCTGGAGAATTGGACTGGGTGGCATTTTGGGTGGGATCCTTCTTCAGACCGATTGTGGTGGGATTGATGGGAGAAAGAAAAGTAAGTTGGAAGGGAAGTGAGGGCAGGACAATGCCTGGCATGTGATGGGAGGATAAAGGTGGGTGGTGGGATGGGGAAGGGGGATGTTAAATTGTTGGAAAAAGGCCAGAATTGAAAAGACAAAAAAATAAAGCATAAAAGAGGTATCAATTTCAAACAAGAGGACATGACTTCAGAATTAAGGGACAGAAGTTTAGGGGTAATGATGAGGCAGGGGAACTTCTTTACTCAGAGAGTGGTAGCGGTTGTGGAATGAGCTTCCAGTGGAAGTGGTGGAGGCAGGTTCGTTGGTATCATTTAAAAATAAATTGGATAGGCATATGGATGAGAAGGGAATGACGGGTTATGGTATGAGTGCAGGCAGGGCGGTGGGACTAAGGGAAAAAAAGTTGTTCGGGCACGGACTTGTAGGGCCGAGATAGCCCGTTTCCGTGCTGTAATTGTTATATGGTTATATGGTTAATTATGGATTTATCCACCCTAATGGCCTTTGAAACTGGCAAAACCACTCTTGGGTAATTCATATGATTGAAGGCATCACAACTGCTATGCTGCAATTCCTTAGCTTCCATGATCTTCTCCACGATAAAAGCAGACAAGAAGTATTAATTTATTATCTCCCCCATTTTTTGTAATTCCACACAAAGACAACATTGCAGATCTATTTCATATCTACTTTGTGTCCTTTTGATTGCTTAACTACGTATACTGCTACAGTCAATGACTGTGAAACTCATGGAGGGAGTTTTATCATGACCTCTTAAATCTGACAGACGCCTCCTGATGGTCTTTATCTTCAAAGGCCCTTGTTTTTAACCGAACAAAGGTTATGCTAACATACTCAAGGAGCAAACTAAGAAAAATAATGCAGAATAAACATTAAACCAGATATGTGGCAATGACTGGATTACAAAGTCATATGATAATGCAAACAATCATCTGTCTGAAATCACCTTAATTGCTATGGAACTCAATTGTGATTACCAGCAATAAAGGAGAAGCTGACTCTGAGGGCTCACCTGGTGCCTTGCACATGCACTAGAGGAATCAGCTGGGCAGCACAATCCTGGCACTTTTCAGGCCCATTATCTTCTTCAGTCATTGCAACCATGTCCTCTGGGTGTTGGGGAAAACTATCCTCATGTCATCTACTGACTGCCAAGCATGTTGGATGAATTCTCCAGGCAAAATGCCATGAAATGCCAACTATGGCAAGCCTCTCGGTGCTAAATAGTAAACCACAGGACATCGTCTGCATATGTGGCCATGTAATGTCAAGAGATACAGCAACAGTTTGTAGCTTTCATTGATTTGCCATGGAAGCACGACTTTTTTTTCAAAAGAAAGAATATGAAATGTGAACAAAAGAAAGAATATGAAATAGAAATGACCTCTGAAGAGGACTGTACCTGGCCCAAGGGGACACACTTAAGTTTGTAATAAACACTAGACTAAGTGGGACCCATTAGGTTCCAGCATCACACAGGAGGGCTGGTCATCCAACGCAATATTCCACCTCTCCACCAATTCTAATATTGGTGGCCAGTTGGGGGGGGAGCTTTCTGGAGTGCTAGTATCAGTGTTGTGGGCTGAATGGATTCTTGGGCTATCGTCTCAGTCAATCAAGCCTGTTGTGCTGGCAACTCACTCACTCACGGCTGGTGGGCTGGTAGTTGACTCACGGCTAATCCTTGAAATTCTATTTCAAGCAGGGTATAAGGCCACCAAATTCAAGTGCAGTTTCTTACCACTTCTAGCAGGGTGCAAGGCCACCAAATTCTAGTGCAGTTTCATACCATTTGAAGTAGGGTGCAAAGCCACTGAAGACAGCGAGTCGTGACCTCTTCCTCCTCCATCTTGCAGAGACTGAGCCACACCCACGTTTCCACCATTTGCAGTAATAATGCCTTTCAACTTCAAGCCAAATCTCCCAAGCCACCATTTGCAGTAAGTAGTGCCTTTCAACTTCATGCCACCATTTGCAGTAAGCAGTGCCTTTCAATTTCAAGACATACCCAAGCCAAGCCAACCAGGGAGGAGAAGGGAGGGGCTTTCCGGAGCGCTTGTATGAACCATTTTAGAACCAATAGACTTCTGTTTTGCAAGCTTTAGAACCAATAGATACTTTTTGCAAGCTTTAGAACAAATAGTCTTTTTTTTGCAAGCTTTAGAACCAATAGTGATTTTTTGCAAGCTTTAGAACCAATAGACATTTTTTTGCAAGCTTTAGAACCAATAGACATTTTTTTGCAAGCTTTAGAACCAATAGACATTTTTTTGCAAGCTTTAGACCCAATAGAGCCACTTTTTGCAAGCTTTAGAACCAATAGACATTTTTTGGCAAGCTTTAGAACCAAGACATTTTTTGCAAGCTTTAGAACCAATAGAGACATTTTTTTGCAAGCTTTAGAACCAATAGACATTTTTTGCAAGCTTTAGAACCAATAGACATTTTTTTTTGCAAGCTTTAGAACCAATAGACATTTTTTTTGCAAGCTTTGGAACCAATAGACCAATTTTTTTTGCAAGCTTTAGAACCAATAGACATTTTTGCAAGCTTTAAAACCAATAGATTTTTTTTTTTGCAAGCTTTAGAACCAATAGAGATTTTTTTGCAAGCTTTAGAACCAATAGACATTTTTTTGCAAGCTTTAGAAACAATAGACATTTTTTGAAAGCTTTAGAACCAATAGACATTTTTTTGCAAGCTTTAGAACCAATAGACACATTCTGCAAGCATTTTAGAACCACTAAGGGCACTTACATTTGAGTAGACATGTGTTCAGTGTTATTCACAGCTCAGAGAAACGTGACCATCTGCCTTCCTCCATCTTGAAGAGACTGCGTGGCACACCACTTCCTGGTTTTATAGTCCCTCCCCCCTGCCGCAAGCGGGGGCAGCAGAGAGAATGGGGAATTTTGTAAAAACATTAATATCTCTGTCATTTTAATCAATGGGAAAAATCCTCGGCACACATTCGGCGGAGGGGGGCTCTGAGCAAGGTGGCCAAAAATGACAGCCGTAGGTGGCGGCGTTCTCTCGTAAATCGCAGCACAGATGGCCAAAACCGGTCAAGAACAGACTTTTAGTAATATAGATAATCAGGTAACTGAAAAAGGAAAAGACGCATTAACATTGCACTTTTATGACTATCGATCTCTCAAAGCACTTTACAACCAAAGCAATACAATTGAAAAGTAATTGAGTGTAATAATGTTAGAAACACAGCAGCCAATTTGCACGCAGAAAGACCCCACAAACAGCAATGTTTAAAATCGTTTTGTTTAAGGATGAACACCAAGCAGGGAATCATAAGGTCATAAGTGATAGGAGTTCGGCCCATCAAATCTACTCCACCATTCAATCACGGCTGATCTATCTCTCCCTCCTAACCCCATTCTCCCGCCTTCTCCTCATAACCTCCGACACCTGTACTAATCAAGAATCTATCTATCCTTGCCTTAAAAATATCCACTGACTTCGCCTCTACAGCCTTCTGTGGCGAAGAATTCCACAGATTCAATAGGCAATAGGAAAGGTGCAGGAGTAGGCTATTTGGCCCTTCGAGCCAGCACCGTCATTCATTGTGATCATGGCTGAACATCCACAATCAGTACCCATTCCTGCCTTCTCCCCATATCCCCTGACTGCTATCTTTAAGAGCTCCGTCTATTCATCACCTTCTAACTAAAGAAATGTCTCCTCATCTCCTTTCTAAAAGAATGTTCTTTAATTCTGAGGCTATGACCTCTAATCCTAGGCTCTCCCACTAGTGGAAACATCCTCTCCACACCCACTCTATCCAAGCCTTTCACTATTCTGTATGTTTCAATGAGGTCCCCCTCATTCTTCTGAACACCAGCGAGTACAGGCCCAGTGCCATCAAACGCTCATCACAGGTTAACCATAAATCAATTACAACACCACTGGACTTCTCCAAACCAGCTCCAATGTGTTTTTTACATCCATCAATGAGAGTAGAGAAAGCCACACAGAGAGACAGGAACGCCAAAAATGCACAATATCCTTAACGTTGCATTGGAATATCAGGCAGATATTTACTGCACAGTTCTCGGAAGTGAAACTTAAATGCAGTCTCTAACGTCAAAGACAAGAGCATGATCATTGGCCATGGCTGTCACATGAATGTAGTTGGACACGAGTTTCATTCCCAAAAGGAGGATTTGATATAAAAGCATAATGAACAAGTCAGATAACCATTTAATGGAGAAAGAAAGTGGAAACGCTAACCAGGCCAGTTGACAAGTTTATATAATCCATTAACACTGGTTAGATTGAGGATTCTATTCCATCCAGTCAATATAATTCCATGAAAACAGAATGAAAATACGTTTTCCAAGTGTGTGAATCATTGTAAAGGAAACAAAAATTAAGGAGAAGGTAAATAAGTTTGCAGATCATACTTTCTTTGTGTTGGCATGGGTTTAAGGGGCAGACAGGCCTCCTAAATTATAAAATAAGACTTCTATTGTTCATTAATTAGTTTACACCATTGAAATTCTTGTGAAGTACATTTGAACTTCCACATACAGCTTAAGGTTGCTTGGAACTGAATATCGATTCAGTTTGTTAATTTCCAGTAATATGCTTAGACAGTGAAAGTCTGGAAAATTTGCAATAGTCGTACTCCATCAGTTTTACTGTTCTCATAAAATGAACTTAGCACTGATTTTCACATTGCTAAACCTAATTGTTTGAAGTATAGCAGAATTTATTTTAGGATTAGGGGAGGGTGATATTCAATTTGAAGTTTAATTTTAATGCATTTAGTTTTATTGCTTCCCTCAAATCTTGCAACAATTCTTGGCAAAGGTTTGCTTAGCTCCTTGATAAAATTCATTTCATTTCAGCTTCAGAAAGGTCAGCAGCATGTTCCAGTAATGCTTTTAAAATTTGGAGACAATTTTTCTTTGTAGGTTATGCTGAACAATAAAACGGTAAATACTGACTGAATTCAGACCTCAGTCAGAGAAACTCACTAATTTCTGTTGATCAATGCCACCTCGCACCACATTTCTTTAAAAAGATACAATATAAAACGCTACAGCACTGGAATGGGCCCTTTGGCTCACAATGTTAGTGTCAAACATGATGCCAAGTTAAACGGACCTGATCTGCCTGTACATGATCCATGTCCCTCCATTCCCTGCATTTCAATGTGCCTATCCAAAAGCCTCTTAAACACCACTATCGTATCTGCCTACAGCACCCACCAACCCCACCCTTACAGCATGTTCCAGGACCCCACCACTCTGTGTAAAAACAAAATCCCGCACATCTATATAACTAAAGTCTCATCTTGGCTACTTCCTGTCTAAGCTGTATATTGATTTTAGAACAAATACTACCCAATATCGCTATGATTTTTGGCCATTTACTCACAGTCCTCCTCCGCTGAGGCAGCCCCGAGGATTTTTCCGATCGATGAAAAATAAAAAAGTTACGAGTGTTTAAAAAATCTTGAGATCAGCTGATTGGTCCTCTCGCCCGTCAATCACCACGATGAAGGTAACGCCCCTTCCGGGGTGGTGGGGGGGAGGGGGGGTGGAAGATTGCAAAGGAGAGGCCACTGTCATTCTAAGCAGTGAATCAACTGAACTGTAAGTCAGCAACATACTTGCAATAAGTGATTTGTTAACCCTTAATGACAATGCAATGAGTTGTTTGGCAATTTGGTGGCCTGCACTCTGTTTGAAATGCTATGAAATTGAATGTGGTGGCCTGCACTCTGCCTGAAATGCTGTGAAATTGAATGTGGTGGCCTGCAATCTGCCTGAAATGCTGTGGAACTGAACATGTGCTGGCCTGCACCCATACTAGCGCTCCAGAAAGGCAATACTGGCCACCAATATTGGAATTGGTGGAGAGGTGGAATATTACATTGGGGGACCAGCCTAACGGTCCCACTTAGTCTAGTCACCATTAAACGTTCCCTCTCTATGGCCTCTAGTGTTGGACATTTCCATCTTGGGAAAAAAGGTTCTGTCTGTCTATCCTGTCTATGCCTCTCATCATTCTCTCAAGTCTCTCATCAACGTCCAAAGTCCCAGAGAAAACAATCCAAGTCTCTGGAAACTGTCCCTGCAGCTGAAACACTAATCTAGGCAGCATTCTGGCAAACCTCCTCTGCACCCTCTCCAAAGCCTCCACATGGTTCCTTTAATGGGGCAACCAGCCTGCACACAATACTACAAATATGGCTTAACCAAAGTCTTATAGAGCTGCATCATGACTTCCTGACTCTTATGTTCAATGCCTCTAGCAATGCAGGCAAGCATGCCATATGCCTTCTTTACCACACTATTGATGTGCTGCCACCTTCAGTGAGCTATAGATTTGAACTCTAAGACCCCTCTGCACATCAATGCTGTTTGATGTGAATAGTCTTTCCTTAACTGTATAGATATAACCTATGTTCCAATGGAAATATGATGTTCAATTCTGCAACTGCATTTCTTTGGACAGAATTCCCTTCATGAAGCAAATAAATATTCTGGGAGCGTTCCTCTGGAAATCTCCTCAGCCATCCAATTACACTGTTTTTCAGACAGATGGGAAGAAAGTCTTTCCTTTGAGAAGATGGTATATCACCAAAAGAATATAACCTCAATTGGCAAGAGCAGGAGCAATAATATGCACTGTTCTTAAGATCTAGCGTTACAGGGTATTGGAAACAGATTCAGAAATCTCTTTCAAGACAGAATTGGATGGGGGAACAGATCAGGACATGAGATTGCACCAGGGGGAATGGGAATTCTTGAGCGCTTTTTCATAAAGACCAGTGGAGGCACTAAAGACCAAGCTGTGTCCTTCTCTCTGAATGGTCACGACTCCCCGATACTCCTCCCTACCTAGAATATCTATGCTTTCACTGCTTCCATAAATAAGAACAGATATTCAACAGAGCCAAGAGATCAAGCTGCAGACGTGTGGTGTAAGTGCAGACAAGCAGTGTGTCAGGTACCGAGCACATTCACTCACTGAACCATCAGCAAATGCTCGTGACAACAAAAATGTATGATGTACAATGAAAAGGATACCAGGAATAGCATTTCTTTGATCCAATTCTGCTCCATTCAGAATATGCTTAAGCTCTGCAGTACCAGTGACTGGGAAAACAATCTATTTTTTTGCCTGGTAACTAAAAATAAGATTGTACCAGCTGCCATGGCATTTGGATTGGTTTACAGTAATGCTATGCAAATAGCTTCCATAGCAGCCAAATATTTGGGGTGTAAAACGATGATGTAATTGTGTCACATATGGCAAGTGTCCAATAAATAACCTTTTAAGCCACTTCCTAGCAAGTTACAACTCCACAGATCATTATGGAAGATATTAATAAGTGCTCGATACTAAGCAATCCTCATGAATCCCTAGCTGTGCAAAAAGGATTTCACTGTCCAGTGCATGCATGACAATAAAGAACAATTGAAAATGACAATGATCTTCAATGTTTATTTCTGTCTCTTGTAGTCAGTATCTGTTTAGAGTGCAGTAAAGATGGTGGCAGACTCCAATCAAACATGGTTTATTTTATTCCTTTCGTACTTCATTGTGCATTGTCATGCCTTCACCATTTCCATTTATACCTGAGGCCACCCACTTACCTGTGGTCCACATTCTAACCTGGGTTCCATGCAATAATATTTCCATTTATGAAAACATAAGAGGATTCACCATTCATGTTGCTGACCAATGTAGACCCCAACAGCTAAGAAACAAGTTATGCTTTTGTCATAATTGCCAGATGAGCAGAACCTCCTCCATCTAATCATTGGGAAGAACAAGGCCGTCGTCTCTGCACCTACCACAAACCCCATTCCCTTAACATGGACTCCATCCCAGCCTCTCAGTTATATAACATTAATATAAAAGCCTCTGACCACATTATTCAGGCCATTTTTTCCATCTTCCAAATGTCATGTAAATCTACCAGTCTCAATGCAGAGCCTACTCTGCAGTACCATAACACCACAGATGATCTGATATGTAGCTTCAACTGAAGTCCCCTGGTTGATCACCCAAACTATTGACTCCCCTGTAATCCAAAAAAAGTATCTGTCTTCAATATAGCAATGAGTTGGCATCCACAAATCATGGGGATTCATGGACGGCAGGGTGGGTGGGGAGAGGGAATTTCAAAGACACGTTCTGATGAAGTAGTACATCCTCACTTTACTCTTATCTAAGACTAAGGTCTCTGCTTCTACAATCTCCCACTGGGGAAACTGTCCAGTGGGAGCATCTACCTTGAGAGCTGACAGAGGAGGTATTACATCAGGGGAAGAGAGAGAGAGATTTTAAGAAACATTGCAAACAGGAAGATTTGTGAAAGGAATTCCAGTGTTTAAAGTCTTGACCATAGTCAGCATGCAAATTAATGATGGAATGTTTAAAATGAAGGAGATACTGGTGAGGAGGCGATCTCAGAAGTTTATTAGACTGGGGGATGTAACAGAGACATGGCGGAGTGAGCCCATGAAGTAATTTGCAAACAAGAATGGAAAATGTTGAATTGGGTTTTGCTGCAGGTCAGGAAGAAAAGTTGATTGTTGCATGGAACCCATGTTACAATGTGGACAGCAGCTAAGTGGGTGACCTCAAGTATATGGAGGGTGGATGATGCGATATTAGTGAGGGACAATAATGGAAAATTCCAGCCTAAGTGTAACAAAAGCACGGACATGAAGTGGCTCCAACAACAGCAGCAGTGCCTTGCACTGCAACTGGACGGCTTGAATAAATGGCTTATAAGGCCATACATGACATGACGTGAGGATGCAGATTAAGCCCTAGCAAAAAAGATGAGACAGTTTTGACAGCTGCCTGCCAGATTGACGGAGTAGATACAATGAGAAAGGTTCTGCCTGTGAGGCACAGTGGAACCAGGGGATATACTCAGGATAAGAGGCCAACCATTAAATTTAAAATGAAGAGGAATTTTTCCCCCCAAAGAGCGATTAATCTTTGAAATCTGCTGCTCCAGGGAGATGGGTATACCAAGTCATTCATATATTGAAGGCAGAGATAGAGTTTTGGACAGCAGAGGAATCAATAGTCAAGGGAAGAAAACAGGAAAATAAAGCTGAAGGCAAGAACTATCCCCATGTTTACTGAAGGGCTGTTTGTCCTATTTTTTTTGCTATTTCTTATTCAACTCACAACTTCTGGCTTTGCCAACTTTCACAAAATTCACCTGGGTCTCAAAATACCCGAAACATTAAAAAATAAACTTATACTTGGGCACCAGTGTGGCGTCGCGATAGAGACAGTGCCTTGCAGGGCCAGAGACCCGGGTTCAATCCTGATTATGGATGCTTCTCTGTACGGAGTTTGCACGTTCTTCCCGTGACCTGCGTGGGTTTTCTCCGAGTCCTTCGGTTTCCTCCCACACTCCAAAAATGTACAGGTTTGGAGGTTAATAAATAAGGCTTGGTATAAATGTTCCTATAAATTGTTCCTAGTGTGGGTAGGGTAGTGGTAATGTGCGGGGGTCGCTGGTTGTGCGGACTCGGTGGGCCGAAGGGTCTGTTTCCGCGTTGTAGCTCTAAACTATTATATATATATATTTTTTTTAATTTATATTTTTATTAGAAGCCGTGTACAAAATTATAAACCGCGGCAAATGACATTTAGTGTACAGCTTCCATTTTAATTTTAGTAAAGATGAAATATAAAAAGAGAGAAAGAGCAAGAAAGAAAGAAAGAAAGAAAGTGAAAGAGAAAGTGAATGTGTAAGAATAGAACCCCTAAACTACCAAATGAGTTTAGTCAAAGAGTGAGTAAGTAAAAACTTAAAAAAATAAAAAGACAAAAACGAAAAAAAAAGTGTTGACATATCTCTAAACTAAAACAACTAAACTAAAAATTAAAATAAATATGAAAAATATTCACATTCTAGCACCTGGAGTCATGCAGCATAAAAACAGGTCATATGGCCCGACTTGCCCATGCTTACCAAGATGCCACAACTACACAAATTTCACCTGCCGTGTTTCGCCCTATAAAATATCTATGTACCTGTCCAAATGTTTTTTAAATGTTTTTATAGTATCTGCCTCATCTACCTCATCTGGCAGCACGTTCCATGAAAACCCTACCCCTCAGGTTCCTAATATATTTTCCTCCTCATCTTAAACCTATGTCCTCTGGTTCTTGATTCCCCTACTCTAGGTAAAATATTTGTTTTTCTCTCTATTATAACTTCTCTATTGCAACCAGTGGAGATGCTGCACAAGCAAGTTCCCCACCATCCACCTGTGACTTTACACTTCTGTTCTGGACTCTAAAATGTCAAGCATCTGAGCACAGTTGTGAAAAATACTACACACAGTTGGCAACAACTTTGATCAGAAATTCCTGTCAGTTGCATAATAAAACACCAGCAGCTTTGTGGTAAATCCAAAGAATCCCCCCCCAAGACCCTCCAAAAAAATCAAGGCTAATATGCACTTCAGAACCAAATTGATGGAGATTCTGTTAACCATGTGGGTATGTTTTATGGTACAATCTGCTGCATGTGCCATTGTCTGTTGTCATTTGCAGACTCTAATATTTACAGGTTTCCACAAATACAGTTCTGATTCCACACAACTCTAAATATGTTGTTCTCCACCCTTTTTATTTTCATTAAGGAGTACATTGGTTAACTGCAAGGCACTTTGCTTTTAGGCAAGATTCCTCTTGATTGGCAAAAGATGTGTAAAAATATCTTTCACTTAATAAGCTGTGGTTCAGAGGAGAATTATGTTTAATTATGTATTAGCAATGCTATTACCTTTAAATAGCTTAATGATGGGCTTACTAATACCTTCCCAGTGTTCTCAAGATAAAAGGTTTTCAAATTTAAGCTTTCACCGGAAGTCTATTTTCCAATTAATCTTATCAATTTATATCAATTAGAACTAATTATGTTAATTTGCTATTATCCCTAATTGTATAATACATACAACATACAAGTTTCAAAAAATTGACTTTTCCAACCTAGGAGAAAGTCTGTTTCTTGTTAAGCCTCATTACATATGTAAATTAAATACAATTATAATAATTTGGGAAATAAAAATTGTTCAGTTCAAGGCTAATTTATTTTCTCAAATAAAAGAGTGCATATTAAATGTGGTAAGGAAAATATTGCTATTTCTCACATAATATATAATATTACTCAATTTCAAACATACAGGCAGATATTTGGTACAATTAATCTTCAGTTCAAATAATAATAAATACTTTTAAATATGCAAACCCTTTATACCCAAAATGTGCAGAATGGAGAAACTCAAGGGTCTCGACCCGAAACATCACCCATTCCTTTTCTCCAGAGATGCTGCCTGTCCCACTGAGTTACTCCAGCATTTTGTGTCTATCTTTGGTTTAAACCAGTATCTGCAGTTCCGTCATACACAACTCCATTACAACATTGTGGATGGATGATTTTTTCTAATGAATAGAATTCATTGAACGTTTTATGCAGGTGGGAACTGCAGTTATTCACAGGGGAGCGACATTTTAAGAATTAGATTTACAACAGTTTACCATCATAACTCAGAGGAACAAGGACCCATTTACAATAATCCCCACCAGATATTCTGACATCACGCCCAGTCAGGTGTTAGCATTAACAAATAAGGCAATCACGGTTTATTTGTTAAGTACTATTTCTACTATGGCAGTAACAGATTTAAGGAATGGTGACTTGTCAGGTAAAGACACTGTATATGAAATCTGCTCATTGTGGCGGAATCAATCCACTATGAGGTCTCTGCACTTTACACAGAATCTACAAGACACCATTGCTTTCTATTAGCCCGATAGAGGACTTCTCTCAAAACAAGTACAAGTTCCAGAGTTCTGACATTGAGATAAACAAACTGCTGTCTTCCATCAGCATTTGTCATTCACATTTTGAAATAATCACTTGCAAGAACTGCTACAGCACACAATCAAGACAAAATGATACTGTGAACAAACTTAACTTGTCCTAGTATGATACTGGACATTCTGTGAGATTGAGAAATAAAACAATCAATATGATTTATGGCAGAAAATAATACATTGTGCCGAACTGTTTGATGCAAAAATCAGTTTATAAAGATTTGAACCAAATAGCACCTCATTTACAAATAATATCATATATAATTTCAAATTTTATATTTACATTCACTTTTAGTCATAGAACTGTTCAGCGCCAACCAAAGAGGCTACCTAACATTTACATGTGTGTGGCCATATACCTGACCAAATGTCTTTTAAACATTGTAATTGTACCTCTGCCACGTATGGCATCTCATTCCATATACCCACCGCTGTGTGTGAATAACTTGCCCCTCGGATCCAATTTTAATCTTTTCCCTCTCATCTTAAACCTCTCACCTCTAGCTTTAGACTTCCCTATCCTGAGACAGACTGTGCTCAATGCCCCTTATAACTTTATAAGCCTTGGTAAGATACCCCCACTTCACTCCAGGGAGAATAGCCCCAACCCGCCCAGTCTCTCCTTAGGACTAAAACCCTGTACATACAGCAACATCCTCATAAATCTTTTCAGCAACCTCTCTGGGTTATTCACATCCTTTCTAAAGCATGGCAACCAAAACTGCACACAATACTCAGTGAAACTTCCCAACGCCTGCTCCAACATTTACAAAACATCCCAACTCTGGTACTCAACAGAACCAACTGTTGAAGGCATCCATGCTAAATGCCTTCTTCATCATCCTGTCAACCCATGTTACCACTTTCAGAGAACTATGTACCTTTACTCCAGGTTTGTATCCCCAGTACTGCATATGTACTGTTCTTGTTAAACTTCCCCAAATGCATCAATTTGCAGTTATGCAAGTTAAATTCTCCATCTTCCATTCCTTTGCTCGCTTATTCTTTTTTTTTTTTTTTTTTTTTTTTTTTTTTTTTTTCTCTTTTTTTTTTTTGTATGGATATATTGACATTTGGTCTGTTCTATTAATTTAATCAAACTCTGTAAAGCACTTTGGTTCAAATACTGGTTTTGTTGAAAAATGCTATATAAATAAAGATTATTATTATTATTATTATTCAATTGATCTAGATCCTCAGAGAGAGAGAGAGAGAGAGAGAGAGAGAGAGAGAGAGAGAGAGAGAGAGAGAGAGAGAGAGAGAGAGAGAGAGAGAGAGAGAGAGAGAGAGAGAGAGAGAGAGAGAGAGAGAGAGAGAGAGAGAGAGAGAGAGAGAGAGAGAGAGAGAGAGAGCTTAGAGAGCATAAGGATGCAGCGTGACTTTGGAGGTATTCCGTGGGCGCTGCTCACCGCGTGGGGTTGAGAGTATTGTGAATAATGATTGTAATGTTGTACTATAATGACACGATATAATGTAAGTTCATTTTGTGTATGACTTGATCTGTTGTATTATTTGATGTGTTGAATAAAGTCTTTGAAAAAGAAAAAGAAAAAAAAAAATGATGGAGCGTGGAAACACTCCCTTTGGCCCACCAAGTCCATGCCAACCATCGACCCCCCATACACTCATTCTATGTCCTACACACTAGGGGCAACTTAACAAATAAGCCAATTAACCTACAATCCTGCACATCTTAAAAATGTGAGAGAATACCCAGCTCCCAGAGAAAACCCACACAGTCACAAGGAGAACGTACAAACTCTGCACAGCCAGCAACCATAGTCAGGATTGAACTTAGGTCTCCAGTGCTGTGAGGCAGCAGTTCTATCGCTGCACCACTGTCCTACGTATATAAGAGGCAACCTTCACCGCCCACTACGCCACCAATTTAGGCGCATTTGCAAACCTAACTATCACGCCACCTGCTTTCTCATCCAAATCATTCATATATGAATAGTATTCTTTCTAAAGTATTATTGTGCATAGAAAACGGCAGTCAATTCCAACCTTCCATGTGCACATAAACCCTGATGGGGGTATGATCATCATATATCTTTCCCACTGATTTTATTGAGCCCTGTGGCTTTTTCTCCATGATCTCACTGAAGTTCAATCCAAAAAATAATGATAAAGATCCACAATCTAGTTCACGATAATACCACGTTGTGTCTTAAACGGTAAATAGCCTCTGATAAGGTTTCCTCTATTGGAGGGAGATAATTATTACCAGATTTCCTGAAAATATCATGTACTGTTCCACCGATACTCTCCTGCGCCTAGCGGAGCTGGTCTTTACCCTCAACAACTTCTCCTTCCACTCATCCCACTTCCTCCAGATCCAAGGCGTAGCTATGGGCACTCGCATGGGCCCGAGCTATGCTTGACTCTTTGTTGGGTACGTCGAACAAACCCTATTCCAGGCACACACTGGCCTTAACCCAGAACTCTATCGTCCTCGGAGTGGCAGCGCGGCTCTGGCTGCAGCGGCTCACCGGCAGTCCCGTTGTTTTTGTGTTTTGTATGTTGTTTATTTTGTTTTGGTTAGTCTAGTTTTTTGGTTTTAGTTTGTGTTTTGGGGGGGGGGGGGTTGAAACGGGGTTTGCAGTCTCTCCCTGCGGGGGAATACGACCTTTTTGTCGTATTCCCCTTCTCTGCCTCCGTCTGCGCTGAGGCCTAATGGAGCTGACGACCTCGAGGCTCCGGAGGCAGAGCCCGTCAGGACTCGCCCTGAGCTCGCTCCCGTGAGGGTGGTCCGGCTCAGGGCTGGAAGAGGTTGGGATGCTCCCGTGAGGGCGGCAGCCCGAGGGTGGAACGAGGCTCCCGTCGGAGCGGCCGAGCTCGGGAAGGTGCGGCGCTGGCAGCCCGAGGGAGGTTCGGCGCCCAAGTCGGGGCGGCCCGGCCCCGGGGGAGGTTCGGCGCCCATGTCGGGGTGGCCCAGCCCGAGGCTGAAGACGGCGCGGTACTCACGTGAGGGTGGCTGGGACGGTGTTCTGGCGGTGGTGGCCTGAGTCCGGGGTTCGGCCGTGGGCCAGCGGCTGCGTCTGCAGGACTGGTGGGCGGCAGCTTCGACCACCCCGGTGTTTGAGCCGATGGACTGTTTTTAACATCGCCCGGTGGGGTATCGCCTCAGCGCAGAGGGAGAAGAGGAGGGAAGAGACTGCAGACCTAAGACTTTTGCCTCCATCACAGTGAGGAGATGCTGGGTGGACTCACTGTGGTGGATGTTAATATGTGTTTATTGTTGTTTTTATTGTATTATATGTATGACTGCTGCAATTTCGTTCAGACTTCGGTCTGAATGACAATAAATGCTATCTATTCACTACATGGACGACTGCATTGGTGCTACCTCCTGCATCCATGCAGAACTCACTGACTTCATCCACTTCACCATTAATTTCCATCCTGCACTCAAATTCACTTGGACCATCTCCGACATCACCCCACCATTTCTTGATCTCATCATCTCTTTCACAGGAAGTAGACTATTGACCGACGTCTACTATAAACCTACTGACTCCCACAGCTATCTTGACTACACTTCTTCCCACCCTTCTTCTTGTAAAGACTCTATCCGTCTATTCCAATTCCTCTGTCTACGCCGCATCTGTGCCCAGGACGAGTTTCTCCACACCAGGGCATTGGAGATGTTCTCATTCTTTAGGGAGATCGGGGGTTCCCTTCTTCCATTATAGATGAGGCTCTCACTAGGGTTTCCTCAATATCCAGCAGCTCTGCTCTTACTCCCCCTTCCCCCTCTCGTAACAAGGACAGAGTCCTCACCTTGTCGTCACCTTCCACCCCATCAGCCATCACATACAGCATATAATCCTCCAACATTTTCGTCACCTCCAAAGGGATCCACTACTGACCATATCTTCAGATTCAGAGTCAGAAAACTTTATTGTCTGTCGTAACAAAAAATCTTCTTTGACGTGGCTCAACATACAGACAGGACAATGTACTGATAAGCAGTCATACAGCACAGATTTCTGTGAGCACACACAGTGTGTATCGATCTTAAAAGCAAATATAAAGATTAAAAACTGTAAAAATAGACAAGATAAAAGTTGTGGATACGTGTAAAGTGACAATGCGTCAGGGTTAATTTGTCCATTGTTCATTTTTTATTTAAGCTGTTTATGGCAATGGGTATGAATTAGTTTCTGTGGATGTTTTTCTTGGATAGGGGGACTTTATATCGGCGGCCTGATGGCAGAAGTTGGAAAGACTTGTGCAGGGGGTGGGTGGGATCCTGTGTAATGAGATTGGCTTTCCTTTCAACTGCCTGGGTGTGGAGTACTGATAATTGATTTTGAGTTTTGCCAGTTATTTTGCTTGCCTGATTGATGATCCGGGAAAGCTTTGATTTGTCTTTGACAGAGGTGAGGGTGAACCAGGATGTGATGTTAAAGGTGAGTACAGATTCTATAAGTGATTTATAGACAGCTGTTAAAATGTCCTGTCTGACATCAAAGCTCCTGAGTTTCCTCAGCAGGAACAGGCGTTGCTGTGCCTTCTTGTACACAGAGTCTGTGTGCTGGGAGAAGGACAGGCCGGTGTCAATCTCTGTGCCCAGGTATCTAAAGGCCTCTACCTGCTCAACTGTCTGCCCATTCAGCCTCAGAGGTTCAAAGAGAGGTTGGGGAGAAGATGTTCGCCTCCCCCCACAACACAGCTCCTTGGTCTTTGAGATGTTAAGCTCCAGAGAGCTTAATCCGTGTGTGGGGGTGTGGGGAGTCCAGCTGTCTGCTAACTGTGTCCAGGAGAGTCAAACAGGCATCCTCCACCCCACGCCTTGCCTCATAGGCAAACTGGAGTGGGTCAAGCCTGTCCACCACCATAGCAGTGAGGTGATCACTTACCACCCTCTCCATACACTTGGAAAGAATGGATGTTCCCATCTCCACCCCTTTCTGGTTTCCGCAGAGATCATTCCCTCCGTAACTCCCTGGTCAACTCATCCCTTCCCACCCTAACCACCTCCTCCCCGGGTACTTTCCCCTGCAACCGCAGGAGATGCAACACCTGTCACTTTACCTCCCCCCTCGACACCATCCAAGGACCCAACCAGTCTTTCCAGGTGAGGCAGAGGTTCACTTGCACCTCCTCCAACCTCATCTACTGCATCCGCTGTTCTAGGTGTCAACTTCTCTACATCGGCGAGACCAAGCGCAGGCTTGGTGGTTGTTTCGCTGAACACCTCCACTCGGTCCGTCTTAACCAAGCTGATCACCCAGTAGCCCAGCACTTCAACTACCCCTCCCATTCCCAATCTGACCTTTTTGTCCTGGGCCTCCTCCATTGTCAGAGCAAGGCCCAGAGCAAATTGGAGGAACAGCACCTCATATTCCGCTTGGGTAGTTTATGAACGTTGACCTCTAACTGCAGGTAGCCCTTGCCCTCTCTCCCCTTCCCCTCCCCCTTCCCAGTCCTCCCACTAGTCCCACTGTCTCCACCCACTTTCTTTCTTTGTCCTACCCCCTCCCCTGACATCAGTCTGAAGAAGGTAGACAAAAAATGCTGGAGAAACTCAGCGGGTTAGGCAGCATCTATGGAGAGAAGGAATAGGCAATGTTTTGGGTCAAGACCCTTCTTCATTCTGAAGAAGGGGCTCGACCCAAAATGTCAGCAATTCCTTCACTTCATAGATGCTACCTCACCCATTGAGTTTCTCCAGCATTTTGTGTCTCACCAAGTTTACCAGCATTTGCTGTGCTTTCTTAAACATGTACTGTTTTTAGTGTTTATATTTTGGATTGAAGTAGGAATCGAAAAATTAATAGAAATTACATTAATTTACTATTCCATTTCCCATTAGTACGTTATTCCGTGAAATGAAATACAATCAAATGATGTGTAACACACAAGAGATATTTTCTTCTGTGAACTTTTCATTCTGGATAATTAAAGCATTTTCCGGCATATTAGCGATGCCATTGGTCTGAATCCAACCTGAACTTTTCACTGAATAGGGAAACAGTCTCATTATGAAACCATCTTCTAACTAAGGTTGCCTCTCTCATTGTGCTCACTTTGTATCTAATATGCTTCACAATTTTATAGGTTATCAGGCACTCTGATTTTTATTTGGACATCTAGATTTCCTTTCATCTTGGGGACTATTCAAATACAAATGAAAATGAAAATGTATATATTTTGAAAATATACACAGTTTTAATATCAGGTCAGTCTGATATGTTAGTTATCAGTGAACGTTGCAATAAGCATCAAAGCAATTAGATGGGATGCATAATAATACCAATTCATAACATTGAGCTAAAAAATATACAACTAGTTTCACATAAGCAATTTCAGCTACCAGAAAGGGTGAAAGCTGATTTCCAGTCATATTTATGCCATTTTCATATAGTATAGTTTGGAGTTTAGAAATACAGTGTGGAATCAGGCCCTTCAGCCCACCTAGTCCATGCTGACCATCAATCACCCGTTCACATTAGTACTATGTTATCTCAATTTCTTATATATATAATATATATATAACAATTACAGCACGGAAACAGGCCATCTCGGCCCTACAAGTCCGTGCCGAACAAATGTTTGTTTTTTCCCCTTAGTCCCACCTGCCTGCACTCATACCATAACCCTCCATTCCCTTCTCATCCATATGCCTATCCAATTTATTTTTAAATGATACCAATGAACCTGCCTCCACCACTTCCACTGGAAGCTCATTCCACACCGCTACCACTCTCTGAGTAAAGAAGTCCCCCCTCATATTACCCCTAAACTTCTGTCCCTTAATTCTGAAGTCATGTCCTCTTGTTTGAATCTTCCCTATTCTCAAAGGGAAAAGCTTGTCCACATCAACTCTGTCTATCCCTCTCATCATTTTAAAGACCTCCATTCCTGCACACCAAGAACAATTTACAGAGGCCAATTAACGTACAAACCCGCATGTCTTTGGGATGTGGGTGAACACCAGAGCACCTGGAGGAAACCCATGCAGTCACAAGGAGAATGTGCAAACTCCACACAGACTGCGTCAGAGATCAGGATCAAAGCCAGGTCTCTGGCACTGTGAGGCAGCAGTTCTAGCAGCTGCGCCACTGTGCCACCTTTACATAGTGATTTATAAAGTGATTGTTGAACACCAAAAGATGTGAAATAGACAAACCATTTGAAAAGTACCTATGCTTGAACTGATGATGACCAAGCTCCACGTTTAGAAAATCAGAGCAAAAGGATGAACAAGATGTTGCATCCAGTGAAACACATGAGACTTCAAACAATGGATATCAAAGTTAAAGAATCTGAAGAAGCTTATGTTGAATCTTGTAAGGAATGAAAGAAGAAAAATCAGTGGTAAGGCTTTTGTTGGTCAATACGTAGTTTGGGAAATTCCGGAGCATTGTTCGCAAGCCATTAATGCTGCTTCTTTGTCAATTTCAAAAATGTCAACTTAAATGTTTCAAGGAAATTCGCAAAGCAGTGAACCTCAAGATTTCTAGTAAAATATTTCAAACTAACATATTCCTTCTCCATACCGTATGAACTCTTATCTCTGAAAAAAAATGAGCTTGGCATCATCCAATCACTCTTTATTTTCTTTCAGGTTCAGGTCCTGATTCAGATCCTTGGGGCCTGATCTACTGCTCAAGGAGAGTGGTTGATGTCAGTTGTGCCAATGCTGACACGTCCAAGTTCTATAGGAATTGGACTTTCATTTTTATTAATGCAGTCCTAATGCAGGAATATACACACGCGCGCACACACGCACACCTCCAATAGGGCTGCATTTATTTTTTATATTAAAATATACACCTACTCAGCATGAATATGGCTGTTATGACTATGAGTATGACGTTAACACTTCAGTGTATTATCTTTGAGACATTGGAAGAACTTTTAAGATTTGTGTAACTGATTAGTACTGCAACGACAAATCAAATACCTTTTTACAACTTGTAAACCGCTTTCCAATTTTCATTCCTTTCTTCAAGACAGGGAATAAGTGCCCTCCGTTATCTCATTCAAATGGAATTTCAGATGTATTAATCTGAATGCTGATCTGTCATAGATTGCATTGCAGCCCAATTTGCCCCTCATCTAAGCATTACGCACATAGACTTCCCAACAAGTACAGCAGAAAATTGTTGGGAATAAAAAACTCAAACCAGAATTTAGACTTTACTTTAGAGATTAGAGATACAGCGTGGTAACAGGCCCTTCGGCCCATCGAGTCCGCACCAACCCTGTAAATGAGCACTATCCTACACACCAGGGACAGAATTCAATTAACCTACAAGCTTGTATGTCTTTGGAATGTGGGAGGAATTCTCCCTTCCTATTCCTGGGAGGTAACTGTTATCATAGAAGTCTTATGATAACTGATATGATATATAACTACTGCCTTTCGTTAATACATGTCTACATGGTGACCCAAAAACTCTTTGTTCAGTGCTTACATACAGGGGATTCTTGTGAAGCAACTGACATTCATACTTTCATAGAAATGTAGTTATCTCCCATTTAAAATTTTCCAGTTAGCTCTACCCAAGTCAAGAAACAAAGAGAATGAATAAAAAATGTGTATTTTGGGCCTGATCTACTTTTAAGGAGACCCAATGTTGTCACCACTGACAATTTGTCCCATGAGAGAAACCAAGTAAAGGAAGAACACTCTAACAGTTGCTTTGGCTTATACCCCTAACCCTAACCCTGGAGATAGGGGGCGCCGTCCTGTATGGTATGGCTGCCCAGCCTGCAGCTGTTCGTTTTTTCACTCTTTTTATATTTTTAGTGCGTTTTAGTGTTTTGTTTTTGGAGTTCTAGTTTTTTTTTTATGTGAGGGGTGGGGGGGGGGGGGAGGAAGGGGGAAACTACTTTTCAGGGTCCCTACCTGGTCGACCCATCCTCGCGGCCTACCAGCGGGCCTAGAGCGGCGTTTCCTGAGGGGACCGCCCAGAACCTCGGCTTCGGCGGTCCACGGCTCAGGAGCGCTACTGCGGAGTGGAGCGGGCGATGCCTTGCCCAGGTTGCCGCGCAGGAACTCCAGTGAGCTGAGACCGCCGAGAAAAAGATCGCGGAGCTGGGGTTCTGTGGAGCGGCCAGCCGCGGGCGGCGGCGCTGATTTTAACATCGGGAGCCAGGGATGTCTCGCCGAGATCGCCAGTGGTGGAGCTCCATCCAGCGCGGCCTGTTGGCTTCAGAAGCCACGGTCTCCAGTAAGGAAGAGGCCGTTCCAGGTGTCCCATGCCGCTGAGAGGATTCTCCCGACGCCGAAGCACCATCACCCGGCAAGAACGGCCTGGAACATCGGGCCTCCGTAAAGGCAACTGTGGAGGCCTCAATAGGCCCAACTATGGGTGGACATGGGATGGGGACTGGATATTGTGCCTTCTCTCATAATGGGAACCATTGTGGGGGGATGTTTTTTATGTTTAAATCTCTTTATTATTGTTATGTCTGTATTCTTTCTTTTATGTGCTGCATTGGCAAGAAGCATTTCACTACACCTATGGTGTATGTGACCAATAATAACCTTTCAACCTTACCTGGGGTTAAGTCCAAGGACAATCCAATCTCCCTACCCCTGACATGGCAGAAACTCCCTTGCATTTCTTGGTTTCAAGGGACTAATTCATAACATATGGATGCTGAAAATAAAATAAATCTCGCAATTTCATACATGGGACCAGCCACGGAGCTGATTATGCATAGGATGATCCATTATTAAATTGCTACTGTTTATGATGTTCTCGGAACAATACTTCACAGAGACAAGCCGTTTGGCCCACAATTTGAACCTAATAAACAGACACAATGCTTAACATGCACCCCACTAAAAACGAATCAATATATCCTTACTAAAGGAAAAGCTTTTTTAAGTGAAAAGCTTTCTGACAAAGTTACAATGTTGGATGCATCACCTTGCTTAACTAAATGGAACATTATTTTGTTTGTTTTTTACTATCTAGACTTGGGGAAACAGATTGGGCTGATAGAGTTTTTCATGCATTCTTAAAACTCTTAAGAACCACAGTCCAGGTTATTTGCGCCGCCTGGAGCCCAATCTATGATGAAAAAGTCTTTATAAAACACCTCACCTGCAAATATAAATAATGTAAGTACTCTCAGCCCGGAAGCTGATAAAAAAACGCTACGTTAAGCCCCTGTCCCACTTTCCCGAATTCTCCCGAGTTTTCCCCTTGATTCAAACTCGGAGAATGTCTGTAGCGAGTCCGTAGCGAGTCCGTAGGAGTCCGTAGATATTTCATAGCGGCTCGTAATGCCAGCCGTAGGCACTCGGAGCACCAGGTAAAGTGCCTGTCCCACTTTCCCGGGTTACTCACGAATTCTCCCGAGTTTTCCCCTTGATTCAAACTCGGAGAATTACGGTAATAGCCAGCCGTAGGTACTCGGGGCTATTTTTTTTACTCGTGGACATTTTTCAACATGCTGAAAAAACGTCCCGACTTACCTGATGCCCCGAGTACCTACGGCTGGCATAACGAGCCACTACGAAATATCTACGGACTCCTACGGACTCGTTACGGACTCCTACGGACATTCTCAGAGTTTGAATCAAGGGGAAAACTCGGGAGAATTCGTGAGTAACTCGGGAAAGTGGGACCGGCCCTTTTTACACTGCTGACTTTGGATAGTTGCACCCATATCAGTTCTATTAAAGAGTATCCTTGGAAATAAACTACTTACTATTTTTACACAAAGATTGAAAAAGATTTGTGGCAAATTATTAATTAGGTCTCACTGTTGCCACAAAGCATCTGTGGGCCAGAAGACAAATTGTGTCATTACCTCATGCTATTCTAGCCCCACAACGAGGATATTTTGGCAGCAAACACAGAAAAATTGCCCTCCAGTGATGATCTGACCTACCTTACGTTCGAGAGGTGCTGGGTTCCACCTGATATTTCATTTGCAAATTCAGCCAATGTTCAGGATGAGGTAACCATGATCATTTGTGCACTTAAAATAAAATGCAATTCGTTTTCTAAAAATATTTTTAAAGGCCGTGCCCTTAAGAACGATAGCCTATAATTACATGCAGCAGGGTTTAAAATACCGACTAGCTGCAACAGTTCCATTCCTCTGTACACAAAGAAATGTAAAGTATTCAGTGGTTTCACTCAACTCAACCTTTGCTTTTGACATATTGTTCAGCTCATTCCCATTTGCTCTATCGAAAGAAGCTGTTAATCCTTTTAATTATGAACAGTATAACAGCTGCATTAAAAGACTGCAGACATAAAGTTATTAGAACAAGTTAGCCAGTGAACCAAGAATAGAGGGCAAAGAAAATTTAATTCATTAGTGTTTACAGGTTGAAGGTAATTAACAGAAACAGATTAATGGGTAACATCATCTACTGATGTTACAATAGGGTTTAGATGAATGTCAGTGATGCATAGTATCCCTTGTTGCCTTTATATACTTGGAATAGAATAAGAATGGAAACCTCAAACCACTAAAATAAAGAAGATCTGAAAATAATTCAGGATACTTCCAGAGAAATATGAACATCATCCTCGCCTCGTTAGTTCTGGAATTAATTATCCCTGTAATCTCCTGGTCAACCTCCCAACTCATACTTTACACAAACATTTACGCAGCCAAAACTCTTGTTCAAAACCTTGCTAGTTTCTTATCTCAGACCAAGTCTGGTTGAAAAATCACGCTGTGATCCCTGATCACAATGGCTCCTAATCTGGCGATATTCCCAATTTTAAGATCTTTATTGTTGTTTTCAAAGCCCTCTTTGGTAGTTAGGGATGTTGTACTCTCACCAACATCTACAGATGAATGAATTTATTGGCCAAGTATTCACATACAAGGAATTTGCCTTGTTGCTCCGCCCGCAAGTGACATCATGACATGCAGAGCAAAAGGAGGCTACAGATTTTTGGTTATTGAGTAGAGCTACTACTCGTGGAAAAAAACTGTTTTTATGTCTGGCTGTGGCAGCTTTGACAGTCCTGAGTCGCCTTCCAGAGGGAAGTGATTCAAAGAGTTTGTGGCCAGGATGAGAGGGGTCAGAGATGATCTTGCCCGCTCGCTTCCTGGCCCTTGCAGTGTACATTTCATCAATGGAGGGAAGGTTGCAGCCAACAACCTTCTCAGCTGATCGGACAATTCGCTGCAGCCTCCTGGTGTCGTGCTTGGTGGCTGAGCCAAACCAGACCAGGATGGAGAAGGTGAGAACAGACTCTTCGATGGCCGTATAGAATTGGACCATCATTGCCTGTGGCAGATTGTGTACAGCCTCTGTTGTACCTTTTTCACTGTGGAGTCGATGGTAGCCCCCCACTTAAGGTCCTTGGAGATGATTGTTCCCAGGAACTTAAAAGACTCTACTGATGTGACTGTGGTGTTGTTGATGGTGAGTGGGGTGAGGGGATGGGGAGCTCTCCTAAAGTCTACAATCAATTCCACTGTCTTAAGAGCATTGAGCTCTAGGTTGTTGCAATGGCACCAGGCTGCCAGCTGTGACACCGTAGGCAGATTCCTCCCCATCCTGGATCAGTCCAATCAGGATTGTGCCATCCGCAAACTTGAGAAGCTTGACAGAGGAGTCAGTGGAGGTGCAGTCATTGGTGTAGAGAGAGTGGAGGGGAGAGTACGCAGTCTTGCGGTGCTCCTATGCTGAGGGTTTGTGGGTCCGAGATGTGCTTTCCCAGCCTCACATGCTGCTTCCTGTCTGTGACTATCTTTAATCGGACTTTACTAGACTTAATATTGTATGTTACAGAACAAAGAAAAAGCCAATAACAAAGCAATTTGCTTAATTCCATTGTGAATATATTCTATTGGGGGGACAAAGTGATCAGCAAAGATTCAAATGAAGAATAGTGAATCATATCATGATGAAAGGAGATAGAGAGGTGCAAACATATTATAGCGATTTATTTTAAATTCAATCACTGTGGACTTAGCGTGCAAAAAAAGAAAAGAACGTACAGAAATGGACCTAAACATGATCAATACTTCTGTGTTAAAGAGCACACAGTAGGAGGTTGAACTGTCCTCTTCATAGATGATGCAGTTAAAGGTTGGGCTTAGAGCAGAAACATTAACAATTCCCATCTCTGTAACAACTATAAACTAAGACTGCACCCACTGGAAAACATCCCCTCAATGCCATTTTGGGGTAAATACTGTCTTGATATCAAAGCCATTAACTCTTACTTCTGTATTCAATTATTTTGAACAAAATTGTAATGAGATCCGGAACCAACTGCTCGAAGTGAACTATTCGCGTCTTCCCGAGTCATTGCCTGACCCGCTGATTTATTCCAGCACTTTCTTTGTTCCAGGTGAAAACTAGACTGAGCAGTGGCACTCGTTGTTTTAATCACCGAATCCACTGTCCTATTTGATAAAACCACTGACAACCTCACCCACCACTCTATTGATGGTTGAAAGTGGGCCAAGAGTAAGTAAAGCATTTAATGGCAGCACAGCAGGAGAATTGCTGCCTTACAATGCCAGAGACCCGGGTTCGATCCTGACTATAGACAATAGACAATAGGTGCAGGAGTAGGCCATTTGGCCCTTCGAGCCAGCACCATCATTCAATGTGATCATGGCTGGTCATCCCCAATCAGTACCCAGTTCCTGCCTTCTCCCCATATCCCCTTCTCCCCATATCCTCTATGTTTAAGAGCCCTATCTAGCTCTCTCTTGAAAGTACCCAGAGAACCGGCCTCCACTGCCCTCCGAGGCAGAAAATTCCACAAACTCACGACTCGCTATGTGAAAAAGTGTTTCTTCATCTCCGTTCTAAATGGCTTACCCCTTATTCTTAAATTGTGGCCCCTGTTCTGGACTTCCCCAACATCGGGAACATGTTTCCTGCCCCTAGCGTGTCCAAACCCTTAATAATCTTATATGTTTCAATAAGATCCCCTCTCATCATCGACGGGTGCTGTCTGTACGTTCTCCCTGTGACTCGCGTGGGTTTGCTCCGAGATCTTTGGTTTCCTCCCACAATCCAATGTCGTACAGGTTTGTAGGATAATTGGTTAGGTATAAATGTAAATTGTGCCTAGTGTGTGTAGGATAGTATTAATGTGCGGAGATTGCAGGTCGGTGCGGAACCGGTGTGGGCTGAAGGGCCTGTTTCCACGATGTATCTCTAAAACTAAAAACCAAAACAAAGTAAATGCTTAGTTTGGATTTGTCTTGCATGTTGTGGACTGGACGTAGCTGTGCAGTGTTTCACAATATGGAATAGAAGATGATATTGTAGCTATTTCAGAAAGAACCAGCTAGGGATGTGTTTTATCCAGGGATATTATTGGATTTATCTGCTTCAGGTGAAGCAGTTAAATCTAAATTATTAGATATTTTTATCTTTCTACAATGTGAAAGGTAGAGATATTTGTAACAAACATATGGCTTCTCACAGCTAAAAATGGCATAGCAAATATTACCAAATATTTAATCGGATTTATATATATACATTTACTGTAGATCCTAGCCAAAACGGAGCAGAAATAGAACCAAAATTTAGCAGAGGATTCATGCATTGCTAGGCCAGTTTGGTCAAGTCTGTGTTTCTGTAAACAAGCTGCTGAATGGTGCCAGTAAGTCTAGGTCCCAGATCAATGTTGCAGATATGAAATGTATGAGTATCTCTTCAATTGACAGGATGAATGAGATTTTTGCAGAGGACCTCCAAAGTAATATAAATGCAGGAAGTTGACTGGGATTACTGCAAAAGGATTGTAAATAATGTAAATAATGTTGTGAGACAGTTACCCTGCTGTTTGTTGATTGGCCAAACTGTTAAGCCCTGGCAGGTTTGTTTGAGTTCCAGGGTAAATGTTGCATTATTCAGTTAAGTTAGCTTCCTTCCAGAAGCTTCTCCTGGAAACAATGTATGGGAGACTCTGTAATTGGTTTGGGGAACGGTCAATAATGTATTGATGTAATTAATATGTTTGATTGGATTGTAAAGAGACTACCGCTGTGTAGTTCGGCCCATCAAAGTTCATGGACCTATAAAAGGTGGCTCCATCTTCGATCGAGGTCGATCTTCTGGAAGTGCGATTGAGACTGCGTGACCTTTTCGAGTGTTTCTGCTTGCACGAGACTGAAGGGCTTGAACAGGCAGAGACAAGGATCGAACCCGCGGTGGTTTAGGTATCGTATAGGGGAATTTGCTGTTCAATCTAAAAATAAAGTTTAGTTGTTCCAGTGCTTGTCTCAGTGTTTTTTCACTGAACTAGACTGGAGGGTAAGCTTGAGAAGAGTGTATTTACAGTACTAAGGCTTGGAAAAAGTACATTATCAAGTTCAAATCAAGGGACAAGGAACCATTAAATTACAGACAATAAAGGGGAAACAAAGGGCCTGGCCAAGACTCTGTTGGAAGAACAGTGTCCACGTCTCACATACACGATGTTAACCCTAACCCTAAGGAATCATGAAAAAGTGGACTCCAGTAACAGTGATAGATTGGTGAAATGCCTCCTGGACCATATTAGGTTTATAAATCTTGGAATAATTCAGACAAAACCAATTTAAAATCTCAAATCATGATGCTTCATTGGTTGCAACTAAATAATTGCCAAATTCTACCACTGTACCTTCTTGAGAGACATTATGAGAGTTCTTGGGCTGCATAGATAAGGTAGACAGTTAGAACTGTGTGGAAATGTCAAAGACTAGAGGGCATAGCTCTAAAGTGAAAGGGGCAAAATTTATCGGATATGTGCAGGGTTAGTTTTTCCTTCACAGGTGGGCGGTGAGTGCCTGGAAAATGATGCCACTGGTAGTGGTAGTGGTAGAGGCATATACACTATAGAGGTACTACAATAGTGTTTAGAAAGCTTTCAGATAGACACGAGGATATGCAGGGAATGGAGAAGTATGGATTATCTGCAGCCAGATGGGATTAGTTTAGATGGCATCCCATTCAGCACAAACATTGTGGGCTGACGGACCTGAACTTAACTTTTCTATGTTTATGCTCTATCTGTTCAATGTAGCTCTGAACTAGTTTTTTTTTACGATTACATAGTTGTACAGTGTTGATGCAGATAACCTGAACACAAAAGAAAAACAAAATCATCAGCTGCAAGAATATTTGAAACAATATGTTAAAGCAGTCTTGTTAAATAGCAATAGATTCCACTAATGGTAATAGCAATGTGTTGAAAAAATGTAAATACCTTCCATGACAGAACACGAAATCCTTATTTTTAAAAGGTCATTAAAACTGCCTTAATAAAAGCTGTCTGGTTTAAACCAGTCTACTCCTGAAAGCTGTCATTTAATATAATAGTTGACATTCAAATCCTACAGTAGACTGTGAGTATTTGCTATTGTATTACTGTAACTAAAATGACAAAAGCCCACATACTGTAGAGTTTTCAATCTTTTGACAATTTAAATTAAATGGGATTTCAGATTCTGTCTATTATTTTATTTTGTATTTGAAGAAAGACATTTGTTCATCTCTTTCTCTCACAAGGCTTTCTATTTTTAGTATTTAAATGCAAAATAAATGGTCTGCCTTATGTCACTGTCTCTCTGTTGAAGCATTGTTCTTGAAAAAAAAATCAATACAGCGTTTATAATCGTTTCTTCACTAAATCCATAACAGCTTGATGCCTGAAAGTGGGTTTAATCCCACATCCATATACACAAGAAACCTTGAATATCTGCCTAGCAAGTGAATGGGCCTCAGTCAGTGCCCACCAACACTGTTGATATCGTAGGCGTGTGGTTCAATAGGAAGCAACATGAGCACCATTGGATCTGTACGTTCTTATCAGAAACCAACAACATAGCTTTAGCCTTTCCGCCTTCCCTCCTCAACTCCCTAGCTAACTCATCCCTTCCCACCCAAACCGCCCCCTCCCCAGGTACCTTCCCCTGCAACTGCAGAAGATGCAACACCCGTCGCTATATCTCCTCCCTCGACTCTGTCCATGGACCCAACAGTCCTTTCAGGTTAGGCAGAGGTTCACTTGCACCTCCTCCAACCTCATCTACTGTATCCGTTGTTCAAGATGTGGACTCTTATACATTGACGAGACCAAACGCAGACTGGGCGATCGTTTCGTGGAGCACCTTCTCTCAGCCCGAGTGAACCAACCTGATCTCCCGGTTGCTGGACGCTATAATTATCTTTCCCATTCCTACACAGACCTTTCTGTTCTCAGTCTCCTCCATTGTCAGAGTGAGACTAAATGCAAATTGGAGGAACAGCATCTTATATTTTGCTTGGGCAGCTTCCAGCCCAGTGGTATGAATATTGATTTCCCTCACTTCTGGTAGCCCCGGCATTCCCTCTCTCTATCCCTCCCACACCTAAGTCGCACTAGCTTCTTATTTTCACCCTACAAACAGCTTACAATGGTCTTTTTCCTTTATCATCGGTACCTTTTACATATCTTTCACTTATTGTTCTTTATCTCTCCACATCACCATCTATATCTCGTTTCCCTTGTCCCTAACCAGTCTGAAGAAGGGTCTCGACACGAAACATCATCCATTCCTTCTCCCCGAGATGCTGCCTGGCCCGCTGAGTTACTCCAGCTTTATGTGTCAATATTTGGTTTAAACCAGCATCTGCAGTTCCTTCTTAAACATAACTTTGGTTACATTTTGCATTGTACATACAAGATACTCGTTCAAAATCATAACAAAGAATTGCAAGTTTAGTGTTGTATATTATTGTCACGTGTATCGAGGTACAGTGGAAGTCTTGGCCATTCCTTCTTCTCCCCTCTCCCATCGGGCAAAAAGTATGGACGTGTGAAAACACTCTGCGGCTCGGAGGTCCCAAATCAGAGCTTTCTTACCGGAGACCGCGGCTTCAGGATGTTGTAGGCTGCAGGCCGGCGTTTGGAGCTCTTCTCTGACTATCCCCAGCGAGGGATCCCGCTCCGGATGGTAAGTCCACTCCGTGCCTGCGGCTAGAAGCTCCGCTGACCACGGCTTCAGGATGTTATAGGCCGTGGGCCACTGGTCGGAGCTCTTCTCCGGGGATCCCCAACACGGGATCCCAGGTTCCGGACACCGCGCCCGCAGCTAGAAGCTCCGCAGACCGCGGCTTCAGGATGTAACAGTCCGTGGGCCAGCGATCGGAGCATTCCCTCCTGGCGATCTCGGCAAGGGCTCGCCCGCTTCGCGATGAAAAGTCCACGCTGCACCCGCTGCTGAAACTCCAGGCCCGACTCCGGGAAAAGCCGCTCCAATCCATGGTGTTAAGCCACGAGGGAGGCCACATGGAAAAAGTTGCCTCTCCATGGAGGAGGCGACCGAAAGCGGTTCCCCCCTGTCCCCCCCTCACCACCCCCCACACAAGACACACCAAGAAACACTAAAACAAACATTTGTACACTAAAAAATACAAAAAAAGTAGAAATAACAAACACGCTGTTGGGAGGGCGGCCGTCTCACAGCGCCCCCACTGGCCAATAGATTATCATGACCTAGATTATCATGATAATGTAAGAATGGTGCAGATTATTCCCTCGGCCAGACTGGAAATGTAAGAATGGAACCATTTGGAACAACGGTGATGAAAGAGCTCGGGGTGACTCACGTGCCAGACTACAAAAGGCTGATGCACACCTCATCAGCCGGCACTTACACTAGGAATTCAGGTTAGAAATTCCTGGGGATCTTACCAGGGAAAATGTTTTGGATTTCAAACAACTCCATCATTATCTTGCCAAAAAAGGCCAATATCACCAAGGATCATTTTGTTTTAAGGTGAGGTTTTGCGCAGCAGCATGACCCATCCTCTTTGCCCAACTCTTCCAAGCCAAGCACTTACAACTACACTATGAAGGGCCCTAATGCCAAGCTATTAGTACCCATGCAGACCAGTTCTATGTTATCCACTCCCTACCCACAAGTGTTAATTCTCCACAGAAAACTTCTACAATTACTAAGCTGATGAACAATGCCTTCACTTTTACTTTCAATGGCCTTGTTTCCAATGAAATTGTACCATCTTCCTTCATTCTAATATGACGTTAAGCTTCAACTCCCTCCGACAAATCAATTTCCTAGTTTAGAATCTCTTTGGAAGGCAAAGTGATGGCTGGTTTCTTTTCTGCACAGAGAGAAGCCAACAGTTTGCATTTCAGACAAGTTCCACGCACTGTTGCAGTGGGCAGGAAGTTTAGGGTTAACATGAGGGCGCACTTCTTTACTCAGTGATTGGTAGCTGTGTGGAATGAGCTTCCAGTGGAAGTGGTGGAGGCAGGTTCGATTTTATCATTTAAAAATAAATTGGATAGGTATATGGACTGGAAAGGAATGGAGGGTTATGGTCTGAGTGCAGGTAGATGGGACTAGGTGAGAGTAAGTGTTCAGCACGGACTGGAAGGGCAGAGATGGCCTGTTTCCATGATGTAATTGCTATATGGTGATATGGTTATATGGTCTGGGAGCCACTTCAAATTTACTGACTGTCTTAATTGAACACATCTCTGCTGATGGAAGGACGGAAGCAAAGAATTTCTGATGAGTAACGTCTGACAATGTTATATTAAAACTCAAAAGTGTAAGGAAATTGATTTGCCACTATGAGAATGTTCCTCAAGTATTATGGGTCACCAACAAGACTGAGAAAATTGTTCCTTCAGAGCCAAGTTGCTCAATGGGCAGGCAAAATGAGGGCAGAGGCAAATGCACCTAAAATAAATAGTAAGATTAAACGAGAACTTACCCGTTTGAAGTTTGATCTTTATTTTATGAGAAGCAACGTTGAGGGATTACGTGAAGACCCCGCCCAGTACGCATGCGTGTCAATCTTCAAAGCAGCAGTGTGAAATCACAGATAACAGTTATTGAACTGAACATAGTAAGATAAGAGAACCATAATACCAGTTGAACTTTATGATAGAGGGCTGGGAGCAGAGGGCACGTAATCCCTCAACGTTACTCCTCATAAAATAAAGATCAAACTTCAAACTGATAAGTTCTCGTTTAATCTTACTATTTTACTTCGGAATCACGTGAGTGACTACGTGAAGATTTTAAAGCTCTGTGATTTCATGCCGTGTAACCGAGTCCAGGCGTCATACACTGCATGAGTAGGCCAATGATCAGTGAACATTAAGAATGCATTCAGACATGACATAGATATAGACATGTTGATGCTATTAATGAATAATAGTGGCAATAGTAACCTCCCTCAACCTGGAGGAAGTATGAACCATACCTAACATAGAGTTGGCAAATACCCCTGATCTGGCAATAGGTTTATTTTGAATATTTGGACAGATCAATAGTTTGACCATCCTGCAACCGCTAGGATGTGGTCCATCCCTGCTGCTGAGGTATAGCGGTCCTGGTGGAGTGAGACTCAATGTCAATGTACACTCCTGTATATGCCAGACCCATATAACCATCTGGAGAAGGTTCGTAGTGATATCTTCTAACAAGATTTTATGTAACTAATAATATTGCTGTCAGTCTATATGGCTTAGGAACCTTGACATACTGGTGTAGATGCGTGATCACACGCAACCCAAGGTCCATGGGATATGCAACATCTAGTTTGGTCTTGTGTCCCTGTCTAATCTGCTTGACTAATCATAAACAAAACATGTTATTATAGCCCACAGATATGATCATCCTATCCAGTGTTGCAATGACTGGACCCATAGCGCTGTACTCAGTGCCATGGCGTAATCACTAGTACGTGAGTATGACCATGGACAGGGATGTTGCTGGTGCCCATCGGTGAAGTGACGTAGTACAATGTTAACAACCCATATCTCTGCGTCCCTAAACCTGGGAGGTTTTAGGCTGACGATACCTTCATATTCTGGATATCAGAGGGTGAAACCGGACAGAGTGGTTTATGTACTCCTCAGCCAAATGATTAGGAGGTACTTAAGGCACAGTAATGGAATAGTAACTTAATGTTATAATCCCATAAAACTGAATTTTAATGTGTCAGTCATCCGTGCCGAGTTAAACATAAGGAAGCATAAACAATGCTTCCCATCTCCTATGCAGATTGCTGCTATTTGGTGCTATCCCTGCAATCTGTAGTGAGCACTCTTAACGCTTATGGTTTGACAACCCGAGCCGCAGAAACGATCTCTCAGAGTCTGTAAGTCTATGAATTGATTATATCATGTAGAGGATGGTTTCAACATCACAACTGAACCAGCATCTTTTTATCCGGAATTAACCATGTAAGGTTTTATGTTAATTCTTCGCCTCAGCAGGAGCCATAGGTGTATAACCCAGGCAGGCACTATGAAAACCCGGAAGCGGGAATCTTGCTGAATTTTGCAAGACCCGTCTATTGAGGCCAAATGGAGGAAGACATAAAAGAACATTCCTTCCTAGTGTAGCGAGAATGCACCCTTCGCCACTGTATGCCTCGTTCACTGTTGATTGAAACTGGATGCAAGCAACTCAATAGTTAGTGTTCTATCAATCCACATTGTCATTAAATACTTTGTGATCACACATTCATTCTGTGTTGTCATTGATTTTGCATAATAATACACCAGTGCTAAATGCGGTTTGGTAAAACTATCACCGGATACTTTGATTTGATTGTACCTTTGTGATTAACATATACCACCACCAAAGTGTATCACCTTGGACTTGTGCATGCCGTATATGCATATCCACACACCCTTTAATGCACAGAATGCACCTGGTGTCCATTGGCAGTTGATACCATGACTGAACACTTGATAACTCATGCTAATCCCATCTGCCTCCGTAACTAGAGATGGTATTAGTAAATTACCCATCTTTGGGCAATAGCATCAGTTTGGAAATGACTGAAGATTTACGGATAAGAGGTTTTAGTGGAGCAAAGCTGTCCATCATTGTGACTTTGATTGTTTCAGCTAAAAATAGCAGAGGTCTAATTTTTTGTCTCAGAGCTGATCCCAGACCAATAAATGGATGATTGTATCCCAATAATCAATAGTTTCAGTTGGTATCAACTTAATTTAAATTTAACTGGACAGGTGAGAACCAATTCCTCAAATATAGCTATGTGGCTGATAAGGCTAATTTAGTAAAATACAGTATGTTCAATATCATCCAGATTGGCCATGCTACTTATTTGTTAGCTCTGTGCAGCCGAAGCACTGATAGTAGTGATTTGGTAAATAATCTGGAAACTGGAGTTAGCCCATTTTGTAACGCTACTGAGTGTATCGTTGCCTCATCCAGTTAAATTTCAAATATCTTCAACCCTGTGAGCGGAAATGATCACATGGAAGTTATTCAGAAAAGTCTATACTGTACATGCGGGTTGAGGCTGTTGACAATGATCAGTCCACATCCCATTCTTGTGAGCCTTGTCTTGAAAGGCAACTCCAACCATACCTGTGTGCAGTATAAACTAATCTAGTGTTATCCCAAACCAGTGTAAATATTCAAACCAGTTTAATATTACCAACTTGTATCCGTGACAGGAGACATCATCGATGAGGTTCCATACCTTTATCCGAATGGAAGGACTTATGCAACCCGACCCAGGAGCTGCCTCAAACATGTGTGCATGATTTTACATCTGCTCCTGGGAGGTAGAGGAGCTCGAGTACGAGGTTGGCGCATCTTCCAGGAAGGCCGTTCTGGGCTGTGGCCTAAACAAGACCTTTGTCCTGGTTGTACGGCCTTCAAGCTTTCACCAGCTTCAGTTCATCGTGGTTTGCTGGTGGGTGCGTAGGGGTGCTGCCGTCGAAGATGTGAGGTCTTGTGTGATGATGTGGCCTTCCTGAACCCGACGGCCACTCGTCGAGCTCCTGCTGCTGGTAGTGTTGTTCCTGCACCCTCTGCACACTTGGGGTTTCTTCAGCCAAACACCTGTCTTCAGAGTCAGCCCAGATGTGACTCCTAATGCTCCCCTCTGTCGAGGGAGATGCATTATGCAGCCCTCAATAAGTTGCTGCCATGGGCGTCCCAGGACCCCCTGGTGACTAGACTCCATATACCGGAGCATGTCACATTGGAGCTTCTGATCCATCAACTGCTCCATGTGGGATATGCGATCACAGTAGCTCCCGCCGGCGGTGAGTCTTCACAGCCCGACTCGTCCGAGTCTTCAGCCTGTCCCAACTTCTGTTTAGTTTCCCACCAGTATGAGGTGTCGATTCCGACTGTGCAGGTGCCAGGTCGGAGACTGCTGATCAATAGCGATCCAGGTGCAGTCTACAGCTGCTGACAGCTGCTGCAGTCAGCCTGGATGCGGTCCATTCCTGTAACATATTCTCACAAAATAGCACAAAACGACCTTCGAATTTACCTGCATGTCCTTTTTAAACCTTCTGCTGCGGGGCAACTCTCCTCCCGAGCCTGGTCTCGTGGTCGTGGTTTGTTACAGCTGGGGTTACTCTGTGGTCCTTGTAGAAAGGCTTCCATTGCGGGTTATTTCTCCCCCAAACTTTTTCTCCGCGGTCCCTTATAACAGGGCTTCTCTACGATGTTCTCCAGTTGGGGCTTTCTTTCCCCCCCCCCATCCTCCTCGATCTGGGTATCCCCGCAGTAACTGCAGCCGGGATATCCCCGCGATTTACCCTATCAAAGGGATAGCCGCGATTTACAAAGTAGGGGGGTAGGGTATCCTGCTTCGGGGGGGGGGGTATATGAAGCCGCTGGTTTAACTGCCAGCGGCACAGTAGGTGACTTACTGCCGTCCACTCCTCGCATCCCGCAGTCTACGGAGCGGGTTCTCAGGTCGCTCCCCGTATTCCGCGGTCTCCGGAGCGGCTGTCCAGGTGTCCCCCCCAGCACCAATATGAAGCCGCTGGCACCACCGCCAGCAGCTCGAAGGCGAATCCACCGCCGTCCGCTCCCCGCTTCCAGCGGTCTCCCGAGTGGATTCTCCACCAATAGGAAGCCGCTGGTTCTACTGCCAGTGGCTCAAAGGTGAATCCACCATTGCTCGCTACCCGCATTCTGCGGTTCCGAGCGTCTAGGTCCGTGGACTGGATTCCCCGTGACCTAAGTAGAGGTTCCTGCAAGAAGATTAAAAAAAAACTTACCTCAGGTCTGTTGCTGGCAGGAGAATCACGTTCACCCTGCCAGTCGTCATGCAATGCGATAGACGATATGACACGCATGCGTACTGGACGGGGTCTTCACGTAGTCACTTACGTGACTCCGAAGTAAAATTGCAACTAAATTCCCATTTCATCTTCTGATGTGAGAATTAATCATCAGCAGAGCTGCACAATGACACTATTGCTCCAAATCTCTGATCTACATAATATTAGACTGGCTCCAGCTCAGCAGTGATGTCCTGTAGTTTAGGTCATGAATTTTTAAGAGCCAGTATTATGTATCATTGCCTCTGATACTCCAAGGAATTACCACGATTGAGCACTCAAAATTTATCAGATATAACCCATATGAGGTGGAGTAGAGTCAGTCTCCCCCTTCAGATTCAAGTACTTCATACAATTTACTCAGAATGAATCAAACATTTGATCGTATCTCATACAAAGGGAAACTTTCATTGGCCTGGTCATTTGGTACTCTGGAAGCCTTGTAAACTTACTATGCGGGATACTTCGGTGCAAACATGCCTTTGGGTGCAAACATAAATCTTCTTGTTTTGGTTTTGTGGATTTTGTTATTGAAACATCAAAAAGATCTGGTTTCCACAATGTCTGCATTCAGTGGTATTCTGCATTCTATCATCCGGGCTTGTATTCACTGGAGTTTAGATAGGCTTGTATTCACTGGAGTTTAGAAGGACGACGGGAAATCTTATAGAAACATAAAATTATAAATGGACTGGACAAGCTAGATGCATGAAAAATGTTCCCTATGTTGGGCGAGTCCAGAACCAGGGGCCACAGTCATAGAATAAAGGGGAGGTCATTTAAAACAGAGGTGAGAAAAAACTTTTTCTCCCAGAGAGTTGTGAATTTATGGAATTCCCTGCCACAGAGGGCAGTGGAGGCCAAATCACTGGATGGATTTAAGAGAGTTAGATAGAGCTCTCGTGGCTAGTGGAGTCAAGGGATATGGGGAGAAGGCAGCCATGGGTTATTGCTAGGGGACGATCAGCCATGATCACAATTAATGGCGGTGCTGGCTCGAAGGGCCGAATGGCCTCCTCCTGCACCTATTTTCTATGTTTCTATGTTTCTATCCCTGCGATGATTCACGCCCATGTCAAATTATCACAACATATATTTTGAGGCACAAGTTTATACAAAGCACTTGAAAATGGCATGTAGGCCTTTAACTTACAAGCATATTGCTAAAGCCTCTCGCTCAGCAGCCCCAAAGATTTAGTGGTCTTTGGGCTTTGTAGACATTTTTAGAGTTTAAAATGGTGCTGTTTTATTCAGTTGTCAAAACATTTAATTGGAGTCCATTACATTGCTGTCAACTTTTTCATGTTAAGCCTATAGGGGCTGCCTACATTGGCCAGTGAATAGGTTATTTGATTAGCTTCATTTGGAACTGTCCGTCTGGCAATAATTGCATAAATTATGGTCCCTGGATCTCTCTTTTCTGCCTTTGGCTAATCATCTTGTTCGCATTAACTGATAATTCTCTATAATCATCTCAAATAAATGATATCATGACATGGAACGTGGAAAGGAGGGAAAGGAATCTTGGATTACAGGGATGAAAATGACCAGGACTTTGCTGTCAGGATGGAGAGGAGGGAATGAATCTTTGGAAAGGTGTTAAGAAAATAAACATAGGAAGCTTCGGTCCATTTCAGCAGAGTGGAAGCAATTGTTTGTGGCTCTTGGCAGGATTAGAATGAGCATTGGAATTTAGAGAAGAAAAATAAGACTGGGTAGAAAATTAAAAAATAAAATGATGTGAAAAGTGGATTGCCTTATGTCATGAGGACTACAGCTCACTGTAACGTTATATTCTGCACTGTTTGTTGTCTCTTTTACACTACCTATGATTTTCCTGGATAGCACAGAGCAAAGTTCTTCACTGTATCTCGGTACATCTGACGAGAATAAACCAATACCCAAATTGCTAACAGTAGAGTTGAGGCCAACACGTTTCTGCATTGCTACTTTTTATCTAAGAACTATATTTAAAAAGTCAGACGACGCAAATTTGAGAATGCCATCTGTAGGTCCACAAGAATTCTACTCCCTACTCAGACATAGAATAACAGTAAACAAGGGGGCGCCGTCCAGTATGGCTGCTCTGACAGCAGCTGTTTGTACTTTTCACCCCTTTTTTGTTTTTAGTGTCTTAAAAGTTTTGTTTTGGAGGTTAGTTTTTTTTGGGGGGTGGAGGGGGGAGGGGAGGGGGACTGTTTTTCTCGGTCCCTACCTAGTTGGAGTTGCGGTTTTCCTCCGAGCCGCATCTTCGCCCCTTCCTCGCGGCCTACCAATGGGACTGGAGCAGCATTTCCTGCCGTGACCGGCCAGAACCTCAGCTTCGGCGGCGGCACAGCGCTGAAGCACCATCGCGGAGCGGGCGATGCCTTACCTGGGTCGCCGTGTGGTAAGCTCCGGAGTGCTGAGACCGCCGGCTCCAACATCACGGAGCTGTGGTTGTGGAGCGTCCTGCTGTGGGCGGCGCTGACTTTGAACACCACGGAGCCTGGGATCTCTCGCCGAGATCGCCAGTAGTGGAGCTCCAACCAGCATGTGGACTCCGGGAGCCGCGGTCTACGGGGAGGAAGCGGACATTCCAGACACTCCAAGCCGCTGAGAGTGTTCTCCCGACGCCGGAGCTCCATCATCCGGCAAGAGGGCCTGTAACATCGGGTCGCCGTTGCAGCGACTGCGAAGGCCTCAATAGGCCTTACCATGGGTGAACAATGAGGAAGAGGACTGGACTTTGTTGCCTTCCCTCACAGTGGGAACCATTGTGGGGGGATGTTTTTATGTTCAGTGTTAAATTCTTTTGATGTTGTGTTTTGTTTTTGTTGGTGTGCTGCTGATGGCTCGGAAAACATGGCTGCTGCTGATGGCTCGGAAAACATGGCTGCTGGAGGTGAGAGTGAACGCTGGCGCGATTGGCTGCCGCTGCTCTCTCTCTCTGAATTTTGTATTGTTGCTGCATATTTTGTTTTTGTTTCAAGCTTGTTTTGACTGTAAGGTGGCCTTGAGAGTCCTGAAAGGCGCCCATAAATAAAATGCATTATTATTATATTTACAACAGTGCAGCACAGAAACAAGCTCTGCAGCCCACCATGTGAGCACTGACCAACTAATTCTATCTGCCTACACATGGTCCATACCCCTCCATCGTCTGCCTGGTCAAGTGGCTGTCTAAATATTTCTTAATCTGCTCTCATGTCTGCTTCTACCACATCCCCACTTAAATCTTTCCCTTCTCCCCTTAAACCTATGTCCTCTGATTCTTTATTCCTCAACTATGGATAAAAGACTCCATGCATTCGACATATCTATACCTCTCTGATTTTACATGCCTCTGTAAGATCACTCCTTAGCCTCCTGTGCTCCAAGGAATAAATTCCAGGTTTGCCTTCCTACAAAGTGACCAAAACTGAACACAATTCTCTAAATGTGGCCCTAGCAAGGTCTTCTACGACAATAACATGATATTCCAACTTCTATACTCAGTAGCCTTACTGATGAAGGCCAATGTACCAAAGGCCTTTGTGACCACCCTATCTATCTGTGAAACAAAGAGTAGTAATTCCCTTTCAGAATGGCAGGCAGTGATTAGTGGGGTGCCGCAAGGCTCGGTGCTTGGACCGCAGCTATTCACAATATATATTAATGATTTAGATGAAAGAATTAAAAGTAATATTAGAAAATTTGCAGATGATACAAAGCTGGATGGCAGTGTAAACTGTGAAGAGGATGCTATGAGAATGCAGAGTGACTTGGATACGTTGGGTGAGTGGGCAGGTGCATGGCAGTTGCAGTGTAATGTGGATAAATGTGAGGTTATCCACTTTGGTGGCAAGAACAAGAAGGCAGATTATTATCTGAATAGTGTCAGATTAGGAAAAGAGGAAATGCAACAAGACCTGGGTGCCCTTGTACATCAGACACTGCATGCAGGTACAGCAGGCAGTGAAGAAAGCTAATGGCATGTTGGCCTTCATAATGAGAGGATTGGAGTATAGGAGCAAAGAGGTCCTTCTGCAGTTGTTCAGGGCCCTGGTGAGACCACACCTGGGGTAATGTGTGCAGTTTTGGTCTTCTAATTTCAGGAAGGACATTCTTGCTATTGAGGGAGTGCAGCGTAGGTTCACTTAATTCCCGGGACGGCCAACCAATTTCCTATGTCTGAGCTGGGCGCAGAGTTCTTGTGGACCGATATATGATGAAAGAATGGAACAACTGGGCTTGTATGCACTGGAATTTAGAAGGATGAGAGGGTATCTTATAGAAACATATAAAATTATTAAGGGATTAGACACGCTAGATGCAGGAAACATGTTCCCGATGTTGGGGAGTACAGAACCAGGGGCCACAGTTTAAGAATAAGGCGTAGGCCATTTAGAACTGAGATGAGGAAAAAAAATTTCACCCAGAGAGTTGTGAATTAGTGGAATTCTCTGATTCAGAAGGCAGTGGAGGTCGACTGGATGCATTCAAAAGAATTAGAATGAGCTCTTAGGGCTAGCGGAACCAAGGGATATGGGGAGAAAGCAGGAAAGGGGTACTGATTGTGGATGATCAGCCGTGCTGGCTCAAAGGGCCGAATGGCGTACTCCTGCACCTATTTTCCACTGTATCTATGTATCTATAAACTGGAAAGAGTGCAGAGAATATTTACGAGGACATTGCCAGGACTCAAGGGCCTAAGCTAAAGGGAGAGATTGGGCAAGCCAGGACTTTATTCCTTGGAGCACAGAAGGCTAAGGGGTGAAGGGGTTATCTTATGGAGGTGTATAAAATCATGAAATTGATGGGGTGAATGCAGAGAGCCCTTTGTCCAGGGTAGGGGCATCAAAAACCAGATGACATAGGTTTAAAGGAAGGATAGAGTGCTGGAGTAACTCAGTGGGTCAGGCAGCACCTCTGAAGAACATGGATAGGTGATATTTTGGATCAGGACGCTCTTTTGGAAAGGAGGTGAGGAGAAACTACTTTAGTTAGAGGGTAGTTAACCTGTGGAACTCATTGCCACAGAGGGCTGTGGAGGCCAAGTCAGTGGATATTTTTAAGGCAGAAGTAGACAAATTCTTGATTAGAACGGGTGTCAAGGGTTATGGAGAGAAGGGAGGAAAATGGGATTAGGAGGCAGAGATCAGCCATGATTGAATTGCAGAGTAGACTCGATGGGCCAAATGGCCTAATTCTACTCCTATAACTTGTGAACTTGAAAGGACCCTTCTTCATACTGTTTGTGGGGGGGAGGAAAGCTGGAATAGAGGAGGGGCAGGACAAAGCCTGGCAGGTGATGGGTTGATACAGGTTAGGGGGTGTTTTGATAGGCAGATAGTGGACAAAGGTCAGTGATGAATGGACAGCACAGATGAGTTGGGCAAAAGGGCTCGTTTCTGAGCTGCATGAATCTATGATCCTAATAACAGCTACTCTACCTTCACTAATATTATTCATTACCTCCGGATAAAAAAGCTCAATCAAATTTGTGAGACAGAACCTGTCCTGCACAAAGCCATGCTGACTCGTAGTAATAAGTCCAAATGAAAGCCCTGTCACATGAACAGACTGGCAGGCAACAAAACACAACAATTATTTTTAATTATATTGCATAAGATTGTCTGCAGTAAATGAGTGGCGGGCAGTTGTTCAAGATGAGAATATCCAGAACTAAAATAACATTTCCCTTTGTTGATGTTGAGTGAACGAAAACTGCAAGTGAGAAGGAAGTCAGATACTGACTGGTCATTTGCAAGAACCATTGGAAGGGCCAGTTTCACCAGTTGGATCAGCAGGTGCACCGGGATCTTGTGCTTTGATGTATTTTGTCTCCTGTTGTACACATCCCTTTCAGCCTCTTCCCTTGCTGCTTGTGCATTAGCTGAATGAAGTAGGAATGCAGAGCGCTGAGAATTCCTGTTGAACGGGAAAGCAGTAAAGCACAGTGAAAGGCAACGGGTTAAGAAAAAGGATGAATCAATGTTTGTGAAGGCAGCCAGGAGAAGGCTGACATGGAGGAGTTGAACCAGTGACAGTGTTCCATCGTTGGGTCCTGAAAGAATGAATTTGTTTGCAATAGTTTGCGCCTCACCTATGTCAAGACAAGTCTAGTTTATTGTCATGTGCATGACTAGTGAGGTACAGGTAATAACAAAAACCTTGCTTGCATCAGCATCACAGGCACAGATTCAGACAACATATAAAATTAACATAAATTAACATAACAACATAAATTAACATAACAACATACAACATAAATTAAAAATAAGTTACACATAAATTCTACAAGAAAAAGACTATGCAGAAAAACAAGACATGTGTGACACAATTAGAAAGCAAGCCTATGGTAGTGAACAGGTCAATAGTGTTTGTGATTGAGGTAGGATCTGGTACATTTTTTAACCACCAAGATTGCGCAACGCAGCATAACGTGATTTTAGATTTATCCGCTTCTCATCCATTGAATTTCTATCATGAAATTACTAAATTGTAGACTAATGTGTGTCAAATTGTGCATCATACCTGTTCGGTCACAGTTTACATTTATGTGGGGTTTAATATAAATAATCAAGCCTTCCAAGACCATCCACCGGAGTATAAACATCAGGATCGGTGACCAAAAGAAGCAGCCGTCCAAAGAGGAAAGGACCGTTGAAAACGCACTGTGCACATCATCTGTTAATCCACACCAAGTGAAATAGATGTCAGAGTTCAGGTCGGTTCTTGCAAACCGGGGAATCGGAGGGAGGCAGCTGCAGCAGAGCCAAATCGGCTTTTGCAATCAAATGGTTCAGTGCTGGGATTGCTTTCAGCCTCTTGATTGAGTGGAGATTGAGACGGAGCAAGAAAGAGATGGCAGGCAGGAGCACAGTTAATTGGAAATAACTGAGGGCCATTACCACAATAGAGGACATTTAGCAGCGGTGTTATCTGCTTTAAGGCATAAGCAGTACTTTGAGGGCAGCACGGAGGCGCAGTGGTAGGGTTGCTGACTTACAGCGCCAGAGGCCCAGGTTCGATCCTGACGACAGGTGTTGTCTGTATGGAGTTTGTACGTTCTTCCCTGTAAACACATGGGTTTCCTCCAAGATCTTCAAATGTAAATTGTGTGTGTGTGTGTGTGTGTGTGTGTGTGTGTGTGTGTGTGTGTGTGTGTGTGTGTGTGTGTGTGTGTGTGTGTGTGTGTGTGTGTGTGCGTGCGTGTGTGAGTGTGTGCGTGTGCGTGCATGCGTGTGTGTGTGTGATAGCGTTAATGTGCGGGGATCACTGGTCGGTGCAGAATCAGTGGGCCGAAGAGCCTGTTTCCGTGCTGTATCTCTAAACTGAACTTGGACACCACTGTAAGGTAAGAGAGCATAAATATGATCATGGCCTATGTTTGTCAGAGAATCTGCAAAATAAAACTGTGAAAGTTAAAAACCTGGAATAAAAACAGAAACTGCTAGCCATTCCCCGCAGCCGGACAACAACTTCAGAGAAAGTGAAACAAAGTTAACCTTTCTGCCCAATAGCCTTTTATCAAACCTTTTATATACATTCTGCGCATCAATGAGCGAAGTGGAGCAAGGTTGGGCAGGGTGAAAGCAAATAAAATCAACCAGGTTGCCCGAGGTCGGGGCTGAAAGAAGACCTATGACTTCACTCTCCCCTATTCCAAAGAGGTCAACTCCAAAGGGCTTTAACGTCTTTGTAGCCCTTGGAAAAAAAGAACACAAATGCAGCATTTGTCTTGAAAATATGAAAAGAAAATGCAGGTCTTATGATACCTGTGCAGAGGTGAAGGTAGCATCAATATTTCATAACAATGGCTTTTCATCAGAACCCATGGAAAGTTAACCACACCTTTATAAGTTTACAGATACTATCTGGTAATTTAAATAATTTCTATCCATTTTCCGGCAGGGTTAATAATTCTCCTCAAAGTTATTATTCAATGCAAATTCTCCTTTACATTGCATGATTAATTGTTTTTATTTTAACAAGTGTCTCAATGACCAATATGTTTGGTGTTGTAGCCTTCACTGCAATAGCTGGATTCCGAATGCCCCATAAAAAAAGTTGGCTTTGTATCTCATTGCTTGATTGATTAAATGGATTCCATCAATATGTTTGCAGGCATTAGGAAAGAGCCAGGGACTTAAAAGGAACTGTGATGACCAGTGGCGGAATGGGTCTAAAAATATTGGTTGCCAGGAGACAAAATGGGCCCACTTCATCAGGGGCCCACTTGATATAGGGGCCCACTTCATCAGGGGCCCACTTGCCATCGGGCGAGCTGACACTCTGGCCAGTCCGCCACTGGTGATGATCTTGACTACCACTGACAGTAGCATCTCCATAGTACATGGAGCAAGAGTTAGCCATACCGTCTGACAAATTTGCTCCACCCATTTCAAGCAATCATTGTGTGTTGAATCTCTATCTCAAATGCACATTTCTACATAATGACCTGTTATCAGTCTAGGCTGAGAAACTGGTCCACGATTGTGTTTTCATAGTCCTCAAGCATACTGAATTCCAAAGATTCACAATCCTTTTTGGAGTATTAAGTATAAATGCAAGCAAGTCATGCTGCAAATGTATAAAATGTGTAGAAAGGAACTGCTGGTTTACGCCAAAGATAGACACAAAATGCTGAAGTAACTCAGGACAGGCAATATCTCTGGATAGAAGGAATGGGTGACAGAACAAGGATCACACATTCCTTCTATCCAGAGATGCTGGATAGTTACTCCAGCATTTGTGTCTATCTGCTGATTTATAAAACTTTGGTAAGGCTGCATAATAATAATAATAATAATAATAATATATTTTATTGTCATTGCACATATGTGCAACGAGATTTGGTATGCAGCTTCCATCCGATGTCATATCTTAAACAGCTAATAAAATTTAGATTTAGATACCCTGGGAACATGGTTTATAAAAAAAACAGTAAAACAGTAAAACAGTCTAAAGTACAGATGTGTCTGAGCAGCTATAGCTCTGGGAATTAAGCTGTTCCTGAGTCTGGCGCCCGCCGGGGGCTCCAACAACAAGACCCGGAGCGTGGCCTTGCATCACCCGGCGCGGCGTTAATGGCCACGGGACAATTACCATCGCCCGCCGGGGCTTTGACTCTGACATCGGGAGGGGAATGGGGAGTGCAGGGGAGAGATAAGTTTTTTTGCCTTCCATCACAGCGAGGAGGAGATGCGCTGTGATGGATGTCTGTAAATTGTGTTGTGTCTTGGGTCTATTTTTCTTGTGTGTATGACTGCAGAAACAACATTTCATTTGAGCCTCTATGAGGTTCAAGTGACAAATAAATTGTATTGTGTATTGTGTTGTGTATTGTGTGGCGGTGCGGGCGTAGAAGGCCTTGTAACCTCTGCCGGAAGGTAGAAGTTCGAACAGTCCATTACAAGGGCGTGAGGAGTCTTTATGGATGCTGACGGCCTTCCTGAGGCACCGTTTGTGGTAGGTGCCCTCCAAGGCTGGTAGCTGTGTCCCAATAATATTTTGTGCTCTGTGAACGACGCACTGAAGAGCTCTCCTCTCCGCCTCCGTGCAGCTGAGATACCACACAGAGATGCCATACGTTAATATGCTCTCTGTCGTGCAGCGGTAGAAGGTCGTCAGTTTGGAGTATTGTGTGTACTCTGGTCATCCCATTACAGCAAGGATGCAGAAAAGGCTTTGGAGGGGTGCAGAAAAGTTTTAACAGCATGCTGCCTGGTTTGAGAGGATATCAGGAGGTATCAAGGTCAGAGGGGGAAAGTATAGGGCTAGATGTGTAGGGCAAGACTTTTGTTTTAATGACACACACAGAGTGATAGGTTGATGAGAAAAAGTGCCCTAATTTGCCTTCTTAATACAATAAGCACTTCCAATAACTAAGTTCCAGACAACTTTAATATTATCTGGGAGGACATTCAGCTTTCTGAAATGGTCTTCTTCTTGGAGTCATAGATTCATGCAACATACAAACATGCCATTTGGCATAACTTGCCCCATCTACGCTGATCCCATTTTTGCATGTTTGGCCCATATTCCTCCGTGTACCGGTCCATGTCTTTTAAGTGCTGTTATAGTTCCTGCCTCAATTGCCTCCTCTGGCAGCTCACTCCATATACCAGCTCCATATACTCACTCCATATACCAGCTCACTACCAATCTCTGTGTGAAAATGTTGCTGCTCAGTTTCCTAATAAATCTTGCCCCTCCCACCTTAAACCCATGTTCTCTGGTTTTTGATTCCTGGATAAAGCATTCATCCTATTTATCCCCCTCATGGTTTATACAACTCTTTCAGATCACCCCTCTTCATGACACTGTTTCACTTCTGTGGTTTTCCCTCAGAAGTAAAAGGCACGTTCAGTATCATTATGCCCCTGTCCCACTTAGGAAACCTGAACGGAAACCTCTGGAGACTTTGCGCCCCACCTAAGGTTTCGTGCGGTTCCCGGAGGTTTTTGTCAGTCTCCCTACCTGCTTCCACTACCCGCAACCTCCGGCAACCACCTGCAACCTCTGGAAACCGCACGGAAACCTTGGGTGGGGCGCAAAGTCTCCAGAGGTTTCCATTCAGGTTTCCTAATTGTATACAAACTCAAAGCACAAGGCATTGGGGGTTCAGTATTGATGTGGATAGAGAACTGGCTGGCAAACAGGAAGCAAAGAGTAGGAGTAAACGGGTCCTTTTCACAATGGCAGTGACTAGTGGGGTACCGCAAGGCTCAGTACTGGGACCCCAGCTATTTACAATATATATTAATGATCTGGATGAGGGAATTGAAGGCAATATCTCCAAGTTTGCGGATGACACTAAGCTGGGGGGCAGTGTTAGCTGTGAGGAGGATGCTAGGAGACTGCAAGGTGACTTGGATAGGCTGGGTGAGTGGGCAAATGTTTGGCAGATGCAGTATAATGTGGATAAATGTGAGGTTATCCATTTTGGTGGCAAAAACAGGAAAGCAGACTATTATCTCAATGGTGGCCGACTAGGAAAAGGGGAGATGCAGCGAGACCTGGGTGTCATGGTACACCAGTCATTGAAAGTAGGCATGCAGGTGCAGCAAGCAGTGAAGAAAGTGAATGGCATGTTAGCTTTCATAGCAAAAGGATTTGAGTATAGGTGCAGAGAGGTTCTACTGCAGTTGTACAGGGTCTTGGTGAGACCACACCTGGAGTATTGCGTACAGTTTTGGTCTCCAAATCTGAGGAAGGACATTATTGCAATAGAGGGAGTGCAGAGAAGGTTCACCAGACTGATTCCTGGGGTGTCAGGACTGTCTTATGAAGAAAGACTGGATAGACTTGGTTTATACTCTCTAGAATTTAGGAGATTGAGAGGGGATCTTATAGAAACTTACAAAATTCTTAAGGGGTTGGACAGGCTAGATGCAGGAAGATTGCTCCCGATGTTGGATAAGTCCAGGACAAGGGGTCACAGCTTAAGGATAAGGGGGAAATCCTTTAAAACTGAGATGAAAATAACTTTTTTCACACAGAGAGTGGTGAATCTCTGGAACTCTCTGCCACAGAGGGTAGTTGAGGCCAGTTCATTGGCTATATTTAAGAGGGAGTTAGATGTGGCCTTTGTGGCTAAGGGAATCAGAGGGTATGGAGAGAAGGCAGGTACGGGACACTGAGTTGGATGATCAGCCATGATCATATTGAATGGCGGTGCAGGCTCGAAGGGCCGAATGGCCTACTCCTGCACCTAATTTCTATGTTTTCTATGTTTCTATGACAGGGGCATAAATATCCATTCTTATTTAATCTGCCCCAGTCTGGGAAACCAGGTTAGTTGCAAAGAATGGTTAGACACTGGGAAGAAATGTTGCCCCATGAACCTCCAACACCTAGTCTGACCCAGGATTTATTCTGTCACGTCCAACCATTTCCCAATTTTCCTAATGCCTCTGGTATGTACCAGCTCCTGTCCCAAATACATTTAAATCTTGTATGTGAATACTTCTTCCAGCTTCATATTTTCCCCCTATTTCCACTATCAATTTTCTATTCAATGTCAAATGGTACCTGACAACACTTCTGTGAAATACTTGAATATGTTTTATGATGTAAAGCTGTTATGTAAATACAAGCTGCTTTTGCTAATCCTGATTTTTCATATACCAGACTATCTGCCAGCTGAATTTGGTTAATCTGTATGTGCTATACAAATCACCAATGTCAGTGGTGAATAGATAAGTGGGAATTCTTCCAAAAGCCGTTGCATAAAATTCTGCAATCCAACACAGCCAACCAAACTAGATTCTTTATACAAAATCTGATAAATTTCCATCAAATTGTGAAATGTCCATGGGGCCACAATGGAACTGCAGATGTTGGAATCTTGAGCAAAACACAAAGTGCTCCAGGAGCTCAGAGAGTCAGACAGTATATGTAGGTATGTTACAAAACCTACCTGAATCGTCGATGAGAATCTGCCCCCAGGCCGTGTGTGTGATTTTGGCGCTGTTTAGAGGGGGCGGGTTTAAAACGCGATTTTTACTAGGCTGTTGCAATCGAAAATGTTCAGCCTAGTAAATCATTAACGGAAAATCGCTGAAAGACCCTGTCGCAAAAGGTATTATTAGATTTTATGGCCTTGTATAATAGTTATAGTAGTTTAAAAACCACTCTCTCAACCCGCAACCTCTCGCAGCCCCAGGGTTTTATAAAGCAAACAATTAAAGGTATGTACCTTATTTTTACATTAAAAGGGGCTTCTTAAGAACCCTGTATATAAAATTTTCTATAGCGAGTAGCTAATTTTGGGCTCATTATATCCCGCAGTATTTTTCTGGGCATTTGAGGGCACAAATCCAGCGCAATGTGAACGTTCTAAACCAGCGCGTTCACAGGAACCCACTAGAAAGCCGATTTAAATTGACTTTAATTTACTGCAATTGAACACTAAATTCCTTCCATTTGGCCTATAAATTAATGTAAATGAGATTTTAAAATCATGTTTTATTGTGAATTATTTGTGAATATTATTTGGACACTTAGGCTATTTAAAAACGTTAATCATTTATTAAGAAATGGATAGATGTTTAGATCTAGTAATTGAAGTTTGAAATTAGCTACAATTGGGGTAACTAACTAATTATATGCTTTAATTTCAGGTCCTCCAAGTAAGATTATTTTATATTTGTTCCAGAATGGTTCAATCTATGATAACTGAAAATTTCATTCAGTTCTCTTAATTTTTAAGAAGGTTATGGGCTTTTGACTGTCCTCGATCACAGCTTTTTTGTTATGTCCATAGAAAATCAATAGGGAACAAGATGCTAATTTCCGGGTATGAAAATGGCCATAGCTTTTTTATTACTTGAGATATGAAAGTGGATTAGGTGTCAAATTAAACTTATTGTTATGCTTTATCTGATGTGATAAATTGCAGACTTGATTTTTTAAATCTCAAAATTTTGTAACATTGCTAGTATATGTGGAAGGAATGGACAGGTGACATTGTAGGTCAGGGCTCTTCTTTGGACTGGAAAAATGACCATCACGTCCCTTGCATGCTGACAAACCTCTTTTGACAAACTTCAATCAACCATCACCCTTTGCTTCCTGTCATTGATCCAACTTGACTCAGTCCTCTGAATCCCATGGGGTTTTACACTTTTGACCAACCTGCCATGTGGAACATATGGATTATTTTAAATACACAATGCTCATCTCCCCTTGTCTATCCATGCATGTTTACAATCATCTGGGTCATTGTTCACGGCATTTTCTCATCCAACTGAATGTGTCCAATTTGAGGAGGTGACTATATTATAAAATGAATGGTCTGAGATGGTTTAATGAGCTCTAATCCTGAAGATTATGGCCAAATCCTGTTCTAATTCCACTTACAAGCTTGCAATTGACACCACCGTGGTAGCCAGATCTCAAACAATGGGATGACAGAGTACAGGAAGGAGATAAAGAACTTAGTAAGTGGTGTCAAGACAACCACGTCCAAGAGTTATACTGAGATAGTCAAATACCATCTGCAAATGCATGATAGACACAAAATGCTGGAGTAACCCAGCGGGACAGGCAGCATCTGTGGAGAGAAGGAATGGGTGATGTTTCGGGTGGAGACCCTTCAGTCTGAAGCAGGGTCTCGATTGGAAAAGTCACCCATTCCTTCTCTCCAGAGATGCTGCCTGTCCCACTGAGTTATCCAGCATTTTGTGTCTATCTTCAGTTTAAACGAGCATCCGCAGTTCCTTCCTGCACTTCTGCAAATCCACATTGGCTTTCCCTCCAATTGGCTCCAAATTCCTGTTTTGTATTTCTTTGATTATCATTCTCAAAACCTTACCCACCAATGGGATTAAACTGTGTAGGAAGGAACTGCAGATGCTGGTTTACACCGAAGGTAGATACAAAATGATGGAGCAACTCAGCGGGACAGGCAGCATCTCTGGGAATATCTTTCCTTGAACAATGATGTTATATTTGCCATTTTACAATCCCTTGCCTCCTGCCTCGCCACGAGCAAAGATTAATTCTTCCACCATGCCAGCACCCACTTCCCTAGAAATCTGGAATGCAAGTCATTAAGGGCCTGTCCCGCGAGCATGCGACTCCATGCGGCAAGCGCGACCTAAAGGGCCGGTCCCACCAGCATGCGCCTGCATGCGGCAAGCGTGACCAAACCAGAAGCGGGGGCCGCGTGGAGGTCGAGTGAGTGTCATGAAGTTCGTGCGAAGTCCGCGGGAAGTTCGCGCGTGACGTACGGCGTCGAGGCAGCTGCGGGCCAGCAGGCCGTTGCCGCGCAGAATTTTTGAACACGGTCAGTTTTTTGGGGCCCCGCGCGATGTCGGGACCAGCTCTGCACAACTCCATATGGCTTCGGCGATCGAAGTGGGACCGGCCCCGCGAGGCCGTACGGCTCAAGCGACCACGTTAGATCGCGCTTGCCGCATGCAGGCGCATGCTGGTGGGACCGGCCCTTTAGATCGCGCTTGCCGCATGGAGTCGCATGCTTGTGGGACTAGCCCCTTAGGACCAGGTTGACATTCATTCCTGACATAGCCAGCATTTCCTGTGCAGCCTGCCTATCACTTCTCACCACACCAACCAACACTCCTACCATCCCTGCTTCTATTAATATTTTACCATTATCCACTTCTTTAGTATACATCAGGTATACTAGCCATTCCCTACACTTTCAAGCAGAAATTATTTTCCAGAATAGGTGCCAAACCTCTTCCTACCAATTACATGCCCTGGTAGATATTTTTCAGGGGTGGAGGGAGATGTTTCCCTTTTACATTGACTGCTCTTTACCTCTCACTTTATTTTTGTATTCAGCAGGCTTTCAGCATTTTTTCAGCATAGTAACCTTTTTCGGTCCACTTTCATTATTTTCTTCATCTCCCTGGTCATGTAAGGGCTGAGAATAATCAGAAACAAAGCTCCCTTCCCTGAAGGATTGGATCGGCCTTTAAAATGACCATTTTACAGAAGACTAGCCTGCAGTTTGAAAGATGAATTAAATTCAGTTTCACAGCCTCAGCACAAGAGAGAACAGATGCTCTCTCATCAAGCAATCGCACCCTTTCATAGGCACTATTGTCTGGGACTGCACCCAAACTACCTGTGGCCAAGCATCATGAAGCTCGATAAAGCCAAATGAGACACTCTCTCCAATTCAGCATTGCAATTTATTCCTGTTCCAACCTCTCCTTCCCTGTAATATGGAGGACATTTTTACTATCTAATACTTACTTAGGAATCGGGGACAGAGACACTTCCGGGCAGAGGAGTGGCCTGCAGCCAAACAAAGGTGGGGGTGGGGGGGGGGGGGAAGGTGGGAGAGACAGTGGTTTCCATCACATGCAATGGGAGATAAGGATCTGGGTGATCTGTCAACACATGGAGCAGGTCCCACCATGGTCCATACCGTGCTGGAAATGTTGCCGCCCAAGACCGACGTCCCAATGCAGCAAAGTCACACCGCTCAACCCAGCCCACCCCTTCGACAATACCAGATCTGCAGGTGGCCTCTCGACTGTTGAGCAATTGATTGCTGGGGAAGTATCTGTGAGCTAGCAGTACGATAATTACCTCGCTCATAAAGATTTGGGAACAGCTCCATCCAAGACCACAAGAAATTGCAGAGAATCGTGGACACAGTCCAGACCATCACCCAAACCAACCTTCCCTTCCTTTGACTCCATTTATACTTCGCACCACCTTGGCAAAGCAACCAGCATAATCAAGGTCATGTCGCACCCCAATTACTCCCTATTCTCGCCTCTCCCATCAGGTAAGTGGTACAGAAGCGTGTTAACACACACCTCCAGATTTAGGGACAGCTTTTTCCCAGCTGTTATCAGGCAACTGAATAATTTTATAAGCAACTAGAGAACAGTCAGGAGACACTCAGTCAGTCAGCTCATTGGAGACCCTCGGACTATCGTTAATCGGACTTTATCTTACACTAAACGGTACTCCCTTTATCATTTATTTGAACACTGTGGGTGGCTCAATTGTAATCATGTACTGTCTTTCTGCTGACTGGTTAGCACACAAAAGCATTTCACTGTACCTTGATACATGTGACAATAAACTAAACTAACTAAGGAGCAAACAGTTCACACTGATTTGGTTTAAAATGTGTAGTGGATGTATGGAGGTCCAAGAATTCTAAAACAAATCAGTGCTCTGCAGGGCTGCACTGAGATCCATTGTATCAGTATTATGCTGGCAATTATTCGGGCTACTCATTGCAAGTCAGCGCAGAGTGGATTAACTGCTCCTGATAGTCATAGAAGTTGAAGTTTCTCGTATTGGTTACACTCTTTCTCGACAGGATCTCTCATGAGAAGAGAAGCAGAATACAAAATGAAATAAGCTTCCAGCTGTCCACTTTTCCCTTCTAATTGAGTTCACGTGTGGTTCTCCACAGAAACAAAAAGTTAAAAAGGGAACAGATCCACATCTGAGTGTTAACACTGAGGCAGCCCGTACTACTGCCGAAAGCTAACTCACAGACTTGTCTATCCTTTACAGCTGGAGTCAGCGAGTTCCAGAGTTATCACAAGCTTGCACTGTTTTCTATTCTGAAGCCTGTCCATCTTAAGAATTACAGACAGCATTGTGAAAGAACAAATGTAATTGTTAGTCCCAGATTAGTTAATTTGTCAATTATTTGAAAAATCTCCTAATTCTTTCATACAATTTTCTGAGAAATCATGTAACTTGCATGGATGTACCTCCATTGCAGGATTTGTCTCATTTAGTTGATGTTTCTTTAAGGTAAACAGACTGATGTTTTATATTATGCATGAAACCTAAATCCAATACATTTATAATAGGAGTGAAGGAAACTTCATTAAGCAGAGACGGCAGAATTCAATTCTGGAAATGGTGAGTAAGCGGGAAATGCGGATGGGCCTCTCCGCACACTACTCTTAATGTATGCAAACAGTGGTTTATCCATGCCTCTCATAGTTTACAGAAATGATGGAAGAATCCTGTAGAAAGGAAAACCCTGGGCTACATTACCATTCAAGGTTCAATTAGCTAATTGGATGAAGGAGAGATTAAAGAAATACGAGAGGATGACCAGCAAACCTTAATATGCATATTGGTCGCATGCAGGGTGAAATGCAGAGCCCGAGCTGGCAGGATGCTGACTGGATTGGATAGTTATGCAATTTGAATGATATTCCTTTAGCCTCTACAAACATAGATTATATCTAACTAGTTAAGACAAAGCAGAGTTTAAATCTTTTAGGGTGTGCTACCTGTCAGAGGGTATGGAGAAAAGGCAGGTACGGGATACTGAGTTGGATGATCAGCCATGATCATATTAAATGGCGGTGCAGGCTCGAAGGGCCGAATGGCCTACTCCTGCACCTAATTTCTATGTTTCTATGTTTCTATGTGCTGCTCTGCTTTGTAACAATTGGAGATGGGGGGGTTTTCCCCTCGACATTCATACATAGAAACATAGAAAATAGGTGCAGAAGGAGGCCATTCAGCCCTTTGAGCCAGCACCGCCATTCATTGTGATCATGACTGATCGTCCCCTATCAATAACCCGTGCCTGCCTTCTCCCCATATCCCTTGATTCCACTAGCCCCAAGAACTCTATCTAACTTCCTCTTAAATCCCATTTACATTCCCATGTGCCCACTTCCCATATATTTTAGATGATATGCAAAACTGGCAGCTTATTTTTCTTAAATTTGAATAATGTTCTTTCTGTTTCCTCCTTTCATTTGAAGTTTTTGAAATTTTATTTTCTTTGGGTTCAGCCCATGTCACTAACTAGGCGGCAGTGTTACTTTACTGGCTGCAAATGAAATGCGAGATTACATAGAAGGAAATGATCTCAAAACATGGATTTCCATTTATATAAATATTCTTTTCATTTTTTTTACTTCAGTCAGGCTAAAGTTTCCCTTTCTTTAAAAGGTTTTGAGTCATAACTATCGATTTTACAGATCTGGTTTTCAGTTTTCCAAGCTGAAACCTAGATGTTTTTTGATGAGATAACAGAGAGGACTGATAAGGTTCAGTATTAAGAAAGAACTGCAGATGCTGGCAAAATCGAAGGTAGACACAAAATGCTGGAGTAACTCAGCAGGACAGGTAGCATCTCTACAGGTCCCTGAAGAAGGGTCTTGAACCAAAACATCACCCATTCCTTCTCTCCAGAGATGCTGCCTGTCCCGCTGAGTTACTCCAGCATTTTGAATTGATAAGGTTAATGAGGTGAATATTTTCTATGTGGATTTTCAGGAGACTATCAATAAAGTTTCACTTAAAAGACTAATTAGCAAACTCAAACCAATGGAATAATTGGATCAGGAACAGCATGAATACAAGCTTAATTTGGAGATTGAAGAGTTGTCTGTCAGATTGAAGGGAATTAGATGGTAATATTCCCCATGGATCAGTGCAGAGATCACAATTTTCATATTATTTATTAATGACTTAGTGGTGGATGTGCAGGGTAAAATTTGAAAATTTTCAGATGACAAAGATTGAAATGTGGCAAAAGGCAACTGTAATAGCAAACCACAAGAGGATATGGATAGTTGGTTTGGTGGGTAGTGTTAGATGAAATGTAATTTATAGAGTTGTAAAATGATATTTTAGCGGAAAGAATGAGAGCCAATATAGGCTCAATATTATACTTCTAATATTGTTGCAGGAACAGAGGAACTTGGGTGTATACATGCATAAATCTTCGAGTGTGGCAGGGCAACTGAGAAATTCTAGCCAGAGAGCACTACAGAAAGAACGCATTGTTGAACTTTTAAACAGAACTGAAAGGTCCACAACTAGAGTGTTGGTTAAATTCTGGTCGCTGTTTCGAAGGATGTGAAGACTGCAGCAGTGTTGCGGAATAGATTTACAAGAGTAGTTCCACAGAATGAGGAATTTCAGTTCAAAGGAATGATTACAGAAGCTGGTATTGTCCTTTTGGAGCCAAGAATGAGGAGAGGAAATTGGATAGAGGTGTCCAAAATCTTGACAGGCTTTGATAGGATAAATAGATTGAAGCTGTTCCCATTACTAAAGGGTCAAGAACCAGTGGTCACTGATTTAAAATGACCGGCAAAGTTCCAGGAACAACTCGAGGAATAATTTTTTCAGTGCAGTAAAAAAATGTGTGATCTGGAAATGCAATGCATAGAAGTCTGTCAAATGCAGATCTAAATGTAATTTACATGGGGCAAGTGGATAAAGATTTGATAGTTAAAAACAATTGTAGGTCCATGAAGGTGAAACGGGTCTGGTGATCCTGCTCTTCTGGGAGCTTGTACATCCTCAATGGGTTGAATGGTCTCCTGTAGAAAGAGAATTCAATGTCCATTGGGGACATTGCCAAGACTGGAGAATTACTGTTTCGGGCAGAGATTAACATGGCCATGGTTGTTTTCTTTAGAACAAAGGAGACCAAGAGAAGATTTAATTGCGATATATATAATAGTGAGAGGGCAAGACAGAATGACCAGGAAAGATTTATTTCCCTTGGCCGAAACGACAATAACAAAAGGGATATAAATTTAAGTTAATTGATGGAAGGAGTAAAGGGAAATAGAGTAAATATTTTCCACTGCCTAGAACAAAGATGAAGGCAAAAGGTTTTGGCATATTTACAGGGTATCCGGAAGAGAAGAGCTCTGGACTGAAAGCCCGAGTGGGAATAAACAGACTAGCCCTATTACTGCCCAGAATAGACTTTGTAGATTGAATGTTCTCCTTCTATGCTGCAGATTTCTCTCATAGGTTGATGAGGACCGTTTCTGTGATGTACACGTTAAGAGTCAAGCGTGTTTTTTTGTCATATGTCCCAAAACAGATCAATTAAATTCTATACTTGCAACGCCAGTTATGTAAATATAGTATTCACTAGTCAGCATACTAAAGAAAAAGTTCAATGTTTAAAAAATAAATAATACAGCACAGTTAAAAATAATGCCCTGTCCATAATACAACCAATGCAGTTTGTAGTTCGGAGTTAAACCTGATGGTTATTGGGAAGTAGCTGCTCCTGACCTGGATGGATACAGTTTACAGACTCTGATACGTTCTTCCTGAGCGTGGTGAGGGTTCTTGGTGATGCTGGCTGCCTTTTTGATGCTGCATCTCCTATAGAGCACATAGATTAATGGCACTTACAACTGCACTTACTTACCCAGCTGACTTTGTGGGATCTCTAATCTCATTCCACATTGGAAATAATGCATTTTGTTGTCTCTGTACTGTACACTGTAAGAGGAGAGAAGAGTATGAGTAGTGACAATTAAAATTGAATCTGAATCTGAATCTGAATCTGAAATGGCTCGTGGTACTTAAGGACATTATTTATCATGAAGCTCCAGCTCCACTGTTAAAAATAATCTTGCTACAAGGGTATGGAGAGAAGGCAGGTACAGGATACTGAGTTGGATGATCAGCCATGATCATATTGAATGGTGGTGCAGGCTCGAAGGGCCGAATGGCCTACTACTGCACTTAATTTCTATGTTTCCCTCTCCTCTCACCCTCTCTCCCTCACCCCTCTCCCTCTCTCTCCTCACCCTCTGCGGAGAGTTCCCTCTCCCCACCCGCCCCCGATACCCACTATGGGAACTCCCTCCCCACCACTGCCGTCTATCCCTCCACCCCCTCTCACCCTCCTCCCCTCCCTCCCCATCCAGAGCAACACTCTCTCATGATCCCCCTCTCTCTCCCCTGCAACAGACCTTCCAGCCCAAATCTGTCATTTTTCAGGCTCTCCCCTCCCTCCCCGTTGCTCACCCACACCCCCCCCTCCCCCCACTGTGAGGGGGGTGGTTAATTTGAGTGTGATGCCGCAGCCCCTACTCCCCCCCCCCCCCCCCACCCCCCCCCCCCCCCCGCAAACGCTGTTGGGAAAAAGACCCAATGGGTCTGCACTTGGTCTAGTATATATATAAAACTCAAATCCGTCCGCCGTCCGTCCGCCTGCAGTACGGATCCCTTCCTGCCTTTTGATTCGTTGACGGCTGCTCATTCCTCAGCTTCCAACACACTTCGAAACAATGTTGCAAGACAGGAACACTGAACTTTTCACTGCTGCAGCAGGCAGGGATTTTTTTTTAAAGAGGCAGGGCAGTGCTGGAATCTTACTTTTGAGAACGGCTTCAGTTCCATTGGAGGAGACGGGTGCATGGTCGAATATTGGGTTGGGGGATCACACCATTGGGGGAGCAGACCCAACGGGTCTGCACTTCGTCTAGTGACAATTAAAATTGAATCTGAATCTGAATCTGAATCTGAAATGGCTCGTGGTACTTAAGGACATTATTTATCATGAAGCTCCAGCTCCACTGTTAAAAATAATCTTGCTACAAATGCTCATTATTGCACACTCCTCATTTCTCTTTGGTCGAATATTGTAAGAGGAATATTTTACACTCCGAGAAGGTTGATGCTTATTGCTGTTATAGCACAGATTTCTTTGGACATGTCTTTTCTGCATTAGGAATATTCATGCAAATCTGCATCCGTGTTGTAAGGGAAGTTAGTTGAAATGATTCTGGGGCTTACTTGCTGCTGAACACTCTTAGAACTGGGTTTTCATACCCGCTGCAAGCAAGCTTTAGGTGGTGTTCACCATTCATGTATAGATCCCATGGTAAAGCAGGCAGCCGCTCAATAGCAGTTAGCATTGCTGGTGTGCTACATTCATGGTAATTAGCAGACAGTACAATGTTGGCACACTACCTGCACATAAAAGACTTGAATAAACCACCCCACACACATTGGCTGTGCCATCACAAAATAATCTTACAATGTTCTCAAAACACAGAAACAGAACACCTATCTTCATATTACAGGGTAATTCACTGTGTGCATATAAAATTACAGAAGTTTCTTGCAGGGTGATGCAGTCCCACTGAGTTAGCCAGTCAGCTCCTAACTTTTTTTTTGCTTTCAGTAGAGAATCTGTACAAAGAATCTGACCTTTCTGTGGCTTTAGTTAGGTAGCCATCCTTAAGCTGAGTAATGTCTATAGGTGCATTTTATAAGAAATTGATAACCACTCATGCGCTGCTCAGTTGTATAGAGAGATACATTAACATATGGCCTTTAAAAGGTGAAGTGAAACAAGGAAATTAGATCTCATGCTAATGACAAAATAGCATTAGGTTGTAATCAGAGGCAGACACAGCCTTCCTTTGATCATCATGGGAAAGTACAGTTAACAAGCGAGATGAAGACAAGGCATGTTTATAGATACCCCTAATGTAGTCTTTAGTATTAATGTAGTCTCTAATAGACCGATGGAAATTGCATTGCACCTCTGCGCTCTCTCTCTCTCTCTCTTTACCTGTATCACGATTAGTAGCAATGTCACATCTTGAAGACAGTTATGTAATTCTCGAGAGCAGAGGTACAATGGCTTCAGTATGGAATTTTGATAAGTTTGTTCCAACAAGACAATATTGGGGGAATCCATAAACATGATTGATTTGGCACCCAAGATCATAAGACGCAAATCAGTAAAGTAAAAGTAGTGATGCCTTCATGTTATCCTTACATTTATAATACTGTACTAAGAGGGTATCTGGGTTCAAGAGACAATAGTGCTATATTGCGACATAGGTGTACCTTGTTTCTCAAAGTGAAGGTAGCCTTAAACCATCAGTTTCTTCCCCAGGAGCAATATCAGGAAGTTACAGTGACAATGCCAATTCATGACGAGATGAGAGAAACGGGCAGAAACGGAAAAGGAGGAAGAGTTCCATAACCACCAGCAGAGATTCACTGCGCAAGGCAAGTGCACCAAGGCAAATTCCTTGTATGTGAATACTTGGCCAATAAACTTATTCAATCATTCATTCATTTCCCCTACTTCTGTGCCGTGACTGTATTGTACTTCAATGTAATATTATCCCTTCAAATAAAATGAACAAGAGTATTTGGGGCTAAAGTTTCTGTCCCTTGGTGAAAGACAACGCAAAGTTATGGGTACACTAGAAATTGTTACAATGTTTTCCCTCAAAAAACACAATCTAATTACTAGTGGCAGCTAAGAAACACAGTCACCCCACACCAGTGAATAGTTATCCTGTTGACATTCACTAAACAGATGGCGAGCCACTTAACCAGTGCAAATGCCAGCTCTTTAACTCAGCGCTGGGTACAGGGTTGTTTCTTTGTCATGGGAAGAAAATAAATAGCAATAGAATATATTTCAATTTATCCAGGTTGATATGTGGAGTTGAGAATCCCAGCCATGGGCTAAAAGCAGACGTTTTAGATTTTTTAGCATCCCCTCACAGAAAAACTGATTTTAAAAAGCCTTGTGGCATTGCAATTTTCTCCTGAAAAATAAATAAATATTGTTCATTGAGAATTTCTCTTTCAATTAGATGCCATGTTTAAAAATTGTGACCAATTCCTCCACGTTATATTTATGATCACTTTTAAAATGGGGTGACAATTGCTATTGTCCAGGGCATATAGGAACGATGTTAGGCCTCCCTATGGATTCAAATTTATTACCCACTTCTCTACTGAGTATAGGCCTGTGGAGCTCCTTGAACATCTTCTGTTCATTAAGGTGACGAATGTTAGGGCTAGCTGGGTGATAAATATCCACTTTTTTTATTTTGTTTGTTAGCTTCAGAATGGGGCATACGCTGCTCATTAATGAGAGGTTCATTAGCAGGCAAGATCTGGCCTTTCACGGATGCTGCCTGTTCCATTTTCGGAGAGCTCTGAACAATATGAAACACAAGCAAGTTGTCTGTTAGCAATTTTTTTTTTTTAACCACATTACACTAGGCCTTTTTTGTTAAGCACCTCATCTTCAAGTACTTAAATCTTGTTTTAATTCAGTCTAGACGCATAACGTTCACTTTCTATGTTTATTTATGGAAGCAGCCTTGATTTCTTTTTTTTTAAAGTAGCACCATGTGTGCTTTGACATTTTACTTCTGTTTTCTTTCTGTCAATTCGGATAACATTACTGGAAGAAATACATTTAGATTAACCACTGACTATTTTTGCCCGATATTAGACGTGGAATTATCTGCCACAAAAGGCAGTGGAGGCCAATTCACTGGATATTTTCAAGAGAGAGTTAGATATAGCTCTTAGGGCTAACAGAATGAAGGGATATGGTGAAAAAGCAGGAACGGGGTGCTGATTTAGGATGATCAGCCATGATCGTATTGAATGGCGGTGCTGGCTGGTAGGGACAAATGGCCTATTCCTGCACCTATTTTTTATGTTTCTCTGTAGAACATACCAATCCAAGGAATGCATAATGCCACCATATTTACCTGCTGCATTCAGTGCTGGTATCGTACTAATTGATTGGGTTATTACAGCTGAATTGATAGCAATATACTCAGCATTCACTCACAATGGTGATCTGTCGGTGATCCAGCCCTCATCTCTGGCCAGGGTATTTTTTTGTATTCTTCATAATCAAGGTAAACGTGTTCAATTCATACAAGCCATACTCACTGTAAAGTTCCCGAAAATGATACATATAGTCTACGTGATAAAGCTAAAATTACTTTTCCAAACAGCTTGGTCTTTAAAAAAATTGTACAGGAATTGTATTTCCCTCAGAAAAAATACTTAACCATATAACCATATAACAATTACAGCACGGAAACAGGCCATCTCGGCCCTTTTAGTCCGTGCCGAACACTTATTCTCCCTAGTCCCATCTACCTGCACTCAGACCATAACCCTCCATTCCTTTCCCGTCCATATACCTATCCAATTTATTTTTAACTGATAAAATCGAGCCTGCCTCCACCACTTCCACTGGAAGCTCATTCCACACAGCTACCACTCTCTGAGTAAAGAAGTTCCCCCACATGTTACCCCTAAAGTTCTGTCCCTTAATTCTCAAATCATGTCCTCTTGTTTGAATCATCCCTACTCTCAATGGAAAAAGCTTATCCACGTCAACTCTGTCTATCCCTCTCATCATTTTAAAGATCTCTATCAAGTCCCCCCTTAACCTTCTGCGCTCCAAAGAATAAAGACCTAACTTGTTCAACCTTAAAAATAGAAGAGTTTCAAACACATTTTGCTATTTATATTTCTTATTCTACCAATTTTGTGTAAAAAAAATGTAAAGACTTTTACATTTTAAGTTTTAAATACAAATTGTATTTTTCCCTTCCCAGCTTTCTGTCTGCAAAAAAATCTTCAACACATCCGGCAAGCTTGGCAGGTCATGGTTACTGGAGACCAGAGATTACTGTTGTACTAATGATGGACAACAACCGATATTGGAAAAGTGGAAGTCTATACTAAAAAGGCCACGATCTTTATGACAGCTTTCCTCAAGGTCGGCGGTTGTACCATAGTTTTCTGGGTCATTGTGGCAGTTTTGTGTCTTAGGCCTATGTGAAAGAGCAGTCTCAATCAACAGATACATCTTGAGCTATAAATCATGCATATGTGTACTGACACAGGTTAAAGGGTGAAAATACAAGGTTTTACACTGGGAACACATGGTTCTATGCAAGACATCTTAGACACATTGAAAAATAGGTGCAGGAATAGGCCATTCAGCCCTTCTAGCCAGCACTGCCATTCAATACGATCATGGCTGAGCTTCTAAAATCAGTACACCGTTCCTGCTTTTTCCCCCTATCCCTCGATTCCTTTATCCCCAAGAGCTCAACCTAACTCCAATGAAATAGCCTTCACTGCCTTCTGTGGCAGAGAATTCCACAGATTCACAACTCTCTCGGTGAAAAAGGTTTTTCCTCATCTCAGTCCTAAATGGCCTACCCCTTACTCTTCAACTGTGACTCATGGTTCTGGACTCCCCCAACACCAAGAACATTTTTCCTACATCCAGCTTGTCCAATCCTTTATGAATTTTATACATTTCTAAGATCTCATCCTTCTAAATTCCAGTGAATACAAGCTCAGTCAACCCATTCTTTCATCATGTCAGTCCCACCATCCTGGGAATTAACCTGGTGAACCTACGCTGCACTCCCTCAATAGCAATAATGTCCTTCCTCAAAATAGGAGACCAAAATTGCACACAATACTCCAGGTGTGGTCTCACTAGGGCCCTGGGCAATTGCAGAAGGACCTTGTTGCTCCTATACTCAACTCCTCTTGATATGAAGGCCAACGTGCCATTAGCTTTCTTCACTGCCTGCTGTACCTGCATGCTTACTTTCAGTGACTGATGTACAAGCACACCACATCTTTGTGGTATGGGTGGAACATTCTGTTTCAATCCTACCTTTCCTTTCCTCACCTCTATTTCCACTGTTGATGTCTGTATTGGTGCCATTTGCTTCTCTTGCCGAAAAAAGAGAAAATTATCTCCTATGCTGCTAGAGCATGGCCACTCTTTCCGTACAGGCCCCAGAAGAAAATCTGCAGTCATCCAATGTAATCACTCCACTCTTTTAAAAATCTCTTTTCCACTTGTATTTACCATTTCCATCACATCTCTTTTGATGATGCCACCTTCCATACCAGTGCTTCTTATGTGGCATCCTTTCCTTCAGCATGATTATCAGAACCTTTCACACTTCTGTTCTAACCCCTTCTCTTCCCACACAGAACCATATCACATTGATCGTCTTTTTGAAATACCCAACACCTCCAGATCCACCCCACCACTAGGCACATTTTCCCATTTAGCATTCTGAAGGATTGTTGCTCTCTGGGAGTTAGATGTGGCCCTTGTGTCTAAAGGGATCAGGGGGTATGGAGAGAAGGCAGGTACAGGATACTGAGTTGGATGATCAGCCATGATCATATCGAATGGGGGTGCAGGCTCGAAGGGCCGAATGGCCTACTCCTGCACCTGTTTTCTATGTTTCTATGTTTCTATATGCTAGTTCACTTTCTCTCTTCATCACTACCATAGCACCTTCCCATACAACCAAAATGTGGCAACACTTTTCCTTTTACCTCCTCCTTTCCCACTGTTCAGGGTTTACATGAATTGGGCAACTGTTTAGCAGAGTAGGCAAACCCAGAGAAAGGCAAACCCTGCCTTTCACTTCCTAAGCTGTTCAAATAAAGTATGCATTTGGGTTAAGTCAACTTAATTGTCTTTGTATCTTTACTTCACCATACATGTAAAATGAAAATGTTGCATGCAGCAGCATCCCAGGCACATAGACTTAGACAACACACAATAAACAAATTGCATATAAATTCTACAAGATTCTACAAGATAGTGAAGGGATAAAGTGCAAAAAAAACGCAAAGCACAACTAGATAACATGTCCATAGTAGTGCAAGAGATGATTTAGTGTTCCATCAGTTCCATCAGATTTGGGCTGTGCAAGTCAGTTCAAGAACATGATGGTTGTAAGAAAGAGGCTGATGGTGTGGGACTACAGGCCTTAGTACATCTGGCTGGATGTTAGCAGTGAAAAGAGGGCATGGCCAAGATGACAAGGATCGTTGATGAAAGATGTCATCTGTTTGAGGCAGCCTCTCATGTAGATGTTTTCAAAGGTAGGGAGCACTTAGCCTGTGGTGGATTGGGCAGAGCACGTTAGTCACATGACAGCCTTCTAGATTCAATATAGAGCTCATCAATTGCAGATAATCAGTGAATCTGACATTCAGATTGACAGATTTAAAGGTATTCTGCTTCCCCAGCACATTCCCTTCAGAATGATGTAGTTCCCTTATTGTTCCACTACCACCTTCCTTCACCCTGCATCATCGGGCATGGGTGGCACATTGGCATAGTAGTTACTGCTGCTGCTCACAGCTCCAGAAATCCAGGATTCAATTCTGAGCTCCAATGCCATATGTGGAGGTTGTTCGATCTTCCTATAAATGTATTGGTCTCCCTGGTTACCTCCCACATTCCACATTCCACTGACATGCTGATTTGTAGATTAATTGGCTACTATAACTACCCTTGTATAGGTGTGTGGTAGAGGATACAGGGGGAGTTGAAAGGCATGTGGGAGAGAATAGGTTACAGGAAAATAAGCTAAGTAAAAGCAGGCAAAGCTGGAAACACTAAAGGCCTTGGACAGCATCTGTTGAAAGAGAAACAGCATTAATATTTCAGGCTGAAGGCTTACGACCAAAGCATTTGACCTGAAACATTAACTGTTTTTCTTTCCAAAAATGCTGCCTGACTTGCTCAGATTATAGCATTTTGTCTTTATTTCAGGTTTCCAGCACATATAGTTGAGAAGTAGGGAGAGGAATGGAATTGCTCTCAAAGCCAAGATAGGCTCAATCAGCTGAATAGTCTCCTTCTATCTCATAACAGATAAAGCATGATGTACAAAATCCCTTTGTCGTGAATTCTGCTGTGGATCACACTTTCATTCTTTATTTTCAAAAACATAGAATAGCGCAACACAGGTCCAGGCCTTTTGCCCACAATATCTGTGCCAAACATGATGCTAATGATTTAAACTAATCTTCTCAGCTTGCACACAATCCATATTCCTCAATTCCCTGCATATCCATAAACCCCAAAGTCCCCCTGCCTTCACCACCACCTCTTTACAACATGAAGGAACCCACTTATCTATTTTTCTCATTTAAATGCATGCTCACTCACCGGAATTACTAACTCTTAGTATTTCTTCCTCGCAACTAATACTACCTGGCTGATATCTCCAAAGCTTTGTATTTTGTTTAATTTCTGGATGGACGAAAACATGAAATAACATTTCCTTTAAAATAGTGTCTTTGGTCATAATCAGTGTTCGCAATACATCAGAAATTACTAGGGATACTGTTAGATCAGTTAGAGTCTGTGAAGAGCAAAGAAAGTTATTTAATTATAACATGTATGAAGTGTGTATGTATTATTAAAGCATTTAAAATCCTGAGCAACAATTGTTCTTCCATATTTACTCTTTAGTATCTTAATGGAGGGATCCTTCACCCTTCAGCACTAATTATTTAATCACTTTAATTGATGTTCTACTGTGGCGACTCATTTTAAGCTTCTTACTAATGGAGGCATTAGTGAAAAATGGCATAGTGTCAGGTTATAGAGCTTTGCAATGTTCCAGCAGCAAATTGCACCCAAATCTATCTGGAAATACAATTCTGAAGCATTGCAGTGAACCAGCCAATAGATGGTTAAGAGATAATGTTATCATCTATTTATGCAGTGGAGACTTATCCAACAACATAAAGGAATAAATAATGATAAATTATTGGTTTTAGGACAAAGCTTATTTAGAAAGTAATTCTGTTGAGCTTGCATACTATATCATGTGTTTACAGCTGGGAGCTATGGATTTTAGCTAGATTGTTATCTCTTACCACCGATTGATATCAGAATGCAATTTCATATAATGCTGCAGAAGACTGTCTCCTCTAGAGGTAATTTCACAGCATTTCAAAAATTACCCATTTTTCTGGATTACCATAGAGTGTCTAGCAGTGCAAGAAATAAACATAATTAACATGCACATGTCCACAGCATTAAAGCATGGACTCAGCTTTGATCAATCAAGAACATTTAGAATTCAGATAAGAACTGTATTTTGTGATGCCCAGAAGCAATGTTGCCTCTTTCAAATTAGTTCCCGTTATGATTCCTGTTATTACACTCTACACATCCAGCATTTTTCTGCAACAAAGTGGCAATGGCAATCCTAATAGCTTTGAATTCAGTAAACGCACTGTTAATTACAATGGAACATAGAGGGACTACATTGATTAGTTTTTGAATTTTTTTCAGCAAGTAAAATGAGGGGGTTTGGAGATACTGTAAAACCCATTGGGAATTGGGGGGGTGGTGTCTCTACATACATTTATGCTTATGTAGATACACAATATTCTGCATATAAATTAGACCCTGTGATGTTGATGCACTTTTATAATGGGCCAATGTTTCAGGCATGATGTGGATAACATTAGAGGTTCCAGGGTTCATCGCAGACAGTCATTTGGGAAAAATCAGGCTGTATCCAAAGTAATAACAATGGTGATTACATCGCAGGTGGGAAAAGAATGAGGCATGATCATTTGCACTGCATGCATAAGTCATAGCGACCAGGTTGTTTTGATGCAAGGACAGTTCAGACGTTTGCTGCTACAAAAACAGGTATTACTAGAATAAGTGGGACCTGTTGGGTCCCATGTTCACATGGGAGGGCTGGTCCCCCAACACAATATTCCGCCTCTCCACCAATTCCAATATTAGTGGCCGGTGGGGGGTGTGGGGGGGCTGTGGGCCGAAGGGGCTGGTTTCCAGAAGGCTAGTATGGATATTGTGGACCAAATAGATTCTTGGGGTGGCAGCTCAGTCACTCAAGCCTGATGTGCTGGCAGCTCACTCACGGCTGGTAGTTGACTCACGGCGATTCCTTGAAATTTCATTTCAAGCGGGGTGCAAGGCCACCAAATGCAAGTGCAGTAAGTAGTGCCTTTCAACCTCAAGCCAAAGCACCCAAGCCACCATTTGCAGTAGATAGTGCCTTTCAACTTCAAGCAAAGCACCCGCCACCATTTGCAGTAAGTAGTGCATTTCAACCTCAAGCCAAAGCACCCAAGCCACCATTTGCAGTAAGTAGTGCCTTTCAACTTCAAGCAAAGCACCCAAGCCATCATTTGCAGTAAGTAGTGCCTTTCAACTTCAAGCCAAATCACCCGCCATCATTTGCAGTAAGTAGTGCCTTTCAACCTCAAGACAAAGCATCCAAACAACCATTTGCAAGCAGTGCCTTTTTACCTCAAACAAACCATATTTTCATTTTCAAACCACGTTAAGGGTACTCACAGTTGTGTAGACATTTGTTCAGTGTTATTCAGAACTCAGAGAGACGTGACCCTTGGCTTCATTCATCTTGCAGAGGGTGAGTGAGTGAGGCACACCACCCTGGTTTTATAGTCCCTCCCCCTCCCTCCAGCAGGGGCAGCAGAGAGAATGGTGAATTTTTTTAAAACATTAATATCTCTCTGATTTGTCATCGATGGGAAAAATCCTCCACACCCGTAACGCGGAGGGGGGCTCTGAGCGAAGTGGCCAAAAATGACGGCCGTAGGTGGCGGCGTTCTGTTGAAAATCGCAGCGCAGTGGGCCAAAAGCGGTCAAGATCATAGTTTTAGTAATATAGATAATTCAAGGGTCAGTCCAAAAGTAAAGTGATACAGGATTCCACAACTCACTTTTATTCGGATTTTGGAATCAGAGTTGTACAACTCTTGACGGCTAATTGTCTTGGGGTTTTCTCCGAGATCTTTGGATTCCTCCCACACTCCAAAAACATACCGGTTTGTAGGTTAATTGGCTTGGTAAATGTAAAAATTGTCCCCAGTGGGTGTAGGATAGTCGTTGGTAGGCGTGAACCCGGAGCGCCGAAGGGCCTGTTTCTGTGCTGTATCTCTAAACTAAACTAATTAGCTGAGAATGTTTTACCTCATCACCTCATCAATCATCATTAAATTGTAACCAGCATTAGGTATCCATTGGCCATTGCTGGTATACGAGTGAAATGTTCAACATGAATCAGGTAGATTTGCTTCAATCTCTGGACGTCCCTGGCTGAAACTGGGACTATAATACTCATCTGTCCAAAAGCAAATTTTTCAACAGAGTGCACATACTAAACCATATGGTAGATGCTTGATTTCTGAATATCGCATAATGAAAACCAATCCAAAAGCTTGACAATGGATAAAAGCATGCAATCATTTTCCAATAGTGACTGATCACTCTGGCAAAAGTCATTGTTCTTCAAATAGCAGAGAAAATTAAATTAATTCCCCAGCAGAAAACTCATCTTATAATGACCAGTTCTTGAAATTGAATATATTATCCATTAATTCCAGATTACGTATCTCTCCATCGCATATATGTCAGCGTTTGAATGATACATTGTTATTCTTGTTTCATTCACTATCAAACATATTGATCATCAAAGCCATCCCCAAACCTTACTACCCAGTGTTTTTCGATTGTTAACATTGACACTGCTTTGAATATCACCAGCAGCATCAATGCAAGATCCGTAACATCATCTCCTCCGCATTGACCATCACCACAGGTGCACTCAAGGGCAGTGTGTTTAGTCTACTACTCTACTCTATTTACACCATGACTGTGTGGCTAAGCACAGCTATAATACCCTCTAGAAATTAAAAACACCACTGTTGTTGGCCAAATCTCCTACAACCATCAAATTTGCAAACTGACCTACACAACCCTAATCCTACATCAGCAACAGAATACTCTTGCACCATCATGGACTTGCCCTCCAATTCTGTTTTTGCACTAATGTCTTGTTTTGCAGTCTTTTACTTTCCACTGTCATTTTATAATTTATGCACAACTTAGAGATAATTTATGTTCCGTTTATTGTCCAAGTCTCCTTGCTTCTGTACCTCCGAGCAAGCTTTTCATCATACCCGTTCATATGACAATAAACACATCTCGACTCCAATTCAACTCCACAGTGCCTTTTCTAGGTTTGTTCCAGCCTGCACACAACAGCAGAAATACGTCACATTTGCACAGGAATAGCATGTCTAATGCCTTCTGCTCAAAACATTATATAATCATTATATAACATTATATATGTTCCCGGTGTTGGGGGAGTCCAGAACCAGGGGGCCACAGTTTAAGAATAAGGGCTAAGCCATTTAGAACGGAGATGAGGAAACACTTTTTCCTCACAGAGAGTTGTGAGTGTGGAATTCTCTGCCTCAGTGGGCGGTGGAGGCCGGTTCTCTGGATACTTTCAAGAGAGAGCTAGATAGGGCTCTTAAAGATAGCGGAGTCAGGGGATATGGGGAGAAGGCAGGAACGGGGTACTGATTGTGGATGATCAGCCAAGATCACATTGAATGGCGGTGCTGCCACAAATGGCCAAATGGCTTGCTCCTGCACCTGTTGTCTATAATCCTGCCAGTAGGCTTTATGAAGAGGGTTCCATGTTCAGATCACCTTATTCAGGCTGTGGGACATGAGCAACCAATCTCTACTTTAGGCCGGTCCTTTTATGCAAACTCCAAAGGTATTCTGTACACACTCATTCATAGACATCATGATGATGTGAATAATGAGGATGAAATTATAAATTTATGAACGATCACATACTCAAAGGCTGAAGTATATCGAGGAGCATGTGGAAATAACTTCCCCACATCTACCAGTCTATTCCTTTCATTGCCTTAAAAACATTCTATGCCAGCACTCAGCTATTTACTTCCCAGAGAAAGAAGAATCCCAAATAAGTCATAGCATCTTGGCAGATGTAGCATCTGAATTAATGAGTAGTACCTGGCAATGGAACACCCCACAAGGAGTTGTACTTAACATAATTAGCCTTTCAAGATGAGAGGTTAGGAACTACCCCCAGATTCCTCCTGAACTGTGGTGGGTTCTGCCAAACATCTGATTGCAGAAAATCTGGGGCACCAAACCCAGTGTGAATTTAATTAAAATTTGATTGAGGCCCAATTCAACTTAAAGTGGCCTCTGCAATCAGATGTCAGGCTTTTCACCCTACCAGGAAATTAACATGACTTCTAACAACTACCAACCATCCAAACATGAAGGAAGCAGAAATTTAATTTAGAGCGCATCTGATAATTAAATTGACTTCTGTCAAATAATACACTGCGCAGACATGGCTACAATGGGAAATAAGCCTTCAGCGAACTCCATCTCACGTCATAGGCTAACACAGAGGTTTGGTACAAGATACAGAAAAACGTTAATAATCCTGCAGATTGAGTGTGATGGCAAGTGAAGTTTGACAAGATTCATTTTGATAGTATGAATAAGGAGACCAAATACTTCTTGTAAAATAAGTATTTAAATTGAGCAGAGTGGAGAAATTGCAAGTACTGATTTACAAATCACAAAAGCATAGGTTAATGTGGCCCTAAAAAAATATCCATGTGGATAGATAAGAGATGTTAATTTTAAGCGCATGTCACCTTGCATAGACTACATTGTGCAGAGTTAACAGTTCTGGTCTTCATATCAAAAGGAATACCAAGTTACCCGAGATGAACTGGCCATAGTGAGAGGTGAAAAGACAAATAGGCTGGGACTTATTCCTTTAAGAAGGGAAAATCTGATTGGTGATAAAATAAATATTATTCAAAGTATGGAAGTATTTGACAAGGCAGAAAATGAGCAGAAAAAAAACTAGTGATCAGAAAAGGATCAGTAGAATTAAGATAGCAAAGAAAAATAATAAGTCTGGATCCAGTACTAAATTGGGGTAATGCACGTTACAACATTTAGGCAGAGACCAAGGAAAGTAAATTGGGAGCAGTTATTATTGGGTAAGCCCACATCAGATCTGTGGGAAACACAAAATGCTGGAGTAACTCAGCGGGACACACAGCATCTCTGGAGAGAAGGAATGGGTAACGTTTCGGGTCGAGACCCTTCTTCAGATCTGTGGGCATTTTTAAAATTAAAATCTGATGATCAGAGTTCAGGACCAGCATGTCCTGTCAAATGGGGCCTTAGAAGAATATAAAGCAGCCAGGAAAGAACTCGTGCAGGGTCAAAAAAATGTAATTGGCTAGTTCCAAAATCCCAATTTTATTTACACCTACCTTAAAAACAAGAGGGTAACCAGGGAGAAGGTATGACCATTCAAGGATAAAGAAATGAATTTGTGCTTGGAATAAGGATGATGCAAGGTAATTGAGCACTTTTCATCAAAGAGATGGACTAATAGCAAAATCAGTGTGAGGTGCATTAATATGCTCGGGCAGTTTTGAGTTCAAGAAGGTGGTGTTGGAACGCCAAGAGAATTAAGATGGATGAATTCCCCAGGGCCTGATGAGATCCATCCCATCTTATTGAAAGAGGAGGTTGGAGGGGCAGGAGCCTTGGTGAAGGTTTTTGTATCTTCTCTAGCCAAGACCTTGGAGGGCTGGAGAGTAGGCAACGTTGTGGAGGAATGGTGTCATTCTGGCCTGAGATCTGTGACCAGTGGAGTTCCACAAATATATCAGCAAGACAAAGGAGTTAGTAACAGACTTCAGGAAGTGAAGTGGTAAACATACCCCCAGTTTACATCGATGGTGCCGAAGCAGCTTAAAGTACCTAGGATGAAGTATCATCAGTAACTTGTCCTGGTCTAGCCATATTAAAGCAATGGCCAAGAAAGCACACCAGCACCTCTACCTCCTCACAAAGCTTATAAGTTCCAGAGGAACTTCCTGAGAAATTCAGCATGTCCCCAACAACTCTCGTCAACTTCTACAGTTGGTTTGGGAATAGCTACATCCAAGATCACAGGAAATTGCAGAGAATTGTGGACGCAGCCCAGCCCCTCACACAAACCAACCTCCCTTCCATTGACTCCATCTCCATTTTACACTGCCTCAGCAAGGCCACCACATCCTGAGGACTACGAGTGCCCCGGTCTCCGGGGAGGAGGCAGCCGCTCCAGACTTTCCAAGCCACAGAGGAATGTTTCACCCGACGCCGGAGTTCCATCTTCACGGCAAGAGAGCCCAGAAAATTATCGGACTGGCTGCAAGGCCACAAATGGGCCCCGACCTCGGGTGTTTCATAGAGGAAGAGGACTTAACATTCTGGTGCCTTTCCCCACAGTGGAAATTTTTGATTCTGCTGTGGGGACACGTTTGTGTTGAACTTACTTGTGCTGAGCATTCGTAAAAAGGTGGATGAGTTGAATGTGCAGATAGTTATTAATGAATATGATATAGTTGGAATCACGGAGACATGGCTCCAGGGTGACCAAGGCTGGGAGCTGAACATCCAGGGATATTCAATATTCAGGAGAAATAGACAGAAAGGAAAAGGAGGTGGGGTAGCGTTGCTGGTTAGAGAGGAGATTAACGCAATAGAAAGGATGGACATTAGCTTGGAGGTTGTGGAATCGATATGGGTAGAGCTGTGAAACACTAAGGGGCAGAAAACGCTAGTGGGAGTTGTGTACAGGCCACCTAACAGTAATAATGGAGTTGAGGATGGCATCAAACAGGAAATTAGAAACGCGTGCAACAAAGGTAAAACAATTATAATGGGCGACTTCAATAATAATAATAATAATAATACATTTTATTTATGGGCGCCTTTCAAGAGTCTCAAGGACACGTCTACATATAGATTGGGTGAATCAAATTGGCAGGGGTGCTGAGGAAGAGGATTTCCTGGAATGTATGCGGGATAGTTTTCTAAACTAACATGTAGAAGAACCAACGAGAGAGCAAGCTATTCTAGACTGGGTATTGAGTAATAATAATAATAATAATAATAATAATACATTTTATTTTTGGGCGCCTTTCAAAAATCTCAAGGACACCTTACAGAGATTAAGAAGAATAATAAAACATATAATTGGAATAAAATAAATAATAAAGACATCACCAAAACACAAATTAAAAACAGAATTTAATGTGCGTGGCCCCTTGGGCAAGAGTGACCATAATATGATTGAGTTCTTCATTAGGATGGAGAGTGACATTGTTAATTCAGAAACAAGGGTCCTGAACTTAAAGAAAGGTGACTTTGAGGGTATGAGACATGAATTGGCCAAGATAGACTGGCAAATGATTCTTAAAGGGTTGACGATGGATATGCAATGGAAGGCATTTAAAAACTGCATGGATGAACTACAACAAATGTTCATCCCAGTATGGCAAAAGAATAAATCAGGGAAGGTAGTGCAACCGTGGGTAACAAGGGAAATCAGGGATACTATCAAAACAAAAGATGAAGCATACAAATTAGCCAGAAAAAACAGCCTACCAGAGGACTGGGCGAAATTCAGTCCAGCAGAGGAGGACAAAAGGCTTAATTAGGAAAGGGAAAATTGATTACGAAAGAAAACTGGCAGGGAACATAAAAACTGACTGCAAAAGTTTTTATAGATATGTGAAGAGGAAAAGATTAGTTAAAACAAATGTAGGTCCCTTGCAGTCAGAAACAGGCGAATTGATCATGGGGAACAAGGACATGGCAGACCAATTGAATAACTACTTTGGTTCTGTCTTCACTAAGGAAGACATAAATAATCTGCCGGAAATAACAAGGGACCGGGGGTTAAATGAGATGGAGGAACTGAGTGAAATCCAGGTTAGCCAGGAAGTGGTGTTAGGTAAATTGAATGGATTAAAGGCCGATAAATCCCCAGGGCCAGATAAGTTGCATTCCAGAGTACTTAAAGGAGTAGCCGCAGAAATAGTGGATGCATTAGTGATAATTTTTCAAAACTCTTTAGATTCTGGAGTAGTTCCTGAGGTCAGGAGGGTAGCTAATGTAACCCCACTTTTTAAAAGGGGAGGGAGAGAGAAAACGGGGAATTACAGACCAGTTAGTCTAACATCGGTGGTGGGGAAAATTCTGGAGTCAGTTATTAAAGATGGGATAGCAGCACATTTGGAAAGTGGTGAAATCATCGGACAAAGTCAGCATGGATTTATGAAAGGTAAATCATGTCTGACGAATCTTATAGAATTTTTCGAGTATGTAACTAGTAGAGTGGATAAAGGAGAACCAGTGGATGTGGTGTATCTGGACTTTCAGAAGGCTTTCGACAAGGTCCCACATAAGAGATTAGTATACAAACTTAAAGCACATGGTATTGGGGGTTCAGTATTGATGTGGATAGAGAACTGGCTGGCAGACAGGAAGCAAAGAGTAGGAGTAAATGGGTTTCAGAATGGCAGGCAGTGACTAGTGGGGTACCGCAAGGCTCAGTGCTGGGACCCCAGCTATTTACAATATATATTAATGATCTGGATGAGGGAATTGAATGCAACATCTCCAAATTTGCGGATGACACGAAGCTGGGGGGCAGTGTTAGCTGTGAGGAGGATGCTAGGAGGCTGCAAGGTGACTTGGATAGATTGGGTGAGTGGGCAAATGCATGGCAGATGCAGTATAATGTGGATAAATGTGAGGTTATCCATTTGGGTGGCAAAAACAGGAAAATAGACTATTATCTGAATGGTGGTTGATTAGGAAAAGGGGAGATGCAATGAGTCCTGGGTGTCATGGTACACCAGTCATTGAAAGTAGGAATGCAGGTGCAGCAGACAGTGAAGAAAGCAAATGGTATGTTAGCATTCATAGCAAAAGGATTTGAGTATAAGAGCAGGGAGGTTCTACTGCAGTTGTACAGGGTGTTGGTGAGACCATACCTGGAGTATTGCGTACAGTTTTGGTCTCCTAATCTGAGGAAAGACATTCTTGCCATAGAGGGAGTACAGAGAAGGTTCACCAGACTGATTCCTGGGATGGCAGGACTTTCATATGAAGAAAGACTGGATAGACTCGGCTTGTACACGCTGGAATTCAGAAGATTGAGGGGGGATCTTATGGAAACTTACAAAATTCTTAAGGAGTTGGACAGGCTAGATGCAGGAAGATTATTCCCGATGTTGGGGAAGTCCAGAACTAGGGGGTCACAGTTTAAGGATAAGAGGGAAGTCTTTTAGGACCGAGATGAGAAGTGATGAATCTGTGGAATTCTCTGCCACAGAAGGTAGTTGAGGCCAGTTCATTGGCTATATTTAAGAGTTAGATGTGGCCCTTGTGGCTAAGGGGGTCAGGGGGTATGGAGAGAAGGCAGGTACAGGATACTGAGTTGGATGATCAGCCATGATCATATTGAATGGCGGTGCAGGCTCGAAGGGCCGAACGGCCTACTCCTGCACCTATTTTCTATGTTTCTATGTTTCTATGAACTCTATAATGTGTTGTGTCTATTTTCTTTAACCTTTTTTTTTAAATCTTTTTCTATGGTTTGTATGGAAACTTATTATCTATTTAATGTAAAGCACTTTGGTGTCAATGCGAGTTGACTTAAAACATGCTGTATAAATAAAACGCACCTACTTACTTACTTACATAATCAAGTACAAGTCTCACCCTGGTCACTGCCTCTTCTCCCCTCTCCCATCAGGCATTAGTTATAGAAGGGTGAAGATGCACACCTCCAGATTCTTCCAAGCTGTTATTAGGCAACTGAACCATCATGGTGGTGTTACCTTCACTACATGTTATGGAATTGACAAAAATAAATAGTGATGCTGGAAAGAAATTCTTGCTAATTTATTCCCTTTTTAAAAAAAATGTTATCCAGCTTCACAGACTCTTTGGTTATCCTTGCAGGTTCCTAATGGTTCCCGATCCTTGGGCAGACTATGCCTGTCAACATCATACACTTCTCTTTTTAATCTAAAAGTATTCTCATCATTTCAGTAGTCATAGCAACATATTTTTTCCCCCCCACATGGAGATTTTAACCTCCCAATGGATAATACATTCATTGAAAATGAAGGATTTCTTTAAAACATTTATTGTTAAAATGTAGAAATTTGGAAAGCATTATCACTGGCATAAACCTATTGGGTCAAATATAAAGTAGCAAAGTAGTAAATGCAGATGTAAATAAAAGGATAGACAAGATTGCAGGTCAGTGCAGCATTGGAGCACTGGGACTGAAGATTCCCATTTGAAAGACTGCAGTTAATTCCATTTAAACAAATACCTGACAAAATCACTTTGATTAAAAGAGAAGCAAATCCATTTATATTGAACGACAATCTCTAAATGTTTTCTTTATGTCCCTTGTTGCCAGATTTCATGGTTTACAATTGACGGTTGGAAACAAGCAGGATATAAGCAAACAATTTTAGAACATCCCATAACGTGGCAGTGTAAATGTGCACCAGCTGTCTCAAGAAAAGAATACCAGGTTTTTTTTTAAATATACAAATGGCTCTTCCAGTTGCACAAGGCCATGACTGGTAGTACCGACTGTTTCATTGTGTTCAATCGTAACCTTGGATGCTGTCCGTGTGGAGTTATATGCGAACATGTTCTCCCTGTGACCATATAGGTCCCCTCTTTGTGCTTCGGTTTCAAAGGACATGCAGGTTAGTGGGTTAATTGGCCACTGTACATTATCCTTTGTGTGTAGGATATGGGAAGAATTTTTTTAAAGGAACTAGTGTAAATAGTCAGTGAAGATGTGGGGAACAAGGTGCCCATTTCTGTACTATATCCCTCTGGTCTGGCCTTTCCAGGAATCTTACTGTGCAACGATAGACTCTTATCTTCCCACATTGGAGGGTTTGCAAATATAAATTTGCAATAATATTTGCACGTATTTAGCGTCGAGTATATCAGGTTATCCATTCCATAATTTGTGCGCAGAAACATTAACCGTACAGAATGAAGTCAGGCAATCTTTGCTAATGGGTGATGTACATACATTTGGTTGTGTAACATCCTAACTTGCCACATAGACAAAGTAATTTGCAACATGTCTGAAAAGTCCACATATGATAGGCACAAAATGGTGGAGTAATTTGGTGGGACAAGCAGCATCTCTGGATAGAAAGAGTGGGTGACATTTCGGGTCGAGACCCTTCTTCTCGACGCAAAACGTCACCCATTCCTTCTATCCAGAGATGCTGCCTGTCCCACTTAGTCACTCCAGCATTTTGTGCCTATCTGTGGTTTAAACCAGCATCTGCAATTCCGTCCTACACAGTCTACATATAACGTTGTTCACAAATGGCATGGGAAGGTAGACCATCACTTAAATGGTATTAGCTACGTTTCAAACATCTTGTCACATTGTACATCTGCAGGTGGTTTGCAGGTCCCTGCAGAGGGAATTTGTGCAGATGGGACAGCTGGCATTAAGATGTTGGCTTAATAGATTCGTATGTTTTTGTACACAAACAGATTCAATTCTTGAACAACAGACTGCTGGAGGAACTCTTTGGATCAAGCAGCATCAGTGGAGGAAAAGAGTGCCAACATTTCAGGTCAAAAGCCTGCATCAGGACCCTGCATGATTCCTTCTCCTCCTACAGATACCAGTGTACAGATACACGTATTTGACCAGTGGAGTTCCTCCAGCAGATTGTTTCTTCAGATTTCAGGATCTGCAGTCTATTGTGTCTCAAAATAGTCATACAGCATAGAAACTGTCCCTTGTGCCAACCATTAAATATCTCTTTACATCAAGGTTCATGGTTCGCCGAGCTGGACGACCCCTTGCCGGGGGTCGCCAGAGAAGCGCTCCGACCGCTGGCCTGCGGCCCACAACATCTTGGAGCCTTAGTCTGTGGAGCTTCTGACGACAGGCGTGGAGCGGACCCTTCATCGTGGAGCGGGCGTGGAGACCGCTTTCCGTAGCTCCCGCAACGCAACGTCTCCCGCCCGTGTCGCGGGGTTGGAACGACCGTACATCGCCCCGCGTGGCTTTAATGGCCGCAGGACATTCCAACGCCCTCCGGGGGCTCTGTGACTTTTGGACCTGGAGCGGGACCGTACATCGCCCGGCGCGGCCTTAAAATGGCCGTGAGACTTAACATGGCCTGTCTGGGGCTTCAACATCGGGAGAGAAATGGTGCAGGGGAGAGAAAAGACTTTGTCTTCCATCACAGTGAGGAGGAAATTCACAATGATGGATGTTTTTGTGTAAATTGAATTGTTTGTATGTCTTGTAGGAATTGTTTTGTTTCTATGGCTGTGGAAACAGAGTTTCGTTTGAGCCTCTCTGAGGTTCAAATGACATGGAATAAATATTGTATTGTAGTGAAGAATGCTGTGGTGGATGTCTGTGTTGAATTATGTTGTGTATTATGTCCTTTTTTAATTGTAAGGCTGCATGGTAAATTCATTTCACTGCACCTTATGATGCATGTGACAAATAAATTTGAACCTTGAACTTAAAAAACATTATTAATGTAAACAGAATGTCTCTTACTCAGAACAACCAACACATAAGTATGTAATTTCAATTACAATAGATAAATGAGATTACTTTGGATTTAATGTCTTCAATTCATTCATTATTGAAACAGTTACAGAAAACTGTCAATAGAATATTAAACGTATAATCATGCTGACATTACACTGCGGGGAAGAGTAACGTAAGGGAGAGCTGTGGTGGTGGGAGACTCCCATCAGAGGTGCGGACAGGAGATTCTGCGGCAACAGATGAGACAGTGTGTTGCCTGCCTGGTGCTAGGGTCCAGGACATTTCGTAATGGTGCACGACTTCCTCAAGAGTGAGGGGGAGAAGCTGGAGGTTGTTGTGCATGTTGGCATGAACGATATGGGTCAGCAGAGGAAGGAGGTTTTGCAACAAGATTTTATGGAATTGGGCAGAAGATTGAAAAGCAGGACCTGCAGGGAAGTGATCTCAGGATTGCTTCCAGTACCTCGTGCTAGTTAAGGTAAGAATTGGAAGAGAGATTATATGAATGTATGGCTGAGTAGTCGGTGCAACGGGGCAGGGATTCAGATTTCTGGATCATTGGGATCTCTTCCGGGGATGGATTGGGGGGGGGATGTATAAAAGGGACGGGTTGCACCTAAACTGGAGGGGGACCAATATCCTAGCGGGAAGGTTTGCTAATGCTACACAGGAGGGTTTAAACTAGATTGGCAAGGGGGTGGGATCTCGTGCAGGACAGAGGCACAGGAGAGGCTAGAAGTTGGTATGTGAGGGTGGTGTGGGAAATGTTAATGACCAGGATAGGCAAAAAGCCGGAGAGCGAGGAAGGAGGGTTTGTTTAAACTGCACGTATTTTAATGCAAGGGCCTTGACGGCAAGGCAGATGAGCTTAGCGTGTGGATAGGTACGAATGACTGGGATGATGTAACTATGACTAAAACCTGGTTAAGGGAGGGGCAGTGCATGGTTCCATGAAGGTCGAGTCGCAAGTAGATAAGGTGGTCAAAAAGGCTTTTGACACTTTGGCCTTCATCAGTCAGAGTATCTATATTACTAAATTTCTGATCTTGACCGCTTTTGGCCGACTGTGCTGCAATTCTCGAGAGAACGTTGCCACCTATGGCCGTCATTTTTGGCCACCTCGCTCAGAGCCCACCTCCGCCGTATGAGTGCGGAGGATTTTTTCCGTCGATGAAAATGGAAGAGATATTAATGTTTTTACAAAATTCCCCATTCTCTCTGCTGCCCCCGCTGGTGGCAGGGGGAGGGGCTATAAAACCAGGAAGTGTCGTGCCTCATTCAGTCTCTGCCAGACCAGGAAGCGAGAATGTCACGGCTCTCTGAGCTGCGAATAACACTGAACGCACGTCTAATCCACGGTGAGTCCCCTCGATGCAGCTGTAAAGTGGCTGCAGCCCTTTTTAACAAGTTTGTGTTCACAAAATGAATTTTGGTTGTCGGGTGTCTGCAGCCCCCCATGTGATGCTGGGACCCAACAGGTCCCACTTAGTCTAGTTGAGTATAGAAGTTGGGAGGTCATGCTGCAGTTGTATAAGATGTTGGTGAGACTGCATTTAGAGTATTGTGTTCGGTTCTGGGCACCATGTTATCGGAAAGATATTGTCAAGCTTGAAAGGGTTTAGAAAAGATTTACGAGGATGTTGCCAGGACTAGAGGGTGTGAGCTTTCGGGAGAGGTTGAGAAGGCTGGGTCTCTATTCCATGGAGCACAGGAGGATGAGGGGAGATCTTATTGAGGTGTACAAAATCATGAGAGGAATAAATCGGGTAGATGCACAGAGATGAAGGGGAAAAGTTTTAATAGGAATCCGAGTGATCATTTTTTTTATACACAGGGTGGTGGGTGCATAGAATAAGCTGCCAGAGGAAGTAGTTGAGGCTGGGACTATCCCATAGTTTAAGAAACAATTGGACAGGTACATGGATAGGGCAGGTTTGGAGGGTTATGGACAAAGCGCAGGCAAGTGGGACTAGGGTAGCTGGGACATTGTTGACCGATGTGGGCGAGTTAGGCCGGAGGGCCTGTTTCCACAGTATTATTCTATCTATGACTATGACATCTAATGACTCGAATTGCACTTTGAGTAGTGTCTGGTTGACATTATGCTATGAAGCATATTGTACACATTTTTAGTAAATTGCATGAATTTTACTTGTTTCCTAATGGATTACATTATTTAAAGCATCAAAATTTCAATTTTTGGGAGCATTTCAAAAATTAAATGATTTGTTCATGAATTCAATTATGTAACGAGACAAGAATCCAAAAATGGAGATAAGGAAAATTCACTTTGCAAATTTTACAGTGCATTTGTGTTGATCATAATTGTCAATTTGTTATTATTGACCTGGAAATATTAGTTGCAATAGAATTCATCAAATTGATATTTGGTTGTCCGAAAAGGCAAACATTTTCTCTTATCCTGTAGCCCTGCTTACCAGCTAGTATCAGACACAGGTATTAATAAACGTATAATATAATATAGCTTGCCTATTAGCTTCCAAATATTGCGGATAAGGCACCAGCTGCATCTGAAAAGCAAAATTACCTATAATTAGTTAGTTGCAATATTCAGGGTTACCAAGGCATGACATGAAACTTTAGTGTATTTAGAAGTTACATCAATAAAAATTATGGGTCAAAGTGATGAGTAAACATTTCATAACATAATTGATGTAGTAATCAAAGGACTTTGACATGAAATATTAGCTACATCTCTCTACACGGATGCTGCCTGACCCACTAGGATATTCAGCATTTTTTTGGTATTCGCCTCTTGAGCAAAGTATATTAGTTATTATGTGTTAACTGATTATATAATTAACTGATTAGAGTGATCCAGATGGCACCAAGTCTGATTTGCAGCATCAGTTCCAAAGCTCCACTGAGATTAGTACTATCACATTCAATGTTACTGAAAGGAAGAGAGACCCTATACCAACATTAAAAAGCTTGCATACAAGCCTAAAAACAAGGAACTGTAGGTTTATACAATAGGGCACAAAGTGCTGGAGTAATTCAGTGGGTCAGCCAACATCACTGGAGATAGACAAAAATGCTAGAGAAACTCAGCGGGTGCAGCAGCATCTATGGAGCAAAGGAAATAGGCAAAGTTTCGGGCCAAAACCCTTCTTCAGACCTCCGCCTAGCGGAGTTCGTCCTTACACTCAATAACTTCTCAATTGACTCCTCCCATTTCCTCCAAATACAAGGTGCAGCTATGGGCACACGCATGGGCCCCAGCTATGCCTGCCTCTTTATTGGGTTCGTCGAGCAATCCTTGTTCGAGGCGTACCAGGGCCCCATCCCCAAACCTCTACCTCCGCAAAAAAGAAATCTCATACAGCATTATTGGAGAACCGTCTACAGAAGGGACCTGACCTAAAATATCACCTATTCATGTTCTCCGGAGATACTACCTGACCCACTGAGTTACTTCAGTATTTTGTGAACTTTTGCACAAAAGCTTGCAGTGTAAAGATTTAATCAAAGAAAGATCCAGGGTTCCTCAAGGTTCCACCTGCTCTGCCAGCTGGACACAAATGCCATGGTTACATCCACAAGAAGGGGTTCCATCTACTTTGGGGAATCAAATTATGCAGCAGCAAAACAGAATCACTTTAAATTGGGGTTCCCAACCTTTTTCATCCCGTTTACCCCTGGCAACTTTAATAGCACATAACAATGTTATTTCACTTATTTGTGAACAACTAATGATGAACAGATACCAGAACCAAACAGTCAGTCAATGAGAAAAATATGTACAAATCCAGAATAAACAAATTTACCCCCTGGATAGGCAACATTTACCCCCTGGGGTAAATCTTTCCCAGGTTGGCATCCCGTGCTTTATGTAATTTTATATCCCAATGTTTTATTAAATATCCCAAGAACTTTAAGATTACATTTTTGTATTAATGAAAGGCAAAAATTACACCCTTTGATGGTTCTCCTAGTTCAAGATATCCAATTCAATATTCTTTAACTTTTTATATGAATACAAAATAAATAAATCAAAGTCAGTGGGGGAGACTCTCTGACTGGGGATCTAGTTAAACATAGTTAGTAAGTAAGATTTTACACTGATGTTCACTTCTACAACACTGTTATAAGTGTACAGCTGTACTGAATATGCCAAAAGAAATTGTGTTCTGGAAATACTCTAGGCTTTAGTGCCATCCTTTAGTTGACTGTGCAATTCAATAACATTAGATAGAGGCCAATGGACTGAACTTGGGCCAGGTCCATCCTACACCCATTCAATTAACCTTCACTCCCCTGTTATTTCCCCTTATCCCAATAAATATTTCCTATTCAATTATTTTACAATTGTTTTCTGATTATTACAGGTGAATTTTTATACACCAATCCCAATCACATATTTGGTCATTTGGTAAAGTAGTCCTCATCTGCCCTTTTGGCATTTTGGCCTATTTAAAATGTTATCATCTGTTTATTGCTTTTCTACTGACAGAAAATGCACCTTTTTATTTATTCCATCAAGCTATATTATACATCATTTTAAACACAACCATTACTTCTTGCCTCTGCTTGTTGAATAATCTGCCAGGTATTTCACATAAATGGCTCCTCATACCCGTATCATTTCAATAAATCTCTTCTCAAAGTCCTTAGCTTTCCTTCCTGTGTGAAAATCACAATACTTCAGCTGGAGCTTCCACTAATCCATGTGATTTTTGCTTATATTTATACTTTATAATTTATGAATCCTTGCTATTCAAACTACCTTTTTGACTTGCTCATGAATACTCGTACAGAATCTGATAACTTTATCAAATAATGAAAATGTCTATTCAAATTTTTCAGGAAGGAGAAAAGGCAATGAAATGTTCCACTTTTCAATGTTTTTGTCATTATCCCATAGCTCTTTGATGCACGTCTTGGGAGCAATAATGGATAAAAATACAAATCCTCATTCACTGCAAAATGATCGGTAAAAACCATAAAATGACTGCCATGTCTATTTAGAATTGTCACTCAAGACTCATTATGCACTTCAAATAATGTAGTCATCCTTACTGCTACTTAACTTAATGTAAAACCAATAAGTGAAACTTTGCTTTCCCATAACTTTAATGGTGTAAAACTTTAGATATCACTAAAAATATCTTTTCAGATATTTAAGATTGAATTGCAGCAATACTGGAAAGTTTATGCAAAATTATTTAAGAAATAACATGAAAAATTCTTAGAGGAGAGTTATAATAACAGAATTTTTTAAATTAAGACAATTACGGCTCATTTCCAGATACTAAATGATTAGATTTGAATTATTCAATTTAAAATCCCTTTGGATGAATTAACATCCTGCCAATAGCAAATTCATATTTGAAAACAAATAATGTTATGGATGCAATACAAAAACTCTTAAAAGCTTTATAATTCTTTGTATTTCTTGGACTACCCTTCATTTCTGCACAAACAAAAATGTACTATTTATAAACAAAAATTTTCATTATAACTAGTGATCTTCATTAAGATATAGTTTTAGTTCTAGGATGGTACAATTTATGAAAGAGTTAACACAAGGTGAAAAATATATTTTCTTTGGCACTGATGCTCTTTGTATTACACAGTTGTTTTATACCCATAGTTTCTATTGGAGTTCACATTTGCAAGATGATTTCTTTTCCAGTTGAATAGAAAATTATGTCTTGAAAAAAGGTTTTATTGAATCATCTGAATCAAGTTTACCTCAGATTTTCTTGACTTTATTCAAATAGTCTAGATCACAGGAAATGGAGGCTCTTGCTGAACAATGCTCTTGAATTTCACTCAAACCATTGCTATACGAATGCCAAAACACTGAAGATGAAGTAGATCCATTAGTATTTGAAATTCTAATCAATTTTCTCTGCCTCATCCATCTGCAAGAATAATAATTCCCTTGCCTCTGTGATCCATCTTACTTTTTCTGATTGGGAAGGGAAGGACATATCATATTTCTAAAAACTTCAGAAGGTAGCAACATAACGACAGCAATAAAAAGGGAATATGTTCAGGGCTACAGGGAAAAAGCCTTTCAATGATCCAGCATAGATAGAGTGAGCTAAAACGTTGTCCAGTGCACTAGAAATCTTTGTCACCCATCTCCAACTCTGATCAACCCAGTTAGCAAGCAAGCACGTAAAGGTTGAACAGTTCAAACCTCCCTAACAAAGATTAATCAATGCTCTGAATGGATTGCCTTTATGGCAATTCATAAAAGGTGACCCAATTCCAAAAATAACGTCAGTGCGGTCTTAAACATCACATCACTTAGCTGAAAAGCACACATGCTTCTCCGCAAAAAAAAGTGATAGATTCTGAGCAAATAAGAATTATTGACATGTCATAGTCCTGGGAGCAGTGGCATTCTACAGAAGCTATTAGTCTTTCCAGAATGAACTGTGCTAAAACAGAAATCTCACATCTCAACACCAAGGAAACTACAAGGCCACGTGTGATTTCATTTTTGCTTCAATTGTTGATATAAATTCTTGAAGATTCCTTGTAGATATGGAGTAAAAGTCACAATAAGATAAGAATAAACTTGTTTTAATAAGTAGCAGTTAATAAAGGATGTTTAAACATAAAATACTGGAGACAATCAGCCGGTCAGGGCACAGCAAAAGAGTTGCTACCTTACAGCACCAGAGATCCGGGTTAGAACCTGACTACAGGTGCTGTCTGTACGGAGTTTGTATGTTCTCCCTGTGAACGCATGGGTTTTGTCCGGGTCCTCTGGTTTCCTCCCACACTATAAAGATGTAGAGGGGGTGTAGGTTAATTAGCTTTGGTAAGTTGTAAATTGTCTCTCGTGTGTTGGATAGTACTAGTATATGGGGTGATCGCTGGTCGATATGGACTCGGTGGGCCAAAGAGCCTGTTTCCACACTGTATGTCTAAAGTCTATTCTGATAAAAAGTCAACCACCTTAAACCTCAACTTTGTACACTTTCCAGAGATCCTACCCGATCTGTTAAATAGCAAACATTTTGATTTCAACATCAGATTTCCAGTAGCTGTACATTATGTATTTCAACCAAGCAGATCAATCCCACACATAAACTACAATGCTTTATGGAACCAAACGCTCCTGGTCAATTTTTCCATTATTTATCTTCACCCGATCAAGGCAAATAATATTAAACATCCCGCTAACTTTTATGGGTCCTACTTTACAATTAAGCCACAAGTTCTCTCCAAAGCAGCAATGGAGTAGTACAGGTGGCACACGTGTCCCATAGCTCAGAATGCAGGGATTGACCCTGTCCCCCAGTGGAATCTATGCAAAGTTTGGAAGTTCTCCAACTGTGTGGCTTTCCCACTGGATGCTCTGGTTTCGTCTCACTTTCCAAAAACATGCTAGTTGTTAAGTTAGCCCCACCCTCGCCTTTCTTCCAGCTATCTCGTCTTCCCTTCTACCACTGCCGCTTCCCTTCTACAATCAGTCTGAAGAAAGGTTCCAACCCAAAATGTCACCAATCCACGTTCTCTTGACGTGCCGTGTAGGATGGAGCTGCAGGTGCTGGTTCAAACCGAAGATAGATACAAAATGCTGGAGTAACTCAGCGGGACAGGCAGCATCTCTGGAGAGAAGGAATGGGTGATGTTTCAGGTCAAGACTCTCATTCAGTCTGAAATAGGGTATCGAACCGAACATCACCCATTCCTTCTCTCTAGAGATCCTGCCTGGCCCGTTGAGTTACTCCAGCATTTTGTCTTCGTGGTAAACCAGCAGCAACATAGAAACATAGAAACATAGAAAATTCAAGATTCAAGATAGATTTAATTGTCACGTGTGCCTGATGGCACAGTGAAATGAATTTCCATACAGCCATACAATAAAAATCAACAGGACACAACACACTATAGAATTCAACACAAAACATCCCCACACAGCAGAATCAAAGTTCCCCACTGTGTGGGAAGGCACCAAAGTCAGTCTCTTCCTCCACTATTCCCGGTGGTCAGGGCCTCCCCAAGCCCTCCGCAATTGCTGCTACGGGCGGCCCGATGTTCAGGACCGCAAGACGGGGTGTTAAAAGTCCAATGTCGGGGCTGCGGGACGTCCTCAGCGGTGTGGACACAGAGTCGGCCCCCTCCTACCGGAGTCTGCGGCTCCCAAAGACCGCAGGCCGCGCCGGGTGGAGACTGCTGCTGGAGACCCTCTGCAAGGCGCCCCAGGACTCCACGATGCCGTTCAGCGCCGCCCGCGTTGGAAGCTCTCCGCACCAGAGCTCCAAGATGTTGGAGCAACGGCCCAACGCTCCGGAGCTCCAACGGCGATCCAGGTAGGCATCGCCCGCTCCGCGGTGACTCCAACGCTGCGCCGCCGCTGTAGCAGCCCTGGTCCGGTTCCCGGTCCCCAGCAGGAAAGGCCGCTCCGATCCAGCTGGTAGGCCGCGAGGTGGGGGGCGAGGACGCGACTCGGAGAAATAGTTGCGTCCCCGCCAGGAAGAGACTGGGAAACGGTTTCCCCCTTACCCTGCCCCCCTCCCCCACATAGAAAAGTAAAAGTTTCCCCCAACACAAGACTTTAGACTAACTAAAAATAATAAAAAGACAGAAATAACAGACAGGCTGTAGGTAGAGGCTGCTGCCAGTGCAGCGCCCCTAGTGGTTTATGAGGTGCAGGAGTAGGCCATTCGGCCCTTCGAGCCTGCACCGCTATTCAATATGATCATGGCTGATCATCCAAATCAATATCCCACACCTGCCTTCTCTCCATACCCCCTGATCCCTTTAGCCACAAGGGCCACATCTAACTCCCTCTTTAATCTAGCCAATGAACTGGCCTCAACTACCCTCTGTGGCAGAGAATTCCACAGATTCACCACTCTCTGTGTGAAAAATGATTTTCTCATCTCCATCCTAAAAGACTTCCCTCTTATCCTTAAACTGTGACCCCTTGTTCTGGACTTCCCCAACATCGGAAATAATCTTCCTGCATCTAGCCTGTCCAACCCCTTAAGAATTTTGTAAGTTTCTATAAGATCCCCCCTCAATCTTCTAAATTCTAGTGAGTAGAAACCGAGTCTATCCAGTCTTTCTTCATATGAAAGTCCTGCCATCCCAGGAATCAGTCTGGTGAACCTTCTCTGTACTCCCTCTATGGCAAGAACAGATCCAGGGGTCTAGTTGGTAGATTGATTTCCCTCTGCAAAGAACCCCTAATGTAGTTGTTATAAGACTCAAATGGACAGGTGAGTTAAATGGAAATAAGAGAAATGATTTCTCACTAGGGTTAAAGGTATTACATTTAGAACCAAGGTTACAGCTGTGTATTTGTAGTCATTATCTGGATATTAAATTTCACCTCCGCTCCCTTTCAGTTTGTTAGGAACCCTACGTAGGCTCCCTTCGGTCATGACTGACCATGGGTGATGCATCCTAGTTGTTGGCTGCTTGCTCCAAACCTCGGCTGGACCAGCGTCGCTTACAATGATGTGTGGTCGGATGCAAGCCTGGGCGATGTCATATGGAGGACAGGCTGTTGCCCATGCAGCACGTTCCCCCTCTCCATGTCGCTGATCAATCCAAAGGAACAGCAGGACCGTTACAGTTTGGCACCAGTGCCGTCGCAGGAGCTGCCAGAGCGAGGTTGTAGACAACGATGAACTGCCTCGGGGGCTCCGACTCCGGATTTTCTTGAGGTTTACTACAGAAGCCATTTCCATGACTGGATATGGCCACAAGGCAGTGGAGGTTTTAAATCAGTTTCCCCTCTCCTAGCTAGACTGCCTTCCCAGGCTGACGAGCCTCATCTACCCGAGACTCATGGGGGCGGGAGCGTCTACCTTCCCGTGCAGGTTTATAGCACCTGCCCACAGATATTCTGTAGAAGTGGAACCCTACATCCACAGAATATCCTGCAAGCAGAAACAATTTCTCTTTGTGTCGGAAGGAACCACCAATGCTGGTTTACACTGATGATAGACACCAAATGCTGGAATAACTCAGCGGGACAGGCACTATCTCTGGAGAGAAGGAATGGAAGGGTCTCGACCCAAAACGTCATCCATATCTTTCCCACTGAGTTACTCCAACAAATTCCCTTTATTCACTCAAAACAAACTTTGTATTTTTGGACAACCTCTTCTCTGAAGAATAATTCTTTTTGAGTCTTGCCAGCATAAGTTACCATTCATTCCAGTAAATACAGTATTCCTATATCTCCTCCAAGGCTTTAGTACCTTTCTTTGTACAATGCCCAACACAAAATGCCATATTCTAGCTGTCAAATTAAAATAGGAATGAGAAAGCCATGCAGGGAAATGGGGCAATACTTTGAAATGGAATAGTGGGAACAAGAACAAAAGCATGTCATTGATTGAGTGCCAATGTTCCACAAGACCTTACCTCTGGAGGTCTCTCAGTATTACACTCATTAATTCTGATGGATGCAGGGGCACAATCACATGGACAAGAGGAGCTCTGAAAATTAAAGGCAAAAGGAGAATGCACAGTTCCAGGTTAGATCTGGGGATAGGTTTGGCTTGGTATGTGTGGAGAATTAGGGAGAACAATGGCCGAACAGATGGCCTCAATATTAATGAGGTGCACTTGTTGATTGTGATGGACCAGGAGTGATGGATGCAAGATAACTGTTGTGGTGGGGGGAGGGGAAAGCAGCTATTCTTATTCACCAGGATGATCTCAGAATAGTTGATGGATTTGCCAGCATTAAACAATGCACAAAAGCACTTGATGTTGACCAGCCAGATCTGTTAATTACTATACAATTTGGCATCATGCTTCAGGAGAAGAGATTGATTGTGCAGATCAACAGTAGGGGGAGTGTTGACAGCTATAAATGAAATCAACCAATTTGGCCCAGGAATCTATTCAGGGGCGAAGAGGGAAGGAAGTGCTGTTAGAAGGTGATAGATTTTAAATGGAAATGAAGGGTGCAAGATGTAGATGTGATAGATATCTCTGACCGAGGCTCTAAAGTAATGGACATATGTGAATGAGAATGGTAAATTGGGGGGTTGTGCTAAAGGGAGAGTGTTTCTCTTGAATGATTGCATTTTTTGTAAATCTGCTAAAAATTGGAGAAGGAGAGTTTATGTGGAGGGAGCTCAGTAAACTGAAGGAAGAGGATCAAATTAAAACATTCACAGGGGATGTGGACCTGCTACGTGTAGGAATTGAGGGAAGGAGATTCTTGGTTAGGATTGAGGGTGCGGGAAAGCCGATGGGAATGTGGATAGATGACGTTTCAGGTCAGGTCTGATGATGAGTCCCAGCCCGAATTGTCATCTACCCATGTTCTCCAGGGATGCCACTCAGTTCATAAGAGATAGCAGAAGTAGGCCATTTGGCCTATCAAGCCTACTCCGCCATTCAATCATGGCTATCTATCTCTCCCTCCTAACTCCATTCTACTGGTTGTACCCCATAATACTGGTGACAATCTTTGCTCCTGGTGATGCTTGAAATATGAATCACAAGTGTTGTTTTCGATAGAAAGATCAGTGATATCAGATTAGTTTTTCTAGGATTACGGATATGAATGTGATAATGAATCCCTGGAATTTTTTTTAAATCTTGGAAGACAAAATATATTCTTTGCTCGTGGTTTCCAACAATGATTTCAGATTAGCATTACACTTTCCAAACATGCAGCTCCAAATGTAATGACGGCAGAGATTGATGTGATTCATGTTTCTGAAGATGCACCAATATGTGTAAACTTTTGTCTCAACTCACCAGGAGAAACAAACAAGAATCCTTTCCAGGAATAGCAAAGTAGCTGGAGCAAGCAACAGTGGCTTATTTCCAATTAAATTAATTCTAGGCATTTGGTGTCGTGAAAGAATGACTCATAGAAACTGGGATGTGATATGCTCAACGTTGTTGTATGTTACAGAGATAAATTTGAAGAATGGAAATCTCTATCTATACATAACTAATACACTGATCTTATCTTCCGGTTTGGTGGTCATTCTATTTGCGCAAAAACGGTACGCGATAGCGCTAAGATTTTTTGCCAGCTTACTCACCGTTCTCCTGTGCTGTGATTCCGATCAGTGGAAGCTGGTAAGAGTTATCGAGGTTTAAAAATCTTAAAAACCGTGCGTGCGTAGATCGATTGCCTCTCCTGCCATTCAAAGCCATTTGGATTGGTCCCTTCTACTGTCACTCCGCGGGGGTGGTCCGCCACTTCTTTACTGCAGCTGCGGGAGGCTCTGGATGGCTGGCTGAGGTCTCCAACCGGACACAATTTTTGGAGGGAGGGACCATAAACGGCCTTACTCGACCCGGCCCAGCCCAGCCCAGCCCAACCCAGAACTCTGAACCACTTCCCCATAGTACACTTTATTACATTTCAATCGTTTTCTCACTGATACTCCAATCAGGCAACAATCAGGCCAAAGTTCTTGCTAGTAAAATCACCTGCGCAGACCGGCTCATGATCAACACGCACTAGGGACTGTCAGTTACAACCAATTGTCGATTGGACTGGCACCGGCACCGGCCATCTTCCACAAACTGGTTGACAATCTGGTTGCTGGGATTCCGTAAGTAGCTGCCTACCTGGATGACATAATTGTCATCAGCCTGACAGAGGAAGAGTTCCTGCGGAACCTAAAACAGGTCCTCATGGCACTGAACAACCACGGCATGAAGTTGCGCATGGACAAGTGTGCATTCTTCTGACAACAGGTCACATATCTCAGACATGTGATCTCGACAAGTGGTCTGAAGCCATTGGAAGAAAGAGTGGATGCCATTGTGAAATTGCCGACGCACGAAATTGTGAAGCAGCTTGAAAGCTTCATTGGGAAGGTGAACTACTGTGGCAAGTTCATACCGGCACTTTCGACATGGGGCGCACCATTGAACAACCTGCGAAAACAGGACGTCGAATGGCACTGGTCCAATGACCATGCATTCACCAGGTTGAAGGAGATGCTCACCTAGAAGACGCATTTGGTCCACTATGACCCATCGAAGCTGATCTCGCTGGCCGCCGATGCATCGCCGTATGGTCTTGGAGCTGTAATCTCACTAACGGCACCGAACGGCAAGGAGGAACCAATCATGTTCACATCCAAAACGCTGACGACCGCCGAGAAAAACTACAGCCAAGTGGAGAAAGAAGCACAGGTGATCGTGTTTGGTGTCCGGAAGTTCCACCAATATTTGAGTGGGCGACATTTCCTGCTCATCACCGACCACAAGCCACTGCTGACTATTTTCAGTCCGGAGAAAGGTTTCCCGTCATGACGTTGCAGCGTCTACAACGTTGGGCCCTGGTCATGATGGGGTATGATGACCACATCATTTACCGACACTCTGCCGAGCCTGCCAATGCCGATGCACTGTCTTGTCTACTGATTGGACCAGACCTGACATTCGATAAAGAGGAGGCAATTATGGAAATTGAGACGGACGTGATCGTGCTCAAAATGCGGGTCATCGCCGATTTACCCGTCTCCACAAGGACGGTCGCCAAATATACAAGCGCAGACCGCATTTTGACGAAGGTACGACATTTTGTCACTCAGGGGTGGCCGAACAGTCCTAAGCTGGACAAGGAATTCCACTCATTCCAGAATGCGCAAACTGAAATCTCCTCAAAGGATGGCATTCTGCTCCATGATTGCCGAGTGATCATTCCGACGGAACTGTGATCGCTAATTCTGAAAATGTTGCACAAGCGACAAATTGGAATTGTGCAAATGAAGGCGTTCACCCGCATGCATGTGTGGTGGCCGAATATCGAGACCGATATAGCCGACCACTGCAAGGACTGCACACCATGGTCGTCATGGAAACCCATTCGAAATGGCCACATGTTATCCAAATGAATAAGTATCCAACCACCGAAACAACCACTTCTGCGCTCGACAATTTGTTCGCCATTTGGGGATTGCCCTTAACAATCGTAAGCGACAATGGATCCCAATTTGCCTCGCAAATGTTCGGTGACTGGTGCAAACAACACTCAATCGTGCATCTGACATCAGCACCTTTTCATCCACCATCAAATGGTGAGGCAGAGCCGCTTGTATGTCTTCAAGCAGGCCATGAAACGTGCTGTAGGAATTGAAAAGAGATCGAAACAATTGGCATTGCATGATTTCTTACAGCAATATTGAACCGTTCCAAACTGCACTACCGGTCGATACTCCAGCGGAGATGATGCTCGGACGTAAAGTGCGCTCTCCCCTATCAGTTTTGAACCCAACCCGTAACTCTTATACGGCGCGCACTAAGCCAACAAAGTCAAACAAGTCCAAATTCGACATTGCGGGAATTTAATTGTTTGGGGCCACACTTGTGGAAATGAATAACTAGTGCCTTTCCTAAATATCCTCCTCCGCAAACCTCTCAGCCTGACCAGGTTGTCCAACGTATATTCTTGCAATCACCCTTTCCGTTTGTGAAAAAAAACTAGTTTAAAGATAGTTCACTTTCCAATCTCAAGACAATGTTGTATTCAGTCTGTTCCGTCTCCTGCCGTGTCCGCCTGCTTGCTCTGAACTTCCAGTAAAATCTGGGATTGATTTAAATTTGAATGGAACTGGTACTAAGATAAAGGAGTCTAATTTATGCCCCAGATATTTTGTACAGCTTTATACTTTCTTTCTCATATCCAGAGTCATTAATATTTTTTGTAACTGACTCTAACTCTTATCTGGAGCGAACAAGTAGATTAGCGATAGTGAGACCCAGGGCAATAAACGTATTCTTCACATACTTATTTGAATATATAATGTACTTTCATTTGACTCTCTCTCTTCAACACATGAATAAAAAATATTTGCCTGGAAATATGTCTGTCTTCGTCTTTCAAAACACATATCAGATAACTTGTATCAGGCTAGGGAACCTATTCTTTGGGAGATTCGTTACCAATATTGAATAGACCTTAGAAATACAAAACTTGCCAAAGCGAGTAAGGATGTCAAAGGATACAACAAGATATTTCCAACTAATCCACATGGGTGGTAAAATAGTAGTTGGAGCTTAATCAAGATTATACAGAGACATTTACGCAGAGGAGGTATTGAGGAAGGTACTATAAAAGACAGACTGATACATGGATATAACCATATAACCATATAACAATTACAGCACGGAAACAGGCCATCTCGGCCCTTCTAGTCCATGCCGAACACGTATTCTCCCCTAGTCCCATATACCTGCGCTCAGACCATAACCCTCCATTCCCTTCCCGTCCATATAACTATCCAATTTATTTTTAAATGATCAAAACGAACCTGCCTCCACCACCTTCACTGGAAGCTCATTCCACACAGCCACCACTAGGAAAGGTTTAAAAGGATACAAATCAAACATGTGCAAATAAAACTAGCTTAGATAGGGCTTTAGTCAGTATGGACGAGTTGGGCCGAAGGGCCTGTTTCCATGCTGTGCAACAGTGTCCACTCCAACCTGCAATCACCCATTCACAAAGGTCTATGTTATCCCACTTTTTCCATCCACTCCTTGGGGGCAATTTATAGAGGTCAATTAACCTAAAGCACACGAGAGGAAACCAGAGCACTTAAAAGGAAACCCACACGGTTGACAGGGAGAACGTGCAAACACCACTCAGACACCAGAGGTCAGGATTGATCCCAGGTCTCTGGTGCTGTGAAGCAGCAACTCTACCAGCTGCGCCACAGAGGAATGCTTAAAACAAAAGGAAATCACAGAAGTGGTAGCCAGGCCTATGCTGCATGGTCAACATGAAATACAAGATGCCAGAATCTCTTTTTTTTTTTAATAATCTTTTTATTAGAGGCAGGTACATATCATTTTAAAAACATTATATGTTTATCATTCCTACATTACTAATATTATCGATTGATATTAACTCTGCTTCTAGTATTTTTTTTTATATAGATAGAAAATGAGAAAGAAATTAAAAAAAGGAAGAAGCATGATAAAGAAGAATGGAATCATTTACTAAAAATACAACACTGGAGATACGTTTGTAAATTATAAAGTATAACTTTACATCTAATCCTTAATTCGAGTTTCAGTCAGGCCCCCGTGCCGAACCAGTCTGCCCCTTCATGTAGTGAATAAATGGAGACCATATTCTGATTAAAAAAAAGTTCTTGTTTGTCCATTAAGACAAGTCTGATTCTTTCCAAATGTAAGGTCTCCGACATTTCCACAGAGGTGCCAGAATCTCTGAGCAGGTTAGGCAGCTGAACTCAAACGCTGATCCCGCTTCACCACAGACACCCCTGATGTGCTACTGTAAATGCTTCCATCATTGTCTGTTGCTCGTTCACATTTCCAGCATCTGCAGTGTGTTGCAGGCCATCGGATGGTTGTGATTCATGCAGTCGCACTGCCAGGAGGATAGGCAGATTGTGCAGTTTGCAGCAAAGCCCTGATTTCCTACTATGTATTTATTTCACTGATATTGAAACACACGGTTCACAAATTGTTTGACAATTATATCAGACTAAGACTGATGAAACCAAACCATACATAATATACAACCAATTTCACCGAGTAGGTTTGAACATTGTTCAATACAAAATAGTGGATTTCAAATATCCTAATGTAAAATTATTAGGGGCAGCTTTATACACGAGCTGTCTCTCAACGTGGCCATTCAGAATAGTCACTTATTACATGAAGTGCTACCATGGAGACAAACTAACCTGCAATCTGAGATAAAAGGTCAACTCCATCTCCCTCAATACTGATGCTGCCTGTTCCAGTTCTATTTCAGATGGATTACACCTATAGACTTGTGCTTTCAACAGAGAATTCTGCAGTCTAATAATTTAATGCAGATATTGGAAGCCTGACATTCAACTTTTAGGCAGAGTAGAACACTCCAACCACAAAATATCACCAGAAGCAGCGTGTAGCTCTATTTCAACATGCAGCACAAATATCACACAGCATCAACTCTCATTGGAACGCAAAAAGAAGCCCCATGAAACACTGAGGATGCTCCGCGTTTGATAAATCTACCATAGAGTCCAACTCATATATGCTGACCAATTTGTCAATCTTAGCCAATACCATTTGCTGGCATTCGAACCATATCCCTCTGAACCTTTCCTCACCATATACTTGTCAACATTTATTTTAAGCATTGTATATGCACCCACCTTAACAGCTTCTTCTAGAGACTTGTAGCATACACAGGGCACATAATGTGTGAAAAATGGTGTCCGTCATGTTGCATTGAAATCTTTCCCCCAATCTGAAAACGACACGATGTTTACACACCCCTACCCTGGGAAAGTAACTATTCTCTTATCTATGCTCTTCAACATTTTATCTACTTCCATAAAAGTCAGCCTCAGTCTACTAGGTTTCAGGATAAAAGTCTAAGGCTATCCAGCTTCTCCTTGCATATCAAGCTCTGCAGTCTGCTAACATCTTCAGAAATCATCTCTGCACCCATCACTGCTTAATAAAATCCTTCCTACATCCAGAAGACCAGAAATACACACAATACTCCAAGTGTGGTCCCTCGTACAATTGTGACACGACGTTCCAACTCCTGTACTCAACGCCAGACTGAAAAGGGCATTTGACATGCTTGCCTTCATAGAGTCCAGGGTACTTTAGTGGTGGTGAAGATATCACAAGTGGAATAGTTAGGAGGAATGTCTAAGAAAGTAATTGGGCTGATGTGCTTTCTTTATCACCAGATCACTCTGAAGGGACCAGGTTGGGTTGCTGTTGATATGGATGACGAGCACCGTGAATCTGTCAGCCATGTCTGTTGCTGTGAACCCTTCAGAGTGATCTGGTGATAAAGAAAGCACGTCACCCTAATTACTTTCTTAGACATTCGGCATGTCCACGAGGATTCTCTCAAACCTTTACAGATGCACTATAGAAACTATTCTGATGGGATGCATATCAGCCAAGGACGGCAACAAGCAAGTGTTCTGAACCATCTGAAGCTGCGGTGAATGGTGTGTACAGCTCTGTCCATCACAGGCTGTCATTTTCTTACATTGAGTGCTGCATCAGGATGCCTGCAACCCTGGCCATTTCCTTTTGATTCTACTCCCTCAGGGAGAGGATACAGGAGCTCGAATGCCCACTTGTACACTTGCCAGCTTCTTCCCCACTGCGATCAGATACCCGAACTACTCACCTCCTTGCTTGCATATACTCTTTCTCTTAACGCAATCTCTTTTGATTATTCTGATATTGTACTTCACGGTTTTTGTTGCTCTACGTCGGGCTGCGCTACAATGTTTGCATCATGATGCTGTTTTGCATCCATCCTTGCATTTATTGTTGTTTTGTCATTGGGGTATGTATACAGTTTACTCTTGCACGCTGGTGTAAATGACATAATATGAAATGGATAATTGAATGAGAAAAACATAGTATTTATTTTAATGGTGATTTACAAAATACTTATAGATTACAGATACTTATAGATTTGACAGGCTGGATGCAGGGAGCGAAGTTATACCACTTGACAGGAAGTCTAGATCCAGGACACAATTGTGGATTAAAGGATAGGCTATTTGAGACTGGTCATTTTATTGAACCTTTGGAATGCTTTACTCAAGAGGTGTTGTGGACTAAAATAAATTTCTAGATATGCAAGATTAGTGGATCGGGTTGAAAATGGAGCAGAGGCAAGTTAGCCATCATTTTGAAGGATGGAACCAGCTAAAAAGGTCAGATAGCCTACTTCTGCTTCCAATCCCTATATCGACAATAAATTATCCAAAGCCCTCAAGTCACCCCACCCCTGGGAATTTGATTTCAGGAATTGGACTTCACCCAAGCCAAAGCTCGAGGAATTTTCATGAAATTTGTGCCTGACTCTAGGCCAAACCTGGAGAATTCCCAACGTTGAATATCCAGCACCAACAATCATATTGACCTGGGTATGGTAACAGTGAAGGTGCACTGTGAAAGAGTGAAGGGTCTGATCCAATATGGCAGGCTGCACCTATCCTGCAATTCATATGAAATTAGCACTAAATCAGTAGCCCGAGTGTCCAAATAACAGGTGACTCAGAGCTTAATTTTGCAGCCAATTACTTAAAAGCAGCAGTAAGTATACAAACAAGTTGGATTAAATTGTTACTGCAATTATCCAATTGTCAATAGATGTGTACTAACCATGCCACTGCAATCAATCATTTCCATTATATTGAGTCCCTTTAGTTTTACACTATTTCGTTTTTCACTGCCCAGAATTAAATTTGTTTTTTTCCCTCCCATACCTTTCTGAAACACTCACATACACTTATAACCCACTTTGTATTCACAAATAAAGAATTCAGCTCAATAATCTTAAGCATTGTCATTACAGAGATTTTTAAATGCTTTTTTCATATTGCTTATTCTGCAATTAATGGAACCATTAATTCAGTATTGTATCTTTCCAATACAGGTACTCATTTCAAGACACTAATCCACAAACAAACTGAGCAACGTGGACGATACTAAGAAAGGAGTTGATTTGCAACAGGATAAACAAAGCCACTGATCAGCAAAATCCATTTACACCCACTGTCACCAGCACACCAGATCTGTAATATATCCCATCTACACAACATCCACTGGGCTAGATTGTTCCAGCAGCACTCCCCAAACCCATGACAGTGACACCAAGAAGAATAAGGCGGAAGGCACATGGGAACACTTTCACCTCCAAGTCACACAGGATCCCGACTCTTCATTCTTTCATGCAAATCTTGGAACACACTACACAAGAGAGTTTATTGTCATGTGTCCCAGATAGGACAATGAAATTCTTGCTTTGCTTCAGCACAACAGAATATAGAAGGCATGAATACAGAACAGATCAGTGTGTTCACATACCATTGTCTAAATATATACACACATGAATAAATAAAACAGATAAAGTGCAAATAAACAGATAATGGGCTATTAATGTTCAGAGTTTTGTTTGAGTCGAGTTCAATAGCCTGACGGCTGTGGGGAAGAAGCTGTTTCTGAACCTGGACGTTGCAGTCTTCAGGCTCCTGTACCTTCTACCTGTAGGTAGCGGGGAGATGAGTGTGTGGCCAGGATGGTGTGGGTCCTTGATGATGCCGTCAGCCTTTGAGGCAGCGACTGCGATAGATGTGGGAATATCTTCCCCAGATGAACTGCAGTGGTTCAAAGGAACATCACAGCTCAATCTACTCTAGGGCAATAAGGGACGCACAATAAATGTCAGCCATGCTAGTGACATTCACAACCTAGTGATTCAATGAAAAGCACTTCCTGCAGAATCATGTTGGCAACACTAAATTTATAGTTGGAGATTATATACTCAAGTTCTTAAGGCCTCCAAAAAGGTATAGCACGTCTCATTATAGTAAGCTGTACTTGCTCAATTATAACAAGAAACCTGATGGCATTGGTTTTTTTTTGGGTTTTGTTAAATAAAGAGTATGACAAGCACAATAATCCTACAGTCAGAGAAACAGAACACAGAAATCAGATCCATGGATAAATATTACTATATTTCTAAATAAAGCACATTTTTATGGTTAGACACAAAACGCTTGAGTAACTCAGGTCAGACAGCATCTCTGGATAAAAGGAATAGTCGACGTTTCGGGTCAAGACCCTTCTTCAGAAGCCAGCATGACAATTGACAATAGGTGCAGGAGTAGGCCATTCGGCTCTTCGAGCCAGCACCGCCATTCAATGTGATCATGGCTGATCATCCCCAATCAGTACCCCATTCCTGCCTTCTCCCCATATCCCCTGACTCCACTATCTTTAAGAGCCCTATCTAGCTCTCTATTCAAAGTATCCAGAGAACCGGCCTCCACCGCCCTCTGAGGCAAAGAATTCCACAGACCCACAACTCTCTGTGAGAAAAAAGTGTTTCCTCGTCTCCGTTCTAAATGGCTTACCCCTTATTCTTAAACTGTGGCCCCTGGTTCTGGACTCCCCCAACATCGGGAAAATGTTTCCTGCCTCTAGCGTGTCCAAACCCTTAACAATCTTATATGTTTCAATAAGATTCGCTCTCATCCTTCTAAACTCCAGAATGTACAAGCCCAGCTGTTCCATTCTCTCAGCATATGACAGTCCCACCATCCCGGGAATTAACCTTGTAAACCTACGCTGCACTCCCTCAATAGCAAGAATGTCCTTCCTCAAATTAGGGGATGAAAACTGCACACAATACTCCAGGTGTGGTCTCACTAGGGCTCTGTACACTGCAGAAGGACCTCATTGCTCCTATACTCGACTCCTCTTGTTATAAAGGCCAACATGCCATTCGCTTTCTTCACTGCCTGCTGTATCTGCATGCTTACTTTCATAGACTGATGAACAAAGACCCCCAGATCCCGTTGTACTTCCCCTTTTCCCAACTTGACGCCATTTAGATAGTAATCTGCCTTCCTGTTTTTGAAACCAAAGTGGATAACCTCACATTTATCCACATTAAACTTCATCTGCCATGCATCTGCCCACTCCCCCAACCTGTCCAAGTCACCCTGCATTCTCATAGCATCCCCCTCACAGTTCACACTGCCACCCAGCTTTGTGTCATCTGTAAATGTGCTAATGTTACTTTGAATCCCTTCATCCAAATCATTGATGCATATTGTAAATAGCTTGGGTCCAGCACCGAGCCTTACTGTGTCACTGCTTGCCATTCTGAAAGGGACCCGTTAATCCCTACTCTGTTTCCTGTCTGCCAACCAATTTTCTAACCATGTCAGCACTCTACCCCCAATACCATGTGCCCTAATTTTGCCCACTATCTCCTATGTGGGACCTTATCAAATGCTTTCCGAAAGTCCAGGTACACAACATCCACTGGCTCTCCCTTGTCCAATTTCCTAGTTATATCCTAAAGAAATTCCAGAAGATTAGTCAAGCACGATTTCCCCTTCGTAAATCCATGCTGACTCGGATCGATCCTGTTACTGCTATCCAATTGATCGGCTATTTCATCTTTTATAATTGACTCCAGCATCATCCCCAACACCGATGTCAGGTTAATTGGTCTATAATTCCCCGTTTTCTCTCTCCCGCCTTTTGTACAAAGTGGGATAACATTAGCTACCCTCCAATCCACAGGAACTAATCCTGAACATTGGAAAATTTTCACCAATGCATCCACGATTTCTAGAGCCACTTCCTTAAGTACCCTGGGATACAGACCATCAGTCTACCCAACACCATTTCCTGCCTAATGTGGATTTCCTTCAGTTTCTCCGTCACCCCAGATACTCTGGCCACTACTATATCAGGAAGATTGTTTGTGTCCTCCTTAGTGAAGACGGATCCAAAGTACCTGTTCAACTCATCTGCCATTTCCTTGCTCCCCATAATACATTCACCTTTTTTGGTCTTCAAGCGTCTTAACTATTTTTCTCCTCTTCACATACCTAAAGAAGCTTTTACTATCCTGCATTATATTCTTGGCTAGCTTACCTTTGTACCTGATCTTTTCTCCCCGTTTTGTCTTTTTAGTTATTTTCTGTTGTTCTTTAAACATTACCCAATCCTCTGGCTTCCCGCTCATCTTTGCTACATTGTACTTCTTCTCGTTTATTTTTATACTGTCCCTGACATCCCTTGTCAGCCACGGTCACCCCTTACTCCCATTGTATTCTTCTTCCTCCTAGGAATGAACTGATCCTGCACCTTCTGTATTATTCCTAGAAATACCTGTCATTGTTGTTCCACTGTCATCCCTGCTAGTGGATCTTTCCAGTCAACTTTGGCCAGCTCCTCCCTCATGGTCCCATAGTCCCCTTTATTCAACTGTAACACCGACACCTCCGATCTACTCTTCTCCCTCTCCAATTGCAGATTAAACCTGACCATATTATGGTCACTACTTCCTAATGGCTCATTAACCTCAAGTCCCTTTATCAAATCCGGTTCATTACATAACACTAAATCCAGAATTGCCATCTCCCTGGTAGGCCCCAATACAAGCTGTTCTAAGAATCCATCACAAAGGCACTCCACAAACTCCCTTTCTTGGGGTCCAGTACCAACCTGATTTTCACCAGTCTACCTGCATGTTGAAATCTCCCATAACAACCACAGTATTACTTTTACTACATGCCAATTTTAACTCCTGATTCAACTTGCGCCCTATGTCCAAGCTACTGTTTGGAGGCCTGTAGGTAAATCCCATTAGGGTCGTTTTACCCTTAGTTCGATCCATTATGACTCCACATCTCCTGTTTCAATGTCACATCTTGCAAGGGACTGAATGTCATTCCTCACCAACAGAGCTACCCCACCCCCTCTGCCCACCTGTCAGTCTTTTCGATAGGAGGAATACCCTTGAATATTCAGTTCCCAGCCCTGGCCCTCTTGCAGCCATGTCTCTGTAATTCCCACAACATCATACTTGCCAATTTCTAACTGAGCCTCAAGCTCGTCCACTTTATTTCTTATACTTCGCGCATTCATACACAACACTTTGACCTCGGTATTCACGTCCCCCCGCGCAAATGGCCCTGACCTTCCTCTTTTATCCCTTCTCGAACTTTCCTTCCCATTAATTCGAGAATCTTTTGTAATTTTTCCTGTACTCACTTCCCCTTCAACTCCATCTTTATACTCCCAATTTGTCAATCCCTCCCACCACACGTGTAGCCCTAGCAAACCTGCCTGCCAGAATGTCGGTCCCCCTCCAGTTAAGGTGTAACCCGTCCCTTTTGTACAGGTCACCCCTATCCCAGAAGAGATCCCAGTGGTCTATAAATCTAAATCCTTGCTCCCTGCACCAGCCCCTCAGCCACACATTCAGATCCCCTATCTCCCTGTTCCTGTCCTCACTAGCACGAGGTACTGGAAGCAATCCAGAGATAACCTACCTAGAAGTCCTGCCTTTCAGTCTTCTTCCCAACTCTCTGGACTCATGTCCTTCCTCTTCTTCCAGATGTCGTTTGTGCCTACGTGCACAACTACTGCCAGCTGTTCACCTTCTCTCTCGAGGATGTTCTGAATTTGGCTCGTGACATCCTGAACCCTGGCACCAGGGAGGCAACAGACCATCCTCGCGTCTCGTCTGCCACCACAGAATCTCCTGTCCGCTCCTCTGATATTGGAGTCACCCACCAGCATAGCTCTGCCCGACACCGGCATCTGCAGTTCTTACCTACAAATGTTGATTGTTTACAGGTTATATTTCGAACAGCACTCTAAAATGATGTGTACATTCCAGTCTTCCACACCCTGTCATTTTTTTTTTATTTTTTTTTTTTAAATATAAAATAAATTTAGTTTGAACGTGTTTTTAACTCCAGGTTTGCAGTTTATGAGAATTTATCCCAGTGACTGGCTGTGCAGTGTTCTTCGTGGGTCTTGCTGCTTGCAAGGAATTGTTCCAATCTCACAGCTAATAGCCATCAGCATCAGGAAAGATTAAATCCGTGCACAGAGATAACTAGATATTTGTGGGCAGCTATCTTATCTTAGATCTGGAACGCACCTTCACGTTGCTGTGGCTGAAAATTACAGGTCAATACATTGTACTACATTTTTCGTGGTTTTAATTGTCTGGGTATGATGCAAGTAGCTCAATTGTGAAATAAAACAAAATACATCTTAAGAATTTGCACGAAATTACGTCAATGAGAATGTGGGTTTTGCAACATTGTAAATGTTCAAGACCCTTCAGCTGTTGAGCATTCCCCATTCCCTTTGTCGGCTCATTTGGTAAATTTTGTAGAGCTTGTATACCAAGTGTGTTATAACAGCCTGTGCTCTGTCTGGCTGCTTCTGGATGCTTTGTTTTTCTAAAGATTCGTTCCTCACCAATGTGCAAAGTCAGTCATAAAACAGTATACTCATCTCAATCGAGTCAAGAGTCAAGTGTGTTTTATTGTCATATGTCACAGATAGAACAATGACATTCTTACTTGCTGCAGCACAACAGAATATGCAAACACAGTATGATATGACAAACGAGAGAGAGAAAAGACGATGATGCCAATTTTCCTGGAATTACAGTCATGGACTCAGTCGTACAGCACAGAAATAGACCCACAATTCGTCTCTGCTGACAAGATGCCCTATCTACATTGCTCCCATTTACCTTGTTTGGCCCATGTCCCTGTAAACATTTCCTGTCCAAATGTCTTTTTAATGTTGTTATTGTACCTGCCTCAACCATCTCCTCTGGTAGCTCGTTCCATAATTTGAATTAATTGGAAATGTTCCACAGTTACTTGCTTCCAGCTCCTCGTCATTTCTTAATACTGGAAGAGATGTTTGTTTGGTTCTTTTGGGAAAATAAGACAGGAATTGACCTAAATTGGAGCACATTCGGTTACATTAAGCACATCAATCATTTCTCTTAGTAAAATTAGGGCAATTTTGAAAGGCACACAGTCTTCATGGAAAAATATGGCAAATATTTTAGCATTTGTTTACAAACAGATGTGCCAACATGAATCATTCAAAAATACATAATTACCCACCTCTCCCTAGATAACTAGCCTGATAATATTCACTACCTAGATTGACACATGAATAATAGACACTTGGGCAAGGTATTGAAAGGTAGCTGTTAATCTGCATCACAACACAATAATAAAAATGAAATGAAAATCGATCCTTTTATCCTTCATCTAAAAAAGTCTTGCTGAATATTTTGCAAGTCAATCATTTAATACCCATATCTCTTCATTCTTAGTAACCACAAAGCTCTGATTCTCCAGGATTCATTGAGGCTCATTGTCCAATTTAGCATCTGCTGTATAATTTCATAATTTTCAATTTTAGCAGTGTCATTTGATATCTGAAGTGTTTTGACCATCAACTCTGTGCTGTCTCTCTGCTGGAGTATTAAATGCTAATTTAATTCTTCTGCAGTCCACAAGTAACAACCTGGGCTTCAAAATATTTTATGACTGCATATTTCACTCCAGATACAGTACTTCAGCAAACTAATGTTAAACTGAGGTTCCAATGTAAATGGAATGCTTCACTGCTGGGGTTACTATCTTTCAAATTAAACTTGAAATGAAATCCTCAAGAGCTCATTTAAACAAAAAACATCTTTCATCAATATCACGCGATTAAATCACAGGAATAGATGTTCTGAAACACAAATAAATCTGAAAAGGAACCAAATTGCTGGCAACATTCACCAGGCCAAGCAATGTCTATGGGATAAAACAGGGTTAACATTTCAGGTGAAAGAATCTTTGCCACAACCTTGAAAGGAAGAACAACACATTTTCCATTCCAGAAGGGTGGTGTCAGGATGGAGAAAAAAAATGAATGAATCTCTGGTATGGAGAGGCCAAAGTCCTGACCACACCCATAAATTATTCCTATGATAACCTTAGAGTCACATTATCAGAGATTTTTTTTTTGCTGTAATAATTCCATCCCTTCCCCAGCCTTTCTGCATTTAAAACCAACTAGTTTTCCCTCTCATGCAGTTTGACAGTCTTCACCTCGAGACATAACTTTGTTTCCCTTTCCCTAGAATTGGTTTTCTGCTCATGAATGTTTATGAAACTTTGTTATGCCCAAGTTGCCTCCTTCAATGGCATTTACATAGAGTTGGCTGTAAGGTGTCTTGGGGTGTTCCAGTGGAGCTATGTAAATGCAGTTCTAGTCTCTCCCTTCTATAAAAAAGCTTTACTGTATCTTTACTGTATTCTTTATTTTTATTTTTATTTTATTTTTATTTTATTTTTTTATATAAAGCTGTCCGAAGTATACTGATACAAACAATCCAATCGATTAATTGACTTTATCAAATGAATTCTTCCCAAGTCAATTTATATAAAGTTCTTCACATGAAACAGTTAGCCAAAGTCTATGCGGCAGAGACAAAAAAAGAGGTAAAGAGATATACAGCATGAAAACAAGCCCATTGGCTATCTTTGTCCATGCTAACCAAGTTGGCATGCTGGGCTAGTCCTATTTGCCTATATTTTGCCCATATCTTCCAAACCCTTCCTATCTGTTCAAAAGTCTTTTAACTTAGAAAAAACATTTGAGATTCTGAACTTAAGCAATATTTGACAATATGTGATCATATTTTGGTTAAGTGTAACCATTTGCTCTTACCTCTGGGCTGCTTACAAATCTACATATAGATCCGTGCATACTTAAGAATACCTGTAGCATGTTTATTGTTCTGGTCCTAGTTATTATTGGTCCTAATCATTTAAAAACTAGTAGGGAGCTTTAGCTTCTTGGTCCATCATTATCTTATTGGCCCAGCATAGTGGAGCAGCAGTAGATTTGCTGCTTTCAACGCCGGAGACTCGGGTTCAATACGGACTATGGGCACTGTCTGTACGCACATTGTATGTTCACTCTGTGACCTGTGTGGGTTTTCTCCAGGCCCTCCGGTTTCTTCCCACACTCCAAAGAAGTACAGGTTTGTGGGCTAATTGGCTTGGTAAAATTGTAAATTGTCCCTAGTATGTGTAGGATAGTGTCAGTGTGCAGCGATTGCTGGTCTGTGAAGATTTCGTGGGTGAAGGGCCTGTTTCCACACTGTATCGCTAAACTAAACCTTAGTGAAAAGCTAGTGACAGAAATGTTCCAAATGGTATTGTATATAGTGAATAAAATTAAAATGTCATGGAGCCGTACAAAAAGAGGATGCCTTCCTTTATGTTTATAGAGTTAGGACATCGGTAAATAGAAGTTATGCTTGATCTGTGCCAGTATCCAGATATCTTACATTGACACGTCCAGTTAACTTTTACATTGTGTTCAAGAAGGAACTGCAGATGCTGGAAGATCGAAGGTACACAAAATTGCTGGAGAAACTCAGCAAGTGCAGCAGCATCTATGGAGCGAAGGAAATAGGCGACGTTTCGGGCCGAAACCCTTCTTCAGATTGATCGGGGGTGGGGGGGAGAAGGAAGGAAAAAGGGGAGGAGGAGGAGGAGCCCGAGGGGGGGGGAATGGGAGGAGACAGCTCGAGGGTTAAGGAAGGGGAGGAGACAGCAAGGGCTAGCAAAATTGGGAGAACTCAACATTCATGCCATCAGGATGCAAGCTGCCCAGGTGGAATATGAGGTGCTGCTCCTCCAATTTCCAGTGTTGCTCACTCTTGCAATGGAGGAGACCCAGGACAGAGAGGTCGGATTGGGAATGGGAGGGGGAGTTGAAGTGCTGAGCCACCGGGAGTTCAGGTAGGTTATTGCGGACTAAGCGGAGGTGTTCAGAGAAACGATCGCCCAACCGCCGCTTAGTCTCCCCGATGTAAATCAGCTGACATCTAGAGCAGCTGATGCAGTAGATGAGGTTGGAGGAGATACAGGTGAACCTTTACCACACCTGGAACGACTGCTTGGGACCTTGAATGGAGTCGAAGGGGGAGGTGAAGGGACATTGTGTTTATCACCTTATAAGAAGGAGTAGTGAAATTACAGTATAAATTCCAAGCCCAACAGTGAATAAACTATGAACAGAAATGACACAAATTTGTATTTTATACACGAGTTTAAAAAATTACTCTTGAGTTACAAAAAATTACAAACATTTTAAGGGGTTGGACAGGCTAGATGCAGGAAGATTGTTCCCGATGTTGGGGAAGTCCAGGAGAAGGGGTCACAGCTTAAGGATAAGGGGGAAATCCTTTAAAACCGAGATGAGGAAACTTTTTTCACACAGAGAGTGGTGAATCTCTGGAACTCTCTGCCACAGAGGGTAGTTGAGGCCAGTTCATTGGCTATATTTAAGAGGGAGTTAGATGTGGCCCTTGTGGCCAAGGGGATCAGGGGGTATGGAGAGAAGGCAGGTACGGGATACTGAGTTGGATGATCAGCCATGATCATATTGAATGGCGGTGCAGGCTCGAAGGGCCGAATGGCCTACTCCTGCACCTAATTTCTATGTTTCTATGTTTCTAAAAGGTTAATGAATGGGTTGACCCAAGTTCAAGACATTAAGGGAACCAGAGGAGAAAGAGATGGGTGGGAGGTGGAGGAAACCAATTTCTTCTGGCTAGCAAATCCAGGATTATATGACATAGCATGAAGTTAGAGCCAGGTCCTTTAGGAATGGAGTTGCACTTATCTCCTACGTAGAGAAAGTGCGAGAAGAGTTTTGGAACTCTTCTGCAAATAACAACTGATATGCACCAGTTTTTTTCATTATAAAAATGAGATTTACTGTTTTTTTTGCTAAATGGGTGAATTGAAGAACAAGACAAAGGCTGGTCAAAGGAGCCAGGTCAGAGGTCATTCATGGAAAATTCTCAATGGGTTAGATAACCATCTTGCTTTTTTTTTTAAAATAAATATCCCATTTATTGCATCCACTATCCCTTTCATTTTCTTCTCTGTTGCAATTCATCTTAAACCTTTCTCCTCACTGTTTTAGAGTTGTTTTATATTGAGAATGCCCAAATCTTCAAATCAAAGCATTGGTCTTTTCCTATTCACCAACAATAAGGTTCAACATTATTGCTAGCACAATTAGCAATACCATATTGGTTGCCCAATCTGCCAGATTTTCTTTTCCATTAAACTCATCTGTTTCAACTTCCCCGAATAACATGCCCCATCACTGCAAGATTGGAATGGATATTTGTTAATGCTCAAGCTACATATTACATCCGAACCATTCTCACACCTCCAACATAACTTCATCAGCAATGCAGCAGAAATCCCATTTAAAATTATATCATGCTTGCAAAATTTGGCTTGCAAACACTGCATATTCTAGTTAGGGATCGAATGAGTAATATGCTTGAATTTGACTGCCCTTCTTTATTTCATTATACAGGTCATATTGAAATGTAACATTTCTCTGTTGCATGGACCTGCATTTGCTAAATCCTATGCATTTGCTTTCATGATTAATCTGTAACCAAGTAATAAAATCCATAAGGAGCTTGCAACTGCCATCCCCTTTGGATCTTGTCATCTTGTGCTGGAACTAAACTGCAAGGCTGGTTGAGTAGGTCAAGTTGCAAGATTTAAAATGCATGGAGATCGACATTCGAACTACTAAATTAACGTTACTTACCACTATTCCTACTCAAAATAATTGGGGTGATGAGCGAGGATGCACTATTGAACATCAAGGGTCAGAGAATTGGCTAGAACTCTACGAGGGTGATTTTAAATACATGCTCATGTCGTGTTTAAAGCAAAAAGTGAATGTATGGCACCTATCCAAATCCATCAACAGAAGGGCTAAAATGATGTCAGATGGCAAGATGCCCACAGTTAAATGAATGGAAGAGAGTTCCTCCAAACCTTACACCAATTCTAAACTGGTCACACTCCATAGGCAGTGTTTAATTGGTACGAAAGGAATTTGGCTGTTAATTTACTGCAGGAGATCCCACTGTCCCGTAAATGAACAAAATAAAATGATATTCCCCATATTTTTGCGATGGTCTAAAGTAGAATATAAATTTTAAATAAATATTTTGTTACTTGCTTATTTCTTCAAATAGTAACCTACTTCTGTGGTCACATTCAATTTTCCTTTACTTGTGCCAATTTTCCTTTATCTTTCTTCATTTTATTAGGATTGGTTTTACATATATCGACATTTATTAAATCACCCCCCCTCCCCAAAAAAAAATTTGAAACAGATGCATTTTCTAATGTTATATTTGGAAAAAAAGTAAACTATCAAAAATTGACTTTGATCTCTTTATTTTTCTATAGGAATTGATTGCAGGTTAAAACATTTATTCTGCAGGCTCTAGTGTCACAAAATCGAATCTGCACAATAGGTCTACTGTAGTCAGTGGGCCTTGCTTATAATGTGCTCCTATAATCCAATTCTTCTGAAGGAAAAAATAGCAATTTGACCCACAAATCAATAGCAATCGTGCCATTAGGAGACTCTTAAAGTCTCTTTGCAGCAATTAATTTTTTGATTGAATTTTTATTTTTTCCAAGTATTGAAGGCTTATCTAAGCTTCTCCATGCAGTGCAAGTAAATTCTCTGACTATATTTTGATGGAAATTAAAATTGCTGCAGCTGGAAATTAAATATTCAGTAAAACTTAATTGCTGCAAAGAAGGTTTAATGGTCTTCAAACACAAATTGATGGCTATAGATTATTAGGAAGTCACTATTTATTTCATCATAATTGCAATCGTGATCATCTTAAGCCAACAATAAGCTTGTTTATCATCTGCCCTGAGATAGATTTTTGGATGGTTCTTTAACAAGAGTCAACATTGTTTTATTGTCATGTGTCCCAAACAGAACAATTAAATTACTTGCAGCAGCACCACACACACACACACTGATATGAATGAAATAAGGATTTGCAGTTCTGCTTCCCCATGCTCTTTCATGCCCTTCTAAATTGTCATAATTTTAAAAATTCATATCCTAAATGATAACAGTTTCTCTACCCAGAGATCTTGTCAGATTTGCTCATTATTTTGAATGATTTGTTTTTATTAACTTTAATCAAGCTTTTCACTTATAACCCAATGTAATTTTTGGAAGTCCACAATTTTAACCACAATAGCTAATCCTCTGGATAACAGAAGGGAAGGTGGAAACATCAGTATCGGTGGTTAGCTACAAAGTCTGAAGGATGATATCAGCCAATAATCAGTGGTAAAGATGGCAGCAGAGGCAATCAGAAGCAGGTCAAATCATTTCTAGTCAAAGTAACTGAAGCAAAATGGCCACAGGGTGATTCTTCAGTAAGTGTCTACTTTGCTGTCCCGCTATTTGATGCTTTTTTTTTTTAAGGAAAGTCCGTAATTCTATCCCATTTCTTCTTTTTCTATATTGTTAATAAACATAATCCTCATAAATAGGGATTAAACCCTGAATGAATAAAGTGTTGTTTTTTAATTTTTTTTCCCCCCCATGTTCGATGCCCCCCCCCCCCCCCCCCCGAAAACCACATGTCCCGATGGTTACTATTGAAATTAAGTCTGCATATTTAGTTAATGGGGGATCTATCTGAAATTAAAATACTTTTAAACTTTGATGAAATTACTCCAATTACCGGGACAATAAATTTTTGAAAGATTTATAATTTTATCAAGAACAGAGGCTTTTTTTTTTTTTTTTTTTTATTTTTTTTTTTAAGGGTGATAAATATTTTAATTATTAATACCCATCTTGTTTCCCCCCGCCCACCAGGGAACAAGGGGTGAAGAGGGCCGGGCGTGGAGAGGGACATCAGGTCACGGGAAGATGCGATGGCTGCAACGGCTTTGTGTCCGGCTGGAGCTGGAGATCGGGGGTAAGTAACCCTAGCCCCAACCCTAGCCCTAGCCCCAACCCTAGCCCCAACCTTAACCACAGCCCCAGACCTAACCCTAACCCTAGCCCCAATGCTAGCCCTAGCCCCAACCTTAACCACAGCCCCAGACCTAACCCTAACCCTAGCCCCAACCCTAGCCCCAACCTTAACCACAGCCCCAGACCTAACCCTAACCCTAGCCCCAACGCAAGCCCTAGCCCCAACCTTAACCACAGCCCCAGACCTAACCCTAACCCTAACCCCTAGCCCTAAAGATAGTTTTAGGCATCTCCATCTCCGTGATGCTCCCAACTTGATCATCTCCACCATGCTGAGTCATATGCGTCACATGAGTATTTTATGCTCATAATGTGTAAAATAATACCAACAATGACCATAATTATCAATTATAATTGATAAATGAACAGTATGCTTCTGCCTATTCATCTGAAGTTAATACTGTTTTAGAGGAAGTTGGTGAAAAGTTATCTGAAGGTTACCATTCTTGCTGAAAATCACTTTTTTCAGCAGTAAACTGTTACGAAGGTTTAAAATCAATGCGTTAGACTGAAAACATTTTTTTTTTAGTGGTTTATTTGAGGAGGATACTATAAATTTGAAAGACTGCAACAAAATATTTTATATTCTTAAATCAGTTATATTTTGCAGTGTTGCTCATCATAAAAATGACAGATATGACTGAATGCAATGGGCAACCTGGAAAAAGAGGAAAAAATAAATTAAAGGCTCTAAAGGATTGCGCCAAACATATTTTTCCCCATAGTAGAGATCTTCATCTATGTGAAACAAAGCTGCAAAAATGTAAGTTTCATTTTCGGGTTTCCAGAAACTTAAAAGTAGGCACTTACTGAAGAATCACCCTATCAGTGATTATCAGTGTAAGACCAAGCCAGGTTACTAAATCATGACTGAAGCTTCCTCGTGGCGATCCCCGGAAACGGCGACACGATGCACTCTGTGACGTGGCGGGCGACCAATTCCGTCAACATGTTGGACGACGACAGAAGTCAACAGCGTCTGACACACGAGCGAACGAACTAACAAAAACAACACAAAAACAAAACTAAAATTGGATTCCAAAGCAAAACAAATACAAAGCAATATACAATGTAGAAAGCATTTTAACTTCTACTCCCACCCTAACCTCTCTGTCCTGGGCCTCCTGTATTCTGGCAGAATGAGACCACACGCATAGTAGAGGAACAGCGCTTCATATTCTGATTGGATACCTTACAACCCAGCTGTGTAGAATGTCCAATTCTACAATTTCAGGTAACCTCTCACAAACCCCACCCCTCAAACAAAAAAAACTCTCTTTCCCTCTCCCTCCCACCATCCCCCTTCCCTCCCCCTCAAAACGTCACCCATCCATTTTCTCCAGAGATGCCGAGTCACTCCAGCATTTTGTGTCCTTGAAAGATGTAGTGAAGAAAGCGAATGGTATGTTGGCTTTCAGAGCAAAAGGATTTGAGTATAGGAGCAGGGAGGTTCTACTGCAGTTGTACAGGGTCTTGGTGAGACCACACCTGGAGTATTGCGTACAGTTTTGGTCTCCAAATCGGAGGAAGGACATTATTGCCATAGAGGGAGTGCAGAGACGGTTCACCAGACTGATTCCTGGGATGTCAGGACTGTCTTATGAAGAAAGACTGGATAGACTTGGTTTATACTCTCTAGAATTTAGGAGATTGAGAGGGGATCTTATAGAAACTTACAAAATTCTTAAGGGGTTGGACAGGCTAGATGCAGGAAGATTGTTCCTGATGTTAGGGAAGTCCAGGACAAGGGGTCACAGCTTAAGGATAAGGGGGAAATCTTTTAAAACCGAGATGAGAAGAACTTTTTTCACACAGAGAGTGGTGAATCTCTAGAACTCTCTGCCACAGAGGGTAGTTGAGGCCAGTTCATTGGCTATATTTAAGAGGTAGTTAGATGTGGCCCTTGTGGCTAAGGGGATCAGAGGGTATGGAGAGAAGGCAGGTACGGGATACTGAGTTGGATGATCAGCCATGATCATATTGAATGGCGGTGCAGGCTCGAAGGGCTGAATGGCCTACTCCTGCACCGAATTTCTTTCTTTCTTTCTATATATCTACACATATATATATATATATATATATATAAGGGACAGAAGTTTATCTATATCTTTACGCAGAGAGTGGTGGCGGTGTATGATCTATATCTATATCTATAAATAAATATAGGCATATGGATAGAAGGGAATAGGGTTCTATATGCAGGCAGGTGGGACTATATCTATATGGACTTGTATATGGCCTATCCGTGCTGTAATTGATGGTTATATGGTTTATAGCTGATGCATATTGCATATTCTGCTATCTTTTCCATGAACTGTCATATTTGCTACTTAATATACACAGCTGATCTTTTCAGCCTCTTCTGCTGGTTCTGGAGAGGATCCAGAGGAGGTTTACAAGAACGATCCCAGGAATGTGTAGGTTAACCTATGATGAACATTTGTCAGCACCGGGCCTGTACTCGCTGGAGTTTAGAAGAATGAGGGAGGACCCAATTGAAACGTACAGAATAGTGAAAGGCTTGGCTAGAGTAGATGTGGAGAGGATGTTTCCACTAGTGGGAGAGTCTCGGACTAGAAGTCATAACCTCAGAATTAAAGGACGTTCTTTTAGGAAGGTGATGAAGAGAAATTTCTTCAATCAGATAGAAAAATAGGTGCAGGAGTGGGCCATTTGGCCCTTCGAGCCTGAAGAGCGAAAGACGATGGTGAATCTGTGGAATTCTTTGTCGCCGAAGGCTGTGGAGGCACATGGATGACTACTTTGTTAATTAATTCCTTGGAAATCTAAGTATTATCAAACTTAAATATCAAAAGTTATGAAACAGCAAGGTGCCATTTACACCCAAACTAACCATCTGGAAATGGAGGCAAAGAGCTATAGATACTAGAATCTTAAATAGAACACAAAGTGCTGGAGTAACTCCAGCAATTTGTGTTCTAACCATCTGGAAATCTTTCGTCACTCATTTTAGCATTAAACTCAATGGATTTCTCCCAGCTAATGAAACTGAAGATCCCAGATGCATCAAAATACAAAGCTAAGAATCTCTTACTGGTATTTGGCAATGGCAATATGTCGCATTACCATTATTGAAGAAGACAAGTTAAAACAGAGAGAATATGTAGAGAGAATTCGTATTTTGAACCAGTGGAAAAAGAACATAATCCACATTCACAATCGACTATTGTAACCACAACCACATGTATTCACATACAACTAGCCCCTCAAGCCTGATCCTCCCTTTAATAAAATTACGGCTGGTCCAATCTTGATTCCAACATCACTTTCCTGCCTGCCCCCTTGCCTCTTGGCTCCTTTGAAACTTAAATATCTGCCCAAACTAAATACTGTTTATTGAATGACTGTTCCAGCACAGCTCTGTGGTAGGGAACTGCAACAATTCGCAGCCATCGGAATTTATTCCTGCTTACCTCCATCTGAAATGCACCACTTTATTCCAAAACTGAGCTTCCATTTCCAGACACCTGGTGAAACCATTCTCTCAGCCTCTAGCCTTTAGTCATATTTTTGTATTATTCATGCCCATTCACCCGTTTGATTTCAAAATTACTCTCGCACTTTGTGTCTATTTTTGCAAACATCTGCAGTTCCTCGTTTCCAATTATTGCCCTCTTCTGATCTCATAAACTGCATTAGGTATCTCTTTGTAAGAGTCCATCGATATTGTGTAATTGCTTAGGAATCCATGGCAATACATGCAGAGTTAGAAAACTACCATTACTGATCTACAGAAAATAAAATATGACATGAAATATAATCTCCAGCATGCACTCTTGATCGGCAAAGCCCCACAATGCAAAATTGAAAGTTGCCTTGCCAACATTTTCTTGAGAAGCCAGCATCCAAATAAGGGTTTCGGCCCGAAACGTTGCCTAGTTCCTTCGCTCCATAGATGCTGCTGTACCCGCTGAGTTTCTCCAGCATTTTTGTGTACCTACTCATACTACTTGGTCATTCCAATTTTCAAATGTACAAAGAATGGCAAAAGCTGAAATGCCTGTTACTGCTTCTGGGAAGAAGCTTGCAAGATTAGTCCTGGCTTGAAGGAGAACATATAATCAGCACTGGGGGGTAATTACAATGAGAACCAGTTCAATTGCACCCAGCCTTTATTAATTAGCTTAATTGGCCTGTTCATGACAGCTTGTACTAATTCAGTTAAGATGTCATAACCGTGCTTTCTAGAAGAATAGTGCCTGAGAACTCCCATAGCTCCAGAGTAGCAATTATTAAACAATGTCAAATGGTTGAGTATAACATGCAGTGGGTGAGATTGACCCGGAATCAAAACTGTCCTCTTGTGACTGTATTGGTTGAAACCCTTCTTACTTGTTGATTAGTGTCTCATTTCAGTCATTTCATCGTACCAGAGAACACTGTTCAAATGCATTAATTTTCTCCAGATGCTTCACTCCAAAAAGGCCAAGTCTAACTGGTATTGAGAAGGAAAAAACACAAATAACAAAAATTCAACAGTAAATAATGCTTAAAATATTGACAAACAGGGAAAAACTGCAAATGTCCTTTGTATTAGCATGTCAAGCTGGAAAATGGACAGCACCACATTAATCAATGTTATCCCATTTCCAAGCCAGGGCACAGCGTTAATGAACACTTCTCCATATCATGCTATGTTGACATGACAACTGCTTAGTTGTTGCTTTCCTCGCTGTTATTTCCTTATCACATTTTACTTCCAATACCATCAACTCATTACAATTCTCAGCACAATCCAAAACATTATGAGGCACATCAGTTGGTAGGAGGCCACCTGTTTTCTTCCAGCGAATGATCATTCAGCGCTGTATCTTTATGAAGTCCGTTTGCAATGGAGATGTGTCGGGAGGAAATGCAGACGCTCGTGTAAACCGAAGACAGACACAGTAAGCTGGAGTAAATCAGTGGGTCAGGCAACATATCTGTAGGAAAGGAGATGGGCAGGATTAGCCCCATTCCAGAACCAAAGCAGGTGCCTGCATACACCGTTCACTGAGTTATTATGCCGAGCAATAGCCTGTGCGAATACTAACTACATCATTCACTTACTTTACTCACTTTACTGTGAAACTATTTTAATGATCACATTCTTCAGTCTGTGCTTAGCATGTTGTGCCTATAGGTACAAATATCAATTTTACGCAAGAACGTTCACCGTTTCAAAGGTCAATGCAAATGACGCAGCTGGTAGAGATGTTGTCTCACAGCACCAGACACCCAGGTTTGATCCTGACTTCAGGTACTACCGGTGTGGAGTTTGCACATTCTCCCGTTGACCACGTGGCTTTCCTCCAGGTGCTCTGGTTTCCTCCCACATTTCACACCGACAATTGGGATTGAAGGTGAATTGGTCTTGTGTTTAATTGCCCCTAATGTCTAAGGAGTGAATGAGAAAAAAACTAGTGTGACTGGATGATCAATAGTGGGCGTGCACTCGCTGAAGAGAAGAATAAAGCAAGTCATTTGCTCCAGTTGCCTTTTACAATGTTTCCTTCCAACATTAAAGAAAATCATTCTAAAATCTTCCTCACTATCAACCAACTTTTATCATTGCATAGGTGACTGCAAGCGCACCAGAAGTGAGAAATGGATTTGGAAAGTCCAGCAGATCACTAAGACCGATGATGAAAGAAGATAGTCTCCACCCAAAATTGCCCAACGCATCACCGGTTCCACGCTCCCCTCCATTGAGTCTGTCCAAAGCAAGCGCTGTCTGCGGAGGGCGCTCAGCATCGCCAAGGACTGCTCTCACCCCAACCATGGACTGTTTACCCTCCTACCATCCGGGAGGCGCTACAGGTCTCTCCGTTGCCGAACCAGCAGGTCGAGGAACAGCTTCTTTCCGGCGGCTGTCACTCTACTCAACAACGTACCTCGGTGACTGCCAATCACCACCCCCCCCCCCCGCCGGACACTTATTATTTTTTATTCAAATCGTTTGCTATGTCGCTCTTCAAGGGTGATGCTAAATGCATTTTGTTGTCTCTGTACTGTACACTGACAATGACAATTAAAATTGAATCTGAATCTGAATCTGAATCAATGTTGCAGTGCTAACAATTTTGCCTGTACTATATCTCCTCACCTAATCCTGTACATTTACGTAGAAGAAGAATGGGACATAAAGCAAAAGAAAGACGTGCAGGTTTGTAGGTTAATTGGCTTCTGTAAATTGTTCCTAGTGTGTAGATATAACTAGTTTGTACGGGTGATTGTTGGTTGGCACGGACCTGGAGGGCTGAAGGGCCTGTTTCCATGCTGTATCTCTAAACTGAACTAAATTGAACTAAACTACAGAAGGATAAGGAAATTGCACTATATCCCTAATTACCTTTTACAACACCACACTGCATTCACCAGCAATATAAAAGGGGAAATATTCAAAGTTGAATGCTAGGCAATAAGATGAAATGAAGCTTATCTTTAGAATCATAAGAGGTTTATTGCACAGAAGGACCACATTACATTTTTTGGACCCATGCCTGTCAAAATTATTAAATTGAGTTCTCCCTGAGTATTTAACGGAAGGTTACTGTTTAGCCCCCTTTAATTTGTAATTCCCCTGCTTCATTAGCTAGTGAATATTAAAGGTGAGATGAGCAGAGTTGTCCTTTCTCCTCAATAGCCAGACCCGTTTGCACGGTCCTTACTGAATGTGTTGAGCAAACTTGTTCCAGACTCTCAGCATTTCTTTAACTTTGTACATTCCTGTTGCAGTCTGACATGGCTTCTCACCGAGTCCGAGCTTCCTCACGCGATTCTAATTTAGCATGAGCTTGGACAGGAAAGTATTATGTTTTTATTGAAACCATGAAAAGGCTGTGGCACAGATACAAAGAATGTAACTGATGAGTGTAAGCTTAAAACAAAACCCTCAAATGACAGCTTGAAAGGATGCAAGGCACAAAAAAGCATGACAAATAGAAGAAATATTTAAAAGCCAATTTTCCAAAGACACGCACCTGGCATGGCAAACCATTATACTCACCGAGCGAAAAGATTGGAAACCGCGTGCACATTCCACACTCTTTCCCTTCCTTAAGAGTGAATATTCTGGGGTGCAATGATGGATTCCCCACAGTGCTCGACAAGTACTGTATTAAATTTAGTTTCTGTAAGCATTTAAATATCCCGAGAGTTGTGAATCAGTGGAATTCTCTGCCTCAGAAGGCAGTGGAGGCCAATTCTTTGGATGCTTTCAAGAAAGAGTTAGATAGAGCTGGGGTCAAGGGATATGGAGAGAAGGCAGGAGCGGGGTACTGATCGTGGATGATCAGCCATGATCACAGTGAATGGCGGTGCTGGCTCGAAGGGCCAAAATGCACCTGCACCTATTGTCTATTGTCTGTACCTAAAACATCCCCCCAGGTACATACCCCAGCTGATCAAAGGAACTTTTTTTCTTCCGAAAATAAGGATGGTGGAAATTCAACCCCATGCAATAATTACATTTAGTGGCACCTGGGCAGGCTTTGTTGCTACATTTTCATTTCTTTTCTTACCCTTCCTAATCTGTACCTCAGTACACATGGCAGTAAAGCACCATTGATCCATCAATCTTTGTTAACAATTGTTCATTTCCCGAGATATGAGAAACTGCTGGTGCTGGATTCTTTGGTAAGAAAACAAACTGCTGGGGGAACCCAGTGGGTCAGGCAGCATCTGTGGAGGGAAATAGACGTACAACCTTTCAGGGCTGAAGAAGGGTCCCAATCTGAAATGTGTCTGTCACAGATGCTGCCTGATCCTCTGACTTCATCCAGCAATTAGTTTTTTTGTTCACTCATTTTAGTTTTGCAACTCTTGTAAGTTACTTAAGTAGAGTAAGCAATCATACTAATTGTAAAGCAAGTCAAACAAGTTAATCATGGGGGGTGGGGGGAAGAGAGGGAAGCATTTGACCCTTTGGCACTTTGAAAGAGTTTGGATATAAGTCACAGTTTCATGCTCTGATTGTTTCAGCAATGGTTGCCTCGCCAACAGTTTGTCTGTCCCTTCCTTCGTTTGTTGTTTGTTTGCATGTATTAAATGGATGTTTTTAGTATTCGTTAGCTTATTTTATGTAGGGGTGGGGGGGGTTTCTAATCTCTTACCTCAACGCAGATGCGATTTTTTTCCATATTGTATCTCCGTCCGCACTGCAGCCTAACATCGAGGAGTTGGCGGCCTTTGCTGGAGACTGCAATCGAGAGTGTAACCGTGGGTGCATGCAGACTTAACATCATGGAGCCCGGGGTCTCTGGTCAGAGAACGACTTCGGGAACTTCAAGCCCACCCTGACACGGGAGTTTCGATCGCCCAACGCGGGGGCTTCAATCTCCCCCACTGCGGATAGTTCGACTGCCCCGACCGCGGGAGAATAAAGAGGAAGAAGTTTGGACCTTATTGCCTTCCATCACAGTGAGCAACATGGGGAATCCGCTGTGGTGGATGTTGATGCTAACTTTTATACAGTGGTGTGTCTTGTTGCTTTTGTTTTAATATGGCTGTATGGTAATTCGAATTTCACTGTATCTTAATTGGTACATGTGACAATAAACTGATCTTGAAACCTTTCCCCATTCAGCTGCAACATTCTGACTTTATTAAATTGCCAAGTTAATTCAGGACTAGATACTGCAAATACTGGATTGACCACACGAATGTCAAGTTTCAAAAATAGCATAGAATAGACAGAGATAAACAATCTCACAAACTGTGGATCAGGTCAAAAGTCTGTATACATACCACATCTAGTTGTGAATAGTGTGTAAATATAACTGGAAAAAGAGGCTCCATTGATACCCACATCTTTAGCGACAGTAGAATTCAACGTGTGAGTGTTAAAGACAAGGCAGAACCATGTGCCAAAAGTGGCGATGGATGATCTCTCTGTACCCTGTTTAAATCCCAACTCACTATAGGCAATTCAATTAATTGTATGTGATAATAACAACCAGCTACAAGAATTGGATATAGCAAAGGCTACAGGACGAGACAACATTACAGTAGTGAAGTCCTGTATTCCAGAGCTAACTGTGCCTCCACCCAAGGGATTCCAGTACATTTAAAAAAAGACGCAAAGCGGTGGAGTGACTGAGCGGGTCAGGCAGCATCTCTGGAGAACATTGAAAGGTGATGTTACAGGTTGGGACCCTTGTTAATGGCGGGGAAGCAGTAAGAGAGGGTTTCACAGAACTCCTGTCGAAGTGAGGAGCACAGAGGGGGAGCAGTGACAGAAGTTAGGCAGGGACTGATAAGTGGCACTAGGGGTGGCATGGTGGCGCAGCAGTAGAGTTGCTGCCTTACAACGCCAGAGACCTGGGTTAGATCCGGGTACAAACTCTGTGCAGACAGGTGCTGTCTGTACAGAGTATGTACGTTCTCACTGTGACCTGTGTGTTATTTTCTCCAGGAAACGTAGAAAATAGGTGCAGGAGTAGGCCATTCGGCCTTTCGAGCCTGCACCGCCATTCAATATGATCATGGCTGATCATCCAACTCAGTATCCCGTACCTGCCTTCTCTCCATACCCCCTGATCCCTTTAGCCGCAAGGGCCACATCTAACTCACTCTTAAATATAGCCAATGAACTGGCCTCAACTACCTTCTGTGGCAGAGAATTCCACAGATTCACCGCTCTCTGTGTGTGAAAAAAAAAATTCTCATCTCGGTCCTAAAAGACTTCCCCCTTATCCTTAAACTGTGACCCCTTGTTCTGGACTTCCCCAACATCGGGAACAATCTTCCTGCATCTAGCCTGTCCAACCCCTTAAGAATTTTGTAAGTTTCTATAAGATCCCCCCTCAATCTTTTAAATTCTAGCGTGTACAAGCCGAGTCTATCCAATCTTTCTTCATATGAAAGTCCTGACATCCCAGGAATCAGTCTGGTGAACCTTCTCTGTACTCCCTCTATGGCAAGAATGTCTTTCCTCAGATTAGGAGACCAAAATTTTACGCAACACCAAAACTGTACTGGAGCTCCAGTGTCCTCCCACAGTCCAAAGACGTACAGGTTTGTAGGCTTCGTCAAAGTAGTCTTATTGGCTTTGTGTAATTGCAAATTGGTCCTAGTGTGTGTGGGATAGTGTTAGTGTGTGGGGATCGCTGGTCGTCAAGGTCTCGGTGGGCCGAAGGGCCTGTTTCTGCGCTGTATCTCTAAACTAAACTAAAATAAAATACAATGAAAACCAAACATAACTTTCACATCGGTCAATGGCGCATGGTTGTGAATGCTTCTGCCTTGTCTTTAAAACTTGCATCAGTCCAACCAGAGATAGTCTAACCACCTGCCCCTGACATTCAATAGAATTATTATCATTGAATTCCTTAGCAGCAACATCTTGGGATTTTCTAATGACCAGAAATTCACCTTGAACAGACACATAACACCGAAGCAATACCAGCATGTTAGAGATTTAGTATCCTATGGCATGTGACTCTTTTGACTGGGAACCAAATCCTGATCATCGACAAGGCACGAGTCAGGACTGAGATGGAAAACGTGTGGGAAGGAACTGCAGATGCTGGTTTACACCGAAGATAGACACAAAATACTGTGTCAAAATGAAGGTGGCAATGAAACATACAGAGACATTAAAATTAGACAGAGACTCAGAGATGGCACACTAGGGCCAGTGAATGCTTCGTTGTCACCTTTTCCTAGCTACCAATGATCTATTCTACATTTTCCTTGAACCTCATCCTCTTTGATGTCTCGTTCTCACACCTTACACTTCCTTATCTCTGTGTCTTCTTCTCCCTTAACTCTGAGGAAGGATCTCGACCCGAAACATCACCCACTCCTTCCATCCAGATTTGCTGCTTGTCCCACTGAGATTCTCCAGCTTTTTGTGTCGATCTGTGATGGAATGCTCAAGCTTGTTGGATAAATGGAGCTGGAACACATACAAACAGCTCAACACCATTCAGTGCCAAAGCACACCTCCTTCACTTTGTTCCATCAAGACAAACCTGAACATTCAACAAACCACCATCAATAAACAGGGTTGCAATAGGTACCACAAAATTGTATGCATAATTTCTGTGATGGAATGCCTTTATTGTCACTATACTTGTACAGTGAAATTAAAGCTGCTCATACTCAGTGCATACATATAATTTAGTACAAAAAACAAGAAACAGCTCAAAACAGAAGGGAGAATTCAGGCCAAAGCACAATTCTGCGGCGCTATATACATATATACATATATACAGATGGAAGTCCGGGTGTTGGGCTGTTGGCACACCGCGACGCCCTGTGTCTCCCTTTCAAGGGAGATGCTAAAAATGCATTTCGTTGTCTCTGTACTGTACACTGACAATGACAATAAATTGAATCATTTCATTTCATTTCATTTCGAAGTCTGGATAGTCATCTAGACTACTCCAAAAACACTTCACAAACCCACAACCTCTGCCGCCAAAGAAAGGCAAGTGCTTCCAGGTGCATGAGAACACCAATACGTCTCCAAATTGCACGCCAACTTGGCATGGAAATATATTGCTGCGCTTTCATCGTCATTGAATCTATGGCCTGGAATTGTTTCCTATCAGCACTGTGGGAATATTTCCACTGGGGGCAGCAGCTCACCATCACATCACAGCGAATGGGGAAAGGCAACAACCACTGGCCCACATCCCGAAAAATGAAGAAATAGACGTTCCATTTTCGAGCAATGTTGTCCATGTATTAACCATTGGTACTTTCATACCTAAAGCCTCATTTTTCATTTCACATCTTTGCATTTTTCTTCAGATCAGCCACATTTTCCCCACTGTACTTGCAGGTGCAGCAAATTAGTGGCACTCTGCTCAAGATATACATTCTTCCAAGAAGTAAACTTCCCTTTGGGACATCATTACATAAATGATCAATTTTAAGAATTTCTATGGTATGTCTTTCCTCCACTTGTGCAACAAGTAGCACGTTATTTTAGCCATTTGGACCAGTTATCGATTAACTCAGCATCATTATTGTCCATAAGTTATGCTTGCCTTTAGGCAAACTTATCCGGAACATACATTGTTCCAATATTTTGTACCGAATAACACCTCATATTCTTCAGTGCATTTCTACAAAATTAAATGGAGGCAATATCACCTTTCATTTACCACTCATTTAGTGACTCAACAAACCAAAATTGCTTCCAAGTTTAATACTGATGCATTCGATCATAAATACATTAAAATTAAACATTGCAACTTGATCAAGTATAGTGATCGGCAACCTTATAATTTATTAAAGTGATGAAATTAAATTTACATTTAAAACATTTTTAAAATAGCAGTTTATGACAAGTTAATTTGTAATTGGCTTCATAAACTAAAATAATTTTAAACTTTCAGACTTTTTTATATAACAAGACCAATACCAAAGAAATAAGCATTATAAATGTTACCTCTGATGACAGATGATTTTGAAGGGAAGATAAAAAGGGAAAGATACATGTTTCAACCACCAACTTGCTTCCTCCTTATCCCAAGCATCTCTGCCAACAGTTGATGGTTAATGATGATGCTTTAGCTCTTACATCGCCATCATCAGCAACATTGGTCACACCAAAGGAATGCTTCTGACATTTATTTTATTACTTACTGCATTAAGTAGACGTTTACGCTAATCCTCACTATAAATTATTAACAAGCATCCTGCAAGCTTCTGACAAACAACAACTCCCAGTGGATTATATCGTCCGATTTACAGTCATGTTTGGATGAACCTAGTGACATGCAAAAATTAGAATTGCTGGACTTTTTAACATTCCATTTACTTACTTGAAAGATCCATTGCCATGAGAGTAATTAAGATTCAATTCAAACATCCAGCATTATTTCCATTACAATTAGGTGGCATTAAAGCCAATTACAAGTTATCTTTATAGTCTGCTGTTGACCATTTAAGTACCTGGAGCAAGACCTGTATGGTGATTCCTGGAGTTCCCAGAACTAACTGAAACATTTGGAGTGGAATAAGCATTACAAATGTAGTGTACAGTTTAGAACATATGAAAGATTCAGGAACAGACCCTCCGGACCACAATGTCTTTACTCACAAGTTGTTGGAAATACGTGAAGTACTTGTCTGCATCTATGATTATTGCAAAATGACAGCACTACCAAAAGTAATGGGATGGGGTGTTTGCAGGTTCATTGGAAATGCCAACTCCACAGAGCATTGCTAACGTGGCCTTGCAGCACAAGGCTCAGCTCCACCCCAACTTCCCATTGAAGCTGCAGCTCCCAGGTAACATTGAAGGCCTATGCCTGAAAATATATGCTTAGAACACCACTGGGACATATCAATGCAATATAGAAACCATTGTGGTTGTTGTCCCGTCCCAATAGACCAACCTTTTGTTGCAGTTTATAGGCCTTGCAGGTTTTGGAGTGTTTCTTTTCCAAAGTTTGGATATTGTCAAAGTTTGCAAAATCTATCCCCAACTTTGAATTTGTATCATCCTTATTAGGCTGCTTGCCAATGAAGGAAAAGGAAAAACTTCTGGGTAGACGAGAGTGGTTTATGGGCTCAGCTTGTCCACATTTATATTTAGAATTTCATAATTTTTTATCCTTAATCTCGCTTACGCTTCTGCCATCCCATGCATAACTTTTAAATTACTATGCCAAAGTGATAAAGGTTACTAATTGTTCCTTATCGAAACAAACCCATCTGTGATATTTCATGACAATTGCCACACCACCTTCACACGACTCTATGCACCATCATCCTACTGCGGAAGATTACATTTCTCTCATTCCAGCCTTATCTATCCATTTAGAACCAAAGTTTCACCCTGCAGTGGGTTCCATTCCCACCCCCTCGCCATTACTTGTGTAGTCATCCAGGAATCTCCACTTGACCTTCACTCATTTTTGTATTTACATGTAGCCTCTCTAGAGGCATAATTCAAAATAATATCAATGATTTTTACAAGAGCATAAACGAAACCCAGCTCTACAATAATAATAACCTAACAATAATAACACCTCTTTCAACACCCTCTACTGCTTCTAATTTATCAAATTATCAATATGATATTGAAATGATCAATATACTGGAAAAGCAGACATTTCTGCCAACTAAGTTCTGAGAGGATTGATTCACATGACAAACTCCATTCCCTAACCAATAAGTCCATTCCTCAAGCTGATAACAGTCTGAAACTGAATGAAGATTATTTGCAAACTTGTGGTAAATTTTAACCTCAGATTTTGACCAGATATCTATGCCATTGCTGAGGAACTCTAACTCCACCTCTAATGTTCAGCTCTTCCACTATTCCGCTACTGTATAAACTCACCCACGCCTCGATTATTATTGGCTAGTTTTTCATATTCAATCTTGACTAAACTGAAGGTCAGCCTAAGCTCTATTGCTGTGAACTAGCTCATAATAAATCCTTTTCAGCTGCCATCACTGTACTCACTGATTTGTGTTGGCTTCAGGTTAAGTAGTATTTTTAGTTTAAAATTCTCTCCTTTTCAGTTCCCTAAGCTCCTCCCTCCCCCTCTAAAGTCGGCACGGTGGTGCAGCGGTAGAATTGTCGGGTTCGATCCTGACTACGAGTGCTGTCTGTACGGAGTTTGTGCATTCTCCCCGTGACCTGCGTGGGTTTTCTCCAGGAAGCTCTGAATTCTTCCCACACTCCAAAGACGTACAGGTTTGTAGGTTAATTGGCTTGGTATAAATGTAATTTGTCCCTAGTGTTAGTGTGCAGGAGTAGTGGTCAGTGTGGGCTCTGTGGGCCAAAGGGCCTGTTTCTGGACTGTATCTCTAAACTGAATTAAAACTAAACCCGGGTTCGGTTCTGACTACGGGTGCCATCTGTACAGAGTTTGCATGTTCTCCCTGTGACCATGTGGGTTTTCTCCGGGTGCTCCGGATTCCTCCTGAATTCCAAAGATGTGCATTTCTGTAGGTTAATTGGCTTCTGTAAATTGTCCTTAGTGTGCAGGATAGAATTAGTGTATGGGGGATCGCTGGTCGGCATGGACTCAATGGACCGAAGGGCCTGTTTCCACACTGCATCTCTAAACTAAACTAAAGTCATCCATCTGCACAACCCACAGAATAGACTCCAATATTGTTTCTCGGCCATCCCATGTTTTACTCATCGCCATTGACAATCAAGTTTTCAGCTGTCAAGACACTAAGCCTTCGAATTCTCTCCCTAATTCTCACCACCTCTGCTTTCACAAAGTGCTTCATAGGAGTATCAACAATAAAACACGATGCCAGCCCACATGCAGTACTTTGAGCCACAGAAGCACAGAACACAGAGAGAAGCCTCTGTTTCCATAATAATTATCAAGCACCCACCTACACCAATTCCATTTCTCTGCACTCAGCCCAGACAGAGATCTCCATGCCAAGGCAATTCAAATGCTCATCTATATATTTGTGAAACGTTGTCAAAGTACCTGCCTCCACTAAGCCATCACGCAATGTGTTCCAGGTTTCAATATTCCAATGGGTGCATTTTCATTACTCAAATCCCTGATATTATACCCACATCTCTGGTCATGGACACCTCGACAAAGAGGAAATATTTTTTACTGGATAATTTATCTATGCCCTTCAATATTTGTTTACCTCAATCAGGCCCTTGCTCCAAGAACACAATCACTGCCACTCCAGTCTCTGCTCATAGCCAGATTGTTCTGTCCCAGCCAATATTCCTCCTGCAAGGCAATGACTTGCTTCCCCATGTGGTGACCAGAAATGCAAACAGTACTCCAGCCGTGGCCTAACTAATGATTTATACTGTTGCATCATAAAGCCCTTCTAAAGTTCATGTGAAGGCAGCAACTTCAGATGTTAGTTTAAACCAAAGATCCTAGAGCGGAGCAAGATAGTCCACTCGACGAAAAAGCCGTAGTAGGGTCATGGGTAATCTTTAGCGCCATTTCCGTAACCACCTTCCGTCTCCACTCTAGTATCTTTGCTTTGGTCATGGGGTCTTCATACACAAACATAGAAATTAGGTGCAGGAGTAGGCCATTCGGCCCTTCGAGCCTGCACCGCCATTTAATATGATCATGGCTGATCATCCAACTCAGTATCCCGTACCTGCCTTCTCTCCATACCCCCTGATCCCCTTAGCCACAAGGGCCACATCTAACTCCCTCTCAAATATAGCCAATGAACTGGCCTCAACTACCCTCTGTGGCAGAGAGTTCCAGAGATTCACCACTCTCTGTGTGAAAAAAGTTCTTCTCATCTCGGTTTTAAAGGATTTCCCCCTTATCCTTAAGCTGTGACCCCTTGTCCTGGACTTCCCTAACATCGGGAACAATCTTCCTGCATCTAGCCTCTCCAACCCCTTAAGAATTCTGTAAGTTTCTACAAGATCCCCTCTCAATCTCCTAAATTCTAGAGAGTATAAACCAACTCTATCCAGTCTTTCTTCATAAGACAGTCCTGACATCCCAGGAATCAGTCTGGTGAACCGTCTCTGCACTCCCTCTATGGCAATAATGTCCTTCTGCAGAGAGAGATGGACAGAGTTAAATATTTCAGGGCACTAACCTGACAATTCTAAATTAAGAATAATGAGTGGAGAATTTCCACAATCACCGGTTTATATTTCAGATCTCGAGCAGAGTATTTTTCTACTTTTCTAACGGAGTTTATAAAGATAAAGCATTAAACGTTTGGTGAAAGAGAAGATTGGAGTTTAGAGGTACAGCATGTCTTTTTGGCCCACTGAGTCCCACTCCCTCACCTGTCATACCCACTGGCCAATCACCCCTCCCCTGTATCCACCTAACGCTTGACAGAATTTACCCTGCCCCTACCTCTCTTTCCTAACTTTTTTCCTGTCCCCTACAGCAAAAAGCCTTAAAAAAGGGTCGTTCATTCCCTCCATAGACGCTGCCTAACCCACTGAGTTCCTCCAGCACTATTTTTTGCTCAAGCTTCCAGCATCAGCAGATTCTTGTGCCTCTATATTTATACACGGTTGTGATTGTTTCATATCCTTGCTATCAGGACTAAAGGGCCTGACCCACAGGCAATTTTTTTTGGCGACTGCCAGTGACTGTCATTGTCATAGCAGGCCACCGATAAAATGGCAACTGGACCCCCCTACGCCAATGCCTACGACAAGCTACACCAACATACCACCTAGTCAACGTCAAGGCATGGCAAGCTCCAGGCAACCGGCGACCCATTAGGACATCCACCTACGACCACACCTACGACAACCTACGTCCACCGGTGACAAGCTACGACAAGGTAGGACCCTGTGGGCGACAACTTAAGACAATTCAGTCGCCGGTACCTGTCGCCAGTTGACGTAGGTTGACGTAGATAGTCGCCAATGGAATTCACCAGTCAGCAACCTACGTCACCCTGGCGACAACCTATGTCACCCTGGCGACAACCTAAAACATCACCTACGTCAGGGGAAGACAAGCTACACTCATTGTGTATAGGGGGACTGTCGAGAGCACATTGACCTACGGCATCACTTCCTGGTTCGGGAGCTGCAAGGCGTACGAACGGCACCAACTAGACAGGATAGTGAAGACCGCCAGCAGGATTATTGGTGCTCCACTCCCCTTCCTGCTGGACATATACAGGAAGAGATGTATCAGCAGAGCCATCTCCATCATCAAAGACCCCTACCACCCATCGCATGACATTTTCTCCATCCTGCCATCTGGGAAGAGGTACAGGAGCATTAGCTGTAAAACCATCAGGATGCTCCTCAGCTTCTTCCCACAGGCTATAAGACTGCTAAATGGACTTTGCCCCCTGCCAAGTATCGCGCACAAACCCCCCAACCTGGACACACTGCAGCAGAGCCACTGTTGTGCCGCTGCCGGTCAGAACGCCTGTTGAATGTTTAGTAGAGTGTTAAATTTGTTCATGATACATGTATTTTTTTTTATTTCTATTTATTTTTCATGCACACTGAATGGACACTGGTTGAGCAACGTTTTTTTGTTTCCTCTGGGTATGCGAATACTCAGGAAATGACAATAAAGATATACAATACCATACCATTGGTGTCAAGCCCACTGTCGCCAAAAATGTTTGAAGATTTCAATATCCAGCGGCTACCGACCGGTAAAACGCTACGACTCTTTGGGCGACTGAGGAAACTGCTCACGACCATACAGGCGACACCCACCCCGGTGACCATGTGTGGACAGCCTAGTCGCCTGTGGTCGCCTAAATAATCACCTAAGTGGGACAGGCCCTTAAGTGAGGAATCTGCAAAGTGAAGTCAAACCTGTGAGGAAGTAACAATTGGCCACTTTGAATTCCATATGCAAATGAACAAGGTGGTCCATAAATGTCAATGAAAGTTCACATAATCTTTAGCAAGACTAACAGGACAGGAATGTTTACCTTTAGCAATTAGAATTGCAAAATAAGCAACTTTGCTTTCAATCTTAATAAAAGTAATAAAACCTAATCTCTTATTTGGAAACCAGTGAATAGTTCAGGTAAACTTTTCACCGTGCACTCTATTTTTCAACTAATTTTACACCGCATACATAAAGTAGGTCATAGGTCCAATTCACCTTGATTGCACTCATTGTGTATTTTAAATTCATGGACAATCCACTGAGTCAGTTCAATGTGCTGCACCTCCAGGGCACTTTCAGCTAATCCATTGCTGCAGTTTATTGGTTGCACTCACCAAAGTATTCCCACAAGTTTCTTGAAGCTTTGCTTTCATCCTAGCTGTGCATAGTTTAATGCCAGAGGGGAGACGAGCTAATATGCATGTGTGGTTATATTTGTGAATTAACCTTACAAAAAATCACAGCAGGCTGAATGTGGAAAAGTGGCCGTTTCTAATGAGACAAATGACCGAGCCCTCTGCAATTCCACAGACATTCGGCCATGCCTCATTAAACCAAAAGGAGTGGGTGAGTAGGACACATATAAAAAGTCAATGGAGTTGCACGTGCAAATCACATCACTAGTCGAATCGGTAGAAAGGAAAGCAAATTCAGTGCTAGCATTTATATCAATAGGACTGGAATATAAAAACAGAGATGTAATGCTGAGTCAAGTCACTTTTATTTCTATAGCACATTTAAAAAATAACTCTCGTTGACCAAAGTGCTTTACATTGGTGGAGGTACTAACGTTCTACAACAGTGGTTCATAGATTAAGTACATACATAAATACAAACATATAGCCCTCCCTCAGAGGACGTCAAGAAAGGCTTGAGAGTAAAGATGAGTTTTAAGTCTCGACTTAAAAGAGTCGATGGAGGGGGCAGTTCTGATGGGAAGAGGGATGCTGTCCCACAGTCTAGGAGCTGCAACCGCAAAGGCGCGGTCGCCCCTGAGCTTATGCCTAGACCACGGGATGTTCAGTAACCCCAAGTCGGCCGATCTGAGGGACCTGGAGGTGGTGTGGTGGGTAAGCAGACTTTTGATGTGGGTGGGGGCAAGCCCGTTAAGGGCTTTGTAGACATAAAGAAGGATCTTGAAATTTATTCGGAACCGCACAGGGAGCCAGTGGAGAGAGGCCAGGATCGGGGTGATGTGGTCCCTTTTTCGGGTGCCCGTCAGGAGTCTCGCTGCGGCGTTTTGGACCAGTTGCAGGCGAGACAGGGAAGATTGGCTGATGCCAGTGTAGAGGGAGTTGCAGTAATCTAGGCGGGAGGAGATGAATGTGTGGATGATCTTTTCGAGGTCATCAAACTGGAGGAATTGTTTTATTTTAGCTATCGCCTGAAGCTGGAAGAAGCTAGCTTTTACCACGGCATTGACTTGTTTGTCAAATTTCAAATTTCAAATATCACGCCAAGGTTTTTGACGCGAGGTTTGAGTAATGGGGTAAGGCTTCCAAGGCTGCCTGCTATCGTTTTGATTGAGTCCGAGGGGCCGAGAAGGATGACCTGACTTACTCTTGTTTAGTTGGAGGAAGTTCTGGGCCATCCAACACTTTATTTCTTTGTAAGGCTCTGTCCGGCCGCATTTGGAGTATTGGGAACAAATTTGGGCTACATATCTGAGGATGGATTTTCTGGCTCTGGAGAGGGTCCAGAGGAGGTTTACAAGAATGATTCCAGGAATGAATGGGTTAGCACATGATGAGTGCTTGACAGCACTGGGCCTGTACTCGATGAAGTTTAGAAGGTTGAGGGGGGACCTCATTGAAACTTACAGAATAATGAAAGGCTTAGATAGAGTGGATGTGGAAAGGATGTTTCCACTGGTGGGAGAGTCTAGGACCAGAGGACATAGCCTCAGAATTAAAGGGCACTCTTTTAGAAAGGAGGTGAGGAGGAACGTCTATAATCAGAAAGCAGTTAATCTGTGGAACTCATTGCCTCAGAAGGCTGTGGAGGCCAAGTCAGTGGATATTTTTAAGGCAGCGATAGACAATTTCTTGATTAGAACGGGTGTCAAAGGCTATGTGGAGGAGGCAGGAAAATGGGATTAGGAGGCAGCGATCAGTCATGATTGAATGGGCCAAATGGCCTAATTCTACTATAACTTGTGAAGTCAAGTCAAGTCAAGTCAAGTCAAGTCAAGTTTATTTGTCACATACACATACGAGATGTGCAGTGAAATGAAACATTAGCTTGTTTCAATGGGTTCTACATTTCTTTCAGTATCAGAAGAATATGGGCTCAAATCCTTCTCCAAAGACTTGCGCACCAAATCTAGGCTCCCGGTATGCCAGACGTAGGAACACCCACCCAGTGGGCCACGGCCTGCAAGGGGAAAGCCCAGAGGCCGCTGAGCTCAGACCCGAAGACCAGAGAGTCAAGGAGGAAGGAGCCACTGGCGATGATGGACGTGAGGAGTGGGCCGGTAGGAGAGCGACTGGGGAATGGCCTCCACTACCTTCAAGGTCGGGTGCAGGAGGCACCACCAGGAAACAGAGGTTGTCGGGCGGGGAGAGGGCCATCAGTTCACGTGCCAAGTTGGTCGAGGGCGATGGAGAAGGCCCGGCAGCAGCCTGGGGCTCATCTGGATCAGGAGCCACTCCAGAACACCGAGCACATGGACCGGACTTTGGACTTTTTGTAAATGGCGGCAAAATATGGGAATTCATGCATGTGTGAACTATGCAAAAATAATTTCACCGTGTGCTACACACGTGACAATGAAGCACCAGTGATCCAATGAACTGATGTTCTCTTCAATACTGAGGCCTATTTTAATGTTAAAGCATCACGGTGCTGCTGCACACTGCTGCTGCAATGCTGGTCTGATTTTGCAAACTCTCGCTAGTCTCGTGGGTTTCCTAGATGCTCCACCTTCCCCCCATATCGCAAAAATGGCCGATAGGTTAAATGGTAACTACCCGGGTATCAGAAGAATGGTTACAGTAATAAGACACACGAGAGAGAACGGATTACAGGAAATGTAAGGAGAATGGGACTGTTGGAAATGTTCTGCGTACTGCATAGACCTGATGAGCTGAATGGCCTCTTTCTTATATTATATGGAGATACATGATGTCAATTAAGTAATACCAGTATGCTCCATTGAATGATTAAAAGTGCCTATGGAACTGCCTTGGAGGAACATTTCCTTTAGATACAGATGAAGAGATTTCAGGTGCACTACCCTGATCCCTCTTACAGAATGCCACAGTCTTTCAATCCCTGTGAAAATATTGCCAACTGATCCCCCCACAGATGCTGCCAAGGTGCAAAGAGTTACTTCAACACTTTGTGTTTTGTTCAAGATTCCAGCTTCTGACAATAGACAATAGACAATAGGTGCAGGAGTAGGCCATTCGCCCCCTCGAGCCAGCACCGCCATTCAATGTTATCATGGCTGGTCATCCATAATCAGTATCCTCCCGTTCCTGCCTTCTCCCCATACCCCATGACTCCGCTATCTTTAAGTGCTCTGTCTTGAAAGTATCCAGAGAACCAGCCTCCACTGCCCTCTGAGGCGGAGAATTCCACAGACTCACAACTCTCTTTGTGAAAAAGTTGTTCCTCATCCCCATTCCAAATAGCTTATCCCTTATTCTTAAACTATGGCCCCTGGTTCTAGACTCCCCCAACATCGGGAACATGTTTCCTGCCTCTAGATTGTCCAAACCCTTAATAATCTTATATGTTTCAATAAGATCAGCTCTCATCCTTCTAAATTCCAGAGTACACAAGCCCAGCCGCTCTATTCTATCAACATATGACAATCGCGCCATCCCGGGAATTAACCTGGTGAACCTATGCTGCACCCCCTCAATAGCAAGAACGTCCTTCCTCAAATTGGGAGACCAAAACTGCACAAGGAATCTGCAGTTCCTTATGTCTTGTTTACCATTCGCAAGCCTTCATATTTCAATCAACATGAATGTTATTGACTAAAATACTTCCTTAGGCAGCACAATTTCCAAGCAGCAATCAATTAGTCATATATTCATTAAGAATAATTGGAAGAGTGACGCTTACAAGAAACTAGCTGCAGGAAGGACATTCTCAAAGGTTACACAGAAAAGCTGGAGAAACTCAGCGGGTGCAGCAGCATCTATGGAGCGAAGGAAATAGGCAACGTTTCGGGCCGAAACCCTTCTTCAGACTGATCAGGGGTGGGGGTGGGTGGGGACAAGAAAGGGAAGGGAGGGGTGCAAAGGACATTCTCAAAGGTGGGTGAGTACATAACTAGGAGTCCCAGCCTCCGGATACAAGGCGAGCCATTTAGGACCAAGATCGCAAGAAATTTCTTAAACCAGAGACTGGTAAACCTGTGGAATTCTCTAGGACAGAAGGCAGCTGAGGCCAAATTATTAAATGTATTGAAGGAGGAGTGAAGAGAGTTACAAGAAATTGTGATATGGGGAAAATGCTGAAATAGGGTTCTAAATTTGGGTGAGCAGCCGTGATCACACTGAACTGTGAGCAGGTTAGATGGGCCAAATTATATACCATGAACAAGTAAATAACCAATTTGCTTCTCATCAACCTAAGCAGATTGAAACTCTTATAACCCACCAACCATTGCCCCAGGTGAATAATGAACAATAGTTTCTTTTTGCCTCAGTTAAAAAAAGTCTGATAGTGGTTAACATTGTAAATAAGTGACTCGTGCAATGTCTGTTTGCCTCAGGCGCTCATAAATTCCGATCCCTGTTGGCCGGTTTTCATCACAATCATTTTGCTTTTCCTCATTTCAGCTGCAGTACCTGACGACACAGGGAAGTAATTAAAGTAAATTCTTTAATGTACGGAAAACAAATTGAACTCATATCTCTTCAGACGTAGCATGATACATGAGTGCAGAAAGGTTCTTTTAAAGCAATACAAAAGGGTGATGGAAAATAATTATTTGGCCATCTACTATAGATTAAGTGAAGCATGCACAGAGACAGGCAGATTTTTGGTCTGGCAGGGGAGCCAAGGGTCTTGGGAAACAAGCATGAACGTGGAGCTGTCCAAGATCAAATCAGCCACGATTCCAATCATCAAACAGAGCAGGCTCAATGGACTGTAGAAACAAAGAACTGGAAATGCTGGTTTATACCAAAGATAGACACAACGTGCTGGAGTAACTCAATGGGTCAGGCAGTATCTCTGGAGAAAAAGGATAGGTGACATTTCAGGTCATGACCCTTCTTCAGACAGACTATTTATCAGACGGACTCTCTTCGATGGACTATTTGGCTGACTTCTACATTTTCTTACAAACTGATATTCTTGAGGGCTCTTTGTATCATTACACCTTTACTTTGGTTAAACGTTCCAGCTGAAAGACTGTAAAGTAGTTTGCAGTACTGACAGCATGTATCCGGTTACCAGAATTAGCTCAATTCTCAGAGGAAATGACTTCTCATTGGCATATCTACCGGCACCATTTTTTTCTGACTAGGTGTTAAGGGCCTGTCCCACTTGGGCGACCTAATCCGCGAGTCCAGAAGAGTGCCTTCGACCTTCAAGCTCGAGGGCACTCGCCTGGAAAGCATCGAGCTGGATCCACCGTCCACGTTGAAACCGCGAGCTGCATCTACCGAACACACACACACGCGCGCGCACACACACACACACACACACACACACACACACACACACACACACGCACACACACGCGCACACACGCGCACACACACGCACACGCACACACACACACACACACACGCACACACACACGCACACACACACACACACACACACGCACACACACGCGCACACACACGCGCACGCACACACACACACACATACACACGCGCTCGCACACGCACACACACATACACACGCACACACACACACGCGCACACACACGCACACGCACACACACACACACATACACACACACACACACACACACACACACACGCACACACACACGCACACACACACACGCACACACACACACACACACAAAGGTGGGGGCCAGGGACAGCGGAGGAGTGCTGTCTGCGCGATGAGGTGGAAGGTAAATGGCTGCCACAGAGTACCTAAGTCCTTTAGGGAGAAGGGGTGGGAAGGGGAGAGAAGGGGGGAGAAGGGGGGAGAAGGAGACAGAAGGGAGACAGAAGGGAGACAAAAGGAGAGAGAAGGGGGGGAGAAGGAGAGAGAAGGGGAGGAGAAAGGGAGAGAAGGCGGGGAGGAGTGGAGACACTTTTGCTAGCCTTTATAAATCAGAGCATTGAGTATAGAAGCTGGGATGTAATGTTAAAATTGTACAAGGCATTGGTGAGACCAAATCTGGAGTATGGTGTACAATTTTGGTCGCCAAATTATAGGAAGGATGTCAACAAAAAGAGAGAGTACAGAGGAGATTTACTAGAATGTTGCCTGGGTTTCAGCAACTAAGTTACAGAGATAGGTTGAATAAGTTAGGTCTTTATTCTCTGGAGCGCAGAAGGTTTAGGGGGGACCTGATAGATGTCTTTAAAATGATGAGAGGGATAGACAGAGTTGATGTGGACAAGCTTTTCCCTTTGAGAATAGGGAAGATTCAAACAAGAGGACATGACTTCAGAATTAAGGGACAGAAGTTTAGGGGTAATATTAGGGAGCGCAGAGGGAGAAGAGGGAAGAGACTACAACCCTAAGATTTTTTGCCTCCACCACAGTGAGGAGGTGTTTGGAGGACTCACTGTGGTGGATGTTAATTTGTGTTTATTGTTGTTTATTATTGTATCATTGTATGTATGACTGCAGGCACGAAATTTCGTTCAGACCGTAAGGTCTGAATGACAATAAAGGAACTTCAACTTCAATATGAGGGGGAACTTCTTTACGCAGAGAGTGGTGGCTGTGTGGAATGAGCTCCCAGTGGAAGTGGTGGAGGCAGGTTCATTGGTATCACTTAAAAATAAATTGGATAGGCATATGGATGAGAAGGGAATGGAGGGTTATGGTACGAGTGCAGGCAGGTGGGACTAAGGGGAAAAAAAATTGTTCGGCATGGACTTGTAGGGCAGAGATGGCCTGTTTCCGTGCTGTAATTGTTATATGGTTATATGTTATATGGTTTTAAGAAGAGTTTGAGTCCAGGGCAAACTCTTCTAAACTCGCAGCTTAGGTCACCCAAATGGGACACTGACAAGGCCACAGCAACTTTAGTCATGTTTACATCTTCCTGCGTCCTCTGCAAAATGCCTTCCATAACGGAGCCTTCCACTATTCACATCCTCATCTCCCCGTATACTAAAGCCAAACTTATTTTCTCTACACTGCCCTCTGTGTTCAGGTTTGAGACAGTTCTTAAGGGGCTGTCCCACTTGGGCGACCCAATCTGCGAGTTTAGAAGAGTGTCTTTGATCTTCAAACTCGCAGCATGGTCGACACGAGGTCCTAGGAGGTCCTATGAGGTCGCTGCAACTCTCCTTCATGCTCGAGGGAAGTTCCCGAATACTCGTGGCACTCAGCTAGGTCGCGAAAAATTTTATAGCATGTTGAAAACTTTTCCGCTAGTAACATTTGGTCGGCATGGGTCTTTTGAACTCGTATTGCAGTGGAGTGAGGTCGCTATTTAGTTACAGGCAGTCGAGGGCAGCCGTGGGCAATCTCCTTCGCTGACCAGGCATTTTTATTGGCTCATTGGAGTTTTCAGGACCAAGGAAATCCGACTGGTAGGTAAAATGCCCGCTAAACGTTATTATACTTCTTAAAAGTGTCTCCCACTCCTTCCCCCCCCCCCCCCCCCCCCCCGCTTCTCTCCCCTTATCTCCCCTCATCTCCCCTCCTCCCTTTGTAGAATTGGGAAAATGGGAAGATTAATGTTTTAAATTGCAGAGGGGGTGAGGAGGGATGGAAAGGAAGGGAAAGAAAGGGAGGAATATATCTGATAGTAGCCAGGGCTGACATCTGATAAGCTGATGGCGAAGCTATCTAGTTGATAGGTTATTGGAAGTAATTAGAGAGAAAAAGTGCAAGAGATTAAATATAAATGCAGAAAAGCAGGTCATGTCATGTCAGCGGATAGAGAAGGACTAGGTCACTAGTGGAGGTGAAGAACCACCATCCATTAGAAGCATGCAGAGAACAACAACCATCTCCATCCATGTGGACTCCATTCCATTTTCCCAGTTCCTCCGTCTCTCTGTTCCTTCATATCTGTTCCAGTGACAAGACTTTCCGCACAGTCCCTCCAAGATGTCTTTCCGAAAAGGGTCACCCACCTGAACGCTGTTTCTCTTTCCACTAACCTGATCTGCTCAGTGCTCCAGGCATTTACTGTTTTTATTTCAGATTTCCAGCGTCTGCAGTATTTTTACTTTCTATAATTCATCTCATTCACGTTCGTAATGGCAGAAAGTCTGCAGTATAAAACTGCCAGCAATTTGTCACTATTGTTACTTGACACATCCCCATTGCTGTACATGGCATAATAGGATTAATAGGACACCTGTTTCATTTTTTAAGATGTACCTTGTGATTCTCATCCACGAAACACAAGCACCCTGTCAAACCGCCCAATGGACACTACAAAGTCAGCCCATTTTTTATATGTGTGTGTGTACGTATGTGTGTGAATATACGTGTGTGTGTGTGTGTGTGTGTGTGTGTGTGTGTGTGTGTGTGTGTGTGTGTGTGTGTGTGTGTGTGTGTGTGTGTGTGTGTGTGTGTGTGTGTGTGTGTGTGTGTGTGTGTGCGTGCGTGCGTGTATGTATATATAGATATATATATAAGGATAAGGGGGAAATCCTTTAAAAACAGAGATGAGAAGAACTTTTTTCACACAGAGAGTGGTGAATCTCTGGAACTCTCTGCCGCAGAAGGTAGTCGAGGCCAGTTCATTGGCTATATTTAAGAGGGAGTTAGATGTGGCCCATGTGGCTAAGGGGATCAGAGGGTATGGAGAGAAGGCAGGTACGGGATACTGAGTTGGATGATCAGCCATGATCATATTGAATGGCGATGCAGGCTCGAAGGGCCGAATGTCCTACTCCTGCACCTAATTTCTATGTTTCTATGTTTCTATATATATATATATATATATATATATATATATGTGTGTGTATGTGTATTTGTTAGTTTGTGTATATATATACACACACTGAACTTTTTTTTCTCTCTCGTTTATTATATTGTTTACAATGTACTAAGTTAACATATTCTGTTGTGCTGCTGCAAGTAAGAATTTTATTGTTCTATCCGGGACATATGACAATAAAACACTCTTGACTTGACTCTTGACTCTAACCAGCGTATAATATCCAGGTCCGTGTTGCTGAGATGTGGAATGGAAGGCAGTGGACTGGATGTCCGATGGAGGGCAGAAACCACAAACACATATAAAACTCTCCGTTTGGACTACAACCCCTTCGACTACAAGTGCCGCACAGTGGCGAAGTGTCGAGCTACTGCCTCACAGCACCAGAGTCCCAGGTTCGACCTCTGTGCGGAGTTTGTGCGTTCTCCCCGTGACCTGCGTGGGTTTTCTCCGAGATCTGCGGTTTCCTCCCATACTTCAAGGACATGCAGGCAGGTTTGTAGGTTAATTGGCTTGGTACAAAATGTAAAATTGTCCCTAGTGTGTGTAGGGTAGTGTTAATGTGCAGAGATCGCTGGTCAGCGCCGACTCGGTGAGATTAGTTTAGTTTAGAGATAAACCTCGCAGAACTCCTGTGACTCGTATTGTTCCAGATAGTCTAAAATATTTATAATTATGTATGTCTAATGTTACTGACTTGCACGTTAGATGGTCTACTACCAGACTTAAATTAAAGTTGAAATGAACCAATATAGACCCTGGGCAATGTAACTGACCACACCATTGAGAAGGGCAGTCATCCTCTTATGCGGAAAGCAATCTATGGAGTAGATGGGAGCAACTTTAATTTGCCTAAGGTGAATTGCTGCAGTTGATCTGGAAATGGGACAAACTGACGCGAGGTCAAAAGACTAAAAAAAACACAATACTTACCAAAGGATCAGGTCACTTACAAATAAATAAAGCAGATTATTCACTTAACCTCAATGTCTGCATTATTTAATTTATGAAGTAGATACACATGGAGAACCAGATATGTCAGCCTTTGCATTATTCTGCAGTATAATCAGTCCTGACAGCATTTCTAAACCACATAATAGCTGAAAACTCTGTAATTTTCTTTCTTGCCAACCACTTTGTCAGCATACATGCAGGTGACAGGAAACATCCAAAAATACCACAAACATCCGTACACGATTTGTAATATTGTTTGAGATAATCTTTGTCCTTTGTGTATTTTATTGTGTATTGTATTGTGACATGAAGTAAACAAAGAACCTGGTATAAATACACCTTCAGAAATCTGCATTAAACAACAAAATGTACATAGGGTATTGAAATGCTGAGAGCACAGGAAAAACAAGCTGTATGTTTGCAAATTGCCAGGCACTTAACAAGAGGAATTCTACAAACATGCATCAGAGGCTTAAATATTTCTGCACACTCGTGATAAAAATGACCAAAATTGAGGCGATGGCTCGGGAGAGAGTACGGAGAGGATTCACCAGGTTGTTTCCTGGGATAGAATGCCCCAACTGTGAGGAGAGAATGGATTAGTGGGGTCTCCATCCTGACAGAGATGTGGAACATTATGAAGGGCATAGGCAGTGGTAAACGTTTCACCACAGCAAAGGTATGTGTAACCAGAGGGCATCCTTAGGAGTTTTAAAGTAAGCAAACCTCTTAATCCTAATAAGGAGAAATAGGAAAGATCTTTTCACTCGGAGGAGGATTGGAGTTAGGAAGGCACTGCTTGAGAAGGTATTATTGGAGGCCATGCGCACAACATTTAAGACGTTTAATAGACAAAAGACAATAGGTGCAGGAGTAGACCATTCGGCCCTTCGAGCCAGCACCGGCCATTCAATGTGATCATGGCTGATCATCCCCAATCAGTACCCCGTTCCTGCCTTCTCCCCATATCCCCTGACTCCGCTATCTATAAATATGGGCACTTGAATCACCAGTCAATAGAAGGTTACAGACCAAGTGCTAGTAAATGAGATTCGGAGAAATGGGTACCTGATGGTTTGCATGAACAGAGTAGGCTGATGAGGCACTTTATGTGCTCCCGGATTCTACGAGTTGTGAAGCACATTTTTCCCATTTTTTAGTAAAGAATGCAAGTCCACGCCCCAATCTAGGTGATGCCCATATCCCTATCCCTCACAAATAAAAAGGGTTTTGTGTGGTATAGCTATTACGGGGCTATTGATTTGATCTCAATCCTGTCATGAGAGTTCTTCTCAATCCGAAAGAAATGATGCAAAATATTACAAGCACGGTGGCGCAGCGGTAGAGTTGCTGCCTTACAGCATCCAAGACTCATGGTCGATCCAGGCTATGGGTACTGTCTGTACAGAGTTTGTACGTTCTCCCCATGATCTGCGAGGATTTTCTCCGGGTCCTCTGGCTTCCCCCCACACTCCAAAGACGTCCAGGTTTGTAGGCTAATTGGTTTGGTGAAAGTTGTAAATTGTCCCTGGTGTGTAGGATAGTATTGGTGTGCAGGGATCGCTGGTCGGGGCGGGCCTGGTGGGCTGAAGGGCCTGTTTCCGCTCTGTATCTCTAATCTAAACTAAACTAAACTAAAAATTGGCCAACAGGTCATTGAATATTGAACTTAATAAGGACATATGACAATGTTTCTGGAGCCAATAGATAAGTAAAGATTTCAAATGGCACAGTTGGCATAACTGCAGCCTCACAGCACTGGAGACCGGATTAGATACTGACCTCGGGTCTGGATATTGTATGTTTATAAGACACAAACAGCTGGAGTAACTCAACGGGTCAGACAGCATCTGCGGAGAAAGAGAGTAGGTGACGTTTTGGGTCGAGACCTTTCTTCAGACGGACTATTTTTCAGACGGACTCTCGTTGATGGACTCTTTAGCTGACCTACTTTTTCTTATAATCTGATATTCTCAAGGGTGCAATGTCCAAATGTCTCTTAAACATTAGGATAGTCCCAGCCTTAACTAACTCCTCTGGCAGCTCATTCCATACACCCAGCACCCTTTGTGTGAAAAAGCTACCTCAGATTCCTGTTAATATCTGAAATATTGGTCATATATTTGGTGCAAAAATGCTCCAAAATAAGGCTCAGAATGCATCAGAGAGCATCTAAAACCCCAGAGCTTCCAGGGCCTTTAAGCGGGCCCTGGACCCTGGCATTGAGGGACTTCACGCTTTGCGCTCATGATGCGCGCAGTGCGCACACTATTTCACATTACATTTTTTGTAACCCTGTCACGCCACCCCCTTTTTGGAAAGCTTTGTACGGGCCTGTTCCCTCTTATCCTTAAACTGTGACCCCTAGTTCTGGACTTCCCCAACATTGGGAACAATCTTCCTGCATCTAGCCTGTCCAACCCCTTAAGAATTTTGTACGTTTCTATAAGATCCCCCCCTCAATCTTCTTTAAAAAATTAGGTATCTTCTTCGGCAGTCGGGCAGAGTCTGCTCTGATGAGAGTTAGAAGGATCTTGATTCAAGACCCAATCTAGAAATTAAACCTAAATATCATGTATTTATTCCAGGGAGCTACTGAGAGTGTGCTACATGGAAGAGAAGTTAAATGCCATGTGTCCTGGTGCACATAAAAGCTGCTTAGGTGCTTTTTCAGCAAAAAAATTGAATTTTCAAATGTGTCCCAAAAGATATTTATCTTTCACTCAACATTATCCAACAGACCATCTGTTCATTATCATATAGCCGTTTTTCAGGACAGGCAGTTTGAAACTATTCTGCTTTGCTTTTCGTTGAGCCAAAAAGTCTTGCATTTTTATAGCGCTTCTAATATCCTATTCTTCATAACAATGACGAGTGGGGGCGGTGTCCTGTACGGCTGCCTGTCCTGCAGCTGTCCGTTTTCTTCACTTCTTTTTTATTATTTTTAGTACGTTAAAGTGTGTAGTCGGGGGGGTCTAATCTTTTTATGTGTGGGGGGGGGGGGTGAAGGGGGAAACTGCTTTTTCAAGTCCCTACCTGGTCGGAGAGGCTGCCTTCCTCCGAGCAGCACCTTCGACCTGTCCCCGCGGCCTACCAGCGGGTCCTGGAGCGACGTTTCCTGAGGGGACCTGGCCAGAACCTCGGCTTTGGCGGCGGCACAGCGCTGGAGCGCTATCGCGGAGCGGGCGATGCCTTGCCTGAGTCGCCGCGCTGGAACTCCAGTATGCTGGGACCGCCGATAAAAACATCGTGCAGCCGCGGTTCTGTGGAGCGGTCAGCTGCGGCGCTGAACTTTACATCCCGGAGCCTGGGATCTCTCGCCGAGATCGCCAGTGTGTGAAGCTTCGTCCAGCGCGGTCTGTTGGCTTGTGAAGCCGCGGTCTCCGGTAAGAAGGCGGCCGTTCCTGGCACCCCAAGCCGCTGAGGGTTCTCCCGACGCCGGAGTACCATCATCCGGCGAGAACGGCCGGGAACATCGGGCCCCGTAACGGCGACTGTGGAGGCCTCAATAGGCCCGACTCTGGGTGGACAAGAGGATGGGGACTGGACTTTGTGCCTTCCCCCACAGTGGGAACCTCTGTGGGGGGATGTTTTATGTTTTAATGTTAAACTTCTTGAATGCTATGTCGTATTTTTATTAGTGTGCTGCAAGGCCATCTGAATTTCCCCTGAATAAGGGGATTAATAAAGTAATTATCTATCTATCTATCTGTGACTTTAAATGTACTTTATTGCCTGTAAAGCATTTTATGTTGTTCTCAAAGAGTGTAACTGGCGCTATATATATACAGGTCCTTTTATTATCAATAAAATGCCAGTCAGAATATTATTTTTAAATGGTCAAATTTGGGATCTATACAGGAGCTGAGAGATTTTGTGGAACCAATAATGAAATCATTCAACATCAGTAGAGGGTCTCAAAATAAAATTTAAATGACTAATGAAATGATTATCTTCAAAACATGGGAACAAATGGGCTAATTATGTTAAGGGCCTGTCCCACGAGCATACGACTCCATGCGGCAATCAAGACCTAACGTGGTCGCTTGAGCCATACGGCCTCGCGGGGCCGGTCCCACTTCGATCGCCGGAGCCGTATGGAGTTGTGCGGAGCTGGTCCCGACATCGCATGGGGCTCCGAAAAACTAACCGTGTTGAAAAATTCAGCGCGGCAACGGCCTGCTGGCCCACTGCCGCCTCGACGCCGTACGTCACGTGCGAACTTCCCGCGGACTTCGCTCGAACTTCACGTCACTCACTCGACCTCCGCGCGGCCCCCGCTTCTGGTTTGATCGCACTCGCCGCATGCAGGCGCATGCTCGTGGGACCGGCCCTGTACGGGGATCACTCGACCTCCGCGCGGCCCCCGCTTCCGGTTTGGTCGCGTTTGCCGCATGCTCGTGGGACACGCCCTTTACTCTTATGTAAAGCTCTGGTTAAATCTTATAGACCGATAGAAACATAGAAATTAGGTGCAGGAGTAGGCCATTTGGCATGCACCACCATTCAATATGATCACGGCTGATCATCCAACTCAGTATCCCGTACCTGCCTTCTCTCCATACCCTCTGATCCCCTTAGCCACAAGGGCCACATCTAACTCCCTCTTAAATATAGCCAATGAACTGGCCTCGACCACCCTCTGCGGCAGAGAGTTCCAGAGATTCACCACTCTCTGTGTGAAAAAAGTTCTTCTCATCTCGGTTTTAAAGGATTTCCCCCTTATCCTTAAGCTGTGACCCCTTGTCCTGGACTTCCCCAACATCGGGAGCAATCTTCCTGCATCTAGCCTGTCCAACCCCCTAAGAATTTTGTAAGTTTCTATAAGATCCCCTCTCAATCTCCTAAATTCTAGAGAGTAGAATCCTAAAGACTGTTCTGTCCATAGTTTCTCAGGGACCATCCAATGAACTTGGGGAGTGTCCATTACAGTTTGACCAGAATGAAATCTGGTCAAAGACAGGTTGGTTAAACAAGGCTCTTATCCTCCTGGAGTTTGGAGAATGAAGGAATGAACAAATTTAGATTGTTTAAATAATTAAATGAATTGACAGTAGATAGAAGCCATTTCTCCTGGTGAATAAAACCAGAGTACGGGACATAACCTTAACGTTCCAACTGGGATGAACTGGAAGAAGCTTGTTTCAACATAAAATAGGCAGTAATAATCCCCATCAAAACATGCTGAAACTAGATTCATTGAAACTCCCCAAAAAATGAGGCAAGGATATAATCAAGGCAATTCAACATTCTCTAGGTGCTCAATGAGAAGCAAACCATCCTATGCTTGACATTCATGTCATTAGAATCACTGAGTCCTCATCATCAAATCCTGGTGAACACCACTGACCAGAAACTCAACTGGACCAGCCACATAAATACCACGGCAATAACCATATAACCATATAACAATTACAGCACGGAAACAGGCCATCTCGGCCCTACAAGTCCATGCCGAACAACTTTTTTTCCCTTAGTCCCACCTGCCTGTACTCATACCATAACCCTCCATTCCCTTCTCATCCATATACCTATCCAATTTATTTTTAAATGATACCAACGAACCTGCCTCCACCACTTCCACTGGAAGCTCATTCCACACCGCTACCACTCTCTGAGTAAAGAAGTTCCCCCTCATGTTACCCCTAAACATCTGTCCCTTAATTCTGAAGTCATGTCGTCTTCATGTGAAGGCAATGTGAGCAGGTCAGAGACTAGGCCCCCTGCAGAGAGTGCTGGCACCAGGAAGTCTTTCCACCATCTACAAGGCACAAGTCAAGGCACAGTGGAATACCTTCCAGTTACCTGGATGAATTAAAGTTCAACAGCTCTCAAGAAACCTCAGAAAGAAACAAAAAGCTGGAGTAACTCAGCAGGTCAGGCAGCATCTCTGGAGAAAACGAATAGGTGAAGTTTCGGTTCGAGCCCCTTCTTCAAACTCAGGAAACCTTACATCATCCAAGACAGAGCAGCCTGTTGACTGATGCACCACATGGTCATGGTATAAAGTTGCTGCAGACTGTAACAGTTACGACAGAAGATAGATAAAATAAGCTGGAATAACTCAGCGGGTCCAGCAGCATCTCTGGAGACAGAGGGTGGGTGACGTTACAGGTTGGAACAGTACTTCAGAACCTTATGGGCCTGTCCCATTTACGCGACTTTTGCGGCGGCTGCCGGCACCCGGTCATTGCAGGTGACCGAAAATGTTCAACATGTTGAAAATCCAGCGGCGACCAGAACAAGGTACGACTCTTTGGGCGACTACTCACGACCATACAGGCTTCACCCCGCGACATGTCGCCTGTATGGTCGTGAATAGTCTCCTCAGTCGCCCCAAGAATCGTAGCGTCTTTCTGATCGCCGCTGGATTTTCAACATGTTGAAAATTTTCGCCGACCTGCAACGACCTAGGACGGGTGCCGGCAGTCGCCGAAAAAGTCACGTAAGTGGGACAGTCCCATTACTCATTCACGTTACTCCAGATGCACCTCACAAATCTATGACCTCTAGCATCTCAAATGCTCATCAGACTCAGCCACCTCAACGCCAAGTTGCACCATTCTCACTTAGAAATATATCATCCAAACCTGCACTGGGCCTAAATCCTAACACTTCCTATTCAACAGCACCATATGAGTTTGCTAAGTTCAACGAGAGACTGCAACAGTTCAAGGTGGTTGTTCTACCATCTTTTTCTTAAGCGCAATCATTGATAGGCTATAAATTTTGGCTCAAGCAGCGATGCTCAAATCCAGAAAAATATATTTTTTAAATCCATTATTTCATTTCTATATGAAAAGTATTCGATTTTTCAGTATTATTTCAATATGTTTGAAGAACAGATTATAAGATCTACAAATGTTGAACCCCACCATTAATATAAAACACATTAATGAATGTAAATCTGATCTGCAACTCCCCCTCACCTCTGCGATCCGATATCACTTCAACCCTGTAAACTGCGCACAAAACGTGCTACAATAAAAATCACAATTAGAAATCCTACTGTTATAAATGCCACTGCTGTAAAGCCCAAGAATGACATCTGCCAATTGAACACAACACTGGGGACTAAAGAATCAAAGGATTAACATCGCTTCCTCCAAAACACACGTTAGAATTTCTGAATTGTTATCCATGACACCCAGGCAGTGCCCCGGCACACAAACAAGTTAAGAAGATTTAAATAAATTTCCATATTAAATACCATACAACCATGGAATGCACAAAACAATTCATACAGTGATATCAGAGAATGTAATTCACTATCAACTTAGTTTGTTTGTTGGCTGAGGAGGTATTTTCCATACACCCCAAATGAGAATGGTTTATATTTACCAATCAGGCAAAAGCAGAAAATACAGAAACCATTTTATGCTTGAAACAAATGTTATTAAGATTCCTTTTCTTATTTTCACCATGTTTATTCTTATTTTCACCATGTTTATTCCTTTCCTTAAGGTACCAGCTAATATTGTGTCACGGGTACCTGCTTACACAAGTCTTGATTCTTCATGGCGATATTGGGAAAGGACTGTCGGCAGGGTGATTAGAATTCATCACATTCCGCAAACCTCCAGCCACCATGAACTGGAAGATTAGCTGGCATTTCCAGTCTCTCGTTGAGGGTCATTAAGGCCCAGTTCCAGCAGCTTCACCATAACCAGGAACAGTCAACAGACGGAGCCAGGCCCAAATAAAGTAATGAGCGACCAACACACTGAGCCACAGGGAAACTCAGATTAAATACAATGAGGAGGAATTTACTACAATTATGATCGTTAAATTACGGCATCTATTTTGTGATTTGCAAACAACTAATTGCGAAACTATGTTTTGACAGGTTAATTACATCTTGCTTCCAGTTTCTCACTGGCAAGCTTCCCACCAGCAATTTCCAATCCAAAGATACTTCCCAGAATTCAGGGCTCCAACAAACACCATGGGGGGAATACTTGCATCAGATAACAAGCTGGGAAAATACTCCACATTCACTTTCCCCGACAATCTTCAATCAGCTTATGCCCCGTTATTTCAATGGGAGTATTCACATCATCCAAACTGTCAAATATACTAGAGAAATATTCTTGAAAAAACAACAAACAAAAAAAACTTTTCAGTCCTAATAGATAACCCTAACATGAAAACAAATTTCAAAACATTTTTCAGTAACAAACAAATAATTAAAGAAAAGACATTTCTGAAAACCTAAAGTGACCCAGTATCAGGAGCATTACCACTATTAAAAACACAGACGTTTCTCTCTATACTTTTCAAAACTCTTTTATATAAATTCCAATGGGTTAACCCTATGTTATAATTAAATACATGCCTTGCAGCTACACAAAATGGAGTCCACTGTGCTATTTCTCTATTAACCAATTTTCTGCACAGTTATATAAAATGTACTTTGAAGTGCACGTGCAGTTCTTATAGAGGATTAAAACAAGACCAAAAGGTGGGGCACAGGGGGAAAGAGGGTGGGAAATGATGGGGGGTTTATGGAAGAAGGGAGATATGGAGGGTTTTGTAGTTACCTAAAATGGTAGAATTCATAGCTCAGAAAGCTGGATAGTAAGCGACTCAAGTGGAATATGAGTTGTTGCTCCTCCAGTTTGTGTGTGGCCTCACTCAGACAATGGAAGAGGCCCAGGACAGAAAAGTCATTATAGGAATGAGAAGAGTAGTTAAAATGGTTAGCAACCAGGAGATGCAGTAGGCCTTGGTGGACCACGTTCACATGTTTGGCAAAATGGTCGCCAGGTCTGGACGCCAGCAGCAACGGCTGCGGAGGGTTGAGGTCCCAACCACGGGGGAAAATGGAGGAGGACTGGCCAATTTTTGTGCCTTCCACCACAGTGATGAATGCTGTGGTGGATGTTTGTGTTAAATCTTTATTGTGTATTGTGTGTGTTCTTTATCATTGTACCGCTGCTGGCAAATTCATTTCACTTGCACTTTATGTGCAATGTGACGAATAAAACCGTATTGTATTGTATTGTCTACACTTGGTCTTGACGATGTACTGGAGGCCATATCAGGATCACCGGATGCAGTAGCTGAAGTTAGAGGAGGTGCACATGAGCCTCTGTCTCACCCAAAAGGATTGCTGGGGTCCCTGGGTGGAGGTGAGGGAGGAGATATAGGGACAGTGACTACAAAAAACAACTTCAAGTTCAAGTTCAAGTGAGTTTATTGTCATGTGTCCCTGTATAGGACAATGAAATTATTGCTTTGCTTAAGCACACAGAAAATAGTAGGCATTTACTACAAAACAGATAAATGTGTCCATATACCATGATATAAATATATACACAAATGAATAAATAAACTGGTAAAGTGCAAATAACAGAAAGTGGTTATTAATAATCAGAGTTTTGTCCGAGCCAGGTTTAATAGCCTGATGGCTGTGGGGGAGTAGCTATTTCTGAACCTGGTTGTTGCAGTCTTCAGGCTCCTGTACCTTCTACCTGAAGGTAGCAGGGAGATGAGTGTGTGGCCAGGATGGTGTGGGTCTTTGATGATACTGCCAAGACTTTTTGAGGCAGCGACTGCGATAAATCCCCTCGATGAAAGGAAGGTCAGAGCCGATGATGGACTGGGCAGTGTTTACTACTTTTTGTAGTCTTTTCCTCTCCAGGGCGCTCAAATTGCCGAACCAAGCCACGATGCAACCGGTCAGCATGCTCTCTACTGTGCACCTGTAGAAGTTAGAGAGAGCCTTCCTTGACAATCCGACTCTCCGTAATCTTCTCAGGAAGTAGAGGCGCTGATGAGCTTTTTTGATAATTGCGTTAGTGTTCTCGGACCAGGAAAGATCTTCAGAGATGTGCACGCCCAGGAATTTGAAGCTCTTGACCCTTTCAACCATCGACCCGTTGATATAAATGGGGCTGTGGGTCCCCCTCCTACTCCTTCCAAAGTCCACAATCAGCTCCATGGTTTTGCTGGTGTTGAGGGCCAGGTTATTGTGCTGGCACCATATGGACAGTTGCTCGATCTCTCTTCTATACTCAGACTCACCCCATCAGTGATACGCCCCACAACAGTGGTGTCGTCAGCGAACTTGATGATGGAGTTCGCACTGTGGTTCGCTACGCAGTCATGAGTATAGAGTGAGTACAGCAGAGGGCTGAGCACGCAGCCTTGAGGTGCTCCCGTGCTGATTGTGCCGTTCTTTGTTTCAGAAGGCCAATCAGGACAAAGCACGAAATTGTTGGAGAAGGTTCTTAGAGATAGGATTCACTCAGATCTGGAAAACCGGGTGTTCCGTGTTCGGCTGTGTGAGTCGCCCAGGGCAAAGACTTGGAGCAGTGGCCGCGTGAAGTGAGGGTTGGCGCAACGGTGGAGGACATGGTCACATCTCTTGGCCAGGCTGGCTCTGCAACTCCGACGAAATGCCACCGCCAGGACAACGGGCCTTTACGCCCAAGTTAAGATTCCACATTCGTAACAACTTTGGACTTGAATCATACAAAATGGTACTGGAAATGCGGCAACTCTTGCGCACTGTCTCAATGTAATCTACTATTCCCACACTCTTGGACTTTAGTACGATTATATGATTTTTACTGAACTGTGTGCAAAAAAGGAATTTCACTGTTCCAATGTATATATGGGACAATAAAGTACCATTGAACTATTAAATAGTTTCTAACCAAGAAGCTGTCATAATTTGAGTCGAAACTTCCTGAAATTACTAAATCCTTATCCAAATTTTACTTACATATTATCATAGAAAAGGGCCCATTGTGTCAGTTTGGCTCCCCTTCTTCTGATTTTTCCACATAATCCTACAATTTATTTTCGCTCAATGGTATTTTACAGGAGGCATATAATTTTCTACCAGAGAATTTCATCCCTTTTCCAAAAGATCATTTAATACTTCTAATCTCCAGTGCCTGTATCTTTATTCCGCTCACTTGCCTCATATGACAACCAAAAATCAATTGTGAATCTGTGCTGCAACACCTCTGAAGCAAAAATATCCTTTCTTAAATAAGGAAGCATATTCTCTACACGTACTCCAAGAGTAGTTACACCACAGCCTGTACATTTACAATGTAACGCAAGTCGGGAAAGCAATCAACATCTCAAAAAAAAAGTCCATTGTGTTTAGTTTGGCTTAGTTTAGTTTAGGTTAAAGATGCAGCATGGAAACAGGTCCATCAGCCCACCGGGTCCATGCCGACTATCAATCAGACATTTACACTAATTCTATGTTATCCCACTTTCTCTTCCACTCCCTCCACACTAATGGCAATTTACAGAGGCCAATTAACCTGCAAACCCGCTTGTGTTTGTGATGTGGGAGGAAACCGGAGCATCAGAAGGAAACCCACATAGTCACAGAGAGTATGTGCAAACTCCACACTGACAGCATCCAAGGTTTCCATGCGGTACCGGGAGGTTTTTGTCAGTTTCCCTACCTTCTTCCACTACCTGCAACCTCCAGCAACCACCTGCAACCTCTGGGAACCACACGGAAACCTTGGGTGGGGCACAAAGTCTCCAGAGGTTGAACCCGGGTCTCTGCTGCTGTTATGCCCCTGTCCCACTAATGCCCCTGTCCCACTTAGGAAACCTGAACGGAAACCTCTGGAGACTTTGCGCCCCACCCAAGGTTTCCGTGCGGTTCCCGGAGGTTTTTGTCAGTCTCCCCACCTGCTTCCACTACCTGCAACCTCCGGCAACCACCTGCAACCTCCGGGAACCGCACGGAAACCTTGGGTGGTGGCGCAAAGTCTCCAGAGGTTTCCGTTCAGGTTTCCTAAGTGAGACAGGGGCGTTATAGGCAGCAGCTCTATCACCTGCACCATTGTGCGACCCTAACTGCAACATTACTGTTGAACCTATTCGTAAAGCTACCAGACTCAAACCGAAAACAAAATAACCAAAATCCCAAATGTAAAACAGTAATTTCAGTCCTAGAACCCGTAAATACTATTTGTAATTCGAATGTTATCTCCACCGCCGGCCACACCAATAGTTACTTGCCTACGATAACGTTTAATCAAATGTCTAAATAAATAACAGAGCTGCTGGTGAACTATCCTCCCTAAAAAAAGCAAACAGTAATCTTTGAGCGACAGCAATCCGCCAGATCTGAAAACCTGTCTCAACATTATATCAGTGAAATGGGCAAATCAAAAAGAAAGATTTAGGCCACCTCTCACTCATATTCTATTAACGTGACTTTTTTTTTTTTGTCGGTGGGAAAGATTATTTTCCTGTCGTCGTAGAACATGTTGGACACAAAAAAAAAGCTGGGGGTAGGTGAGCTGCACCAGAAGCAGTGACAGCTGTGCCTTGACACCCATGGTTTGAATACTGATGGCTCCAGAGGGTGCAGGATGTCAAGCAGCTGTCAGAGGAGGAAGGCAAGGCCAGGGGCAATTTACGGGGCTTGCAAAGCCCATGAAAACTGCAAAAGGAATGACAGAAGAGGAACTCAGCGAAAAAAAGTGAATTTGATTATGCCACCCGAAAAGGGAGAAAACTCAGAGGATGGCTGACGAGACACTGGAGTTATTTGTAACTTGCAGATGTACAACAGCACGAGGGGCGATAACGAAAAGGTGGGGGGGAAAACGAGGCAGCAAAGGCTTAAGCTGCATTTAATGGGTTATCCAAACAATGTCTGCAGGGCTGTTGATACATCAATAAAATAGCAGCAAGGTGTCTCATAAAGCATGTAAGTCCCTTATGCGCTTTTAATGTTGACATTGGATTATCCTGTTTGAATATTTTGGGCATAAAGGTTTCATTCAGTTGTTCCTAGCACTGTTTCTGCATATGTGAAAAAAAGCCCAAATCAGTATTCCAAGATCTGCTCGTATCTGAGTCTGCAATATATGCAAATTAAACCGATATTGACGTTTTCATTTTATGGGCAGCCCCCAAGTCCCCTGCGGTCCACATTTCAATGGCTCAGAAGGTTAAAAAAACATATGAAGGAAGTACCCGAAGAAATGTCCAAGGACAAAACGAACACACGCACGGCAGCAGCGAAACAACAGTACAAGCCTGGTCCTGAAAGCACGGAAGTAATCGGAGGTCTAGAGGAAGAGCACCTGCTGGAGACATTAGCAGTTGTGAGGAGAGACGAAGAGAGTCAGTATGGGGCCCTGGGCAAAGGAAGGTCAAATATGAATGCGGCAAAAGACTATAAAAATACATTTGTGTAGTCTAAGGGCATCCCAAACCACTTGCAGCTAATGATTTTCCAAAATGCAACATCTCAGACGTATCCAAATTAAACTTAATTAGCCATTCCTCGGTCCACATGCCCAACTGCTCAAGGTTCCGCAGTAATTCTTAATAACAATCTTCACTGTCTACGATGCCATCCATTTAGAGTCGTCCGCAAACTTACTCATGTTGCCTTGTTCATTCTCACATAAATCGTTGACAAACAGAAAAGGGGGTCACCACAAGCCTTAAGGTACACCATTAGTCACAGGCCTTCAGTTCAAAAAAACAACCTTCCATCAACTTTTGCTTTCTACCATGATGTTAATTCTGTATCTAGTATCTGAGTCTGAAGAAGAGTTTTGACCTGAAATGTCACCTATTCCTTTCTCCAGAGATGCTTCCTAACCCGCTGAGTTACTCTAACATTTTGTGTCTGTCTTCTGTATCTAGTTAGTTAACCATATATAACCATATAACAATTACAGCACGGAAACAGGCCATCTCGACCCTTCTAGTCCGTGCCGAACACATAATCTCCCTTAGTCCCATATACCTGCGCTCAGACCATAACCCTCCATTCCCTTCCCCATCCATATAACTATCCAATTTATTTTTAAATGATAAAAACGAACCTGCCTCCACCACCTTCACTGGAAGCTCATTCCATACAGCTACCACTCTCTGAGTAAAGAAGTTCCCCCTCATGTTACCCCTAAACTTCAGTCCCTTAATTCTCATGTCATGTCCCCTTGTTTGAATCTTCCCTACTCTCAGTGGGAAAAGCTTTTCCACGTCAACTCTGTCTATCCCTCTCATCATTTTAAAAACCTCTATCAAGTCCCCCCTTAACCTTCTGCGCTCCAAAGAATAAAGCCCTAACTTGTTCAACCTTTCTCTGTAACTTAGTTGCTGAAACCCAGGCAACATTCTAGTAAATTTCCTCTGTACTCTCTCTATTTTGTTGACATCCTTCCTATAATTAGGCAACCAAAATTGTACACCATACTCCAGAATTGGCCTCACCAATGCCTTGTACAATTTTAACATTACATCCCAACTTCTATACTCAACTTCTATATTCTCTGCCTGGATCCCATGTAATCTAACCTTCAAGGGCAGCTGACTATGCGCAACCTTATCAAAGGCCTTACTAAAATCCATATAGGCTACATCTACAGCCTCTATTCTCATCGACCTTGTTGGTTAGTTAATCAAAATCCAATCAAATTAGTGAGACACCATCTGCCAGGTACAAACCCATACTGACAATCCTGAATCAACCTCGGAATTCTTACTGTTGCAACAAGAAAAGCTGAAATTCAACAAATCTGCCAAATTACAAGCCAGAACCAGAGAAAAGTGCCACCAGAAACAGGAACGTATTACCTCTACGGGGTCAAGTTTTATGAGCCTTGCACAGAGGCCTGGAATTTAACTCTGGATTTTGCACGGGGTGATATTATCCCAGAGCAGCTTCCAATTCATTGACCTTTGCCTGTAACCCGAGCATGTCAGACAGACTGCATGCAAGGGGTGGGTGTCGATTTCAGTACGTTAAATGCTCATTAACAGCAATTTTAATCAGCGGCGTTGAATTTCAAGTCATTATACGTGGGTTTCCTGAGCCTTCTGGAACCTGACAATTAAAATCAGGCAAGAGGAGTGTAGCATTGTGGGAAGCTGCAGATGTGACAGGCAGATCCATTAATAGATAAAAAACAACCTGCTCTTAAGTAATTTTGTATGTCTGCTTTTTCAAAGTTTGGAACTAGCTTTGTAAACTTTGCCATTCAATTTATAAATTTCGGAAGAGACCGTTTGCAATCAGTACTCTGCCGCTTTCATAGAAACATAGAAACATAGAAATTAGGTGCAGAAGTAGGCCATTCGGCCCTTCGAGCCTGCACCGCCATTCAATATGATCATGGCTGATCATTCAACTCAGTATCCCGTACCTGCCTTCTCTCCATACCCCCTGATCCCCTTAGCCACAAGGGCCACATCTAACTCCCTCCTAAATATAGCCAATGAACTGGCCTCAACTACCCTCTGTGGCAGAGAGTTCCAGAGATTCACCACTCTCTGTGTGAAAAAAGTTCTCCTCATCTCGGTTTTAAAGGATCTACAGGATGTTATATGACCATGGTTTCAGTGGTCATATAACATCGTTGCTGCTTACATTTAGAACTAACCAAAAAGATCAGAAGGGTAGTCCGGAAGAACACAGTGGCGCAGCGGTAGAGCTGCTTTCTTTCAGCACCAGAGACCCGGGTTCGATCCTGGCTACTGGGGGCTGTCTGCATGGAGTTTGTACGTTCTCCCTGTGACCGCGTGGGTTTTATCTGGGTGCTCCGGTTTCCTCCCACAATCCAAAGATGTACAGGTTTGTAGGTTATATGACTTTGGTAAAGTGGTTAAAGGTGAGGGGAGGACATTTAAAAAACCTGAGGGGCAACTTTTTTAACACAAAAAGTGGTAGGTGTATGGAGCTAAGGAGGAGATAGTTGAGGCAAGTACTATCACAACATTTAAAAAACATTTGAACAGGGACATGGATAGGATAGGTTTAGAGGGATATGGGCCAAATGCAGGCAGATGTGATGAGTGTAGATAGGGCATGTGGTCAGCAAAGGGCCGATTTTCCACACGGTATAATTGTATGTCTATCTAATCTGGTCATTGGTGTCACAGGAGCCTCCGGAGAGCACGTGAGGAAGCAACACATACTTGCAGCCTGACCCGTTGCATCCTAGCTTAGTACGGCAATTCCAAAGCACAGGAATGCAAGAGGCTGCAGAGAACTCTCTCTTCAAGAAGGCAGCATCTATCATCAAGAATCCCCACCATTCAGGCCATGTCCTCTTCCCATCAGGCAGGTATAATAAAGCCTAAAGTCACCAGGTTCAGGAACAGTTATTTTCCTACAACCACTAGCTTCTTGAACTGACCTGTACATCCCTAATCCTATCTCAGTCATGGAACACTCATTAACATGAACCTGTTTTCCAGTTGTGTTTTTTGCACTGTTTTGCTTTTATTTTGCACAGTATTTTCTTTTCCACTAACTTGTATAATCTATGTTTTGTGTTGTCTGGGTCTATGTGATGCTGCTGCCAGCAACATTATTCATTCTACCTATATCTCACGGCACTTGTGCATATGACAATAAACTTGACTTGATAGAATATGAACAAGTGTCTGGAGACCACAATTTGTCAGAGACTATCAGTTGCCACTGCCCTCAACTGCCTTGCTTTGGGATTCTCTGCTAGGGACTTTTACAAGTACTTGCAATCATCAGCACATGCATGTATTCGATTATTTCCTATATAGAAATGGTTTCATAAGAGTTCTCACTTGCTTGCCTTGCACACCATCTTCACCCTCCTAGTCATCCCACACTATCTGGCTGGCAGCAAGCTGCAGCTACATGCACACAGGAGTAACTCAGCAGGACAGGCAGCATCTCTGGAGAGAAGGAATAGGTGATGTTTAGGGTCGAGACCCTTCTTCAGACCTGAACCGTCGCCCATTCCTTCGCTCCAGAGATGCTGCCTGTCCCGCTGAGTTACTTTTGTGTCTCTCTTGAGTGTAAACCAGTACCTGCAGTTCTTTCCTACACAATGCTACATGCATGTTGGAGATGATACACACTGCATCCTCCATGCCACAGGTGAAGGGAATGGACGTTTAGTGTGATGGTTAAGGTTAAGGCCAATGAAACTGATGTCCCAGGCAGCTGTGAGGCCCTCATCTCCCCCTCCCTGAAGGCCATGCATCCTGTTAGCACCAAGGCCCCAATGCTTATGAAGCAGTTTATGAAACTGTGGTTTATTGTGGTAAAGAATTATGTTTTTTGTTTAAAAAAAGGTTCACAATGGATTGGTAGTTTAGTTTAGACAATAGTTTAAACAATAGACAATAGACAATAGGCAATAGACAATAGGTACAGGAGTAGGCCATTCGGCCCTTCGTGCCAGCACCGCCATTCAATGTGATCATGGCTGATCATCCCCAATCAGTACCCCGATCCTGCCTTTTCCCCATATCCCCCGACTCCACTATCTTTAAGAGCCCTATTCAGCTCTCTCTTGAAAGCATCCAGAGAACCTGCCTCCACCGCCCTCTGAGGCAGAGAATTCCACACACTCACAGTGAGAAAAATTGTTTCCTCGTCTCTGTTCTTAAACTGTGGGCCCTGATTCCCAACATCGGGAACATGTTTCCTACCTCCAGCGTGTCCAAACCCTTAACAATTTTATATATTTCAATAGGATACCCTCTCATCCTAAACTCCAGAGTATACAAGCCCAGCTGCTTCATTCTCTCAGCATATGACAGTCCCGCCATCCCGGGAATTAACCTTGTAAACCTACGCTGCACACCCTCAATAGCAAGAATGTGCTTCCTCAAATTAGGGGACCAAAACTGCACACAATGCTCCAGGTGCTCACTAGGGCTCTGTACAACTGCAGAAAGACCTATTTGCTCCTATACTCGACTCCTCGTGTTATAAAGGCCAACATGCCATTCGCTTTCTTCACTGCCTGCTGTACCTGCACGCTTCGGCCCTTCAGCCCACCGGGTCCGCGCCGACCAGCAATCCCCGTACACCAGCACTATCATACACGCACTAGGGACAATTTATAATTTTACCAAAGCCAATTAACTGACAAACCTGTATGTCTTTGGAGTGTGGGAGGAAACTGGAGCGCTCCGGGGAAAACCCACACGGTCACAGGGAAAATGTATACACTCCATGCAGACAGCACCTGTAGGCAGAATCAAAGCGGGTCTCTGGTGCTGTAAGGCAGCAACTTTACCACTGCACCACCATAACCCATTGTTGTGAGGAGCAATGGTATGGAGTCGATTGAGGGGTTGAAGAAATACGCACATCAAGAGGTAGCTCCTGAAGCCACCAACAAACCCAATGCTGGTAGTGTTACGTGCTGCTGAAACCTTGACACCATTTCACTCATATTTGCGTGAATGTTCTGATTCAGCCCGACAATGCTTCTTAAGCAGCCTAGCAACCCACAGCTGCATAACTACCAGGAATGGCTAATAAATGCAGCCTTGGTAGCGACACCCACATCTTGAGAACAAACAAATGATACTATCCATCAGTATAAGTGTACAATTGCCGCAAAGACTTCACTTAAGCATAACAATGCCTGTTTGAAGCTTTCTCCTCTGTAGGTTTAATCTATGAAAAGCAGACAACTATAGAAGTTGTCATTCTGAACTTGGGCTGTTTGTAAAACCAATTATGTGTTACAAATTCTAAATTCTAACTATCCGAGTCATCTCTTAACGTTTCCCACCTGATGGTTCACAAAGATTACTTTTTGTATGCAGTCGGTGAAATATTTTTACACCAAGCTGAATTTTATGCAGTTGAGATTTTCAGACCTGAACTGTGGACTATTAAATAATTATTTGGGGCCTAATTTAGAGGCTGCTTTGTTGGCTCATTTTGGGGTTTAGATTAGTAGCTCCGTTCAGCTTGAAGGATTTTTAAGGTACTTGAGGATCTGCCTTGGGGCTTTATTTCAGGAGTTATTTTGTGGTATAGATATTTGAAAGGATATTTTTAAGTGTGTTTTGAAGGATATTTTAGACAGTGGCATTTGACCATTGACTTAAACTCTAGAAACATAGAAACATAGAAAATAGGTTTAGGAGTAGGCCATTCGGCCCTTCGAGCCTGCATCGCCATTCAATATGATCATGGCTGATCATCAAACTCAGTATCCTGTACCTGCCTTCTCTCCATTCCCCCTGATCCCTTTAGCCACAAGGGCCACATCAACTCCCTCTTAAATATAGCCAATGAACTGGCCTCAACTACCTTCTGTGGCAGAGAATTCCAAAGATTCACCACTCTCTGTGTGAAAAAATGTTTTTCTCATCTCGGTCCTAAAAGATTTCTCCCTTATCCTTAAACTTTAGATTTTAGAGATTCAGCAGGGAAACAGCCCCATCAACCCACTGAGTCTGCACCAACCAGAGATCACCACATACACTAGCACTATCCTACCACCCTAGGGAAAATTTACAATTTTATCGAAGCCAATTAACCTACAAACCTGTACATCTTTGGAGTGTTGGAGAAACCAGAGCACCCGGAGAAAACCCACCCAGTCACAGGGAGTACATACGAACTCCATACAGACAGCACCTGTAGTCAGGGTCAAACCTGGGTGCTGTAAAACAGCAACTCTACTGCTGCACCACTGTGCCGTCACCTTTCAGCTAATCTAAACTAAATCTTTTAAAAAGTTGATCTCATCCCCAAAGCAATTAGGTGCAATAAAAAGAATGCAGCAATTGTGTATTAAGCAATTTCCAAGAGAATACTTTGAAATATTAAATTTACTTTGATGAACACTGATCTCAAAACGGAAATGCTGAAAATCAGTACAGAAGAGGTCCCAAATTAGTAAGAGAGGCAAGAGAAGAGATTTTGGGGCCTTGGCAAGGATCTTTGTATCCTGTCAAGGCACAGCTGAGGTCCCAGTGGTGCTGGGAAATAGCCGGTGTTGTTCCTTTGTTTCAATGGGGATAATTCAGGAAATTATAGGCCGTTGAGACTCACATCAGTGGTAGGAAAGATATTGGTGAGATTTCTTAGAGATAGGATTGACTCAAGTTTGAAATAAATTGGCTAATTAGGGGCAGTCAACACAACTTTGTACTCAGAATTTGACATCTATAAGGTGCTGTATTCATTTATAGTAAAATTTCATTATAATCAGAAATAAATCCTCTTCCGGTCAGTCACTACTCCAGATCGCTTTGATGACCAAAGATAAGCTCCAGGTTATTTTCTTATTACCAGGTCAAATCTTAAAAACTTGATTTTTTTGAGGTGGTGATGAAGGTGATTGTTGATGGAGGGGCCGTGGATGTTGTCCACGTGGACTTCAGTAAAGCATTTCACAAGGAAATCCTGAAGAATAAAATGCATGGGATACATGGTGACTTGGTCATTTGGATTCAGCGCTGTCTTATCCATAGAGAAAGAAGGTTGTGCTGGGAGGGGCTTATCCTGGCTGGAGATCTGTGTCCATCCATGTTCTGCAGGGATCAGTGCTGCTGTTGTTGTTGTTTGTGATAACCATATAACCATATAACCATATAACAATTACAGCACAGAAACAGGCCATCTCGGCCCTACAAGTCCGTGCCGAACAACTTTTTTTTCCCCTTAGTCCCACCTGCCTGCATTCATACCATAACCCTCCATTCCCTTCTCATCCATATGCCTATCCAATTTATTTTTAAATGATACCAATGAACCTGCCTCCACCATTTCCACTGGAAGCTCATTCCACACCGCTACCACTCTCTGACTAAAGAAGTTCCCCCTCATATTACCCCTAAACTTCTGTCCCTTAATTCTGAAGTCATGTCCTCTTGTTTGAATCTTCCCTATTCTCAAAGGGAAAAGCTTGTCCACATCAACTCTGTCTATCCCTCTCATCATTTATATTTATATATTTATATTTATATATTTATTATATTTATATAACTTGAACAAAAATGTTGTGTTGGTTAGAAACTTTGCAGACGATACAGAAATTGGTGGAGCTGTGGACACTGAAGGCTGTCAAGGAATACTCCTGACCCATGAAAATGATTTCCATGTACCTCGACTCCATCCTATCCCCTCTGGTCCAATCTCTCCCGACCTATGTTCAAGATACCTCACATGCCCTTCTATCTTTAATGACTTCCCCTTTCCAAGCCTCCACTCCCTCATCTTTACTGTGGACATTCAGTCACTCTACACCTCCACCCCCCACCAGGAAGGCCTTAAAACCCTCAGTTTCTTCCTCGAATGTAGACCCATCCAATTTCCACTCTACTCTGCTAGCGGAGCTGGTCCTCACCATCAACAATTTCTCCTTTGACTCTTCCCACTTTCTCCAAGTCCAATGCGTAGCTATGGGCACCCGCATGGGCCCCTGCTGTGCCTGCCATTTTGTAGGGTACATTGAACAATCCAAGCGTACACTGGCCCTATCCCTGAACTCTATCTCCGTTACATGGATGACTCCATCGGTGCTATCTCCTGCACCCATGTAGAACTCATGGAATTCATCATCTTCACCACCAATTTTCATCCTGCACTCACATATACTTGGACCATCTCTGACACCTCCCTCCCCTTTCATGATCTCACAGTCTCCATCACAGGAAATAGGCTATTGATAGGCGTCTATTACAAACCTACTGACTCCCACAACTATCTTGACTACACTTCTTCCCACCCTGCTTCCTGCAAAAACTCTATTCCCTACTCCCAATTCCCCCGTCTACACTGCATCTGCGCCCAAGATAAGGTGTTCCATACTAGAACATCCAAGATGTCCGCAATCTTTAGGGAATTTGGGTTCCCCTCTCCCATCATAGATGAGGCCCTCACTTATGTCTTCTCGGTACCCCGCAGCTCTGCCCTTGCTACCTCTCTCCCTCCCCTAGTCACAACAGAGAAAGAGCACCCCTAGTCCTTACCTTCACCCCATCAGCCATCGCATACAACAAATTATCCTCTGAAATTTCTGCCACCGCCAACGGGATCCCACCACGAGCCACATTTTCTCATCTCCACCCCTTTCCGCTTTCCGCGGAGACCGTTCCCTCTGCAACTCCCTGGTTAACTCAGCCCTTCCCACCCAAACCACCCCGTCCCCAGGTACCTTCCCCTGCAACCGCAGGAGACGCAACACCCGTCGCTATTCCTCCTCCCTCGACTCAGTCCAGGGACCCCGACAGTCCTGTCAGGTTAGGCAGAGGTTCACTTGCACCTCCTCCACCCTCATCTACTGTATCCGTTGTTCAAGATGTGGACTCTTATACATCGACGAGACCAAACGCAGACTGGGCGAGCGTTTCATGGCCTGCCGAAACCAACCTGATCTCCCGGTTGCTGGACACTTTAATTCTCCTTCCCATTCCTACACAGACCCTTCTGTCCTCGGTCTCCTGCATTTTCTGAGTGAGGCTAAACGCAAATTAGAGGAACAGCATCTCATATATCGCTTGGGCTCCTTGCAGGTATGAATATTGATTTCTCGCACTTCAGGTAGCCCCGGCATTCAATAGACAATAGGTGCAGGAATAGGCCATTCGGCCCTTCGAGCCAGCACCGCCATTCAATGTGATTATGGCTGATCATCCCCAATCAGTACCCCGTTCCTGCCTTCTCCCCATATCCCCTGATTCCGCTATTTTTAAGAGCCCTATCTACCTCTCTCTTGAAAGCATCCAGAGAACCTGCCTCCACCGCCCTCTGAGGCAGAGAATTCCACAGACACTCCCATTCTCTCTATCCCTCCCCCACCAAATCACACTAGCTTCTCATTTTCAACTTACAAACAGCTTACAATGGCCTATTTTTTTTATCAATGTTAATTTTTTGTATATCTTTCATTCATTGTTCTTTATCTCTCCACATCACCATCTATATCTCTCGTCTCCCTTATCCCTAACCAGTCTGAAGAAAGGTTTCGACCTGAAACGTCACCCATTCCTACTCTCCAGAGATGCTGCCTGGCCCGTAGGGTTAATGGCCTGTCCCACTTGGCTGTCTTTCGCGCGCCATGTACGTGACCTGCTAGCGTGTGGGTAGAGTGTGGGTAACGCGTGGGTAGCATGTGGGTAGCGCGGGATGGGCGCATGGAGTGGTGTGGAGGAGTGTGGAGTGGCGTGGAGGAGTGTGGACTTCGTCCTGCACAAAATCTTCGCGCGCCACCGACCTGTCGCGTAACTGACGGCCAGAGTGGGACAGGTCCAAGACCCTGGCGCGACGCAACGTCTCACTTCCAACAGCAGCAGAAGCAGGCAAACGATCGCTGAACTCCGCCTGGGGCTCACGGCCGTTGTGGATCTGGATCCGCCCCCAGAGCGGGGCCAAGACAATTGAAGATAGACACAAAATGCAGGAGTAACTCAGCGGGACTGGCAGCATCTCTGGAGAGAAGCAATGGGTGACGTTTCGGGTCAAGACCCTTCTATCAGACTGAAGAAGGGTCTCGGCTCGACACATCATCCATTCCTTCTCTCCAGAGATGCTGCCGGTCCCGCTGAGTTACTCCTGCATTTTGTGTACATCTTCAAATGACGTCACGCGCTCCAGACGGCTGTGCGGGCGCATGATGATGCGCGTGACTCTCGCGGGACCGTCATGCGACCGTCATTACCAGCCTGTCGGGTAAGTGATGGCTCAAGTGGGACAGGCCCTTTACTCCAGATTTTTGAGTCTACAACAGGATTGAGATCAGTTGCAGATATCACTGGAGAAATGGCAGGTGGAGTTTAATCTGGCAAGTGTGAGGTTTGCATGTTAGGAAGTTAATTTCAAGGGGAAAGCATACAGTTAATGGCAGGATATTGAACAGTATTGATGTACAGAGGGATCTTGCGGTCCAAGTCCATAGCTTCCTGAAAACAGCAATGCAGATAGAGTGGTAAATAAGATATATGATATGCTTGGAGACACAAGGAACTTCAGATGCTGGAATCTTCAGCAAAATACCAAGTGCTGGAGAAACACAACAGGTTAGGCAGCATCTGTGGTGGGAAATGAGGAGACAACATTTTGGGTCGGGACCTTTCTTCAGATTTCAGACGGTAAGAATATGGTTTTCTTGCCTTCATCAGTTAGGGCATTGAGTATAAGAGTCAGGAAATAATGTTGAGCTTTAGCAGAAGAGGACAAAGGGCTTAATTAGGAAAGGGAAAATAGATTATGAAAGAAAACTGGCAGGGAAAATAAAAACTGACGGCAAAAGTTTTTATAGATATGTGAAGATAAAAAGATTAGTTAAAACAAATGTAGGTCCCTTGCAGTCAGAAACAGGTGAATTGATCATGGGGAACAAGGACAAGGCAGACCAATTGAATAACTACTTTGGTTCTGTCTTCACTAAGGAAGACTTAAATAATCTGCCGGAAATAGCAGGGGACTGGGGGTCAAATGAGATGGAGAAACTGAGTGAAATCCAGGTTAGCCGGGAAGTGGTGTTAGGTAAATTGAATGGATTAAAGGCCGATAAATCCACAGGGCCAGATAGGCTGCATCCCAGAGTACTTAAGGAAGTAGCCCCGGAAATAGTGGATGCATTAGTGATAATTTTTCAAAACTCTTTAGATTCTGGAGTAGCTCCTGAGGATTGGAGGGTAGCTAATGTAACCCCACTTTTTAAAAAGGGAGGGAGAGAGAAAACAGGGAATTACAGACCAGTTAGTCTAACATCGGTAGTGGGAAAACTGCTAGAGTCAGTAATTAAAGATGGGATTGCAGCACATTTGGAAAGTGGTGAAATCATTGGACAAAGTCAGCATGGATTTATGAAATGTAAATCATGTCTGATGAATCTTATAGAATTTTTCGAGGATGTAACTAGTAGAGTGGATAAGGGAGAACCAGTGGATATGTTATATCTGGACTTTCAGAAGGATTTCGACAAGGTCCCACAAGATTAAGGGGGGATCTTATAGAAACTTACAAAATTCTTAAGTGGTTGGACAGGCTAGATGCAGGAAGATTGTTCCCGATGTTGGGGAAGTCCAGAACAAGGGGTCACAGTTTAAGGTAAAGGGGAAATCTTTTAGGACTGAGATGAGAAACACATTTTTTACACAGAGAGTGGTGAATCTCTGGAATTCTCTGCCACAGAATGTAGTTGAGGCCAGTTCATTGGCTATATTTAATAGGGAGTTAGATGTAGCCCTTGTGGCTAAAGGGATCAGGGGGCATGGAGAGAAGGCAGATACAGGATACTGAGTTGGATGTTCAGCCATGATCATATTGAATGGCGGTGCAGGCTTGAAGGGCCGGATGGCCTACTCCTGCACCTATTTTCGATGTTTCTATGTTTATAAAACTTTTGTTTAGGCCAGATTTGGTGTATTAAGTGCAGTTCTGATCTCTCCATTATATATGCTAGGCCCAGGACAGGACATCCGAGATAGTAACTGGCAGGATGTGGAGGCTATGGAGACCATGCAGAAGAGGTTAACCACAATGCCACCTGAATTGGAGCGGTGTTATGGCTACATTTGGACAAAGTTGGATTGTTTTCTCTGGAGCATAAGAGGTTGATGAGCAACAGGCAAGGGCAGGCATAGCTTTAAGGTGACGGGGGTAAAATGTAATAGAGAGTGCCAGGCTTGGTTCTCACAGAGGGTTCTGGCTGCCTGGAACACATTCTTGCCACATTCTTGGAAAGATATTCTTGCCATAGAGGGAGTACAAAGAAGGTTCACCAGACTGATTCCTGGGATGTCAGGACTTTCAAATGAAGAAAGACTGGATAGATTTGGCTTGTACTCGCTAGAATTTAGAAGATTGAGGGGGGATCTTATAGAAACTTACAAAATTCTTAAGTGGTTGGACAGGCTAGATGCAGGAAGATTGTTCCCGATGTTGGGAAAGTCCAGAACAAGGGGTCACAGTTTAAGGATAAGGGGGAAGTCTTTTAGGACCGAGATGATGAAAACATTTTTCACACAGAGAGTGGTGAATCTCTGGAATTCTCTGCCACAGAAGGTAGTTGAGGCCAGTTCATTGGCTATATTTAAGTGGGAGTTAGATGTGGCCCTTGTGGCTAAAGGGGTCAGGGGGTATGGAGAGAAGGCAAAGGCCTGATGATCCCTCATATTGAATGGCAGTGTGTCGGCCGAATAGCCTACTCCTGCACCTATTTTTATGTTTCTAACACAAAACTGATACAAATGAGACATTAGATGGGCAGGATTTTCAGGGTATGAGATCATGGGAAGGTTTTTTTAATTTCTGTTCCTAACAGAATTGTAGGATTTGTCCCTCTGCTGTGTGGGGGGGGGGGGGGGGGGGGGGGGGGGGTGTTATGGCTAAATTTGAGGCAGAAAAGCTGGAGTTCTGACAATTAAATTATTTTTGTTGACGTAATGTTAGCGAATTCCTTTCCATCATTAATGGAACATCTGCATGTTCCGAGTTCTGTAAAGGCGCTAATCGTTCCAACCCACACGTTTTTTTTTATCGTCAATTCCTTGGACCTACAATTATTTACGATGGTTCCCTCCCTGCAGCTGAACGTCTTTTACCCGCAAGATGCGTGAATAGTTTACCGATGGCAACAAAACGAGTTGACCTTGTTTCCTTGCTCTAAACGCTGGGTTACGTCTCTGCAGTGTGATATTAAATACATAAATCACTGGCATAGCGGGATTCAAGATCTCATTTTTTAAACAAATTGTTTAACTACAACATTATAAATATATGGAAGACAACTCTGCATTGACGGGTCACAAACTATTGAGTCGTGGGTCTAGAATGCCTTTACTAGGATTTTGTTTTTTTTAATTCAAGGAAGCACAAAATGTGCAAATAACATCATTTTGGGATCGTTATACACGTGAAGACCTTTGCAACGTTAACTGGCTAAGTCACAAATTATGCCTGCGCTTTGCAAAAACATTAAATCCGTGTCTGCTTTATTTATCATTAGATAGTTCAGGTCAGCTCGTGTGCTTAAACTCAATTGCAAATACAGGACCGCCGAGTGAATGAGATTGGTATGTTTTCAATGAAAATAGCAAGTTCCATATCAATGTAGTCCACCCTTCGTCTTGTTTTGCTCATCTTATCTCCGAGGTTCAATCTGGTTTAAGGGATGAGGGGCAAAGGTGAATGGCTAAGGTCTGATATTTTGTCACCTGGCGGGAGACACGAGTTTATCAGATTTAACTGTTTGGGGGGCAATCAATTAGAGAGCTATCTGCGGCGTGAAATGTCAGCAGCCTCTGACCCGACCTGCACCCAGTCCAATCTCCCCTCATCTCCAGTGAGGAGATGGGAACGCGGTCACGCTTCACGTCCTTAGTCGTTTGCAAAGTTTTATTTGCCATTGTTTGCAATTAAAAGGGGGGTTGTGTCTAAACTCCACGCCTTTGCTGGCTGGCTGGCGTGAAAGTATTGCATTAAATTGCTTTTGATTTATCCAGGCTTAAGGCTGTTATGCTACTAAGAAAAGACAGAAACAAATGATTGACCTAACTCGTTCACCGACTCTCCTGAAATTGTTTTGGTGAGTTTTTGTTTCCTTTCCGTGGTCGCCTCTCCATCATATGATAAACTAACGAAGCTTTCTGCTTGGTGGGTCGAGTCTGCTGTTGCAGGGCACGGCAGTGGTTTGGCCGGCGCTCGGGGCGAGTCCATCCTGCAGGATCAGTGAGTCTGGAGACAAAGACCTTAACCACAGAGGGTCAACAGGGAATCTGCTTCGTTCTGTATCTCTGCTATATCGGATTCGCAGAGCTGGGTGACCTGTGAAACATCCACTCTCCAGCGGGGCTCTTTCATATTGTCAAGATAGTTATCAACACCAGCTTAAAGGCGTGTGCGGCAAATGATTTGTCTTCCAACCCTCGCTGTTTGCTTTGCCCACCTCCACTTATTTTCCACCCTACGAGTGAAGTGCAGGAATTCCGCCTAATTGAGCGTGTTGTCATTACGCCTCCGACAGGTATCGTTCTACTGAACCTGGTTTTAGCTCTGATTTTGCTTTGAATTGGGACTATGTCTCTGCGACTGCGTGATTTCCCACATCTCATCGCAGGGCGACCACAACCTCACTTTATGCCCAAGTAATATTTAGATGCCTCGAATGGAAAAAAAACGGTTTGAAACGATACGACTCCACGCTGCCTTCTGTTATCTGAAAATGACTTGCCCAGATATAAACACGTTTCTTAAAATGCTAGTATTACAAATCGCTGATCTCATTCTATGTTATGTTAGCTGTGCGTGTGTATACGTGTATGTAGACTAGGTCGAAACTCAAGCTAGTTATCCAAGCCTTTTACCCATGACACATTTGCTTTACATTTTTATTCGTATACTTTTTATTCGTGTAAAACACGTGTATAACATTCATGTTATAGACGTTTTGCCAAATTAATTTCCACGGGCCACCAAGAAAAAGGTGGGACACAATGGTGTATGTTCATGTTCATATAACACCCGTCTGGAAGAATCATTTGTATAATTATTTTGATTTTAACATTTCCTGAACCAATTTGTTGAATACATTTAGAAACAAGGAACTACAGATGCTGGTTTACAACAAAAAAAAACCCCACACAAAGTGAGTGCTGAAGTAACTCAGTGGGTGAGAAATGCCGCCTTAAACCGCTGTGCTGCTTGCTCCAGCGTCTTCTTAAGTTGAATACATTTTACGGGTGTGTTCGGAAATGTGTAGGCGAGCGAATCCGATCAAAATAAGTGCTCTGAGTCGCGATGTGCAAACTTTAGGATTTATCCCACCAGCATTTATTGGAATGAACAAATGTGTATTGGCTTTTCCGGCACTTCACAGTTCATTGTGAGGAATCTATTTTGACTGCCAGTCCTAAAACACACACACCAACAGTATAAACTAACCCTTCCGATCAGAATACACTGTGGCTTCGGACTTTGTGCGAAACTTGTCGATTTTAACGTGGTACTCTTTCTGTACAGCAAATCAGAGAGCCTATTCTGATATACGAGATGGAACCTTGAAAATGGCTTAATTTGTAAAATATACCATTCAATTAAAATTGTCAATTATCATTGTTTATATTACGTGAAATATATTTTGCGTTATGCGAAATTGAGTGCACATTTATTTTTTGCAAATGTATAGGTTCGATCCAAATTCTGATCGCGCTCAGGCCTTTTATCCATGAGTGGGGGATACACCAATAATAGTCTCCATCGATTTATTCAGGTACAGATGTTGAGGACGTTATAAAGATGGATATAAATAAACAAAACTTTAACCAGTGGAAATTCTACCTAATATTTGCCGCACAAAACAATCAAGAATGTTGAACAGTGTGGATGTTGTCCACTCCCCTGAAAACATGATGAGTAATGATATAGAATGATTTCTTTTCACTGTGCTGTTCACCTTGGGGTTTGCCATTCCGTCCTTGCTCTGCAATATCAAGATTAAACGCAACTTTTTATTGATATCTCCTGGCGTCAAAACACGTTATAAATTCGTCCAAGGGCTTTGTGAGAGGGCTTCGTTTTGATGCAAAATCCAGAGATAAGGCAAAATTGTATTGGCAAAAATAGTTTCGTCCTGTACTATTTATGGAACATCCTTTGATTAAAATATGTTTTTTTTTTGTAGATGAACAACAACTGAATTTGTGTTAAATAGCTTCTTTTTTTTAAATGAAGGCTATGCAATAATGTGGAAAAGAGTGCACCTTTTACTGATAAATCGAAACGACACATCCATTCATTTGGGGGGAAATATTGTGTCTGCAATGTAGTGCGATCTAAACTATCACGGTGAAGCAACAACATTTGCTCAAGATTTATTTTGCGTTTTAATATTCTGCCGTTATAACTAACCCTATCCTGCTTAGGATACAATTTCGATAGTTGGTGTTTTATCACATATTAAAATCAAAATTGAATGGCTTGCTGTATATGGTCCTAACGTGTGTACAACGATGATGCACTATATTGATCGAACAGCCCAGTTTAAAGTGTGTACATTCAGAAAGAGTTTCGAGTTCATGTTCCGGTTTTTGTTTAAACGTGTTGGTAGCATCAAGGTTTGCCAGGTGAGCGCTGAGAAATGAAATCACCTTCAATTTTGAGAACCCTGTGTAAAGCTGGGCGATCTGGAATCAGGCATAATTGCATCAGAGAGCATCTTTTTTCCTCTGCACCAGAGCACGTTTTCCATCTCTGCAAGTCTCAAACATGAATGTAAAGGTGGCATCAATTTTGTGCTGGAAACCCTGGATGGGTTTCCTTACGGAACCCAGCATCCAGCTGGGCTGAAGTGTAAGGTGGGATTCAACTGGAAGGTAGCATCTTTTTTTCTTCAGGAATGAAGATTTGTGCTGGAAACCCTGGATGGGTTTCCTTACGGGACCCAGCATCCAGCTGGGCTGAAAAGTGATTTGGTCTCCCTGGATTCAACGCAGGAATGGAAGGCTGTCAAGCCATTCCGTTTCTGTCCAACTTCCATCAGCATATATGTTTCTTATTCGTCTCAGAGATGCTGTTGTAGAACCTACCATATTCCAAGTTGAACAGAACATAAAATAAACTAATTTGACCATTAGTCGCACCCGATGTCAGGACTACTCGGTTTCACCTGAATTATACACCTATAGCGCTTACTTCCTAAGCTTTTCATGCTGAAATTTCATTTTTTAGTGCATATTATGGTATTTTTTTAAAGTACCCCCCTAGGAATATTTTCCGAATAAAACATACAAACTTTCTGAAAATTTACCATGAAGAATGAGTCGGTCTTTTGCCCTTTAAAACACATCTCCCTACTTTTAATGTCCAAACACACGGAACATTACAAATGATGAACATCTTTAGTTTTATTTATGTATAGCTGCTCAGACACGTGTATATACAAAACAGATGTATAGAGTATCCACATGGCAGAATACCATAGGTTTGTTTCTTTCACTTACAAGCATGTCAAAAAAGCACTCTTCAATAAGTGCAAAGAATCTGCATTTCAAGCGCTTCTTGAGCAGGGCAATACAGGCACAGGACGACAATGGCTGGACTCTAATATCCAGACGCACAAACAATGAGTGACTCTGACGGAGTGTCAAGAGTAAGCATCTAAAACAGATTTAGCAGACTCCATGAGTAACCTTCAGCATGCCAGCATTTATTAAACTGTACAGACAATGGCAGCAACGCGATTGTAAGAAGATTCGTCTCGCATCAGAACAGTTTGGGGGCTAATGCATGGGAAAAACTCGGAGTTGCCAAATAGAACAGATTTACCCATTCACCGCTCAATGAAGGCTTGGATGAAAGCAGGGAACAGCTGATCTACGTGGAGTGAATAAAAGGGGAGTGGATTAATTTCTATGCTTCCAAATTTATCGAACCATTTCCATTCCACATTGCAAGGTAGGTCAGTAAAGTGTGACTGATTGGTGACAGGTACAGGGTGCACCCCTACTCCTGTCCCTGGGAGGAGCCGATTCCACACAAAGAGGGAGAAAGCAGGAGACACGATTTACAAAACTATACCGGGCAAACTTTCTTTTTCTTACTGGATTCCATGTGTATACCAGGCGGACGCAGGCAAGATCTTTCCGTAAAATATTCACTTCATTTCCGGGGCAGGGAGAACAAAAACAATCAAGTACACCAATCAAGCGACTTTCTTCACACCTCCTAAACATTTAGGACCAATACGTTGAATGTCAAGTCACAGTTTTTTGCTTCCCTCCTGTTCATCGAGTTAAGCAATGTGCAGGCTGCACCTCCTGCGCTTCCAGCCGTGTGTAGCGTTTACACAATCCATGTAGCCACTATCAGTACTGTTTGTTGAAACACATCTTCAAATCCAACATAGATCTGTTTGCTTAAACTGCTCAATCAAATCCAGAAATTCTATTGTATTCAATTATAAAAGGTGTAAGAATTGGAATTAATACTTTATCAAACACTATTTACAACATAGGTTGCTAATAATACAGAATTTAAACAATGTATTTTTTCCTTTTGCCCTCCAATAAAAGGTACAAATCAATGTACTAAGCTAACACTAATGTTATAGACTATTACAGGATACACAGTATCCACTGAACAGACTGATCCTTTTTTCCCTGCTTTAAAAAAGGCAACTAAAAACAAACAAGCAAAAAGTTGTAGGTCTCAAATGTCTTCCATAACAACAGGGGTGTCCAGTTTGTGTTTGATCCTCCAAGTATGTAATAGTAATTGTTTCATATTGAATTTATTCATTATCAAAGCATGTTGGCAACGTCCTGTCTAAACAGCCAGAAATTAATTGGTCAAATAATAAACTGAAGTTTACAGCTGTCAGAAAAATATACAATTGTTCCATCACTATTACAGAGTGGATCGCAATCCAGTTTTACAGGAAATAAAAAATGCAGTATTTTACATTCTCAGTTCATTACCTTTTCACTTGTTGAATATGGTGTTAAAATAAATTCCAAACCGTTATGTTATTCACAATGTCTATCCTTATTCACATGAAAACTATCCTTGTTACAAATGAAACCAGCATTTCTAATCTACCTTTATATTTGTGTTTCTCACATGGTTCAGCGTTATGCTAGAAGCCTTTGCAAATTGCACCACTCTTCAGTTCTGTGGTGATTCCCAATTTTTTCAAAGGCTATTTAAAGTACACTCATCTCCTACAAAAATGCAAAGCCCTGCCAAGAGCTCATGAAACAAGAAATGTGCGGAAAATACAAAATATTACAGACCATATTAGCTACTGCACAAGCACAGGAACCCTCTCTTCAGACACATGTTAAATTATAAGTCCCAAGAGGGATGGGGTTATATCTATTTGTAATATCTCCCCTAAAGTTCTGACATGGTGACTCGATGCCTTGCGTGATCATCTTACGGTACTGAGTGATAAGGTATAAATATTGCATGGAGGACTAAATCCCTCTTGGACTTCTGCTCAATATTCTTATTCTTCAGTCACTGCATCTGCCACTACTGTTTCTCATCTGCACTTGGATGACAAGAGCCAAACCACCTCAGGGTACTTTGAAAGAAGAAATGCACAGGAAAATAAGATTCATTAGTCTCAAAATATAATTTGGCATTTTTGCAGGGGTTTTATCAGTTTGGACGCATCATCCCTCTTAATTACTCTCTACTCTCCGGACAGAAAATAAATCTTATGCCTGGATTAACTGAATGTCCCCCTCTTCAAAAGTGCAGTTACAGAATTCGTGATGTTTCCTGATCCAGCCATGCTGTGTCAGAGGTTCCTTGTATTTTTGAGCACTACAATGTTGAACGCATCAAGAAAAGTAATAGTACAGTTGCCAAAAGTAGCGGGGATATCCTGGCTGTTTGAGCATCATTGTCACCTCGCGATGGCTCCGCTTCATGGATGGTATCATCTATTTAGACAGAACAAAGAGAGAAAGCAATGCGGTTACTGCAAACGCCATATGAAAGAGTAATCCTCAGTACTTAGTCACATATACAGGTCAGCTCAGCTCCTTGGCCAAACACGTTTAATTGTAACACTGGCAATTCACCTTCTAACAATCTACAATGCATTTCAAATTTGTCTTTATTTTTTTTTTTAACTTTCATGGAGTTTATGGAAAACCAATGCAAATCAAATGCAGTGGCTGAGAGGAGGCAATATAAAGCCTCAATTACTAATATTTAAATGCACAAGCCAGACATTTAATACCAAGGAGCCAACTAATTTCTGTATAGTTTGCTCAACAAATTAAAAAAAAAAAATTCACGCACCACATCCACTCTTGGCCTTCTCATCAAATTACTTAGCATTATTTTAAAATGAGTCAATGCATACGCTACTGGTAAAATTTAATCGCATACCTACAATGGAAGAGTTTAGATTAAACTCATTCCAAAACTCTGAGGCAATTGAAACGAGTCAAATCCAATCTTTCTGGTTTTGTTTGTAAAAGAGATCTACAAACTGCATGAGAAAACCAACAGAGTATCTCACTGAGTCGCTGCTAATACGATCACAATGACCTTTTTTTTTTATAACCAGGCAGAAACTGGCAACAGCTGAATGGCACAGTGAGTGTATTTCTTCATCCAAACTTGGTTTGTAAATGAGGAACTAATAGTAATATTCTCCATTTGTTGCTTGGAAGACAAAAAACTATTACTGACTGTACATTCTTTTAAAATATGTTTTGATTGCCGTCTCGGGAAGTGAAGCCACTACTGTAGGGTGTGATCTGTTTTCTGTTTAGCCATGGGTTTGAAAAGATAACGGCTTCAGGAGGAAGAGCGACTGTTCCTGTATTTGCCAGTACAGAAATATCAACTGGAAAAACCAAAGTTACATGAATTTTCCTTCCTGGGCAAATTAAATCCTTGTCTAAATTGGCAGCCTGCGTAATTTTTTTAAATGGCATTATACACTTTTAAAAAAAAACAACCCAACTACACTGCATTTTGGAACAATTCTATTAATCTTAAACATTGCCTATCTGGTGGAAGGCAGTCCCAAAAGGTAAGAGATCTAAAAGATGATTTTCTCTGGATAACAGTTCCTACATATTTGCAAAATATTAAGCATTTTGCATTGAATGATTTTGATTAAATTTTGAGACTGAGCTATTGGGAACCTTTTTCACAATAGTAGTTTGAATGTTAATCAGCGATAATCCACTGTATTACCGCACCAAGGATGGTCGGTTTTGGCTGGCTGACTGACCGAAGGAATAATCTGAAATTCAGATTTCACGTAGAAATCTCAGAATTTGTGAATCCAGTTGTCATTTTATACATTTTGTATGTATTTTCTATCACAGGGATTACATTTCTAATCTAATCCTTTCAGCGTGTAACATGATGGCAATGTTTGTTTTGACTAAAATCTTCAAGAACAGCACCTGATAAATGGTCTTTTGCTAATTATCCAATATTTTCCAATCCTGCCTTCACCAAAATCCACTGGGTTTTTTTTCCTCTGATCATATTCAACCCTTCAATGCCTTAATTCCCTAGTATTTGTTATCAGTTTCCAACTTCCCCACCGTATCATACAATTACTTTGTTCCCTACTTTCTTCACTATACTGTCAAATATAGATCCTACGCTTATGCCCTCCTCATTTTCTTTAACTTTCAAAACCGTTCTGTCTCACTACTTTACTCTCTGCTATTAATACCATATTGAAAGCCTATATCTTTGTCCATGTCTTTAATCTCACCTCTACATTCCTTGACATTCGGTACAATTTTCTGTTCTCAGTCCAGACATTTCAGGTCTGAGATGTTTGGCTACTCGATAATATATGCATAAGATTTTTAAGAAGGAACTGCAGATGCTGGAAGATCGAAGATAGACAAAAATGCTGGAGAAACTCAGCGGGTGAGGCAGCATCTATGGAGCGAAGGAAATAGGTAACGTTTCGGGTCGAAACCCTTCTTCAGACTGATGTGAGGGGGGGGAAGAAGAAAGGAAGAGGTGGAGCCAGTGGGCTGAGGGAGAGCTGAGAAGGGGAGGAGAAAGCAGGGACTACCTGAAATTAGAGAAGTCAATGTTCATACCGCTGGGGTGTAAACTGCCCAAGCGGAATATGGGGCGCTGCTCCTCCAATTTACGATGGTCCTCACTCTGGCCATGGAGGAGGCCCAGGACAGAAAGGTCGGATTCGGAATGGGAGGGGGAGTTGAAGTGCTGAGCCACCGGGAGATCAGGTTGGTTATTGCGGACCGAGCGGAGGTGTTCGGCGAAGCGATCACCAAGCCTACGCTTGGTCTCACCGACGTAGATCAGCTGACATCTAGAGCAGCGGATGCTGTAGATGAGATTGGAGAAGGTGCAGGTGAACCTCTGCCACACCTAGAAAGACTACTTGGGTCCTTGAATAGAGTCAATGGGGGAGGTAAAGCGACAAGTGTAGCATTTCCTGCGGTTGCAAGGGAAAGTGCCCGGAGAGGGGGTGGTTTGGGTGGAAGGGACAAATTGACCAGGGAGTTACGGAGGGATAGGTCTCTGCGGAAAGCAGACAGGGGAGGAGATGGGAAGATGTGGCAAGTGGTGGGATCACGTTGGAGGTGGCAAAAATGTCGGAGGATTATTTGTTGTATGTGACGGCTGGCAGGGTGGAAGGTGAGGACAAGGGGGACTCTGCCTTTGTTACGAGTGGGGGGATAATATATGCAAGTAGCTGTGTGTTAATAACATTGTCAACCAATCTCCATTCAGATAAGGATGGTCTGTGATGACAGAGCTTGAAAGGTCACCTCAACATTGGGCTAATATCCTTTCATTGGAACTAAAGATAAGTTTGAATCCTGAGCTAATGCACATTCCAAGCACAAAGTTCCTCTTTCCTCATTCAGCAGTGAAATCACTTAACACTGCAATCTATTTACATGTTTACATTAAAACGGACTTTGTTCACCTTGATGGGAACTTTGGGGAAATACTCTGCATTTGGTGACCCGGTTAGATTTAGTCCAACTGGTGTGAAGTACCATTTTACTTGAAACATGTTGTGATGAGTGATGGCATCTTTTGGGTGGACTGCTCCCTTTGTAGGAGCAGAGGGACCACACTCATAGGAGTAAGAGTCATTCATAAAGGGAACATGAAACCCCACTGACTGGTATTCCTTTTGATCAAGAGCTTTGAATTTAGTAAAGGGAGATAAGTCATATCATTGCCACTCTGTTAGAAAGCATTGAAAGATAAATATTTTTAAAGAATTGCCAGAAATAAATCGCAAATGAGCTAAAATGAAAAAAAAAAACAACTTTAATTCATCATGGCAAAAGAGCTAAACTTTACGAAATCTACATGTTCAGTCCAAAGGCCGGAATAGGTTGCAGGTTTAATTTGTACATGCTGATGGAGCATATGCTGATCTCTGATGACAACTGGAAGAGTTGGGGTGACACAGTGGCTCAGCTGGTAGAGCTGCTGCACATAGAGCCACAGACCCGGGTTCGATCCTGACCTCGGATGCTGTCTATGTGGAGTTTGCACGTTCTCCCTGTGACTGCGTGGGTTTCCTCCGGGTGCTCAGTTTCCTCCCATGTGTGGGTTTACAGGTTAATTGGTTTCCATAAAATTGCCTCTAATGTGTAGGCAGTGGAATAACATAGAACTATTGTTGACAGGTGATAGGAAGTCGGCCTGGACTCGGTGGGCTGAAGGGTCTGTTTTCATACTCTATCTATAAACTGAAACTAAGTAACAAATAACTTATGGTTTGCAGTCAAGGGAAGAAGCTGGGAAAAGTGTAAAGCGATAGGCTGGGCTTATTGCTGCTGATCACATTATGGCTATCATTACTGGAAGAAGTACCTGCATGAACTACATGAGAACAGGTTGGCTTTGGATATCATATCCCCCATTTATCACTGACTGTGTGGGGACACTTAACTAAGGCAATAAAAATACTTTTGGTACCAATACAAAAATTTGTATGTGGAAAAATAAAAACACTATTCAAGTGTTCAGGATCAGCCTGCTTTAGGTTAATAGAAACATAGAAAATAGGTGCAGGAGGAGACCATTCAGCCCTTCGTGCCAGCACCGCCATTCATTGTGATCATGGCTGATCGTCCCCTATCAATAACCTGTGTCTGCCTTCTCCCCATATCCCTTGACTCCACTAGCACCTAGAGCTCTATCTAACGCTCTCTTAAATCCATCCAGTGACTTGGTCTCCATTGCCCTCTGTGGCAGGGAATTCCACAAATTCACAACTCTCTAGGTGAAGTTTTTTCTCACCTCAGTCTTAAATGACCCCCCTTTTATTCTAAGACTGTGGCCCCTGGTTCTGGACAAAAAGGTTGATTTCTAAACAGACCAACAAGCTCTGGTGATTTCTACCAAGAAATGTAAAAATATGGGATCATGTGAGAATTGTTATTTTTTGGTAGTCTTTGTTTAGTCATATTCAATCTCAATAGATGTTCAACTCAAACTCCCACACAATCTTTCACTCAGGAATTCAGATCATTTAGTTAAACTGAGACCTGGTCATGTATGATTCCATCAAAATCACACGATGCCTTTTCATATCCAGGTTACACTTTTCAATAAAGCAACTTCTGGAATGCAGGAGGTTGCAGGGAAACCTGATAGAAGTATATACAAATTATGAGAGGCATAGATAGGATAGACAGTCAGAATTATTTCCCAAGATGGAAAAAATAAAATACTATAGGGCATAGCTTTAAGGTGAGAGAGGGAAAATTGAAAGGAGATGGGCGTTTTTTTGTTACACAGTGCGGTGAGTGCCTGGAACGCACTGCTGTTTGAAGCAGATACATTTGCAGCTGATGGTGGCATTTAAAATATTTTTGGATAGGCATATGGATATGCAGGGAACAGAGGGATATGGGTTATGTGCAGGCAGATAAGTGATGGTCTTGGCACAGATATTGTGGGCTGAAGGGCCTGTTCCTGTGTTGTCCTGTTCTATGTTGTTTGTTAACATGCAATAAAGATACACTCATTATTTGTTTCCTTCATACTGGTGTGCACCAACTCTCAGTCACATTTTCAGCATTGCTGATACAGTCATAACGGGCCAAAGGGCTTTCTTGTGTGCTGTAAATTATATGCAATGCTGAAACAGTGACAATGCTTCAAAACATAGTTTATTGGCTGCAGAGAGCTTTGGAACATTCACAGTCTTTAGCAACTCCATATTAATACTATTTCTCTCCCAGACAGAATGTGATCCCATCAATCTGGGTTGAATCCAAAACCTAATTCCAAAAGTGAATGGTGAACTTGATCCACTGTGCCACTCAGTCCCTCAAAATAATGAAATTGACATGTTAGGTTTGCTAAAATATTGATAGCAGCAGACAGCAAACACAACCAAATGTACTCGGAGACATAAATGTTGGTGGCAGACTTTAATGAAAAGGACAACATTAAAAATACAAAGACACATAAATATGCTCCAGACACATCTATTTCTGTTCAAGGCAGCGATACAGGCAGATAGAAGCCTGAATTCTACCAAACTGAGGGGACCAGATGTCACAAAGTGACAATATTTTCAGCTGTCATGGCCACATTCCTTAGAGTGCATGAAAACTGGAATCCCATTCAATTTTGGAGCAATCCCTGCCTCCCTCCCACATACCAATTTAAAAAAAAAGTTAGTTTCATGCTTTTGATTTCATAAATCATTAGTCAGTTTTATTGGAGTATTATGCAGATCAACTTCCTTAATTAAAACAATTTTTTGAATTAGCTTCTTTTCTGTGAAGCAAATGCAAAATAATGGTTAGAAGACAGCAGAAGCATTCTACCTGCTGGATATCCTGTCTCAATATATTTGTACCAAGAAGAATATCCAGCACTGCACAGAATAAAAATCTGGCACACCATGCAGGAGTTATTGCATTGTCCTGTTGTAATAAATATATTGTAGAAGAGAGTCACCAAAAAAAGGGGGAGGAAGGGGAACAAACTTTCAACACTGAATCCATGCAGGGCATGCAAACTGTGAAGGAGGGGCAATTAAGAGAAGGGGTTGGGGTTGGGGACAGACGAACTGGTTAAAAGATTCTCTAAGCATACTAACCTGCTGGTTCTAATGAACTGTCTACTCTGTCGTTAGCACCGAAAACACTTTCATGTACACCTACAGTTTTCGAACAGCTGTCTATAACAAAAATAGAAATAATAGCCAAATATGTTAGTTTGACATTTTTAATTTCCCTGCTATTTTTTTTATTTCCTTTTTTATTGTTCCACGTTGTGTAATGCTGAACTCGTCCATTTGTTTCAGCCATGGAAAACTATCAGAAACAACAAGTTAGCAACTGCCGTAAAAGCTCAGTGAAGAAATGTAAGAAAAAAAAAATATGATGAAAAAAAACACAGAAAATGCTATATACAGAACAGATACCACACAGGATATACACAATAAGAAAGAAAAACTTTTTTTTTTTTTTATCACTGCTTACAATAAAGCATGCACTAAAGCCACCCTTGCAAGCTTGCTAAAGAAACTTACTTGTTTGTCGCACGAGGACTTTCAATTTTAAACAATTCTTCTTGCCGTTATCTGGAATAGCCGAAGCTGTGGAGTGTGAATAGACACTATTTTAGGACTTTGCAACGGAAATAAATAAAGCATTTATTTTCACTCCTCTTTAGTTTTACTCACAAGTTAAAACATGTCCCTGATCAGTCACTGCAGCTGACAGGAGAGTGAAGTACTGTACACTAACTGCAGAAAAAGGCTTCAAGATTTTGAAAGTAAAAATTCACAGCACATTGGTAAACGGCAGGTCATTGACTGATCTACAGAAAACAATTCAATGTTTAGGAACAGCAGATGCTGTTTTCTTGTGTTTATCCTTTATCAATTTAATGTCAGCAGTTTAAATTTGTGGCATTTGTGGCTTTGGGAAAGATAACTTAGAGCGCTTTGAGGTCTCAACCACAAATCTGATTATCTTGATACACAAAGTCAAAACAATTGGTTCTATGGTGACATTGGTTCTTAGCTTTGATTCCCTCCCCTTCCCCCCTTAAATACTTACAAATGTGGCAACTGTTTCTCTTAACATAACAGATTAGGCAAAAGCTCCCACAAAATTGCACAACCAAGAGCTGCTGCCTTTACAACTAAATGAAAACACCAGAACTTGCTGTACGGGCAAAGTACTTGAGGTTAGTGTTTACCGACAGGAAATGACTACTTTCCTGTGGATTCAGCTGTTACAAACAGTGTTGCTTAAATCTAAGGGACTATTTAATTGTCCACAGGAAGTACAATAAAAGATAAATTTCACAGGCACAGGTTAGACAAGACTTGATATTCTTAACATCTCTCACCTACTGCCGACCCCACCAATGGGCAACAACTTGCCCGCCCATTCTGAAGCAAGAAGAGTCTCGACCCGAAACATCACCTATTCCTTTCTCCAGAGATGCTGCCTAAAGGGCCTGTCCCACCAGCATGTGACTGCATGCAGCAAGCGCGACCTAACGTGGTTGCTTGAGCCGTAGGGCCTCATGGGGCCGGTCCCACTTCGATCGGTGGAGCCATATGGAGTTGTGCGGAGCTGGTCCCGACATCGCGCGGGGCTCCGAAAAACTGACACTGTCCAAAAATCCCGCGCGGCAACGGCCTGTCGGCCCGCAGCTGCATTGAGGCCGTACGCAGCGCCTCAACGGGCGTGACGCAGCGCAAGTGACGCAGCGCCTCGAAGTCGTACGCAGCGTCTTGACGGCGTACGGCTAGCGCGTGGCGTTGCGCGATGACGTCACCGCCCGGCGTGCCGTTGCATGATGACGTAACTGCCCGATGCCGTGCGACATCCAAATTCAGTCGGCCCGCCTCCTGCCCAGCTGATTGGTGAGTATGATGTCGGGACCAGCTCCATACGGCTCCGCGGTTCTAAGTGGGACCGGCCCCGCGAGGCCGTACGCCTCAAGCCACCACGTTTGGTCACGCTAGACGCATGCAATCGCATGCTGGTGGGACAGGCCCTTAACCCGCTGAGTTTCTCTAGCATTTTATGTCTATCAACAGGAGTATCTACCAGTATTTACCCATGTTACAGCTTGGAGGCTGGCTCTAAACAGGAAAGGCTAGCCAATTGCCAGGGAGGAAACCCCCTCTGTTGCCATACTGCTGAGTGATATAACCTCCATGCCCTGCCATTCGTGGGTGGCTCCCACTATCCAGCAATGTGCCTCTGCCAATACCTTTAGCACGAGTCTACAGAATGGCGGGAGGCTTAAGGCTGAGTGAAGCAGGAGCATTCCTAGGGAATCTGTGTAGTCAGTAGGAGTGGACGTGGGATAAAAGAGAGAGAGGATGGGAGGGAGGAGACGACAGTGAACTTCACGAATAATGCAAACTTTGGTAATATTTGCCTGAAAAGCCAGCCAACCAGGCAGACATATTTTGGGCAAATAAAATTAAGACAGAGGCTGCTCCTAAATCCTGCCTTAAATATTTTTTGTGTACTGCTTCCTGCAGGCGAGTGAAGATGGTAAGCCCAGCAAAGCTTTTCAGCTGTATTCTTCTTTGGGGAATATGAAACAACATCATTTCTCAAATACACTCAGCTAGATACCACTGAATGCCAGTCAGGAATAAAATAGAGGTGTTATGCTGTCAGCATGCAAAAGGGCTGGTGACGTGCTATTCCCTCTATACTGATGACCAAAGTGTGGCTGTCCTGACAAACGCAGTCAGGAGATCAATGGGATCACTCAGGTTTCCCCTGATCAGTGCATATAGTGGTCGCAGGTGCTGGTGAGCAACAGGTGGATGTTGGGTTAGACATTCGCCATTGACAAATAAAACAAGAACAAAATATTGCAGGGAGCTGGAAATCTGAAGTAAAACCAGAAAATGGTGAAACAATGAAATGCCAATGTTGGTTAATACACAAAAGGACAGAAAGTGCTGGAGAAACTCAGCAGGGCAGGCAACACCTCTGGGGAACAAGTATAGGTGACGTTTTAGGTCAAGACCCTTCTTCAGATTGATTGTAGGGGGAGGGAAAAGCAAGCTGGAAAAGGGCAAATGCCTTATATCAGCCCGGCTTCTCCCCTCCCATGCATTCTGCCTGTTCATTTCCAGCACTTGCAATTTGGTGTTTATAATTCAAATAACATCTTTAACTATTGCCCAATCAATTGGATTACTTTTTTTAAAAAAGACAATGTAACTAAATGGACATGTGCAAGGAAGTTTGTGAATTTTGCATCTGACTCTGCACTAAAAGGTCATGGGTGTAAATCCCAAAGGATGATCTATTATCTTTAAACAAATCATTCATCTATGTGCACTGAAAAGTCCTTTTGAAGAGAAATACAACAATAGAGCAGAGCATCCTGGCTAGGATTCGCAAGAGTGGGGCTGTTACAAATGGGTAAAGGAAAGCAGATGTAGAAGAAAATGTATGTAGAGAACAAACAAAGCTTACATAGAGGAATGACATGAAGCATTCGAGGAGATGTTACTGTTACTGGGCCAGCTACAACAGGATAGAGATATAGAGAAACAGAGCTAGCCCAAGATAAATATATTTGATAAATTGAAATGAGATCACTTACAATTTTTGACCATTCACGTATAGGATTTAGCTCCTTGTTTTATTACTTTTACACAGCAAGCATGGGTTAAAATAGTCACCAAAGGGTTTCTGCCCAACAGTGCCTCAACTAAACATTAGCCATTTGTCCGATGCCACAGTGGGCTGTGTTTAAATAAATGCCCCTGATGTGAGAACAGATCAATCAGTCTTTGTTGGGCTCTGTTCCCTATTAATTTGCTCAGTGGAGAGATCAGACTTTGCACAGAATGGAACCCAACCTGTCAATACAGAGTATAACCCTGAAAGATAATAACTGATGAAAGCTTTACCCTGAACTCTACCGCTATCTTATGTTCCCATTCTCGCCAGAAAGCTTAACGCTGCCAGACATGACCTTCAACATTCCTTCCAATTTATCACGGACTAGTCAATTATAATTTCACAACTACAATGATCTTTTTTCAAAGAAAGTGAGAAACAGAGCCAGAATTAGTGGGAATTCATGAGCTTGGTTCAAACCTGCATTTAGCAGTGTAAATGTATCTCTATTCAATTTGCAAGTCACCAAGGATCCTATTAGCCAAGCAAAGTGAGGCGAAACAATGTGTGAAGTTCATAACTTGCAGTTTTGAGTTCAAAGTCATTTTAATGACAATATTCTTACAAAAAGATAGTGGTGGCCTGTCTCTCACTTCAACACACTGAGCCTCCACACACCTTGTTGAGAATCCAGTTGGAGCTTGCACAGAGCAAATTTGAGCTTCACGCGACCTCAGCTGTTTGGGCATTGTCCGAAACAGAGTGAAAGCTGGCAGGTTTGCAATGGAGCATCCATGACAGGTACAATTAGACAGAGACTGTTATTACTATTCCCAGGCTCAGACAACGAGGACAGCAGTGGCAATTATGGTAGCTACAAGACCTCACGTATCCATAACAGTCTACCAAAGTTGGCATTTATACTCATCTTCATCCTGACTTTCTTGGCATTATTGTATGTTATCAGCCACTCAAAGGTCCCCTGCTACACATACAAGCTGTGGTTTTATTCAACACAAGTAACTGGCCTTCTGCCAAAATAGTACGTCAGACTGGCAATTTGAAACAAGCTTTAGGTGGTGAGAGTTTCCGCTGTGCATTGTGGCTGGTGTATAAATCACTTTGTTCAGACTGGCAATTTGACCATGCAGTAATATTAGATAGTTGCATGTTACAATCTCCAATTAGTATTCACAGGAATTAAATGCTCTTGCTGCAATTTGAAAAAAAGACAGCAGTGAACAATACAGACGGATGGCCTACTCTCATCCAAATTTCAAACTTATATGTGTCATTTTTTAATGTAATCATACAGATCATAAGAACACAAGAAAAAGCAGCACGCCATATGGCTCATCAAGTCTGCTCCATCATTTGATAAGATTACACCTGTTCCTGAATTTCAAATTCACCTTCCTGGCCTATCCTTAACATCGCGCTATAAAATCCATCAATCTCCGTTTGGAATAATCTGGGAAATCAGTTCTCTAATTTACAGAATGTCATACGTTTACAGACCTCTCCAGGAAAACATAATTTCCACATCATAGTCCTAAAAGACTAACTCCTTATCCTAAAATGATACCCCCGGCTACCCCCTATCCATTTTTGATACAAATGGCTTGGGCAGCTTACAGCCCAGTGGTATGAATATTGATTTATCTAGCTACAGGTAGCCCTGGCATTCCCTCCCCCACCCAAATCGCACCAGCTTCTCGTTTTCACCCAAACAGCTAACAATGGCCTGTTTCCTTTATCATCGTTACTTTTTTGCATATCTTTCATTTATTGTTCTTTATCTCTCCACATCGTCGTCTACATCTCTTGTTTCCCTTATCCCTAACCAGTCTGAAGAAGGATCTCGACCAGAAATGTCACCCATTCCTTCTCTCCAGAGATGCCACCTGTCCCGCTGAATTACTCCAGCTTTTTATGTCTATCTGTGATTTAAACCGGCATCTGCAGTTCCTTCCTACACATTAAACACTTTCCACCCTCTTTCTAGATTCCCCAGCCCGAGAAAACACAAACGGGGCATTATTTGAATCAGGCTCTTCAACCCACCAAGTCTGCGTTGACTTGCACTAATGACTTTTTTCTGCATTCTTCTTTCTTTTTGAAATGTATAATTTATCCGTAACATATGTGTTGTCTGAGTTTATGTGCCTGTGCTTCTACTGCAGGCAACATTTTCATTGTACACCACCATATTTGTGCATAAGGAAATAAACTTGACTTGACCATCAACTATGCATTTTATACCAACCTTACTTTATTCTGTCAACTTACCCTAGATTCTACCTTTCACTAAGGACAACAGACAGTGGCCAATTAGCCTCCCACCCTGCATGCCTTTGGGTTGAAAAAGGAAACTGGAGTTCCCAAGGGAAACCCATGTGATCAGAGGGGGGAACATGCAAACATCACACTGAAAGCATTGCTGATCAGGACTGAACCCATGTCATAGGAGCTGTGACGCAGCAGCTCCACTAGCTGCACCACTGAATCACCCGTGTTCATTTCAATTTAATTGATTCTCCTTTCCCCAACACATGGACTTTGTTCAAGAACTTGCCTCCTTTCTAAAATTCCCTGAATGATTCATTACATCGTTTTACACATCCATGCTCTTCATATTCCAGTTTTCAATATGTTTCACTCTTTCTCTAGACCAGTGAAGGTGTTGGTGTTATAAACCATAATATCCTGAAGGCAGGTTCGTTTTTATCATTTAAAAATAAATTGGATAGTTATATGGATGGGAAGGGAATGGAGGGTTATGGTCTGAGCGCAGGTATATGGGACTAGGGGAGATTATGTGTTCAGCACGGACTAGAAGGGTCGAGATGGCCTGTTTCCGTGCTGTAATTGTTATATGGTTATATGGTTATCCTGCACTCCACCATCCACTTTCCAAAGTCTCCACATTGTTGTGTCATTCCTCACCCCTTCAAATCCTATTACTACGGCTAACCATTCCAACATCCAGATCACGAGAAAATTCCCATTTTAAATATGCATGTTAGGAGCCTGGAGTATCTAACTAGCAGTGTTGCAAAATTATTATGAGCATTTATGAGATTCTGGTATATTTGTATTAATATACTTATTTCACAAAGATGTGACTTTAAAATAAATAGTTGGTTTATCTTCAAAAATCAACAATCAAATGTATAACCATATAACCATATAACAATTACAGCACGGAAACAGGCCATCTCAACCCTTCTAGTCCGTGCCAAACACATAATCTCCCCTAGTCCCATATACCTGCGCTCAGACCATAACCCTCCATTCCCTTCCCATCCATATAACTATCCAATTTATTTTTAAATGATAAAAACGAACCTGCCTCCACCACCTTCACTGGAAGCTCATTCCACACAGCTACCACTCTCTGAGTAAAGAAGTTCCCCCTCATGTTACCCCTAAACTTCAGTCCCTTAATTCTCATGTCATGTCCCCTTGTTTGAATCTTCCCTACTCTCAGTGGGAAAAGCTTTTCCACGTCAACTCTGTCTATCCCTCTCATCATTTTAAAAACCTCTATCAAGTCCCCCCTCAACCTTCTGCGCTCCAAAGAATAAAGCCCTAACTTGTTCAACCTTTCTCTGTAACTTAGTTGCTGAAACCCAGGCAACATTCTAGTAAATCTCCTCTGTACTCTCTCTATTTTGTTGACATCCTTCCTATAATTAGGCGACCAAAATTGTACACCATACTCCAGAATTGGCCTCACCAATGCCTTGTACAATTGTAAGATTACATCCCAACTTCTATACTGTAAATGATAACAGTAACATAATTTCATCATCTTAATGAGTGATTTGTGAACCTTATTCAATTTAAAGTTGAGTTTGAAAGCTATAAAGTCCCTTGCTATTCCCTTGATAAGGGCTGAACATTTATGATAAACCTTTTTTTAGATCAACAAAAAGATTATGTAAATAAATCAAATCCAAGCTGAATGATATTTCAGAATAACTATTTTCAACATTTCCAGAGTGCATTCCGTTTATCATTTAAGTTGTAAACTCTGATATATGGTTAGATATTTATTATGTTTAGTTTTGAAATCGAATATTTTTGGTTCAATCCAATTGTTTTATTAATGAAATGTTGCTTCTTACATTGTCAATTTAACTTTTGTGAAAAATAATAAATTAAATTTCAGCCCTAAGATGGAAGCAAAACATTTAAAAATTACACTTTAATATTTGGATGCATCTAGAGATTGCAAAAGCATACTTCCCATCATCTAGAGCCAAATTCTATCAGACAATGTTTGTGTTCAACACCTAGGGTTTAAATAGTTGTGGTAGTGCATTTTACAGCAGAATTATCAAACAAGGTTTGGCATAGAGCCACATAGTAAAGACAACTCCAGAAAGTTTGCCAATTAAATACGTTTAAAGGAGCAAGGAGTTCTCTATATTTGGAGTTAGGTTATGAGGAGTTTTAAGGAAGAAATGAGAGGTTAATGAGGCTGGGTGGAAACCACAGTCTAGGATCTTAACACTTGAAAGCACATTGCAATGAGAGAGCAATTAAAATCATTAATGACCAAAGAACAAAAGTTCATATCTTAAGAAAATTGTATGGTCATAGGTGAGATGGCCAAAATATTTAAACTGAATCATGACATAACGAAAACCTGACATGGTTTGGAGGCACGGATGTGATGAGTGAATTGAATTGGATGTTATTTGGAGCATGGGTAGGAGAATTATAGACAGGGTTAGAACGTGGGAGCCCATCTGAGAGATCATTGAAATAAGCAGCACAGAGGGAAGCAAGGCATGGAAGGGCAATTAAATAACAGAAAAGATGAGACAGGATCAAAATCAGGCAATGATCCGGAGATGGAAATCAATGGAATTATTGATGGCACAGATAAGTCGTCTGTGGCATATTCAATTGGAAGATGTGATACCAAGGTTAAGAATGGTCTGTTTCGGTTCCGATATTGACCTGAGTATTGACACTGAATGAAGTCAGTGTTTTTGACAAGGACTGAAAATAATAGCTTTGATCTTCCCAATATTTGGTTCAAGTAAATGTTTGATTATCAATACTGGATGTTAGACAGGCACTCTTAGATAATTTGTTGATGAGTGAGAGATGGTGGCAAAGGTAGTTCTAAATGATCAGTAGAGTTGAGGGAATCAATGACATAATGAGGCGCTGCGAGGATCCTGCTTCCTGAAGCTCAGTGCTTCTCTAGCTCTCCGTCCCAAAGAATTTCCTGAAGCCACATCTTTTTGACCAAGAGTTTTACCATAATATCAACTTATTGGTTCCTTTTTGGTTCATATAACTGATAGCAGTTTATATTATTTCTGCTGCACTAACATCACTGTAAATGGTAACTGTGATAAGACCCAAAATGTCATGCTATTCATAAGTCAAGAGATTAAAATAAATAAGTCAGGTAGGGGTTCCTCATTTTGAAGGTAGGTACTGTCACTCCCAAGACAGATTTTTGCACAGGCCAGAGTCAATGCAATCGTCTGCAAATTCATGGAAAGCCACTTCTCACCATCAAACAGATATTCTGAAGGAAATTAGAGCATAATAGCTGATCCACTGGCAGGATCTACCTGGTGGTTCAGTAAGCTGGAGGTAATGGTTCTTAGATTCCTGCACCTTCTTCTCAATGGTAACAGTGAGATGAGAATGTATCCAAAGTGGTGTGGTTCTTTGATGGTAAAAGCTGCCTTCTTGAGACAGAACTTTCCACAGATCCCTTCGCTGGTTGGGAGGTCAATACCCATGATGTATGGACCAGATAATGTCCTCCAGTTTATACAGCCTCCTTTGTTCTTGAGCATTTGAATTCCTGAATCAAGTTGAGATGAAACAAGTCAAATTGCTCTCCACCATTTACTTGTAGGGGTTTAATGGCATATTCATAATTATTTTGTGAACAAATCAATAGAATTCAGTTTCTGAACTTAATGTAAAATGTGGAATAAAAAATCTTTGCCTTTTTATGCCTACAGGTTTCCACCTTATCGCAATTTCAAGTTTTTCTTTTAAACCCTATTTAAAGTAAATTAGATCATGAGCTGCACTAGCATTCTTTTCTGTTCTAACAAGCCCAAATTCAAAAATGTAGGCAAGGGAACAAATATTTAAACAGCCTATTGACCACTGCAGTGCATCACTGCACTGACCACGACAATGCATTAATTTGCCTCAGGATTAATCTGCTGATGTGCCGCTGGTAGAATAAAATAAACTAACATTCGTGTTTGATGAAACTTACTGATATAATTTGATAAGGGAAAAATGTTTCACTCACTATTTTTCATTAGATCTTGATCAAAATGTTACATTTGTTCCTCTCTTCACTGATGCTGTTGAACCTGCCAGTATTTTGTTTTAGTTTAAACCGTTATGTTTATTGGCACAGTTCATTAGCCTGAATCTACACAAGATATCCCAAGCCCCAGCTGGTCCCATTCACTGAGCCGTCACTGCTGCAGGGGTTCGTCAGAGTGCAGAATTCAGCTCCTGCCCATTAGCTGCCCCTGATATCACGTTCACAAGTTATAGGAGTAGAATTAGGCGATTCAGCCCATCGAGTCTATGCCGCCATTCAATCATGGCTGATCTCTGCCTCCTCATCCCATTTTCCTGCCTTTTCCTCATAACCCTATCTCTGCCTTAAAAATATCCACTGACTTGGCCTCCACAGCCCTCTGTGGCAAAGAATTCCACAGATTAACTACTCTCTGGCTGAAGAAGGTCCACCTCACCTTCTTTCTAAAAGAGCGCCCTTAAATTTCTGAGGATCCTCCAGTGCTTCTACGCAGCGGCGGTGGAAAGCATCTTATCCGGGAACATTACCATCTGGTTTGGGAATTGCTCTGCCAAGGCCAAGAAGGCTCTGCAGAGAGTAGTGCGTTCGGCCGAACGCACTATGGGAACTTCACTCACCCCCCTGCAGGAACTATACAACAGGAGGTGCAACTCCAGAGCAAACTAAATCATGGGAGACCCCTTCCACCCCTGCAACGGTCTGTTCCAGCTGCTACGGTCAGGCAAACGCCTCCGTTGCCATGCGGTGAGAACGGAGAGGTTGAGAAGGAGTTTCTTCCCAGAGGCAATTCGGACTGTAAACTCCTATCTCACCAGGGACTAACTCTACAGAACGTTTTTCCTTCCATTATTTATTATGTAAAAAAATATGTGTGTTATGATTGTGTTTATAATTTGTTTGGTTGTTTTGTTGTTTGTCTTTTGCACAAAAGTCCGCGAGCATTGCCACTTTCATTTCACTGCACGTCTCGTATGTGTATGTGACAAATAACTTGACTTGACTTGACTTGAGGCCATGACCTCAGGTCCTACACTTCCCCATTAGTGGAAACATCCTTTCCGCATCCACTCTATCTATGCCTTTCATTATTCTGTAAGTTTCAATGAGGTCCCCCCCCTCAACCTTCTAAACTCTAACGAGTAGAGACCCAGTGCTTTCAAACGCTAATCATATGCTAACCCAATCTTTCTGCTAACCCATGGATTTCTGATAGCTCAAACAGTCTAGAGGTCTTTACTACCATCTCCAAATGTTCATAATGATCCTGATTGCCATTGAACTACATTTAATTGGGAAAACAAAATTGTAAATATTTAAATACATTTTAAATTACAAATACTGGGAAAAAATCAAAAGGTGAAACCTTCACTTACCTTCTAATGGCCAATGGGCCTATTTAAACAAATGGGCTATGTTGGATACACACAGTGTAATCAATTCCTATGCCTCAGAATGATCAGGAATAGCTTTGAACATTGTGGTGGCATTGGCATCTGTCATCCAGCTCATTCAGTCCTTCACATTGTAGTGTACAGCTGACCCATAGAGGACAGAGCTCTTTCATACAATGCCAGCCAAAGGCATGTATGATATGGCACGCAGATATAGCTGCACATAGTTCATCAGTCGCACAATAATGATTTGTGGAATCTGCTTTAGTATCAGAGCTCCCCCCCTTGTTCCTCTTCTTGAAGTCAACTGAGCATGACTAGATCCTTCATAGTTCCCTCAGGAAATATCAGCGTACTACTCCAAAGAGTCTGAGCTTTTGAAAAAGTAGCATATACGAGTAGAAGGGTCCAGTGTTAAACTGCTCAGAAAGTGAAAAAATAAAACGGAGTCTAGTTTTTTCCCCATTTATAAAAATGATCAGGAGACTTGACTCAACAGAAATACAAATTCCATACAAGGGTGGTTGGTTTAATTTATTCGTTTCTGTGGATTAAATGACCAGAGACATTCACCACAATCTATTTCTAGTGCAATTTGAGGATTGTTTATGTACATAATATTTCTTGCATGCAACTATATAAATATTGTTGGACACCACAAGAGAACCATTGTATTTTGTCACATCTCAATTATGTTTATTGGATTAAGTCCTGCTCCACGATCCTAAACTAAACTAATCCAAGTTAGGAGTCACAAATCAATTAACCTCGTGCTGGGATGACATTTCTAAATGACCTCATACTGCCCCTGGCTCACAACAGGAAGCATTGGCTACTGTGGACTGAACTGTATATTGGTAATTAGTTTCTATCATGCCACAAAACCAACAAAACCTCAAAAAGCATTAAATGGGGACATACAGTTGCAATATACTAAAAATGTCAATGGCTTCTTGCATCTCCCTCTGCTTGTAAGAGGTCAGATGCAAGCTAATTTAGCCGCAAAAGCATACAAGAGCTTGTAAGGAGAGCAATTAGAGCGCACCATTGACCTTGTGCTTCCAGGATATATGAATGGTGTTTTCTCTCAAGCACATTTGCTGACCTGACTAGAAAAAATCTGACCTACTGCACCGATGGCATGTGCAGTGGAGCGGGAAGGGGGCGCAGAAATCAGGAAAGAAGGATTTGGATGTGGGTGTAATTAACAAGTACAGATTAGTGCAGACATGTACCGCGAAAAGAATGGGTTCTTCAAAAAGTAGCACGTGTAAGGGAGCAACCTCTCATACAGCAACGTAGGTGGGAAACATCCCCTTCTTTAGAAAAGGCACATATGGCTTGAGTACTAGCATTATGAGATCTATCCAGCCTGACTCCTGATATGATGGGTTTTGCCCAAGTCCAGGGGTTTCTTCTGGGGAAGATTCAATCATCTACGTTGCTGCAGACATTTCTGCCAGAGTATCCAAGAAGTTTAAGGCAAGGAATGTTTGCAGCATCAGCTTGCTCAAGTTAAAGTGATAATTAAAGGTAACATCTCCAAGTTTGCAGATGACACAAAGCTGGGTGGCAGTGTGAGCTGCGAGGAGGATGCTATGCGGCTGCAAGGTGACTTTGATAGGTTGAGTGAATGGGCCGATGCATGGCAGATGCAGTATAATGAGGATAAATGTGAGGTTATCCACTTTGGTGGCAAGAAGGCAGATTATTATCAGAATGGTGTCAGATTAGAAAAAGGAGAGGTGCAATGAGACCTGGGTGTCCTTGTACATCAGTCACTGAAAGTAAGCATGCAGGTACAACAGGCAGTGAAGAAAGCAAATGACATGTTGGCCTTCATGACGAGAGGATTTGAGTATAGGAGCGGGGAGGTTCTACTGCAGTTGTACAGGGCCCTGGTGAGACCACACCTGGAGTATTGTGTGCAGTTTTGGTCTCCTAATTTTAGGAAGGACATTTTTGCTATTGAGGGAGTGCAGCGTAGGTTCACCAGGTTAATTATTATATGGTTATATAATTCCCGGGATGGTGAGACTGACAAATGATGAAAGAATGTGTCGATTGGGCTTATATTCACTGGAATTTAGAAGGATGAGATGGGATCTTATAGAAATATTTTAAATTCTTAAATGGTTGGACACGCTAGATTCAGGAAAAATGTTCCCGTTGTTGGGAGAGTCCAGAACCAGAGATCACAGTTTAAGAATAAGGGGTTGGCCATTTAGGACTGAGGTGAGGAAAAACTTTTTCACCCAGAGAGTTGTGAATCTGTGGAATTCTCTGCCACAGAAGACAGTGGAAGCCAATTCACTGGATGTTTTCAAGAGAGAGTTAGACATAGCTCTTAGTGCTAACGGAATCAAGGGATAAGGAGAAAAAGCAGGAATGGAGTACTGATTTTTGATGATCAGCCATGATCATATTGAATGGCAGTGCTGGCTCAAAGGGCCGAACCTATATCTGTTCAATGCATCTTATGGAATGAATGCCTTATACAAACTGAGTTACATATGATTATTGTCACAAGGATAAACAGCTGAGCAGTGGGCAGAGGGGGGAAAGATCAGATAAAATGATGAAGGTGACAATCATTTGTGATGCCCTGCAAAGAGGAAGTAAAAATAAAATTAAATGTTCATTTAAACAAAAAAGTTAATGAATATTTGTCCATAAATTGGCTGGTATGAAATAAGGGCCATTTCCATTGAGGATTTACTCCTAAATTTCAGATTGCAACATTTGTGTAAATCAACACATCTCCTACTGGAGAGAATAATGAAGCAAGTCACAATCACTGTGCTAAAATGCAAGTAAACTGGCCCTGGAACACTTCATTAGGCAGATGTTAAATGACCAGGAAGGACCCAAGCATGCAAGCTGCAAATGGACCGCTTTGCTAAATATTCCATGCTCTCAATTCCCCATAGTGTAAAATGTGAACTAACCAACAAATGGCCAGTGTGTTCCTTTGCTTATGAGGGGAAGGAAGACACAGCTGTGCAATGAAATATAAATAATAAAATATTTGCCAGTTATTCACTATGCAGTTTTATGGTTGAAACTAGACGGGTAAAATACTGTTGGCATTTATGTTTGTGGGAAGTGTCAGTGAACACAAATCTTCCTAAATATCAAGGCATCCAACCAAGTGAAATTCATCATTAGAGAAACATGGAGTTTTCAATGCTTGTAATGAATTAAGAGAACGAGTGGGCAAAATAAAATATACGCTGCCTAAAATAATTGCTTTAGAGCCTTTACATCTATTATTTTTTTTCGGTAACAAATAGCTCCAAGGGGTACATCATCATCGACAAGAGTATTATTTTTTAAATCAGATATACTAATTCAATGCCGTAATAAGAAATAAGCCATTTCCACCTAATAATCCCCTTTGTTTATTAACATTCATCAAGTGTGTAAAGCATCTAAAGGCTTGATTGCAGACGTTTAGCACTTGAGAAGGCTTCCTGTATTACATTGTACAGTGGCACCCAGTTGATGTCCATGCCTCGTACATAAAGGTGAACAAATCAACTGCTTTTCAACTGGCTGAATGGGTAATTTTCTTTTCAAACCTGAAAGCCCTGTCTGTCAAAATTAAAAAATATTGCCTCAATTTGATTTTATCCCACATGACTTTTGTTGATTAACTAGCTTCTTTTGCTCGAATGAATTACACCAGCTTCTGTCTTTGCCATCTAATTTTATCAGAGGCTCAACAAATCATCTTTATTGTGATGTCTCGCATTGAACTGGAACACTGAAGTAAAATTGGGTTTTTGTTAAATGAATTGCTTGAACCGTTAATCTTTATCTAAGCACTATAATAACTATTTTGTTTACTGTGGCAGTAAAAAATGTGTTTTGGGCATTGCATTTGGCAGCCAGCACGTGTTAATATATAAAAAATGGCAAAATTACTTGCCATAAATACAAACCCATTTATTTTGGATAATGTTGAAATAAATGGATATGGAAGGTCCAATCAAGGTGCAGGTTGCAGTTTTAAGGTCACCTTGGCTGCATGCAGGTCCATTGCAACCCACATTGACACTGAACTCCTGCAACATTTATATGTCTCAGTAAAATGCATTGAATGGGCTGAGTAAGTCAGCTATAAATGGGCAAGCATTCAATAGGAAAATGGTATTTCAAAGCACTTCAACATTGAATCAATGCAAATGGCATTAACTTAGGTTGAGAATTTGCTTTTCTGTTAAAATACGTTTACTGGTAAAAGGCTACTTTTTTTCTCCTAAAAATGTTTACAACGAATGTCTGAATCCTCATGGATCAATCTTCACAGTTCTCTACTTAACCTTCATAACTCTGCTGCTGTGCATTACAGAGAGTTTCTTTTACAGACAGCCTAGGGATAAAGCAGAAACAAAAGGTGTTCTGGGCAGCTTTATTCTCCCCACTTTCAATTCGAGTTGAGGTGAGATTTAGCAGGACTAACTAGTACCTCTGAGAATTCAAGTGGAAGAATTTCTTCCACTTCAAACCAACACAATACTTCTTAAGACCTGCTATAATTTCCCAGGGCACATAGCTACAGCATACTTGCCGGGAAAAAAATGACTAGCTCCCACATTTATTTTACAAAAAGATTAAATCTGTTATGATCTTTTTCTTTCTCTTCTGTCAAAAGACATGTACTTTCCTATAACCTACCATGACTTGCCATCACCAAATGCACATTTAATTTTAGTAAAATAAAAAACTTTGTTTCAGTGATTCACATACTTCATTTCCTCCGGTGGCCATAACCTTTTGTTATAGGAACCCGAGTTATTAAATTAATATGAGAATTCCCATATAGTTTTCACTTCTATAATAAAAAACAAGACGACATCCACCCTTTTAAAAATCATAGTGAATCAAAAACTTTTATAATAAAGGTTTCCACAACTACCACATATTTGGAAGCTGAGTGTCTCTTTACCCACTCCCTTTAATGGTTCCCATGGCTCCCAGTCTAACTACTCACAGGAACCTTTCAAATATCTAGACACTCATACTTGATCTTCTCAGTGAAGGACAAGAATGTCATTGTCTGTTCTCTCAACACCCAAGCAACACGACTTTCAGGTTACCTGTGGGGTATCTGGCAGAACCGCGGTGCCAGGGACGAAATACAAACAACTGTACAAGTGACAAAGTTGTCTGACTCCACACGGAGCATAACCTTCTCTGGCATGCAAAGTTGCAAGCTCTCTAAACGGGTTGACTAGACTTCCTCTGTGATTCTAGTCAATCATTTGCCCCCTTGGTGGCTATGGTAGCGTAGGAACATTCCATGCTACCACAATATTATTCTATAGCCAGTTTCAGGATGGTTACAGGGGCCACCTCACTGTTGATTTAATTTTGGGGCAGCCTATTTGTTTGCAAAATTTGATGCTGAGGCAAACAAATATTACAGGGATGTGTCGACTCTCTAAAATTGGACACTGAAATGTCTGCTGGGGACAGAGAGCAAATGCACATGCTTTGTCTACTTTACAGTGAAAGGATGTAGTTATCTATTGGAAATGTCAATGGGTGAAAACAACACCAGCACTGGGTTTCTTTTAAAGAAGATGGTACTGAATTCAAATGTTTGTCAAGACTCACTACTGTTGTGATCTCAGTTTCAGTGCAATCATTCTTTGTGGACTGGAGTGGATGGAAAATTAATAGCTTGCAAGACTGAATTCAGAGCAAAATGCTGAAACTCAATGGGTCAACAAGCACATGTAGAAGGAGAAAGCAACATATCCGTTCAGCTTCATACTTCTTTCTAACTCATTATTCAGTATTTGGCTTTTGTGTTCTTTTGAAATAGAATTTGTTGTGAAATAGAATTGTACTGCTGCCTCAAGAACAATTTCTGGATACAAGATCTTTTATGTGCATATTGTTCGCTAAACTGCTATTGTTGATGAGTGTCCCATGAAATGTATCCGTGGGATTTGAATAATTCCACATTGATGGGACTTCAATATCGACTTACAGGACCACTGAGACACAATGATCCAGCCCATGTTTAGCAGGGAAATGCTCGCAATTTTGCACTTCAAACCTGTAAAGTCCAATGGCAGGGTGCAAAGTTGTGGCACCTTATAATATGACAGGGTTTAGGTTTACTATTATGACATGTGTACCAAGGTACAGTGAAAAGCTGCCCAATCAAATCAGATCACTATACATAAATGCAATCAAATTAAACTCAAGTACAATAGATAGAGCAAAGGGGAAGATACAAAGTGCAAACTTTTGCAGAGTGCAAAATATCCTCTGAACACATAGTCATAGAGCAGAGGCCCTTCGGCCCAACTAGCCCATGCAGACCAATATACCCCAATTACAATAGGCCCACCTGCCCAGGCTCATTTGAATATAGTAGAACCACTGTGAGAGATTAAAGTAAGTTTGGGTTAATCTGCTTTCTTAAAAATAATCAGCTTTTATTTATTTAAACATATTGATTGATTTCTCAATTTTGAAGAGCTTTTGAATTATATTTTAACGTTTTATTTTTTTAATAGTTGGAATATTTTTCACAGCTTTGAAATCTTCTAAATTACACGATCAGGGCAGCATTAATCTGTGGTCATGTGACATGCCACTAATTGCTTTTGATCCTGGACTTGATGCTTATAAATTCATGAAGGTCCAAGGAGCCAGGAACTACTAAATGGACCTTGTGTATTTTAATTTGTGGACTACACTGCTGCAGAACGTGGGAAGTAAAATAGCAACAAATCTAGGAGTTGGACTGAGTTTGGGTCGAAGGAAAGGAGGTCAGATTGGAGGGCAGGAATCAGGCCATTGGATCAAGGGCCAGGAGAATAACCACATTGTTGGGTTGGGGCCTGAGATAGGTCAGCCAGAAACCATAAGTTTTGATGGGGAAGATGGAGGTCAGTGTAGTGGTGTACAGTGAGGTTCACTGAAAGGAAGTAATTAAAGTGAGGGGAACCTTTCCAAGTCATGATGCCAGTACTGACTGGGATCAGTTCAGAGAGACCCCCTATTTAGTTTAGTAGTTTAGTTTAGAGATACAGCCTGGATACAGGCCCTGTTCAGCCCACCGGGCCCGTGCCGACCAGCGATCCCCACACATTAACACTATCCTCTACTCAATATGGACAATTTTTACATTTACCAAGCCAATTAACCTACATACCTGTACATCTTTGGAGTGTGGGAGGAAACCGAAGATCTCAGAGAAAACCCACGCAGGTCCCGGGGAGAAGGTACAAACTCCATATGGACAGCACCCGTAGTCGGGATCGAACCGAGTCTCCGGCGCTGCATTCGCTGTACAGCTGCAACTCTACCGCTGTGCCACCATGCCGGTGTTGCAGAGATTTTAGTATCCCAGCCCCAACGTCGGACTTCCATCAACCCGGCGAGCGGGTCTGAACATCGGGCCGCCCGCAGCGGCGACTGCAGAGGGCTCGGTGAGGCCCCGACCACGGGTGACCATTGGGGAACATTAGAGGAAGAGGACTGACTTTGGTGCCTTCCCTCACAGTGGGAAACTTTGATTCTGCTGTGTGGGGATGTTTTATGTTGAATTCCATCGTGTGTTGTGTTCTTTATTTTTATTGTATGGCTGTATGGGAATCACATTTCACTGTGCCAACTACCACATGTGACAAATAAATGTATCTTGTATCTTTGTTATCGCCAATATTTCAGAGACAATTGTGCTATTAAAACTTTTCCAATGTAAAATATTTCAGATGGTTTGGAGAGGGAGGGACACAAACATTATGAGAGGCATAGATAGGGTAGACAGTCAGGACCTTTTTCCCAGGGTGCAAATGTCATGATTAGAGCTGTAGATTTATGCTGAGAGGGATAACGCTTAAATGAGATTTGCAGGGCAAGTTTTGTTTGGAAACACTGAGAATGGTAGATGCCTGGAACACGCTGCCAGGGATGGTGGTGGAAGCAGATACAATGATGGCATGTAAGAGGCTTATAGACAGGTACATGTATATGCACAGAATGGAGATAAATAGATCACATACAGGCTGTGGAGATGAGTTAAAATAGGCATCATGTTTCGCAGGGCCTGTTTCTGTGCTGTCGTATTCTACATTCTATCTGAAACAAAATTTAACGTTGCTGTAAAGACTCAGGAGGTCACGGCAGCATCTGTGAAACTGGATCGATGATCTTCTGATGAAACGTTTTCAACCCGAGATGATGATTTTAGAAAAAAGTTACCTGAGCAATCCTCCAAAGAAGCATTACACTACAAATGAGGCAGGCAATTGAAGTGCAAAATTATCCACGTGAAAATGTGTCCAATAATTCTTAGTCAAATTTCTGGAGTGGAGTAAGTCAGCTTGGGAAAATGCTATGATCATGTTCCACTCCAGAGGAAAACTCCTCCCGTATGCTGAAAAATGACTGCTACCAATCAAATTCCATTGATAAAACATTTTGATTTAATACTAAACAAGGAACTAGATCGAGACCTCCCCTGGAAACAATTCTGCATTGCGTACAAGCCCCAGAACAGTGTGTATTATAGTCCACTTCCTGCACGGCAAAATATGTACAATAGACTTTCCACTGTGTTCAGAGGTAGGTCATTGATCACAGCTGGAGCAGTGATTTGGAAAGGCCCAGGGATGGGTGTTGGGGAGCACATGGGTGTAAGAAGGATTGGGACAGGTTGGTGGCTTGGTGCGAAGGTGACATGAAGCCTTCAAAATAAGATGACATTTTGGGGAGAGTTTGGAAAAGGGTTATCAGGCAACTAAGTAATTGTATTGGGGTCATGGATGTGACATGATTAATTTAGAAAAATGGGATTGTGGGGGGCTAAGTTAAATAATGGCCTAAACAACACCAACTGACAGGTTCATTGTGGATGGGGATGGGCTGGGTGAGAAAATCAGACACCAACCAAAGTCCCTCTGGAGGATCAGTTCACTGGCAGCAGCAGACCAGATAAGGCAGGAGCAGCTTCAATTTCTGCTGTGTGAGTGGCCCATACCATTAATAAAATGAGATGGTGCACAAGTAATGTCAAATGTGGTTTGACAGCATTGTTCGTGGCCTCTGTGCATCCACGTGTGCTGTACACACAGGGGACTTGGAACAAATGGTGACTTGTGCAACATAATAACACAAGCAGTTTTGAGATTAAATTCCTGTGCAAACACACAAAAAATGTTGCGGAACAAGAGTTTCCAAGCCGACATCGTGGGAAATTAAAACTGTGAATTAAGTTAGTTGACAAATAACACTCATCTTGCAAGAATTAGCACAGTTTGGTATAAAACATCACTCTCAATTTGTTGGAGAATCAAACGGAAACATGATAATACTCACAGATGTAGTAATATTCTCGGCCAGGTCTGAATTCAAATCCTAATGAAAATGGAGTAAACAGCTGGAACTTTTCAGAGAATTTTAAGGGGCCATTGGCTGCATGAGGCCTGTTACACTCCCATCTCTTGAACCCTTTGGAGGTGTGATCGCACGAGCTGTAGCCATCGTAATTCACCATGTAGAGAACGTAGCGCTCCGTCTTGTCATCTGACATGGACTCGTCGTAATGGGGGCAGAAAACATCTAAGTAATCATTGATGCAAACTTCAATGTGGAAATCTCCTTTCATGAACCTGCAAAAAGAACAGTACCTGTTATATAATCTCTGTCAACAATTATTGAGAGAATATCCTGTTTTAAAAATAAAAAACTTAGATTAAAACATTGAACAGTAAAGTACAGGGACGGGTCCTTAGGCTCACATTGCATGTGCCGAACATGATCCCATTAAACTAATCTCCTCTGCCTGCACACGATCCATATTTCTCCATTCCCTGCATATACATGTGACTTCCAAAAGCCTTAAACGCCGCCATCATATCTGCCTCTACCACCACCGGTTTGCACTGCGGTTTGCAATAACAAAATCTACTTAAATGTACATGTACTTGAACCCCACATTACCGTTCACTCCAGACTGTACCTCTTTTACAGATTACTTTTGTCCATATGGATACACCCAACAATTGTTAAAAAACCATTAAAATGGAAGTATCATCAAGACCTTTATATTTCTCCTCTCTTCAAATCCTGGATGACTGCACTGTGCATTGAGTTCACTTACAGCCACATGAAGGCAGTCTGGTGCACTCAGGTCTACTTCCACCTATCTACTGATGAAAGGTGACACAGATTAAACCTTTCCTTTGAACTTGTCGATGGCCTCCCCCTCCCCCTCCACCGTGTCAAGATCTTTTAACTTACTTTGAAAAAATATGCAGCACCAAAGAGTTACAATAAGTTTATTTTATTTTAGAGACACAAGCCCTTAGGTCCACTGAGTCCGTGCCGACCAGTGATCCTCGTACACTAACGCCATTCTACACACACTAGGGACAATCTACAATTAAACCAAGTCAAATAACCTACGTCTTTTGTACGTGTTTGGTGTGTGGGAGGAAATCGGATCACCCGGAAAAAAACCCACGCGATCACAGGGAGAACTTACAAACTACATACAGACAGAACCTACAGTCAGGATTGAACCTGGGTCTCTAGCGCTGTAAGGCAGCAACTCTTCCACTGCACCACAGTGCCATGCTCTTGATATGCTTTGACATGTTTTATATTACATCAGTCTACATTAAAATATTCACTTTTTTTTTAAAAAGTCTCTAAAAAGTTTTTTAAAAGTACCTGAAGCACTATTTTGCAGCCACATCTCCCATGCTCCTGGCGATTTTTATCACAAATCTATGTTACCGACTATCTGAAGGCTCAGGTTAGCGTTATCTGGTGTTTGGGCAGCAGAGCCAAAACAGGAGTTCCTAATCAGATTAGTAACAAAGCAACGGTGTGTCCACTTGGCTTGATAATATGCAGAGCTTTGCTGCTTGGAGCAGTTAACCTCTAATGTTATAGCCATGTGTTGCAAATGCAGAGCATCTACTTGTTCCTAATACTCAATACATGCAAATAAATAATCCTAAAGGTTTCTCAAGGTTTAATGGGTCACGTCGCATTCATAAAATCTGGTTTGTCATGGGGCGTCAAACAACAAATTCTCTTCCATGTACATTCGGACACTAAGTAATTTGCAACTACCTGCTGGGCATGAACTTTCATCTTTAATTTAGTTCCAGTTAAAGTCACCGAAATGACAAAGTTACTTCCACTTAAAACAGCTTCTCAAAGCTCTCCCACATTGAAAAAGGAATGAAAAGAAAAGTGTCCATAGTTACTACCTTCTAATTAATCTTTTGGCACAAAAAAAAACAGAAAACAGAAAGAAATAATTGCACACAGTTATGTCAAAATTGTATTAATTTTTAAGTACTCGCCACATTTGCACAAGTAGGCTTACAAAATGGGTGATGTCACTGAAGAAATCGTCACTATCGTCAGTAATCCTGAACTGTAATTCATTTGTTTTTCTTTTAATCACACAAATGTAAAATTCACATTATCAAAAGAATAGCTATTAATTTTGCACGGTTTCATGTATTCAATTTTAACAATGCCTTACAGCAATAGGTAACAAATCAAATAGTAATTTAACGAGCCTTTCTATTCAGTCAGACTTGTATTGAAAGTTCATTGGAAAAGGCACACCAGCATACCGTCCATAAGTCTAACATCAAGAAGCAACTCTTATGTTATTAAAGGAATGTGCAACGTTAATTATTGCCATACTGCCTGATTCTAAACCTCTGAATTAAAGCCTGCCATGAAATGTTGCTTAATCTGCCGACATGACTGCCCGTGTTAGCGAATAATGATTCTTAGATGCACACAGCAGGAAGCTTTCTCAACTCTGTTCTAAGTACGGTGCACACTTTTATATATATATACCTGCTGTCTGATATGGCTCATTAGGGATAATTAAACACAAAGCCTCACATTCCTTACACCAATGTGAATTCCAAATGGCAAAAAATTGAGAAACCCCAGTTCCAAGACACACATGCTAATCTCAAAGATAAAGTCCCTCAGCAATTCCTACACATTCAATAATTTGATGGCTACTAGCCAAGATTTAAAAAAAATGAACTTGCCAAGTCAGTTCTGAGCATAATTAAATCAACTTCCCCTGTCTCCACAAGGAATATGTATTTGCTGAGAATTAATATTATTAGTTACAATCCTTTGATGACTTTAAATAAGTTTGCCCCTTTGTGATCAATTTGAAGTTATCATATAACTTTGTTAGAACAGCTTTACAAAGATTACTTGCACACTACACTCTGAAAAACAGGTGAACTGGATTTTAATAATGCTTTGTAGTTGTATTGAAATGTATTTTTAATAGCTGCGCAAATGTACCATATGTCCCTCCAACATTCACAAATACACAAAGCATACTGGACTGTTGAATATAATAATTCAGCAGATTAATTTTACTGATTGCTTTGTTAGTGAGATATTCTCATCTTCTTAAGCCTGTAAATTGGTTCTTGGTGTTCTAAATGATCTCCGTTAATACATACTACCCATGGGATGGATACATGATAGGTTAGAAGAAAATATTTTCTAAAAATGAACAATAGGTACAGTGGAATCTCCAAATCATTATGTACAGAATGATGCATTGTGACTGCTCCCTTTAGTATGTTTATCTTAGATAGAGAAAAGGCCATGTACTTCATTGTTCCCCGCCTTGTGTTCCTTCTATTCATGAGAGGGAGTATAAGATATTGTGTAACAAGTCAATGACTAGGAATATTTAAGGAGTATAATGTGTTGATTGGTTTAAACAATTACAATAAAAACCATGTAAAAAGTGAGGAACTGCAAATAAAGCAAGGGGATTGTTCAGTACTGCTAGATTAAAACAGAAAAGAAGGAAGTTATATTGAATGTAATTAAATCCAGTACAGGCTAACTCCAGTAAATGATAGCAAAACGTTTATGGTTCCATGCAATGCAGACAAGCTGAGACACAGTGAGCAGTTACTAGGATAAGCTCAGGCAGGGCCGTAATGAAAACAAGATGTAACACATTTTAAAAAAGAGCTGGAGTCTCATTTAAGAGTTTATGTATAAATAGAAAAAGCAACTTATGTGGGGTTCTTCGAATCAAGAACTGCATGGATTAGTCCAGATTTTGATCACTGTGAATATTAAAGAAATTAGTCCCTAAGTAATGCAATAATTAAGTACACGGCACGATGGAATTTTAATCACGAAACAGATTACAAGTATATTGTATATAGAACATTTCAGCAAATCAATCTATAGGTTTGTGACAGAGCGGTATGAATGGATCTTAGAACATGGTACCAGTCTAATAAGGGTCAATTATAATAGGCAACTGATTGTCACAACTTAATGAACCCGACCTACTTTGATTCCATTGTCATTGCCACCCTCTCCCAGCACCAGTTAGAAAGTTGTAAACCTGCACATGAAGTAGATTTCATGGATGGATTGGGTGGGAGAGGTCCAAAATGATTTTTGCTATCAGTGTTCTATATTCAGATGAGCTTCATGAAATTAAAATAACACTCTCAAATCCACAGTGTACCCAAACACACCCCGATTGCTATAGAAACGATGTTATGCTGGGAAAAAGAGTGCAGAGAAGATTTACGAGGATGTTGCCAGGTATTGAGGGCCTGAGCTATAGGGCAGGTTGGGCAGGTTAGGATTGTATCGAGTGTAGAGGGATGAGTGGTGATCTTATAGAGATGTATAAGATTATGAAGGATCATGAGAGGATAGATAGGGTAGATGCACACTTTTACCCAGATAGGGTAGATGCACACTTTTACCCAGGATAGGAGAATCAAGAATCAGAGGGCATAGGTTTAAGGTGAGAGGGGAAAGATTTAATGGGAATCTGAGGAGCAACTTTTTCACACAGAGGGTGGTAGATATGTGGGATCAGCTGCCAGACGAGGTAGTTGAGGCAGGAACTATAACAGCATTTAAAAGGCATTTGGACAGGCATTTGGATAGGAAAGATTTAGAAGGTTATGGGCTAAACACAGGCAGGTAGGCTAGTGTAGATGAGGCACCTTAGTCAGCATGGATAAACTGGGACAAAGGGGCTGTTTGACTATCACTCAATTTCGTTTGAAGTATTTACAGTTACACCATTTATCAAATTTAATATCACAAATGCCATGTTCTGTAAAGACACTTTATGCACACACACACCAGTCATTTTTGGAAGAAATGCCCGATCTTTAACGTTTTGATTATTCAGAATACCTCCCTGAATCAATTTCAAAAAAGAAATGTATTTGGTCTCATTGTGTACAGATGAAGATTCCATCCGCTTCAGCCAGTGGTGATGCCAACATGTTTCCCACTTACAATATACATGGATGTACCGAGTTTGTAAAGTTCTGATCTATTCAGAGGCAATACGCGAAAAACTCATAAAACTGCAGAGATAAATGCAAGATAAATGCTAAAACAACAGCTTCTGACCTGCAAATCCTGAAAAAATGACACACATCGAAACCAAAACTTAAATAATTACACGAAACTCCAAGTTGTTCTTTCCATCTACACCCCCATATAATTTAAATGTTTTAACTCTCCCCCCCCCACCCCCCAGAGCAACCAGATTTATAATTTTCCTCATTTAAAAACAAGATGTTGAATGGGGTTATTTTATCCCAAAGAAACAGAGAGCCAGAGAACAGGCTGTACTTAAAGATTCTCCATGGCTCAGGGCTTGTGAAAAAAACTAGTAAAAGTAAGATTTATTTATAAAAAGAGCAAGACAACTCATCTAAACTCATGACGCTGTTATTTTAAAACGTGAAACACTTCAAAAAAAGGTGTGATTTTAAAGCAAAAACGGGTGATATTGAGCCCTCTAATTTAATATGCAAGGTGCCTTATACATTGATTGTGTGAGATTTTCCAGATACAGTTAAAAATCACCAGTCTGCTTCAGTAGCCTCAGATGGCCCAATTATTCATGGGTTGTGCGTGTATCAGATGATACAAGTGCACACCTGGGTTACAGCAGTAAGAGTATTCCCATCCTTGCTCCTGGTATTTTTAGTTCCGCTCTTTGCTACAGAAGTTGTCCCACCATTCAGCGAAAGAAAAATTGACTTTTTGTAATGAAGTCAGCGCTGAAAGATCCACTCTGTCCTCAGACCCTCAAATTGGATTTTGCTGACCAAGCATGTAGATACATATAACTGTTTCTGGGCTTGCAAAACAAAAAGGAATACCACGTATAGCGTTGTGACCACAAATCCACATCTGTTACATATTCTACAAGCGATCTGTTTAAGGGTAGAGGAAACACAAATCCACTTTAGAATACTACAGCGGTGTGAAAGCCCCAACAGCAGCCAAATCCGCATTTCACTTCTCAAGACAAGGGAATCGCTTCGGCTCATATTGCCTAACGCCTTCAGTGTCAGATAAGGCATCGCACTGTTGGAATAAGCGGTACATTTTTTATTGTAATGGAACAGCAAGGTTAGGTACGTAGGGTTAACTCACTGTCCTCCTTGACATGTTTAGGAAGGAACTGTAGATGCTGGTTTAAACCGAATATAGACAAAATGCTGGAGTAACTCAGCGGAACAGGCAGCATCTCTCGAGAGAAGGAATGGGCGGATGTTTCGGGTCGAGACACTTCTTCAGACTGATGTCAGGGGGGAGGGAGATACATAAATAAGGAAGTGTAAGGTGGGAAACCAGGACAAAGGGGATGGCTTGCCAACAGTCTGTCCTTTTTTCTGTTTTTGATATTTTAAGTACGTGTCAAAGAGTATGTTTTAGTGTTCCTTGGTTTGTTTTATGTGGTGGGGGGGGGGTCTGAGGGAATTTTTTTTCAATTTCTTACCTTGACGGAGATACAATTGTTTTCCGTATCGTATCTCTGTCCCCACTGCGGCCTATAATCGTGAAGTGGGGCGGGTCTTTCCTGGACACCGACCTGACACTTCAACCGTGGGCGCGGTGCGGACTCACGAACGTGGAACTTGCGATCCCTTTTCCAGGCATCGACTGTGGAGAGCTCCAACCACGGGCCTGTGGACTTTAACATCGTCGAACCCGCGGTGCCTGGTTAGAGAACAATTTGGGAACTCCAAGTCGTGGAGTTTCAACCGTCCCGACGAGGGAGTTTCGATCACCCCGACACAAGGGTTTTGGATCGCCGGCTGCGGGAGCTTTGATGGCCCCGACTGCGGATGGTTCGACAGGCCCGATCGTGGGAGAATAAAGAGGGAGAAGATTGGACTTTATCAGCTTCCATTACAATGAGGAATGAGGGGAGCCGTTGTGGTGGATGTTTATGTTAACTTTTATTTTATGTGGCTGTGTATCTTGTTGCTTTTCACTTAGTATGGCTGTATGGTAACTCAAATTCCACTGTGCCTTAACTAGTACATGTGACAATAAACTGACCTCGAAACCTTGAGATCAAGGAAAATGTTGAATGGATCAATGTTAGCCAGGAGAAGCAAACAGAGATAAACTGTGAGAGTCACACTGGTCGGAGAACTGGGAAGGGGCAGGGATGGAGAGAGGGGGAAAGCATGGGTTACTTGAAGTTAGAGAAGTCAATGGTCATACCACTGGGGTGTAAGCTGCCCTTGACGTGACATGCCCTTGACATGCTGCTCTCACCAAAATATATCAAAGATGACATCAGGAATCAGATTCAATGTTGATAATTAATTTTTAAAAAATGCTCATCTCCCTCCCCTTTAAAATAAGTTCTGAACTTAACAGGGACACGGTTAGTGGATACCCCCTACGTTTTCCCAAATGTCCATTTCAAATAAAAAGAAAATTCATAGTCGATTAGGCAGTAATTTGCAATTTAGAGTTAATTATAGTTTATCAGAGCTAACATTTTTTTGCACTTTCTTCAAATTGAGTTGATTGTCAGAATGAAGTCTGATGGACTAAAGAGTTCATACAGGCATTTTACTTTCCTTGTCAGATAAACATACATTTTAATTGTGAATCAAATCACCAGCATTATTTAGTTAAAGAACATCAGAAGCAGGAGCAGGCCAATTGGCCCTTCAAGCCTGCCCCGCCATGGCTAATCCAATTTTAGCATTAACGCCACATTCCTACTCTCTCTTTATCACTTTGCAGATTAAAGGGACTATTGTTATTCCCTGATGTTTGCAGCAACAAAGAGAACACGAGGTTAGCAAAGTGACACTGTATACGGAATCCACATTACTGTCCGTATCTCACCTTTGAGTTTACCTTCCACTAGAGGGAAGGTATGTTCACAAAATGAAAGTTTGCTGCCCAAGCATCTTTTAAATTACAATTTACAGTTGTTAATTAAGAACTAAATGAGGACACAGAGATGGTTAATTATGATAATTGTGGGTCTCTTTTATGCTACAGGTGTTCACAGTGTGCTACAGTGACAGATTAAATGAAGGCTCAGAATGAAGGCTGCTCTGCCATTGTAGATGCGGCTCTTTGGCCAGTTACCCATGGTTGATTCAAGATTCAAGAGAGTTTATTGTCATGTGTCCCAGATAGGACAATAAAATTCTTGCTTTGCTTCAACACAACAGAATATAGTAGGCATAAATAAATACAGAACAGATCAGTGTGACCATATACTATTGAATATATATATACACACATAAATAATCAGATAAAATGCAATGGGCTATTAATGTTCAGAGTTTTGTTTGAGTTGAGTTTAATAGCCTGATGGCTGTGGGGAAGCAGCTATTCCTGAACCTGGATGTTGCAGATTTCAGGCTCCTGTACCTTCTACCTGAAGGCAGTGGGGAGATGAGTGAGTGGCCAGGATGGTGTGGATGATGCCAGCAGCCTTTTTGAGGCAGTGACTGCGATAGATCCCCTCGATGGAAGGGAGGTCAGAGCCGATGATGGACTGGGCAGTGTTTACAACATTTTGCAGTCTTTTCCACTACTGGGCGCTTAGGTTGCCGAACTAAGCCAAGATGCAACCGATCAGCATGCTCTCTACTGTGCACCTGTAGAAGTTAGAGAGAGTCTTCCTTGGCATACCGACTCTCCGTAATCTTCTCAGGAAATAGAGGCACTGATGTGCTTTCTTAATAGTAGCATCAGTGTTCTCGGACCATGAGAGATCTTCAGAGATGTGCACCCCCAGGAATTGACCCTCTCCACCATCGACCCGTTGGTATAAACGGGACTGTGGGTCCCCATCCTACCCCTTCCAAAGTCCACAATCAGTTCATTGGTTTTGCTGGTGTTGAGAGCCAGGTTATTGTGCTGGCACCATTTGGTCAAACGGTCGATCTCACTGCTATTACTCATCTTCATCAGTGATACGTCCGACAACAGTGGTGTCGTCAGTGAATTTGATGATGGAGTTTGCACTATGCCGGCTATGCAGTCATGAGTATTGAGTGAGTACAGCAGGGGGCTGAGCACGCAACCTTGAGGTGCTCCCGTGCTGATTGTTATCGAGGCTGACACACTTCCCCCAATACGAACAGACTGTAGTCTGTGAATGAGGAAGTCGAGGATCCAATTGCAGAGGGATGCGTAGAGACCCAGTTCTGAGAGTTTGGTAACCAGCTGTGAAGGGATGATTGTATTAAATGCCAAGCTGTAGTGAATGAATAACAGCCTGAGATGAGTTTTTGTTGTCCAAGTGGTCCAGAACGGAGTGGAGGGCCAGCGAGACCGTTGATCTGTTGTGGCGGTAAGCGAACTACAGTGGATCCAGGTATTTGTCGAGTAAAGTTGATTTGCGCCATGATGAACCTCTCAAAGCATTTCATCACCACCGACGTTAGTGCCACTGGTCGATAGTTATTGAGGCACGTCACCTTACTCTTCTTGGGCACCGGTATCATTGATGCCCTTTTGAAGCAGGTTGGAACTTCAGACCTCAGAATTGAGAGGTTGAAAATGTCCGTTAAAAACTCCAGCCAGTTGGCCCGCACAGGTTTTTAGAACACGACTGGGTATACCATCAGGTCCAGGCGCTTTCCGAGGGTTCACCCCTCTGAAGGATTTTCTGACGTTGACCGCTGTGACCGTGACCAAAATACCATCAAAGAGGCCAATTACTTGAATACTATTTTTTCATCTATTCTTTCGATTAAGACTCCCTTAAATTTGCTTGAAAATGAAACGCTGATTGGACCACTTCCATTCTAATTACACAGTTGGATAAAATTGGCTCCTGACCAAATGGAGTTCATCAGTCTTAAGACTACTCTTTTACATTTGCCATAACCCTTGCCCAAGCAATAGCTCTGGTTTACAGTGTGCCTGATTTATTTTCACAGTAAAGTTGAGCCCTTGCTATTTGTAGCTGCAGGTTTTCCCAGTTTCACATACATCAAAGAAAAGAATGATTTGATGCATAACGCATTAGCATTGAGTACATTGGTGCAATTGTTGAAATCTTTGTGATGTTTAATTTGAACTGTAATTATACAATGCACCCTTATTGTGGATATCCACATTCCTAACCCACTCATCCTTTACAACGCACTTATATGTCTGCTACTGCTCAGAAATTGGTTTTCCTCTGTGAAGAGCCTCAGGTCTGTTTACAATACTCAAGTTATTATATACATGTAAGCTGCAGATATTACACAGTTCCAGGCTGTAGTAGTTGCTACTCTGTCAATAGGTCATTACTGGTAACCAACTATAAATTTTCATTCCCAAACAATGTTAATAAAGAACGGCCAAAAACAGCTTTAACTGCTTATTCAAACCTTTGCTGTATGTTGGAGCTTTCCATATAAAATGGCTGTTGCTTGTCTAATACCAACAGTCGCCGCATTTCAAAGTAATTCATAGCACGTGAAATACTTCAAGACACCTTTGAGCGATGTGATGAGCTGCTATCTGAACGCTCGTCTGTCTTTCACTTCACACTGTCTATGTCATTATAGTTTCAATGGCAGAGTGGCTAGCCATCAGCAGAAATGAGAAAAAAAATAAAAATTTAATGAAGCTTATCCATAAAATGTCTTTCGCACATATTCCAGAAGCACCCAATTCCGTTTAGTCCCTTAAAATCACAAACTAACTCAGAAGAAAATGAATATGATTTAATTATCAGCCAGGGTATCATGTATTAAGGGAGGGGTGCAATTTCAGAGCTGCTGACATTCAAATGAAAGTAACTTAACATAGTAAGTGAAAGCAACTTAGCCTGGCTGTGAATTGCTCAGCATATCTTCATGTGTCCTTGTGTAAGCCTGATTCCATCGCACCAAGTACCTCTGGCATCATTGAATCTCGCAGTGGACAAAATGCCCAGCCTGTGCAGCAGCAACATTACAACAGCTTATTGAGCACCCATTTAGGCAACCCTTCAAGCATTGTGCAATCTTTAAAGCACTCTTTTATAACTTATTTTAAAATGTTCAAGTATACTAGGGATGGAAATTTTTCCATTCTGGGATCAGCATTTTCCTCCCAGCCTCTTAAGAATGTCCCTGGTGCACTGATACGATTGTTTTAATTTCCCACATCAGCCATCTTATGGGTTTGCAGAATACTTTTGTTCTTTTTGGATTTGGTTAAATACCACACTCCTTTTTGAGCTCGGCTCCTGAACAATTAGGTTGAGAGCATTCAAAAATGAAAGCATATAAATTTCAGATCTACAAAACCTGGGATCTATTCAACTCAAGTCAGATGAGGGAGGAAAGTACTTGTTCTCGAAAATCAATTCCGAAAGGTCAATAAGCCGAATTTCCTGTTTCTTTCGGAGAAAATACTCCTGGAGAAAATGAGGGCAGCCAGTCAATGAATGAAAAAATCAGTTGGATCATCTGCAGCAGCAGGGATAATGGATGCTGTCAGTAAACCAAGAGGTGCCGTGGAGTGTCAGCTTCAAAGAAAGGAGAAGGTTTCTGAAAGGAGACATGAGGTGCACTATAAAAACAACTCCAATTCTATTAGCATATTAAAATACCACCCTCAGCTTAAGGCAGCAATCTTATCCATCAAGCTAATGTACTCCAGTGGCAAATAATGTCACACAGAATAAATCTTTTTTCAGTCTGTGCTTTGTTATCCAAATGCCACTATTCCTGGATGTTACGTACCAGCTTTTCATTCAACATTTGCTTGTTGCTCAAAGTTGGCCACACACTTTAAAATGTAATCATGTTACAGGTGCACAACCTTTTATCCGGAGTTCCGGCAACCGAAAAGCTCCGAAAACGGGACATTTTTTCCAGGATGTCGTCTGCACACCAAAGCTCGCGTTTGGTGCCAAATCTGACCCGAAACGACCCACGATCAACCGAGGTCTGTACTACTGTAGCGGCTGTCTCCTCCACGGAGACCAGGGAGACACTTAAACATCTGTAAATCATTGCTTAAATGTTAGTCAGTTAGTTTGGAGGGCTTTTATGTTAATTCAATTCAATTCAATTCAAATTTAATGTCATCGAACAAATACAAGTATGAGTATGAAGTATGAAGGGGGGGGGGGGGGGGGGGTGAAGGGGTAAACTTTAATTCTTAGTCCCCTTCCTGGTCGGAGAGGCGGGGAGCGGGCAATGCCTTACCGGGTCACCGTGCAGTAAGCTCCGGAGCGCTGTGGCCGCCGACTCCCAACATCGCGGAGCTGGGGCTGCGGGCGTCCGGCCGCTGGCGGCGCCGGTTGTAGCTCCGACCCCAGCAACTCTACCCCTGGCTGCACGGCGCTCCAAATCCAGCGCCGCCCACGGCCGGACGCCCGCCAGCAGCCCCAGCTCCGCAATGTTAGGAGTCGGCAGCCACAGCGTTCCGGAGCTTACCGCACAGCGACCCGGTAAGGCATTGCCCGCTCCCTGCTGGTATCCCAGCGCTGTGGCCGCCGACTCCCAACATCGCGGAGCTGGGGCTGCGGGCGTCCGGCCGCGGGTGGCGCTGGATTTGGAGCGCCGCGCAGCCAGGGGTAGAGTTCACCGGGGTCGGAGCTCCAACCGGCGCCGCCCGCAGCCCCAGCTCCGTGATGTTGGGAGTCGGCGGCCACAGCGCTCCAGAGCTTACCGCACGGTGACCCGGTAAGGCATTGACCACTCCCCACCTCTCCGACCAGGTAGGGGACTAAGAATTAAAGTTTCCCCCTTCACCCTTCCCCCCCCCACCACATAAAATCCCTCCAAACTAACTGACTAACATTTAAACAATGATTTACAATGATTCCCCGGTCTCCGGGGAGGAGGCAGCCGCTCCAGACTTTTCAAGCCGCCCGCGCTACCTACCTAATCTACGCTAAAAATCTTCCATTCCGAAATCCAAAAAATTCAGAAATACGAGAAGTGTCTGGTCCCAAGGCTTTTGGATAAAAGGTTGTGCACCTGTACTTTGCCCACTCCTCCACCACCACCAGCAACCTCACTGCATCTCATAGGCAAGTGCTGAGTGCAGTCTAATGGGTGGCGGGAGCAATCATCCACAGGTCCGCAGCTGAAGTTATTGGGAGGCAACAGGGGCAACTCATGTGTATTGTACTCAAGTGGCCCACTGTAGACTGCAGAAGTACATGCTGAGGGACACACTGAAGCTTGGTGCAGCCAATGTCAAGGCTCTGTGGGGGAGGGCGACAGTCCAGGATCCTTCTGCTGCTGGACATGGAGGGCAGGGTGTGGTGGACATGCTGCTCAAAATAAGGGGAGGGATTCCACGCCAGTGTGGCGCAAGAGTGACTAGGGTCTGGGGTAAAATTGTGTGGTTTGGGTAAACAGTATTGAATGTATGTATAGCCTCCGAGAATGTCGGTTGACATTTTTGTGCATGGTTCCTGGTTGTTTATTTACTTGAATAAAGTCTATTTTGATTTATTTTTTTAAAAAGGGGAACGCATGTGTATTGTGCTCAAGTGTCAGCTCACAATTACAAAAGGATTTGAGTATAGGAGCAGTTTTGGTCTCCTAATCTGAGGAAAGACATTCTTGCCATAGAGGGAATACAGAGAAAGTTCACCAGACTGATTCCTGGGATGTCAGGACTTTCATATGAAGAAAGACTGGATAGACTCGGCTTGTACTCGCTAGAATTTAGAAGATTGAGGGGGGATCTTATAGAAACTTACACAATTCTTATGGGGTTGGACAGGCTAGATGCAGGAAGATTGTTCCCGATGTTGGGGAAGTCCAGGACAAGGGGTCACAGTTTAAGGATAAGGGGGAAATCTTTTAGGACCGAGATGAGAAAAACATTTTTCACACAGAGAGTGGTGAATCTGTAGAATTCTCTGCCACAGAAGGTAGTTGAGGCCAGTTCATTTGCTATATTTAAGAGGGAGTTAGATGTGGCCCTTGTGGCTAAAGGGATCAGGGGGTATGGAGAGAAGGCAGGTACAGGATACCGAGTTGGATGATCAGCCACGATCATATTGAATGGCGGTGCAGGCTCGAAGGGCCGAATGGCCTACTCCTGCACCTATTTTCTATGTTTCTAAGTGTAGATTTAAACTCCAGCCTGCAGTCAGGTTCCTGGAATACGGCATGCACAGTTGTTAACGGAAATAAAGTATCAATATTTTATAAAATTGGACAAACAAATGATGCTGTTATGGCTGTTTTGATAACCGGAATGGCATTCCTGATGGAAAGTGGTTAGTTTATATGCAAATATATCCTTAAAATATGTGATTACGTTAAGGTGCAATTGGGAAGCAACTTGGAGTTAAACTTCTACAATGCAATGCATCACCTAATATATATTTGGGATGGCACTTGCAAGTAATGGGAAGTAAGACACAAAATGCTGCAGTAACTCAGCAGGACAGGCAGCATCTCTGGAGAGAAGAAATGGGTGGCATTTTCGGTCGAGACCCTTCTTAGACAGAGTCAGGGGAGACAATGACATAGACCGAATTAAGGGTAAGGTGTGAAAACGGGAGATCAAAGGGACGATGTTTGTATTGGGAATCCAACAACTTTTCATTTCAACGCCTCTTTCATAGTTTCAAGGACATCCTCCCTCCACCACCTCTAGTGATTAGTTACAAGGGCCAGCAGTGAAAAAAAAAGTGAGATCCTTTTTGTCCTTTTTCAGTTTAATTTGATTTTACCCACAATCAATCCAAGAACCTTACAACACAAAGGGAGGGCATTTGGCTCATTGTGCCCGCAAGTGATCATTGACGACCTGTCCAAAGATTTCCTATTTTTTGCCCTTGTTGTCCTGTGTGAGGTGACAATCAGGCAGCACTTATGAAACATTATGCCTGTATTGTGTCTATTCCAGCTCGCCGTGATGATGCACAGGCTACGAGGTGTGGCAAAGTGTTCCAATTCCCAATAATTAAATGCTTAAAGTTTCAGAAACTAATTTCTGGAGAACATAACTCATAATGTGGACAACATATTTGTAAAAGATTTCAACAGAAAAAAATGTAGGGTTGGCAGTGAGAGCTAGAGGGCCAATAATTCATCTGAATATTTTGCAAAGTGTCTTAAATTGCAATATTGAATTTTGGCGAGAGGGTTTTTGACAATCATCGAAAACCTGGGATTGAATTACGGTATAAAACTCATTGCTTTCGTTATTGATGTCCATTATAGTCCATTTCATAGAATAAATGCTGCGTTAATGACAAGATTATGGAGATGGAGGTGAAACCCATCCTGACGAAAGTGATGGAGTAAATGAAGACTTGATGGAACCCATGTGCCAGCTTTACTCCCCATAGAATCATAACAAGAGATTATTAACTGCTGAGTTCTTCAGTTATGCATAAAGTATTGGATAACTTATTCTTGTATCATTTGGACATGCCCACCCATACCCATTGGGCTGTGGAACTAAGGGAAGGTGTTGCTATCCACCTTGTATATCTTCAATTGGCTTCACTCTTCTACAGTTATTATTGATTTAAATTTTAGTAAACACATTGTAAAGTCACATATGGTTAACTTTTAGATTTTAAAGGATTCTTTGCAAAATAACCACCCCCCCGACCCAGGGTAAGTTATTCCTTCATTAAAGTCCACATTGTGTGAGGTGTCTTTCTGACAAATAATTATAAGGTAGAATAAATCAACAGTTTTGTTAAGGGGGCTGTCCCACTTGGGCAACCTAATCCGCGAGTCCAGAAGAGTGTCTTCTACCTTCAAGCTCGAGGGCACTCGCCAGGAAAGCCTCGAGCTGGATCCACCGTCCGCGTTGAAACCGCGAGTTTTGGATCAATCGACCACACGCACACACGCGCACACATCGCAAAGGTGTGGGCCAGGGAAAGTGGGGGAGGGCTGTCTGAAATTCACACCCACAATGAGGAAGGTAAAATGGCTGCCATAGTAACTGTATGCCCTTTAGAGAGCGCAGAGTGGGGGAGGGGGAGAGAAGAAGGGGAGAAGAGGGGGGAGAAGAGGGGGGAGAAGAAGGGGGAGAGAAGGGGGCGAGAAGGGGGAGAGAAGGGGGAGAGAAGGGGGAGAGAAGGGGTGGTCCCATCTGAGTTACTGCAGTATTTTGTGTCAATCTTCGGTATAAACCAGCATCTGCAGTTCCTTCCTATACAGATCTCATAGCAGGTATGTGTTGCATAGCTCATCTTGTGTTCATATAAAAGATGATCTATACCAAGCTACAAACAATCCACTCATAGGTTTCCTTCTCCAGTTATATCTCTACAACTAGTGCGGGGAGGGAGACCATATGCTTAAGATTTTCTTTGACCTTTGTTTAAGTTCCTATTGATGTGAGATTCAGAAGAAATATATGTGACACGCCAAATGATTTATCATCTTCTCCTGACAGCGTGTCTGAGATTAGGAGTTAAATATTGACAAAAACAAAACTGTTCCCAGGCCTATTCAGCACACAATGTACAGGGACAGGCCCTACACCCCACAATATCTGTGCCAAGCACGATGCCGTTAAACTGATACCCTCTGCCCGGTCCTGTTTAGCGCTCAGTGTACAGAAACAAGCCCTACAGATCACGTTGTCAGTGCCGAACATGATGCCGTTAAACTCTCCCCTGCTTGCATGCGATCCAAGAAAGTTATTTTTACATTAACAAAGCATTGAAATGTCATTGAGCAAAACACAAAGTGCTGGAGTAACTCAGTGGGTCAGGCACTTCTTGAGTCTGAAGAAGGGTCCCAACCCAAAACATCGCCAATCCATTCCCTCCAAAAATGCAGCCTAATCCGCTGAATTACTCCAGCGCATCGTGTTTTGCTCAAGATTCCGGCATCTGCAGGTCCTGTGTTTCCAATGAAAAGTCATTGTACAGTACACCAACAACTGTCTTTAAAATAGCTTTCCAAGGAACAACATAAAATAATTTATTGGAAGTGGTACAAGGTTTCTCTGTTCACCCGAGAGGGCATGGAACATAGAACACTGCAGCAGAGTATCAGGCCCTTCAGCCCATGATGAATGTGCCAATCTTGTCTGCACTTTAAAACTAAATGATAGAGCCTATAAATTATTAAAACGACGTCCCGTAATAATTGAGTCTCACCAAAGTTATAGTTCATAAAACTTACAATGCAATATTGCTCACGAAATCCAATCAAAACCTTCTGACTTGATAAGCCACCAGTTAATTGCAACTGACCTGCTTCCCTCCTCAACTGTTCCAGGTTGGCACGGAAGATTGGCCCCATTCAACCAACAGATGAATGGAACTGAGCGCCATGACAAATGCCACTAACCAACCACAACAAGACACATCTGCTGCTACGGGTGGAATCCTCTGACATTTTCCATATCAATCACTCCCCAGTTTAGCTCTCCTTTTGTTTCAGTGCTCCCATTCTTCTAATCCACGGCTTCTCCCTTAAATGCTCCGAATGTGAATGATGACTTCTCTGGCAGCTGGGACATCACCAGTGCATCCGATGAAAGATGCTGCTGCATGCCTCAGGCAGAGCCAGCTCATGCCTGCCACCAGATCACATTCCACTGGGTCTCTGACGTGCTGGCTGCAACTCTCTCACAGGCTTGCTGTGATCAAAGGGGAATTTGTATTACCGCACTCTAGAGTTTATGAACATTCAGTCAGCATCGTTGAAGTAAAAAGCCCGCCACCAATGTTGTGAATCTCAAACCAAATACTAGAATTCCACACCTCACAATAATTGAGACAATAATGCAACAATCTGTCTTCTTACTAGTTCTGCTTATTACTGTCACGTGGACCAAGGTACAGTGAACAGCTTTTGTTTGTGAGCTATCCAGTCAAACAAAATACTTTACATAAATACAATCAAGCCATTCCACAGTGCGCACTAGGCATAACATTACGTGCAAAGATATTAAGAAATGCTGCTGTTGAAATAGAGATTTAAAAGAGTGGAATGATTGTAATGGATGACAGCAAACTCTCCTCTGGGACCAGCGGCGGGCAAAGAGTCGCCACGCTCCGTGCCATCTTGGACAGATCTGCACCTACCTTCCATACGCAGTCAAAACAATTGGAGTAAAAACATTCGGAACGCCAACTAACACCTGTTTTCCTAACACATTATTGTACCATCTTTCTCAGTAGTTGTTGAGGGTCTCCAAGGCCTTAGCCTCTTACTTGAACATCTTGTCAGGATTTAAAATCAGCTTGCACCTGTTTGGGGACTAAACCACACGGCCCAAAATAATCAAAGCCATTCTCCGCCTGCTGTCCTCTAAAGACTCACCTCCGCACAGCGCAGCTGTATATCACCCTGCTCTCTGATAAATGTCCCATTACCAGCAGGAATTTGCTGAGATAATTATGCCTCTCCAGTTCCCATGAGCAAAACGTAATTTGGCCTTCACAATAATCTCCACAATACGGTGTGCAGTTGGAGATCGTTTTCACTAATTTCGCCGACTTTTGTTGAGAGGCTCAGGGATAAAGTACCACGTCTTGTTCCTATCACATTTTATTCATTTTGCACAGGTGTCAGTTGATGGCTCCACATCAGAGGGTTCTAACTAATCAATTATTTCTGCTGTAAAAGGTTTGTGTCAATGAGCATGGGTTTAGTACAACACTGAGCAGATAGTGAGATGAAAATTACAGATATGATTAGAATTTTAAAGAGCACTTCCACAGTCTATTAAAAGTTCTTTTAGTTGCTGCCACCAGCAAGCTTGGTAAAGGCCTCCATCAATACTTGTCAATTGAACTCTGCAGGACTTTGCTTTAAAACTGCAGAGCATACGAACTGTACAAATACATTTATACAAAGGCAAGAAGGAAATCAAAGTATCAGCAGGCTAGATAGAATTTATCCAAGGGCTTTTTGTATCTATGAAAACTTGTTATATCTCTTCAGCTCGCATAACGGTCTGACTCTTTGCACTGTAACTATAACGCATTAATCTTGGGCCATGTACGAGATTGGTCAGTAACTATTATAAAAAAGATTGAAAAAAAGATTCATTTAAATATATTTGCACATTTGTAATAACATTTGCAAGATAATTTCACAGAATCACAAGAATTCCCAAGGTTCGTTTTTAAATCAAGGATTGATTGCAATCAGCTCTCATAAAAAAGGAGCACAGATTTGGCATAAAAAAGCTTTTTTTTTTAAACTATCAGTTAATTAAATTTTGCAAAGGAATCAACTGAGGAGTTACCAGAAGGGAAAAAAAGCACAGTGTATGCAAAATACCTCTGATGTTTTGAACATTGTATTAGTGACTCTGTAAACCACAGAAGGACACTTTGAAGGCTTAACCCAGCTAAATGTCTCCTTTGATAGTGGCTGTTCTGATTAGGAAAGCAAACAGTTCCCTGAAATGCCAACTGTTCTTTGGTGCTGCAGAATGGAAATTGGCCACGAATACTTGATCACACTTTCGCCATGTAGAAGAGACAAGATACAAATACATTGAAAGTCAAGTTTTTATTCACTTAATGCAGTAGATCGTTTCGTAACAATACATATGTCAACTGGCATTCTTTGTCCAGATTAAACGTTTGATATGCCACATTAAAAAATTAGTGATGTTTTACCATGAATTGCATTTCATTTGATGACTGAATAAATGCTTCCGGAAATAGTGAATAAGCAAATCTTCCAGAACCGGCACAACTGAAAGTATCATTAGCCAAAGATGTAGGCTAACATATATATAAAATAGTTGTGTGCCTTGTTGACGGTGCTGCTGGCTCCTGTGGAGCCTCTGAATTTAGTTATGCCCGGTAGACATCCTTACCCAGAATCAATTTTGTTTTCTGCTCTGACACCAGCAACAGTTTCTCACTTGTCACAATCAATGTTGGGCTTTCATCGAGGAGAAAGGGACTGCAGGTGCAAGAATCTGTCACACAAAAAAAGAAAGACAATGGAGGAACTGAGCAGGTCAGGCAGCATCAGTGGAGGGAAATCTGAGGAAAGACATTGTTGCCATAGAGGGAGTACAGAGTAGGTTCACCAGACTGATTCCTGGGATGTCAGGACTTTCATATGAAGAAAGACTGGATAGACTCGGCTTGCACTCGCTAGAATTTAGAAGATTGAGGGGGGATCTTATAGAAACTTACAAAACTCTTAAGGGGTTGGACAGGCTAGATGCAGGAAGATTGTTCCCGATGTTGGGGAAGTCCAGGACAAGGGGTCACAATTTAAAATAAGGGGTAAATCATTTAGGACCGAGATGAGAAAATCATTTTTCACACAGAGAGTGGTGAATCTCTGGAATTCTCTGCCACAGAAGGTAGTTGAGGCCAGTTCATTGGCTATATTTAAGAGGGGGTTAGATGTGGCCCTTGTGGCTAAAGGGATCAGGGGGTATGGAGAGAAGGCAGGTACAGGATACTGAGTTGGATGATCAGCCATGATCATATTGAATGATGGTGCCGGCTCGAAGGGCCGAATGGCCTACTCCTGCACCTATTTTCTACGTTTCTATGTTTCTATGAAATGGACAGTCAACCTTTTGGATCAAGACCCTTCATCCAGACTGAAAGAGTAGAGAAGAAGTGGCCTGTATAAATATGGTGGGAGAGAAGTGGGGAAATAGGCAAGACTACGGTATCTCTCTTAGTAAAGCTTTCTGTGTTCCCTTCCTCTACTGGCCCCATTTTGCTACATTGCCTACATCATAATAGATCAGATTCCTCTTGGCAAAGAACGCAAAGAGCATGTTGACCAGGAGGTTACCAATGAGCAATAACAAAGTGTTGGGGAATTCAGCAGGTCAGGAGGTTACCAATGTTGCCTTATTGACAAAATGGACATAGTAGAATAACGAACTCGCCCTTAGGATTGTGATTTGATCTGCGAGGTGTACATTCGGAGGATATTGATCTGAACGTAGCTGTCAGGAAAGAAGGTTCAGCAACTACCCTCTTCAATATCTATGGGTATTTTCTTGGCATCTCATGGAAGGAAAACATTTCCATCACCATAATCCTCTTGGAAGCAACAATGACAAGCAACCCTGTATTAATCTGGCGCACAAGATGAGGTACACAAATAATAAAATGGATAAAAAAATCAAATGGCTCGGATTAAGAGCTTTTGACTGCGAATCTCTACTACGTGCAGAATGCACAACATTTTCCTTCCCCTACTCAACTCCACCCCCCAGAGTTGCACATATATTTCCATCAAATAAACATTGTACAAACACAATTGGTAGGTGTGTATTATGTAAAAACTAATTAGAAAATGTTACGTGCTTTAGTTTATTTGCCAACTGTGATTTAAGACCAATAACTGCCCTTTAACTGCTACTGCCAGCATCTGACTGAGGCTAAGCACGTGCATTAACCTCTCCAACGTGAATGAATGTGTTTATGTGCCAGCGCGTTCATAAAACAAGTCCGTCTCTAGCAGAGCGGCACCATGTTGTAATGGCCCTTTCTTCCACACACCAACTGTTCAAACAATCTGCAGCACCAACACAGCACCAGCATCCTTCACCAAACACAACTCTGACATGTGGTTACAATATTATTCTGGCTCATTAAGAAAGCTCACCCATATTATACCAAGCCAGTTTCCGAAATTTTCTTGAGAAACCATCTGGGCATCAATCCCGTTGAGAGGGTTTTGATATTTCAATCTGAGTGTGTCCGATAAATCAAATGCAAGTCACGTTGGTACATTCATATCCTTCCAAACGATGATGCAGCTGATTTTAATAAGGAACCTGAAGCCTCTATTTTATTGCCTTTGTCTATTTCGCTCTCTGTGTGTAAAACAAAATTAGTCATTCCTATTAATTTGCTTCTTTCCTTGACGGAAAAGCTCAAACTTTGAGGAGGCAGCTGAGAAGCTTTGCAGCCCGGGAATAAGGAACCAAACTGCAAGCACATCATCATAGCGAAAAGCCAGTGATAAAACAGTATCAGCCAAAAATGACATGAATGCAAATGAAGCTTGCGTGATTCCAGCTCACTCGCCTCCTAAATCGAACATGGCCCTGCTGTCATGCGAGAGCAAGGCACCAAAAGGGGACAGTCGGCAGAATTTGCTTAACTTGCGCCAATATTTCATCAGTGTCTCAATGCAGCCTGCAGAGACCTTTGGAAAGAATTCTATCTCTGTCAAAAAGCACTCCAGTAAAATGCATTTTACCTTACGGGAAACCGCACCTAAGAAAATACAATTTACACTTCTTCCATAAAACACTGCAATCTTCCTGCCTTCACAGCTCCCAATAAATGAAAAAGGCCAGAAGAATGAAAATGCGTGTGACTTTATTGGTTTCCATTTTTCAGGAGTGCAATACCTCCCAGTTGCATTGAAAATTAGATTAAATTTACTGAGCGTCGGTTAACAGGATTATTCCCTTCATTTTTAAAGGACTCGTAAAGGAAAAACTGACATTTTTAAAAGCAGCCTGCACTGGCTGATGGAGGTCATAGGGGATCTCTGGAATTAAACAGGAGTACACTGACCAAGTCAGCACCTCCAAAATGGTGCTCATTAAGTGCATTAGCAAAGTGCCATGCAACATGACAAAGGAGTGACAGGGAAAACTGCTTCGAGGCTGAGGATCCCGACCTGAAAACTGTCAGGAGAACAAAAGGCTCACATCTGTGGCTGCCTTATCAGTGCCCTGTGACTCCCAGGAATTCATCTCTGTAGAATTTCTCATTATTTATCTTATGACCCTATATGCCAAGGGTATTCACGAAACATCATGAAGCTAATAAATTAGTGATGATTGTGGGATTGGTTTGGTACACACAGGCAGGATGGCTGAGTCCCAAGCGCAGCGTACAGCAAGTCGCCTGTCTTCATCCACAGCCGCTTATCCTCTTGTAACAGAAGCCTTCTCTTGTAAGTGACTAAGACACAACCATGCCCTCCAGATGCAGCCATTAACCTATCACTTTAGTCAAGTATAGGCCTCAAAAAAGCCAGCCGGAGAAATCACTCTGTTCAGTGAATAGGATTATATTCAGTGAATGATTACATTCAGACTGTGCCCTCTGCTGCCAATCAGCCAATGTTAGGACCATTCTTTCTTCTGATTTAACTCTGTGCCTGTTAAATTGTAAAGGGATTGATTTGTGTAAAACCAGAGTGTATCAGCTTTTGACTCGGCAGATGCATCTTACATACAGATGAGAAAGAAAGGTCAGATGAGTGGGAATGAAAGATGACCTAGTGCCACACCGCAAAGCATTCTGGGATCCAGCAGTTCTGCTCCATGTCCCCCATTATTACCTTCTGAGCATTTCTGTTCAAGTTGGAGCACGAACCGTCCGACAGTATAAAATAGACACTGCTACAATTGGGTGAGTTAGAGAGCCTGGACACAGCACAGTAAAGAGCATCAGTTTCAGTCCGTGACCCAGCAATACCATCCTTATCTCAGATATTCTGTTAGAAAAGCCACACAGTGTAAAATTAACTTCCAGCATAACCAAACCTATATTGAATGCATCATGTGTTAAATGAAAATGAAAATCAATTAGCATGTATCATTCTCGCATCTCCTCAAGAGGAAATACCTCGACGGTCTTGCCTTATTAACTGTCCTATTCATTTCAACTGACAAAAATCAATCATATCCAACAAGTGCATTAGGCAAAATGAACAGGAAAAGCAAAGGTCTTGTTATTTCATTCAGGGGTCTGCAGGGCGGATGGAAGTCAATCAATGCTCAGCTGCTCCCTCAAACTAGAACAAAAGGTTTCTTCGTATTCTTGGCAAAAGGCATTTTAACACAAGGAGCAACATTCTGCTCCAGGCTCCACATTAGCTAAACTCTGAGTCACTGTAGTTGGAGACTCAAATTCCCATATGACCAGTTCAACCTTTTAGTGAGCTACTTTCCAAACTGACCTTGCTGGGTGAGACGGAGTCTGTTATTTTTAAAGATTCTACACGAGCAAAACCAAATTCTGTACTTTTTAAAAGTATTTGCATGACTATGTGCAAATGTTGTGCTTTGTAAACTGCTGTCATTCACAGACTATTTGAAAAGGGACAGACCAGTTAAATTCTCAAATGTTACTAATTCAGTCGCTGATTATAACAAATGAAAACCCCATAAAAGACCATTTCAAAGTATGCAAATTGCCACTGAAAAGTAAATAGTCTGTTAGGTTTCTATCAAGATAGTAACGATTGTTCTTATTCAACTTGCAGGTGCTAATTTAAAGCTGGCCCGAGGCAAGTAATTACTCTAATCCTCAAATAATTAAGCCTTTCTTGCTACTTAAAACAAATAAACAAGTTATGATATTCCAAATTCTTTGAAGATGCTTATCATTCCTTTTAAAGAGTTCATTAAGGTAATTTGGAGCACTTCAAGGTGTAGGACATTATGCTGAAGAATGGAATATTGCTCACACAATCTCTGCATCAAGAAATTTGTAGATGAGATAGGCCAACGCCTAATAGGCAACAAAGCTCCCTCCCAGTGCTCTACCTATGTGCCTTTTACATAACCTTAGCACAAAGGCACAAGACGTCTCCGAGTGCAATTCCTGATTTAATGTTTGGTTAGGGGGAAAATTCTGTCTATGATAGCATCTCCATGAAGAATTTGCTTTAACCAGGTGAACCATTTCAATAGACCCCATATATCTGACAGACAGTGAAGAATAAAACCAATGGTGAAGGAATTGGTCTGTCATCCAATAACATGCCAATACAAATATGGTGAAGAAATATATTATTTGTAGTATGTTAGAAAAGTGCATTAACAATTGTTATAGGGATAATAGTGTGCATTCTGTGTTCACGTTCCAGTCAATTTATAGCTTGAGAAGCAAATTTATTATTGACACAGATTTCACCTAAACTGTGCAGGATGCAGCCTGCTTTTTGTAAAGTGGTGGAGGAACTCAGTAGGTCAGGGGCAACTGTGGCATGAAACTGGTAGACAACGTTTCAAGTCAGACCTCTTCTTCCCTCCACAGATGTTGTCAGAGATGATACAGAGACCGAGTTCCTCCAGCATTCTTTTTTACTCAAGATTCCAGCATCTGTGGTCTCTCGTTTCTCTGTCCCTCTGCAATTTGTCAGCCAGGAAAATAAAAGGCTCTGTTCTATTCGTAGAAGGTAGAACTATTTGTTGCTGATGACATTCTCTTGCATGGAGAAACAAGGAACTGCAGATGCTGGTTTACAAAAGAAGACACAAAGTGCTGGAGTGACCCAGCAGGTCAGGCAGCATCCCTGTAGAACATTCCGGGTTCCGAAACAAAACATCACCTATCCATGTTCTCCAGGGATGCTGCCTGACCCACTAAGTTACTCCAGCATTTGTGTCTACTTTACTTAATGGTTTGTCATTCCCATCCAAAGCAGTGAAAGATGTATGGACATGTTTCTGTGCTTCCAATTAAAATACATCCACATTTGAAATGGCCCTTAAATATTTTGAGCAGCTATATATTACAATTCGTGCTACACTAGTCAATTGGCAGTTTGTTCCATTAAATTTATTCTACAGCAGCTCAGAGTTCTGCCCCTCCCACTGCCCAGGGCAAATGAGGGAACAAAGAACCTCCATCTCTTTACCAAATGTTGCTCTTTTTTCTTTGTTGCCTCTTGCCTGGTGTCTGATGAAGGACAGCAGCTGATTCTCACCAGGAGTCACAAAACAACTGGATATAAAACATTTATAGAGAGAGTACAGAGGAGATTTACTAGAATGTTGCCTGGGTTTCAGCAACTAAGTTACAGAGAAAGGTTGAACAAGTTAGGGCTTTATTCTTTGGAGTGCAGAAGGTTAAGGGGGGACTTGATAGAGGTCTTTAAAATGATGAGAGGGATAGACAGAGTTGACGTGGATAAGCTTTTCCCACTGAGAGGAGGGAAGATGCAAACAAGGGGACATGACTTGAGAATTAAGGGACTGAAGTTTAGGGGTAACATGAGGGGGAACTTCTTTACTCAGAGAGTGGTGGCTGTGTGGAATGAGCTTCCAGTGAAGGTGGTGGAGGCAGGTTCGTTTTTATCATTTAAAAATAAATTGGATAGTTATATGGACGAGAAAGGAATGGAGGGTTATGGTCTGAGCGCAGGTATATGGGACTAGGGGAGAATACGTGTTCGGCACGGACTAGAAGGGTCGAGATGGCCTGTTTCCGTGCTGTAATTGTTATATGGTTATTTATTTAAAAGTGCAGAATGTTTGCGCTGTTTAAGCTGATTGCTGTCCCAACCCATCCCTTGAAATGAATATGCCTACTGATTTTTGGAAAACTACTATTATTAATAAGTCAATATTTTCTGCAAATTTATCCATCTTGAATGTAGTTCAGCTACAATTTTTTGACATTCATCTCATGATTTATGTAACCCTTTACTGGAGGGACAAACGAAGTGTGTAAGACAATTAAAAAAACATTACCATTAAAATAGAATTCCAGCCCATGAAAATTCTGCTTTCAATGCAAAATAACCATGCTGAAAATCTCTCACTGTATTAAAAGAACATTGCCATCCTCGCATCCTAGTCCTTTAAAAGATCACAGGGTCTCTATTAGAAAATATTTGCATCTTCCCTTAACGTGCTCATTGCAAACTATAACTGCAAGAGGGCGTGACGCCATCGGATGTCCTTATCACGTGTGCCGAGAATCAACTGGGTCACAGAGGAGATTCAATGACATTTGGCTCCATTTTTTAATAACTCACCACAACTTGCTGAAACCACGCTGGCAGATCATACCTCCAAAATAGTACAACTTTCAGTAAATCTATTGGCTGCTTGTAGTTCTGTCCCCTTCTAATCAAAAATCTCTGTCAAAAATCTTTTTTTTTTTTTAAATAACAAATACGTTTTTCCAAAATGGATTCAGTGTATTTTTGAATTGTTACTGGCAAGGTCGGCACACATCAACTTTGATGTCAGAGCCAAATTGCAACCTTGGTAGAGGATTGACATTTCCCATTGACACTTTCCTTTGCGAGAATTACGAGATTCTATGACAGAGCTTTGGCAAATTGTCACAAGGCACAACAGTCAATAGCACTGACAGCTTGTAAACCTAGAGAGTACGATTCTGCTAAGGATTGGCTTCCTCCCAACCACCCATCAAGTGCGAGTCACCTCACAGGCTGGTGTAAAACTGCTACTCCCCAATTCCCAGCCTTTCAAACATCTTGCAGAAGCTGCACAAACTATGTAGCAATTCTGGCAGACATTGCACAAAACCCAAGGTAGAATTACTCCCAACAGAAGTGGATAAAATTATTATTTCTTTTCAATCAAGCATATTTAGTTTGATTTTTGTTAATGGATATCACTTGATGATGACAAATTCCTTTGGATGAAACATTCAAATGTGTGCATTGAAAAGCAAACAACAAAATGCAAAATGCTGGAGGAACTTAGCGGGACAAGAAGAACCTATGGAAGGAATGGGAAGACCACATTTTGGGTCATGACTCTTCTTCACGCTGGTGTTTTCCACTGGATTTTACATTTGGGGTTTTTTTTAAAACAAATAGTGGTTTAAACACTGCTTGGTACACTGGCAGCATTTGGAAATCATTAAATTAGACCCATCAATAACAACTGCACACATAACAGGAGCTGGGTCGCCGAACTCTGGTGTTACATGTGGCAAAAGGGCTATTCAAATTTCCATAGGCCAATAAATCCTATGAAATCATTCACAGGGCAGTCAATTGAACACATAGGCACCTTTCTTTAAAAAAAAATTCAATTTTAAAAGCACTGAATAGCATTACAGAAGCAGTGGGCCACAATGGCACAGCAGGCCTCTCAAACCATTCACAACTGTTCTCCTGCCCCTCCCCTCTCAGAAGGACATGGTGTGAGCCAAGGAGACCATCTCAAAAAATGCAAATTATCCTGACCACACGCATAAAAAAAAAATCAATGAGGTCAGAGGTGCATCCTTTTGAAAGACAGAACTCCTGTCCTGCCCAAAGGCATCTGGACTCCACAATAAAAGCAAGCCTTGGCTAATTTATTTGTCGTTTGTAAACCATACAGATCCGGCTGAATTGACTGATTGACAAGTTGATATCAGAGTAGTATTATTCATTGCCTGCCCTTTCAAAAATAATGCAATGATAAAGAAGATTCCGCTGAGCTGGCAGGCTTATAATAATTTACTCTTCTCTATTCTACTTAAAAGAAATCTACTACCAATGCAGCCGTTACATCAGGTGATCCCCAGGGAAAATGTGATTGAATTTAAAATCCCCACAGACACTCCCAAGTAAAATCAGTTTAACACAGCACAAACTAGGGACTTGGCCCGTGCCTTTAGATTTCCATCCGATGAATAGTTAATCCATTAAATTATCTAGCAAATCTTGAGGAAATATAGCATGATTGCTAAAACTGTGCACTAACACATACTAATTCTCATTGCAAAGACAATGTGAAAACTCAGACGACGAGCCAGAAAGGAAGAAATCCTAGTTGAATGGATATGTTTTGCTATAAATATATAAAGCTTTGTACCACACATAGAAGTGTTTTAGCAGTCACTTTTCCCGGTAGGTTCTCACATTGAATAAATATTTCTGCAGTTAAAATTATAACGTTCTTGAAATAGCATTTTTCACAAATAATTGTCCAAGTAATCAAAATGGATTAAACCTTTAAAAGTAACCTTACAAATAAAATAAAAGAGAAATATTTGGCAGTAAACTGAATATGTTAATTTTACAGGATTTTTGGCTGGAAAAATCCCCAGGAAAATGAAAATACTCCGAAAAAGAGTTCAAATCTCTAGCAATAATATGGTTCCATTAAGGTTTCCTATACCGGCATTCTAAAGCAAGTACAACAGATATACTTTTCTAATATACAATCCTATCAATTTTACCATATAACCAGCCTTTGCATGCAAATAGAAATCCAAACTATTTCTCAATAAATTGTTTGGTTGAGAAACCAATATTATTACCTTGCAAACCTGTACTTTCTGCTGAGTTCCCTTGTCAACAACAGGGCTCTTAGGACTAAGACTCAGCTTTCTCCCTTCTAATACCTTGCTAAGGGTGGACATTTCAACTTGGATTTAATTTTGATCAAAGCTTTTGTTCTGTCTGATGGACAAGACATTTAATGAAGTGGAAGTCACATCATTCCAACCATCCTTTCCCCATTTTTCTTTGAATGAGGATGTAGCTGTTAACTGCCCACACAACATTCAAATATTTGTTCATGTCGGTAACCCATGGAGACGCAATGTCTGGTTCCTTTGCAATAACCATCCACGTAGCCTGGTGAGACACAGTTAAAGTCATTCAACATTAATTCTTCGGAAATGTAACTGAAGGGTGGCGGCTTGCAGGGCAACTGAGAGTTTTGTGTCAGTGGTAAAACAATAACGGCAGGGTTGAAGTTATATCACTTTCAGGCATTACAGTATTAAAGAGCATGTGTGAAATGACGCATTTATCCCTTCTTTGTTATCATGTCTTTCATGGGCATAGGCAGAATGCTTGAGAGTTGCTGCCCTTTTCCTACACACATTTTAGTCTGTGGCATGAATTATAATACAACGTGATTAAACTCAAAAAGAAGCAGATGGATTGAAACAGTGTGAAGCATATTTGTTACCCAAAAGCTCCTCTCACCAAAACAAATTAGTCTCTACCAGACATGGGTACTTAGAGCTTTCAAAGCCTCCTTTACAAGTAAACTTTACAGTCGACAGCTCAAATACCTGCTAGTTTGTCCACACAAGAAACATTTTGGGGCAAGCTGTAACTTCAGGGTACAATGCCTCAGCTCTGGCATGACATAGCTTGTCAGCGCATGTATATTTTTGAAACACGAATTGCATTAAGTTACCTCCTATATGATCAGTACGGAATGAATCTGTCAAATAACTAGTTTTGGAAATGACTCGAGAGACAAGATTGGAAGTGGCCCTGGTCAAGAAACAGCTATATTGTATGGGAACATTAATGTGGGGTTATGGTTACATTTAGCCCAGTCTGCTCAAAAACACCAGGCTTCCTTCCAAAAGAATATCAGTAAACCAGTTGAAGTTTTACAACAATCACGATTACTACATGATCACTTTTCTTATTTCTCGACGTTATAAACAGAATTAAAAATTTCAAATTGATTTCAACTTTATTCTCCAGGCATGAGCCCAGTAAGATAGTTATACTATCAAATAGGTCCTTGTTTGGGCATGGTAAAATAACCACCACATTACCATTCTAGGAGCTGGAGGGGTTGAGTTGATGAAGGACCAAAAGAGCAGCATTGACTGAGCAAGGATCAATACAGATTGCTTTGTGACACAGAAACCCTTCTGTTATCAGGTTTCTGAACAGACCTTCCAGGCTTCCATAAGCTAGAGTACTGTCCGATTCACCTTAATCCCACTGCAGACATTAGACGTTGTCTATGGAACTGTTGCACTACAATCTTGAGAATTATATTCTGCACTCTGTATCTTTCATCCCCTTTGCTCTTTCTATTGTACTTGATAGTAGTTACAAAGAGTTTTATCTGGATGTGATCTGATAGCAGGTAATACAAAGCTTTTCACTATACCTCGATACACGTGACAATAATAAACCTAAACCTATACAGGCACCCACCCTTCAGTTGCAAATGTAGGTTTGGAAGCTCAACTCAATAACATCAAGGTAGTCACAAAATGCTGGAGTAACTCAGTGGGACAGGCAGCATCTCCAGAGAGATATACATAACATAATGACTATATGCCCTATAGTTCAAGCTGAAACATTGCCCAGAGAGGGGAATAGAATCAGTGGGCAACAATCATAGAGTATTTTTTAATGGTCACAAATGATGAGTAATTATCCTTGAAATAGACTGTACATCACTTGCTGCTCTTTTCTTTTCATGAGTCAGCTTTGCTCTCGAGTTGTGCATTGCTGACATTTTCTCTTAGCACCTCAAACAAGTCTAGCTTTCAAACACTAGAACATATATATTTATTCATTTTAGTGAACGGATGTCAAGCCACCTTCCTGAACCATTTTAGTTCTTCAGGTAAAGGTAAATTTCAATGCTGTTGTGCGTTTCAGAATTTAGAATGATGAAGGAATAGTGATCAGTGATTTTTCATTTACTTAAAGAAAGACTTGCATTTTTACATTTTATTTCGGAATCTCAGGTCATTCTGCAGTATTTTATTGGCAAAGAAATACATCTGAGATGTTGCTGTTTTAATGCAGATAACATTTTATCCAATTTAATCACAGCAAACGCCCACAGAGCAGAAATCTAATGATAGCCATTGGTTGAGTTAGATATGGGCTGACCAGGCCACTGCAGCAACTTCCCTTCTCCTCTTTGAAGTTAAGCCAAGGAATATTTTTACACCAACTGAGAACAAACCAGTTCTTCATTTTAACGCATCATTTTAATAATCTTGGGTGCAGCAGCTGAGTTTCTCCAGCTTTTTTGTGTACCTTCGATTTTCCAGCATCTGCAGTTCCTTCTTAAACATTTTAATAATCTTGTCTGATAATTGACTGTCAACTTACTGTCTGGTCCTCACTCTGGAAGATAACTTGAATCCACATCCCTCTCTTTCAGGTGCACTATGCCATTATGCAATGGCTGACACCATAAATGGATAAGACTCAACCTTATTCTGCTAGTTTAGTTGCTGGAGATTCCAGCATCTGCAGTCTCTTGTGCCTCCTAAGATACAACCTGCTCTCTCCTTGGAATAATTAATGTGGTGCGGGTCCTAAAGGCAAGGAGCCTGAATGAAATCCCTACGGCATTTGATACTTCCCATAAGCAAAACCAATCTAGTCGTATTTGTTTCTCGGTAGATATATTTAGATTGAATTCCTGTTACGTTGGAATTTTTAAAAAATGGAGTCGTAATTTTTATTTTAAATTCTACAAAAAAGCAGTATAAAGTGCACAATCAATCTGCCTGTGAATCATTTTATTTCAGCCTTTGCCCTGCTGAATAAACATAACTGCCATCTGTTTAGCAGAAAAAATGCTGTGACTAACACTCCATAAAGGTCTCAACAATAACAACCAAGCAAGCCAGAAATCCATGCTTACAAGAAAAGTGACTGCTTTCTGTTACCAAAGAAAACAAATTTCAACTTTTTACATGAGGAGATTCAAATGTGCAATTCTGAAATGATTGCATTAATCTGAAAACCTCTCGAGATGTGTTTTTATATCGTAGAAAAAAAACCCCGATTTTCACCGCTGCTGCCGGTTTTTATTTCACTAATCTCATTATCATTTTATCAGCATAAATTGTTGATTGTCAGCAAATTATTTTCTTAAAGCTAATTTCAAATTAACGAGGATGACTATTCTATTCTTTCCTTAACATTTACATATTTGTTTCAATTACCAGAAATTAATTTAGATTCCTAGCACTGCAGATTGAGAGCTGAATGTTAGAAGGGCTATCACGAAGACATGAATGAGGACATTCATTATACAATGCATGCACATTAAAAGCTAATGAAAGTTAATGAAACTATGAGTCAACAGCAAGTGTTGGGAAGTAGCTCTCACAGTAACTTAGGTGAGAAGCTATAACTAAATAGCAGTAAATCCTGCAGCATTTATTACTAATTAGAGCTTGAATTCCCTACTTGAAAAACAATGATTAAACAGAGTCTCGATCATAATGATTTGTAGCATTGGCTGCTTTACTTGTTCAGGAATGAGACATTCAACCTCAGTAAATATACTGCAGCATTGATATTATTACAAAGAACTTTAATTGCAAGCATTATGATTCAACATAGAATGTGATGAAGGTTTTATTTTATCCACAGGACATAGGTTTTGTTAGCTTGAGAAGCTGGGAGCTTTTAAACCTTGTGTCGAATGTAACCTTGCAGGGTTGCATGCTAAGAGGTTCCAGGATTGTACCCCAGTGACCATATTTCCTAGTCAGGATGGTTTATCACTTAGAGTGGGTGTGCGGCTGGTGATATTCCCATGTGCCTGCTCTGCTTGTTTTTCCAAGAGGGGTCAGAGGTTTGAGAGGTGCTGTCAAAAAATTTTGGTGAGCTGTTCCAGTGCATTTTGCAGATGGTACATACCAGCCACAGACATGAAGACAGTTCACTTTTAGGGTGGTAGAACGAGTGCCAATGAAGCTATTTTTCACCCAGAGAGTTGTGAAGCTGTAGATTTCTCTGCCACAGAAGGCAGTGGAGGTCAATTCCCTGGATGTTTTCAAGAGAGAGTTAGATTTAGCTCTTACGGCTAAAGAAGTCAAGGGATATGGGGAAAAAGCTGGAACGGGGTACTGGTTTTAGATGATCAGTCATAATCATATTGAATGGCAGTGCTGGCTCGAAGGGCCGAATGGCCTACTCCTGCACACATTTTTCTATGTTTTTTTTCTATTTTATACAGAATGGTAGCCAGTTCCTTGAGTATCATTGAAGTTGCACTTATTCAGACAAGTGGAGAGTATTCTGCCACACTTCTATCTTGTACCATGGATACGGTGAAAGGTTTTGAGGAGATTGGGAGATTACTTGGCACTTGTGTGGTGTGAGCGGTATTTGCCAGTTATGCTGCTGAAGTCTTGTGGCATGGGGCAGACTGCTTGAATTATAGTGGATCTATACATGAGGTTGAAAACTGTAAGCATCAGCAAACACATGTCTGACTTTTAGCAAAGGGAAGATCACTGATGAAGCAGGTGAAGATGTTAGGCATCTGGACACTGGCTAGAAGTGATCTTCGGCTGGGATCATTAGTCTCCAACAATAGGAACAATCTTCATTTTGCCAGAATGCTCTCTGTGGAAAGTTTTCCCCTCGATCATCATTGATTTTTATTTTGCTACAGTTTCTCCATTCCACATTTGTGGGAAAAAATACTTAGATATCAACAGTAACTGTTATACTGCAGCAAGTAAGAATTTTATTGTTCTATCTGGGACATATGACAATAAAACACTTGACTTCCTTATTTGGAATACGTTACTGTCCATATTGACACCAAACAGTTCTCATGGAAACCAAATTAAAATTTAGAGTACCATATTATTAATTGTGAGTTGATAGCAGATTCATTCGCACCTTGGAGTTTGTTACAAATGCTTTGAATTATGCACATCCATGCTAATTTCTGCCATCTCTGAGGAAGGTGATCTCCATAGATCATCCTCAATATCTGCTATCATTCACAATTCAATTCAATTCAAAATTAAACTTAGCTTTGGCTTGACCTGCAAGTTGTATGAATGCTTTATGATTATTGTTTTCTGCTGGTGTTGTTTAGATTCTAGACAATCTTCTGATGTAGCTTCATTAGATTGCCATCTCATTTTTAGTTAAGCATAGTGCTGCTCCTATCATTCTTCAACACCCTCCATATAACAAAACTGTGGGATGAAAAATTGTGTTGAGCCTTCAGCTTATAGTAGACAAGTCTAATTCTGTTGCTGTTGATGACCTACAGTGTCTGAAGTATGTTGAGTTCAGAGATGGTAGATGTACTAATGTCCATGCAAAGATCTGTTCGAACCATGTCCTCAAGAACTCAGTTAACACACTGTCCAAACAAAACCTTGATGATTCATGTAATAAGGGCACTGCCTGCTATAAAACTGAACCACACAAACATTTGTCAAAGTTCTGATCCTTTGCTAGTGAGGAATTGATGCCATGATCATATGATCAGCCATGATCATATTGAATGGTGGTGTTGGCCTACTCCTGCACCTATTTTTTAATTTTCTATGAATCATGATAGTGATACCAGAATGAGTCCGTGTAATCAAGTACCACTCCTGAATGTTACTCATTGACCTTTCCTGGAAAACATATGGATACAAGAGAAATATGCCAGAGCTTTTTGATGTACTACCCCTGTTGAGGAGCTGTGCCATACTGTGAATTTTCCTTTAAAATTGCATGAATTGATGTCAGATATAGCTGATATTGACACATGGGGAATGGGTAATTTGAAGGGTACTGCAGGAAAAGTAAAGGCCTTTCAAATTCTCAGATTTGTTGTGTTTTGTGTGAGGCAGCGTGTGCATGCATGTGTAAGTGAGAGAGAGATGTAGTAACTGAGCTATTAGTGACCAAAAATATCACTTTGTGAAGAAACCTTAACACAAAGGACAAGCACATGGACAAGCTTTGAACATTGTAATAGCACATGGGCATGCCTTAGACATTGTAATAGTATTTATATAGAAAACTAAGCGTGGCAAATTATAAATGACAGTTGATCTGCTGGAAGTCAATGCCCTTTCTGCATTCCTACAGCCCTCTTGAAGGACTAAAGGGCCTGTCCCACCAGCATGCGACTACATGCGGCAAGCGCGACCTAAGGTGGTAGCTTGAGCCGTACTTCGATCGCCGGAGCCGTATGGAGTTGTGCGGAGCTGGTCCCGACATCGCGCGGGGCTCCGAAAAACTGACCGTGTTCAAAAATTCCGCGCGGCAACGGCCTGCCGGCCTCGCAGCTGCCTCGACGCCGTACGCACCGCCTCGACACGGTGTGCGCAGCGTCTTGACGCCGTACGTCACGCGCGAACTTCCCGCGGACTTCGCTCGAACTTCACGTCACTCACTCGACCTCCGTGCGACCCCCGCTTCCAGTTTGGTCGCGCTTGCCGCATGCAGGGCGCATGCTGGTGGGACAGGCCCTTTACGGGGATCACTTGACCTCCGTCCGGCCCCCGCTTCTGGTTTGGTCGCGCTTGCCGCATGCAGGTCGCATGCTCGTGGGACAGGCCCTTTAGGGGTTTTTGCACTCATATCTGGTATTCATTTATAGTTTTTTTTTTGGTATTATATGTTGTCCATGTAATGCGTTGAGCTGCCAGTTATGCTGCTGCAAGTAAAATGTCATTGTTCTGTTGTCAATACATCTGACAATTAAGCACTCTTAACTTGACACTTGACTTGAAGTACAGGGTTCCTATCATAACTGGCAGTAAAATATATATCAGCAAATTGCAGTTGTTCAGCTCAGAAGGGTAAACCATTTAAAAACTGGGAAGTGATGGCACACCAAACATCTGTTCCCCCCTCTTTTTCCTCTGCTATTGGGCAACCAAATTGATGTTCTGACAGTTCAGTCGAGGACCAACACAGCACAGTCATCATCTATGGCAAGCAGCTCTCTATTACAAAATAAATTCCCTTGAGTCTCATCATGACATCATTTTTGCAATATAATCTCCGATAATGTAAAATGAAACAAGTATGTAACTTGGATATTACAAAGGCCTCCCACAACAGCCTTGAGATGACAAAAGTGCACATTCAGTCATTTGACAGGACCAAGGCCTTTATTTTGGCTGCTTTTCATGCCAAACACAAAACAAACTGAAAAAGCACTTGGCCAGAGTAGTTTTTACAGACAAATGCAGATGTTTCACATCTCATGATTCTTAAGAAAATAATACAAATTATTTGGTTAACTATGTCTAAGTAGCTTGGTTCTAGTGTTTAAACCTTCCTTGCATAGCACAATGAACAAAACCCATTATGACACTGAACAATAGACAATAGGTGCAGGAGTAGGCCATTCGGCCCTTTGAGCCAGCACCGCCATTCAATATGATCATGGCTGATCATCCACAATCAGTACCCCGTTATTGCCTTCTCGCCATATCCCCTGACTCTTCTATCTTTAAGAGCTCTATCTAACTCTCTCTTGAAAACATCCAGAGAATTGGCCTCCACTACCTTCTGTGGCAGAGAATTCCACAGATTCACAACCCTCTGTGTGAAAAGGTTTTTCCTCATCTCCGTTCTAAATGGCTTACCCCTTATTCTTAAACTGTGGCCCCTGGTTCTGCATTCCCCCAACATCGGGAACATGTTTCCTGCCTCTTGCATGGCCAAACCCTTAATAATCTTACATGTTTCAATAATATTCCCTCTCATCCTAAATTCCAGAGTATACAAGCCCAGCCACTCCATGCTTTCAATATATGACAGTCCTGCCATCCCAGGAAGTAACCTTGTGAATCTACGCTGCATTCCCTCAATAGCAAGAATGTCCTTCCTCAAATTTGGAACCAAAACTGCACACAATACTCCAGGTGTGGTCTCACTACGACCCTGTACAACGGCAGAAGGACCTCTTTGCTCCTATTTTTATGAAGGCCAACATGCTATTCGCTTTCTTCACTGCCTGCTGTACCTGCATGCTTACTTTCAGTGACGGATGAACAAAGACACCCAGATCACGTTGTACTTCCCCATTTCCTAACTTGACACCATTCAGATAATAATCTGCCTTCCTGTTTGTGCCACCAAAGTGGACAACCTCACATTTATCCACATTAAATTGCATCTGCCATGCATCTGCCCACTCACCCAACCTGTCCAAGTCACCCTGCATCCTCACAGCATCCTCCTCACAGTTCACGCTGTGTAATCTGCAAATTTGCTAGTTTTACTTTTAATCCCGGCATCTAAATCATTAATGCATATTGTAAATAGCTGTGGTCCCAGCACCGAGCCTTGTGGCACCCCACCAGTCACAGCATGCCATTCGGAAAGGGACCCGTTTATCCCTACTCTTTGTTTCCTGTCTGCCAACCAATTTTCTATCCATGTCAGTACCCTACCTCCAATACCAAGTGCTCCAATTGTGTCCACTAATCTCCTATGTGGGACCTTATCAAATGCATTCTGAAAGTCCAGGTATACTACATCCAGTGGCTATCCCTTGTCCATTTTCCTAGTTACATCTTCAAAAAATTCCAGAAGATTAGAGCATGGATTTCCCCTTCATAAATCCATGCTGACTCGGACCGATCCTGTTACTGCTATCCAAATGTGCCGCTATTTCATCATTTATAATTGACTCCAGCATCTTCCCACCACCGATGTCAGGCTAACTGGTCTATAATTCCCTGTTTTCTCTCTCCTGTCCTTCTTAAAAAGTGGGATAGTTAAGAACAATGTACTCACCTGCTGTGGAAAGGAAAAGAGCATGCAATCTCATAGCCTGACACTCTTACTGCACGTAACACACTCTTTGGCCACAGCAAACAAATCTTTACTTCTCATTTTTAATTTTATGGAGGCCAATGTTTATAATACCTTAACTCTCGATGGAAATGATCACACTGTCCATTGTAGGCCACTTCCAATAACATCCATTGCTTGAAGCCTACTTTAGACAAATTAGGACATTTTTTACAGATTTGTACACTTTTCATGTAAAAGATTTTAAACCGACACTCAAATTCTCAGAAGGTACACAAAAATGCTGGAGAAACTCAGCGGGTGCAGCAGCATCTATGGAGCAAAGGAAATAGGCAACGTTTCGGGCTGAAACCCTCCTTCAGACAAAGAAGGGTGTAGGCCCGAAACATTGCCTATTTCCTTCGCTCCATAGATGCCGCTGCACCCGCTGAGTTTCTCCAGCATTTTTGAGTACCTTCGATTTTCCAGCATCTGCAGTTCCTTCTTAAACACTCAAATTCTCAGAGTCTGAAGAAGGGTTTCGGCCCAAAACTTTGCCTATTACTTTTGCTCCATAGATGCTGCCTCACCCGCTGAGTTTCTCCAGCACTTTTGTCTACCTCAAATTCTACTCTTGTGATGTTGACCATTGTGCATATTGCACTTATTCTCAATAGAATACTTTTTCAAATAATAGTGTGAAGATAAATAGCAGTAACAAAAATTGAATTAATACATATTGTTCATACCGAACAATGACAAAGAAACAACATTTCCGCTCCGTTTCGACTGGGACACATGAAAGCATTGTTGTTCTACCTTAATATAACCCAACTGCTGTATTAAAGGACAGTAAAGCATAGAAAATAGCTGTTCATCCTATCAAGACAGTTGGGAAAGTAAGTTGAAAAGAGGACAAGAGAGATACAAATAGCTTAGGTGTGTGGGCAAAGATAATGCAAGTGAAGTATAATGTGGGAAAATGTGACAATGCCCATTTTTTTTAAAGCATATTATCTAAATGGTGAGACATTACAATGCTCCAGCATCTGCAGTTCCTCTTGCGAACTTGGAGAAAGTAGTGCAGTGATCGATAGAAAGAGAAGTTAAAGGGAGTGTTAGTTAAAAGGCTGATAATCATGGCAAAAAGTGAAGTAAGTATTAGGGTTGAGTAAGTATTAGGTGTGAAGAAGGGTCTCAACCCGAAACGTCACCCCTTCCTTCTCTCTGGAGATGCTGCCTTTTCCACTGAGTTACTCCAGCATTTTGTGCCCATATTAGGATTGAGAATTGTCACAGGATTCAACAAAACAGGAGCAAGGTATTAGCAAGGAACGGGTGAATTGAATATGTGCACAATCTACAAGAAACCTGTAAAAAGTACAAAAGATATACAAAAATAAATATTTAGAATAAGTTAAAGTGGATTCTTTGTAAACTGCGACCAGATAAATTATTTTGGGAATAAGGAAACCATAGAGAAATGAAATCATATTTTTTAGATGGTTTCATAGAAAAAGATGCGGAAAAGATCCCAGAAAGAGAAGAGATAATGATTATGGGACTTGGCAAAGTCACAAGGAGTTATGAAAGAAACATCATGAACTGAAAGAAATGAGTAAAACTAGAAAAAAATAAAATGAATTGGAGAAGCTGACAAATCCACAGGACATGTTTAAGAAAGAACTTCAGATGCTGGAAAAATCAAAGGTAGACAAAAAATGCTGGAGAAACCTAAGCGGGTGAGGCAGCATCTATGGAGAGAAGGAATCGGTGACTTTTCGGGTCGAGACCCTTCTTCAAACTGCTTCTTCAGATGAAGAAGGGTCTCGACCCGAAACATCACCAATTCCTTCTCTCCATAGATGCCGCCTCACCCGCTGAGTTTCTCCAGTACGTTTTGTCTAAATCCCCAGGACCTGACAGCTTGTTAACGACGGTTTTGATGGAGAAGCAGCTTTAGAAATAGTGGATGTACTGGTTGTCATCTTCCATGTTTGCAGAGGTCCTGGTGGGTCCCACAGATAGGAAGTTAACAAATGTAACTCCACTATTTTGGTTTCTAAAAAGTATGTAGTGAGACTGGGGAACTACAATTCAATTAACTTATCTATGATTAAAGAGAAAGGCTGGAATCTATTATTAAAAATAATAGCAGGATTGGAAAGTGTAACATAGATTTATGAAGACACGAGAGAATGCAGATGCTGGAGACAAGAGGAAAAAACAAATTGCTGTTGCACTCGGCAGGTCATGCAACATCTATGGAGCGAAATGGAAGGTCAACGTTTCAGGTTGAGACTTCTTCAGCATAGATATTTTGCATGAGGAGGCCAAGTGTAATCTATTCAGATTTCTGATAATACAAAGCTGAGTGGCATTGTGGGCTGTGCAGAGAGGATTCTGGGAGAGATGTGGACAAATGTGCGGTTGTCTTCATTGGCTAAAAAAAAATAAGCAGAGTACTGATAAAATGGTGAGAAATTGAATGGTACTTATGTTCAAAGGGATCTGGGTATCCTTTTCCAAGACTCAATGAAAGCAAACATTATGTACAGACAGCCATCAGGAAAGCAAATGGAAAGTTGGTCTTTATTACTGGAGAATTTTGAGTAATAAATAGCAAGGCTGTAGACAAGTTACTGAAGAAATATGAAGGGTTCTAGCATCTGTATTATCGTCCAGGCCTGGGCTCGCAACCTAATGAAAGATTGAAGTGCAACAGAAGCTCATTAGATTGATTCCCACGATGTAGCTTGTCCTATGAGGAGAGATTTTTTTTAAAAGTCTGTGTTTTTACTTGCTTGAGTAAAAAGAATGAGAAGTGATCTGCGTTTGATAAGTTAGATGGTTGGGGTGTTAAAAGGTCAAAGCCTAAAATGATGGTTGGCATTTCACTGCTAAATTAGGAAGAACTTTCCTCACCCAATAATCATTTGGAATTCTCAACTCAAAGATTGTAGATGCTCAAGCACAAGAAATTATAACATTTTTTTTGGCATTCTATTTACTTTACTCCATCTGCCACTTACAACCATATGGTGGAGAAAGGTCTATTGATGAAGCAATGGAATTTTGTGGAACTCACAATATACACACTTAAAAAAAAAACTCTTTTAATAAACTAAAAATATCCACAAAACTGTTCCTTTTCACAGCTTTGTGCAATTGTTACTTAACAATTAAAAAGGCGAGAAATATATTTAAAATAACAACAGTAGCAAGTATAAGTAAGCACTCCCAAACAAAATATAGCACAAGGCGAGACAAGCGTAATACCCATTCTCTGGTATGTGCCAGTTTTGTAGCTTTATAAGCTTATCAAAGATATGGCGGATTTTTTCCAGATCACATTCCAGCCATTCTAAGCTTGGATTAATATGATACCTAATCCAATACTAAAGTACTGGCTGCTATTTGTAACTGGTCCATGGCATAAGGCACAGTCTGAAGAAGGGTCTCGACCCGAAACATCACCCATTCCTTCTCTCCAGAGATTCTGCCTGACCCGCTGAGTTGCTCCAGCATCTACAATGAAGTAAAGGAACTTGACTTTGTCCAAATAAAGTGTTATTTAATGCAAAAACCTTAACAGTTTGTAGATTGTGGAGAGTTGTATTCATGGAATAAATATGAACTTGGATCTCAGATGTATAATCCATTTTGCTGCACATTCCTCAGGTGGGGCACTTTTGGCCAGAATCATTCACATGTACCCTTCCAAGTTCATACATTGAACACGTTGCTCTTCTGTGCTTGTGTAAAGCATCTCCATTTAGATTGTCTATAAAATCAAAGATCAGCAGTACAGTACATACAAGTTCTTAAGTTATAGGAGCAGAATTAGGCTATTTGGCCCATTGAGTCTCCACCACCATTCAATCATGGCTGATCTATCTTTCCCTCTCAACCCCATTCTCATGCATTCTCTCCATAACCTTTGACACCCTTACTAATCAAGAACCTGTCAATTTTCATTATAAAAATACCCAAAGGAATAGCTTCCGCAGCCAACTGTGGTAATAAAATCCACAGATTCACCATCCTCCGATTAAAGAAATTCCTCCTCATCTCCTTCCTAATGGTACATCCTTTAAGCCCTCTGATCCTAGACTCTCCCACTAATGGAAAGATCCTCTCAATATCCAGCCTTTCATTATTTGATAAGTTTCAATGAGATACCCCCTCATCCTTCTAAACTCCAGTGAGTACAGGCCCAGAGTCTTCAAACACTCATCACATATTAACCCAATCACCCCTGGAATCATTCTCGTAAACCTTGCATGTGTTGCCTGTGCTACATCCAAGCTACTAACTACCCCATGTGTCCATAGGGATTTGATACTCATGTCAATGTACTTAGAAACATAGAAACTAGGTGCAGGAGTAGGCCATTCAGCCCTTCGAGCCTGCACCGCCATTCAATATGTTCATGGCTGATCATCCAACTCAACATCAACATTACTTCTATAATAACACTATTTTAACTGAGGTTCAATATGTCGATGTGGCCAACAGATAGGTCGGAGTTCGTGAAAGGTTTGGAAGTCAAGAAATGTTCTGACAAAGACTTAGCATCTATCCTGACTAGAAACCTTCGATGAACAGAAAGATTCACTCATTGCTAAGATCCAGATTGTTTTTCTAAAGGGATGTTCCTAAATGATCAAGGAGGACAACTATACTCTCCATAAGGCTCTCAGGGTTGCACAGAGAGAATTCCCAAACAAGCTGGAAGCTCAATTCAATCAAGTGGATGCCGGGTGACTGTGACAGACAAATAACATCCCGGGTTACAAGCCAAAGAACAATGACGGCCTCTGACAACAACACATCTCTACCGGGTGAGCTCAGTCCCATATATTTCTACAAAGTATACCTGTGTGCATACCCCTAATTCCTGATTGCTCAGTCCCATATATTTCTGCAGCAGATGTCAGATCATGAGGGTAAACTATTAGTAAGTGGCCAAACAAGATGGAGTACCTGGATGGGTTCTCAAATTGTGCATCAATTAACTAGCCATGGCTTTTGCCAACATCTTCAACCTCTCACCGACAGTCTACTGTCATTATCTACTTTGGAGTGCACTTCAATCTTGTACAATTCTGCCATTTTCTGCTCATCATTGTACTGATTGTTGTATTTATCATTACTGTATGTAGACTGTTTCCTGAGTGAGCAACATGTGAACAAGGAATTTCATTGCCCCTTGGTGTATGTGACAATAAACTCATTTCCAGAATCAGGGGTCACAGTCTTAGAATAAAGTGGAAGCCATTTAAGACTGAGGTGAGAAAAAACTGTCTGAAGAAGGGTTTCAGCCCAAAACGTTGCCTATTTCCTTCGCTCCATAGATGCTGCTGCACCCGCTGAGTTTCTCAGGCACTTTTGTCTACCTTCGATTTTCCAGCATCTGCAGTTCCTCCTTAAACGCAGTGGAGGCCAAGTCACTGGATGGATTTAAGAGAGAGTTAGATAGAGCTCTGGGGGCTAGTGGAATCAAGGGATATGCGGAGAAGGCAGGCACGGGTTATTGATTGTGGACGATCAGCCATGATCACAATGAATGGCGGTGCTGGCTCGAAGGGCCGAATGACCTCCTCCTGCACCTATTTTCTATGTTTCTAATTTGAATCAGAAGCACAGGAATTATACAGCACAGGATTTACCCATGAGTCCCTCTGTTCCTCATGTATATGATTTCCCATTATTAGTATTATCCAAACCTTGCATCTTTTCTATATACACATTTATTCTACCCATCTCTGCCATACCAATGTACTACTTCCGACTCCGAATGATCACACCACTTGTCTGAAAACAGCTCAGATTGAACTAAAAATTAGCTCAGACTAAATACTATGATGATTGAAGCAAATCTCTTTGCTTCCAGATTCACCAGCTTCACTTTCCCTTCAACGAATGTTTGAAAGTCACCAGGTTACTTACAGTCTTGGTGTAATACATGATGCTAAGGTAAGATAATAATAATAATACATTTTATTTTTGGGCGCCTTTCAGAAATCTCAAGGACACCTTCCTTACAAAGATTAACAGGAATAAAAAACATATAATCAGAATAAAATAAATAATAAAGACATCACAGAAACACAAATTAAAAACAGAATTCAGTCCAAAAACAAAAATTCAAAAACACAATGTGAAGAGAGAGCAGCGGCAGCTAAAGCGCGCCAGCGTCCACTCTCTCTTCACGGCAGCCATCTTGGACAAAGACTAACAGGATTACGTACGGACAAAAAATCATCCCCCCACAATGGATACCACTGTGGGGGAAGGCCCAATGTCCAGTCCCCAACCCCAAGTTCACCCAAAGTCAGGCCTATTGAGGCCACCGCAGTTGCCTCTACTGAGGCCCGATGTTCCTGGCCGTTCTCACCGGGTGGTGTTGCGCCGGCATCGGGAGAGTCCACTCAGCGGCTGGGCCACCTGGGACGGGCGCTTCCTGACTGGGGACCGCGCCGGTTTGGAGCTCCCAGGCTCCCGATGTTGAAATCGGCGCTGCCTGCTCCGCTCCGCAGACCCGCAGCCCGGAGGTGTTGAACTCGGCGGTCTCAGCTCACCGGAGCTCCAGCGCGTCGATCCAGCGCGGCAACCCAGGCAAGGCATCGCCCGCTCCGCTACATGATAGCGCTCCAGCACTGTGCCGCCACCGAGGCCGAGGTGCTGGCCGGTCCCCGCCAGGAAACGGCGCTCCAAGCCCGCTGGTAGGCCGCGAGGACGGGTCGACGGGCAGCCCGGAGAAAAAGTTGCATTACCGACCAGGTAGGGACCTAGAAACAAAATTGCCTCCTACCCCCCCACATTTAAAAGTCCATTTCTCCAAACGGACGAGACACAGGACTAACTAAAAACTTTAAAAAAGCGAATTAAACGGACGGCTGCTGGTTAGCAGCCGTTCCCCAAGATGGCTCCTCCTCCTGTGTGGTCCATTGATCCGTGGCATCATTAAGAGTGCATTTGTCTGCCTCCATAACTTCCCCATCTCAGCCTCCACCTTCGCTCATCAGCCCTATCATCCTAATCCATACTTTTCTTTCCGCTTCACTATTTCAACATACTCCTGGCAGATTTCAACCTTCAACCCTTTGTAGACATGAGATCATCTAAAACCTTGCTCCTCAAGCCCCAACAAGTCACATTTACCCTTCATCCCCAAGGTTCCTGCTCCCAGTTAATCAATGCCTCAACTATAAATTCTCTTCCGTGATTTCCAAAACCAAGGGTTTGCCTCTTACTGACATCACTGTAATATCTTCCTGCCCAACTGCGAACACAGCATGCCTCCAATTCAGGCCTCTTGATCATCTCCAAATGTATTTGCTGCTCCTCAGCACCTCCCTTCAGTTGCCAAGGCCCGAAGCACTGGAATCTTTTTATTAAGCCTCCCTGATTTTTTTTTCCTTCTTTAAAATGGTTCTCAACACATATTTTCTGAACCAATCTTTTCGTCATCTCCCTTTCCATCCCCTTCTGGTTAACTAACAAGTTTTGTGTGATGGACCATATAAATACAAGGCTCTGCCATATTACTGATACAATGGAATGAGTGTTTTTACAGGTGCAAGGAAAAATGGTCAGTCAGTCAGTTCACACTGAAAGATTATCTTTCATACTGCAGGGGTGGTTCTGCTTGCCAAATAAACAATGAAGAGCCTGGTATTCATCTTAAGTATTAAATTAATTCCCATAGGATCAGTTTACACTCAGAGGAAGTTGCATTGTGGCATGCTTTTTACTTTAATCCTTCTACTGTGGAGTGACAAGTCTTAAATGTCTTGTTTATTTTATGCGTATATTCAAAAATAATTAGATACATTTTGCATTTTACTTCCATTTAATAAATGTTCTTTATTTAGCTGTGATTTTGACAGCTACTAAATTCGCTCACTGTAATAAATAGTCTATAAAGCCTTTGTCCTCTGCCTCATTACATTGCAATAAGTCAACTGTCGTCAACATCTTCCAAGAATACATGGATCAGCAAATAAGAGTGAGAAGACCTAATTTGTGTGGCATCTGCTGCCTACCTATATGACAAATGAACCTGCATCGATAACACACAATGTTTTGCATTGAATTTTGTTTGCTGTAAAGCAGTTTTTCATCCAACTGTACCACAGGGTAAAACAAAATTAATGCAGCATAGAATAAGCACAAGAAATTCAGGACTTGAGCTTTAAATTTCTCTTTCATCAGATTTGAGATTGTGCATGCATACATATATGCACAAATATTAGACAATATGTTAACTTCAGTTCTATTCATACAACAGAAAAGGGGACAGCATTCTACTTTTACCTTGGGAGATTGATTGCACAGTTTACCCATCTTAACAAAGGAACTGTACTGAATTTTGCAATAGAAAGATATATTTAGAAAAATGTAAATGTGCGTCAAGCTAACCTTATCACAATAGGAATATTACAAAAATGCCACTTTTTTCCACAATCAGACAAAACTAGAATAAATGTACACTCCCACACCCATACCAGCAATGAATGGCTGACTGAGCTATCAGTTTACTCCTTCCTTGTTGGAAATATTTGCAGTAATCAGACACAGAATGTTCTTTAAGAGCTCTGGTTTTATGACCTTCCCACCTCAGGCATTATTGTTCTGATGTAAAAGGTCAGACAGACATAAGTACTGCAAGCTGGGAAGCTAATTGCTTCTTCCTTCTGCTTCTGTCAAAAACCTACTGTGGCCATTTTTTGCTGAGCAGAATTTTACCAGTTTATCTTCATTAGTTCCATCACACTGTTAAAGCAGGCCATATAGCAAAAAACTAAACCAAGTTAATCATTTGAGGATTGCAGCCGTATCATAATATCCAAACTAAGTCTAAGAAATTTGAACTGTTGACATCTTATTTCAAGGACATTATGACTAAAAGGACTATTTATGCATGTGTAGATTTTGGCAGTTAGCACAACAAGATTATGGCAAGATTATATCAGTGTTGTCCAGGCCTCATCACAATATTGCTGGTACATAGACTCTGATATCACCTTGAGATTGTTCAATGATGCCCTGTACCACACTCCAAGAATATTTCAGATGAGGTGTGGAATACATTATGGGTCCTAATAGATACTCAAGGCTATTTCTGAACCAAACCTCTAAAATGTTTAGTTTAGTTTGGTCGAGAGATATAACGTGGAAACAGGCCCTTTGGCCCACTGAGTGCGTACTGACCATCAATCACCTGTTCATGGTTGTTCTACATTATCCCACTTTTACATCTACTCCCTACACGCTACAGGCAATTTACAGGAGCCAATTAACCTACAAACTGGCATGTCTTTAGGATGTAGGAGGAAATTGGAACACCCGGAAGAAACCCATGCCGTCAAACTAATATTGGTCCGGTTTTCTTCCTTTTTTTTTACCAAAGGAATACACTAGGGTAAAAATGCAGCAATATTTGTTATAATGAACAAAAAAAATAGGCATATTTATATATTGGGTTGTGGTGGACAACCCAAGGAGCAATCATTACAGCACCACGTTTTATGACCTTTGTTAACCCATGATGTTCAATGTCAAACACTTAAGACAAAAATGCACCCAATCATTTCTCACTGCATGGATGTGACAACTTTAACTTTCATTTCTGACAGCAGCAGCAGTGGTACAAATGCGCATTTCCAATGTCATTTTTCATCTTGACAATCCAGCTAACGTTGAAATTTCTTCCAAGGGATTGTCAGAACACAAGATTTAGTCAAAGGACCTTTAAAAAAGAGCTCTCCCATTGTCTTGATTTGCACTGGACACAAGGAATAATATAGAACAGCGTGGAAACAGACCTTCGGCCCACCGGGTCAACACTGACCAGCGATCACCCTGTACACTAGTTCTATCCTACACACTAGAGACAATTTACTAAAGCCAATCAACCTACAAACCCACACGTCTTTGGAGTGTACGTGGAAAACGGATCACCCAGAGAAAACCCCACGCTGTCACAGGGAGAATGCACAAACTCCACAAAGACAGCAGCCGTAGTCAGGATCAAACCCTATCTCTAGCGCTGTAAGGCAGCAACTACTGAACAACAGCCTTATAAACAAACAGCCAATCATGTTCGGGATTATTCCAGTTACATTTGGCCATGTCCCCGTGTTGCTCACATGCATGAAAGGAAGTACAAATCAAGATTCTACAGGACAGCTTCAATATAATCACATATTCTCTGCAAAATGCTCGTCCCTAATAATTAAAACAGTAGATCTACTGTATCCGCTTCGGTTCCAGGTGTGGACTCCTATATATCGGCGAGTCCAAGCGCAGGTTCGGCAATTAGAAACATAGAAACATAGATGCAGGAGTAGGCCATTCGGCCCTTCGAGCCTGCACCGCCATTCAATATGATCATGGCTGATCATCCAACTCAGTATCCCGTACCTGCCTTCTCTCCATACCCTCTGATCCCCTTAGCCACAAGGGCCACATCTAACTCCCTCTTAAATATAGCCAATGAACTGGCCTCGACTACCCTCTGTGGCAGAGAGTTCCAGAGATTCACTACTCTCTGTGTGAAAAAAGTTCTTCTCATCTCAGTTTTAAAGGATTTCCCCCTTATCCTTAAGCTGTGACCCCTTGTCCTGGACTTCCCCAACATTGGGAGCAATCTTCCTGCATCTAGCCTGTCCAACCCCTTAAGAATTTTGTAAGTTTCTATAAGATCCCCTCTCAATCTCCTAAATTCTAGAGAGTATAAACCAAGTCTATCCAGTCTTTCTTCATAAGACAGTCCTGACATCCCAGGAATCAGTCTGGTGAACCTTCTCTGCACTCCCTCTATGGCAATAATGTCCTTCCTCAGATTTGGAGACCAAAACTGTACGTAATACTCCAGGTGTGATCTCACCAAGACCCTGTACAACTGCAGTAGAACCTCCCTGCTCCTATACTCAAATCCTTTTGTTCTCAAATTGTTTTGCTGAACACCATTGCTCATTCCGCCTGGACCTATCTGATCTCCCGGTTGCAAAACACTTGAATTCCCCTCCTCAGACCCGAAACGTCACCTATTCCTTTTCTTCTAAGATGCTGTCTGACCCGCTGAGTTACTCCAGCTTTTTGTGTTGATCTTCAGTTTAAACCAGAATCAGTAAGTTTTTTCCTACACACAGCCTGTCCCCATCACCAGATGGCTGAAAGAAAAACTCTAGATGATGGAAGCCTGGAAAAACAGAAAATCCTGGGAATTCTCAACATGTCAGGTCACATCTGGGGAGCAGGAAATAATGTTAATATTGCAGGTTGATGACCTTTCATCAGAATTTAGTTAAGGCTTTGGAATCTCATTTTTAGCACTATTGCAAGATCAGATGAAGGCTGCGGCTCTTTCACCAGCAGACCATCAGCAGGAATAGTGTAGGAGGGAACTGCAGATGCTGGTTTACACCGAAGATAGACACAAAAAGCAGGATTGGCTCAGCGGCACAGGCAACTTTCCATTCCTTCTCTCCAGAGATGCTGCCTCTCCCGCTGAGTTACTCCAGCATTTTAGTGTCTATCAACCAGGAATAGTGTCAAACACAACATGATATCAAAATAAGTCAGCGGGTGGATGCTAGAATTTAGAAGATTGATCTTATAAATCTTATAGAAACTTACAAAATTCTTAAGGGGTTGGACAGGCTAGATGCAGGAAGATTGCTCCTGATGTTGCGGAAGTCCAGAACAAGGGGTCATAGTTTAAGGATAAGGGGGAAGTATTTTAGGACCGAAATGAAAAAAACATTTTTCACACAGAGAGTGGTGAATCTCTGGGATTCTCTGCCACAGAAGGTACTTGAGGCCAGTTCATTGGCTATATTTAAGAGGGAGTTAGATGTGGCCCTTGTGGCTAAAGGGATCAGGGGATATGGAGAGAAGGCAGGTACAGGATACTGAGTTGGATGATCAGCCATGATCATATTGAATGGCGGTGCAGGCTCGAAGGGCCGAATGGCCTACTCCTGCACCTATTTTCTATGTTTCTATGTAACACAATAGAGAAAGGCAAGTACACATTCTTAAAATAGTAAACAGCATTAAAGAACTGGAACAATCAAGTGATAAATACATATTCTGGGGTGGCGGGAGCAACTGCAGATGCTGGTTTAAACCAAAGACAGATACAAAAAGCTGGAGAAACTCAGTGGGTCAGGCATCACCTCTGGAGAAAAGGAATAGGTGACGTTACTGGTCGAGACGGAAAAGTCACATATTCTGGGGTTGCGGACTCAAGCCCTTCAATCAAGAGAAGCAGGTTACAAAACAAGGATGTTTCAACATTGCTGAAGGCAAATAATGTAGTCAGCTGCAGAACTCCCACATAATCGCTTTGCTGATCAGATATAATTGTCAACAGAGAACACAGTGCAGCACAGAAACACGTCCTTCAGTCTACAATGTCCTTACCAAACATGATGCTAAATTAAATTAATCCCTCCTGTCTGCACATAATCCATATCCCTCCATTCCCTCCCTGCATATACATGTGTTTATCTAAAAGCCATTGATATATCTGCTTCCACAATCACCCCCAGCTGGCAGTGTAGTCCAGGCACCCACCACTTTGTGTAAAATTAAAAGTTGCTCATTTAAATGTTCCCTCTCTGAACCTAATGCTACACCACTAACTTTTTATCTTTTCACCCCATCTACGCATCTCATAATTTTAAACACTTCTATCAGTTCTCCCCTTAATCTCCAACACTTTGGAGAAAACAATCAAAGTTTGTACCTCTCTTTACAGCTAATGAACTCTAATCCAGGCAACATTGCCGTACCCTCTCCAAAGCCTCCAGATCTTCAAGTACTTGCTGAGATCTGTTCAATTCATTAGTTCTTCCTGAAGTTTTGGCGATTTTATCAGACAATTGGGGCTGGCAAATAATTTCAATCATTAGTGATTGAAGACATCTGTCAGTGAATAGCTATTCAGCGCAGAAGCCTTTTTTAAAGCCCTATTCACATCCTAATTCACAAGTCACAGCAGTTAAGCAGATGTTCTCATTATCTTATAGTCATTCTATTAATGAATCAGAGAAACATCACTTGCTGCAATTTTTCTTTCTCAATATATCCAATGAAGCAGCAAGTAGAATTACCTTCTTGTGACTGCCATTGCAAAACTCCAACATCAATTATAATTGAAAGATTGGGTTGCAATTCAGAAACCCCGAACCCATGATCAAAACTGTAGCTAACTTTAAGTAAAACACCAGAGCCTGCCTTCTTGTCGAGTCTACATCACAAGATTAGAAATTGTTCAGCCAGAGCTGAACACACTTCTCAACATCAGCATACAATGGCGCCTTGCGTGGTGGTGGAGAGATTGGTGGAAACAGGACCGCAACATGAACGCTCTTTCCTTGACCCCCACCCGTGACCTCGGAGCCTGTGACATGAAAATTAACCAGGATATCCAGGCAAAAAGAATGCAAGTTGTGTACATGTGTGATGAATGGGAGAAGAATCAAGCCACAATGGCAACGAAATGGGGGAGGAACAAAAGAAGTACCCGGCGTGGGGGGATCGCTGTGTGGGAGGGGGAAGAACCATGGAGGACCCGGCGAGGTGGGAACCGCCAGGAGGGAGAGAGGGGAAGGGTAGGAGAACAAAGGGGGACCTGCTGCAGGATACTTTGTAACTTTGTCGGTGCCCTTCTGTGGCGACAATTGCATACCTTGGATATGCAAGCAAAGAATTTCACTGCAACTTGTCACATGTGACAATAAAGTATTCATTCATTCATACCAACCCTCACCATTTGGATTCAAGGATTTGAGACACGTGTCAAAATGTGCCTTCAACTATTAGACAGCACCCTAGCAGTAGACTTAATTTTAAGGTGGAAAGGAAAAATACTATATTGCACTATAAATAACGCTGCAGCATCTTTCTGTACCCAATGAGAACAGAAATGTCAGTGTGCAAAGCACGAATATTTCATACACCTGAAACTATGAAAATGTACTGATTGCCACAAAAAAATAATTGATGAAACCAAACACAATGCTAAAAGATTGGTCATTGGACAGTTCACTAAATATAACAGGTAAGTTTGAGTATTGTGAGAAGGGACTTAGCCTCCACCACACCCTTCAACCACTCCTCTTTGGGCTCAGCTGCCCTCTGATGGAAAATGTAGATGATTGATAAAACACGACCTGCATGGAAAAGTTAAATACGAATTTCAAAGAATCAGACGTCCATCATTTTCACTGTTCTGGAATGCCAAGGTGAAATAATTTGAGGCCTGTGTTCGGAAAGGATTTAGCTGTGATCACTCCTCTTTACAGTGTCTATTTAGATTTAGCTCTCAGGGCTAACAGAATCAAGGGATATGGGGAACGGAGTAATGATTTTGGATGATCAGCCTTGATCATATTGAATGGCGGTGCTGGCTGAAAGGGCCGAATAGCCTACTCCTGCACCTATTTTCTTTGTTTCTATCTATAATCGTACTTTACTGGACTTCATCTTGCGCTAAATGTTAATCGCGTTATTCCCTTTATCATGTTTCTGAGCACTGGATGGCTCGATTGTAATCATGTATTGTCTTTTCGCTGACTGGTTTGGATGCAACAAAACCTTTTCACTGTGCCCCAGTGCACGTGACAATAAACTTAAACTACCCAATGGTAGAGTTGGGCCAAAGGGCCTGTTTCTTGCTGTATGACTCTATGACTAAGATACTTGGGGTGGGAGATTGCAACCTTCACATGGTTTGCCCTGTTTTGGGAATGCAATCAATCAGGCGTACACAATCAAATAAGATCAAATAGAACAAGGTGTCCTGCAACTTTAGGCTGTGCACACCATACGCAAGAAGAAGACTAAAGGGCCTGTCCCACTTACGTGTCCTTGGCACGCAAATTACGCGACCTCGAGGTCGCGTTGAGGCGCGACGGTCCCATGTGATTTCATGCGTACGCACAGCCGTCTGGAGTGCGTGACGTCATTTGAAGATGGACACAAAGCTGGAGTTACTCAGCGGGACCAGCAACATCTCTGGAGAGAAGCAATGGGTGACGTTTCGTGTCGAGACTCTTCCTCAGTCTGAAAAGAAGGGTCTTGACCCGAAACGTCACCCATTGCTTCTCTCCAGAGATGCTGCAGGTCCCGCTGAGTTACTCTTGCATTTTGTGTCTATCTTCAATTTTCTTGACCCCACTCTGGGAGTAGGAGTGGGGGCGGATCTGGACCGCAACGGCCATGAGCCCAGGCGGAGTTCGGCGATCGTTTGCCTGCTTCTGCTGCTGTTGGAGGTGAGACGTTGCGTCACGCCAGGATCTTGGGCCTGTCCCACGTTGGCCGTCAGTTACGCTACAGGTCGTTGGCGCGCTAAGATTTTGTTCGCTAAAAAAATCTCGGAGCCCCGCGCGATGTCGCGCACAACTCCATACCCCTCCGCGCTTCCCAGTGGAACTGGCCCCACACGGCCATACGATGACCATGCGCCTCAACGCGACCACGTAATTTGCGTGCCAAGGACACGTAAGTGGGACAGGCCCTTTAGATACTCAACGTACATTTCCATTTCGGTCGGATGGTGCAGCAGTAAAGTTGCTACCTTATAGCGCCAGAGACCCGGGTTCGATCCTGACTACGGGCGCATATCTGTATGGACTTTATACATTCTCCACCTTGACCCGTGTGGGTTTTCTCCGAGACCTTCGGTTCGCTCCCACACTCCAAAGAAGTACAGGTTTGTTTGTAAATTAATTGACTTGGTATAAATGTCAAATTGGCCCAAGTGTGTGTAGTGTAGTGTTCATGTGCGGGGATCGCTGGTCAGTGCGGGCACAGTGGGCCAAAGGGTGCTGTGTCCCTAAACTTAGAACAGGGAACTGAAATAGAAAACCACATCAGAAATATGTGGCCTTGCAACTTTTGGGGGGGAGAAAGAGAAGAAATATTTGGAAAGCAAAATCTCATTGTGAACAGGGAAAGGTGGAGAACTGCAGAAATGGACCAATTGCAGGAAATACTGGATATCTTCCAGTAATCAATCACATTATTGCTCAATTAAAGCTACAGTGGTAATGTCGCAATCTTTAATCCTCTCGTACGAGTGTCACCATCAATCACGGACTTCAATTGTTCTCTGGACATTTGGTATCAGAGCTGACACAGAAGAAAGAGAATCAAAATGAAAGGAATTAGGTTCCCACATAAAATCAACACCAAGTAAGCACAATTGTCGGTGCCTGAGGTTTCTGTCACACACACACCAAGGACGTTTATGACTCCATCTTCATCTACCGATTTAGGTAATGTCAGATGATATTGTGATAGATGTGCTACAATTAGCCTTAGTGCTTTTTGGTTAAGGAAACTATGCATGCATCAGGTCTATGTGTACATATGTAACACAAAACTCTTAACATGAAGAGCAAGAAGTTAGACCAGATTGCAGCAGATCTGTTCAACTAATTTCCTGAATGGAGGCCAACATAACAATGGCAGCCACAAGTCAACTTCTGATCTTGCCATTTATGACATTTTTGTAAGTTCGACAATCACTTCTGTAAATTCATTTTTTTCCTCTTTATCTTTTAAAAGTTAAAATAAGAATAATAAGGATACAGTACACAAACAGATAAGAAACAGTAACAGAGCAGGGTAAACTGCCGTAGATAAGACACACAATGCTGGAGTATCTCAGCGGGACAGGCAGCATCTCTGGAGAGAAGGAATGGGTGACGTTTCGGGTGTCGAGAATGGGTGACGTTTCGGATTTCTGCCGGATAGACTCAGCAGCACAGGCAACTTTCCATTCCCTATCCAGAGATGCTGCCTGTCCGGCTGAGTTACTCCAGCATTTTGTGTCTATCTTCAGTTTAAACTAGCATCTGCAGTTCCTTCCTACACAGGGTAAACAGCCCTTCTACCTTGCTCCAACTTTCAGTAAGATAATTGCAGATTTTCTACACTACTCCATTTTCCCACCATAACAACTCTCGCTCGGTTCCCATACCACATCAAATCTGACACCACATCCGGTGACAACACTCTCGGGTAGAGAATCCTGAAGGTTCATTATCCTCTGACTGAAGCCACCAAGTGATTGACCCCTTGTTTTGAGACACTTATTCTAGATGAGCTTTTCATATCTGCCCTTTCGATACATTTTGCATATTACAAGTAAATAGTTACAAATCCAAATTCATTCTCCTCAATCTATTCTCATCCCAGGAATGAATCTAATAAAAAGCTTATTTCAATCCTTAATGGTCACCCCTTCTAAAGACGCAACATAGAAATCATTTTATTGGAATATGTCGCAGCATGGTTTGGGAACAGGACCGGCAAGAAATGGCAGAGAGTTGTGGACATAACCAAGAACATTACGCAAACTAATCTCCCTTCCATTGACTCCATCTACACTTCACTTTGCCTCGGCAAGGCCACCAGCATAATCAAGGACCAGTCTCACCCAGGTCACTCCCTCTTCTCCCCTCTCCCATCTGGCAAGAGATACAGAAGTGTGAAAACACACACCTCCAGATTCAGGGCCGGTTTCTTCCCAGTTGTTATCTGGCAACTGAAACATCCTATCACCAACTAGAGAGCGGTCCTGATCTCCCATCTACCTCATTGGAGACCCTCGTATCGTACACCAGTTCCTCGTGTCGACTTTACTGAACTTTATCTTACACTTGCACTAAACGTTATTCCCTTTTCTTGTTTCTGTACACTGTGGGAAGCTTGATTTTAATCATGTATAGTATTTTTGCCAACTGGTTAGCAGCAACAAAAAAATGTTACACTGTACCTTGGTGCACGGGACAATAATAAAACAACCTTAACGTTTATCCTTTCTTAGGTGCGATCAAAGGATAATTTTAAAGCCTGTTTTATGTTGTATTTTGTGTGGAGTGTTATGTCTTATTTACTAATTTATCTTTATTTTCCTTTGTCAACTATAATCAAATTAGCCAGGCACGACTGTACACAACAAACCACTTAATAACAGCTCTCTGTGGTGTTGTTAATGATCCCATAACACATCAGTAATGTTGACTTAAAATAGTCTTGTTAAACTTCCTCTTTTGCTAAATAAACATTTAATTTAATCCTGTTGTTCCGAAGCCACAAGTGTCAATTCCTTCCAAAGGTTTTGCTGTTTCATCAATGGCACCAAACACTCCATTTCCCGTAAGTGGATGTCTCCTGGCACTGTTTATAGGTTATTGGAGTATGGGGCAGGCCTTTGAGGGGATTGGTAGTGAGGCAGGGCAATGGAGCATCTGTGGAGAGGGAAATTTAGAAACAGAGCAGTAATGCAAAGGGCTAAGTACAACATTAAGAAGCAAGGCGTAAGGACAGAATGTGTAGGAAGAAACTGCAGATGAAGGTTTAAACCGAAGATAGACACAAAAAGCTGGGTAAGACGGAGAACAGGAATAGGCGACGTTTGGATTCGAGACCCTTCTTCAGAAGGACAGGATGGCAGGTTCTCCCCACCTGGTAACCAGCAACAGCAAAAGCTGAATCGGAAGGATTCTCCTCATTGACCAATTATGCTTCCATAGGATATAGCAGACGAAAGGCTCCACATGTAAGTAAGTGTACCTTGGATGAATGAGGAGAGACTTTGTGGTACAGCTAACTCTCATTATAATGGACCATAGTGTGTGTGTGTGTGTGTGTGTGTGTGTGTGTGTGTGTGTGTGTGTGTGTGTGTGTGTGTGTGTGTGTGTGTGTGTGTGTGTGTGTGTGTGGTGTGTGTGTGTGTGTGTGTGTGTGTGTGTGTGTGTGTGTGTGTGTGTGTGTGTGTGTGTGTGTGTGTGTGTGTGGGGGGGGGGGGGGTTGTGTTATTGGCAATTATCCACTGTACCTGGGGAAGGAATTCGCTCCGACCACAGCGGTCACTCTGTGGCCCACGGGTTGTTTTCAAACACAACGTTCTTTTTTAACAGCTAAAAATGTATTTTGTTACTGCAAGTTAAAGATACTAAAAGCTGGTTGTTACATTGTTTAACAGAGTATCATTGCACAAGTGTCGATTGAAGCAATCGCTTGTCAATTTCAATAAACTCATGCAGTATAACAAGCAGCCTGTGTTCTTTAATTCAATTCAATTATTCAATTCCACTTTATGGTCACATCTACATAGGTGGACTGAAATTATTATTTTGTTGCATACAAGTAAGCAAAGGGTCGCCACGTATCTGGCACCAACAAAGTTACAATAGTACACATTAGAGTCCTACTGGTTCCTCTTTGTTTTTGGTAGCTCCCCCCGCTCGGTCTAAAGAGGCAGTCTTGGCAGATTACTGTGGGATGCTCTGCCTGCCATCATTGGAATCTGTTATAAAGAGCTCTGTATAATGAGGGTAGACTATATGTATATTCTTCTCTCTTTACATCATCAGATCAGGCCAACCTGTTCATACAGTCATAAGTGATAGGAGCAGAATTAGGCCATTCGGCCCATCAAGTCTACTGCGCCATTCAGTCATGGCTGATCTATCTTTCCCTCTCAACTCCACTCCCCTGCCTTCTCCCCGACACCCATACTGATCTGTTGCACAACAGAGTATCCCTGATGAACTCAGGCATAGAAATAAATTCAACGTGTGAAATGATGGCTGATTTGGCTGGTACACCATCTGATCTGGTGATCCAACAACCTGTCTGAAATTTGATAAAAGCATTTTATCCAACATTTTTTTCAGATAAGTCTGAACTTTAGGAATGTGTAAATTTGGCTAATGGTGAGTGTACAGCAGATGCTAGCTTTCCAGAAACAGCTCTTTTTGGCTCAGATTCTTGATCTAAATTCAGCAAGGCATTCATGCTTTCAAGACAGGATCTTGGGCTTAAGTTTCCAGGTGCGGGAGGGAATCGACAGAGATAGTGTATGTTGGAATCAGAAGGTAGACCGAGTATGTGGCTGAGGCTGGAAGCCAGTGGATAGCTCAATGAATGCTGAGCTGTTCACACCAGTAGAGGCACTTGGTTGACACCAGGAGAGGCACTGAGACCAAATGCAAGGATCCCAGTCTAAATACAATGTATTTACAAAAGAGAGGGCAAGGAGGTAAAATAAAAAAATCAATTGCAGTGGATCTTTGCATGTGCTTCTCATGACACCATCTAATCTGGTGATCGAACTACCTGCCTGAAATTTGATAAAAGCATCTTATCCAACATTTTGTCATACATTGTTTCATGTATTTTGTGTTTTTATGACTGTTGGCAGATTAATTTCCCTCCTGGGAAAAATAAAATACTATCGTAACATATCGTATCGTATGACATTTCGTGTGCAGCTAGATGGGAAACAATGGTAACAGTTTACACTGTACAGCATTGATATTGCAAGAGTTTGATGTCCAGTGCAGCTTCAATTCCCTCTCCTCTATACACCCTTTCATTTCTGCTCTATAGTGGAAGCAGTTATGTAGTAGATGGAAAACTGTAAGAACAATGGTGAGGATGAAGAAAGACTGGATTAGAGAGAAGATTTTGTGGCATAATATTGTGTGCAATAAGAGCAGTGTGAAAATGTGCTCCTAGTGCATTCTTCACATGATGTTTTAAAGAGGGAACTGCAGATGCTGGAAAATTGAAGATACACAAAAAATGCTGTAGAAACTCAGCGGGTGCAGCAGCATCTATGGAGCGAAGGAAATAGGCAACGTTTCGGGCCGAAACGTTGCCTATCTCCTTCGCTCCATAGATTCTGCACACCCGCTGAGTTTCTCCGGCATTTTTGTGTACACTCTTCACATGCTTCCTTCCTTTCCAACAATTTTGTCAACATTTAGGACGTTTTTCCAAACAAGGTGCTTCAATATGAATTGGTAAGCAGACTGATTATAAAATAGCACCAATCAAAAACATACTGTTCTTTGCTACTACAAATGAACCACGAACAGGCAAGCTCACAGTGGCAGTCATTGCAAATGCTCACAGTTATATATTTTCTGTCAAATCATCTCATTGATTGACTGAGCGATTGCTGTTCTTGTGTGGAGTGAAACCTACAGATATACATGTTAATATTTAGCAGAGGAAATATTGATAGTTATCATTCAAATAGTATAAATGCTTATTACACTGATAACCATATATAACCATATAACAATTACAGCACGGAAACAGGCCATCTCGGCCCTACAAGTCCGTGCCGAACAATCTTTTTCCCTTAGTCCCACCTGCCTGCACTCATACCATAACCCTCCATTCCCTTCTCATCCATATGCTTATCTAATTTATTTTTAAATGATACCAACGAACCTGCCTCCACCACTTCCACTGTAAGCTCATTCCACACTGCTACCACTCTCTGAGTAAAGAAGTTCCCCCTCATGTTACCCCTAAACTTCTGTCCCTTAATTCTGAAGTCATGCCCTCTTGTTTGAATCTTCCCTATTCTCAAAGGGAAAAGCTTGTCCACATCAACTCTGTCTATCCCTCTCATCATTTTAAAGACCTCTATCAAGTCCCCCCTTAACCTTCTGCGCTCCAGAGAATAAAGACCTAACTTATTCAACCTTTCTCTGTAACTTAGTTGTTGAAACCCAGGCAACATTCTAGTAAATCTCCTCTGTACTCTCTCTATTTTGTTGACATCCTTCCTATAATTGGGCGACCAAAGTTGTACACCATACTCCAGATTTGGTCTCACCAATGCCTTGTACAATTTTAACATTACATCCCAACTTCTATACTCAATGCTCTGATTTATAAAGGCTAGCATACCAAAAGCTTTCTTTACCACCCTATCTATGTGAGATTCCACCTTCAAGGAACTATGCACGGTTATTCCCAGATCCCTCTGTTCAACTGTATTCTTCAATTCCCTACCATTTACCATGTATGTCCTATTTTGATTTGTCCTGCCAAGGTGTAGCACCTCACATTTATCAGCATTAAACTCCATCTGCCATCTTTCAGCCCATTTTTCCAAATGGCCTAAATCACTCTGTAGACTTTGGAAATCCTCTTCATTATCCACAACACCCCCTATCTTGGTATCATCTGCATACTTACTAATCCAATTTACCACACCTTCATCCAGATCATTGATGTACATGACAAACAACAAAGGACCCAACACCGATCCCTGAGGCACCCCACTAGTCACCTGCCTCCAACCCGACAAACAACCATCCACCATTACCCTCTGGCTTCTCCCATTCAGCCACTGTTGAATCCATCTTGCTACTCCTGCATTTATACCCAACAGTTGAACCTTCTTAACCAACCTTCCATGAGGAACCTTGTCAAAGGCCTTACTAAAGTCCATATAGACAACATCCACTGCTTTACCCTCATCAATTTCCCTAGTAACCTCTTCAAAAAATTCAAGAAGATTAGTCAAACATGACCTTTCAGGCACAAATCCATGCTGACTGTTCCTAATCAGACCCTGCTTATCCAGATGCTTATATATATTATCTCTAAGTATATTTTCCATTCATTTGCCCGCCACTGGTAGATACTGGTAGATTGCTTCCAATACATCTTAACACAAGAAGTGTTGTTATTGAAAAATGCAGTATATCAGAAACATCTGCTTGTTTCTGCTGTTGAAAATTGTTTATTTTCTGAGGTTTCTGTTAATGGTTGGACACATTTTATGAGAACACACAACACACTACAAAGCTGCATTGAAAACTTTTAATTAAGCTGGCCTCAATTTTTGTCCCTTTGAATTTGTACAGGGTAACATTAGTCTTGAATATTGCCGCAAAGTAAAATTTCCAAGTAATTAGATCAGCCTGTTCTTATGTTGTGAGCTGTTTTGATGCCGCCTGTCAGCTATTACTGGTGTTTTAGTTTGGCATGGAGTAATCAATGGAGGAAGCAAGGCGCCATAGCCACAGTTCCTATACTGAGCTGTCATTATGCACAGTCAGCTTTGAAAGTACACAAGAGATTGCAGATGCTGGAATCTGGACAATAAAACTACTGGAGGAACAGCAGATTGAGCTAACATCTATGGAGGCAGAGCGGGAAGGTCAATATTTTATACCAAGACGCTGCACCATGGCATATTTATTGTTTGACTGCATGTCTGAAAACGTTTTATCCAATTCAGGAAACATTGTAGTCTTCTGTCCTCCAACTGTGCACAACCACATAAAATATTCCCTCAAAGGACCAACCGAGCTTCATTTACTGCTGTAATAAACAGGCTCCAATCTCAACACAAAAATAAAATAACTTTCTTCAAGGAACTTTCGGAACTTACAGAGAAGCCTGTCTGCAAGTGAAGGAACATCTGGGAAGTGGGAGGCTTTTAACCGTGAGATGGGCAAGGTTCAGGGCCACGATTGTGGCATTTAGGAGGCTTTTAGATAAGCACCTGGAGATGCAGGGAATGGAGAGATAAGCATCACATTCACGCAAAATAGATTAGTGGCTTCAGATTTATTACAGACATTGTCGGCAGAAGGGCCTGTTTCTGTGGAGGACAAGGCTAGCGGGAGTAGGTAACCTAGCTTGATATGGGTCAAGTCATAGGGGACAAGTCAGGTATAGGCAGTTAGGATAAAGTGAATCCCTGGAGGAGTATAAAGGACATTGGCTTACACTTCAGAGGGGAATCGGGAGGGCAAAAAGAAGACATGAGATAATGGACATTTGGCAGATACAGTAAAGGGGAATCCAAAGCAATTCTACACGTATATTATGGGCAAACAAGAAATTGGGGAGAGAATAGGGAGTCTTAATGATCGATGAGGTTGTCTATGTGTGGAGGCACAGAGATGAACAAGGTGTTAAATGAACAGTGTTTATAAGACATGGACGCTAGGGAGCTTGTGGAAGCTAATGCTGACTGGGAACTTCATATCAGTGGTGGGTGATTTTTTGGAGACATTTCTGATGATTAATTAAGGTAGTGCAGTAAATGTTGTCTACATTGACCTCAACAAGGGCCACTGACAAGGTAGCACAAGGTAGGCTGGTCTGGAAGCTTAGATCTTTGAATCCATTGGATTCAGATCAAAAAAGCCATAGGATACAACATTAACTTGAAGGTAGGAAAATGAGGGTGGCAATAGATGGTTTAAAAATAAATCAGATTGGAGGCCTGGAATGAGTGGAGTGCCACATGGATCAGTGCAGGGTAACTTACTTTATTGATTGAATATGAATGCAGGTGGCATGTATGGATGTTTACGAATGACACAAAAACTGGTTGTATAGTAGGCAGTGAAGAAGGATATCTAAGATTATAATGGGATCATCCTCAACTTGGCAAATTAAGTTTAATTCAGATAAATTTAAGGTGTTGCATTCTATTAAAGACAAACTAGGGCAGGACGTGCACAGTAAAAGGTAAATGATCGGGCCCTGGGAAGTTTTGTAGAACAGAGAGAGCCCAAGGGCTGCAGGTACACAGGTCCATAAAGTTAGCACGCAGGTGGGCAAGCTGGTGAAGAAGGTTTTGATACGCTTGCCTTCCTCGGTCAGGATATTGAGTACAAGAGTTGGGACATCATATTTCAGCTGCACAAGACATTGGTAAGGAGTACCTTGTACAGTTCTGATCACTGTAGGAAGGATATCATTAAATTTGAAAGCATGCAAAAAAGATTTATGAAGATGTCCCGAATCAGGAGAGTTTGTGAGGAGAGGCTGCATAGGTTGGGTCTTTTTTCCCTGCAGCGTAGGAGCCTGAGGATGAGCCTGCAAAGGCATATAAAATCATGAAGGTAAAAAGCCATAATTTATGCCCAGTGTAGGGGAGTCAAAAACTAAAGGACATAGGCTTAATGAGAGCAGATAAGTTTAAAAAGGAACCCGAGGGGCAACATTTTAACACATAGAGTGGTGTGTACACGGACCAAACAACTGGAGGATGTGGTTGAGGTGGATAATATTGCGACATTTAAAAGACAGAAACAGGAACATGGATAGGAATGGTTTAGAGGGCTATAGCTAGGCGCACGCAAGCAAGAGGAGCTTAGTTAAGCAATATAGTTGTGATGGACGAGTTGGGCCATAAGCCCCTTTACCACGTTGTATAGCTATATGACCCCCAGATTCTCTCAGGTATTGTATTCTTATACACATTCCAGTTGTAGCAATATTAAAAACTTTCTATCTATTTCTTTCAGAGATGCTCAAGTCCCGACAAGAAATTTCTCAGGATCAGAAGCGCAAAAAAAAAAAAACCATGACTCGTTGCATTCCTGTTCTAAACCGCCCGGGACACAAGTGAATCATTGCTGATGCTCAGGAAGGGGCTGGTTTGCAGGCACACAGCCCAGCAACGTGCCACGGACAGCACATTGAACGAGGGGACTGAAAGAAGCCGATAGGATACATCTGCCTACTCCCTGCACCAATAGTTTCCTTCGTTTCTGCATTATTGCCTGCAGAAGGGCTGACATCCAAATGTCTCCATCACCACCAGATGGTCTTCGACTAAAGGTATAATCAGGAGCAGGCTGCACAATTTACCCACAGCGTAATCATAATTATAGGCTATGACTGAATAAACATAACTGGAGAAGGGGGATTTGGAAATATTAACAGTGACCCAGATTTCTCAGACCGTGGTCCTCATTGAAAAAATAATTATCTTTGGGTTCTAACAAGTCAAAACCCCATTTTCTAACCAAAATAACAGTCAGCTTGCTTTCATTTGCTCTCAAGGCTGGTGAAAACAGCTGCCAATCTCGTTGAAAATGAATCCACCGAGGGCTTTCCAGCCGTTGTATCAATTTTTATTCTCTGTTTAATAGTTTACACTGATTATCAGCGATACTTTCACACCAGTGTAAGGTGCTGCTGAGATGCAGGCTATTAATGTAGTACTGGACATCAAGGGACTTCCTATTTGGCTTGATGCGCTGTGACGTGAGGCCACAGAGAATTCACTCTACATTTTGTAAACAGTGAGAACCGAGCAGTTCAGCTCTGAGGATAGTTAACTCGGAATACATTATACTCTGCTTGCCTACAAAGCTGGAAATCGGAAGTACAGCAGTAAATGCTGGAAATGATAGTCCGCAGAGCAAGAAAAAGGAGTTAGCACTTCAGACCAATCATGGACAGGAAATTCTCTTCAAAGTGTGTAACCTATTAAGTATTTCCAGCATTTTCTGTTTTATGCTGCTCCCTTGTTTTCCAAATCTCTCATGTCTAATTATAGGGCGGCCCGGTGGCACAGCAGTAGAATTGCTGCCTTATGCCCCTGTCCCACTTAGGAAACCTGAACGGAAACCTCTGGAGACTTTGCGCCCCACCCAAGGTTTCCGTGCGATTCCCGGAGGTTGCAGGTGGTTGCCGGAGGTTGCAGGTAGTGGAAGCAGGTAGGGAGACTGACAAAAACCTCCGGGAACCGCACGGAAACCTTGGGTGGGGCGCAAAGTCTCCAGAGGTTTCCGTTCAGGTTTCCTAAGTGGGACAGGGGCATTACAGTACCAGAGACCCAGGTTCAATCCTGACTACAGGTGCTGTCTTTACGTTGTTTGTACGTTACCCCTGTGACCGTGTTGGTTTTATCCGGGTGCTCCGGTTTCCTCCCATGCTCCAAAGACATGCAGATTTGTAGGTTAATTGGCTTCTATACATTGTCCCTAGTGTGTAGGATAAAATTAGTCAACGGGTGATACCTGGTTGGCGTGGATTTGGAGGGCCGAAGGGCCTGTTTCTTCACTGTATCAGTTTGTTCACAGGTCGCCTCAAACTGCATCGATAATTAACTGTACCTAGCATTGTTTTCAATTCCTCCCACGATTTTCAAATTTTCTTCTTTTCAAAAGAAAGGGGCTGATCACCGCCTCTTCTCTGCCTTATATAAGTGGCTATTCCCGAGTTAACCAGCACACAATGTAGGAGATTTCCTGATCAAGGCAATGATTAGATGTCAGTCAGGAGGTGGGCCTTGCCAACTACTAGCATGGCAGAAGAATATATCAGGAGTCTTGATAAAAGAGCAACAGTCCTATTCCGTTTGCTCCAGGGAATCAAGATAGAATTCTGAGATTGTGAAAGGCCTCCATTAGCAAAATTAATATTATTTAATTAAGAATAAGAATTTTCATTTATATGAAGCCTTTTTGAGGTGTAGAATACTTTGAAATGACATGGTCAATTGAATTACTTGAAATACAATTGTGGTTCTGGTGTAGAAATTGTCTAGTTTAGTCCACAAGTACAGGATGGAAACAGGCCCTTCAGTCCACACTGACCATTGATCACCCATTCACACTAGTTCTATGTCAACCCACTTTCACAAGGCACTTGCGCAAGTCTCAGAAATGAACTTAAACCTTCTGAATCCGATTCAAGAGTATTACCATTCAAGGCAAAGCGGACAAGTTAGAGGCCTAACATTTTGCTATTGACAAACCCAATGAGGCACCTGAAAAATGTACCACCATGTTAGTCCCTGAAAGCTAGATTCATAAAACAATATCAGTAGGGTAACCTATCAAAATGTCCTTAACAGTAGAACAGTAGTTATTATTTGTAAAGCATTTTGGATGCTTGGGTTACAGGTCTCCCCTCACACATCAAATAAATGACCAACATCCTATTAGTAAAGAGGCAATATATTTTGTAGCTTCCTATGAAAGGAGACATTAGCGCAATAATGCTGCTTAATTGAACCACTGCCAAGATAAAAGCAGGTGGCCGTTTTAATATTTCGGAGAATTTTACCATAATTCCCACACTCAACTTTTGTTGTTCCAAATGCTTTATTTCATGATTTGGTGTTTCTATAAACACGTAATTTCATTAATAATTAACACATGCATTCCTTGTCAATTCTTCCAAGTTTTTCTCAGCTTCTTAAACAGTCCATTTTAACTTATAGAAAGAAAGGAACTGCAGGCACTGGTTTATCAAGGAAAGACACATGCTGGTATATTTTGTTAGCCCTTGCTGTCTCCTCCCCTTCCTTAGCCCTCGAGCTGTCTCCTCCCATCCCCCAGCCCTCGGGCTCTTCCTCCTCCTCCTCCTTTCTCCTTCCTTCTCCCTGCCACCCCCTATCAGTCTGAAGAAGGGTTTCGGCCCGAAACGTTACCTATTTCCTTCGCTCCATAGATGCTGCTGCACCCGCTGAGTTTCTCCAGCATTTTTGTGTACCTTTGATTTTCTAGCATCTGCAGTTCCTTCTTAAACACATGCTGGTATAACTCAGCGGGTCAGGCAGCATCCCTGGAGTACATTGATAGGTGTCGTTTAGGGTCGGTGCCCTTCTTCAGACTGATTGCAGGGGTGGAGGGGAAAATGTTTAACTTTCTTTACCTGAACTCACCAACAAATTTCTTAGGGTACAATTCATCCTTGAGGTACCCAATCCTCCTCCAGCCCTGTGCATGTGAACAATATCTTAATGCAAGAACAGAGGCACCACATCTCTTGTCCTTCAATCCCATCCTTCTGCAATGATTCATCAGCATCCCTTTACCAGCAACTCACACTTGTGAACAGTAATCAAAGAAGAAATATGGTCAATTGTCCTCTCCCTAACCCAGGGCTGATTGTAGCCCCGCTATTTACACCTTGCAGAACAGATGTTTGCTGACAGTTCCTGCCTTCTGTTTAAAATGTTCACATATATATTAGTTTAGTTTAGAGGCACAGCATGGAAACAAACCCTTCGGTCCACCAAGTCCCATTCGATCATTGATAATCTGTTCACACTTGTTCTATCTTATCCCACTTTCTCCATTGTCCACTCCCTACATATTAAGGGTGATTTTACAGAGGCCAATTAACCTACAAGCATGCATATCTTTGGGATGTGGGATGAGACTGGAGCACCTGAAGGAAACCTATGCAGTTACAAGGAGAGTGTGCAAACTCCACACGGATTGCATCTGAGGTCAGGATCGAACCCATGTCTCTGGCACTGTGAGCCAGCAGCTCAACCAGCTATGCACTGTGCCACCCTAATATTGCACTCAGGGGGGAGAAATCCTCATCCTGGCCTCTGCATTTACATTGTTCATACTGGCTGCTCTATTAGACCCCATGTGAGCCATTCCTGTTGAGTAGGTCAAAGTCATATTTAAATGTTAAGTGGAAAGTAAGTTAAGTACTAAAAATAAGAAAAGCTGCCCGTGATCATAATTTTAACATGATCATTGGCTTAGATCATTTTATAAACCCCATGAGCCTAGTGTCATCTACATTCCTGCTGTAACACTCTCTAGAGTTGGTATTAATCTCCATGTCATTTTACTTCCACAAGCAATAAAACTTATATAGTAAGTCTTTGTACGTGCATGTAAACTAACTGGCCACTAGAAACCTATAAGGTAGTAATTAGATAGCCCTCAACTGATAATATCATAAAATACCACAGCATAGCTCAAAGTTATTGCTAATGTCAACATCGTCTAACTCCCAGGCCGAATTATTGTTTTATATAGGCCAACACTCTTAGTACTGTGAGAAGAGTGTTAGTGAATGTTCACATGCTAAATTGTAAGAGTTCAGTAGAATGTGTGCATGCTGAGCCACATGAGATGCTCAAGATGCGGACTGAGTGTTGCAGGATAGTAAGCCAAGAGATGTGGTGCAAAAACAGGTATATGGAGTGGAAATGCTGATCAACCATAATCTCAATGATTAAAGTGAGGGCGGCAAGTGAGCTGATGGAGCAAAAGGGTTGCTGCTGACAGCAGTAGATGTACTTTTTGTAATATCCACCTAACTAGTTCCTTCCCTGCTCACATGGTTCAGAATGATTTAAAAAAAAACCTAGGTTTTTATTGTAAGGGAAAAAAATGCATTCATGACATCATTTTTATCATGTGATCGTCTGAGCTGCAACCAGTTGACGTTGGTCGTTGTTGGTTTTCAGTTTGGTTGTTTGCGGTCGAAGGGGGTGTTGTTCAATCGCGGACCCATTTAATAGAGACCATCCTCGAGTAAAACGTGCATGGTCGAAGCCAGTTTTCAACATAGTCGAAGGAGGTCGCTGTAGTTCGAAAGAGGTTTTCTTCATAGTCGAGGAAGGTTTTCAACATATGCATGGGAGGTGGTAGGAGGTTGCAGGTCACCTCGACCTTGATTTTTTTTGGGGTGGCGGGCAAGGTCACCAGAGTTTGCAGTTTAGGTCTCCTAAGTGGGACAGGCCCTTTAAAGTGCTGAGCAACCGGGAGATCAGGTAGGTTAAGGTGGACTGAGCGGAGGTGTTCAGCGAAACGATCGCCATGCCTGCGCTTGGTCTTGCCGATATTGCAATCTTCTTTATTTCAAGAAAAAACATCTGCAACAACCTTATCTATCTACATAACTGAAGTTCCTCATTCCCTTTCATGCATCTCTTCTACAACAACTCCACATTTTTGCCCATAATGTTGTACCCAAAACCAGACTATGCTCTGAAAATGGCTGAACCACTGCTTCAGAAATATGCTTTCTCGATGTATTGCACCATTATTATTGCTTTACAGCCAACTTGGTTTGCCTATATGGCAAAATTAAAATTCTGCTCAAATGAAGGAAGCATATCTTGAGACTTAACTTCTGAACTGCCTGGCCACCGCAATATAGGAAAACCTGTGATTTTTCTTGGCTTCAAGTCAAGTCAAGTCAAGTTTATTTGTCACATACACATACGAGATGTGCAATGTTCATAGATGGTTATTCATCGAAGGTGTTGCCGAGTTACTTAACTGTGACTAGCAAGTCTTAATTTGCCACAGATATGCATTAACAAAGATGGAAATATGGCCTGTTATTTAGATACCTGAAATAATTATTTGCCGTTCTATCATGGTTTATTCAATTTTATTACAGTAATCACTGTATATTTTGGAAATTTTGTATTCAACAAACACATCCCAAATCACTAGTGAATGTGCTAGTTAAAAATACTCATGAATGTAGACATTTTGACAGACCAGAATTGACATGTTCACAAAATAATTGATTTTTTTTAATTTACTCATTCGCGGGACATGATTTATTGTCCATCTCTAATTGAGCCAAACTAAGAAGGCAATTAGGAGTCAACCACATTGATGATCCCAGTCATGTATGGTCCTGCCCTAAAGCGCATTAATGGAGAAGATGGGTTTTCATATCAATCCAGTAATTTCATAAACACGGTAAACAAAGGATTTTTTTTTTTAATTTCCTAATTTATTTAATTATTCAAATGTAAGTCTCTTGTTACCATGGTGAGATTTGAACTGTAGAAACAAGGAACTGCAGATGCTGGTTTATACCAAATAAAGGATTCCGAGCCAAAACGTAACCCATCCTTTTTCTTCAGAGACTGCCTGATCAGTTGAGTTACCCCAACATTTTGTGTCTATCAGTGGGATTTGAAATCTTCTCTTTGGATCAATAGGCCAGAGCTCGGGATGTTGGTTTGGCAATGTAAATTCGACACAATCACACACTTTTGTTTTCAGTTAAAAAATATGATTACAATTTCTGACTACAATAATAAACACCATTAGATAATTCTTGTCCAGATGAAGGGTCTCAACCCCTAATGTAATCTGTCCATTTCCCTCCATTGATGTTTCCTGATGTATGAAAGAATCGTAAACCTCTTTCAACAATGGGGACGAGGCAGAGGCTGTTACACCAGTTAATAATTCCTGGAATTGCAAATAAAAGTTGTAGATAAAGAATACGACTGGCTGTAATACCACAGGAAAGTACAAAGCCTTCAGACACACGTGTACAAGGCTTAAATGCAGCAAATAATGCAGCCTAATGCAACTATTTATTATTTTTCTATCACAGAAAGAGAATGAATACGGGTTCTATCTGTCACAGCACAGAGTCTATCATCTCTTGGTGAAGAAGCCTATTGCTGAGTGACATTCACTGGGGAATGTGTTCAGGTGAATTTTAGTTCATCACTTGCATTGGAAGTCGATCAGCCTCTTGATGGGTTAATAATGGAACAATTTTGGTGCCCATTATGTTTTGTCAGCAAAATGGAATGCTGTTATATTGCAGTCAAAGAGTTCTGTAAATGCAACTTGTGTGGTGTGAGAATGTAGAATTTGCTAGCTCACATTGGATTAATTTCATTCAACATTATAACTGTGCTTCCTGATCTACATAAATCCTTCAATGCCTTGGTTTTAAATTTTTCATTTTGTTTTTATACCCCACAAGAGCCATAATCTTCTCCGGGCATTAACCATGCAGAATTTCTTCATCTCTGCCTTCTTGTGCATGCCTGTTCATTGGCCTACAATGAGGACACGGCCTATAACTCTGAAATTCCCTCCCTAAACCTCCCAACTTTGTGTTTTTGACCAACAAGTTTTTCATCTCTCCCAACCATTACCTCAGCACCATTTCTTTTTTACACCAGTAATTTTTTAATTACAGCAATAGGCATATCGATGTACGGTATTGAAACACTGCCATCGTTGACTTCTTCACCAGCTGTTTGCTCTACTGCACCTCGCAACCTAGGCCAGCAACATAGAGACATCTTGCCCTGCTCATCACCTTTCACATAAGTATGGAAAATACGTTTACAGACAATTGGCTTTGCACAAATTCCCCCAAAGTGATTGATTCAACATCAACATGTTGCCAAATAAATAGGTTATGTATATTAAAAATGTATAAAATGTAAATAAAATGTTACTGCAGAGGAACTCAACCTGCGGCACAAATTCCTAATAATAAGTGGTGGAGGCAGGTTCGATTTTATCATTTAAAAATAAATTGGATAGGTATATGGACAGGAAAGGAATGGAGGGTTATGGTCTGAGTGCAGGTAGATGGGACTGGGGGGGGGGAGGAAAAAAAAGTGTTCGGCACGGACTTGTAGGGCAGAGATGGCCTGTTTCCATGCTGTAAGTGTTATATGGTTAAATGGTTAATCTGCAATCTATCTGGTTGCTGAGGTTTTGGTCAGCATCAAGGACGCTGCCAGCAGCATCCAAGGAGGCTGCCACAGAAATTTCTCGGCCATTCAACTCAATGTATACTGGTAGAATACACCAAAACATAACAGCTCGTACAATAATCCTCTGACCAGCAGCCTTGCCTGATAGAAAGATATATTGAAAATTTGTGCACTGCTACACATGATTGGAAATTAGTTTTCCACACATGCCCAGATTTCCAATTTGTGTTCCTGCTGGGCAAGACTCCAACGAGGAGTGTAAAATCAGATAATAACTTCCATCCACCAATGTACAGTAAGTGTTTCAGCGCAGTGTCCTGTATTACCATAATTCTAATGTATAATTTCCAGTGAAATCAATGCAAAGGGAGAAAAATGTCCATACTTCAGTCCATACTAAACTAAAATCAAAATTGGGCCTGGCATAGGTTAGAGCTTCAGCATAAATGAGGTTAAGATTCACAGAGTATAATTTACATTTCATTAAAGTGAATAACTCAAACTCGAAATAATTTTCCTTACTACAAAAAAAAATCTAATTATTAGGAAACACTCAAGATATTAGATTCCTGAGTTTTACCTTGGCAATCATTCTGCTGCTCTGCAATTTGATTAATTGCAGTTGTTCCAATATCAATTACTGTGGGAAAACTGCAACTCCCTGCAGAGAAATGATCATGCCACAAACCAGCCCATAAAACTCTCCTTATACTGAGGGAACAGGGAAGTGATTTGATCTCTGTTAACAATGTGAATGTTTTTCCCAAAATATAAAAGGCTTGAAGGGGCTGTGTATGCCTGCTGACACTAACTTTAATTTGTGTGATTTGTGCCTGATACCAGACCACTGAAACAGACTCTCTACCCCCAGGCATCACCATGGCAACAAATTATTAGCTGGACAGAGGGAACACTGCAATGACTCTAAAGTCTAAAGTAAAGTCTGAAGACTTTCTCAAGCTTGCTGAGAAAATGAAACATCCCCAACTACTCTGTGGGAATCCCTTGTCCTTGACTATCTAAATGGGGAAAGAGATCTAGGAAAAGGCGTGTAGGAAGGAACTGCAGATGCTGGTTGAAAGACACACTGATCTGTTCTGTAAATATTCTGTTGTGCTGCAGCAAGCAAGAATTTCATTGTCCTATCTGGGACACACATGACAATAAAACTCTCTTTAAACCAAGGACAGACACAAAAAGCTGAAGTAACTCAGCGGGTCAGACAGCATCTCTGGAGAAAAGGAATAAGTAACGTTTCAGGTCAAGACCCTTCTTCACACCTAAAATGTCACCTATTCCCTTTCTCCAGAGATGCTGCCTGACCGGCTGAGTTACTTCAGCTTTTGGTGTCGGTCTTCCAGAAAAAGCAGTCGGGTGATTGAAGGCACAGGCACCTAGAGTGAGATGAAGGGGGGGGTCCTGTAAATAAGGCAAGTAAATAAGGCAAGTAAAAGCATAAGAATGGATTGTAGAGGAAGGGCGAAGTGAGTCCACAAAGAGATTTAAAAATGAGATGTAGAATCATAAATTTAGTGCACTGAAGTCAAGGGATCTAAAGTGAGCCAGATGGGCCTGATGGACAAGAAGGTCAGTGTATACCGGGCAAGGGGGAAAAGTTGTGAATGCTAACGGGAACAGGAGTTGTGGGGCAGCATAGACAGTCATGGAGTGATAGCATCCAACATGACAACAGCATGCCTACAAAGACATGTTACAGTTGATGCAATAATCGATAAATCTGCAGCACAAGGTTGGGTTTTCAATTGATATCCTCCAATTTGATAAATTGTAAACTAAAAACAAACTTTAAGCAAATTGCCACTACAGGTGCACAACCTTTTATCCGAAAGCCTTGGGACCAGACACTTCTCAGATTTCGGAATTTTTTCGGATTTCCGAATGGAAGATTTTTAGCGTAGATTAGGTAGGTAGCAGCAGGCGGCTTGAAAAGTCTGGAGCGGCTGCCTCCTCCCTGGAGACCGAGGAATCATTGTAAATCATTGCTTAAATGTTAGTCAGTTAGTTTGGAGGGATTTTATGTGGTGGGGGGGTTGAAGGGGGAAACTGTAATTCTTAGTCCCCTACCTGGTCGGAGAGGCAGGGAGCGGGCAATGCCTTACCGGGTCGCCGTGCGGTAAGCTCTGGAGTGCTGTGGCCACCGACTCCCAACATCGCGGAGCTGGGGGCTGCGGGCGTCCGGTGCTGGATTTGGAGCGCCGCGCAGCCAGGGGTAGAGTTGCCGGGGTCGGAGCTACAACCGGCGTCGCCCGCAGCCCCAGCTCCGCAATGTTGGGAGTCGGCGGCCACAGCGCTCTGGAGCTTACTGCATGGCGACCCGGTAAGGCATTGCCCGCTCCCCGCCTCTCCGACCAGGTAGGGGACTAAGAATTAAAGTTTCCCCCTTCCCCCCCCCCCCCCCCCCTTCACATAAAAGCCCTCCAAACTAACTGACTAACATTTAAGCAATGATTTACAGATGTTTAAGTGTCTCCCCAGTCTCCGGGGAGGAGGCAGCCGCTACAGTAGTACAGACCTGGGTTGACCGTGGGTCGTTTCGGGTCAAGTTTGGCGCCAAACGCGAGCTTTGGTGTGCAGATGACATCCTGGGAAAAATGTCCGGTTTTCGGAGCTTTTCGGTTTCCGGAACTCCGGATAAAAGGTTGTGCACCTGTACTAAAAAGCTGCAGATTTGATTTGAGAAGATTGGGATTGAATGTGATGCCTTTTATTATTGAATAGCCATTTATTATTCATCCAGGATTGAGCATTATAATCAGATGCTCAAATCGGAGCAATCAGTCCTGGCATCAAAACTAGGAAGAATTACCACCTTCTGAATAAAAGAGGGAAGACTGAAAAATGGGCAGAACTGGGTTAAAAATCTAGAGCATTAACCAATGTGTCAGAAGACTACATTGCTGCTAACTAGATTTTACTGCAAGTCTCTGTATTTGCACACACTTCCAACCAACTAGCAATTCCTTTTCTCCCAAGCAGATCTAGAAGCGTCATTTTTCGAAAGTGCCTGCCCAGTTTGTTTAATATTGTTAAGACGTACATTGACTGACAGCCTTGTTGGTATGTGAATTGAGATTGATAATGCAGCACAACTCTCAAAGGAAACATGTGCGTGTCTGTGCACTGTCAAAATTTAATGAGGAGTCTTTCTCGTGTTTCATTGATGCAATGTAAAGTCCTTCCTAAATGACGGTTTTGTCGAAATTCTGGATTTCACAGAATTAAGAGTCCACCACAATTTCTGGGCCTTGGCCATTAGTGATGTGATGCCCTGCTCCCCTTCACATATAAATCTCACTGTCTGAACACCTGGCAAGAGAGAAAGAGATAGAGAGAGACAGAGAGAGACAGAGAGAGAGACAGAGACAGAGACAGAGACAGAGACAGAGACAGAGACAGAGACAGAGACAGAGAGAGAGAGAGAGACAGAGAGAGAGAGAGAGAGAGAGAGAGAGAGAGAGAGAGAGAGAGAGAGAGAGAGAGAGAGAGAGAGAGAGAGAGAGAGAGAGAGAGAGAGAGAGAGAGAGAGAGAGAGAGAGAGAGAGAGGGAGAGAGAGAGAGAGAGGAGGAGATAATGGTAGATGAAATACAGCAAGAAAACAGTACAAAAGTGGACGGCACATGAGAAAGCAGGAATAATGGTGGTAGCGATGAGCGGCCCCTGGAGATATTGAAGGGTCAGCTGGCCCCGTCGGAGAGGAGCAATCATCAGGCTGAAGAGAGGACCGAAGAAAGGTCTCGATCCGCAACGTCATCCATTCCTTTTCTCCAGAGATGCTGCCTGATCCTCTAAGTTACTCCAGCTTTTAGTGTTTATCAGGCTAGTGCAACCTGCTCTCAGAACTAGAGGGGGCCAAGTGTAATGGCTGCACCCCCCGTCGATCGCAGAGAAAGCCATAGCCCTACACCCCCCCCCCCTTTCCCTTCCCCCCGCACTGTGCCGCCCTGCTCACTCTCTGAAGAATGATGGTTGACAGCTGAGAAGGTTCTGCAACTGGTTCTCATCAAGGCAGCAGAGCATGAAATGTTTTTAAAAGATATAAAAAGAGGTTAAGTAGTTTAACCAGAAAGGAATATGCCAAGTAACTTTTGTAAATTACTATCAGTATAAAAATCAATATTATCTTTCAGCAGTTTTATTTGACTTCTTTACAACTCAGCCGATGTGTTTTGAAGTTTCATCTTGCAATTTAGGTAGGGCTTTAATACTGTGTCAACTGACGTGCAGTGGATGACAGTTAAGCAAACAATTGCCTTTTTGATTTTGTAAGAACTCAACCACACTGACCATGCAGGCATATTAACTGGGCTTCAATCCAGCAACCACAAAAGACTTTAAAAAAACACTTAACTACAATTATTTTGCACAGGGTGCAATGTCCCATTGTGATATCATGTAGCTCATATATGAAGCTGTCCCAAATATTCTGGTGGGAAAGGTATAGTGATATAAGTTTGGCACGGTGGCGCAGTGGTAGAGATGCTGCCTTTCAGCGCCAGAGACCCGAGTTTGATCTTGACTACGGGTGCTTGTCTGTACAGAGTTTGTCCGTTCTTCCCGTGACCTGCGTGGCTCCAGTTTCCTCCCACATTCCAAAGAAATACCTGTTTGTAGGCTAATTGGCTTGGCATGAATGTAAGTTTCTCCTGCGTGTAGGACAGTGTTAATGTATGGGGATCGTGGTCGGCATGGAATCGGTGGGCCGAAGGACCTGTTTCCGCCCCTTTATATCTAAACTAAATTAGGCTGAACTAAATAAGGGATATTTCAACAGAACCCAGGAATGACACAGCATTGAGCATCAAAACATGAAACTTTTTTTAAAAAGTGTTGCTGACATGAAAATACCATGCAATTAGGCTAAAGGTTCTTTGACCAAGTCCTGAAGGATTCAAAATCAATAGTCCAGATTTCTATGGCAGAGAACAACAATATGTTATTACCTCCAACAGGATTATTACACCAAAAGCAAGTCACACATAACAACCTATCAAGAGGAGGTACAAAATGCAACTTAATTGGGTTTTTTTTCTTTGCTGCTGTCAAATATTTGTTGGTTTCTACGTATTTACCCATGTCATACCATTAACCTTCAACACTAGCAGGAGGGATCATTAGATGATCTTCGTGGATATGTCTACATGTCACATTACATCATGTAATTGTGAGAAGAAGAATAGAGGGCTGCACACTGATAAAATTCAAAACCCAACCCAAACCTGACCAATCATAGTCAATTCAAACCCTACATGAGCCCAAGTAATTATGATTTCTTTGATTCCTGACCTAAACCCAATTAGAATTGGTATGAAGGAACTGCAAGTGCTGGTTTACACTGATGATAGACGCAAAATGCTGGAATAACTCTGCGGGAGATGCAGCAACTGAGGATAGGAATGGTTGATGCTTCGGATCGATAGAAGAGTCTGAAGAAGGGTCTTGACCTGAAACTTCACCCATTCCTTTATCCAGATATGCTGCATCCCCCGCTGAGTTACTACAGCATTTTGCGTCTAACTCCAATGATAATTAGGCTTGGGATTGGATTAAGTAGCTTTGTTGTATGCTGAGTACAGAACCTTAGTGCGTTCATTTATAAGGGGCTGGGCTGGCTCAAATGGTCTTGAGCTTCAGGACTTAACATTTATTTCATGTCTGACCAAATCCAACGTATACAGCTAAGTTGAGCATACTTGGTCTTGGGTTAGATAACCTGCCATATTGTCAAACAGTGCATTATTAAACTCAAGCCCATCACAGCACACATTTTCAAAAGAACCAGTTTGGAAAATAACATTGCTCAACACATCAGGCAGCATTTGTGGAAAGAGAAAAGAGAGACACAGTTAATGTTTCAGGGTCAAAATGAGAGAAAAACTGTTTTAAATTGCAGAGAGAGAGTGGGGGAGTAATGGGGATAGTTATCTTTGATAAGGTGAAGGGGAGATAATTTTCCATTGCACTCTTCAGAGAGTAGATTTCTCAGTAGTTATTCTTCTGCTGAGATAATTAAATTCATTTCCTTCATGTTTGTCTTCCTGCCTGACCACCATTCCAATTCTGCTTACACTTATCATCCTTCTAAACTATTTCACCATTCATTCCAGCCTCCATGTTATTTTCCTTGCTCACCTCCCAGTCCCACAATCCATTCTTCATTTAACCATCATCCTTTCCCTGGTCTTCCTGTTTGTTTATATCTCACTTTTTTCCTCCTCCAACTTATCTTCCTTCTTGCGCCTTCCAGCTAACCCCGTTTGACCTTAGAACAATATTAGGGTTTTGATAACCCATGTGCAATATCATGGATGGAAATAAAAATGATGTATAATTGTAAAAAAGACGTGCAATGCCCTCACCCTTGGTAACACTTGGCCCGCACCTCACAATCACAATCACAACCCGCCCCCATGACTCTCAAGGGCCTGTCCCACTTGGGCTTTCATTGAGCTTGTCATTTATGCAACATCATTTACGTGTCACGACGCACGACACGCGCATGGCGTGCATTACGCGCGCATGGTGAGACATGGTGGCTTAGGCTGTGTTGCGCCATTGCGCGTGGCACCCCAGGATTTTGGGATTCTCAAAATCCTCGCGTGCCGCCTGCGTGACACGCAAATGACACCCAAGTGGGACAGGCCCTTCATTTTCCAGATGTTAATAACAAGGAGATATGTCACTTTGTCACAGATTCAAACTGTCACCGCAGGCAACTTGCAGGGTGCCAACCGCCGCAATAGGTAGGTGCTTAAAAATAAATACGTCAGGCAAGGGCATCCTTCCACCTTATTTGCCCACTGTTTTTGGATCAGACTGTCACATTTCCAATCTTTTGCAATGTGTGCAACCAAGCTGTCTAAAACGAACACGTTTGAGTGTGCTAGCTAGGGCCTCTAATGGTACACATGTATTTTAGGTTTAGGTTTATTATTGACACATGTATTGAGGTTTAGTGACAAGCTATATTTTTGCACGTAATCCATAAGGTCAGGTACACTATACATTAATACAATTAAGTAAACCTCAAGTGGAATAGATAGAGCAAAGGGGAAGACACAGAGTGCAGATTATAGTTCGCAGCATTGGCGTGCATCAGTTCCATAGACAAAGTCCAATGTCCACAATCGGGTAGAGGTGAAGTGGACAGTCCCCTAGATTATGGAATGACCATTTGAGCATTTGTGCTTAGACGTTTTATTGCAGAGCCTGACCCTCCAGTTTTTTGTCTGCATTTACCCTTTAATTGAGTAAACAGACCTATTCAGATCCGCTCTTGTATATCTCTCCTGTTCCTTTATCTTCCAGTCCAAACTGACCTTAATTTTGACTTTTCTGACTCATCCACCAACCCTGGAATTGAATTCCACAACCTCACAGCTCTTTGTGCAAACATGTTCCTCTTGCCTTGTTCCAAATGTTCTACTTACCTAGCACTTGGGCAGGCAGTAGCCAAATACTTTAACTTAGTCTGAACTCTAACTTAGTCTAAACTAGTCAGAAGGATGGTCTTGACCCGAAACCGCACCCATTCCTGAGTAACTCCAGCTTTTTGTGTCCAAAGGGCCCGTCCCACTTGGACGTCATTTGCACGTCATGCAGGTGGCGCACGAAGATTTTGTGAATCCCAAAATCCTGGGGCACCGCGTGTCACTGCCTACGCCACACTACGCGCCATGCGTGCACGTCACGACACGCGAGCGTGGTGCGTCGTGACGCATAAATTATGTCGCCTGAATGACGCACAAGTGGGACAGGCCCTTTACTTTAACTTAATCACGTTTTGGGTCTGCTTTGTCGATTGCCATGAAAATAAGACCTCATTAATCCTTTTAGTTGCTTTCATTTCTAATCAGCAGAACTCCCACAAACCATAGTAAAGATCACCTAAACTGTGCAAAAGGATACATCCTCCTAATACGTCCATGCACACTCATACACATGTAAAGACAGGGCCACCACACCCCCACTCTGGCTTAAGTTGTCAGACCTCGTTTGATGAATGTTAGCTCCCCCATCTGTATTATATGTAGTCTGGAGAAGTGCCATTTTTTTCTCTTGCAAACTATCAATAATAACCATAAAATGGAGACAACTTTTCAAGGAAAAATAGCACTGTAATTATTACCTCTTTAAACCAATTATAGATTTGTGAAGCACATCAGGAATTAAATGATTGTTCAAAAGCATGCTGCCACATTCAAGAATGTCCTAGTGAGCATTAGCAGGAACATGGGGCCTTCATTAATACTAAAGACATATTATTACACAAATGTTCTTTAAGTTGCATTTAATTGGATATTATTGCAAATTTATTTAGTTGCAGTTTGCAGGCATAATTATTAAATAATTATGGATGCCTTCACAGCAGCACAAAGAGACTATAAGGCATATAATAATAATAAGCTAGAGGCAGTGTCCCAATAATAAACAGTGGCATGGCCTTATAAGCAGATGATAACATGGAGGGAGGGTTTAGTAATAGTTGACTTCAAGATTAATGCAAGCTTTCATTGAATGATCTGGAGAAGCCTCATAGATAGATAGATGTGATAGATGGGAGACTCCACTCTTCCTTGCAGCTTCCTATCAGTTGCTTAAATAGGAAGATATGGACAACTGCTTGGGATATGCAAAGGGAGCTCAAGGTTGGAACAATGTTCCAATGGAAGTCTGTTCAGTCGTAAAATTAAATTCTGCCCAACGCCAACCCAGCTGATATCAAATTAAACCTTACCTGAGCCCAATACTTAGCAATGTTACAAAATTTTGAGATTTAAAAAATCAAATCTGCAATTTATCCCATCAGATAAAGCATAACAATAAGTTTAATTTGACACCTAATTCACTTTCATATCTCAAGTAATAAAAAAGCTATGGCCATTTTCATACTCGGAAATTAGCATCTTGTTCTCTATTGATTTTCTATGGACATAACAAAAAAGCTGTGATCGTGGACAGTCAAAAGCCCATAACCTTCTTAAAAATTAAGAGAACTGAATGAAATTTTCAGTTATCGTAGATTGAAACATTCTGAAACAAATATAAAATAATCTTACTTGGATGACCTGAAATTAAAGCATATAATTAGTTAGTTACCCAATTGTAGCTAATTTCAAACTTCAATTACTATATCTAAACATCTATCCATTTCTTAATAAATGATTAACATTTTTAAATAGCCCAAGTGTCCAAATAATATTCACAAATAATTCACAATAAAACATGATTTTTAAATCTCATTTACATCAATTTATAGGCCAAATGGAAGGAATTTAGTGTTCATTTGCTGTAAATTAAAGTCAATTTAAATCGGCTTTCTAGTGGGTTCCTGTGAACGCGCTGGTTTAGAACGTTCACATTGCGCTGGATTTGTGCCCTCAAGTGCCCAGAAAAATACTGCGGGATATAAAGAGCCCAAAATGAACTATTCGCTATAGAAAACTTTATAAACAGGGTTATATACAAGCCCCATTTAATGTAAAAATAAGGTACATACCTTTAATTGTTTGCTTTATAAAACCCTGGGGCTGCGAGAGGTTGCGGAGTGAGACAGTGATTTTTAAACTACTATAAATATTATACAAGACCATAAAAACTAATAATACCTTTTGCGACGGGGTCTTTCAGCGATTTTCCGTTAATGATTTACTAGGCTGAACATTTTCGATTGGAACAGCCTAGTAAAAATCGCGTTTTAAACCCGCCCCCTCTAAACAGCGCCAAAATCACACACACGGGGTAGGGCAGATGCTCAGCCACAATTCAGGTAGGTTTTGTAACATACCTACAATACTCTCATTTATACCTATCCCTCACTGATTAATTTTAAGCTACAGTGTGGGGAAGAGATGGATAGGCTTGAGTGAATATCTGCAATAAGTGTAGTGATTATCTACTGCATTACTGCCACTCTCCAGCTGAAATCATCCATTACCCACCCTTTATTCATTACCCACGATTCACATTCCCTTTATCCCTATCGTTCCTGTCTTCTATCCCCTGCCCATTCCAGCCTTCATCGCTTTCTTTTCTTTCTTTCTTCCTTCCTCACATCCATCCCCATTATCCATTCTTTTTTCCCTTTGTCTCTACTTGATCCAGTCTTGCTTTCCCCCCTCCTGCAACCTCATCCCCTTCCTTTCACGTTCCAACTAATCCGTTATAAACTGTTTGACCTGAGATTTGGTCTTGACTACCCACATACAATATCAGAGTGGATGATACAATAACATACATTTATAGACTGTAATAATTTTACAAGTGTATGACTTCCCATCCATGAGCCAAGGGGTTAAACATTCCTGTCAAAATGGAGATTCCTACTGGGATAGCCAGTACAAATTTAATATAATCCTTACTGTTAAAACAGACCTATAGATTTCCAGAGGCTTCACATTTACCGTATTATTTTGTGACAGAACTGCCGCTGGTATTTACTCAAGCTCCTTCAGTGATAAAACCCAGCTCCGTCAGGTGAAATCAGCCGGAACACACAAACACCATTCTACACTCAATGGGGCTTAGTAAATAGAGTGCAAGGATAATCTGTAATGTTAGGAGTTGTGCATCTGTCGGAGAGAATGAGCTACCATTATAGCTGGGCTGAAGAAAGTTCATAGAACAAGGTTCCACATAAACCACAGGAAGAAATTGGTATTTTTCATCATTTTTGTGCCTGAATTTATCCTACATATTGTTGAATTTAAATTGTTCTGTATTCCTGATGTAGTTACAATTGGTATTCGAGCAGTTTTCAAATCAGTCATTCTGCAGAGTAATTCTGATTTACTTTGCATCCTGTGTGTTTTAGTTGATTTACAACAATAACTAATTGATGATAGACACAAAAAGCTGGAGTAACTCAGCGGGACAGGCAGCATCTCTGGAGAGAAAGAATGGTTGACGTTTCGGGTCGAGACCCTTCTTCAGTCTGGCATAACTGGTTGTGTTTTTGTGAATTTGACTGCGGCTCACAACAGGATCTAAAGCTTCTTTCAAACCACCTTTTATTCAAATCATACAGTGAATTGTTCATCTTATTTATCAAGCACTGACAAGATGCAACTCAAAATGTATTTGCTTCGGCGTATCAGTTCTAAAAATGAAAACTTGTCTCTCTCATCAAAGTCAAGAAGTAAATGAAAGGACAATGATTTGCTGAACGTCTCCCCTGTCTTCTTAATTATTTGCATGGCAGAGCAGAAAAATAAATGAAGATAAATTAACTGCAATTTTTTTTGTCAAAAAATTCACAACTGAATTGTTGGAAGTACTATAACGCTTATGTCAGAACTGATGAAGGGCGCAGAATTGTGACAAAGCAGAGTGAATCATATTACTTTGTGTGATTTTCCATTCACCACTCGAGATCCTGGCCTTCAATTTGCTATGGTGATACCAAGGAGTTCAGGGTCATTGCGAGTGTGTCATTATAATAAGAGAAAGCATGCAAAACTGACACAGCTCTAACTTAAAAATAATAGACATCTTAACACCGCCATATGAATTCTACCTCAAAACAATTCAACACTGTAATCCTATTAAGTGCCAAATTGTGCTCATGTTTATAAAGCATGTTGGCACCAAATACAAAATCTGACACTCTTCCTGCCGTGGACACTGATACTGCTGAATGACTATTGTAAGACAAGGAAGATTAGTTTTGTGCACAGTGCTTTGCATCTGAACTGAAAGTGTTTAAACTTTCTTTATCGGATGCATACTGAAAGATTCTTATCATGCTCAAAGGGTTTCAGAAGACTCATCTGACATCCCAGCTTTATCTTTGTTCGTGAGAAAAATGAAATATATATTTATTATTATATTGCGCACAGGCAAGGTTGTAGCTAAACTGTATCCCCTTCCTCTACATCCTCTTCTACTGTTTGACAGAGTGACTACACCACATGCCCCCGATGTCCATTATTTTGACATCGTCCCCTTAAGGTTCCACAGAGTAACGAACCAAAGAAGCTCTTCCTATAAGGACACAAGAGACTGCAAATGCTAGAATCTTGAGCAAAAGACAAACTGCTAGAGCAAGGTTGTCGACCAAGAACATAATCTGTCCATTCCCTTCCACGGATGCTGCCTGATCCACTGAGGTTCTCCAGCAGTTTTATTTATTGTTCCTTTGCTGCATCAAGCAAATTCTCCTGCCATAACAAAGTCTGGAGATCAGCTCTGTCGTGAATGCGGACACCAAGCTCTCCAACAAAAACAGAATGCTGGAATAAGCATGAATATTAGAAGAATGCAGGTCAAGATGCATCTTTGGAGGCATAATGTGTAAGTTGAAGTTTTGGGCCGAGACCCTACATGAGGACGGACAGGCAACAGGAAAGCTTGCCCAGTACATAGTAGCTCTTCACACCTCCTCAGCTATTAGCCATTGCAATACTTTTCACAACTTATCCAACACTAAGTCTAAAAAAATCCTTTAGCTCTTCTGCTGGATCAAACTATTATTTCAGTTCCTATTAGCACATAACACATTTGCAATGCACTAGCTTAGCATCCAGTTGAATCCTGGCCATCTTTTATTTTTAGTTTACATCCAGTCTATACAATACACAGAGGCTTTGATGTTTGAAATCATGTTCACTCAGCCACTGTGTTCAGAACCTCAGTCTCAGGAAATGATTTCTCCAGTGTTCTTTCTCAAACTTCTCTTTAAATTCTGCACTCACAACATCACACCTACTTGTCACACCAACAATGTCCCAGTTACATTGAAGAAGGTCTTAAGACGTTGCCTATTTCCTTCGCTCCATAGATGCTGCTGCACCCGCTGAGTTTCTCCAGCTTTTTTGTGTACCTTCAATTTTCCAGCATCTGCAGTTCCTTCTTAAACTCCCAGTTACACTTGGTTGGTCAATGTCCCTCCAAACCTGTCCTATCCATATACCTGTCTAACTGTTTCTCAAACAATGGGATAGTCCCAGCCTCAATTACCTCCTCTGGCAGCTTGTTCCATACACCCACCACCCTTTATGTGAAAAAGTTACCCCTCGGATTTCTATTAAATCTTTTCCCCTTCACCTTGAACCTATGTCCTCTGGTCCTCGATTCCCCAACTCTGGGCAAAGGACTCTGTGCATCTACCCGATCTTATTCCTCTCATGATTTTGTATATCTCTGTAAGATCTCCCCTCATCCTCCTGCGCTCCATGGAATAGAGACCCAGCCTACTCAACCTCTCCCTATAGCTCACACCCTCTAGTCCTGGCAACATTCTCGTAAATCTTTTCTGAACCCTTTCAAGCTTGACAATATCTTTCCTATAACATGGTGCCCAGAACTGAACACAATATTCTAAATGTGGTCTCACCAACGTCTTATACAGCAGCAGCATGACCTCCCAACTTCTATACTCAATATTCTGACTGATGAAGGTCAAAGTGTCAAAAGCCTTTTTGACCACCTTATCTACCTGCGACTTGACTTTCAAGGAACCATGTACGTGTACACCTACATCCCTCTGCTCTACAACACTACCCAGAGGCCTACAATTTAAATGTTTAGATCCTGCCCTTGTTCAACATCCCAAAATGCAACACCTCACACTTTTCTGTATTAAATTCCATCAACCATTCCTCTGCCCACCTGGCCAATCGATCCAGATCCTGCTGCAATCTGTCCCAACCATCTTCACTGTCTGTAAAACCGCTCACTTTTGTATCATCAGCAAACTTGCTAATCTTGCCCTGTATGTTCCCACCCAAATCATTGATGTAGATGACAAACAGTAACGGGCCCAACACCGAACCCTGTGGCACACCACTAGTCACAGGCCTCCAGTCTGAGAAACAACCTACCACCATCACCCTCTGCTTCCTTCCATGGAGCCAATTTGCTATCCATTCAGCTATCTTTCCTTGAATCCCAATCGATCTAACCTTCCAGAGCAGCCTACCATGCGGAACCTTGTTGAATGCCATATAAAATTAAGTCCATGTACACAAAATCTACAGCTCTGCCCTCATCAGATTTGTGAGACATGACCTTCCACGTACAAAACCATGCTGACTATCCCTAATCAGCCCTTGCCCTCAAAATACTCTCCAGTAACTTACCAACTACAGATGTTAAGCTCACTGGCCTATAGTTCCCAGCATTTTCCCTGCAGACCTTCTTGAAAAGAGGCACAACATTTGCCACCCTCCAGTCTTCCGGAACCTCTCCTGTATTTAAGGATGACTCATAAATTTCAACCAGGGCTCCCGCAATTTCCCCTCTAGTTTCCCGCAATGTCCTCGGATATATCTGATCAGGCCCTGGAGATTTGTCTACCTTCAAACACGACAGTGGGGCTATGAGTGAGTTGTGGAATATTGCATTGGGGGAACGAGTTGCGTTGGGGGACCAGGCCTCCCGTGTGACATGGACCCAACAGGACCCACTTAGTCTAGTGTATTTATAAAATCTTTTGAGATTGTCCTTAATGCTACCCGCTAGAGCTATCTCCTGGCCTCTTTTCACCCTTCTGATTTCCTTTTTTAGTTTACTCCTTAGTTCCCGAAACTCCTCCAGGGATGCACTTGATCCCAGCTGCATATACCAGTCCCATGCATCCTTCTTGTTTTTGACTAATGTCTCAATTTCCTTCTTCAGCCAAGCTTCCTTACGTTTGCCTGCTTTGCCCTCCACTCTATTGGGGACGTACACATCCTGAGATTTCTACAGTACACTTTTAAAAACATCCCACTTGGCCGATGTTCCTTTCCCCTTAAATAACCTGCTCCAGTCAACTTGAGCGAGACCTTCTCTCATACCCTCAAAGTTGGGCTTACCCCAGTGTAGCATTTTGGTTTCTGTTCCAGATGCCAGCAACCTGCAGTCTCTGTGTCTTTGAAACAGCAGGTTGGATGATTATCTGAATTGCACTGTTCAGTGTTAAGTCCTGAAGGCTTGAATATGACAAGTTGAGGTGATGCTGCTTAAACGTCCAGTCAGCATCATTAGAACATCAGAACAGCAGAGGTCAAGGATTGAGGGATCAAGGTGGAAGACGGATAGACTTCGAACGGTGCAACTTTAAACTTTCTTTATTTCTCATTTTGTTTCCAGTACTGATGATCAACCTGAAACATTAACTGTTTCTCTCGCCACATATATCGCCTGACCCCACTGAGTAAATCCTGCACTTTCTTTTTATTTCAGATTTCCCGTACCTACTATATTCGCATCCATAATCTCCCCCCAATTATTCCTCTGTAAAATACATTTGCTCCTTCTCAATTATTGCTTTAATAAAAATCCAGGTCATCTTGTACTTTGGTCTGAATGATCCCAAATGAATCACACAATTCCATCAGGTTTCGTGAAAAAGGTCACGGTTAGCTGGAAGCTGTTAAAATGACCCAGCCACTTCTCTGGAGCTGCACAGTAGGAAATTCACATCAAATTAGTAAAAGGCAGTTGATGTCAATCTACTACGGATTTAAATTGAAAAGCAACATTTTGTGACAAATCCGCATGTGATAATTGTTAAATTCATCGGAGACTTGCAAAAGACATTTATATCGGTCCCATTACAACTGTCCTTTTCACAATTTAATCCACATTTGAGGGACTTTTATTTCAGAGATGAATCATGGTTTGTAACTTCTTAAATCAGAATACCTGTTTTTTTTATTACGAATTAACCTAAACCCCATTTGTTAGAATACATAAAAAGGGTAGAATGTCCAGCTAAACTGAACAACAGCAATTCATCAAACATGGGGGAAAAAAAGATCAGTCCACCAAGGTTGTTTCTTTTCTCAGATCCTTTCCTGCAGTTAAATGTAGTTCTCCACAATTTTTATCGATTCCAAAATTAAACCACGCAGCCTATTATCACCAAACATTAGTGTTTTATTTAGTTGCCTACATTACTGGGATTCAGTCAAAGTGCCACCATCGACTATTGGGCATCAATGCAAATATTTGTAAATAACACTGATAGTAGTAACGGATTGCTAAATTCCAGGCAGAATCCTTACACAAACGGGGATGGCAGAGTACAGTGACTGTAATTTCTTCCATTTGTACTGAGATTTAATCGGTTGTGGTTTTTATGCAGAGCAAGATGAGGCCAGACGTACAACAGGGAGGGGACAACTCATGGCAATGACGCAGAGCAGAAAGGAGGAAAACAGAACTGGGGAATGCAAATGGAAGGTCAGAAGATCCGTCTGGTTTCTGAACTTCTAGACTTCAAACATTTGAGCCAACATAGCATGGAAAGTGTAGTGGAAAGTCAAGTTTATTACTCTTTCTGATTATGTCATCATACTCTGAAATATACCCTGTAATCATGTCATATGTCTTGAAGTTTGGTATTCTTTCTTCAAAGTTAAGCAAACTGTTTAATACCAAATATATTTTCAGACGAAAACCAAGTTCCTTTCAATAATCTCTTCTATAGTGAATGCCATCATTGAAGCCTCGAAACCACATGAAGTTACCAGAAAACAGCCAAGGTCCACTGAAACAATGAATCACGCTGAAGGAAAACATCTTTCTAGTGTTAATATCAAGACAACTTAGAACATGCAGGGTCAGAGGCTCCAATTCATGAATCAGATATAATCTATCCAGTCTGAAGAAGGGTCTCAACCCGAAACGTCACCCATTCCTTCTCTCAGAGATTCTGCCTGTCCCACTGAGTTACTCCAGGATTGTGTCTATAATCTAGCCTCCTGCACCCAAGTGTCCACACCCTTCGCAAATGCTTCTGGAGTCCTGTGTTCTGTTCTGCCAGAATGCAAGCTGAAAGCTATGCTGATAAGGTTCCAAAATACACAACTCAGCAAAGTTCATAACACTTGTCAATGCATGCCCAATCCATTCTGCGATCACGCTAGATTTCTGAGAAACATGGGTTTACTTTTCACTGTAATGTAAGTGTCAACTCGGGGTAAGCTTTGTAACAGCTATTATACTGCCACTGGTCAACAGCTGCTGCATCATAACTTACTCTTCTCACCAAGTCAGAGATACGCGAGTATCAAAATTAATCCTGATTATTGATTATTATTAATTGTCGTTAATATCACAATGTGGTTTTAGTTTCCTGTTGAAAAGATGGGATTGACTCACTGAACACAGGCAATGTTTACTTCAGGATTTCTTTATGGTTAGACTATTTTTTTTTTTTTAAATCAGCAAGCCCCAATAAGATTTCTGCATCTACATTCTGGGATAGGTGGGATAAGATCTGCTGCAGATCTTGAGAACTTGCTTTGGACAACTTCCTTTTGCCTGGTTAGCATCATTCAGGTCAAGGATCCCATCTTGAACCACACAAATTATCCATTTTGCATTGGTCTATTAACATAATATCACAACCAATTTGTCCCAAAGCAAATATTTAACACAAAGATCTTCCTCCCTTGGAGACCACAAATGACTGGTGTTCTATAGCACCTACAAATGCTATTATATGGTAGTTGACAATTTTTCAGTCCTTTGGATGCATCTGCTGATTTTTTCCATCGCTGTAGGAATCAGTAATCCTAGTATTGAAGCTCTTTCTACTTTGTCAACAATCATAATGATCATTGTGAAAAATGTAAGATCTTTCAAAGATTTACCCCCACCCTGTTTTGTTCAGTAATTTACGCAACATAATCTAAAATGGGAATTTTCCTGCGTTTGTGAGGTTTTCCCGGATCGTCCATCATTTAACTAAAGCAGACCTCATTTTTTTTTAATACCATGATTATCTTTACCATCCCACACAGTCAACAAACTGCCAACCCCATCCACCATGCCGCACCCACTTCTCCCTCCACAAACTATCCTCTAGTAAACCAGCCATCCATGTCAAATTTGTGAAGAATGCAGGCTTTGGACAGCAAGCCAAGCATTTGATATAGATATTGACATTTTAACCATTCCATGGGAGCACTTAGGCTTTCAGCAAGCAATTAGTGGGCTGCGGGCCATTAATATGCTATACTAATGTTTTTATAAATAATTGCATTGCGATCAAAGAAGGAAGGAACACAAAGAAGTATTTAAGGGTGTGCTAACTAGAATCTAATTTGTCCATTTTTGCCTGACACCCCTATAACATTCAGATCAATGATGATAGAATCGCCACAGGTCACCACCTCATCCTTCAGTTAAGTGTTCCTGATATCGAGTGTGAAATGCTGGCTTTGACCTGAATGGAGCTGGCTGTCTTTACCTATGGCTATAAAACAAGTGTATTCCCTCATCCCATAAACCTCTAAGCTAATTGATTTTTCAGCAAACTGCTACCTGCCATAAGTGACTCCTGTCATTACCACCTCTGGAATGAAGAGAGTGTCACGCCACAATGGGTTTTGATGGGCTGAATATGCCGTGTAAAGGATTGGCCTTCAGCAGCTTCATTCTCTTGCCATCACCATTCCATTCATTCTTCGTGATTTAGCTCCACACTGAACTAATTCCATTCCCACTGAAAGAAATCTGCTACCAGGTTGTTAAACCCTCCCTGGTAACTTAGATTCTCGGTACATTTTTGGCAATGGGATCCACATTCCCTCCACCTGTTTAGCACACCATGTGAATGTGCTAAGGCAAGATTTGACTGAGATGTTGAGAACTTTGAAGGGAATAAATCCCTGTGACATTACAATTCATCCTAAAGCCCTGCACCCTGTAAATCAGCATTATGGAGAAAGAGATAACTAAAGGTCTCCCTTTTGACCTTCTGAGGTGCAGGAGGAACACATCTACATTCCATTCCATCATGGAAAGCGATTGCAATTCATTTGAAAAACGCTTTCTAAAAAGAACAACTCTACAGCCAAACAGGTAGCACAAAATACTGGTAGAAGGCAGGCACTCTTCTTGATCATTGCAAATAGTTATTTGAATGAATTAGGCATCACATTTTCTGCTGGCCCTACAAAATATCCAGAAATCAACAGAGCTGGTGGTGAATTACTGATAAGCTGCCCCAGATGAAACTATTTATTAGGTTCAAGTTGGCATTGTTTATATATAGGCTGTACTATACAACATGTTTATTTGTTTCCTTCCTTTAATGATGTGATCCATTATAAAGTAATTCAAGTTCCACCCCCGTATACTGCAGAAGAATGTCCATTGACGTAAACATATCACGGCTCCGATTACAATTTGCCACTTTCATGAATCAACATCTTTATTGCACTTTGTAAAGAATTCATTACCGTATTGATTAATATCTATTCACCATAGAAAATTTGGCCTTGGAGTTATCTTCCCATTTATTCCTAGCGATTTAATAGTCATCCACATGATTCTTCAAGTGAAGAACAATCTCTACTGATTAAGTATCTGTGGAGCTGGTCTTTTATATTAAGCAAAAAGAGAAGAAAGAATCAGGCACAAGGTTAATATAATTCATCCATTCACAAAAATACATTTCCAATGGAATATGTATAACCACAGGGAATGAACTGATTCATATGAAGGCATTTTACTAACTGGTGAAAATCCAATTGCATCTGACAAGTGAAGATTTCAAACAAATAATCAGGAGATGGAAGAGTGTCCGGGCGATGCATTTAATCAGATAAGCAACGAAGAAAGCATAATTAACCTATGAACTGACCAAATTAGGATATGACTGATGTAAAAGTATGAAACCCTAATGAGTTTAATCTCCTGTCATAACTCATCTAATATGTAATCATTTCTTTGTACCCTTCATCATGTTTCATATCTATTTCCAGAGTTACTTTGTATTGCTTCAGGTGCAAATTTAATTTGGGGCATTTCATGTGGATTTTTATCAGACGTCTCAGGCAGGTTGAGGCACACCACGTTACAAGTCCTATCAGAGTTGATTTGGTAAGGCAGGATAATTGTTAACTAAGTCAGCATAGAGACACCTTATCTGTGGACAAAGCAGTAATGTCCACTATTTTACATAGTGCTATTAGCTCAAAATGCTTTTCATAGCCCCGTATTTTCTGATATATCAAATCATAAAATCATAGAGTTTTAGAGCAAGGAAACAGTCCATTGGACCACCTGTGTTCATGCGGGCCATGGAGTACATGCCTGTTCTAATCCCATTTCCCAACACATGGCCCACAGCATTGCACGTATTTCAAATGCATGTATTTAGCATTTGAAATAATGCATGTATTTCAAATGCTAAAGGCTTCTCATTTATCAAATATCCACCTATAACACCCACTTCAGAAGTGAATTCCAGAATTTTGATAAATGCAGAGATAAATGAAGCAATGGAAAAAATTCACATGGCCACCTTACAATAGCACATCAAACATCCAACACATGTATCAGTCAAGCATCGGGCGGCACAGTGGTGCAGAATAGTTAGATTAAACGAGTACTTACCAGTATGAAGTTTGATCTGTATTTTATGAGGAGTTACGGTGAGGGATTAAGTGAAGAACCCAGCAGGTACTGCGCATGCGGCATACTTCGAAGCAGCGGTGTGGAATCACAGAATAGACACAATATTTGAAGTAAGATAGTAAAGATCACGAGACATCAGTTTATTAGCTTGATCTATATAATGAGGGTGGGAGCGGCGGGCACTTAATCCCTCACCGTAACTCCTCATAAAATACAGATCAAACTTCATACTGGTAAGTACTCGTTTAATCTAACTATTTTACTTCGGAGTCACGTGAGTGATTCCGTGAAGACTTCAAAGGTCTGTGATTTCAAACCGTGTAACAGTTTTTATTTCACTCACTGCCGAAGTTTATGAGGGAGGAAGTGTTATCGTAATCAACCAGTTGATCTGCTTTCAAAAGAAACAGAAAGGTATTTGTTAACAATAACAACATAAAAGAGCTCCTCTGAGCTTAAATTAATATTGCAGTTTGTAATATTCTCCTGCAATTAAATCAGGTTTATCAACGGTTTATAATGAAAACAAAATGTTCTGAACGCCGTTCCCTTGACCATTCTGCTGTATTGAAAATGTGGTCAACCGGGATGTCCATTCGTTCAGCCGCTGATACCAATGCTGCCCTAGTGGAATGGGATTAAATGTATTATTATCTATTCCGGCAGCTTTCGGTACCTGTTTGAGCCACCTTGGAGTGGTTTGGCTCGTACCTCGTCTTGGGTTACTGTGGTTGACCCATAGGCTTTCCTCTCCCTCTAAGATTGTGGGTTGTGTCTATATATAGTAGTAGATGGGTCACCACACTCAACCTGGACTCTGGTGGGTAGGCCCGGAATCCCACCAGTGAATTGGGCGTTCCTGGTCCATATAGCCATATAACGACTACAGCACGGAAAACACAGGCGATCTCGACCCTACTAGTTCGTGCCGAACTCATAATCTCGCCTAGTCCCATATACCTGCGAGTTAGATTTTACCAGACCTAAATAAGAACGTGATGCGTCTGGGGTAATCACCATGTTATCCAGTCTGGTTTATGGAGTGACCGGACTCTGTGAGCGTGTACGAGAGCCATAAGCATGAGCGTTTTTTAAAAACATAGATTAAGCAAGCTGAGGGATCTGGCTGGTGCCATCTCTGAGACATGTCAATGTCACACCAATATCCCATACATGGGTATATACCTGGGTGTTTGGGGCTTATATTATAGTTGCCCTTCATACCTTCAGTGGATGGGATCCCATGCTCTGCTGACATGCTGTTTTAGATAAGCAGATAAGGCGCTCCATGCTGTATTTACGGCACTGTAACTCACCTTTTAGTCATGGTGTAGATGTTCCAGGAACTCCAATACGTCAGTGGTTGAATAGTTCGTTGTCCCTGCGTCGTGGCAGTATTTTACCCATGTTAGCTTTTAGTGACTGTTCGCAGGGATGCCGACATGGTGGTAATGGTTCCTTTGGATAATCCCAGTCCCTGGTAAGGTCTATTCAAACCCTGCACCCAGGAGTTTGATGTTTCCCTGGCATGGGTGGCTTGTGCCTGATACTGGGTTGAGTCAGCAACCATGGTCCACTAGGGAAATCCATAGGTGACTCGCCCACCGTGTCGTGATGAACTGGGAACCATGGCTGTGTAGGCCGGTCGGGCACGTTCAATATCTCGGAGACAGATCCCTCTGTATTGCGAAGTGCCCGTCTGATGAGGCAGAAGGGAGGAAGGCAAAGCAGAAATTCCCCCTTCCAGCGTATAGGCATCTATCGCTGCTGCCTCTAATCTGGTTCCTAAGTCACATACATGGGTTACTGGTGATTCCGTCTTGTGCAACCAAATTGATATCTGGCTTTCAAACTGCTTAATAAATTTAGCAGATATTTTGGGTTTGACATCTATTCAATGTAATCATCAGATTTTACCCCGTGACATGGTGTCTCCCACTGTGTTCTAGCTTCCTAGGACATAGGCAGCTGATAGTTAAAATGTCTTTTGACACACCATTGCCAGATGTGTTTGACCAATTTGTTGCACAATAATGATTATTATGCTCCCCATATGGTTGATATAAGCCACCACCATAGTATTACCAATCCGTAACCACATATGTACGTGCTGCATTTGAAATGCATATGCTTTTTAGCCCAATAGGCGATCACCAATCCCAAGTAGTTGATGCCCGGTATGTGTAGTAACGATGTTTGTGAATTGGTCCATCTGTTACCTGTGCTGGATATGGAGTTTAGTTGCTCCCCAGCCTAAAGTACTGGCATCGGTTTTTAATAACCAGGTTGGGATTGGTGATGATAATAGGGCTGAAAACTATGCCAAATATATGTCTGCCCACCACCTTAATTGTGATATAGCTTCAGTGGGTACATCCATGATTTGATTATAGTGACCCAAGTACCTTGGCAAAGTAACAGTCATATGGACGGATTATTATTGAAGCCCAGATAATCCTTGGTAGTTAACGCTTCAATTCTGGTTATCTGGGCGTGGGATAAACCTCAGCTTTAGGGAGCTGTTTCGTAGCTAGAACTGCTGCCACAGCTAATTCCTTTGTTTCCCCTAATATGAGGATATCATCCAATATATGCCATGATTATGCTTGTTTTCTTAATATTTTCATGGCCATTTATAATAGTTTAGGGCTGAGGTTAGACCATAGGGAATGCTATATGCTCCCATGGTTGCCCTAACCGGGATATCCATTATCCAGGTAAAATTTTTTAGGTATCTATAATGATCCTAGTGTATGGGTATAAGATAGTTAGCATCTTCGATATCAATGCTCCCCATAGGTATCCTAGGGAGATCAGATGTCTGGCAGTGACAAGAACCCATCTCCATCTTAAAGTGTATATACTCAACAGATTTATTTAGTGATATTAGATCAATGATGATGCTACATTCACCATCTTTTGTAGTTTTGGTGAATATATTCGATACAAATTCCAATGGCTCATGTTTACTCCCATGATCCGTTCAGTAATGAGCCTTTCTAGTTCAGCTTGACCTTCTCACTTCTCTTTTCTTAGAGGGAGAAAATGCCCTTTGGGCGCATTGCTGAACTGGCGGTAATATGCCCAATTTGAATTCGTTTTTATCCTCTAAGACTGTTGAGTATATTTTAGTTATTTGTGACAGCATCCCATGCTTTATCCACAAGTGTAAATGCCCCCCCCACGCAGTTAGTAGAACACCCTTGTTTAGTGTAAACGGGAGGAACCAGACTACCTACCTCCATGTTTGTTGTTTTTTCATGAAGGCGTAGTTTGCTGGTATGCTGGTGCTGTCGGTGGGGCGGCGCATCTTCCCACGGCTCCGCTCTGGGCCCCGTCTGAAAAGAACTTTGGGGGTAAAGTGAAGCGGTCGCCAGGCTTTCACCAGTCCTTGTTTGATTCACTGGTGGATGCCGAGGGGTGCTGCCAGCTGGGTGTTGGATGCGATGTCCTGCTCGTTCCATGGCCTGCCTTCATGAGGCGCACAGGTTTATCTGCCTCTCTTCCCGCAGCAGCGGTTTGCATAGCCCCATATATTTGGGGTTGCGGGCAGGTCTATATGCACCATTGTTCAGTCGAGTATCCCAAATTTGGGAACATCTTAGGCGTCAGCACCCTGGTAGTGCAATGGGATAGTCTCATCCTGGGAGAGTATAATCCGTGGAAAAGGCGAGCAAAGGCGGTAACATCTTGACCCTTCTGTAGAATTCGCTGCTTGTCTGCGAGTCTGCTGACCCAGCTGCCTGCGGATTTGCCTCTGAAAAGGCCTGCTCCTGCAGGACTTTTGTTGGGAAGATGGTCGCGTGGAGGAGCCATGTAGTGGCCCACGACACCCAGTAGCTCTTCCTGATCCTGCTCCCCTGGCATACTGCTGTTCTCGTCCGCCTGCCCAGCGTTTAAGCCAGCCCAGCCCTGGCCTCCTTAGCTAGCCTCAAAAGAGGGAGCAAAAGGGTGTGCTAAATTGGAGGAGGCATAGCTCAAACTCTGCTGTTGCATCAATCCCTTGACAAGGGAGATGGCTAGTGCAATAGCACTGGGGTAGGAGTCAGCTCCCTTGGCATTCAGCCAGTGCCCCTTTTCTCCTGGAGGGGAACTCCATGACCTCCTCTGGTTTGGGGAGACAGACATACTTATTTTTGCCTTCTCCAACCTGTTCCAGCTTGGAGGAAGATGGCTCCTGTAGAACCTGTAAATTGGTAAGATTTCCCCTTACCTGTATGTAGAGGCTGCCTGCCGTTTTCCAGGCGGCGTTGTGGCGGTTCCCGGGCGGCGATTCTCCTTGTCAGGAGTCTGCAGGGCTGCCGGTCGGGTTTTTAAATTCCCCGCCGGTCCGCTGCTGTTACCAAACAGCTGTTCAGCGGACCGGCATAGCGCAGCTCCTTGCAGCGGTCCGCAGCGTTAGCGGTCCGGGTGGCACCTTTGGTCCGCAGCGTTAGCGGTCCGGGTGGCACCTTGTCCCCGTCACTGTCGGCCCCACGCTGGAGTCGAAACGGGGCCCGCTCACCATGCCTCACTTTGCTCCCGCTGGAGCAAAAACCACAAGGCCCGATTAAGGTAAGTACTTACCTCTCGTTCCTTGGATGCGGGAGCTAGCCCGACTCCCGCTGGCCGCGTTGCACAGCTGTGCGATAATGCCGCATGCGCAGTACCTGCTGGGTTCTTCACGGAATCACTCACGTGACTCCGAAGTAAAATTAGTTACTGCCTTACAGCGCTTGCAGCACCAGTGACCCGGATTCAATCCCGACTACGGGCGTTGTCTGTACAGAGTTTGTACGTTCTCCCTGTGACCTGCCTGGGTTTTCTGCGAGATCTTTGGTTTCCTCCCACACTCCAAAGACATACAGGTATGTAGGTAAACGGGCCCATCAGCGACTGCACTTCCTGAGGAAACTAAAACAGGCCTCACTCCCCACCAACATCCTCAGGACTTTCTACAGGGGCACGGTGGAGTCTGTACTCACGTACTGCATCAATACGTGGTACTGCACCTGCAACTGCTCGGACAGGAAGGCTCTGCAGAGGGTAGTGAGGGGAGCAGAGAGGATTATTGGCGTCTCCCTACCCTCGGTACAAGAACTGTTCCAGAGCCGCTGTCTGAAGAAAGCACAGAGAATTGCCAAGGACAAACTGCACCCCCTCCACACACACCTGGATCTCTTGCCATCAGGCAAGAGATATCGAAGCATCAAAGCCCGGACTACGAGGCTGCTAAACAGCTTCCTACCACAGGCTGTGAGGCTGCTAAACAGTCACTCTGCACTCACAGTCACTTGACTTGACTCTGCGGCTGGCACGGACACTTTAATAACTGGCACTGGCCACTCAAATCAGCGGCCCCGGACATTTTTTTATGATTGGTTTACTGTTTTTAACATTGTGTTTTTTACCTGATTTTAACTATTTATTCTGTTCCATCAGGGACTGGATTGTTTTTTTTAGTGTTATTATGTGAGAAGTGTTTTAAATTTCATGTGCGAGGCTCCGCTATTCACTGGGAAACGTCTTTTCATTTTGCACTGTACTTGTTGCTTGCAAGATGACAATAAAGGTTGATTGATTGATTGATTGATTGAAATTGACTTGGTAAATGTAAAAACTGTCCTTAGTGGGCGTAGGAAAGTGTTAATGTGCGGGGATCGCGTTGATGCGGACCCAGTGTGTCGAAAGGCCTGTTTCCATGCTGTATCTCTAAACTAAACAAAAATACACATTCCCACCAATAGTAGTAGATCTTCATATTTTATATGTTATATCATATTTGTGTACCTTCATATTTTTAAGGCTTGTTTGAACAAATCATTTGGGAGCTTTGACATGAGCATTTGCCAAATATATCCAACATTATATACCACATTTTTTGGCAGCCTTCCTGACATCTTTCAATGACCTGTTGTGAGACATTGCCATTTTGCAGCAAGCCCTAAAGATATAATTTCCCATGATAAAATATTTACAGAGCAGTTAAAATCTGCCAAGCCAATATTGTAATCAGTAATCCATGGAATGGGGTGTTGAAAAACATTTAACTTGTGAAAACTGTAATTTGAAATCTCACTCTCAAAATATTAGCAACAGAATAGCTTCCAGAATCAAGCCTGTTGTGACATCTGCACTGAAGCTGGTAAACGAAAGTTGCCTCCATTCTTTCACACCCATTGTAATAAAACCTGCAGCCATTCAAAGTGTGAAGGCTTGATTTTCTGTGTGCAATGCAATTGATATGCCTATAATAAAATAACACGACAGCTATAGAAACCACCATGAATTAATATCATATCCTGCATGTGGCTATAACTGAGCCACAAGTAGTGTTGCACTTGAAAATCCTGAAATATTAATTGCGCGAACGTGACCTTCCGTGTCCACGGTTTTCAAAAACAGTTCTCATTTTTATCAGAAGCAAACTGCACTCCCACCCTATGTCCCCATAACATTTGATGCTTGACATATGAAGCACTCGTGACTTTCCAATCAATGATGAGGAGAGGAGGAAAAAAGGTGTTAGGTATTTGCTTCCAGAAAATTAGGTCTGCGGTTCCTGACTATGTCTGCGTACCTTCCATAACAAAGATGTTAGAAACTGGCTGGGTGGAGGCAACACATCACTCATCTGACTCTCTGCCAAGTTAACTGCACCTGAGGGAGATCACTGCAAAAAAAACGGGAATGATTAAGAGTAAGCCACTAACATCAGATTGACACAAAAAGCTGGAGTAACTCAGTTGGCAGGCAGCATCTCTGGAGAGAAGAAATAGGTGACGTTTCAGGTCGAGACCCTTCTTAGGACTGAGAGTCAGGGGAAAGGGAAACGGGAGATATAGACAGTGATATAAAGAGATATAGAACAAATGAATGAAGGATAGGCAAAAAGTTACAATGATCAAGGAAAGGTGGTGGTTTTATTCCATTTGATGTCTTCAAAGTTTTAGCTAAACAATAAATGCTGAAAATGTCACATAAAAATTAACCAGGGGGAGTAACTAAATCTTAAAAGTGTCACCAAGATGAGTAGGTACATTTTTTTAAACCTTCAATAATCATGTCATTTTTAAAAAGCGTTAAAATTGCACTCTCACCCTGGAATACAGTGTCTCTCCATAGCCAGTTCCTGTCAGATTGGTATTTAATTCAAATATTCACAATTCTATTCTGAAAACATTCTTTTTAAATAATTTAGGAATTTGCTCTTTCTCCTCCCCTGTCCCCTTCCACCCACATCCCTCCCTCCACCGTTACATTTTGTTCTTCCCATTCTTTCCTTGCCTGGCACCATCTTGTCTCCTTTTCACCTCCCATTTTTGTCACTTACTCCAGCCATCTGCCAATCTCTCCCCCATACCTGTCGCCACCTGTCATTGGCCAAGCTTTAACCCACCCCCACCTCTATTTTCAAGCTTTCTCCCCCACACTTTCACTGAAGGGTCCCGACCCAAAATGTCAGCTGTCCATTCCCTCCACAGACAGTGCTTGATCCACTGAGTTCCTCAGCACTTTGATTTTTGCTCAAGATTTTACACAGAGAGTGGTGAATCTGTGGAATTCTCCGCCACAGAAGGTAGTTGAGGCCAGTTCATTGGCTATATTTAAGAGGGAGTTAGATGTGGCCCTTGTGGCTAAAGGGATCAGGGGGTATGGAGAGAAGGCAGGTATGGGATACTGAGTTGGATGATCAGCCATGATCATATTGAAAGGCGGTGCAGGCTCGAAGGGCCAAATGGCCTACTCCTGAACCTAATTTCTATGTTTCTAGTGTCTCCGTTCCCACAAAAACTGTTGTTTCTTTGTCTATGTGCCAACAATCACGTACTTTATCCATTTTAGACTTTTCTTAACCTCACAAGATTCCTTCCATTTTTCACCTCTTTGATGGGATCATTTTACAACCACAATGACAAACCCAGTTGTCATTCTAATCTAACTTCTTCCCCTTGTACTGCTCTACTTCAGCGTTTGTCATTTTCCTGATCAGGTCCATATTAGGCTTCAAGTTCATAAGAGAGTGTTCCTTTTACATTTTTGGTGATCTATCTGATGATGAATGTTTCCAAGAACTTAAACCAATTATGCCTTTACTACTCACAAGCTGCTCTAACCTGTCATTTAATTTATCCTATATTATCACAGGTGACAGGTACTTGGTTTCTCAGATTAGTCCAGTGAGAAACTGCAGACACTGTTTTTTCCTCAGACTCATCGAAACCTTGCATCATAACAACCCTCTCTAATTGCAAAAGGTGTATTACCATACTTCCTCTAAATTTAATGGCTTCCTAGATCTCTTAATGTGGCTCATAATTGGCGTCCACCTCAAACGGCTTTCCCCACAGACTGTGCCTGTTGCAACAGAATCTGCCTCAAGGGTGTTATCAGTCGATTAGGAATTTCCGACACTCCTCCGCCGTCCCAATATAAGACTACCGCGCGTGCCTTGTGAAAAACTGCTTCCCAATCATCAGCGGGAATTGGCAGATAGGCACAAGGTGCAAATCACCTGATGCTACTGCACATTTTCAGACACAGCCACACGTTAGCATGCGAGATGCACCTGGAGCTAGAAAGCAAAACCACCGACTTAGGAATTCAAAGTAAAACCTAGTTTTCTTTAAAAATATATTTTTCATTGAATTTCACATTAATGGAACACATTAATATTATGGTTTGTGATAGATGTAGCAGCCTTTGTACTTTAACTGGAGAAAGATATATGTTTCTTTATCGTTTTGTAACAGAACCAAAACATCGGCTACTATTGCATGGAAGTGCATGCAACTACTGTAGCTATGCAGGGTTTTTTTTTATGACCAACTATACATAAACTATGTATTCATCAGTGAGATGCATGCAAGATGCATAGTTTAAACTGTCAAAGGGATGTTTTCTTGTAATAACGTACATCACTTTGCTGTGTAAAATAAGAGTACACGAACTGAAGTTCAAACACTATCAGAACTGAACTCTAATTTCAATGTCACCTACTTCTAAGTTCTCACATTCAAAGCCAGACTTAGCCAAACATTGGCCGGAAGGTCAATGGCTTTGCTTTGGGAGAGTGAGGGGAAAGGGGAGAGGTTGCTCACCGAGTCATCTTCATTCACTGCATTCTGTCAGATGTTCCAAGTTGGAGGAGGTGACATAATACCAAGATCATGGGAAATCCTCCAGGCAGCATCTAATTCTGCTTTTTTTTGTTGACCTGCAACATTTTTTTGGCAAGAACTAAAGTGCTTCAGAATAAAAATAACATTTCTCCTTCCATGAAGCAATTAGTGGTTGTAAAAACTCTGGCTAGTCAGTTCCAGAACTATTTTCTCTGACAAAATACAATGTGTTATTTCAACTGATATAATTAGATGAATGCTGGAAAGCATGAAACAAACCAAACAGGTTTTATGCAATGTACACAAAAATGCTGGAGAAATTCAGCGGGTGCAGCAGCATCTATGGAGCGAAGGAAATAGGCAACGTTTCGGGCCGAAACCCTTCTTCTGAAGAAACGTTGCCTATTTCCTTCGTTCCATAGATGCTGCTGCACCCGCTGAGTTTCTCCAGCATTTTTGTGTACCTTCGATTTTCCAGCATCTGCAATTCCTTCTTAAACACAGGTTTTATGCAATAACTGCTAAAATATACAGGAAAGTGGAATGAGTACAGTTTGCATTAAAGGATATGGAAAGAAATTCTTCACGCATATTACTTTTGCGTAAAATGTGGTTCAAGTTCCTCAGCATCCATAATGTAGCAATGTTACAAAATTTTGAGATTTTAAAAATCAAGTCTGCAATTTATCCCATCAGTTAAAGCATAAAAATAAGTTTAATTTGACACCTAATTCACTTTCATATCTTCAGTATTAAAACAGTTATGGCCATTTACATACTTGGAAATTAGCATCTTGTTCCCTATTGCTTCTCCATTGACTTAACACAAAAGCTGTGATCAAGGACAGTCAAAAGCCCATAACTTTCTTAAAAATTAAGAGATCTAAAATTTTCAATTGTTATAGGTTGAAGCATTCTGAAACAAACATGAAACAATCTTACTTGGATGACGTGAAATTAAAGCATATAATTAGTTAGTTACCCAATTGTAGCCAATTACAAAATTCAATTACTAGATCTAAACATCTATCCATTTCTTAAGAAAAGATTAACATTTTTTTATAGCCTAAGTGTCCAAATAAGTGTCCAAAGAAGAATTCACAATATAACATGATTTTTAAATCTAATTGACATGGATTTATAGGCCAAATGGAAGGAATTTAGTGTTTAATTCTCACATATTAATGGCCATTTAAATCATCTTGCGAGTGGGTTTTTGATGAACGCGATCGTTTGGAACAGGCTCATTACTTCCTTCCATCCAGTCCATCATCACGGTGCATTGTATCAACAAGAATGAAAGTATCTTCAAGACTGGCCATTGCCTTCTGTCCTCTACCTTCCGGGAGAATATAGAGGAACTTGAAAGCTCAAATGTCCAGACATCAGAACAGCTTCTTCCCCTCGGCTATCAGACACCTGAACCAGTCACCTCTTTCACACCCACTTGCTTGAGGTGCTGCCATGAGTGAGATTTTTTTGCCAATTAACCTGCAAGTTTTTACGTTCTTACATTCTCCCTGTGACGGCATGAGTTTAAACTGCAAACCTGCACCTCTTTGGAATGTGAAAGGAACCAGAGCACCCGGAGAAACTCATGCAGTCACAGGGAGAACACACAAGCTTCGTACAGAAAGCACCTGTAGTCAGGATCAAACCTGGGTCCCTGGCACTAAGGCAACAGCTCTACTGCAGTGCCACCATCGTGTTAGACAATCTGGCAATGATGGATGTACGTTTGATTTCTGTCATCAAGGCAATGTACTGTCTTGTAATCAAATTAAGAATCTCATCATCAAAACAGACTTTAACCCTGATGGCATTCATCAAATAATTCCATCCAGATGTGGAAATATGATTCAGCTGAACCCATCAGGAGACACAAGAGACTGCAGATGCTGGAACCGGGAGCAGAAATTGCTGGAGGAACTCAGCACTTATTTTAGTAGCTAATATTTTCCCTCCACAGCTGCCGCGTGACTGGCTGAGTTCATCCTTTCAGTATGTGATTGTTTTCTGTCCACAAACCTGCAACAAAGGTCGTAGTTTTCTGCTATATGCAAGTAAAACAAAGTTCAATTTACTAAGGGGCACAGTGTGGATCTTCCTTCACTGGGATATTCAAGTGGAGGTCAAACTGAAGACATGGCTTGTATCCATGCAACAGAAAATAAGATGCACCTCCTTTGTCAACTCTATTGCAGTACAAGTAAAATGCCCCTGGACTTCCACCTTGTCTATTTCAAACCTTTACTTCTGATAGCCAGGTTTTTTACTTCACGTAACTGTGTAATATACAGTGTCAATGTAACCATCATACTCAGATTTGGAGTTTGAATAAACTAACTCCATTCAATGTACCTGCACCAGATATAAGATAGGATCCAATGACAGAAAGTTCTTTAAAAAGGATTAAAGTCCAATAATCATATTTATTAAATACTAGACTAAGTGGGACCCGTTGGGTCCCGTCCCCCAACACAGTTGACGCTCACCCCAGAGACAGGCGCCGCCCCAGAGCCAATCACCCCAACTACCCCCCACATAGAAAAATAATATGGTGAATCAGCTCCTCTTCTCTCTCACTGGCCAAGATTTCTACTCAGTTAGCAAGAAAGAACATGTCTGCATTCGAATATCTCCAAAATGATATCACTTCATGAGGAACACCTGGGTGAAATGAAAAGGAATCCTTCTGGCCAGGTGCATACAAATTTATTTCATAAGAATTTTCAAGTCTAGATATGCTCAAGACAGGAAGTAACATGGCTGCCATCTGCAATGTGCAGTCACTTTACAAAAGGTCGTCGAGAAATTATTTTACTAATATAACAAAAATTCTACAAGAGATTCCCTTTCCTGTTGTCAGTTTTGTTTATTGTTAAGAGATACGGCATTGGAACAGGCCCTTTCGCCCAACGAGTCCACAACAACCATCAATCAACCAACCATACACTAGTTCCATGTTATCCCACTTTAGCATCCTACAAACTAGGTACAATTTACAGAAGCCAATTAACCTGTGACGACATGGGGTTTAAACTGCAAACCTGCACCATCTTTGGAATGTGGGAGGAACCAGAGCACCCGGAGAAACCCATGCGGTCACAAGGAGAACGTACAAACTTTGCGCAGAAAGCACCTGTAGTCAGGATCAAACCTGGGTCCCTGGCACTGGGAGGCAGCAGCTCCACTGCACTGCCATCATTGTGTTAGACAATCTGGCAATGAAGAATGTACGTTTTATTTACTTACATGAAATGGCATGTGAAAATTTTCAGCCACCAATGGGAAAATAATGGACAATATCACTGGGCACACCAGGAAAACTGTAGTCGTAGGAACATAAGAAAATAGGAGGAGGCCAGTTGGCCTAAAGCCTGCCCCACTATTCAATATAATCACGGTTGATATGTCCCAGGCCGCACTTCCTCTTCTGTGCCAGTTCCCCATAGCCCACAATTCCCTGTATTCCCTTTCAAAGGTTAACCCCAAAAAGTTGCAGCTCAGCTGTGAAGCACGAGGGCAGAAAGATCGCCTTTGTCACAGTCTTACAAGATATAATTTGTGCCATTTCAGTGCTCTGTCAGCGATAGCAAGCTAATTAGAGGTATTGAAATGTGCACGTGCAAAAAAATTAGCATGGATTTGGGAGTAATATCAAACATGATGTTTTCTATGATGAATACTTTAAGAAGTCTCTGTCAAGCCTCATTCATAAATCCATCCCCACTTGAGTCAGTACGAAGAAGTCAATCAGCTCTCTCAGAAACCAGCCATATTGAGGTGGGATAATCTAGGGAATGGTGTAACAAGGAGATTGGTAAATAAACCTGGTGGAGGAAATTAGAACGGAAGATTATGGAGAGAAAAAGAGGTTTGTGTTATACAGGGATTTTAAAGGTTAACAGCGAACTGCAAAAAGAACCATGTGCAGTGTATGCAAATAAGATGGTGACTAATAAGGCAGTCAAGCACATTAAAAATTGGGGCTATATCCACATGTATCTACAAAAAAAGTGACAAATGCAATATAAAGCAAAATAAATAAAAGTGAAGTGATTTAAAAAGGAAAATGAATTCTGCACCTATTCAGAATCTTTGCATTGAAATTGTGCAGCTACTAAATAATTAGTTTTTAACTATACAGAGCATTTCTATTCATGCTGCGTTTTCAATGCACATCCAGAACAGTACACAGTACTGGACATTAAACAGCTTTAGAAGCTCGGAAGCTAACCTTGAGCTTTCAAAGCACAATGCATGTTCAGATACTAACTTTAAATCCCCATTAATTCTCAAAGAGGTCTCAAAGGAGTCCGTCCCTGCATTGAGAGATGCCTTTGTGACAACTGTGAGGCATTGGACTGTGTTCTCAACCACGGCTCCTTATTTCAAGATTCTGGGAAATGATGCGAAACCACCAGTTTCACAAATGACATCCCATAAATTGTTCACAGATTTTTCATTGTTTGCTTTTATTTTGCGACAGTTTCCAACCACAACACCTCCGCACTCCTCCACCCCCACCCAGACTCCATTTAAAATATGAAGGATGGGCCCATTGCAGCTGTAAGAATGCAGGGACAAAAAGCTCACTTTTCAGAACTACGAGCTCCTATTTCAGTGGAGTCACGTCGAAGTGAAAGACCTGAAAAATTCCCAAAGTATTAATTTAAAATATATTCACACATCTTCGTGTTAATAATATAAAATACCTCACATGAAAACTGAAGCAAAGTTCCCATCTTGCATATCCTGCTAGTTCTTAGAACTGCAGCTACACCAGCACAGCACCCAGTTAACAAATGAACAGCTACCTGAAAAATGGGTAACTTCTTCAGTTTTACGAACATCCTAAGAGCTTGACACATCAAACATGAAAGCAAATGGAATATTCACATGGGAAAAGTGGAAGTGCCAAAAACAGATAAGAAGGAATGACGGTGCTCCATATTGGTTTGCTTTTCTCATCAGCTTCCCTGGAGATTTTATGCAAAGTTCTTTTCTTCCTCACACTTTAAGATCAATCTCTTCCAGAACTTATCCAGTGAAAACAAGTAATGTCATCCTGACAGCAAAGTAAAAAAAAAATTAAATCGACGGAATGAGGAGAAAATGGATCCAAGACGTAAAGAAGTAGGGATATGTGGCTGGTTCTCATAAAAGTTATACATAAAGTATCTTAGGAGTTTTCATAGTGCTGTTGAAACATAGTTACAATTGTAATGTCAGGAAAGTTTCCTTGAGTAAGCCCCCACACACAGCAATAGATAATGACCCAATAATCTGCTCTGGTGATGCTATTTGTGGGGAACATTTTGACCATGACACTGAAAGAACCCCCGGTCTTTTCTGTGATAAGTGCTATTGGGGGGAGCAAAAGGGTCCCATGTCATTTTCCTTTTTTCTCTGAAATGGTACTCCGTTATTACCTCAAGTTTCTTGCAGGGATCGGGAAGAGTTTTCACAGTGTCTTCTACATTCTACTAAATCTGTGGTTAGCTATTCGCATTACACAACAGAGAACGTAGTCTGGAGTTAATTTGGGGCCACTTCAAAGTTTTCCACTTCAATTCCAAAAACTGAAATTTAACATCTGAATTCAAGTGTCTAGGATAAGACTTCATAACAGAGTTCCAGATCACAGCCTTTTTACATGTGGAATAAACATTGATCTAAGCGTCAGTCATGGCTGAGTGGCAAGTGAGCCGTTTCCAAATCTGAAAGTTGCGTGTTTAAAATCACTTTCAATCACTCAGAAGCACAATGGCACAGTGAGCAGAGATGCTTTGTTGCAGCACCAGAGACCCCCGCAGGCTCAATGCAGACCTCAGTTCTGTCTGTCTGGAGTTTGCATATTCTCCCTATGACTGCATGGGTTTCTTCTAGATGCTCTGCTTTCATCCAACTTCCCACAGGCATGCAGGCTGGTGACCACCACTCCCCTACACACTGGTGACTGTAAATTGTCCCCAGTGTGTATGTGAGTGGTGGAATCTGAGGAAAGTGGATTCATGTATGAGTCGTGTAAATGGATTGTTGATGGCTGGTGTGGACTTGGTGGGCTGAAGGGCCCTTTTCTGTGTTTTATATCTCTACTAGACCAATGGCAGACCCGTTGGGTCTTCTCCCCCAACGCAGCCGTTCCCTACCCGTAGCCGTTCCCTACCCGCAGCCCCCACGGGAGACGTGGTCCTCGAACTGAAGCCGTTCTTGAAAGGCTGAATTAAATGGCGTCTCTTGAGGTTGAAATGCGGGCGCCAGCAGCCGTTATGGTCGCTGGCCAGCAGGAGGCGACAAAATGAGTGAGTGGGGGGGGGGGGGGGGGTGAGGAGGATTTGATTAAAAACGTGTACATAAAGGCGTCGAAATGTAATGAGGAGCGGATACTTAGAAAGAAAAGCGAAATCTCCACCGAAATGGAAAAGACCTGGGAGATTGAGCGTCTGGATTCGGCGTGGCAGTGAATCAAAGGAAGAAAGTAAAAGGATCCATTCCGATTGGACATCTGCGAGCATCGGCCGTTCCGATTGGACATCAAGCATGCGAGTATTGGGCACGAATCAAAAGGCAGAAAGGCAGCCAGTCGTCAGGCACAGAGTTTTATTGATATATAGAAGATAGATAGATAGATATAGATAGATGACACTATTTAGTCAGGCTGGAATTTGAAGCAGTGCCGAGAGAATACTGCACCATCAGACAACTCAGCCATTGCATGAAATATTGACCAAAGCCTCATCTGCCTTATTAGGAAATGTAAAAAAGAGTATACAGTGCCCAGTTTCCCTCAGTCAATGGCACAAAGACAGATTATCTGCTTAAAAAATGTTTATAGCTGCATCAAGAATTTTTTTTAAGGTTTTAAAGGTTTCACGGAATGCTCAAAAAGCCGTACTCAGGTAGTCTGATATTATCCAGTTGTAAAATGGTAATTTTAAATTACTAAAGTGTTGTTCCTGATTGTAATTTGCGTTCTGGTGAGTAAGCTCTCTAGAGTCAGAGTTACATCATCTGACAGCAGCGGGAAGATAAAGGTCAAAACGTATGTATCAAAACCTGCCTCATCATGCACACTCACATCTTGTAAAACATTGCCAACTGCAAGGATTACGAAAAAGTTAGATTATCCTAATCTAGGAGATACAAGATGATGGGTAGAGAGAGGTGAGAAGAACATTGATGCCAACTGATCTCCACAATACCTCCTTTGTTTCTTTCGATTATTTCTCCGAAATGAGGCAGAGCACCTTTGCCAAAGTGAAGACAGATGTTTTAGAGTGGAATGCAAACACAAATCCAACCTGTTATTGAATGCCAAGATATTTATGATTACAAAAGACATTGCCTACAACGGAACTACTTACGCATCAATGTGCATCATGTTTCTGAGGTGAACAGCTTTTTCACACAAGTCTGTTCCTAGCTGTCAACGATGAGCTCTCTCGTTGAATATGTATATGGAAACTGGCCACTGCTGCTATGCCAACATGGCAACACATTTGTTTCCTTCGATTGTACTAAGAGGATCCACTTGTGCAAAAATGATATACTCTATAATGTGCAACAAGCTTACAGCTTTGGAAAAAAAACATGTATCATTATTTGAAGGCCCACCAAAAAGTGCCTGGGGAAGTTATTTTAATGAGATCTTCCACAATAGCCAGTGAATCTAGGGCAGATTTGTGGTTGCTGATGAGGTTTTGTGGGTCAGGTTATCACCCCAGTTACAATTGATTTGCCTTCTAACAATAAGGAGGCGTTTATCATTCCTGTCAAAGACTTCACTGCTGAATAGGAGGGTAGCGAGAACAAAAGAGATCTCAGGAACTCCAAGTGGGTGTACAAAACATCCCACCAATTGTAAACTGGGTTATAAGCAACATTTGTTGATTTTAAATTTCTCAAATGGCATTTAAAATAGTTTTAAAAATGCCAGGAAATTCAATTGTTTAATGCTTTTGAAAAATCAACTTTTCCAGAACAAGATGCTTAACAACTAGTTCCAGATGTACTCCACCATGCTGGAAATTCAACCTGACACATGTGGATACTGGTGTAGGAAGGTACTGCAGATGCTGGTTTAATCCAAAGATAGACACAAAATGCTGGAGTAACTCAGCGGGACAGTCTGAAGAAGGGTCTCGAACCGACAGCTCACCCATCCCTTCTCTCCAGAGATGCTGCCTGTCCCACTGAGTTGCTCCTGCATTTTATGTCTAACCTGTGGATACTGAGTTGTTGTATGTATGCAACATATCTTGTATGCAACAACTTTGATCGTGAGACTCACGCCCTCAAGCAAACTCTCACGCCCTCACGCTCATCAGAAATTTCTCACGCTCAGTGGTGAGAAATTTTGTGATCAACGAAAATTAAAAAACTCGGATAAACTGCATGGTCCGCGGGTGTTGGAGAGCCGGGGCTGCGGGAGGGATGGGAGCAGAACCAGCAGCGGGAACAGATGCGGGGAGCCAGGACGGACGAGTGTTTGCCTGGGCCGGCGTGTCGCTCGCTGCAGCTCTGGCCATGGAGCACTCCGGACAGTGCATGTCCCGGGCGCCGTCGGAAGCGTTGCGCCACTGCCACGAGAGTCTCTGTGCCGAAGGGACAGACTCTCAAAGGGAGGTGGAGAGAGAGAGGGGAAGGAGACAGGGAGACAGTGGGGAGAGAGAGAAAGAGGGTGGGTGAGAGGAGAGAGAGGGGAAGGAGACAGGGAGACAGTGGGGAGAGAGAGAAAGAGGGGGGGATTGAGAGAGAGGGGGGAGAGTGAGGTGGGAGGGGGGGAGAGAGAGAGGGGGGAGGGCTGGAGAGAATGGGAAGAGAGAGGGGTGGTAAAAGAAAGTGGGTAAAGAGGGAGGGGGGGAAAGGGAGAAACAGGGGAAAGAGAGCGATAGGGGGGCAAAGAAAAAGAGATAGAGACAGAGGAGAAAGAGAGGGGAGAGAGGGCTAGGGTAGAGTGAGGTAGGAGGTAGAGGGAGAAAGGAGGAAAGAGAGGAGGAGAGAGAGAGGGGGGAAGAGAGAGAGAGGTGAGAGGAGAGACAGAGAGAGGGGGGAAAGCGAGAGGGGAGTGTGTGTGGAGAGGGAGAGAGAGAGGGGGAGATAGAGAGGGAGGGAGAAAGAGGTTTGGGGGGGGAAGCGAGGAGGAGAGAGGGGGAGAGAAGAGAGGAGAGAGAGAGAGAAGATGCAGAGAGAGAGGAGAGAGAGGGGAGAGAGAGTTAGGGGAAAGAGAGAGGGAGCGGGGGAGAGAGAGAGGAGAGAGGGGAGAAGAGAGGGGGAGAGTTAGGGGGAGAGAGGGGAGGGAGAGGGGAGAGAGGGGAGAGAGGGAGGGGGGGGGAGAGGAAGAGAAGAGAAGGGGGGAGAGAGAAGAGAGAGGGAAGGGGAGAGAGTGAGAGGGGGGACAGGAGTGGAGGGGAGAGAGAGGAGTGAGAGGAGGGAGAGAGAGGGGAGAGGAGGAGAGAGGGGAAAGAGAGGGGGAGGGGGAGAGATAGAGGGGGAGAGAGAGAGGAGATGGGGTTGAGAGGAGAGAGAGCGGAAGAGAAGGGGGGGAGAGAGAGAGAGAGTCTCTGTCGAATTTGCCCAGGTGACCGGCATGGGTCAGGCTGCGGCTCGGTGCATCCTGGAGGACAACCAGTGGCTGCTGGAAGTAAGTACCAAGCACTGGGTAGAAACGGTGGAAGATAGTGGACTTCAAATGGGGGTGGTTGGAGAAAGCATCCTGCTTGCCTGCTAGATTTTCACTTACTGTAACTGCAGGAAAAATGTTCCCGATGTTGGGGGCGTTCAGAACCATGGGTCACAGTTTAAGAATAAAGGGGGGGGGGGGGCAGTTAGGACTGAGATGAGAACAAACTTTCTTCACGTAGAGAGTTGTGAATCTGTGGAATTCTCTGCCACAGAAGGCAGTGCAGGCCAATTCACTGGATGTTTTCAAGAGAGAGTTACATTTAGTTCTTGGGGCTAACGACATCAAGGGATATGGGGAAAAAACAGGAAAGAGGTACTGATTTTAGATGAATAGCCATGATCATATTGAATGGCAGTGCTGGCTCGAAGGGCCGAATGGCCTATTCCTGCACCTATTTTCTATGTTTCTATGCTTGAGTATATGGCAATAAAACTCGATCACTTGATTTTGAATCATTCATGCATGGTGGAGGTATAATGTAGTCATAGAGTGATACAGTGTGAAAACAGGCCCTTCGGCACAACTTGCCCACACCCGCCAACATGTCCCAGCTACGCCACCTGCTTTTGGTCCATACCTCCAAACCTGTCCTATCCATGTATCAGTTTAACTTTTTCTTAAATGTTGGGATGGTCCCTGCCTCAACTACCTCCTCTGGCAGCTTGTTCCATCCACCCATCACCCTTTGTGTGGATAAAGTTACCCATTAAAAAGTTACCTCTTAAAAATACTTCATACAAAAAACATTGAAATCATACTTCTACAGTGCACTAAAACATGATTTTAATACATCAAATAAAAAAAAAATAAAAAACACGGTTGGTATATCCTTTTTTTTGCGGAGTTTTGTGTTACAATAGAGCGATTGTTTTTCCTTTTTTTTCTTTTCTTTCTAGTGTCTTATTTCCTTTCTTTACTTCCTTCTCTAACTTCTTCCCTAAGGGGCTTTCTTCTCCCAACACTTTCCTGCACCTTCACGATTCTTGCTCACTTTCCTTACTTCTTTTATTTCTACCTTTTTTAAAGGTCGAAAAACGAAGTGGTACAACAAAATGTAATGAGATATATGTGATATGTATTACTGTAATTTACTGTACTTCTAATAAAAATAAAATAAAATAAAAAAAAAAAAAAAAAAAAAAAAAAAATTAAAAAAGTTCCTACCCTTCTTCCACACCCTCTCCCCACTCGGTTGCTCCACTCCCTCACCGGGTACCCCCAAGGCCAGTGATCAATGATCGCACAGCCTCCCCCCTTTCAAAAACGCTCCAATCCAATTTAAATTATATATATTGCATTCAAGTGTAAGTTATAAGACTCGCTACAGTATGCACCATATTGCACAATTTCAAGCTGAAAAATGCAAATGTTCCGTACCAATGGGAGGGGCCATTAAAATTTCTTGGCACAATCAATCTTACTTTTTACACATTCGGATTAGAAAACAATGCTCTCAAGTTTAAAAGAGGAATGGTACTATGGCAACTTCTCATGAGACTACAATAAAAATGTAAGTTAATTTCAAAAAGTTAAAATTATAAATTCTGCTGCCATTTCTATCATCTTCATTTCCCTCCTCTGTTAGCCTCACCATTCATGCTAACTCTTCAGCCAGATTACAAATAAATCTTAATTTAACATATCAACACAGCTTCTTGTTCGACCTCAGGCAGTGCAAGAAATTAACTTCAGTCCCAATCAAGCCCAAAACATGCCATTCACCTTATCACATCCACCCCAACAATTCCGCCAGGTCAAACTCTCTGATGAAAACTCAATGATCTAAAGTTAATTAAGAACAGGACTGAAATTTGATTCTCCTGGCCAAGTATTCAATATTCTTCTCAAAAGCCATACTGAATCTCAGAACATCCCATTAAAAGATTGATTATGGCATACTCACATGACTGAGAAAGCCATTTTTTTTTAATATAACATTTTCTAGTTATATTTTTGACTGTATTTTTCTAGGTTTAACAGTACACTTCACTAGTCACTCAGGGTAACAGTTAATGTAGCCTTTTATAAAATATTATTTACGTGGGTACACGTCAATATCAATAACAATTTTTTCTCTGTGTTCAAAGGTGTATGACCTTTTGCCTACCTGTAGTTATGAACACATGAATCTTCAGATGTATGATTGCAACAAAATAGAGTTCTGTGCATGACATTATTTCTTTATCTATTGTAATCCCCATTAACAGTGGGTTAATTAAAGATGCAAGTAATCTTGTTGAATTCTATGTATTTGTATTCATGTCATCTAATTATTGTATCCACATAATATCTCATAGAGATGCATGTATATGGAACACTTGATGGATTGTGTGTCTGCATACTGATGAATAGTTTCTATTAGATAGAAAGCTGGTTCTGTAAAATCATATTTGCATATGGTTTAAAATAGCCAAAAACAATATTCATATTCACATCATTCTTATTCTAAATGTGTATTTCTAGTCAGATTTAATCCTCTTGCTTTCATGCAAGTATTCTCCCACTTAGTATTTTCAGTGATTAACAAACTAAACTTCAAGTTGATGAGGAACCTGTACTTTATGTCCTATCACGGACCCTGATAAAACTTTAGCCCTCGTGTAAACTTATCAGGTATTAAGTGCAGTTATAGAGTCACCAAGGATTTTCCCCAGACTATTAAGTGCAGTTATAGAGTCACCAAGGATTTTGTTCACATCAGTACAAATCCAGTCGTGAGTGTTTGATGTCTTAGGCAATGAAATTCTTACTTGCAGCAGTTTTGTGGGCCTGTCTCACTTAGGCAACTTTTTAGGCTACTGCAAGAGACTATGCAGTCGCCACATGGTGGTTGCCAGGGAGTCGCCTTCATGGTCGTGAGGAGTTCCCACATTCTGGCAACTAGTCGCGGCCTCGATATAGTCGCCATGAATTTTTCAACATGTTGAAAAATTAGCGCCCACTAGAATGAAGCCGCCATGGAGAGTAGCGAGAATTCTCGAGCCGTAGGTGGGTCGCCAGGGGGTCCTAATGGGTTTCCTGGAGGCCGAAGGTTCTCGTAGGTTGTAGCCGGTGCTGACCGGTGAATTTCATTGGCTCATTGGGAAGAAAAAGCTGTAGTTTTCAGAACCAAGGATACGTTAAATTTCCACTGAACTTCACAGCAGTGTTTCTCTGGCTCGTTAAATGTTGTCTCCACTCCTTCTCCCCCCTCTCTTTTAAAGGACTTACCATACACTGTGCTTTAGCTGTCTTAATTACAGTGCCAACTTTCCTGATCATCACGGCGTGTGTCTGTATCTCCTTGTCTTTGCACCGTGTGAATTCCTTAGACAGGGCAAGCGGGTGGAGCGCTGTCTAAAAAATTCAGGCAACTGCCAGCAACTTGACAGTCGCCGGCAGTCCGCTGAAAAATCGCCAATGTGGGACGGGCCCATTACAAGCACATGAACGCAGATATGTGCAGCAGGTGCACTCACAGAGCAAAAGGGTGACTCTGCCACTATCAGACGGTCAGACATTACAGATGAGGCCATGCTATTCATTTGATCAGGAAACTTTGAGAAACATCCAACAGCACTTTCACACTAGTGCTCATCACCCAACAGAAGCTCACTGTTGTTACACAGAACCGGTTGCCTGAGTTAGGCAGGTCTTATTATAGCGCAGTTTGCTGAATAAATGAGAATCCAGAGAGAGATAGTTCAATCTGGGGATGAACCATCAGTTGAACCAATTCACTTTCAGGCTTGTTTGCAATAGGGTTGAAGATAATTTTGCATTAAATTTAGATTTGATTGCATAAAGCGATCATATAATTTTTATAAGGTACACAAAATTGCTGGAGAAACTCAGCGGGTGCAGCAGCATCTATGGAGCGAAGGAAATAGGCGACGTTTTGGGAAACTGTCTCCGGAGAGAGGAGGAGAACTTCTTCAAAGTAGGCATACCTTGAGGAGATATCGCAGTGGAGTAGACAAAGTGTTCAAGAAGGAACTGCAGATGCTGGAAGATCGAAGGTACACATTTTTATATCCACTTGTAGTTGTATATAGACACAAAAAGCTGGAGTAACTCAGCGGGTTATATACTTGCATTTGTTTTCTTACCAATTGCTTTCCACAGTATAAAAACAAAACTCTCAGCAGGAGTCAGCTGCCAAGTGAGCCTGGATTAATTTGCTACCCTTAATTTATTTATTCACAAGATGCAGACATCACTGCCAACACCAGCAAATATTGTTCATCTCTAATGTTCCTTAAATTGAGGAGGCAGTTAAGAGTCAAACATAACTCGGCCAAGTTACATGTTGGCCAATTCGGGTAACGATGGTAAATCTCCTCTGAAGGACATAATTTTATGACAACGCAGAACATTCCTGGTTACCAATACCAAAAAGAACCTTTATTTTTCCTGATTAATTCAATTACTTGAATTTAAATTCACCATCTGCCGTGGTGGGATTGGAACATTGGTCTAGATCAATGGCTCATTTCTCTGGCTGCTGGTCCCCTATCATCACCATTTTGTTACCAAGCAATGTTGGGTATTTGACCCACAAATGGAATTATAATGTGGCTTGAATTATTTTAAAACAACCTTATTAGGAGCAGAAAATCTATTTTTTTTCCAGGATTAACACATCATTCTCTGGGTCTCATTGCAATGGGTGATTTGACAAGGATTTTCTTACTGTAATACAACAGATATATGTAAAATGGCAAAAGATATCTAATATTTTGAGAAACAGGATAGGAAGAGAAGAAAACCCACCAGTGTTAAGTTACTGCTTAAGGCAAATTTTCATGAATGATGGCACATGCAGTGAGAGATCTTGCACAAACCCTAACCCAGTTTTAAAATTTGAAAACACATTAGTCTGAAAACAGCTGTTGGGGGGGAATGCACTTTTGTTCAGCATCAGATAAATGTTCTGGGTTGTTTTTGGAAATATTTTTTATGGGCTGGTTACATCAGGAGAGAGATAGTCACTTGTTGATTGTCTGCCTTAGATTCTTTTAAAAGAAATTTAAACATTTAAAAGAAAATTTAAGAGAAAGAAAAGACTAAAATGGTGGGAGAAGCTTAGAAGGGTATTATGTTCAGCTGCGGAGATAATTGAGATGTAAGAAAGGGGAGGGCGTGGTAAGAAAGATGATTGCGTAGTGTCTGAGTTTACTAGTGGCCAGGGGAAGAGGAGGGGCACACAATAACCACAAAAACCAAAAAGAAAAGCTGAAGGAATTACGAAAAGACAACAGAAAACCTGCCTGAAAATAGGTATTTACACCTCAGGCAACCTGGCAGCATTCCAGATGGGGACACTGAACTGATAATGACAATTAATACTGAAGGAGGCCTCAACACACCAGTTAGAATCTATTCCTGCCTTGGAGACTTCAGCCATTTGTGAGCTGTGTATGAACTGTACAGTTTCACTCAGGGCTCATTAAGGTGAGCATTGTTTGTTTTGCAATTGAGTTTTTTTGAAAAGCCATCTCGTGGCATAGAAAAACTCAGCACTACAAATGATGCATTTCTTGATTTTGTTTTCCTAAACCCATAAGAAAATCAGTGGATCAGATAAGGCATTTCTTTCATGCAAAATTAAAAATCAAATTAGGAAAAACAGAAGATAGACCAGACACTAAATGCTGGAGTAACTCAGCGGGACATGGCTGGATGGAAGGAATGGGTGGCGTTTCGGGTCGAGATCCTTCAGACAGAAAAATAGAGATTATGAAAAACAAAAGGAACCCAAAAATAAAAGTAATATCTTGGCAAGTAAAATTGAAATTACACAACTTTGATCACAGCACAATTAGAGCAATGAGAAACGACTAGGTAATTATATTATTCAGCTGTTTTAACTTCCCCCTTTGTTGCTGAATACATTTGGCAATGTGAAGAAGGGTTTCGGCCCAAAACTTTGCCTATTTCCTTCGCTCCATAGATGCTGCTGCAGCCGCTGAGTTTCTCCAGCATTTTTCTGTACCTTCGATTTCCCAGCATCTGCAGTTCCTTTTTAAACACATGTGAAAGTGGTCTGAATTGAAACTGTGTACACTCAAGAATGTTCAATTCCTCACCGATGAAGATCTAGAGATGAGGTTTATCAAATATGTTCACCTCAAGGACAATACATGATGGAGGAAAAAACTCACACCTGCAATGCTATGACCAATTCCTAACTAAAAAGAAAACAGATGCTGTAAAGGAATTATGATTTATGTGTTAAACAAAAATTAAAAAATGCTACAATTGGTTTAATACCATTTAGGTTTTCAACAGTCTAATCTGAGGTTATACAAACAGAGTAGTGTTATGTCTCAAACGGTTTGGCTTTTCCATTATGTTTATTTGATCTTTGTGATCAATCTAGTTCTTGAATATCCTCCGTTACCTAGTGGTGCAACTATCCTTCCCTATACTAAAGCAACTGAGAGTAAAGGGCCACACATAAAAGATTCAGGACATTTGAGAAGAAAGGTTCTATCAGTGCCAAAATTCTTCCTGTTCTCCAGGGAACACTGGGTCAATCACCATCAATGCAAATCTCAAAAAACTAAATAATCCCGAAGAGATAAACAAAAACTGTCGCTATTTCCTGATAGATCAGAAACCAACTGGAGAGAGAGTAACCGAGATGACATTTCAGATTGATGAACTTTCATCCAAACGAAATGGAAGGCACCCACAACCAGCATGATTTCCAGCATTTCCAGTGTATTTTTAAAAATGTTAACTTAAAGTCGGCCATTGAAAATGCCCGTGAGCCTCTCAGTCTACCTCATCGCTGAGTTTCCTCTCCCCATATCCACGGGAAACTTCACTTGGTAATTTACAGAGGAGCAAATCAACTCACCCCAAACCAACCCACCAAAAGCTATGCAAAAATATTTGAATTTTTCTCTCTCCCAAAACCAGTCACAAATTTTATTCCATTGCACAAGATACAACCTCGACTTTCTTATGAGAATATTTCATAATGTAATTACGCAATAAAATGATAATAGAGAATTATAATAAATAGTTTCATCTCTCAACATGTTTGGCATGGACATTGTGTGCCTGTGCTAATAAAGAAACTCTAATAAAATAAGAACTATTTCATAGTGTAGGTTATCAGCAATTTAATTACCCTCAACGATTCTTCAGTAGCAGAATGCTAGGAATTCCAATCATTGCTTTGAGCTCCATCTGGCCCATACCCAAGTATTAGGCAATAAATCCAAGAGGTGGGGAAGGTAACCTGAACTGGCCATTTATTTAACATGTGCAACCCAAGACAGTTAGTGTTTCACCAGCAGTCGTTAAATCGGTGCCAGCAATATAGCCTGAACCCGCGAAAGAGGCCACTTAAATGCATTCAGCTTTCTCAAGAAAATAGTGAAAATAGAAGCATTTTCTATTAGGCTCATTGCCATGCATTGCACAACTCATAACAAACCCAAGATTGACACACAAAGCTGGAGTAACTCAGTGGGACAGGCAGCATCTCTGGGGAGTAGGAATGGGTGACGTTTTGGGTCGAGACCCTTCCTCAGACCCGAAAAGTTACCCATTCCTTCTCCTCAGAGAAGCTGCCTGTCCCGCTGAGTTACTCCAGCTTTTTGTGTCTATCTTTGGTTTAAACCAGCATCTGCAGTTCATTCATGCTCATAACAAACCCAAATGGCTCACTGCACTAAAGAAATGCCTATCGGGATTTAATTCCCTGTCCAGGAGGAGCCAGTTAATCTCAATTAGAGAAGCAATGGGTCAGTTCAATCTGCCTCAGCATCCTGGGACTGGAGTGTCCGTACTACAGAATGTCTCATTATAAATGCTGCTCCATGGACGATGATGAGAGCAGAATTAAGCTCAATTCTGATGTCTCCTTTGATAAGATTGCCATTCAACACACACAGTACAGCCTAAAAATGTGGGAGGAATGACATAGATGAATCTATAATGCTGTTCAGCTTCTGCTTTCATAAGGACAGAAAAATATTTTAAGTTGAATCAACGATTGAGAATAATTGCACATCTTTTTTTGTGAACAGAGAATGGGTGCCCTAGTTCGACCATACATTAGATAATCATGTCAGGAGACTTAAGTTTAAGTATTATTTTTGAATAGGGTCAATATTGCATGGCAATTACACATTTAGGAATGTTGGTAAATAAACCACAAGAGCGAACATTATGCAGTTTCTGCCTTAACACACATTCCAGAAATGCATAATATCATTGCACGGAATCCTCAGTGTTTATATAAAAACACTGATGCTACACTAACACTCACAAATTAAAATAATTAGCATCATGCACCCACTGCTGTGTGGATTTAGTCCAGTAGCTTCAAAGGTTAACACTGCCCACGTTTACTCGTCCCTTTATGACCTTTGACCATGCCCCACCTTGACAATTTTTGAAATAATTGGCTCCACTCATTACAGTCTCAGCAGCATTCACTTTTGTTCCTAACAGTGGTGCAAATATATTAGTACAAGAGTGCTTCACCATTCCACAATGTACTGCTCCTGTACATTAGAAACAGCATATTATCTACATGAATAACAATACTATTAAGCGTATTTCTCAAGCAGTTAAAAGGGGATTGATTCCAACCTCTCCCCAAATGAGGAACCAACACAGAACAGAATTAAATATTTCAGATAAATTAGGAAAATCATACTAATGCCCAATGGACAAATGAATGCAGACATTGTGCTGCATTTCAAAATTCTCATTTCACGGGTGATTTCATTCGCGGCCAGTTATGTTAGGAGTTCAGTGCTGAATCTGTTATCAAAACAGTAATTCTGAGGTTTGGATCAACATGAACAGCTGAAGGTTTTTTTACAGACTCCTTACCCTCCAAATGTTTTTACTTTTTCAAGTACACATAAATAAAATCATTGATGAAATCAAAACAAGAAGTCAGAACAAGAAAGGGGAGCATTTGTGTGTGAGATAGCAGCCTCCAGAAAAATTCAACCTTTCATTTCCAATATGCTCTTAAACTCCTCTCCTAATTACTGGACCTTCTGGGTCTGCCAGCTCTGACAACAGATACTGACAAGACAACAAACCCAAACTGAAACTGCAACACATGTTCAGAGCATATTCAAAAACGTTCTCCCAACCTGCGGGAATATTATCTCGATCGACCAATGAAGAAATATCGCAGTCAGGAATGAATATGGGGCCATTCTCACCCGTTCCTTGAGAAGGCACATTGCTTTATCATGGCAGGAGTATTTCACAAGTTATGCACACGGTGTGTGATAATGAACTGACTTTCTACTCCAGTGTCCACAGTAAGAATACAAATAGCCATCAATTTTCCTAAAAATGATTTGTGGCAAGTTACTACTCTCCTTTTCCTTATCTGCCATTTCTCTGGTCTTTCATGCACTGCCTTTTCCTGCCATTGTATTGCTCACACATGCTTTCTTCATTAGTAAATCTATAATTCCGTTATCATAGAAACATAGAAAATAGGTGCAGGAGTAGGCCATTCAATATGATCATGGCTGATCATCCAACTCAGTATCCTGGACCTGCCTTCTCTCCATACCCCCTGATACCTTTAGCCACAAGGGCCACATCTAATTCCTTCTTAAATATAGAATAGAATAGAATGCAATTTATTGTCATTCAAACCTAGGTTTGAACAAAATTCCATTTCTACAGTTTTTTACATTACAAACACAATCCAAGACCCACACTTAACATAGTTTACATAAACATCCATCACAGTGAGTCTCCAACATCTCCTCACTGTGATGGAAGGCAAAGTCTTTATCTCTTCCCTTTGTTCCTTCTCCCGTGGTCCAGCAGTCCAACTGCAGTATCGAGGCGAACTGGGGCTCCGATGTTAAAGCCCCCGGCGGGCGATGGTAAGTCCTGAGGCCTTTTAAGCCCCTGCCGGGCGATGTTAGGCCCCGGCTCCATGTCCTTAAACCCGCGATTCCAGCGGGAGGTCGCCGTTGCGGAGCTTGGAAAAGCAGTCTCCCACCAGGGACTTGGAGCTCCCGATGTTCCCGTCCACCGGGTCTGCGGCCGGTGCCTCCGAACTCCAACAGTCGGGTCGCAGCCGCGCGCCACCACAGCTCTTCCCGCTCCAAAGTTGGCCAGCTCCGCAATGTCAGTTCCGCAGGCTCTGCAACTGGAGCCCTCAGGTTAGTCCCGGCCGGAGGTTGCCGCCGGCTCCACGATGTTAGGCCCAACGACATCCGAGACCCGACAGGGAATAGTCGGGTCCCTGCACAGGGAAGAGATTAACGGTTTCCCCCACAGCCCCCCCACATATACACAGCTAAAAAATAAATAAAAAACTCAAGACATACATTTAACAAGACAAAAAATAAAAAAAGACAGACGACTGTAGACGAGCCGCTGCCGTTAGGCGCCGCCACTGTACATCTCAACTATAGCCAATGAACTGGCCTCAACTATCTTCTGTGGCAGAGAATTCCAGAGATTCACCACTCTCTGTGTGAAAAATGTTTTTCTCATCTCAGTCCTAAAAGATTTCCCCCTTATCCATAAACTGTGACCCCTTGTTCTGGACTTCCCCAACATCGGAAACAATCTTCCTGCATCTAGCCTGTCCAACCCCTTAAGAATTTTATACGTTTCTATAAGATCCCCCCTCAATCTTCTAAATTCTAGCGAGTACAAGCCGAGTCTATCCAGTCTTTCTTCATATGAAAGTCCTGACATCCCAGGAATCAGTCTGGTGATTCTTCTCTGCACTCCCTCTATGGCAAGAATTTCTTTCCTCAGATTTGGAGACCAAAACTGTACGCAATACTTCAGGTGTGGTCTCACCAAGACCCTGTACAACTGCAGTAGAACCTCCCTGCTCCTATACTCAAATCCTTTTGCTATGAATGCTAACATACCATTCGCTTTCTTCACTGCCTGCTGCACCTGCATGCCTACTTTCAATGACTGGTGTACCATGACACCCAGGTCTCGCTGCATCTCCCCTTTTCCTATCATACTCAAATATCTTTATTTGCATCTTCCCCCTTCCAAATTTCCACTTTTGTAAGTTCTTTAGTGTTTCTATTTGACATGTGTCTGATAACAGAGCAGTAACAACATAAAATATTCCACAGTATTCACTTAACTAACCTCTATTAATCATTGGTTTATGTTAGATCTCTGCAGCAGGGGCCAGCAATTTACTGAAAGAGTTGAAATAAAGAACTGCAGATGCTGGTTAATATACAAACGGACACAAAGTGTTGGAGTAACTCAGCGGGTCAGGCAACATCTCTGGAAAACATGGATAGGTGATGTTTTGAATTGAGACTCTTGTTCAGACTGAAAAACGGTCTGCTGAATGGCCTCAACCCGAAACGTAATTTATCCATGTTCTCCATGGATGCTGCCTGACCCACTGTGTTACTCCAACAGTTTGTGTCCTTTTGTGTACTGAAAGAGTAAATACAATTTGATCCAAGCTGACATACACCAATACTCCTATCATTGGGATCATCTGACAAGATAAAAGGTGGATCCTTGGATTGTTGGTTCTTAGAATTATCATGAGGTAAAATAAAGTACAAGCCCCATTCATGCCAGCACTCTAATTGTACATTGCAGAAGAAAAATGGAGCAAGCATCAATCAATGTACTCACTCCTTTTGTTAACTGCTCTCCCACCATGCAAGCAACATATAAAAATATCAGAAGATCTAAATGTTTTGTTCAGCTTCAAACACTTGTGCTTAAAAGTTTGTCAAATACAGCTGTCAGGTCAAGATTAGTGAAAGCATGCAAGTCATTTCAGGTAGCTGCCTCAAGTAAAACACCTGCCTTGGTGGGCCACAGAGCAGTCAGCACAAGCGCAGAATATTCCCTCGTGACCACTGGCCTGTCAGTGAATAATAGAAAAATATATGTTTTATTACCTTCACGGTTAAAAACTACCCAAAGTTTGGTTTAGGTAGATAACAAAAGCTCTGCGTAAACCAAAAAAGTAATTTCATGCGTGATGGGGCAGGTAAGACTTTGCCATCATGTGCTCCAGAAATAAATCAAACTCAGGTCAGCTTTTGGCAGAAATAAAATATATTTCAGTGTCTACTTAACTATCTTTTGTTCACTGGTTCACCAAGGGTTCTTAGACTAGGAAAAACTATTCATAAGAAGAGAAATAGACATCATAATTGAGGCAGATGTCTTAATCATAATCGTACTTTATTAGCCAAGTATTTAATTTGCCATGCAGTCATACCAATAAAAAGCAGCACAACACACAAAATACATTTTAACATAAACATCCACCACAGTGACTCCTCCATATTCCTCACTGTGAAAAAAAAGTTAAATTTCTTCCCTTCTTTGTTCTTGTCTGGGGCCTCGAGCCTTCTGTTGACGGGGCGATCTTGACTCCCGTAGCCGGCGGCGTTTGGGCCCTCGCGTCAGGGCGAACTGACCCCGGTTCGGGGCTGGTCTTGCAGCAGGAGCCCAATGCTCCCTCAAATATGTCAAACAAAAGATGCTCACATTATCCAGATAAGAAATCAAGCATCTGGGCCAGCAAAACCTGAACTAATGGCAAAGTCAGATCACAAAAAGTAGCGTGGCAAGATTTTCACCCGAGCACCTCCAACAGTTGGTAACACACACACAATAGTAGAAGGTTGACCAATTCCCATTGATGAACTCCACACATATTTCATAGAAACAAGGAACTGCAGTTGCTGGTTTGCACTAAAGGACACAAAGTACTGGAGTAACTCAGCGGGTCAGGCAGCATCTCTGGAGAATATGGACAGGTGACGTTTTGGGTTGGGACTTTGTTCAGACCAAAGATCATGCTTCAGACTGATTAATGGGGGGATGGATGCTGGGAAGAATGAGGAGGCCGGACAAAGCCTGGCAGGTCATATAGGTGGACACGGGCGGGGGGATTTTATTAGGCAAATGTTTGGAACAAAGGGCAGAAAAAGTGTGAGACAAACTGATAGTTGCAAATTGTGAAGCCAGAGAAGTAATGCAGGAGGGTGAGGGGAGAAAGTGATGGCAGCTCAGGTGGGGCACCGGGGAGGGGAGAAAGGAGGAGCGTTTGTAGGAAAGGGAAGGGAGTGGGGGGTTGTAGCTTAACGACTGGAAGGAACTAAAATATCTGATAGCTACAACTTAGAGCTCAGCTAATTCAGATTCAATAGCATGGTGATTAAAAGTACCGAATCTTGTGACAAACTACTGCTCTGGAGACACGAGCTTGAATCCCAACACTGCACCTGGAGATTTGAATGCAAATAGCTAGGAAATCTAAAATACAATTTAACGAGAGCAATAATGACCATATATGGTAATTAGATTATTGGTAAAATCTACCTTGATGACCTTTAGGTAAGGAAATCTGTACATCAAAAACTTATCTGGCCCACGTATCATTCTAGATCCACCAATGGGATTAGTGTAAGTGCAAGTAATTTGGTTAACAGGTAATTAGACATGAATAATTGTATTGTATTGTATTCAAATTTATTGTCATTGTCTCAATTTGAGACAACGAAATGAATTTCCCTTACAGGCAGTATAAATAAAAAAAATCATAAAAAAATAAATAAATAAAAATAAGAATAATAAATATTGATCTTGCCAACATCGTCTGCATTTTTTGTTTGATAAAATTAATGATGCAGTTACTTTTTATGGGCAGGATTACAATAAATGGGCAACTTTCTATCGGATCTTTGAGTTAAGATTCAGTCAAGAGGTTTTTAAAGATCGCCTGGTGCAAATTTGAGGACAAACGACTTTATTTCTTACTTGACATTCCTCACTCAATCAAATCTTCGAGGCAGTCATGTTGAAAGGTCATCAATCCAAAACATTAACTCTGTGTATATCTGTACAGATGCTGGCTGACATGGGTAAGTGTGTCTGTTTAGTGTTCAGCCATGAGCGAATGGCGGTGCGGGCTCGACGGACCTGGTGGTCTACTCTCGCACCTACTTTCTATGTTTCTATGTTTCTATGCTGAGGAATTCAATTTTAGCTTTTTACATCTGAACTGCTTAACAAGCACAGTGGCGCAGTTGGTAAAGTCGCTGCCTCGCAACACCAGAGACCCAATCCTGATCTCAGATGCCGTCTGTGTGGAGTTTGCACGTCCTCCCTGTGACCGCACGGATTTCCTCCAGGTGCTCCGGTTTCCTCCCACATCCCACAAAAGAGGTGCTGTTTTTTTAAGTTAATTGGCCTCTGTAAATTATCCCTAGTGTGTAGGGAATGGGTGCAAAAGTGAGATTGCATAGAACTAATGTGAACAGCTGATCGATGGGCGGCGTGGGCCAAAGGGCCCGATTCCATGCTGTTTTCTCCACACTAAACTAAGCAGCCAACTTGTTAGAGGTTATGAGATTTAGATATGTTTGGAAATGGTGACTGCACCTGCTACAATCCAACTGTTACTAAATCCTTGTAGACACTGAGATATTTCTGACATAGAATGAGGGATTACAAGGAAACATGACCTCTTGAAATTACATATCAAAGATACATGATTTTGTTATTTGTTAGGAAGGCTTTGAATCATATCCTAACCATCACTGTTGTCAGTTCATTGTCGTGTGAAGATGTGACGGATAATACACAGCTGCTCCTCAACCTACGATGGCGTTACGTTCTGATAAACCCATCATAAATCGCAAATATCGCAAGTCGAAAGCGCATTTAATACAATGCGATCACGTGACCGGAAGTGACGTGCGGCTCGCTACCGTTGATGAGCGTTTGCCGATCGTAAAGTCGAAATATCGCAATTCGAAGCATCGTAAATCAGGGAGCATCTGTAATTGCAGAGCATGTATCTGATACATTTTAAATCCCATGAAGCCATATCCCTGACTGATTACTACTGTATGTACAACACTGAACAATTTAATGTTATAGTAAAAGGATCGGAGCAAAATTTTTAAATTAAAACTTTAGATTATCACACATTTTTTCTACTTGCAAATAACCTCCAGTTTGATTGAAGGGCTTTGTTCTTCACATTCTTCATAATTTCCTTCATTTCATATCACACTCTGAATGCTAGAACTATAGGATCTCAAATATATTTAGATGGAAGATGGAAGAAGGCAGCATAAACTAATGATTATTCGGTGCCTCTTGCTTACGTTAATATTGAGTGAGGAAACTGTGAAAATTGAAACACTATTTAGATAGAGTCCTCCACTCTCAGTGAAAGATCTCCTTGTCACAAATAATAGCAGTAGTAGTCTTACAATATTACTAAGTGAAAATGTATTTGTCACTCCGATTCTGAATAGGGCACTACCATCGCAACGAAGCAAACTTGTCAGCTGGCACTGCATTTCAACCTCTGACCCCAGCTCACCAAGGAGTTCTTTCACAGCCACAGCAGTATCAATCGGGGTGGGGGAAATTTCCCCTGTGCAGCCCACTGCCTTGTTCCCCTTCAATGGTGGCATACAGGCTTGGTCAAGCCTCACAATCCCACAGACTTAATAAACCAACCATTTTTTATGTTGATGTGATAGGTCCTCACCCTCGTTTTAAGAACTGCTTTCACGTGCATTTAGTTGCCGAGAGCCTTCTATTCTTGCCGTGAATTTGATTAATTTGTGCCATTCATGTGTCTATTTTTTCAACATAATGGAAAAGACCTGGCTTTTAGTCAATGTACAAGCAATTTAAATCAGAACCCTTCATACTTTGCAAGGGCATTGCCAATGGCAGCCGTTACTCACTTGTTAATACTTTTTAGCCACAAAAAGTGGAACTTTTGTCCTGACAATCAAACTGCATCTGTAAGTCTGCAGTTCTGAAATTAGATGGAGGCAACACCTGTAATATTCAAACAAGTGGCAGCTGCCTTGCGTGCATTCAAATGCAAGTATGTGTTGTATACACACAGGCATACGACACTAATATTTTGTCTCTTTATCTAACTGCCTACTCGTTATTTACAAAACTAATCAGTACGCCTGCCATTATTTCCTCTCCATCTAAAAAAAAATTACTTAACTGTGCCCAGTGTGGTTTAGCAAGATGCGAATGGAAACAAAACATACCCATGAGCCTTAAATAGTCTCTAAAGAGGTCGTCAATTGTAGATTAAACTCAGCTGCACATGGAGACTTTTTTCAGAGATGGGTGGGTGCATGGGGTTTTTTTTCCCTTTGTCAGGGATGTCTTTCAATTCCTTGAAATAAATGCATTTACCTGATGTTGAGATTGCTGAAAGTAAAAACATAAATAATCCCCATCTTATGATTTAACAAAAACTTCTACTTCTTTGTCCAATAAACAAGCACATTTACTTCTGTAAATCCTGCAGTACTAGTAGTTTTTTTTTAATTTTATGGGGGGGGTGGTTCTAATCATTCAGGTTGCTATGCAGCTCACAAGGCAGAGGCTGCTAGCATTTCTTCCTGAGACAATCCTATATTCGATGACTATTCAGCATAAGCAGCACTCAGCAATAAAATAGCCACCGCCAGGCACTTAATTTTGTCTTTAAATCACCCACCATAGCTGGTTCTGCAACCGGCCTCCAGCACATGTTGTAGTATGTCACATAATTAACTGTGATTAATGCACCATTTTAAATGTCAAACAATAATAATTTCATGTGACACCATGTTTTAATACATTTAGAAAAGCAGGTGGTTTGCCTCAATGCCTTTACATACTCTGCCTGACGGAATGCAAGAGTGACCCTCTTGATACACACTGTCAATTAGTATGAGGAAGCTGCAATGGCGTCTGGGCAATCATCTCAATCTTTTGTGATTTCTAATTAAGACACGGAAAAGCATCCACCCACTATTAGATAATGACTAATTATTGATATAATTTCTAGTTTTATTTTTATTTTTTACCCCTAAATTAACAACAGTCAATTAAGAACATGTCATCAATACTATGTGTTGTTATTTTAGTTTCAGTAGTGTATTATTTATTTAAGCATTTCCTTTTAAATGAATGTTGTGCTCATCATGATAAAGATTATTGGCACAAGCACAGAGAATACTATGTCTCCCAAGGGTCCTCTCTGGCTCAGTAAAGATGTTTTGAGTAAAGTCATTTTTTGCTTTGTCTTAACAATGCCTCAAATTAAACCTCACTACAGCAGGCCTTATTACACCGATGTGACCTTATCCATTTCCCATGCCAACCATTTGGTGACCTTTGAAAGCGAAATTGATATTTAGAATCAAATTAGCAGCATTTTTTGCTAATGCTACTTTCATTAACAATGCACAAACACAGAAAATACTTCACAACCGACAGTGAGGAGAACTTTCAACACATGGAGACAATTTTAACTCGATCTGCCCCATGGAAATGGATTCAATGTTGGTTCATAAACAGAGATCAACAGTAATGAAATGCACCTCCTATAGTCCCACCATCATTCACATGATGAGGTACCCGATGTGCGCCCTGAGAAAGATCTCATGGTATCACTGAATTTTTAGTTTAGTTTAGAGATACAGCGCGGAAATAGGCCCTTCGGCCCGCCAGGCCTGTGCCGACCAGTGATCCCTGCATATTAACACTATCCTACTCACACCAAGGACAATTTTTACATTTACCAAGCCAATTTACCTACATACTTGTACGTCTTTGGAGTGTAGGAGGAAACCGAAGATCTCAGAGAAATCCCACGCGGTCACAGGGAGAAAGTGCAGATAGCACCCGTAGTCGTGGCGCTGCAAGCGCTGTGAGGCAACAACTCTACCACTGCGCCAGAATGTAGAACAAAGAACTCTTTTGGATATTTATTACTTATCCACATAATAGTAAAACAGATTTTGATGCCTATTATGTTGTATGTCTGCTCCTCAAATTAACTGCTGTTTTTTCCTTGTTTTCCTAAGGTCATAAAGTCATAAGGAATAGGAGTAGATTTAATCACCGCTGATCTATCTCTCCCTTCTAATCCCATTCTCCAGCCTTCTTCCCATAACCTCTGACACCTGTACTAATCAAAAATCTATCTCTGCCTTAAATATATCCACTGACTTTGCCTCCATAGCCTTCTGTGTCAAAGAATACCACAGATTCACCACCCTCTGACTAAAGAAATTCCTCCTCATCTCCTTCCAAAAAGAACGTCCTTTAATTCTGAGGCTATGACCTCTAGTCCTAGACTCTCCCACCAGTGGAAACATCATCTCAACATCCACTCTATCCAAGCCATTCACTGCTCTGTATGTTTCAATGAGGTCCCACATCATTCTTCGAAACTCCAGCGAGTACAGGCCCAGTGCCGACAAACGCTCATCAAAGTTTAACTTACTCATTCCTGGAATTAACTAATTTTATCTTGCACACTGCCACTGTTGCCTTTGCTAGATGCAGTGAAGTATTCCCATTCAGTGAAATCAGGTAGAAATTTCCAAGCTTTTGGATATGTTATTAATACTTGGCTGGCTACTGAGTCATCCTGTGCTTGTGAACTGTTCCCTCCTTGAGACTGCCGAGTTACTTTGGCCAGTCACCAATCGTAACCGTATTACGCTGAGCAAACTAGAAATCTCCAGCACGCAGGCAGGCAGGCACCGCCACATTATGGAGGGATTGTCTTGTTCCCAGGTAAAAACATCTGTATTACGCTTCTCTGTAACACAAACCCTGTTTTATCCGATTGAATCCTGTGTTATGTGGAGATGTGCTCCTACACAGTGCCGGATTTAGATGAAGAGAGGCCCCAAGCTGTTCCACTTGTGAGGCCCCCAGCCATGGTGGCCAAATCTCCAACAATTCAAAGCGACGGAGAAAGTGCCCAGCGCCGACCAGTTGCCGTTGCAGTGCGCATGCGCAGGGCGGCCGATGATGTGCTGGCCGTGGTTGTGCGCATGTGCAAGGCGGCCTGCCGTGCCGGCGGATGAGGAGCGAGCGGAGCCCGGCGGCCCGGACACGGATAGTGGGGGGGAGATGGAGAGAGAGAGATAGAGAGGGGGGCCGCCCAGAGTTGAACGGTAGGTGTTCTGCCTTGGCCGGAGGCCCCCCCTAGACCTCGAGGCCCATCAATTTTTTCGGGGGGCCCCCTAGAAAGTGGGGGCCCTAAGCTATAGCTTGTTTAGCTTATACGTAAATCCGGCACTGCTCCTACATAAAGATAGACACAAAAAGCTGGAGTAACTCAGCGGGACAGGCAGAATCTCTGAAGAGAAGGAATGGGTGGGGTTTCGGGTCGAGACCCTTCTTCAGGCTGAAAGTCAACGTGATTTTTTTTCTACATTATCAAGCTATTTCATTGGCAATGACAAAGTGACTCAATGCTAACATTTAACAGTCGAGGCTAGCATTAGACCAAGGGAATGGACAATGTGTGAGCAAAAGAAACAACGCATTTTAATCAATTTTTAATCACTTAGTATTAAGGAAATAAATTTGGATCTGATGTCACCGCATTGATTGAGTTAACAGTAAGATCCCAGTCATTATTTTTAGTTACTTTTTACTTATAGAGCTGTGGCATACACAGTGTGGAAACAGGCCCTTCGGATCACCCAATCCACATGGACTAGCGATCACCCCCGTACACTAACACTATCTTACAAACTAGGGACAAGTCACAATTTTACTAATGCCAATTAACTTACAAACCTTTGAAGTATTTGGCGAGTGGGGGGGAATCAGAGCACCCGAGAAAAAACTGCAATATATCCTGCTACCTGATATTGTATTGGCCCACAGACGATGAGCTGCATTGAGATGCCAGTTCAAAACAGGTAGCTCTGCAGCACCATTTTAATGAGGCACTAGAGTAAGTGGGACACATTGGGTCCCTGTCACACAGGAGGCTTGGTCCCCCAACGCAATATTCCACCACTCACCCATAGCCCCCAACTGCACAGGCGCAGCTCATTTCCCCGCATCCCGAGCACTCTCTCTCCCTCCTCTTCACTCTCCCCTCTCCTCCTCCCCTCACCTCTCTCTCCCTCTCCTTTCCCCTACCCTCAGTCACTCCCTCCCTCCCTCTACAACTCCTTTCCCCTCCCTACCCCCCTCCTATCCCCCACTCAACTCCCTCTATCCACCCCACTATTCCTCCTCACCTCCCCCAGCATGCTAAATAAAACGCCGCAACGTAACTGAGGCCTCGAGTACGTGGGGACTACTCTTGAGCATGAAGGAGAGTTAAAAGACCTCCTAGGGCCTCGTGTCGACCATGCAGGAAGATTGTTCCCGATGTTAGGGAAGTCCAGGACAAGGGGTCATAGCTTAAGGATAAGGGGGAAATACTTTAAAACCGAGATGCGAAGAACTTTTTTCACACAGAGAGTGGTGAATCTCTGGAACTCTCTGCCACAGAGGGTAGTTGAGGCCAGTTCATTGGCTATATTTAAGAGGGAGTTAGATGTGGCCCTTGTGGCTAAGGGGATCAGGGGGTATGGAGAGAAGGCTGGTACGGGATACTGAGTTGGATGATCAGCCATGATCACATTGAATGGCGGTGTAGGCTCGAAGGGCCGAATGGCCTACTCCTGCACCTAATTTCTATGTTTCTATGTTTCTATGCTGCAAGTATGGGTCGAGGGCAAACTCTTCTAAACTTGCCAATTAGGTCCCCGCAGTGGGACAGCCCCTTTATTTCTACTCAAGGCTTTTGCTCAAGTTTGCATCCCAAATTATGTTATGTTATGATAAAGTATTCATAGTGTTTGTCGTCACAAGTTTTGGTCCTTGTACAGTCTGTCAGTATCATGTGAAGACAACTGATTTTACATCTTATATCAATAATTGGTATTGAAGATGCTAAACTATAATCCTTCCATAATTTACCACCGACTAACCGAATCATCTATACACACCTCCAGCTATTTGTAACTAGGGTTCCTGAAATTTTGTGCAGTTTTGCGGCTGAATAGTAGTGCATGAATTTGTTAGAAGCAGTTACAAATCCATTTTACAAAGGGCATCATTCATATTATTGCAAACAGTGGAGTGTGTATGATAAAATCTGTAGCACATATTCTATCTTAACCGTCTAAGCCTCAGGTTATGCTGATTACATTTTTTCAAAGCCACCGTATGGCCATTCTCCAAATCACCGAGCAATATTTCTTCCTGAGAAATGACCTAGGTTCAAGGTAGGTACTGTTTGCATTTCACTCTGTGGTTTGAATATTAATGTTGAACTCATGCTGTTAAATATTTGCTGCCTAAATACGCTGCTGAAATTTGTCGTAATGCCATTGGCTTCTGGTACGAATAGCAGGAGGCTTTCAAGATGGAAATAACTGAAAACAGGATGATTTAAATATATCTGCCTGTAAGCATAAATGACAACTGTCGCATTTCACAGTGGGACAGCCATGGAATACAAAGGATGGCATTCATCATGATGTCAAAAGTGTTAATAAAAACCAAAAGTGTCAGCGTACCAGGACAATTGCCCACTGTGGATCGATAGAGAGATGAAATCCACCTTGGGATCACTTCTGATGGTACCTGTCTGTGCTCCCTCAACCAGTGTGTTAAAGTCTTTCCGATAGCAACATAACATGGAGATTAGAGTTGCAAATGCCTCAATATGCACCTTGCTCAATAAAATTGTGTAGGAAAGAAAAAAAGGGTCTCGATCAGAAACGTCACCCTTACCTTCTCTCCAGAGATGCTGCCTGTCCAGCTGAGTTACTCCAGCATTTCGTGTCTATCTTCAAGAAGATTGTGGCTAAGTCTGCCCCTGCACACTTGAAATTTTAGAGCTGATCCTCCTAGTCTCTAAAACTATCTCAGGCTACTCACCAGAGAGAGGAATTACTGGAGAAGTAATTCAGCTGGGATCAATTCTCACATGGAAATTCTATTTTAATAAGCAAACTTACCATTTACAAATTGGGTGAGTTTTTTTCCTAGCTATCATTTACGCATTGGTAATCTACACACCTTTGATTTTTTAATAAACCAAATCCTACTTCATCAGACTGTGTGAAGTATAGCAGAGTGATCAGGTTCTCGTTGGGCTGACCCTATAATGTCCAATAGCTCACTTAAGAAAAATAATTCAACATTTGCATTTTCCTTCCCACATCCTGACGCCCACCAAATTAATGCTAACAGTAATGTCTATTCAAACTTTGCACAGTAGAACTTTCACTGGCCATTCAGAACTCATTTTGTAATCTCACAGAGAGCACCTAATCTAGTCTGCATTGAAAACTCTTATCACAATTCACTAAATCGGGATACTCAACACACATCTTGAAGTCCTTAATGAAAGGAAGTTGTTTAACAACAAGGTCCACAGACGTGGTGAATCTCAGGGCTGCTGCGATTGATGCCAATCTGAAGGCCATACGTTTTTTCAGCATTTCTACGTAATTATAGCATGCTGTCCTGACAAAGGAACATTTGCTAGATATACTTCATGAATGCAATGCTCCTTAAATGAAGCAAACAGAATTGGAACATTCCAGGTATTTTCTGAATAATTTTATATTTACCGATAAACAAACTTTTAATGTCGCTGAATATTTTACACAATAAATTGTGGCAATTGTTGGGTCAAATGGTACTGTATCCAACTTCAAAGGTCAGAAAAGTATTGGACCTACAAAATCTGCTGTTCCCTGAAAAGTACACTAGACGGCCATACTAGTGACCTGCCAATGAGTGCTTTGGCCACGAGCCCGCCACAAAATACTTTAATAGTGCCCAAGACCATGTAACTCTTCTGTAAACTGATGCCTGAGGTGGAGGCTGGGATGGATGAGAGAGTCAGTGGTCATAGGTCTGGGGTCAGGTGCATGAGAAGGGTCAGTGGTGACAGGACCTGGATGAGTGATCAGGGTTAGGAGTTATGTGGTCAGGAGTGGCAATCAAACAAAGGACCAGTGGACCAGTGGAAGGTAGTTGATGTTGGGAAATTGGGGGTGGAGAAGCGGGCTTGGGTCAATTGTAGGTTTAGGGCAGTGGGTTCATTGGGGCCTAAGGATCTCAGGTGTCATTGTGTGGTCCCAGTCAGGTGTTGCACTGAGTCTGATGATTCCTCCTGGAAGAACATGATCTAATCTCCGGCACATGATCCCTAATAGAGCTTTGCATGGGGAATGATGCAAGTAGCTGCACCTTTAACATTAAAATATGAGCAAATGGGAAGTGTTTGGTTGCATTGCTAGAATGATGCACAGCAACCTGGAAATGTTTGTTTCACATTTCGCTCCATTTCTACCAATTCCATTTCTACCACTTGGTACTGAAACTGACAGTGTCACATGATCTGATGTCTTTAATCACTGCCAAATGCAGAATACATGTAAGGGCTTCAGGTGTGCTGGCAAAAGAGTTAAAAATGATCTAAAACAAGTAAGGACTTTAATCGTTGGACTTTCAGATTGGTCTCCGTCCCCAAAGGGTGCGGACGATATATCTGGCTGGGATGTCCTGTTCCCGTGCCCCTTCCCTGCTCCGACTGGCACTTGGCTCTGGAGAACATGGAGGTTCTGTTCAATTAATTCATTCATTATTATTGGAAACATTAGCGACGCAGTGGTGCTGGTTTCCAACGGGCTCGGTGACAAACGCACCACACATCTCTGTCCTCCATGTAGCTGGCAAGCTCCTCTGTTGCCTCTACACATGCGTCTTCCATCAATGTCTTCAGCATCGTCTTAGTTGGCCGTCACATCATCCATGGGCGGGTTGGAATGGGTGGGTTAGCATTCTGTTCGATGCTAAGGTCCTAGTTGGATTTACCCTCAACTGGTGCTACCTGGCCAAATGACAGACTGATCCCTGGCTTGCCACTGAACAAGGGACACATTGGACTTTAAAAAATACATTTGGATGGTGCGCAGAGAGAAAAGGTTTAGAGGAAGATTAACCAAATCCAGGCAAATGGGACCAGCTCTGGAAGGCACCATGGACGATATGCTGAAGGGCCTGTTTCCATGTTGTATAACTATGGGTGAAGTACACATAAACAAGTAGGAAATGGAGAGATATAGATCACATGCAGACAAATGGGATTGGTTTAGATTGACATCGGTTGCAGCGGACATTGGGGGCCAAAAGGCCTGTTGCTATGCTGTACCTCTCCATTAAACCCCATTCAGTTTGTACGAGTGAAATAGCTAAAACGTGACAAGTGTTCTGGACACAAAATATTGATCTAAAGACAGTGATAGTGAGCTGGTGACAAAAGTAAAAGTTTCAGTATCCTCGTCATTAACCCATATAACGTGGGCAAACTGCACACTGAACAAATACAACAGCATCACCAAGCAGAGAAATTTATGCAAAAAACTTAATCCAGTGAATAGGTTTTGTTTTCCCTCCTCTTTCTTCTATTATCCATTCAATGGATATACAATTAAGTTTATGATATTGTCTGGGAATTTGTCCAACTTCCTTGCTATTGCTGCAAATCTTGATAGACTATCACAGTCATGGGACAATAACCACGTCTCCTAATACATTCCGAAGATAGACACAAAAATCTGGAGTAACTCAACGGGACAGGCAGCATCTCTGGAGAGAAGTTTCAGGTCATTCCCACCATTAGCATTTAGAGACGCCTCAGAAACAAAAAAAAAGCAGACGCATTATTTCAGTTGAGGCCACACACTCTCCGTGACAAACTGTTCCACCCAAAGCACACATTCGCTACAGACTACGACCGTGGATCTTTGATCTTCCCACACTGGGGCAGGAATCCCTGCCATCCCATTGCCCAGCTGGCATCCAGAGCTTCCTGAGCAAACACTCCAATTTTAGTCACACTGCAGAGCACACTATCTGCTTCATACAGAAACAACATTCCCATGGATTCAATACCTACGATTTCTTCCCAGCTAATCACTTCAGAGAGTAAAAAAAACAAACCGTTCAGGAATCAGTGGAGAAATATAATAGGGAAAGTGCAATGTGAGTTCATGCTCTGAACATCTTTTGCCACAATGGCCGCAGCAACTTAGATTCTCTCTTCCTGCTGACTCCCAATAGAATAATAACTACTTGCAGACAGGCAAGGCGGTCATTTTTCTTCCTTAGACAGAGTCCTTCATTTTTTCGAGAAGAGCCTGGCTTTACATTCTGAGGAGTGTCTCTGACAAGTCCTCAGTTGGTATTTACGTGATAAATTTTTAATGTAAAAAGAATCTGACAGTTTACATAAGGGACGTGACCTCATGACTGCAACCCCTGGCTCTCTGATTTTCCAGATGGAAGCAGATTAGTCTCCAGCTTTCATCCTTCAACGGGAGGGGCTTTTTTCTTCTGCCGTGGCAAAGCTGGTGGAAAAAGTGATCTTCGTGACTATATAACTCACACAAAAGCATGCATCACAAATGTCTGCTAAAGTCTATTCTCCACAAAGCCCTCTTAAAAAATCAACAGAAGAAAAAAAGTTAATCTGGAAGTGAAAGAGTGATGGCAGAATTTAATTCAATTCAATGCTTTCCTGGAAGTTAACATGGAAACGATTCCTCCAGCCGCTGCCCCCAATAGAAAAGGTGTGAAAGTATTTCACAATAATCCCCAAAATGTATCAGAAAAATAGCTTGAGAGCCTGAAGTTAATTCTTCCTCAATAAAGGAAATGGTAATAGAAAGACATGGGTGGCTAATCAAAGAGGGCCAAAAGGTGAATGCCTACCGTGTGAGCACATTTCCCACTCTTCCTAAAGTCATAAACTGAATAATCAGATTAGAGCTGGAGGGACAAAAAAAAAACGAAGGCTGAGTGGAGACATGTAAGCACCATCCACTCTTTTTAGAAAAGACATCTTCAAAAGCTGTGAATTTCTCCACTTCCCCACCATAAGCGATTACCTCATTATTCACTCCATTTGCATCACCATGGCAACTCAATACAGAAGGAAACCATCTCCTAGCATCCTGGCTCACTGAAACACCTCTTGGTGTCACATACCTTGAACACAAGTGCGCAATATAAGTTACATACTTATTTTATTCATTTTCGTGCCACTTAATTTTAACGTACACAGTTTGCAAACACCAGTGGCCTTTGAAGAACGTTGCCAATAACACAAACTACTGTCAATGATATTAAAACTCACATTGTGTTTAATGTTCGTGCCAAGTCTGAGGAAAGGTCACCTTAGCACACCATTGGCAGGTCAGGAAAATACAAATTATAATTTGACCTTCAAGCATTTACGTGTAAATGTACAAAGGGATTTCAAAATTGATTTGAGTTTACTTTGCTGAGTTTAACATTGTCAACCAAAGTTGAAAACAAAATGTCCCGCACATTTGGTTATATTTTTGCCAGGACATGGTTCCATATTCATTGCATTCACCCATTGCAGAAATGTGCTTAAATAAAACAGACAGCTGATTGCAGAAGGCCAGTGACCTTGGTCACTGCTTGCATTGTGTTTGCCCAGTAAATGGACACTTAGAAACAAGACTGTGAGTTCCAGATCAAAGCACTGAGGTCAGTAGCAGCATAGACACCCGCTCAGTCACTTCCTCAACTTTAATGAATTTCCTGTGCTTCAAAAAAAAACTTGCTTAAAGCAGACAAATGCAGTAAATTACAAAACGTCCTCACTTTCCAATTCATTGTCTTTGCTTTAATGTAAAGACTATAGTTTCAATACAGTTCCATTGGTGTTGACTGCCCAGTGGTATCAATTTGCTTTAGGCTTGAGCAGTGGGGTTGGAGATTGACAGATTATTTACACCTTCATTTTGCCCTGGGAAGTCACCCGAGACACTCATAGTCCAGGTGGTTTAAACTCACAAGGAAGTGTGTTAATAACTAAACCATTAATCGAATTTACAATCTTTGTATTGCAATGCGTCATATAATTCTCATTAGAAGGAAATAGCTTTAATACAATACAATAATGCTTTATTAGCCAAGTATGTTTTGCAATGTAGGAGGAATTTCATTTGCCAAGTCAGTCATACAAATAAAAAGCAACAGGACACACAAAATACATTTTAACATAAACATCCACCACAGTGACTCCTCCACATTCCCCACTGTGATGGAAGGCGAAAAAAAAAGTTAAATCGGTCCCAGGCAAGGATCGGCACCGATGGTAAGACCACACATTGGGCTCAAAGTCAGTCCCAAGTGAGGCATCCAGCTCCAAGATGTTAGGCCGCAGAGCGACTGGAGATACAATCCAGAAATTAATCGCATCTCCGGCAGGGTAAGAGATTGAAAAAAAAGTTTCCCCTGAACCCCTCCCCCTCCCTCACATAAAGCAAACCAGAGAACATTAAAACAAACTTTCAAAACACACTAAAAATAACAAAAAAATACGAAAAACCAGAGATTGTTGGTGAGGCTGCCAATCGTACGGTGCCCCTGGTGGTATAGTGAGGAATAACAAGCAGTGCAATCTTATACAATGATACTACATCTATAATTTAGATGTGAATGAGAAGGTATGATAAGTAAGTTTGCAGATCACACTAATGCAGATGGTATTGTTGTCAGTGAAGATGATTATCTAGAGTTACAGCAGCATCTTAATCAGCTGGCTAAGTGGGTTGAGGAATGGCTAATGTAGGTTTAATTCAGGTAAGTGCAAAATGTTGCATTTTGGGAACCTAAAGGACCTTTGCAGTGAATGGTAGCTCCCTGATGAGTGTTGTATTGTATAGCAGAGGAATCTTGGAGTTCATGTACATTGTTCCCAGAAAGTGGACATCTCAGATAGGTAGTTGGAGTATTGTGTTCAGTTTGGTCAGATGCCATTTCGCTGAAAAGAGAAGATTCACAAGGACGTTGCCGGGACACAAGGGCCTGAGCTATTGGGAAAGGATAGACAGGCTAGGACTCTAGTCTTTGAAGTGCAGGAGACTGAGAGTTGATCTTTTGGGGGGAATAGATAGGATAAATGCACAATCTTTTCCCAGCATAGGGGAATCAAAAATAGAGGCATAGGTTTAAGGTGAGCGGAGAAAGATTTACTTGGAGCCCAACAAGCACCTTTCTCAAATTGAGGGTGATGAATATCTGGAAAGAACTGCCAGCAGAAGTAGTTGAAGCAGGTACTTACTATAACAGCATTAAAATATATATATATATTTGTTCATGATAGGAAAGGTTGGGAGGGATATGAGTCAAATGGGAGCAGCTTCGATGAATAATCTTGGTTGGGCATGTTGCACAAGAGGCCCTGTTCCTGTTCTGTATTACTCTATCATATTGGCACTACCAAAACTGTGGCACATTCTGAATGTTTCAAACATTTGTGGTAGAAAAAACCCATCCTAGCAGAATCCCATCATTCTATAAACCATAATAACTTGACATTAATGTGAATTTGGTATTAATGTGAATGTTAACGTGACTGTCAAATAGCTTTGTTATGCAGTTCCCAAATAAAATAATTACTTAACACCATCCTAAAAATTACACAATCGCGTTCAAAAGAATTTTGGCATCCAGCCATCCGGTGTCAAACTCTGAGAAAAGCCAGTCCTAACACTAACCTCCAGAAAAGAGCAAAGCACACTACAAACCTACAAAGACAAGCAAAGTAGAGTTTTACATTTAGTCATATGAAAGGAAATAGTTTGGACATTAAAATAGCAGAGTACGCGCTACTCTCAACAACAAACCGGCTGCAAAGCCTCAGCTTACTGTTAATCCAAAGAACTTTAAAGCAAAGTATATCCGAGATGTACTTACCTAAAACTATACTGGCCATTTTTCAAAAGTATATTGGCTGTCATTCTCCAAAGATCATTCTGTGAGATATATTATAACAAGGTCTGTTTACAGCTCTAGAACTTTATAGGAAGTGTAGAAATGTACAGATGTAACAGATTAGAAGCAGAAACTGAAAACCTTCAATAGGTGCATTGTTGTCAGGTCTCGTGTTTGCAAGCCAGCTTTTTCTTGTATGTTAAAGTACCTGGTTGGCATATTTTCAAGTCACATCAATTCTTGTCTTGTTAGATAATGCAATTTTTCAACAGCTGAAAGAGGAGCTGTCGGAACGTATACATTGTGATTCAGCAAAACCTTCACAAAATCAACAAGCCACAGTGTTTCAGTTAATTGCCAAATAATAGGATATAGCACAATAGTGTAAGATGATAGTTAAAAATCAGGTAAGTTGCAAAAAAGACAGCTGATTCACTGCTACCACTTTCTTCTTCTTCTTCTTCTTCTTCAGCAGTTGCTCAGGGTCAAGGATGACTTCCTTCCAATCCATTCCTACATTTCAGTGGTGGCTGATGAATAAAATATGGTGCCCACACATCCTGCCACAAAGGGGTGTTGCTGAACTAGGGAGTGCGTGGGTAGTTTCAGAGATTGGGCATTCATTCTGTTATTTGCACACATATGACTCACTGAGCTTAGTATAGGAACTGTGGTGCCCGCAGCCGCAAGAATTTGCAGTGTTGTAAAAAAAAAACAGGTGGTTCATGGTGGAGCACTGCATACAACACCAGAGACTTTCGATCCTGACTTCTTGTATGTACAGTTTGCAGTTGCTCCCGGGACCAAGGATGACTTCCTTCCAAGTTCTTCGGTTTTTCCCACACTCCACATTACAGGTTTGTAGGTGGCTTGGTGTAAATGTAAAATTGTTCCTGGTGTGTGTAGGGTAGTGTTAATGTGTGGGGATTGCTGATCTGTGCGGACTCCGGTGGGCTAAAGGGCTTGTTTCCGCGCTGTATTTCTAAACTAAACTAAACCTGCCCCCATTCTCATAGAAACATAGAAATTAGGTGCAGGAGTAGGCCATTCGGCCCTTCGAGCCTGCACCGCCATTCAATATGATCATGGTTGATCATCCAACTCAGTATCCTGTACCTGCTTTCCCTCCATACCCCCCGATCCCTTTAGACACAAGGGCCATCTAACTCCCTCTTAAATATAGCCAATGAACTGGCCTCAACTACATTATGTGGCAGAGAATTCCAGAGATTCACCACTCTCTGTGTAAAACATGTTTTTCTCATCTCAGTCCTAAAAGATTTCCCCTTTATCCTTAAACTGTGATCCCTTGTTCTGGACTTCCCCAACATCGGGAACAATCTTCCTGCATCTAGCCTGTCCAACCCCTTAAGAATTTTGTACGTTTCTATAAGATCCCCCCTCAATCTTCTAAATTCTAGCGAGTTCAAGCCGTGTCTATCCAGTCTTTCTTCATATATGAAAGTCCTGACATCCCAGGAATCAGTCTGGTGAACCTTCTCTGTACTCCCTCTATTGTCCTCCTCAGATTAGGAGACCAAAACTGTACACAATACTCCAGGTGTGGTCTCCCACACCCTGTACAACTGCAAGAACCTCCCTGCTCCTATACTCAAATCCTTTTGTATGAATGCTACATGGCTTGGTGTAAATCTCACTGCCTGCTGCACCTGCATGCCTACTTTCAATGTGTAGGTGTACCATAAGGTCTCGTGGGCATCTGCTTTTCTCTAATCGGCCACCATTCCGGTAATGGTCTACTTTTCCTGTTTTTGCCACCAAGTCATCTTGCAGCCTCCTAGCATCCTCCTCACAGCTAACACTGCCCCCCCCCCAGCTTCGTGTCATCTGCAAACTTGGAGATGTTGCATTCAATTCCCTCGTCCAAATCATTAATATATATTGTAAATAGCTGGGTTCCCAGCACTGAACCTTGCGGTACCCCACTAGTCACTGCCTGCCATTCTGAAGGACCTGTTAACTCCTACTCTTTGCTTCCTGTCTGCCAGCCAGTTCTCTATCCACATATCCTTCTACACTTAACGCTGCTTCAGGAGAGCAGCCAACAAAATCATGGATACTTTTACTCGTCGAGGTGATCTCCCGTCGGGCAGAAAATAGAAATGCTTGAAAGCACTTTCAAGAATAGCATTTTCCTCACCGTTTTCAGACTCTTGAACGGACCTCTCATATGCTAAGGATGAATTACAAACTTCTAATCTGTCTCATTGTAGTTCTTCCATTTTGTTATCTGTAACTGTAACAATATATTCTGCATTTTTAATTTTCATTGTTGCATGTGTTCATGTATGGTGCAATTGGACGTGTTGCTTATATTGTGTGGAACGTACCTTGAAGAGGTGGCTGCATCTCACTATGAAACTGACTAGGTAAGTACTCAGAGTGGCTTTATGCAAGGAAACCCAACATTGCACTACCTGACATTAGCATGTGTGGTATGATTTGCCTGGCTAGCATGCAATAACAATTTTCACTGTATCTCGGTACACATGACAATGTCAGTATCAGCTGGTTGGAAGTCAAGTTGTCTGACTTAGTAGTTATTTTTTAGTGGGATCTTTGGCATTGCCAAAACATTTCAGAGCCAAGTGGATAGCAGCAAAAATCCAGTAGTTGTTTGCCTTTGTGGTGATGTGACTGATCTGGTCATGCCTACAATCTGTTACGCAGACAACATAGTAATATAGCAGGTGCCTATCAATGCTGGATCAAGCACATTGCACGAGGCCTTGTATTTTTTCTGGTGAAATCCCAGTGAAACAAGTCCGTCTTCAAAGTATTTCGTCAGGGGCAGAACATACTCCTTCCTTGCCAATCGCACATTTCCAGAGTTTCCTTTCTGACTCCTGAAATTGTCAGTGAAACCATTAGTCTCCTGCAGGGGCTCAGGCCAGAATTCAAGGTCAGAGTGCAATTCCCCTTTGGCCTTGTGCATTGCTTTCAGGTTTGGAGCATATGCACTAATTGCTGCAGCATGCTGCTTCCACTTTAGTATGAGCTGGAGGATCATGATGCATTCTAATAAGCAACCAGTGGAAATCGCTGAGGCAACAGACTAGTTCATTCTGATAGCGGAACCCTCAGGATGAAGCTGCCGTTTTAGCTGGATATGTCCTACCACCCACTTGTGTAACAGCATCAATGTCAGCATTCACGGGAGATGATGACAAAGGAATTTCAGATCTGATGCTGCTGGCATTCTCTACTAGGTTCCTGACTTTCCAAGTCTCAACCTTTGTTTGAGTCTAGGGTCTAGACATTGGTGCATGAAATAACTTTAACATGAGGGCGGCTATTGGTGTCCAGGATGATTGGAGCCCTTGAAGGTCAGGCTTTTTAGCATAGATCAATACACATAGATAAGCATGCAAAGATGCACACTGAGTGGGCAGAGGCGAACTGACTCCACATGTGTACACACACTGAGCACGCTGACTCAAGAGTGCGTACGCACACAGCGAATGCAGAAACAGCACAAGCACACACACGGCACACACACAGCGCATGCGCACACATATTCACTCTGACACACTCTTGTTCTCTTCCATGGCCCTTCTCCCTTATTATTGGGGAGTTGGAATACGTTGCATTGTTTGGACAACTGATGTGGACAGATTTGTCTTACAGAAGCAGAAACATGCTCAATGGGAGCAATAATGAGTGAAGGCAAAGTCGAGAGCTTTGAGATGTGAAAACACCAACAAGCTACGAGTAGTCATTACAATAGAAGGCTATTTTCTGGGGACTTAATCGGGGATGACACTGAATCAAAGAAACTGAAAGACGTGTCACTTAATTGATGCCTGAAGAGTAGGGACCAACTATAAATAAAATTGCAATGGCAATAATAGTGAACATAGCAAACTACCTCACAGGAGCATGGGTAAACAAAAATTGCTAACCGCCACACAGCGCTAACCAAGGCAGTTGCATGTGTAGATATTACAGAATATTTTAAAAGATGAAAATTAGACAGCTTGACAGGTTTAGGAAAGGAATTTTAGAGTTTGGTCCCTTACCAGTTAACGGCACAACTATCATTCAAGCAATAACATTCAGGGATTATAGCTGGAGGAATAAAGATATCATGAAAAGCTATAGGATGAATGGTCAGAAATAAGGTGGGATGAAGGCCAGAGCAACATACGTTCAGAAGGGTCTCGACCCGAAACGTCACTTATTCCTTTTCTCCAGAGATGCTGTCTGACCCGCTGAGTTACTCCTCTATCCTCTTTGTGTCTATCTTCGGTTTAAATTGGTGGAGGAGGAGCCATCTTGGGGAACGGCTGCTAACCAGCAGCTGTCCGTTTAATTCACTTTTGTTTGGAAGTTTTAGTGTGTTCTGTGTCCAAGATGGCTGTCGGAAGGGAGAGTGGACGCTGGCGCGCTTTAGCAGCTGCTGCTCTCTCTTCACATTGCTATAGGATGAATGGTCAGAAATAAGGTGGGATGAAGGCCAGAGCAACATACGTTCAGAAGGGTCTCGACCCGAAACTGTAATTCTGTAATTTCCTGTAAAGGATTATTAAAGGTTATTCAATTGTGTTTTTGATTTTTTGTCTTTGGAGCGATTTCTGTCTTTAATTTGTGTATTGGTGATGTCCTTATTATTTATTTTACTCCGACTATGTTTTTTCTCTCTTGTTAATCTCTGTAAGGTGTCCTTGAGACTTTGAAAGGCGCCCGCAAATAAAATTTATTATTATTATTATTATTAAATTAGCATCTGCAGTTCGTTCCTACATGTTCAGGAGCGTTGGGGATCAGGGTGTGGTGCAAAAGGATACAGGCAACAGAGATTTGGATGAACATATATACAACTGTTAGAAGGAGGAAGTCTGTTCAACAGTGCAGTAAAACTTCGATAACCCCAGACACAAAATGCTGGAGTAACTCAGCGCGTCAGGCAGCATCTCTGGAGAGAAGGAATGGGTGACATTTCGGGTCGAAACCCTTCGTCAGACAATAACCTCATATTTTATTGTTTGCAAATCCTGATGGTTTGGCATCCAGTTCCGATAGGATGAATGTCCTATTTTTTTCTTCTAAACTCACCCGTCTCAGCCTCCTGCTCTCAATATCCCATATACCAATGAAAAAAAGTTAAATAAAAAAGTGTGTTGGGGTATTAACATGAGTAACATCGTGGAATATCTGCTAATCTAACACCACTATAGTCCTGCCGATACTGGATAGTCAGTTTTTATGCACATTATCTAGATTAAGTTGAGGGGTAGCAATATTAAGGATGAGAGGACATATGCTGAATGGTGGAAATAAGTGGTCTTAGTTATGATCACACATGCTCTGAAAATCTACCCTGACCACAGGGCTGAGAAAAGCCGGGTTTGGTTTTGAATAAAAGTTTGGTTTCTCTGGAAGAGAAGAAAGGAAGCAAGTGGCAGTCACAACAATCTTAAGTGTTAATTATTGTTGAAAAATTAAAGTTAAAACTTCCTTTATTCTTCAATAATATTTCTGATAACAAGATGAGGATTTTTGATGCGATGTAATTCGCATATCACACTGCTCAGTTGCTGGATTAAAGGTTCAGTTCCCTAAATCAGAGCTAAGAGTTTTTATTTGCAAGGCTTATTGTGCTGATTAATGTTAAGGATAACTGCATTTGAAGAATGAAAAAAACGTTGATATCCAATGTTGGTATGATATGCTGCAGTCAGATGGAGCTTATAACTCATTTTCCCGGCTTCCCTTTCTATTCCACTTTCCAAATCATCTTTATGGCGTTTCTGAATGAGTCTGTGATTTGTTGCTGCCAATTTCACAACTAATGGGAACTGGACCTACTCTGACAAATACTACTCTAAGAAAAACTGCCGCAGCTAACAAGGAAAGTAAATATTTAATTTAAGTTGGATTCTAATCTAGGGACTGGATATACAAGGGTCTGTTCACACAGCTGGTGGTCACAAGTGAGCATACTAGTTTCTTTAAAAGAAAGGTTCACAGTGATTTATACCACAGCAAACATTAACCTTGGTCCTCTAAGTTTCAAATAATATTGTGCCAATTAATTTTAGTCCAGCTATGTATGGTTCAGTTCCATTCTAGTCACATTAATTTCTTATCATATAAGACCAAAGAATGATACTCAATCGGATACTAGACATAATATTATACAGATAATACACAATATGGTTTATGCTCATCCTTTCTGCCAGGTGTCAATCCATGCTGAGACAAGACTTACTCGTTCAAACTGTTCAATAAGACATTCTGCCTGTTCTTGAAGAATTAAAGCTGTATTTCAAGAGCACAGACCTCAGAATAACTTGGGTACAGAGTCCTATTCAAGAAAATCTGACAAGAGGGGGTGACTGATTAGACTTCATTCACATCTCAGATGCCAAGGTAGTTAAGGCAAAATTGTGTTTCAGGACACCTGCTGGCTGGGAAATAAGTGAAAAGTAACACTTACTCATTTACGGGGATTCCTCCCTGTGTATTCAGAAAATAAACAACTTGCTGAGAGATAGATTGGCTTCTAGTCACTAGACTAACAGCAGCAGGATCTGTGGTGCCAAGGATCAGCAGGCAACCACCAAGGAGAAGCAAGCCAAATGAAAGTCAGACAACTGCTTTAGCCAGACAATACACGATGTGTCAAGGAAAACAAAACAGTTCGAAATTTCTCCTTCAATAGCTTGAGGAGCAAAAAAAAGCCAAAAGATATTGAGGTGCAAATTACTATTATAGCAGTGCAGGAGACAAATAGATATTTTGCTCAGGTTGTGGAGGACTATAAATATATTTACATGCAAAGGCACATGCTTTAAGGATTTGGACTTCTAAGTGTATTTAATATTGGTAATGGAATGTCTGAAGTATCTGTACTAAAGGTATTTCAAACTACTTTATTAAACATGATTCCTCACCCACACAGATATCACCGCCCTTATCTTTAATTGCTGCACCCATTCACTATTGGGTAACAGAGTATAGTTTTTTTAGTAAGATATCAAGTTATTACAAGCCAAATAAATTCTTCTGAATAATATTCTTTCATATACTTCCTTGTTTGATGGTATTGGAAAACTATGTTCTGTAAGAGTTTGCATTAACAGCAAAGCCAAAGCATATTTCCAACTGGTCCCAGGGTTAACTCTCTCCTTACTGCAACTATTCTTCTGTCTACTCTTGGCAAAACATCAAATATACTACTACTTGCTCTAATTGAAGGTTTTCTTTTAGTTAAGGTGGAGCGATCAGAGTTTTTCTTTTGTCAGCTTTCTGCTGTTAAATATTTCCAATCTGCTTTAGATCTTAACCCCAAGAGGAAGAATTCCATCCTTTTGGTACAATGGCTACTGTGACTAGGTGGGGTACATAACGGATGAATCCCAGATGGACAGAGTAGCAGGAGAACATAGAAGCCTAGAAACATACACCACTGACAGGAAGAAACATTTCAGCGGCAAAAAAATATACTAAATGATCAAAGAAAGGGAATGTGTCTTTAATTTACCTTTAACTCAATCTCAACTGAACTGCACCCTAAAAGATCAAGGTGGGATTTTCTTTCCATTAAGGTGTTTCCATGCTAGCTCTCCAGGATGCCCTTTGCTCTTTTGTAATACGTTACAGATTGTTTCAGTCTTCCATTCGAAAGGCTGGTCACAGCCATCCTCTAGAGTCTTGTTTATTGTTTACATTGATAATCACCACTACTCTGATGGCATGTGAAAGGGCTTCTGTCAGATATACTTCCAGAGCCAGAAAATTTAGTTTTTGTTTGATTGCAACATCCTTGATTGGGGCACAGTTATTTTGAGAATCACTCTTATATTTCACAAATGTACATGTTTATTATGTTCCTTTGGATTACATCAGTGCCCAGCAGCTCAAAAGCATTGAAAAGTTTACACAATTAATTATTTGTCAAACAATATGTTTATTGGGAGTGAACGGTGAGCTGGGAATTAGTCTTTTGTACAGTGAAGGCAGGTGGCCATTTTAAGCAGGTTCTTGTGAGTTAAGCCATTGTTGAACAAAAATAAAATACTAATTCAATTCAAATGAACTTCTGATGTGACAGTGCCCCCAGCCACAGTAAAGGAGTAATTCTCATATCGATCTGATCAAAATGCCTGTTTGGCAGAATCCAACCTGGTGCTAAACTCCACGTCCACTTTCAGTTTTGTTTAATATGTTTGAACTGGGAAAGAGCTCTATGAAAACCATATTCACTAATCTCTGTGAAAACTGTCACAGAGTTGTAGTCCTGCTCCTTGATCTCATGGTTCCAGTTTAAATGCAGAAACACAAGCTTGACAGGTGTAATAAGGAAGAAAGTCTTCAAAAAAGCACTTGATTCTCTTGCCCATGCTTCTTTAAACAAGCACAGTCATTCCTTTAAGGTTGATCTATTTCTCAGCCTATTTCATGCAAGCCCGTAGCACTATACAAATGGAAACTATTTTAACTTTGAACTTGTCCTCACACAGCACCATCCTGAAATACTGCAGAGGAACTTTGCTCTGAAGCTTCTTTAGGTTTAACATGTTGTATAAAGGGTCAAAGCCTTCATTGTTAAGTTCTCCAGTCTATGAGACTAGTACACTCATGTTTTTAAGTTTGAATGGGTAATTTGTTGCCACGTCTATTCATGACGTTGAGCAGTGATAGACATCAACTAATTAACTAAATAGGTGAAATATTTGCCATTACAGTTGTAGAAAGGGGCAGCATGGTGGTGCAGTGGTAGAGTTGCTGCCTTACATCACCAGTGACCAGGGTTCGATCCCGACTACGGGTGCTGTCTGTACGGAGTTTGTACGTTCTCCCTGTGACCTGCGCGTGTTTTCTCCGAGATCTTCGGTGTCCTCCCACACTCCAAAGACGTACAGGTTTGTAGGTTCATTGGCTTGGTACAAATGTAAATTGTCCCTAGTGTGTGTAGGATAGTGTTAGTGTGCGGGGATCGCTAGTCGACGCAGACTCGAAGGGCTTGTTTCCGCACCATATCTCTAAACTAAAACTAAATTTAATTTAGGATCAACACATATGTTCACCTGGTTGGTAAGGCCATGAACTGTTGTCGCGAGTACAAAGCTGCAGGTGATCAACAATCTTGTTGTGCTATTTTCAATAGTGTGTAGAAAATAGAACAAGTTTACTATAACCTATGCTGATTATAATAATGCCCTCCATTGTTCTGCTTTTGTTAGCTGGGGTCCAAGTAAGGTTTGTTGCCTCCGGCATAAATGAAGAACCAAAAAACCTCAGAAAACACAGAACATCAGCCACCACTGTTGGAACCAATATGTGAGCATATACCAATGGTGTAAGTTGAGCCTGGATATCCTTAGGCAATGCTGCTTAATCCTCAGTTAGTATTTCTTTCATATAAGCATGCAAACTCCCTCCACAAAACAGCAGCTAATGGCTGTAACCTGCAAAACCTGGTAAAGAACTGAAATACAGCACCATCCTGTTAATGGTTTGGGTTCAAAAGAGCATTGTGATGTCAATTCCAAGCACAATTTTCACAACTTACATCTTACCAGCTGCATTTGCCATCAAATGCCAGCCAGAATTAGGGCCCAGTGAATCAAACAGCTTTATCTCAAGCCACAAAGAAAATGGGAACTCTGATGTTATTAAAATAAAATAAAGACCTACATTCCATGATTTCAAGTGCAACGTCTGGCGATGGAACATTGTAAGCACTATCCAGTACATTTTTAAACATAAAGGCATTTTTAAGTGCCTATCTCTGTACCCAAATTTTATTAAGGCCAAAAGTCGACACAAAATGCTGGAGTAACTCAGCAGGACAGGCAGTATCTCTGGAGAGAAGGAATGGGTGACGTTTCGGGTCGAGGGCCTTCTTCAGACCTTTATTAAGATCTTTATTAAGTCCTCTATCCACAATTCTTGCCACGGACGTGTTAAGGTAAACTGATCTCTTACCACAAACTGGAGCACTCTGGATTATTTGTATGCAACCCAAACTGTCGCAGATCTAATTTTCATTGGAAGTGGTTGTAAACACGAGTCTTTGCCACCACCACCTGACAGCAATTAACTGGGAGGCTAAACTATGAGACGTCTCTTTGTCTATTAGCACGCAACCCCTAGGATGCAGTTTTAACGTTGTGCTCATCAGAACTTAATAACAATAGGAATTTATTTCTACATGCTTTTCGGAATTATTCCCATCTATTAAAATCATTGAATGTACCCCTTCACACATCACAAACATGAGTTCTGCTTTTAAAATTCTTCATCTTACTTTCAAACTCTCAAAGGTCTTGTTCCCTGGTTTCCTCGAAGTCCATCAGCCTTACACCCTCATATCCTTGATCATCTTCAGATCTGGTTATTCCATGTCTTCAGCTGTCAAGATCCTGAACTACAATACCTCCTCGAAAATCTACCACCTCTCTTTCCTCCTTTAAATCACTTTTGATAACATACTAAATAATCAAGCTGTCGTCATCTTCCCTTATTGTTCCCCTTGTGATCCATGTTAAATTTTGATTGTTAACACTCCTGTGAAGTACTTTGGAGTGTGTCGCTTTATTGAAACTTGCCTTGTAAATATTATAAATACTCGTAATACCTCTCCCACCTTCTCTGTTAGCTCAACTAATTTGTTTCTCTGATAATCTCGGACCTGTACCATTAACTGTTTCTCTTTTCTCAGGTGCTGCCTGGCCATCTGAGTTTTTCCAGCATGTTTTGTTTTTGTTATAGCTCATGTAAACAATCCTCACATTTTCAATGTTGAATGGACATTTATACAACAAGGATCTTTCCCCAAAATTAAATTTCAGCATCTAGTTGCAATATAACAATCTAATGTAGAAGACTTTCTGGGCAATTTTAAACAGAGCGACAAAGGAGGGAGAGGTGGTTTTTTTGTAAGGATGTTTGTTCATCTTACAAAAATTATGCTCGTAAAACTCCATACTTATTTTCTATATTTCTTCACATTTTACTAAAGAAATAAAATATGATATAATGCACATTCATGAAATGGGATCTCAATCGGGACTTTTTTCCACTGGTGATTAATAGCTTTTCAGGGAAGATTTATATGAATAATTTTTCCTACATTTAATTTAATCAAACAAGGGGAGTGCCGTATGGAGCAGTGCAGCCTACACTGATTCTTATTTTGTTCCCCGACTGTTCAGCAAAGATAAAGTCTTCAAAGCGACATCATTAAAATGCAATATTTTTAAGAGCTATTAACTGAGTTATTACCCAAAGAGATAAGAACATAAAGCATGACATATTATACCAACTCAATAAAAACATAATACCCAACAGAAAAATAAGGAGCTCAAATTCAGAAACAGCATTAACTGCAAGAGAGTTATGGCATTGCCACCATAAGATTGTTTTTTTTCCTGAATTTTAAAGCACAATATTATACGGTAATACAAATCAGAACAAAATATTTTCCAGCACTTGAGAGTTGCAGAATACTAAATATACTAAATGTGGAGAGAAGGTGGCATAATTAAATCAATTTAACTCTTCCAAAGAAATTGATGTAGCTTGATGATTGATGATGCTTCCCAATTGGTCCAGATTCAGTCGGTAGATTAGTGACATTTTCATTTCTCTATTCAGAAGGAACATTTTTTTAAGCAAGTTACCCAGGTGTTGTATACCCACTGACAGACATGGTTCATTTCTAAGACATTCCATATCTGCCAACCCCCTTCACCAGCCTATCAGCAGAAATAGGCCATTTATTCCAAAAAAATAGCTAAGTGTGAATTTGTTTTAGCTTGAAGCAATTAGGAGTACTTCCTAAATGGGACAAGGTATAGAATGTTACGAAGAGTTTCAAAGTAACAGGACAACAAGAAAGCAACAAGAGTTTAATTCAACCTCTGAATTCCTCACACTGCACAGACACCCTGTCTGCGGATAGCTTGTGCACTCATGCTGTCTTTGAAGGCTACAAAATGTGCATTCATGCTGTCTTTGAAGGCTACAACACATTCTTAAGACTGTTTATAATTTATAAAATGGAGCGGAATTCCGCCATGTTACTGCAAATCTTATGAACATACTTGCAGATATCCAACAGCTGTGACCAAACTCGAATGGATCATGATGGAAATCTCCGTACACCTACTTCCTCAACTCTCAGTCAAAGTTGGTCAAAAACTCTGTTAATAATAAAAACCTTGCTTGCGATTTGGATGACTATTTGTTCATCTCTTTCCCCGAATCATTCTCTACGTTAATGCGGAGCTACTTTATTTTGAGATACAACAGCCGAGCAATGACAGCAGCATCCTATCTTTCCTTAAGAAAAGCAAAAACCTAGCCTGGGCAGCGAGACAAAGGACAGGAAATTGACCCTCTCCTCTTCAAATTGATATTTAGGTCTCCCTTATAACTACGATCCATTACAAAAATAAGAATATAAATCAATAAATGTGACCGAGGTCATTGCTACAAATATCCAGGAGTTTTTCTCATATTTAATGACATTTTAATACTTCACATACTCATCTACAATTAATATTCTTTATGACAACAGAAATTAAATTTGTAATATGATTCCAAAACAAACAGATTCGACTCATTGGCTATTATTAGCTCATATTATTGTATTACAAAATCTTTTAAATCTATACTTTTTTCTTAAAACCTGTTTTTTTTAAAATGCTCTTCATTATAAAAAAAAGTGCTCCATCAAGCTTTCGAGGCTGATTCACATATCAGATGCTACAATTTCCATAAGATCATACAATTCAGAGTAATCTTTTCAACAATTCTGTGACAATTGAATGCATTTATCCTTCCATGCCTTCCTCCACTCCCACCCTGGATGTGATAAAAGTGCTTTCCAGTCACATTCTGACAACACTAGTCAGACATTTCAAACAGGACCAGTGTTGTGGTTATTAATTTATCCCATATGGTACCCACTCCCATTGGAGCTGTTCACCATTTCCTCCAGAGTTCACTTTGATCCAAAGCAAATAGTTATTGAAAAAAAGGACAAATTCAGATTGCAGTTAGTTAGGAGTCAGTCTCCCTCTTTCTTCCTCACTGGTCCTTCGCTTACAAATCTTAAAGCTACAGAACTGAATCCGGTGAAAAAATGTGGCCCAATTTGCAGCAGGAGGCTTTTCTCTGTCTGAGCAAAATGAAGAGGGAATGTGAAGAGTAATACAAGATAAAGTTATTATTAAATTGCAAGATGGTGAAGGAAATAGCAAACCAAACAGATTTGTAAAATATAGCATTTTTCTACTGTCATACATCATAAAAATAATCAGAGCCAATCGGAAAAATCTATTCTGTGGGTATCAAATTATTTCATTTTACTATAAATTAGCAAAGAAATCACCTATTCTTTGACATGACAAGCCTAGAAAGTAATGGAGCTTTTGTACCACATATGAACAAATATCTTTCCTAGTTAGTCAGTTTAACAAGATTATTGATGCATTTCTTCTGTTTATAATTTCACTTAAAAGTTAAAATTATATTATATGCAAACAGCTGTCTTTACATATAGTGACCAGCGAAAATTTTACCTCAGTACATTTTAGTTAAATATACCACAAACAGTATTAAACGCTTTTGGTCCATATCTATAGGTTGTGAATATTCAAATGACAAAATATTCTTAACTAACCCCAGGCAGTTTCCTTTCTCTGCAACTGACTCTATGCAATTATAAGCTGATGGAAATGGCACCGTACTGAGCAAATAAATTTATTGTATCACGATAAACTACACAGTTCAAACATTTCTGCAAATCATTCATTGAAGACAGCTCCCTTTAAGTGCTATTTTCTTCACATTTGTTTCTTGGGGGTGGATTTGAACTCCATGGAGATTTCTGCATTTTTTCAATTAAACCACAGATTTTGTGTATTTTATCTTTTCACGGGATAATGTCACGTTATAATTGCCAGTGTTATGACATCATGAAAGCAAACTGCTATCATAAATTGTGCTAGCAATGGAATCATTATCTGGTTTAGAGAAAAAGTAGCGGCTTCTATTTCAAAATTATTTTGGAGTCATTCAGGTACATGAGGGATTTAATCCAATTGATTTTTTAAAAAGCTCAAGTAGAAGCGAGTCCCATTAAAAAAAATATGGCTGCAAGGAGCCATTTCTGTGCACTATGTTGGCGCATTCTGTCTCCTCACATCATGGAAGGATGGGAGTCATCGGAAATTGTAAATTCTGGAAGATAGACTGAAATCACAACTATAGTTGTCTTCCAGCCAATTTCATTTTGGTGCAAGCCTGATGAAGCTTCATCCCAGCTTCTTGGAAATGCACCAAACTTTGGATCAGCAGTACTAAATAGGATGCTCTATTTAAATGTTGGATGCTCCATTTAGAAGTTGTAAGTTTTTCCTTCTTCATTCGTTGAACACCGGAGAATGGAGCATCTCTGCTTCTTCTTCTTTTACCGAAGGGAGGTTTATATTCCAATGTTCTGTCAGTTAGTGTTACAAATGACCAGCAATGCAGGTAAAGCCTGCTACTATCAATGAACAATGGGAATTATTGATATTATCATTTCAACCGAGATCCTCGAGATAATCTTGTGATGATATAAACTATATCCCCAAGCATTTCAGGAGAAAGCCTCAATGTGAGAATCTTAAATTGTAATTTGAAAGTTTAATGTTATACCTACTGATTTCTTACACAATGTCTGCTTAACTGATTAATAAAAATATATTGTGACATTGCAGTCTTTTTCTTTGATAATTTGTGGTGTGCTCACTCATATATATATCCTGATAAGAGGAGATGAGTACAGTAATTGTCAGCAAAAACTAAACAGCTCAGTTGCAACTGAACCAAAGTTAGGCATCCTTCATTCCAGGCAAATAAGACACAGTTTCTTTAGGGGATCAGAGATTTAACGTGAAGGGAGTAATCTGTCACGTTAAATCTGAATTTGCTCATCAACTTTTTACTTTGTCTTGTGCATTTGAAAACAAGGGAATTCAGACATTGGTGTAATCAGGGCTGCCTCGTGTCACAGTGGGGAAAATATTGCACAGTGCCTAACCCCCGAAAAATAGAAATGGTCTGCCTGCTGGTCACATTCTGTTAATGATTAAAAAGAGCTTGTGGCATTCCCTCTGCTTTTTAAACACAGCAGTGGCGATGGTGGTATCACAGTCACCTAGATTATTTTTATAAACTTACAAACTAATTTACTGTCAGGATTCACACCAGGTGCATTTATTCTGTTATAGATACATGTGTTTTTAAATCATCACTTGCAAGTGGTACCACTCAGCACAAATTTCAGCACCACTGTGCTTTCATCCAGCTCAGTATTACACTTTGGCACATGGTCAGTGCCCAAGAGAATATTTTACTGATGCCAAAATAATAAAATAAAATCAGCATTAATAGGTACATTCTGTGTTTGATACAGCTCTAATTTTAGGAGCTAACAGCCTGAAACTGTCTGTATCAGCAACGGATACATTTTCATGAAGTCCCTTTGCCCATTTAAAAAAAAAACCAAGACATACATTATACAGGTTAACACTTCATTAAATTAGGATGGAAAGGAATTTCATCTGAATGTGTTAATACTGCATAACACAATTTCAACACATATGCAGAATAATTATCTGCCTGCTGTTTTAACATGCTGAATAATGCATGTGCTAAATTCAATTCAGTGCTTTTTTAAAATATAGTTGTTAACCCATTTAAAATGAAATGGGTTAATAAAAATATTAAATAGTGCATAGAGAAGTTTAAAGCAAATGCCAAAAATAGCACAGAGAGGAAATTAAACCCCCAAGTGTTTTTATATTGTAATGAGGTGTGTGCTGCAGTGAATGTCCCAAAACAACACGCAACGTAACGTGAGAATATCAGGAACCACTTCTGGTTGCTTTTTGAATGAAGCCTCTGTTATATTCAATATTTAAAGTGAAGCCAGGGTGATTTTATGAAACAAACTTTCCATCCAAGGTTTTGACTTTGTAGGCACAACTTGTTTTCTAAATACATTCACTTGAAACAATTGTTTCGAGACACTTGGCTTGCTTGTTACAAGTCAACCAAAGTAGAAGTTTTTAAAGGTTTAAAACAAAAGGCAAGAGAAAAATAAGTTGGGTTCTAACGAGTAAAAATGTGTCACTCATCTGCACGCTTGTTTATTGAGTAGGCAGTGTATAAAAGGTGCTTTGTCTTTGCCAAGTCTTAAAATATTATCCTTTAGAATCTAAGCTTGGGGAGTCACAAGGCACCTGTTCGAATGGATGTTCCAGTCTTGGAGAATTCCGTACTCAAAACATCAAATGTCTTATGATCATTGGCAGCAAAGAGCCTTTGATCTGTCCTCCATGTTATTAACATTAACTGCCTGACTAGCACAGCCAAATCAGACAGAGGCAGATAATTTGGGGTGAAAACTCGCTTCCACACAGCATGGATCTCCGACTTAAGAATACTGTGCTCTGGACTGAATCAAAAGACTTTATATCCGTTAACCCAGAGGCTGGTGAAGGAGTATTTTGACCTCTATAAAGCCTGAGAAAGATGACACCGTTCACAATTTTTCAGGGGGAAGTGAGGAATAAAAATAAAGTTCAGGAATTGCACCATTTGTTCTTGTTTGCAATATTCTTTGAATTTTTCTTTTAAATGCAATTTAGAATATGTTCCTTCGCCTTGGGTCAGGTTAGATGAATAAGATGAGCACATTAACAATTGAGCTCCTTTCCTATCAAATTATTTTTAATCAGTGTTTCCTCAATTTGATTAATGGGTTGCTTGATTGAGACACAGCTCAAAATATTTATAGAACATTCATCTCTGATCAAAATGCAACAGATAAATGTTTCCCCCCACCCCAATGTAAAAGGTCCATAAAGTATCTGTTTAAGATCAGCATCCATCAATGCACTGTTGTATGGCACAGCAGACATTATTTACAGCTCCTTCTCCAATAGTATATCTGAAACAGCTGCTTAAGGAGTCTATAGCTTCTAAAGATAGTATCACATAGATGGTTTAGCATATTTTTGGATTAGTATTGGAAAATACATATCTTGAGGTTCCAGTGCAGGGATTTTGTTCTTTTTATTTTTTTTGAAAATTGATGATCTGAAAACATTGGCACCACATTTTGATAGCTGTGATTGGCACAAACAAATTAGAATTCAGCAGAGAACTATGCGATTGCATTCGATGGCGCGGTCACAAGCAGGAAAACTTATCGACTTGGCTGTTCCTAAATATTCAATCTTTCTGCATTTTCTTTGCATAATCACACAAGCGTGAAAGAGGAGATACGACAGATAGAAGCCAGCAAAAAAAAATACAGAACAAGATTTGCGAGTTTATTCCATGCAGTCGCTCAGTTTGAGATGTGCAATAGCAATAATTTAATGCAGCCGATTTTCACTAAATTATTTTTTTCAACACCATATTTGATTTACTTGGATAACTCAATTATTGTTTTTTTTTTCCATTGTTCTTTATAGAATTAGGCAAACTCAAATGCAGAGACCTTTGTTGTGGTCGGAACCAAACGTTGGTTGCATTCACAGTTTTTAAACTGCCCAGTCACTATAATTACAGCCTATTTAGGCAACCCTTTTTTCATTAGCAATTGAAGCAAAATAATTCAATTACAGGAGCACAGCCTGGTTCAAGTCAATTTACAATCAAAGTTCTTCATGAGATCCTCTCTGTTTATTGTCTCATGGTGTTTTCAATTCACTGCCTATGTCAATCGGTTTCAAATCCACCTTCTCTGTGCAAATTACAATGATTTTTGTTAAGGATTCACACCTTGCTTAAAAATTGAATTGGTGTAAAAGATCCTGGTTTTGAAAATGATACAACGAAAAAATAAATGGTTTCCATACATTGTTTTGTAATTTTGTATTTGATAAAATAAAATGTTTAGTCTCACTTTGCTAATGCGACGGTAATCACTAGTTTTTGTTTAAACAATATGAATTATTTTAACACATTTCACTACACGCCTTATACTAATCTATAATTCTCTTTCAATAAAATTAATGAAAAGGTTATTTTTCCAACAAATGAAATTTGAGTTGACTCAAAATTAAACCACATCTTATCTTAAAGTTAAACTCAGTTAACCTAGCGTTAAAGAATAAGGCAGCTTGATAGTTTATTTTGCTCTGAACTGAACTGCCTAACCAGTCTTTCTAAATTCCCAGCTCTGCATTATTACTTTCATTACATTAAATACCTTAAATGCACAGAGAAGATTTTAATTGATTTCAATAATATTTAATTAATCCACTGAAATAACAATTTTATTCTCCTAATATCTTCAAAACAAGGTTTTCAAAAATTAAATTCTGTTAGTACGCAGTCTGTAAATCAGTTTCTGATTTCCAAATCAGTATTTAAGTGCTACAAATCAGATAACTGATGAACAATCACAGTAGGAACAGATTTTTTCTGCTATAGTATTATTCTGTGGATTGCTTTTTTGTACAAATGTAACATGTATATTGACATAGAACATTATTATTTGGTAAACATATATTCATATTGTATCTCAACGTATAACCATTATTCAACTGATTACCTGTGAACAATTATCTGTGAAAAAATCCCCACACAAGGACAATAATAGGAAAATGGTTTGTGGATTAAAGTTTTACCATTTTACAACTGTGCTGCCTTTATGCGTTTTGTCATTATATTAATTTAAAAACCAATGCCTTTTGTGTGCTTATTTTACTACATTTATGTTTGCTTGATTATTGTTTATTTTGTTTTAAAATTAGAAAGATAAAACCATGAGCTAAAACATGAGAGCACTTTATTACATGCATCATATAAAAATGTTTAAATGTAACTAATAATTTGTCATTTAACTTAGAAGGCAGGCAGTCTTCAATGGCTCATCACACACGGTACAGTCTAGCCTTGGTTCATGAGATAATTATAAATTACCTCCGCTCCTTCACAAAAAGAACAAGAGTGTATATTAAATAATATGTTTTTTTGTGCTGTAGTTAGGGATATTGTCAAATGAAACCTGATTTAATTGAAATTTGAGAGTTGAAGCCTGTCAGGGCTGAGTATGTTTCCCAGTCCACCACTTGCGTGCGCGCAGCAAGAATTTATAGCACGAGAAATGTTAACGCTCCAATGGGTTGAAGTGGCAACTCGCGCATCGATCGCGCTGTCTGAAACAAATTTTAAAATGGCTTAATCTGCCCTGATAGATGAATGGTTTTGATTTCCCATTGCAGAGAAACTTGATTATAAAACATATTTCAAGTCTTTCTGCGTGTAGATAATGATTCATTAATCAGTGCTTTCATTAACCTCCTACTGTCTCCCCAAACATACACAGTCCTGTTTTCTGAAATGCAATAGGGAAATGAATGCACAGAAAGTGACACATTAATGGCAGCAACTCAGATCCTCCTCCCTGAAACTTAATTATCTGCTTGTCTGTGGTGGTTGCTGGGCTGTAGTGGTTTTTCAGTCAATTGAAATTTAAAAACAGAAGGAAACTGTTTTATGGTCTATTAGGACAATTCATTCCCAAATCCTCAAAGAACTGGACTATTATTTCTGTGTTGTTCATTGCATAGCAGAAGATTGAAATTAGTCTGAAATTAGATATTTGGTATGTTTCACTTCTCATTGCATTTGCTTAAGTCGACAATGAATATTTTACAAATTACATCTTTTCTAAATTAATGGGAGGCTTTACCACGTATGCTCAATGAATTCATTATTATTCCAGGGTAAATAATGGAAGCAAAATCCTTTAAAAAAATACATACATTACATACATAGATTATTATTTACTGTGTTGTCCAAACAAAAACTAAGACAATATAATCCTATCTGAATGCTTATATTTTGAGTATTTTTCTGTATTTCCCTCATGATTCTTTCAAAGATATGCTCGTAATTTTCGTTCCATTGGCTCCTTTCCGTGGCAGTGAATAAGATAGCGCTGCCAACTAATCTCATCTTGAGCAACCAAAGGGCATTTTTCTTGACTGCTTGCGATTGTTCCATCAGACAATATCAAAGCGTGCTGTTATATAGGAAATGGTATCAGGAGGTTGAAGAAAATACTCCTGATGTTTAAGGCTAAGAACACATGCACATCGAAGCATTTATAGAGGAGATAAGGATGTTGCTCTGCTAACGGTTCAGCTATCACCTGTCCTTTCCTGTCACTCTCCAGCACTCGAACCTCAAGACTGCAATTTATTGTGACGAGGATTTTTGGTGTGTGGTGGTCAAGGATGCAGAAAACTGCAGATATTCTGATCTATGGCTGTGAGAATCCTTCCTAGTCTTGAAATGCAAACTTAAAACACATCAGGCAATTTATAGAATGCTTTTTTGGAAATTGCACAAAATCAATAGCATTATGAAGCCCCAAATCAATACTGACATTTTCAAGGGGAAACAAATGAGGCATTTGAACCTTTTTAGGGTGCAATCCACTAACTGTCAATGCACAACCATTTTTCACAATGACCGACCAAAGCCACAATATATCTTGTGCAGGAACTCAACAAAATAAAGTATGGTGTAATAAAAAAAAGAATAAATATATGAATGTCTCAAAAATATTTATATTTTATATTTTGGTGCAATCATTTTACAACGCAAATTGGGCTTATTCATGAACAGTAGTTAAGTCACATCTTCACATGGATCTTTTGGTGGAAAAAAGTGGCAAATACCTTTTTTATAACAACTTGCTTCACATGTTCAGCTCTGTAAAGTGGAACCGCCAACGAGGTTCTGTTTGTGATTCTCAAAGACTGCTGTGACATTTTTAGCAATTGGGTAAAGAATTATCGATTTATATAAGATGTGTTTTTTCTTCCCTTCGTGTTCTCTGTCCCTTCCTAACATTCCCTAATTTGTAACAGTTAATAATAATCTATAGGTTTCCATAGAGGGTTTTTAACCTGATAATGTAACACAGATTTGGAACACAACGAGTTCCTGATAAGCAGAGGTCCACATCAGCTAGAGACTGAAAAGCATTCATATTGAATCTAGAACCATTTTATTTATCTTTATAGCTGTTTCTTTACACCTTTGATCATCTGCTCACAGCTTCTTTTTGAGCAGAAACTTACTGCACCATCGATCACACCATCGAAGAAACGCAGCAGGAAAAAAAATACAAAAAAATGGTTATGCCATCTCAAATTTAAAAAACTTTTTGTAAAATGATACTGTATTTTGTCTTGATTTGAAGCATCTAGATGCGTTCGTTTGCAATCAATGAAACTTTAATCACCTATTATTTTCATCCGAACTCAGAATAACAATGGGCTACACAAAAAGAGTTGCAGAAATATGTGGTCAGCAGAATTGGGACGGCCACTACTGGAACCATCGCCTCCTCCACTACAGATGGTTTGTAACTATGAACCAATACCTTCTGATTTGACTGCCATCCAGTCATTGTTATGTGTCAGGTCCTGTTATATTTGGATGGCTCCTTTCTCTACTTCTAGCTGTGCATGTACAGGCTTATGCACGCAAACTAGTGATTACTGTACCACCACATCACTGCAGCGCAATGCCAGCTGACTGACTTTCTGCCTCACTGCACATTTGCATCACATTACTTCTGCTATTCTAACTCTTCCAGTTCTGAACACCATCAATTATGCAAAAGAATAACAGAGCCATGGCTTTGAGATGTAACATAAAGGATGATTATGATTGTAAATAATTTAGACACCTGCGTGCCATGCTCCTTTTACCAGTGATACTAGCCCAGTGCAAGTAATGTACCGACAGGGCAGGTTCCCCCTCCTAATGTGCTGACAGCTCCCCGTATACTTTAAAGCCAGCAAAGTTGCTGCATTATTCAGCCGGTAGTCTCTTGTCACTGCTGAATTTCAGAATATACTTTTCCCCATCTATTCCTATTCATACTTTAGAGCCAGGAATATACATAAGGATCACTCCAAGATGGTTCATTCTTAAATGGAGATCAAATATAACGGTAGCCTTTTTGAACATCCATAGCAATTTGTCAAAACTACACCAACACCTTTCTTTGTTAAGAGGCAAAAAGTTAATCCCGTGCCAACATCACAAGATCCTCAAGTCTCCCCAGACTTGTGAAATGCAGCTGCAGTCACGTCACTGAAGCTAATGGGAAGCTTGCGTGTTACTGACCAGTTCTCAGATTTTTTTTATCCTGCGCTAAGGTCATCCTGTGTAGTTACAAAATTTTAATACAAGTTTTTCTCACGCTACCACAGAAAGTAAAAGTACTTAAAATTATTCCATCTCTTTAGAGGTTACAAAGTGAATAGATACATTTGCATGAACATTTCAAATTCATAAAAAGATTAATAGCATCAGAGTATCATCGCAGCATCTGTAACATCATGTTTTAAGCACTCAACGTAAAATTAGCTACCTCTCCTTTTGACAAGTGCAAGGTTTATTGAACGGTCCCCATGATGTGAGAATGTGTATTCTGCTCCTATTTTCATCCTAGAAAAGCTCAACAATTTCGATAAAAATCCTTGTAATGGAGCAAAAATTATAGTTCTGAGGTTGTTTTGTAGCAGATAACCAATCACATGCCATGTGGTTAAATATCCAGGAAATGTACAAACCAATGCATAGAATTAGAATTCTATGCTGGATCTTAAATACCACAATATGTTTCTCAGACAATTTAAGAAAATTACAAGCTCACCTCCTCACATTCTATTTCTGTATAAATATTGTACTATTAAAAAGATCAGATAATTCTAGAAATGCATTGGGGGGGGGGGGTACATTTGATAACATTTGTAATGGCTTTGTTGATTAATGATTCTAATTGGGAACTTTAAAACAAACTGGAAATCTGTTAAATGGTTTATACCCAAAAAGCTAACCTCTGATCTTTTTACAAATGCTCTCATCTTCTTTCGTTCCTTTAAACCATAGTGGATAAAACATTGCAGAATTATTGGCCTTTGTAAAGGAAATTATAGGTTTAATTGTTATACTATAGACCTATCAATAGAGCTAGGATTCTTTTAAATGGGCTAAACCCAAAATTAACATCTCTTTATATATATACCTCAACATTTTCTATTATTGCTTTATGCAAACTGTTATGCCTTGGGAGAGAAAGACAATTTTATCTGCACTTGAATAGATTTCAAAGTTTATTTTTGATTACCTCAATTAGAATTGAACCATTATACGAAAAAAAATTTAACTGCAAAAATATGGATAATACAGAGGTGGTAACTTTGGCTAATTCATACTGTAGGAAATTTAAAAAAAAGTGAAAGCATCATAGAAACACAAATGCATTTCCCTCCCATTCAACCATCAAAAAAAAAAAATATTCTCATCATCTAAACAATGCAATTTTCTAAAATGTCCACAATAAATAATTTTGCAGGATAATTTAAACATTCATTAAAGGCAATCTGTAATTGACATGGTATTTTTATATAAAAGGAACCAAATATTATTGTGAAATAAAGGAAGTACAATTTCCTCAAAAACTCCTATACTGTCCATGTGAAATTTGCATGTCCTGCTTAACACCAGCTCACAGGGAATTTTCATATTTTTTTATTGGCAATAAAATACAGATTGTAACATATTTCCTGTGAAATTTGAATCTTTCTTCTGACACAATTCAAGCCAAAGTCCAGGCAAAATTTTAGAAAATGTCATACGGAGATGGAAAATCTAAAATATACTGGTTTCTTTAAAATGTGTTGGCCTCTCTAAAAAATCCTATACAAGGAAGGTGTAACTTTGAAGTAGTATATAAAAAGTACGTAATAATATAGCATATTTCACAGCCCTTTCAATGCATTACAAAACTAATGAAGTACTTTCAAATGTAGTCGGTGTTGTAATGCCACAGCCAAGAAATTGTGAAGAGCAGGCTCCCACAAACACTGAATGTGTGATACAAGATAAACTGCTGAGTGACACTGAATAAGGGATGATCATTGGCAAAGGCATCAGGAATAACTTCCCTTTTCTTCCACAAAGAGAAGCTCTGGGATCTTTAACATTCAACTAAAATAAAATTAATCAGACGCTCAATTTATTTTCCCCACCCGAAATACGGTCCCTCAGTACTGCAATGAACTACCTACTACGGCACGGCAAACATTGAAATATTTACTGCTTTAGGCTTTGAAGAGGATCAAAATAAATAATATTCTCTATAACCTAAATTAAAATGACCGCAAACTTTATAAACAGGTCAGTGAAGGATAACCTGGATTCTGAATTCTGTAATTTTCCACCTAATATTTACAAATATACAAATAGTGAATCCAGCTTTGGTTGAAGCCTTTGTTGACAATTAAATAAATGTTTAATTCGTTGATAACTGGAACAGTCAGCAGTCAAATGTATGTATTATCATGCATATATGAACTGATTGTATATTCATGTCTGCAGAACATTGCTTCCATAGCAAAAGACTTATTCAAGCAGAAGCAATCATTATTTAAATCTGTAAATCACTGCACAAATTTCTGCAACTACGACTTTCCTAGATATAGTAGTTATTGGTTTTTTTTTAAAAAAATTCTTTAAATTAATAGCAAAGAGCTACTTTCATCTAAATTAATATCAGATATATCTGATCAAGACAATTTCCCAACATGTACAAGCATAATCTTACATGTAACAACGAGCAATAGATTCGGCAAAAATCCTTATTACTTGACCTTTTTCTCGTTTTTGTTTTTTGTTCAGTTCCAGTGGCGATTTAAAAAAAAGACATTTTTACTCTGTGTGTACCAAAATTGATTAGTAATCTACGTTCATATTTTGAATGCCATGTGGAACATTCTTCAAGCAATATTCTGCATGTTCGACATTTACTGCCAGTTTATCAGATGTGGAAAAATCTGAAGACAAGATTTTTACAATGGGACTTCTTTCCAGTGACCCTTTTCTCAGTTTTTATTTTTTTTTAAAACAGTTGAAATTAAAAACATTATGCCAGATAAATCCTCAGAATTTTCACTGGATGGATTTCCACTGAATATAATTTTTCTTAAGCAGTGATACAGCGTCCACATGTTTGCACATTATGGATACGCCAACACCACCACAGACGTTCCGGTTAAATGGAATATAAACTAACATTTGTAACAGACATGCAATTGACTTTAAGATTGAACAAAATTAATTAAATTGCTCAAAAAATTACATTATAGACTGAACTGTAAGCTAGACTGCTCACTCTGAATTGTGTTAAAATAATTCAGATCAAATTCGGTCAATCTTACTAGCTACCGGTAATCTTTTTACAGGTAATTTAAAGTTTTTAAGAAACACCATGTTATCATTTGGATATCTAAAGCAGCTAAGAAGTCAGAATAAGATCAATATCTGTATATATGATGAGGCATGGATTACAATATTAGATGCATTGTGTAACAACCTCAACAATAAACATGACCTAAAACATGAGCACAATTAAATTAATTCAAACATATTTCTTCTATTGACCTAGGGCATACAATGAACTCTTCAGCCGATTTTAAAATCAAGTGCAGTCAGTTGGTGTTAATGCTAATGAAGAGCAATGATTTAAGGGAGGTTTGGATCTAAGTATAATTGATTAAATAACCATTGTTGCATCAGTGCAATTCTGAAACTATTTTACATCGATGATGGCGATTAATAAACAAATCTACAATTTCACTGTGATAATGTATCCATATAGTCTAATAACATAATCCTTTCTATTGCTAGACAAAATTCAGCGGTGGCCCTCCTTACTTTGGGACAGAAGGTCGTGTGATCCACTCCAATGACCTGAGCACGTTATCCAGGTTGACTATTCGTTGCAGTCCTGACAGAACACTGTATTTTTGGAGATTATAACTTTCAAATGTGACCTTTAGTTAGTCAAGGTCACTTCTGCCCTCGTGGTTTCATGTGCAGGATCAAAAACCCATGTTTAAAGTGTGGCAGAGGGAGCTATCCTAGTGCTCTGCGCAATTTTTAATTCCCCCATCAAAACTAGATAAGATGGTCACCTGAAGTTTATTGCTGTTTGTACAGCCTTCCTGTACACAAATTGGTATTTCCCTACGACATTCGTCACATCATAATTAAAGGTTATTTACTGGTTGAGAAAGATGCAATTGAAATGCAAGTTCGTCCTTTCTTATGGCATCTATATATTGTGCCAAATGATCTGCCACGTACTGTGTGGTGTTTTGCTCTTTCACCAGAGTATCTACATGGGGTGATATTATGATCTGTCAGTGGTGTAACTTCACATGTGTGTGATCTTAGTCAGAGTGCACATTGGACTGATGCATCTGTCCATTGTCGAATTGCAATCGGTCATTGGTGCAGTTACAACCCTGTTATGTTGTAATCTACACGGTAGGCTGCCGTGGGTCACTTACACAATGTAGCGTTATGATCTATCGTAGATGCATCTACACAATATATTGTTCTGCTGCATCACCGGCGTACTTTCACAATGTGTGCTGCAATTTATCAAACCCATATTTGCACAATATAACGTTAAGATCCAACACCCTATGCATCGACATATTGGGAAAATATGCCCACTGCAATGGAACAGTACAGAAGGGTCCTGTATATACAATCTATAAATGCTCTATCTCCACAGGGTGACATGTTTTCTTTTGTTGCGACTAGCTTAACCCATAAGCATATGGTGGGCTGAAATGGTTCTGACTTCCAGCTGCCATCACCTCCACTGCACTAAGTCCAGCTCCTCGCACAGCACCAGAACAAGTACTTCAAGTACTCCAGCTTATTAATCCTCTGAGGGCTCAAGGACTTTTCAAGCCTCTGTGAAGAAAATGTGGTTTGTATCGTCTGTCTGTTAATAAAAGAATGTGATAAAGACAAAGCACAGAGCACACAAAAGGTGAGTAGTTTTGGATTGAAAAGGAACATTTGGAGCTTTGGCCTTTACTAGATGTGGGGCAAAGAAAAACCCCACAAAAAAAATAAAATCCTATTGCTCCTCTGACCCAGTTAGAGATCTTCATGGATATTAAGCAACCGCTTATATGAATAAAATCTCCAGCTGCTACCATTTATGAACTGGAGTGGACAAAGGGGGAAACTAAAGGCTAAAGGGGTAGGTTATTCAAATAGACTTTACTGATGGCAAGTCAACGGCTAAGTCCCCAGTAACCAGCTCAGTCTTTCCTGCCTTTCCCATGGTATTTTCCGCCCTAAAAAAGCAAACTAATTCCTTCTTTCATTGTTTCTCAGGCCTCGTCAGCACATGATTGAACAGGGAGGGGGCTGCCTAATACCCGAGGTAAACCTGAGAATGTGTTGACATCTTAGGAAAACAAGAGCTAGCTTTTCTCTGAAGTCTGATCCACTTTTCCCACCCCCCTCTACATACACACAAACTGGCCTCCTTCTCTCACAATCTCTTCAAAACTGCTGATGAGGAGGCCTTGGGACAGTTTGAGGTCCTGCTTAAGATCCATTCATCTCATTAGTTTTAAGCCGATTAATAAGAATGGCCAGTTTGCCCCCTGGATATTTAAGTGAAGAAGTTAGCTGAAAGATCTTAACAGAAGGGTTTTGTACTCAGGACAATGATAAGGTGCCTTTCTAAATCCTTCATTGCTCTTCTTAGGATTGTAAATTTGCAACCAAATGAATTGGATTGGTCAAATTGTGTTCTTTGTGCAATCGATTTAATTTGTCATACATACTGAAAGAAGGAGAAAAAAAAATCTTTGATTATTGATTGCAATAGGAACGCTGCACACGTTTGTAGAATTCCGCTTCTGAAATCTGGTTCCACTTCTGTGTAAACTGGTTCTACTAAAGTCAGAGTACAACCTGCATATGCTACTTCCTAATGCATTTAGCATATACAACAGATAACTAATTCTTCCTCCAGAATATGTTTGTATCGTATCGTTCAACTTTGAATAGTAATTGTACACAATGCAGAAACCTTCGTAGCCGCATAAACAGATAGTCTGCTAATATTTTTCTCCTACGAATAATCATAACATTTTTTCTTTAAACTTGGGGAGGTTAGACTAAAATGATTCAAGGATTAAAAGCCGAAAGATACGAGATCTTTGGGGCCACTGGAGATGCACACTCCTGAGAAATGCCAGGCACAAGACTCGATAGAGGTGTGAAAATGGGTGCCTAACCACAACATCTCGAATAATTAATATTGCGGCGTAAAGCTATTGGATACTGAGAACCTGCAATATGATTGCAGTTATAGGCACAGTAAGGGTCACAGATATCTACAATGTCTCTCTGTTTTAGAAATGATCAAACAAATTTCAGTGCAAAAAAAACCATTTCATCAGTACAAAAAATTGCATTTATATACCTGGATATGAAGCTGCATTAATGAAGTAATGCTACACTAAAACCTGTAATTTTATAATATATTACAATACCAAAGCAATAACGACTCTTTCCAAAGTATGTAAACAATGCAAAAACATGTAATATGTCTCACAAGGTGCAGATTAAAAAATTAAAAACTGGAATACATTCATGGTGCTGTGTATAAATTTAAAATGGCCGCGGCACTTTCTAATTTGCACTATAGGGAGATAGAGATTTTTTCCATTGTCTTCCTCGCTGTCATAGGGTATTGTGGTGCAGGAAGGGAGGAGGGTTTAATTCATCTGCAATAAATTAACATCTAAAGATTTGCAATCATCCACCTTTTTCATAATGGAAGAAGCTCAGAGAAACTGCAGCACCTCTGGCACCTTTTGCAATCTTAAAGACATTTACATGCACGGGCCCCTAATGGTTGTGCAATGGATTTTCAATTAACAGCTTGGGTTTACTAAAAAATAACCCATTTTTATTCAAATACATAGGTTCTTTAACAAACAGAAGCCAATCGTCAAATGTCTGCCTAATATTCACACGGGAAATAGCATAACAATCCCCTCTCCTACGCCTACCATCTAAAACCCTCGCCGATTGTCGCCGCATCTCTGAAATAAGTCGAGCAGAATACATTATTCTATACATTTCTCTAAGATTTTTCTTTTGTGAGCCGAGTACCTGTCACCCTTTCTGTTATAGAGGTGGATAGGTAGTGAATCCTAACTCTTATTTTAACGTAACCCACTAAACATGCTGTACCCCATCTGATTCCAATGTTTCTAACCCAAGATCAGCAAATTAGCTGCAAACTGGAGACCAGGCCCAAGATTCTACCACGTTGTGCAGCTATCCAGTAAACGCACTGGGGAATTTACACTGCCAAAGCTTTCACAGCTGAATAACTACAACGGTGCTGAATTATTTTCAGGAAATATTAAGCTATCTCCTGCTATAAAAAAAAAAATCACGATGTGCACCAGCTACTGATGCCTGCTTGAGACTTTTCAAACTCAGAGGGTAAAGCTTATATTGCAAACCATGATTGGCGCAAATCCCTCTGCAGCCTTCACACTCTTCCGCATGTTGCGATTCAGCTGTAATTCACATCAAATACAAATCTGCAGCTGCAGCATAAGTGAGGCATTAGGACTTACGAAGTAAAATATCCAAGATCAATCAGAATTAGATGTGACCTATTTATTTCAAACATATGAACTCCAAATCATGTTAGCTCATGTTGCAACAGATGTGTCACAGATATGATCAAACTAAACCTGTTCACCCTTAGGTACAATTGGCAATTCTATTGCTGGTTCAATATTTGCAAATACATAAATTAAAGAGCTAACTGACACCATGGATTCACGTACATTGGTAAACGTATTCCTTTCAATTAACAAAATTTAAATTTTCTCACTTATGGAGAAAACAACAGAAAAACTCAGTTCCTTAAGGCAAAATAGCCGGTGCAACCGAATAAAATCGAAAGACGGGATGAATCGGGAAACTGGGATTCTGCAACGACAAGTTTAGGTTTTAAGTACACGATGGAAGGGAGGATTATTGAGTCCAAAAACATACCGTTTCAAAATCCATAATTGAAATAGGTTTGTGTAAGGTACTATGCAATTGGTTTTTAATTCTGAGGAAGTAGGCGGGAGAAAATACATGCAGGACATTTTCTGCAGGAGTAAAAAAAAATGAAAAGAAAGCTTTGCAGGAATAAACTATGACATTTTACTGTTTGCTGCAAAAGTTGGCAATGAAGACAAATTATAGCTTTTATTATGATCATAGCAAAACTTCTAAATTTTACTGGTACCACTTTCTAGAGGCAGAGTTTGTTTGTACAGGAAACAACTCGCATCAAGTTAAAAAAAGCACAGCAAGCAAGCTCAGCAAGGCAAGTTTAAAGATGCTTGAATAAATATTTTAAAACAAAGTAATTACTGCATAGCAAACAATCAAAAGATTAGTCAATACACCGGGATATATTCAGTATTGAACAGCCACATGTCAACACTATTTTGAACAACCGAGGTGTGCAATAAGGAATTCTACATAGTTACAGTACCACTAAATATATTTGCTCTGAATCAAATATATTGAGCAAAAGATGAAGCGGATTTGTTTCTAATCCTGTAACAAAAGAAGCATCATGCTTCCGTGTATTCATGATGTTGGAAATATCAATAGCTATTCCCTCAGTTTTCTTTTAAATTAACAAAACATTTATTTATTAAAATAGAGATGCCAAAAGGAAAGAGCATGGCCCGCTGCATAAAACACCGCAAACAATCACTCTGTACTCGTCATCTTGCTGTGTAAAGCTACCATCTCCTATGGACTTCTAGAGGGTTCGTCTTGACATTACAACAAACATGGGATAACACGGCCAATTTTTCCGATGCACCCAAATTAAATTGACAATTTGCAGGAAACTGTCTTTTCATCTATTAAATAAATGCTCATTAGCAAGCTTATTCAAAGCTGAAAGATAAGGAAATAGCTATAAAATCACTTGCTTGTTCACATGCCCTTGAATTGTTATCCAATAGATTTGTGACTATCCAGTTCCAAATCCAACAAGGCCCTTGTATTCTGTGTCTTTTCAATTGCAGTATCTGTTCAGCTAGCTCTCAAGTACCAACTCTCATGAGATCGATCATATACAGCTTCAATAGAACAATTAACTGAAACAAATCATACTTTGAAGCCCACCAAATTGGAATGAGCTGCAAAAACTTCCATAGTATAGGATATTATTAAATTGGTAGCAAGCAAGCCTCAGTACTCCATCGAATCAGCAGCAGAATTGGCCGTAGAACATGACATCCTGATTGAACACTTTATTTACATTTAAATCTCCTCACCAGACCACGGCAAATGCCATGCAAAATAATGTTACTACACCCCACTTCAATTTAATGGAAATGCACCAATAATATAATTCACCTTTCTAAAGAAAATGAGTAAAAGGTACATCACAAAAGTATTCCCATTTATGCCAATGAAAACTAACTGATGATACTTTAAATTTAGCCAAACCTTTCTAACCAGGCTGAATATAGCAAATAACCAGGCTACATGTTTAGAACCCCGTTAATAAAATAAAAAGGGGAAATGTTAAACAAGACATTTAGCTCCCCCATTTATAAATCCCGACTTTGTGAAAGGTTCTATAATTCTGTACAGGTTTGCGGGTTTTACTTTCCTTCAAATCAAGTATTTACAAATTCCAATGCATTGCCTTTTTTAATTCCCACTCTCACTGCCTTGCCTTGTATTATTTTTCTGCCGATTCTCAGCTTTTAACACACACACATACACACACAGGCTCTGGTGTCAGTTATAGAGCACAGGCCCAACGAAGAACAGCAGCAGCTTTTAATTTGGTGATTCCACAGCGGTCAAAGCTCCGAGACACAGTCAATATTTACCAGACTTTGATGGTGCCATTTTATAGCTCTCTCCAAGTGGAACAACAGCAGGGAGCCAAGTCGAGGCCAGGGCTTCAAGAAATATCAGGGTTAACGGCATTAAGCCACAAAAGAACAAAATGTAAAAGAAAATACTATCTCAGACAACAACATTCTGAAATACCGTTGCCCTCCTCCCATCATCTCCTAGAGTAGAAATTCAATCTCTACAAACAATAGAGCACCGGGAAAAGATACCAGTGTTGAAATACATGATCAGTTTCCGACAAGTCAGCAAATGTATGTGATTCTTACACTATAAAACTAAAGCAATTTCTCTGCTTTCTCTGATAAATCTGGAGTATTTTATCAGGTATAAGAACAAATGAAGATTTTAAATCACATTGGTTATAGGGAGGTAAATCTACCATAAAAAGACCAAAATTTCTGATGAGTTATATACTCATACAACAGTTGAAACCTAGTGGGATATTTAGAAAGAGAAAAAGTTGTTACATTAATATAATGTTGATAAAAATAGTTCTAAAATAATGAAAAAATACAAAATGAGAACACTGTCACAGATCAAGAGGCAAAGGACGATTGTCTTGAACTTCAGACTGTTGGCCCTGTTTGTGCAGAACTTCATGCCTGAAAGTCCAGAGAGGAACACAACTGCAACTATTTCCTTACAAATAACATCATTCTGTAAATGTAATTAATTATTTCTAGTAGCAATTCACCCTCTCACCAATTACCCAAATTCCACATCAATGCCCCATGGGATGAAGTTATTCACCCTGGAGGGAAACCCAGGAAATTAGGTCAAATTGATCAAAGGTGCATCTTTCCTGGAACATTGCTACTTCGTTAGGGATCATTCTGGTGAGAGACCAAGGCCAATTTGAAGAATCTAACCCGAGCAGGTTTTGTTCATTTTCTTTAACTTACGTAGGTCCTTTATTAGCTCGTCACTAACTCCCACACATCAACGCTACCACCAAGTCCATGATTTCTGTGCAACAGATCAAATTCTGACCATTGTCACCCAACTGAAAACTTCAATATCCACATTAATTTAAATTGTTTCAAGAGCACTGTGCATATAATATCAAGCAAAGGGATTTCATGCAGCAAAATTGGTGTCTTTAATATATTTTATATGTATATATATGTATATGTATATGTATATATATATATATACACACACATATATACATATTAAATATATTAAAGACACCAATTTTGCTGCATATATTACATATATATATGTATATATATGTATATATATGTACATATACACATGCATATACACATGCATATACACATGCACATACACATGCACATACACATATAAGCCTGCTTTCCATGTCCTCCTATTTTAAATTGTCATCGATTTCAGGTAAATATTTCAAATCCAAGGAGAGCCAAATAATCTAATTTATCTATAAAGTGTGAAGTGTTGTCTGTGGTTACAAATGCCTTGCCACCAGTTTCAGCGACTAGATGCAGCGGTCAGTAAGTGACTGTCAATTAAAGGCACAAGTTTAGTTTGTGTGGGGTAAAACTTGTCTCACGAAGACAAATCCACCTCACTTTCACATACATGAATGAATGTTTTGCTTTGTTTGCAATGCTCTCAAACTGCTTTTTGACAGCTTCAATAAATATGAATGGCACGACATGTATGGGAATTCTGTGCCCACATTACAATGCAAAGACTGGTAATTTGAATTCCCTTTTCACATATTTCTTCCTCTCCTCTCGATTTTCTTTACCTCTCCCATTTCTCAGAGAATGAAAAAAAATATACAGTTTTTTCACAGAATGATTGTGTTGCCCTTAGCCTATTTTAAAACTTTTACTATCTAATCTTGAACCAACAAAATACAGTATTAACTCATTCTCTGAATGTCTTTCTTGAAGTTTACGACCTTTTCAATTATGTCTGCACACTACTAAGTCCTTTCCAAAAATATACCACATCGTTGAGTATAATAAATGTTCACATCAGGTGGAGTTTTAACAGCCTTATGTTGACATTACAATTTTCACGAATCATTCAATCTGAGATGCTTTTTCCACAATCTGGCAATGAAAAAGAAAATTTGGCAAAATATAAACTTGCAGATTCTATAATAAATTGCAACAAAATTGATAGTGACAACAATAGCTGCTCATTTAAAGTTGTCCACTACTACCTACACTTTTACTATTCTAGCAAGTCACATCTTTGACTCTCATTTCATTATGTAGCCATAAACAAACACAAATGGTAAATTGTTAAACACCAGCATTTTAAAAGCAATATTCTTCCAAGAAAATGTGTAATCAGTATGATAAATATATTACCAACACAGAACGTAGCAGTGTAAACTAAAGAAAGAACAGTTGCTTTCTCAGGTTTTATAGTTGAAACGGAATAATTCAAGCTTTGTTTATTGAGTTTAGTTTATTGTCACCTGTACCGAGGTACAGTGAAAAGTTTTTGTTGCGTGGTAACCAGTCAGTGGAAAGACAATACATGATTACAATTGATCTATTTATTGTGTACAGATACATGATACCGAGAATAATGTGAATGCTTAGTGCAAGACAAAGTCCAGAAAAGTCCGATCAAAGATAGTGCGAGGATCGCCAATGAGGTAGATAGAAGCTCTGGATTGCTCTCTAGTTGTTAGGAGGATGGTTCAGTTGCCTGATAACAGCTGGGAAAAGACTGCCCCCCCTGCCCCCCCAATCTGGGAGGTGTGCGTTTGTTTTCACACTGCTATATTTCTTGCACGATGGGAGAGGAAAGTAGAGAGAGAGGCCGGGGTGTGATTATGCTGGTGGCCTTGCCGAGGCAGTGTGAGGTGCAATTGGAGATTGCAGTCAATTGAAGTGAGGTTAGTTTGCGTGATGGTCTGGGCTGCATACACAATTCTCTGTAAATATTATTACCCGAGTTAGGATTTCACTCCAATTCCAAGTTACAGAATTAGTTTTTACACAGGTGCAATACGAGTTACTCAAAATCTACAAGATAATGTCACAGTGTATGTGCACTCTGATTAACACACTAGAAATGAGGAATAAATGAAACCATCTGCATGAGGAGCTGTAACCTCCCTTTCAGTCCTCACCCAACCATTCTCCTGCACTTAATCAGAAATTAGTTATCGGTTCAAAAATCACAAATACAATGCAACAGCTAAACTGCTCACAATCTATCAAGAGCTAATTCCAGCTTGTGCAAATAGGAGTCAGCTCTGCTTTTTCCTGTTCTGTGGAGCTAAATAAGACTCTCCATTTTGAAAATAGCCACGTACAGTTACCTCAGTCAGATCTGAACACGAGTGCACCTCAAAGGTCATTCTGTGCAACTACTCTACGTCTGCTATGCCAAAATGCAGCTGAAAACAAGGGCAGTAGCTCCATCCTTCTTTCACATAGATCATATACAGGGCCCTCCAAAATGTTTGGGACAAAGACCCATTAATTATTTATTTGCCTCTGTGCTCCAGTTGCGATTTGTAATAGAAAAAAAATCACGTGGTTAAAGTGCACATTGTCAGATTTTATTAAAGGCCATTTTTTTTTATACATCAACACCTTGGCTTTCCTTCAGTCTTTCCATCACCTTTGGAAACTTTTATTGCTGTTTATCAACATGAGGACCAAAGTTGTGCCAATGAAAGTCAAAGAGGCCATTATGAGATTGAGAAACAAGAATAAAAGTGTTAAGAGACATCAGCCAAACCTTAGGCTTACCAAAATCAACTGTTTGGAATATCATTAAGAAGAAAGAGAGCACTGGTGAGTTTACTAATCGCAAAGGGACTGGCAGGCCAAGGAAGACCTCCACAGCTGATGACAGAAGAATTCTCTCTATAATAAAGAAAAATCCCCAAACACCTGTCCGATAGATCAGAAACATTCTTCAGGAGTCAGGTGTGGATTTGTCAATGACCACTGTCCGCAGAAGACTTCATGAACAGAAATACAGAGGCTACACTGCAAGATGCAAACCACTGGTTAGCTGCAAAAATAGGATGACCAGGTTACAGTTTGCCAATAAGTACTTAAAAGAGCAACCACAGTTCTGGAAAAAGGTCTTGTGGACAGATGAGATAAAAATTAACATATCAGAGTGATGGCGAGCAAAGTATGGAGGAGAGAAGGAACTGCCCAAGATCCAAAGCATACCACCTCATCTGTGAAACATGGTGGTGGGGGTGTTATGGCCTGGGCATGTATGGCTGTTGAGGGACCAGGCACACTTATCTTCATTGATTATACAACTGTGGATGGTAGTAGCATAATGAATTCTGAAGTGTACAGACACATCCTATCTGCTCAAGTTCAAACAAATGCCTCGAAACTCAATGGCCGGCGGTTCATTCTGCAGCAAGACAGTGATCCCAAACATATCTCTAAAGGAACAAAGGAGTTTTTCAAAGCTTAAAAATAATCAATTCTTGAGTGGCCAAGTCAATCACCCAATCTGAATCCAATTGAGCGTGCCTTTTATATGCTGAAGAGAAAACTGAAGGGGACTAGCCCCTAAAACAAGCATAAGCTAAAGATGGCTGCAATACAAGCCTGGCAGAGAATCACCAGAGAAGACACCCAGCAACTGGTGATGTCCATGAATCGCAGACTTCAAGCAGTCGTTGCATGCAAAGGATATGCAACACAATACTAAACATGACTACTTTCATTTACATGACACTGCTGTGTCCCAAATGTTATGGTGCCCTGAAATGGGGGGACTATGTAAAAACACTGCTGTAACTTCTACATGTTGAAACCACAATGTATACAAATTGCCTTTATTAAAATCTTACAATGTGCACTTTAACCACATGTGATTTTTTTCTTTTACAAATCTCAAATTGTGGAGTACAGAGGCAAATAAATAAATGATGGGTCTTTGTCCCAAACATTTTGGAGGGCACTGGACATAAAGAAATATTATTTCCTGAAACAAAATTCTCTATTTTTCTGGTATAAAAAGACAATATTCAATATTTCACCAGTTTATTCGAGTAAAACGTACCACATTTATAAGCCACCCCAGACTCCAACCCTTTGTCCTTTCTTCGTGCCATCAGCAAGAAACCCTCCAGCCTCCCCCAGAACTAGACCTGCGGAGATGTAGAACTAAGCTGCTGTGCCGTTGCAAGCGGCAGCCTTTTCTACAAGGCACAGCACTGATTGTGAGAAGATACCCGTTTGCTTGGAAGGAGGAAGTGCGGTGCCTATTGGTTAAAGGATTCCAATGACATATACTCAAAACTTTATGAAAGTGACAAACTGCTGTTTATATCATGACTTCAGTGAATTAATCATGTATAAACTCACCCCGCTGAAAACAATGCATGACACTTTCAGACTGATTTCTTCCATTTTCTTATACAATGCTTGGAAATGTCTTATTTCTCAGAAGCAATTTTTTTTTTGCGCGAGTGCTCAACTAAACCAAGAGTTGTGCAATTGTTTGTGCTCGTATACAAAATGAACAAACTTGAAGAGTTCGCAAACATTGCCTGGGGTTTTAATTACTTAGCAGGTAGTTTATCTCTGAGATCACCACTTCAACAACAGGCAAAGGTGGCATTGGTTACTCTGCACACTTCCTACTACTTCACCAATGTGCGGAGGCCGTTCCTGTGTGAATTACGACTCTCAAGAACCCTCCACAGTACTTTTTAACAAAACGTCACACACAGTAAATAAAAAGGAGTAAACAAACTCAAGACTAGTAAAGGGAAGCAGCCAGGAAAGAGCTGCGGAACAAATCTCTGCACGTGGAAAAGACTGATGGATGAAGAACTTTTTTTCACAAATAAGCACTGATATTTCCTTCATCGCTGGTCTTCTCATCATAAACAAGTCATTGGTAGAACACATACTTTGTCATGTTTTTTCCCCCAAAATGACAAGTCTAACAAAAGTGACAGCCCTATGTGTAATTAGTTTTCATTGTTCCCCTGACAGTCATTGCTCAGAGCAGACCCTTGTCTTTTCTGTAGTAAGTATTATGGAAAATTCTCCATTGACAAGTATTTAATTACTGCACAGCCCTAAAAGGCGTGCTGACAGGCCATCATGGGTGCCAAGGAAAGACGGACTGTCACAATGGATTCAGAAACAGGAAGACTGGACAAGAAAGCTGTTTCCATTTTTCACAAAAGTCACATTCAATAAGAGCATTTTGCGTTTATGCAGTTACTATGAAGTACACAATTCCTTAAATATAATTTCTGGAATAACAGTGAAAAATGAGATTCGGTGGTGGCAAAAGGTAGGTTTTACGGATATGGAAAGGCAAATAAATGTATGTGCATTATTGAGGCCCAAGCAGTGGAAGGAACAGCAAAGAATTATGTAGTGAAGGGAGAGCAGATGGATAAGAAACCAAAATAACAAGAACAAGAGATCAAAGAGAGGGCAACATTGCTGGAGGAGGTTCAGAGGTAGATAAGAATAATGTCACACCATCATTAACAAAACAATACATTGCTTTTAAATTTGGTTTGGACTATGGCAGTTCTGTGAAGAGGGTGTAATTATAACCGTACTGATTCTAAAGGTAATTGCGAAAAATAAAAGCACAGATATTTAGGATGCATCAGCATCATACATAGCCTTTTGAAGAAAGGGGATTTGGAGAAAGAACAACAGTTCGCAAGACACAAATATCAGGAGGGTTTAAAAAAAAAGAGCTACATATCATACCAAAAATGTTGATAAGTAAGAAAGCATCCACGTGTCAGAGGAATCGTTCTTCTGTCAGTTTCCCTGCCACCTAATTAGAACGCAGGATTTATTTGAATCATCAAGCAACTGGATGCATTTGTGTGTGATAGCCAAAGTGGCATGGGACTATCAGAACCTACTGTGCAAGTAACTGGAGTATACAATCAACGGCTGTTACTGGTATTCCTCGCTCTCATGTATTCATTTATTTTCTTAGTAAACCAATTTACCACTGGCCTGAATAATTGTAGTTTTTGTTTTTTTAAAGCATTCGCACTAACTGTAACTGTTTTGTTGAAGAAACCGCAATTATTATTAGCAATGACAGGCAGAAAACAAAATACTTAACACTGCCTTGATGTTAAACATTCAGGCAAAAGATATTGCACATCAGGCAAAGGGATTAATTCTAGAATAAGACCAAAAAATGAAAAGCCTGATACTTACATGTGCTTTGTTTTTTTATGAAACTAGATGCACATAGTTAGGATAAACATAGCTGATTATTCTATGTCTCATCTGTGGAGATTATCAAGATGCTCCTATTATTCTTAAGAATGCCATTTCATACTGCGATTACATTGCACAGATTACATTGAACATTCATTTAAGAAATCTGCATAGATGTAGAAATGTTATTTGATACGATTACGACAAACTACATGTAATGGATTTTTAAATCGTTAAAATTATTTTCCTAAGTCTTTCTTTCATTGCATTCATTTCTATTAAGACTCTGCCATTCCTGTTACTTTGTGTAAAGTAACTTATTTATTTTTCCTTACAGGGAAGCACACAATGGTGCTTCAACACAATTATATTTTGTTCATCCGATTTCATATTATATCATATTATATATATATATAAAGATAAATCAGTAACTGTTGGCTCTTGGCTTCCTGGTACACAAATATTTCACTGTGGAAATAACATGGAAACAAGCCTTTTTTCATAGGTCTGCCGCAACTATCAGGCACTCATGAATGCCAACTCATCTTATCTCCCCAAATGTTAAATATGTTATTTATCAGTACTATGTTTACAGGCCTGTTATGGCTGCTGAAAGCAAGAATTTCATTGTTCCGTTGTTGGTACATATGACAATAAACACTCTTAGCTCTTGAACGCATCCCCTCCCTCTCAATTTTGACAACTGACCCATCAAACAGCATGTCTTTGGGACGTGGGAGGAAACGAGAGAACTTGCAAGAAACCCACGTGATCACAGTGATAACATGCAAACTCCTCAAAGATGATACGGAGGGCCAGGATTGAAATCAGGTCGCTGGAGCGGTGAGGCAGTGGCTCTGCTAACTGTGACACTGCGCTGGCTCAAAGATTGTAACCATTAAAACTGCAGTATTTTGTGTACATCCCACAGTGAGCACATACCAAAACACATTAATTTGTAATTGCATCAAAGATTGACACCAAAAGCTGGAGTGACAGTGGGACAGGCAGCATCTGGGGAGAGAAGGAATGGGTGACATGAGAAGGACCGGGTAGAGGCCCTTGTTCAGCCAATTGCATCATTATATTAGAAATTATATTCAAGTTGGATTTAAGTTTAAGTACCTAATAGATATGCACAATGATTTGCAGATAGAATTTGCATGGGTCAATTTGCTAAAATTATTTTTAAAAAAGAGATAAAATGTCTTACACATTTCCCAGGTTTCTGGAGCAAGTATTTATATTTTAAAATCAACTTTGTGCAATAACAACTATATATGTGTGCTCCTCTGTGTTGGTGAATGGATTTCCTGATTCTATCTTTTCCCTCTCCCGATTTTCTTTAATCTGTCACACAGTAAGCCCTGGCTGGACTCCTTAAAGACTAATTACACTCATTCATTTACACTGCACAGCATGGCATTGTTAGATTACCAGATCCACAGCAACAGGATGGTAGAAAAATATCATCTTTAGCTGCACCTCACCAACCAAGATGCTGCATCTGGGTGGGTCGGAATGCAACCGGTCATTAAAATATTTTCAGATTTAAATGAGAGAGATTTTTCTCTCTTTTTAAGGAGAAGGGTAATTAACCTCTAATAAGTTGCTTGTCAATGCCTTGTCTCTGGAAGTGGCAGCCTGTGAAACCCTTACTAGGACTTGTTTTCTCTCTGCTCATATAAAGGGACCCCATTGAATGAACGGGTTTCCTCCTGAAAACAGTCACTGGATACAGCAAAGCCATTAACTTTAACTAAGAGCCACACACTAAACTACAAAACCCCTTTCTGTTGAATTTTACAACCAGAAACAGAACACATTTATGAGCAACATCAGTTCCCCATTCTACCCCCTCTGCCCCCACAATCCCAAACTCCTGGAAGTGCTGAAACAGTAACTCAAACTTCCCCTTGCCAAATAAAATGCAACCTCCTGCCCGCCAACTTAATAATCAGCATTAACCCTGTTGGCCTCCCTTCCACCATTAAATCTCCAGGCTGGCAATGTGCATTTTCTTGTTTCTTTTAGTTATCAATGTATTCATTTTTCAATAAATATTTCAAAAAGATTCTTCTTCAGAAAAAGATAAATTGAAAAGATAAGGGTTGTAATGGTAAAAATGATTTTTAAGAGAGTGCTAAAGGAAAATGTTTTTCAAAAATGTCTTTAATTGCAAAGACATCTTGAAAACAGAAGTGTTATTAAGTGTAATCTGTTTATGCTGTAAATAAAAATGCTGACAATAAATGTGATCATTTTCGCTTATGCTCTCAAGATATCTGTTTTTTTTTAATCTACTGATTTGAGGATTTTATAAATACAGCAAAGGAACACATTATAGGAAGCTCACATATGTTTTATTAAAAAATGCTTTCTCCAAAACTTTGGCTCAATTGCAAACAGAGCTACAGTAATAAAAATGGAAAATTAAGATGCATTACAAGAACAATGGATATAGCTGAGGATTTCAAACTATGCAGCCAGAATCATTGCAGGCATGTCAGGGTATATCCATGGAAGTGTCATACCTTGCAACAATACAAATTTTACACACTGTTGCTTCTACTTTATCTTTAAATTTACCAGCAGTCAACAAGTAAGATAAATTAATGTATTAATCTCGCAACTCTGAGAACTTACGAGTCCGACTCAAGATAATTGTAACCTCTTTTCTACTGCTTCAACATTGTTCAGAATTATAAAGACTGAAAGCGACTGAAGGCCATGGATTTTATGTCTTATAATCTATCAGCACAATGCAATATTGTATACTATATAAATAGCTTCAAACAGGGCTCCACATGGTGACTTTATTATAAGATACTGTACTCGAAATGCCACAAGGTAAAAGGCCAACTCGTAAAAGATGTAGCGCATTAGGCCACTGCAGGAGTCATTTTCTTTGATAAAACATTGTTAAAACCTACGAGTATATCAAGTAACTGCAGCAAGTGCAACTAATGTTTGCTGAATTGAATTTCTATATTATTCTTAATTCATCATATCGAGACCCACAAAAGAGATAGCAGCCCCCCCCCCCATCCATATCGTCCTGGTTAAGGACAATCTCCCAATAGTTTAAAATCCAACTTATGTTGGAATCAGATTTTTCATAGCAATATAGTAATTGCAAAATAAAACATGCCCTGTGACCTAAATCCATTTGTTCATCTCAGCTCAAACTGGGACATTACCTCTGCGCTTGGAAAAAGATACACAAGACAAGAGGGAATATTGGATAGAACATACCAAGTGGGATACAGATAGACAAAATGACAGACACACAAATATATAAAGAATGAGACAGTATTAACAAAATGTAACAAAGTATACAAATCATAATGAAAATTCCAAAAAATACACACAAGTTAAGTCATATAATAGGGCAGTAAAGACAGCTCTCCAGAAGACAAATGCAAATCACTGATACATGGAAACGGGTAAATTAACAGATCACAATATAAAAATGACGCAGAGTGCACAGTTACCGAAATAGATTTAAATATTATTTGTGAATAACTGGGTGATAAAGAATTATACACACACATAAAAACCAAAGAGGGGATAGAAATTAAACAAAATGACAGAATCAACCAAAATGAAGCTCATTCAATACACCAAACTAAACCACTAATTGCATGTTTAAATTACTGTGTGCAACTTTGAATGAAACAATAAAACAATCTTTTTATGTGCATCCACACTAGAGCTTTTCTAAATTGATTTTTTTTTCCCTCAAGGAAAACTAATGAATGCGGGGGAAGAGTCATTGTACAAGTTTAAAATTGAATCTGGGCATCTTTTATTTGTTTCCAATTTAAAAAAAATGAAGAATATGCATATTTCATCTTTGCAACTCAAATACAAATTGAGCTCGACTATTTTAATCAACTCCTCCAGTTTAAATTCCATTTTGGAGGACCAAGAAACCAAGAACCAAGACCACAATTAATCATGCAAATCTCTGGGAAAAAATGTTTGGGGAGGAAAGGATAGTATAATTGGTGACGACAAATGGTGGCAGGGCTGGGAAGGAACTGTTTAAAATTACTTGCGGCACAGCAGAGGTCTGAGTGACCCCTGAAATAGGAATGCCTCAATTCAACCCTCTTGCTGCGAGTTATCAGAAACTTACTTTCACCTTAATCCACTAATACTTCACCAATGTTTTGATTACATAATGACCTATCTTTTCTGGGTTGTTTTTACAAATGAAAACTTTCGGTCTCTAATCAATTCGCGAAGAGGTGTGTGTACATGGATGGGGTGGGGTGTACACAAGATGCAGCCGAGTGTTGGGAGTCTAAATGTTGCGATATTTTTTTACGCTAAAAGAGTATTATCTATGTTTGATCGCGTTAATAAGTAAGACGAGCATCCGTGCTATAATTGTCACATATAGAATGGACTATATCCAGGCAAAGGGCACTTAGAAAAAAATATATGGGAATCGTTCCGGTTGTAAGAAAATGTGATGGCACAGATCAGACAGTAACACGTGAAGAGGTTTCACTGGCAGGCAGTGTGTGTATCCGGTGCTGGCAACCTGGGCCCAACCTCAAACTGACGGCTGAAGTTTCACTCAAACTTTAGCGCCTCTCTCTCGCCGCTCACAAGAACAAGAGGCGCCGCCTGCACAACTCAAGCATTCACATTTGCACGCTTGCATTAATCGGTTCAAGATGACACCGCTCTCGCTCCGAATTTAATTTCCCCCCACCGCGGCACATCTTTATAAAGAAATGCACGTTAAAAAAAAAAACACACCCTACTGGCGGTCAACTTTGCCATCCAGGCACCTCCTTTATATATGGTATCAATTGGGGAGTTGCCTGGCGGGGAAGCTGGCGGCGGGCGGGTAGATTCATTTGCAGCGCTTGATCATAAGAGTCTCGGACGCCGTTTTAAGTGCAGGCGGGGAAGGCGGCGACTTGTTGGAATGGAAGCACTCGAGTTGGGAACTCCACTGACGGCAGCTTTGGACTGGACGCGGGCAGAGCAGTCAAACCACCCCACGTCTGATCCGCAACTTTTACACAGAGCCCAGGCTCTCATTGTCATTCAACGCACTAACTCCAGTCCATGTGCCTGTCACCACAGCGATAAGAAGCACCTGAATACGCTCTCCCGCCTGCCTCGGGAATTACACGGAAAGGGACCAGTCACACTAGTTTTAACACCACGATTTATCAAGCCCCACCAGCCCCCCCCTTTCCCTCCCTACATAGCATGTATTTGTGTTCACTGGATAGCACCATCCCCACAGGGTTTATCAGAAGGTAACACAAATTTATGGAACCAGTCGTTTCCCAATTCCCGGCAGTGATTTCTACATTAAATACCAAGAGAGGCAACTGCGGTACAGCCGGGCCGCGTTCACTCACTCACTCCGCCCCCCACGGCCCATTCCAGCGCCTTACCTTGGGTTGGTGCTGTTCCAGTAGACGGCGTACCGGTCGGCCACCACTTTGCCGGACTCCTGAGACCAAACACACATCCAGAGCAGCAGGAATACGACAAGTATCTCCGTGTTGATCATGACTGCGGAGAGGATGAGAAGAACCCGCCCTTTAAGTCTCTCTGTCTCTCTCTACTCTTCCAAAGTTACACAGCTTCAGATGCCCACACTCAAACCAAATGTCTTCAGATAAATCAAAGTCCAGAATCGGGGAGACAAAGTCCAAAACTGTAGCAGGAAATGGGAATGAAATACCTGCAACTGTGCAAACCACTTCAAAGCAACAGAGACCTGATGGAGATATTAATTCATTGGAACACGATGTTTGAGGCAGTCGTCTGTGAAATCAAATAAAACAACGACGAATTCCCGGAATCACTGTCAGCAGGGCATGAGATTGGCGCAAAGTTCTGTAAAACGAGGTTAAGTCCGCAATCTGTATGCAACTGGGGCAACAATCAGCAAAAAAAAAAGTCGGTGCAGAGCCTGAAGTAACGGCGTGGTGAGAGCTGGTGGCGGTGAGGTGTGTGAGAGAGATCGATGTTTTAAATTATATGTATTCAGTTACTGGGAGTAGAACAAGACCGGCTGGAGATTCCCGAGGCGACAGCATCCAGTCAATCAGTCACAGCATCTTTCCTCCCTCCCCAATACCCCTTCCCTCCCTCCCCCACTGAAGATATGGCTTGAAGAGCTGGAACCAAGAGTCGCCGCTGCAGCTTTGCACTCGCGGCGCAATCTCTCTGCAAATACAGTCCACACAGAGCAACCGAAGCGAGCACACGTCCTGCCTGCCTGCCTGCCTGCCCCTCCCGGACAGGGGTGAGGTAGATGGGTTGGGCAGTTTGCTGGGTGCCCCTCCCCTGCCGTGCTGAGATGAAGGAGCGGCCAGGATCCGAAGAGAAATCCGAGTTGGGCGGAGAGACGAGCCTGCAGGACGAGTGTGTGTGTGTGTGTGTGTGTGTGTGTGTGTGAGCCGCCGCTTCATTGACAGTCTGGCGGCTCCAGCTTGTTTTGGGGGGCCGGCAGGGGAGGCGGAGCAGCCGGAGGGAGGGAGCGGCTTGGGGTGGGTGGGTGGGCGGGGGCTGCATCCGAGGAGCGGGTAGGGGAGGGGATGGATGGTAAGGGGTGGAGCACCAACTCCTGCCCCCACCGCCCCTCCCTCTCTGCTACTGATAGGACAGCCCGGACGCCACCCCCAGCCCGTCTCCGCCAATATGTGCACTTGCACTTGTCCAAGCCCGGCCAAGTCACAGCGCTGGCGGCAGCGGCGACACCGGGCTGGGTGGACAAGGTGCACACAGGCGGTTGTCACCTCGCATATCCTCAGCACCCCCCTTGCATTGCCTTCGCTTACCTTTCCAGCATGTCCTGCACAGGCCGCTTCAGTGCGTCGGCAGCAATTGTGGCCCATCTGATCTTCGCCAGGACCATCTGCCTTGGCAAGGATCGCGCCTTGACTTCATGATGAGAAACTCACCTGTTTAATAAACAAGCAAGATAAAGAATGTGCGGCTTGTCGGGTTAAATCGGCTGCTTTACGAAGTGCGCTGTGAAAATGTAAGGCTCGGTCGTATCAAGAGTTGATGTTATTTGTCCCACATCATTAGTTATAAATCCTTTCACAACACAGTCAAAGAGCAGCAGCGAGGCATTTTTGCAAATTATTCTCAGTTGTCACAACAGCTGCCGTCAAGTCACCCAGTTTTGCTCCAACACACGCAGTCTATCGGATTTAACGAGGATGAGTGTTGTTTGCCCGTTTCTTTGCACGTTGTGCCTGCCCTCTCCGCTCCCTTGTTTATTCGGGAATGTGAATCTGTCTACCCAACTCAGTCAGCCCCCGTGATTGAATTTACAAATCGGAACCGCTGGTTAGACGGCTCCAACACTCCTCCTGGCGGCGTCGCCTCGTACTGCCCCACACACACACTCAACCTATAGCGAGAACACCTTTCCACAGATCGTTAATTCATCAAAGACACTTCAACTGTGAATATTCAACGAAATAAAGCCAATTTAAATTTCCACCGTATCGAATAAAATCGATAGGGCATGTTTAGAAGGATGTGGGCGATATGCAGACAGATGGGACGCGTGTACATGGAGCATGTTGGTCGACATGGGCAAGTTGGGCTGAAGGGTCTGTTTCCATGCTGTTTGAATTTATGACTAAATAGAACAGTACAGCACAAGAACAGGCCCATCGGCTCACCATGTCCTTGCCAAACACAAATTGTTGGGGTACCTTACCGGGTCAGGGAGCATTTCTGGAGGACATCAGACGAAAGAAGGGTCCCGACCCAAAACGTCGCCTATCCATATACTCAAGATATGCTGCCGAGTTACTCCAACACTTTTTTTTGTAAACTGGCATCTACAGTTCCTTGTATCTCATTGTTGAACACAATGCTAAATTAAACTAATCTCCTCCGCCTGCATGTGACCCATAGCCCTCAATTCCCTGCATGTCCACGTATCTATCTAAAAGCCTCATAAGTACCACTATTGTAGCTCCCTCCACCACGATCGTGGCAACACGCCCCAGGCCCCCATATGTAAAAAAATGTGCCTTGCACATCTCCTTTAAGTTTTTCCCCTCTCACCTTAACTGTCACCAGACTGATTCCTGGGATACCAGGACTGTCTTATGAAGAAAGACTGGATAGACTTGGTTTATACTCTAGAATTTAGGAGATTGAGAGGGGATCTTATAGAAACTTACAAAATTCTTAAGAGGTTGGATAGGCTAGATGCAGGAAGATTGCTCCCGATGTTGGGGAAGTCCAGGACAAGGGGTCACAGCTTAAGGATAAGGGGGAAATCCTTTAAAACCGAGATGATAAGAACTTTTTTTCACACAGAGAGTGGTGAATCTCTGGAACTCTCTGCCGCAGAGGGTAGTCGAGGCCAGTTCATTGGCTATATTTAAGAGGGAGTTAGATGTGGCCCTTGTGGCTAAGGGGATCAGAGGGTATGGAGAGAAGGCAGGTACGGGATACTGAGTTGGATGATCAGCCATGATCATATTGAATGGCGGTGCAGGCTCGAAGGGCCGAATGGCCTACTCCTGCACCTAATTTATATGTTTCTATGTTTCCCCACCCTAGGGAAAAGCTTCTGACTGTCCACCTTATCTATGCCTCACATAATTCTATATACTTCTATCAGCCTCCGACATTCAAGAGAAAACAATCTGAATTTGTCCAACCTCTCCTTAAAGGTAATACACTCTAATTCACACAGCCATCTGGTAAACCTCCTCTCCAAAAACTCCATATCATTCTTGTAATGGTGTGACAAAAATACTCCACGTGTGGCCCAACCAAAATCTGCAACATTACTTCCTGACTCTTATACTCAATGCCCCAATCAGAAAGGCAAGTATATCATACACCTTCGTCATCAAACTCTCTACTTGTTTTGTCTTTCAGGGAGCTGTGGACTTGAACCCAAGATCCCTTTGAACATCAATGCTGCTACAGGTCTTGCCATTAACTGTATACTTTCCCCATACATTTGATCTAAATTGCAATGCCTTACATATGCCCGGATTAAACCCCATCTCACATTTCTCCGCCCATTTCTGTAGCTGATCTAAATCCTGTTCTATGCTTCGACAACTTCCTCACTGTCCACAACTACACCAATTTTGGTAATGTATGCAAACCTACTAACCAACCCATCCGCAGTACATTTAGTTCCAAGTAGTTTATACTGTATATATAAAACAAACAGATGAGAATCTCTACAGAATTCCACTGGTCACAGACCTCCAGCCAGAAGAACACATTTCCATCACAACCTTCTGCCTTATATGAGTAAGCCGGACCTGAATCCAAACAGCCAAGTCACCTTGGATCCCATGCATCTTAATCTTCTGGATCAGCATACCATAGAGGACTTTATCAAATGCATAACTAAAATCCATGTAGACAACAACTGCTGCCCGACCCTCATTGCTCATGTTCATCACACCCTCAAACAAAGCAATCTCAAACACATGACCTGCCAAAGACAAAGCCATGCCCACTGTCCCTTAGTAGCATATTCTCTTCCAAATCTGAATAAATCTTATCCTGAAAAATCCTCTCCGATTGTATCCCGACCACGAACGCGAGGCTTAACAACAAAATAATTTCCTGGATTTAGTCCCGATTTAGTATTTTCCCCCAAACCCCACACATATCCATAGTCAAAGCTATCTTAAAACTTATGGAGTTATGATGACTGTTCCTAAAATATTCTCCCACTGAAACCAGCATGGTTCACTTCCCAATTCAAGGTCTCATAGAGCCCACTCAGATTCAGATTCAATTTTAATTGCCATTGTCAGTGTACAGTACAGAGACAACGAAATGCATTTAGCATCTCCCTTGAAGAGCGACATAGCAAACGATTTGAATAAAAAAAAATAAGTATCCGGGGGGGGGTTGGTGATTGGCAGTCACCGAGGTACGTTGTCGAGTAGAGTGACAGCCGCCGGAAAGAAGCTGTTCCTCGACCTGCTGGTTCAGCAACGGAGAGACCTGTAGCGCCTCCCGGATGGTAGGAGGGTAAACAGTCCATGGTTGGGGTGAGAGCAGTCCTTGGCGATGCTGAGCGCCCTCCGCAGACAGCGCTTGCTTTGGACAGACTCAATGGAGGGGAGCGTGGAACCGGTGATGCGTTGGGCAATTTTCACCACCCTCTGCAATGCCTTCCGGTCGGAGACAGAGCAGTTGCCATACCATACTGTGATGCAGTTGGTAAGGATGCTCTCGATGGTGCAGCGGTAGAAGTTCACCAGGATCTGAGGAGACAGATGGACCTTCTTCAGTCTCCTCAGGAAGAAGAGACGCTGATGAGCCTTCTTGATCAGAGTAGAGGTATTGTGGGTCCAAGAGAGGTCATCGGAGATGACTCCCAGGAACCTGAAGCTAGAAACACGTTCCACCTCCGTCCCGTTAATGTGGATGGGGGTGTGCGTGCCGCCTCTGGACTTCCTGAAGTCTACAATGAGCTCCTTGGTCTTCTTGGAGTTAAGGGCCAGGTTGTTGTCAGCGCACCATGCTGCTAAGTGCTGGACCTCCTCCCTGTAGGCCAGCTCATCGTTGTTGCTGATGAGGCCAATCACCGTTGTATCATCTGCATACTTGATGATGGTGTTAGTACCATGTACAGGTGTGCAGTCATAGGTGAAGAGGGAGTAGAGGAGGGGGCTCAGCACACAGCCCTGAGGAACGCCGGTGTTCAGGGTGAGGGTTGAAGAGGTGTGCTTGTCTAACCTCACAGACTGGGGTCGGTTGGTTAGAAAGTCCAGTATCCAGTTGCAGAGGGAGGGGTCGATGCCCAGGTTACCGAGTTTGGTGATCAGTTTTGATGGAATAATGGTGTTGAATGCTGAGTTGTAATCGATGAACAGCATTCTTACATAAGTGTCTCTGTTGTCGAGGTGGGAGAGGGCGGAGTGAAGTGCCGTTGAGATGGCATCCTCCGTACTCCTGTTCTTGCGGTAGGCAAACTGATAGGGATCCAGTGTGGGGGGTAGGCAGCTTTTGAGGTGTGCCATGACCAGCCTCTCGAAGCACTTGGTGATGATGGGGGTAAGTGCAACTGGGCGGAAGTCGTTGAGGCTTGCCGCAGTAGAGTGTTTTGGCACCGGCACGATGGAGGTGGCTTTAAGGCAAGTGGGGACAACTGCTTGGGCAAGTGACAGGTTGAAGATGTCAGTCCAGACGTCTGTCAGCTGCGCAGCACAGGCACTGAGCACGCGCCCGGGGATGCCGTCAGGGCCAGCAGCTTTACGTGCATTAGTCCTACTCAGTGCCACGTACACGTCGTAGGGGGTGAGTGTGAGGGGTTGGTGATCGGCAGGTAGCACAGCCTTGATGGCTGTCTCTAGATTGTCCCTGTCGAAGCGGCCATAGAAGTGATTAAGCTCCTCAAGGAAGGAGGCGTCGCTGGATGTGGGAGTGATGTTGGAGGGTCTGTAGTCCGTGATGGCCTGGATGCCTTGCCACATGCGTCGGGGGTCGGAGTTGTTGTTGAAGTGCTCCTCAATCCTGAGCTTATGGCAGTGCTTGGCCTTCCTGATGCCCCTCTTCAGGTTAGCCCTGGATGAACTGTAGGCTCGAGCATCGCCTGACCTGAAAGCGGTGTCCCGTGCTTTCAGCAGTAGCCTGACCTCGCTGTTCATCCATGGCTTCTGATTCGGGTATATGGTCACCTGTTTGAGGGAGGTGACACTATTGATGGTGGAGTTTATAAAGTCCAGAACAGAGGATGTGTAGGAATCAATGTCCGTGTGAGAGTCAACTCCTCTAGTTGATTGCATGGTCTCAGTAACATACATTCACACATGCCAGAGCGATTCTTCTATTCGATGTGTCATGATGTGCCAGATGCACCTGAAAGATGCTTGTTGATAAGGAATAGTCTTTGTATGTAGGTTTTACTCTCACAATCTTGGTGTGCTCTATGCAGCAGATTCATGAGGGTTCTCAAACAAGTTCAGCCCTGCCCATATAACTGCGCACATACACAATTAACCTTGTAATGCAGAATCCTTGAGCATATCCCTATGGTGCATGCTGCCATTCTCAGGACTGAGGGACTGAAAGTAAATTTGTGATAATACATTGTCATATCAAATGCTTACTGCCAGCTCCCCAATTTTTGTGTTCCTGTTTTGATGGACTAAAAGTGATGAAAGGGCAAAATATATTGTTTTTGGTGTGAAGAATTAGCTGAGACAATCAGTGGTTGCTGTAAACGTTATGTATCATGTGAGGTTGAGATTTAAATGTAAAGAAACAATATCAGATTGTCAATAGAACACAAAGTGCTGAAGTAACTCAGCAGGTCAGGCAGCATCTCTAGGGAACATGGATAGGTGGTGTGTAGGAAGGAACTGCAGATGCTGGTTTAAACCGAAGATAGACGCAAAAAGCTGAACTAACTCAGCAGGACAGGCAGCATCTCTGGAGAGAAAGAATGGGTGACGTTTCGGGTCGAGAACCTCCTTCAGATTCAGAGTCTGCCTCTTCTCTATAATTTCTCTTTAACATACTTAATTTTTCTTAATCTTACTTTCAGAAACAGCATTTTTTGTTCAATTATGGTTACTTTTAGTTTTCAAAGTTATTGCTGGAGCTTGTGTTTTTGGACCTGATGACATGTAACACATTTAGTGAGAATTATATTCAAGAGACTTACCATGGCATATTTTAACTGTTAGAACTGCCAAACATACATCACGATCAAAAAGGTATGAAAAATAATGAAGAAAGTAAACTCATGGAATTCAAATAGTAATATTTAAGAATAGTTTTTAAAAATCCATTCAGCCTGATGCACTTCATGTATCATGACAGCAGCACAGACATTAAGTGGCACTTTCATTTACTTGGCATGGTACCTCATTTTGAAGATTACAGTCTCTTGATCCACCCCATTTTATACATAATTTACTGACAGTACTTGAAAAAGAGCAGAGAGTTCTCAACATTTCCCGCTTATATCTAAAACAAACTAATGAATCACTCATCTAACTGTTATATGAACAGTGAATGTTACACTCGTCTTTTTAAAATTAAAATTATATGTGAAGAATGTTGGGATAGCCCCAAACACAACAGAACCTTTTCTCTGTACCTCGGTACACGTGACAATAAACTAGTAAAAAATATACAATTATGTGTTAATTCCAATTATTTTGGAAGAGCACCATTTCAAAATTGTGTAACCGAGCATTGCTTTTATGATTTCCAATTAGTTTTGCTGATTGAAACTCAGGAACTTTTTGTATTATAATGAGCAAGGGCCTGTCCCACTTGGCCATCATTCGCGCGCCATTTACGCGACCTGCTAGCATGTGGGTAGTGTGTGGGTAGCGCGGGACGGGCTCATGGAGGGATGTGGAGGAGTGTGGACTTCGTCCTCCACGTAATCTTCGCGCGTCACCGACCTGTCACGTAACTGATGGCCAAAGTGGGACAGGCCCAAGACCCTGGCGCGGCACAACGTCTCACCTCCAACAGCAGCAGTAACAGGCAAACGATCACCGGGCTCGGCCTGGGGCTCATGGCCGTTGTGGATCTGGATCCGCCCCCACTCCTACTCCCAGAGCGGGGCCAAGACGATTGGAGATAGACACAAAATGCAGGAGTAACTCAGCGGGACCAGCAACATCTCCGGAGAGAAGCAATGGGTGACGTTTCGGGTCAAGACCCTTCTTCAGACTGAAGACGAGTCTCGACCCGAAACATCATCCATTCCTTCTCTCCAGAGATGCTGCCGTTCCCGCTGAGTTACTCCTGCATTTTGTTTCTATCTTCAAATGACGTCACGTGCTCCAGACGGCTGTGCGGGCGCAAGATGTCGCACGCGACCGTCGCACGTCAGTCACTACCGGCCAGTCGCGTAAATGATGGCCAAGTGGGACAGGCCCTTAACTGAATCTTGCTGACTGTCCCTAATTAGCCAATTTTCATCCACACGAGAGTAAACGCTATCCCACAGAATCCTCTTCAATAGCTTCCCTACCACTGATGTGAGGCTCACCGGCCTATAATTTCCACGATTAACTCTACTTCCCTTCTTAAACAAAGGAACAATATTGGCTTCTCTCAAACTGCCCTATCATATTCGCATTCCCCACGCTGATCTCACTTGTCCTCCATACCCCTCTTCTTGGTAAATACAGGTACAAAGTAATTGTATTTTTACTTCTTGTACATCCTCCGACTCCAAGCATAAATTCCCACCTCTCCTTGAGTAGTTCTACCATCCTCCTGGTTATCGTCATGTTGTTAATGTACATATAAACTGCCTTCGGATTTTCTTTAATCCGACATGCCCTTCTAATTGCCAACTTGAATTCTTTAAATAGTGTGGAATGTCACACAGCACATGGAACGGGTACCTGTTTATTGAATCAAGAATTCACCAAGTTTTACGGTAGCAACATTAGTCGATGAGCCACATTTCAAACTCCTGTCCTGTATTTGTAAATCATGGAGGGAGTGAAGTAATACCCAGTTAACCTGGAAGTTATCAGCTTGCCATTAAACTTTAATATGCAGTTTCAATTAAACTAACTGCATTTTCTGCTTTTGTGTTCTCATTTCCTACAAAAAAGGGATATTTGTAGGTATGTATTTGGAATTAGAAATCTTATAAATCTAGTATGCACTTATGGTTAATTGCACTGATTCTTAGCAAATTAATTGATCAATAAATGACAATGGATTGCATTTATGGGTAAGAATATTTTTTAATTCTTAAGCGTTATATAGTTGGCACATTACTCTCTTTCAATTGTTTGGATGTCCTTATTCTATTTAATTTACAATGATTCTAATCAGAATTACTGAAATACTGATAGCAGCAGGTATCTATTCAGAAGTATCTGTTATAAAAATGGTTTGTTTTAGTGCACATAACATTAATCATATTGGACCAGACTTCTAGCAGTCCTATCTGTATAAAGTGTTAACGCACAGACAATTTTCACATTTTCCTGATCTGATCAAAGGTTTCAATTTGAACCCAAGTCGCCAAGATAGATTCAGCTTCAGTCTCCCATAATTCTATTATTTGGAATCATTTTTACCAATAACAATAAATACAAAGCAAACATTCTTTTGGCAGCCATCTACTGATCTACAATTATTATTTCACTGTGGCTATTGTCTATCATAAATGTCATTATGGATCATGAGCAAGAAACACATCAACAATTGGCGCCTGCACTGAAGGCCATTGCAACCACAGAAACCAAATAAAACCTGCACAAGAAATGAAAACAGTATATTTTCTAAACAGTAGAATATACCACGCAGTGATGTCAAGGATGTAATCAAATCCCAGAACAGGATGACAGCTATTAACCTTTGGAGCTTCAGTCTTGTGGTTTGTGATGTCATTTGAACCACTTGATTAGATTACTTCCTTGTAATCACTGTATTTAAAAGGCTCTCTAATTGTAAAGTGGGTCCCAGGGCACTCTTCGCATCTGAACTCCTTTATGAGCTTTCTATTTTGTTTGGCATGCAAGAAGATCTGACATAAGTTTGGATATTTTTAAGAAAAATATTTGCAATCTTTGCTTTCAAAAACTTTTCCAAAAGGCAGTCAGTAAAGGCAAAAGGCACCCAGTAAAGATACAGATATAACAGTATATTAACATTGGACATTAAAAAACGCATCTATTTACTATTGTTGCTGTAGGCAAGAAAGAGTACTAACCAAGTCAACATGTTTGGAACCCAAAGATAAAAAGTGATTTTCCTCACCATATTATCATGCACGATGTGTGTTTTGCTAGCAACGTCAACATTATTGGTCATCCCCAATGTCGCATAAGAAATTGTGCTGGGCACGATTTTACAGATAGGATGACAGGTGCCCGTGACGTGCTGCCTGGGGTGGTGCTGGAGGCAGATAGATAATGGCACAAGAGGTTTTTAGATAGGCACATGGATGTGGAGAAAATGGAGGGAGATGGATCATGTGCAGGGAGAGAAGTTTAACTTGGAGGTATGTGCAGCACAGAAATTGTAGACCAAAGGGCCTGTTCCTGGGCTGCATGGTTCTATATTTTATGCAAGAAGTAGTAACAAAAGCCTCCTTGAACCAATACATTCATTTTGGTAAAAGGTGCTCTCTCTCCCTCCATACTGTTTGGAGTAGGTAGTTCCAGTGTCTCCACAAAAACAAAAGAATGGGAATATTTCCAGGTCATGACAGGGAGAATAACCTACAGGTAGTAGTCTTCTCCTGTATCCAGTGCCCTAATCTAGGTGATAGTGGACTCTGGTTTAGAAGATGTTATTTAACCATATAACCATATAACAATGACAGCATGGAAACAGGCCATCTCGGCCCTACAAGTCCGTGCCGAACAACTTTTTCCCCCTTAGTCCCACCTGCCTGCACTCATACCATAACCCTCCATTCCCTTCTCATCCATATGCCTATCCAATTTATTTTTAAATGATACCAACGAACCTGCCGCCACCACTTCCACTGGGAGCTCATTCCACACCGCTACCACTCTCTGCGTAAAGAAGTTCCCCCTCATGTTACCCCTAAACTTCTGTCCCTTAATTCTGAAGTCATGTTCTCTTGTTTGAATCTTCCCTATTCTCAAAGTGAAAAGTTTGTCCACATCAACTCTGTCAATCCCTCTCATCATTTTAAAGACCTCTATCAAGTCCCCCCTTAACCTTCTGTGCTCCAGAGAATAAATACCTAACTTATTCAACCTATCTCTGTAACTTAGTTGTTGAAACCCAGGCAACATTCTAGTACATCTCCTCTGTACTCTCTCTATTTTGTTGACATACTTCCTATAATTGGGCGACCAAAATTATACACCATACTCCAGATTTGGTCTCACCAATGCCTTGTACAATTTTAACATTACATCCCAGCTTCTATACTCAATGCTCTGATTTATAAAGGCTAGCATACCAAAAGCTTTCTTTACCACCCTATCTATATGAGATTCCACCTTCAAGGAACTATGCACGGTTATTCCCAGATCCCTCTGTTCAACTGTATTCTTCAATTCCCTACCATTTACCATGTACGTCCTATTTTGATTTGTCTTGCCAAGGTGTAGCACCTCACATTTATCAGCATTAAACTCCATCTGCCATCTTTCAGCCCATTTTTCCAAATGGCCTAAATCACTCTGTAGACTGTTGATCAAGCCGTTGGTGTAACATTACGGACATCCACATTATAAAAGGAATGGAGGTGAAATGTTGCAGTCTGAGTGTAGAAATAAATAAAAAATTACAGAACCATTGCTTTTGGAAATTTTATTAATCTACTTTTGCATTGAATCATTTAGGGAGCAGTGGACCAAATGCGGACCCGTTGGGCCCAGTCCCCCAAGGCAATATTCCACCACTGACCCATAGCCCCCAACTGGGCTGAGGGGTTCCCGTTGTGACGCTGGAGATCCCCGTTGTGACGCGAGTCATGGCAATCCTCCCCCAACTGCGCCTCGCCATCTCTCTTCCTACCCCTATCCTCCTCCATTCCCTCTCATCCCCAACACCCTCCCCCTCCTCTTCACCATCCCTCTGCTTTCCTCTCTCCTCCTCCCCTCCCCTACTCCCTCCCTCACCTCTCCATCCCTCTCCTTTCCTCTACCCTCAGTCACTCCCGACACAATGTTCCATCACTGACGCTTATCCCCCAACTGCGCAGGCGCTGCTGACGGGGTCTTGTTGTGACGCCAGAGATCCCCTTTGTGACACGAGTCACAGCAACCCTCCCCAACTGAACAGACGCGGCCGGCAAGTGGAAGTGCGACTGCAATGTTTTTAAAGTTCAAAATGGCAATAACTTGTAAAATATAAGATCATGTGAACGCATCTCACTTTCCCTCTTCAGTCCCCTATTCCCTTCCTCCATTATCCTCGCTCTACCTACCCTCCACCAACCCTCCTCTGCTTCCTCCCCTCACCACCCTCCCCGCCTCACTCTTCCCTCCCCTCCTCCATTACCCCACCATCCCTCTTCCTACCCCTATCCTCCTCCGATGACCCTCATCCCCAGCACTCCCTCTTCTTTCCACTATCCTCCCCTCTCCCACTCACCTCCACCTTCCCTCTCTTTGCGTCTACCCTGTCTCTCCCTCCCTCCCTAACCCCTCCCCTCCCTACCCCCCTCTTCTCCCTCTATCCCCCTGCTCCTCCACCTCCCCTCCCACCCCCCACTCTCCCTCTCCCCCACTCCCTACTTCTCCCATCCCCCCCTCCTCTCCCTATATCTCCCCTCCTCCCCCAGTCTTTCCCCTCACCTCCCCCACTTTCCCCTCCCTATCCTCCCTCTATCCCCCTGCTCTTCCACTTCCCCAGCTCCCGCCTATCCCACCTGCCCCACAATGAAAATCGCGATTGTTTTTTTTAAATGAAAGCTCCACACTATCCCACCCCCACAATGAATATGCCGATTAAAAAAAAATGAAATTCTCAATGAAAATCGCGTTTTTTCTTTAAAATAACCTAAACATAATGTTAGCTGTTAATGGAAACGGAAGAATTTGATTAAAACTGTTTTTTTTTTAAATCGCGATTTTTATGTAAATGAGATTCGGGATCCCATTGTGACGTCATTGTAACACGGCTGACAGGCAGGGCAAGTGGAAAAGTGGTTTTAAAAGTGATTTTTGTAAAGTTTAAAATGTCAATAACTTGTAAAATATAACATCAATCTCAACGAAACTTGGCTATTGCACACCCCAGGACAATGGTGAGTAAAGTGGGCCATAAATTGTAGTGCTATCGTGTACGGTTTTGGTAGAGTTTCCAGGACTCACTCACATGCAAGCAAACAAACAAACAAGATTAGAGTTTTAGTAATATACTAGACTAAGTGGGACCCGTTGGGTCCCAGCATCACACGGGGGGGGCTGGTCCCCCAACACAATATTCCACCTCTCCACCAATTCCAATATTGGTGGCCAGTGGGGGTGTGGTGGGGGCTTTCTGGAGCACTAGTATGGGTGTTGTGGGCTGAAAGGACTGGTTTTCAGAGGGCTAGTATGGGCATTGTGGGCCGAATGGATTCTTGGGTTGGCAGCTCAGTCACTCAAGCCTGTTGTGCTGGCACCTCACTCACTCAAGGCTGGTGGGCTGGCAGTTGACTCACGGCTATTCCTTGAAATTCCATTCCAAGCAGGATGCAAGACCACCAAATTCAAGTGCAGTTTCTTACCACTTCAAGCAGGGTGCAAGATCACCAAATTCAAGTGCAGTTTCATACCATTTCAAGCAGGATGCAAGGCCACTAAAGACAGCAAATTGTGACCTCTCCCTCCTCCATCTTGCAGAGACTGAGCCACTCCCACACTTCTGGGTTTTATAGTCCCTCCCCTCTCCCATCAGGCAGGGCGTGGCCTTCATGGCATGATTGACAAGAGAGAGAATCTCAACATTTTTAAAACACTAATAACTTTTTTATTTTTCATCGATGGGAAAAATCCTCGGCACCTGATGAGCGGAGGGGGACTCTGAGTAAGATGGCCAAATATCACAGCTGTATGTGGTAGTGTATGTGCTATGTGAAATGGTCAAGATTAGACTTTTAATTATATTGAAGGCAAGGCAACTTTAATTAGGCAACACAGCTTTAGCATTTCCAAACCAAAGGCAATGCATCTTTAGCATTTCCAAACCAAAGGCAACACAGCTTTAGCATTTCCAAACCAAAGGCAACACAGCTTTAGCATTTCCAAACCAAAGGCAACCCAGCTTTAGCATTTCCAAACTATATTTTCAAACCACATTAAGGGCACTGACAGGAAAGTAAAACCATTCACAGTTTAGTAGACATGTGTTCAGTGTTATTCACCACTCAGACTGAGAGACATGACCCTTTTGCTCCCCCATCTTGCAGAGACTGACTGAGGCACTCAACACTTCCGGGTTTTATAGTCCCTCCGGAAGGGGCGTGGCCTTCAAGAGAGAGAATCTAAACATTTTTTAAACACTAATCACTCTTTTATTTTTCATCAATGGGAAAAAGGACGAAGGACAAAGGACATTTTTTGTCACGTACACCAATTGGTGTAGTGAAATTTGTGTTGCCATTTGCAGCACACCAATAAAAGTAAAACACAACATTAAAGAATTTAACACCAATCATAAAAACATCCCCCCACAATGGTTCCCACTGTGAGGGAAGGCACAAAGTCCAGTCCTCTTGTCGGCCCGATGTTACAGACCCTCTCGCCAGATGATGGAGCTCTAGCGTCAGGAGAACACTCTCAACGGCTTGGAGTATCTGGAATGGCCGCTTCCTACCCGAGACCGTGGCTCCCAAAGTCCACAGGCCACGCTGGTTGGAGCTCCGACATTGGTTATCTCGGTGAAAGATCCCAGGCTCCGCGGTGTTCAGGGTCATCGCCGCCCGCAGTTGGACGCTCCGCAACGACAACTCCTCGATATAGGAGTCGGCGGTATCAGCACTCCGGTGCTTACCACATGGCAACCCGGGTAAGGCACCGCGCGCTCCGCTTTGGTACTTCAGCGCTGCGCCGCCGCAGGAGCAGAAGCTCCAGCCAGTCCCGGCAGGAAACGCCGCTCCAGTCCCGGTGGTAGGCCACGAGGAGGGGGCGAAGATGCAGCACGGAGGAAAGCTGCATCTCCGACCAGGTAGGGACTGAGAAAAAAAGTTTCCCCCTTCCCCTCCCCTCCACCCCTCACATAAAAAGACTAGAAGACCTCCAAAACAAAACACACTAACACACTAAAAATTAAAAAAAGTTGAAATGACACACAGCTGCAGGCAGGGCAGCCATACTCGACGGCGCCCCCACTCTTGTCCTGCGCAGCGTAGGGGGACTCTGAGTAAGATGGCCAAAAATCACAGCCGTAACTGGCAGCGTTTTTTCTAAAATCAATATACAGAACAACAGGAAGTGGTCAAGGTCAAACTTTTAGTAATATAGATAGATATAGATAGATGTAGAGAAAGGGGAATTGAGTTCCAAAAGTACTTCTTTCCCAAAACAGTACATTAGTAGGGGCACAACATGAGGTATTTCTAAATCTGATTGTAAATAGTGGCATTGATCAAGTACCTGTTCTAATTTTAGGAGAACGCCTTGGAAAAGTTGCCAATAGTGGATTATGGATTATAATTGTAAACCCAACTAGATAAAGGATCATTTAGTTTGAAAAGTGAAGTGTCAGAATGGAATTTGAGAAGAAAGGAAATAGCTGGGTTATTTGAGGTGAAAAGGGAGTTGGCACTCAATTTAAGTGAAGGAGTAAACTTTCATAGCATAATTGTGAATGTAGCGAATAATGACATTCAAATAAAAAAGATGGAATACTGTCATCTTGGAATGTTATGTGTAAATAAAAATGTTAGGAATCTATTGAAATTGAAGAAGGCTTTGAGATTATAAGAATAATATTGAAAAGCTAAATTTAATTTGAGAAAATTAGAATGTATGTGGAAAAAGAAATCTAGGAGGAAGTATGAGGAACCAAATCACAAGATATCAAAAGGAAGATTGAACTGTTTTGCAAGTGCATCAGTCGGATACAACATCTTCGAGGTGAGGATTGTAACTTTGCAGAAACAGAATGTAGCGCAGGTAGCTAATAATAGTAAAGAAAGGAGATAAGTGAGGAAGTAAATACTTAAATGTTCAAGAGCAAAGTAAGGTTATGGTGGCTAAAAATAAACAAATTTCTCAAATCATTCTGAAAGCTTGTCAAACCTCAAAGTTATTTAAAGAGTTTACAAACACAGTGGAACAAGGAAACACAGTTGACGAATGTACATGAAGTTAAGGGAAGCATTTGAAGAGGTTCAATTAGAAGATGTTAAGGGATGCAGAACAAGGTCTGGGGGAAGGACCTGATTCATTACTAGTGTGAATGAGGGACAATGAATGGGAGTAAAAACTGATTTTAATGCAGTTCTTGAAAAAGGCTTGCTCTACAGGTTTCCTTTCTACAGTCACTTCCTCTCTCTGTAGAACTCAATCATATAGATGTCTTCCTGGGGAAGAAAGTTGGTTGATATGAAAATAGCAGATATAATTAACTCTTTAAAAACCAAAGGATACGACAGAAATGGGGATATCAACTTTTTGATTCATTTATGTCCACGAAAGCAGTACTCTGCAGTCTCAGTATTGTGTTGGAATACTTTGTTTTGTAAGCATGATTATAGTAAATTAAAGGCAGTGTCTCAGATTGGTGAATCAGGTTGAATTATATATTTAAATCTTATAGTATATCGAAAATAAAAGGCAAGAGGTAGCAGCGAAATTACAGAGAACACTGTGGAGGAATCAAGAACTAGAGGGCATGGATTTATGATGAGAGAATAAAGATTTAACAAGAATCCGAGGAGCAGTTTTTTCACACAAAGGGTGGTGGGCATAATAGAACAAGCAATAAAACAATAAAATACATTTAACAAAGGTATAATGCAGCTTCTTCAGGATGCTCTTTGATTTGAGGAATAATTTGAGTACTCTTACCTGTACCTCATTCAGATTATTTGCATATTATACTTTAATATTATTTTGCACTACTCAGATTTTGCACTACAAGTTTGTACCATTAACCGTTCTGACCTCCTTGTATTTTTTCTTGTATTTATCATTGTTTACTCTATGAACAAGAAATGTCATTGCACCCTGATGCATATGACACCAAAACTAATCAAATTTTAGATGAAAATCTAATCCAATCTTCAACTAAGATTCATCTTCAATTAAAATTGAATCTGATTCTGAATCTGCAGCTTCCGTTTCTGAGCATTTAGAGTCCTGGTTATAATCCCTGATTCTTAGGCGCAGTTTAAATATTTCTCACACCAGACTGTGTATGGATCCAAACCATTACTAGATACAATGCTCTTAAACAAGACGAGGTTGCAGACTGATCAACAGAGGTTACAGCTCAGGAGGTGTCTCCACACAACAGCCAGATGTCGAAACTAGAATACTGTGATGAGGACATATGAGAGATCATCCATACGTTACGTTTGCAGCTATTCTTTTCTGAAGGCAGGTAAATTTGTATTTTAGGGGAGGGAATACATTCTGCTGGTTAGAATTGTACCATTATGGGATAGCAAAGTATGAGAAAGAAAAAGGAAGATAATGATGAAGTACAGAACACAAGTAGAAGATTAAATGAAAATAAAATAAAAAAGACATACAAAACTGGTATGACTTACTGACATATTAGAAAATAGAAATGGCAAGATTCACAAGACTATAAGATAAGTGAATAAATGAGTTAAAGTCTGGTCGAAAGGTAACAAAAAAATTGGATCAGGGCAGGTTGTGTAAGCTAGGGAGCAGGGTTTTGGAAGTTCTGGATATTTTGCGTTTATTGCACAATTGCCTGGAAGCAGTTTGACAGTTCTGGCTCAGGGAACACTTCAGATGCTTTGCAACTGCCGAAGCAACTGGGAGTCTGCAGAATGTGCATGTGCTTGGGAGGGCTATTCCATTGTTATTGATTGAAGCCAGGCCGATATTGAGGTAGACTGACAAAAGAATTTAAAATTATCGAAGTATGGCTCAAGGTAGTAAGAAGAAATATGTTTTACCAACAGATCTGTGGGACATTTGGGGGAAGTTCAGTGGTGGACAGGATTGAAGTTTGATGCTGCTGAATACCACCCCTCTTCAAACCTCATCATTTCCCCACTGGCTTTATTTGTTACCTGCTGGGATTCTCAAGGCCTATGTATTTCCCTTGCAGGCACGTCAAATCTAAAGCAAACAGTCCCATAATATTTCAATAATGTGTAACCCTACGTTTTTGGTTTTGAATACTCCGATCACTCTGGGCTGTGGATTGGACTTCACTTGGGTTCGTTACTTTAATAACAGGCAATCACAGTAGCAGGCAGCTCAACATGTAGTTTCCACATGTCCCCATGGGGACTTACTGTGCTACACAAAGCACATCCCCAATAAAACAATTGTAGGTAGGAACTAAAATTAATGTGTGGCGTGACTGACTGAATAGACTGAATTATCTATTATTTTATATCTTATATTAGACTAGACCTCGACGCGCGGTTGTGGGGGGGGGGGGGGGTGCCCTTTGGCGTCACCCATACACTGACCACCCTCACACACACTAGCCCCCCCTTAATATTATATTAATATTATTCATTCGCTCCTTTTACCCCATTCCCCCGCCCTATCCACTCACACATAACCCCTAACTGCGCAGGCGCGGTTAGAGAGGGGGGGTAGAGAGGGGATGGGGGGGAGAGAGGGAGAGGGAGGGGGGTAGAGATTGAGATTGGGGGGGGGGGACATGGCGTCACAGGGGAGGGCTGGTTCCCAAACGCAATACTCCACCACTCACCCGTAGGTTCCAATATTCACCACTCCTAGAGAGGGAGGGGGGCAGAGAGGGGGGAAGGGGGGTGGGGGCAGAGAGGGAGGGGTAGAGAGAGAGTGGTAGAGAGGAAGGCCAGGGGGGGGGCAGAGAGGGAGGGGGGGCAGAGAGGGAGGGGGGCAGAGAGGGGGAGGGTGCGGGCAGAGAGAGAGGGGGGGCAGAGAGGGAGGGGGGCCCTCTCCTCCCCCCAGAGAGAGGGGGGGGGTCCCTCCCTCTCCCCCCTCCCCCCCTCCTCTTTCTCCCCCTCTCCCCCCCCCCCTCTCCCCTCCTCCAGGATCTCCCCCCCCCTCTCCTCCCAGGATCCGAGCAGAAGACGTCGATATTTCCTGCACCATCAGAACCTCACTGCCAACGCACGCTTCCCTTGGACGGCTGCTATGGAGAGCAGACAGTTTGCCCATTAAGCAAGAATGAAATAAATGCACGTCAAGAATGTTTTACTCTGACTTCACATTAATTATTTTCCTCAAGCTACATGTCTTGTATGCCCCATGCCTCGTGTTCAAAGCAATATTGATGCATTGGATCACGTGTGTTGACAATTATGATTTCAAAGCATGAAACATTCTCCCCTCTCTCCTCTCTCTCTCTCCTCTCTCACCCTCTCTCTCACCCTCTCTCTCTCTCCCTCTCTCTCCCCCCTCTCTCTCTCCCCCCCTCTCTCCCTCCCCTCTCTCTCCCCCCCTCTCCCTCTCTCTCCTCTCACCCACTATCCCCCCTCTCTCTACCCCCTCTCTCTGTATTCCCCCTCTCTCTCTCCCCCCCTCCTCTCTCTCTCTCCCCCTTCCTCTCCCCAACCTCCCCCTGCTCTCCCCCACCCTCCCTCCCCTAAACCCCCTTCCCCCCCCAAACCCCCATCCCCCCTCCCCTCCACACCCTCCCCTCCCTCCTATCCACCCCTCCCCTTCTATTTAACTCTGATGGTTCACATTGGTGTTTGCAGCATGGTTGTCTTATATCAGCTCATGTTTGCACAAAAGTCTTGGAAGCATCTTTCCTTACACCTTATTTACATCCATAATTATCTTTAAAACATTTCAATCAAATCTCAGTTGCTCCACGAAGAACAGCCCCAGTTTCTCCAGTCTAACCGTGCAAGCTGAAACCCTGGACAGTTTCCAGTAAATATTTCTGTAGTCGCTGTGGGACGTCCGTTTCCTTTCTAACGTCCACTGACTACAATTGGATGCAATGCTTCATTCGTGGCTTAACCAGTGTTTTATAAAGATTCAATGGACTATCTGAATGCCTTTGAAGCACAGGATCCTAACTGCTTTACTAATCTCTCTCTCAACTTGTTCTAACATTCTAAAATATGTATTCAATTATACACTCAGTACCTCCAGTCCTGCATTCCCTGTTGAACACTGCCTTTTAAACTATATTGCTTTCTTTCCTTATAACAAAATATATCACTTCACACTTCTCTATATTAAATGTGAACTGCCATTTGCTTGTGGATTCTGTCTGCTCTTGTGATCTATTTCAATCCACCTCACTATTTACCACACTTTATAAATTTGGTGTCATCTGCCAATTTTGAAATGTTACTGAAGGGCAACCAATGGCCCTGACACTGACTCCTCATTAATGCCACCACCTACAATCTTGAAAACAACCATTTATCATATTTCTCTGTGTTTTGGACTTGAGACAAATTCTGCCACTGACCATTTTTTATAGGGTTCACTTATCCCAGCCGGTCTCTCATTTGGGATTTTTCCCCAAACACTTTCTGAAAATCCACGTGTACAACATGCTCTACATTCCTTTCATCAAGTGCTTCTATTAATGTATTAAGACAATTCAACATGGTTAGTCAAACACAATTAATCTTTAACACATAGGTGATTGCTCTTCATTACTAATTCATATTCTCCAGGTATCTATTAATTTTTTTCTCTGATTACAGTTACTTAACTGTCAAAGTTAAACTGGCTATGCTCAGATTGCTGAACATTTGCTTGCACCATTTTTTGAGCAAGATTGTCAATTTGTTTTTCGCTCATTTTCTAACACCTCTTTACTTTTAGTATAGCTTAGAGATACAATGTGGAAACTGGCCATTCGGCCAACCAAGTCCACACCAACCAGCGATCCCTGCACATTAACACTACCCTACACACACACACACACCAAGCCAATTAACCTACAGACATGCATGTATTTGGAGTGTGGGAGGAAACCGAAGATCTCGGAGAAAACCCATGTGGTCACGGGAAGAACGTACACATTCCGTACAGACAGCACCCATAGTCGGGATCGAACACGGGTCTCCGACGCTGCAAGTGCTGTAAGGCAGCAACTCTACCGCTGCACCACCATGATGCCATCTAGGGAGAAATGAAATGTAATGGTAAGTTATTTTGCAGTCTCCACCCTCATTCCTTCTGCAACCTTAGATACTGCAGATGCCAACAAAATAGTCAACAAAATAGAGAGAGTACAGAGGAGATTTACTAGAATGTTGCCTGGGTTTCAGCAACTAAGTTACAGAGAGAGGTTGAACAAGTTAGGGCTTTATTCTTTGGAGCGCAGAAGGTTAAGGGGGGACTTGATAGAGGTCTTTAAAATGATGAGAGGGATAGACAGAGTTGACGTGGAAAAGCTTTTCCCACTGAGAGTAGGGAAGATTCAAACAAGGGGACATGACATGAGAATTAAGGGACTGAAGTTTAGGGGTAACATGAGGGGGAACTTCTTTACTCAGAGAAGCTGTGTGGAATGAGCTTCCAGTGAAGGTGGTGGAGGCAGGTTCGTTTTTATCATTTAAAAATAAATTGGATAGTTATATGGATGGGAAGGGACTGGAGGGTTATGGTCTGAGCGCAGGTATATGGGACTAGGGGAGATTATGAGTTCAGCACGGACTAGAAGGGTATGGCTGTGTTCCGTGCTGTATTTTTATTTGGTTATATGGTTAGATGCCATAAAGGACCAGACGATTTCTTTACTGAAAACATTCGTAGTATGTATTCATAGCCAGCATTTGTAGTATGTCAATTTTAAACCCTTCACTATGATTTTGGCAATATTATCTTCATCTTTAAAGACAAATAGAACAAATACGTAAGCAGGGGGGAAACTATGCCGGTTTGCTTGATATTCATTGTTTGGCAAGAGTCCATAATCTAGGAGGAAATAGCCAGTCGGTTAGAAAAGTTTAATATAAACAAACCATGTCAACATTGATTTATGAAAAGTAAATCATGTTTGGCAAACTTGCTAAAGTTGTTTTAGGATCTAACAAGCAGCGTTGATAGAGGAGAACCTGAGATGTAGGTATTTTGATTTTTTAAAAGGCACGTGACGACTTGCCACAGACTGGTGCACGAGATAAGGGCTCACAATGTTGGGGAGAGGTGTTAGCATAGATTGAAGGTTGGTTATCACGAAGAAAGGGATCATGTTTGGGCTGGAAGGTTGTAACTAGTAGAGCTCCCCAAGGATCTGTTCTTGGCTGTCAAATATTTACCCTATGTATGAGTGACCTGGAGATAGAGAGAGAGTGAGCAGTGAATAAAATATCAAAGCTTTCAAATGACATTAAAATAAATAATTTTATTCTAGGTATCAGCTGCTCTACATCGGTGAAACCAAGCGTAGGCTTGGCGATCGCTTCACCCAACACCTCCACTCAGTTCGCAGTAACCAAACTGACCTCCCGGTGGCTCAGCACTTCAACACCCCCTCCCATTCTGAATCCGACCTTTCTGTCCTGGGCCTCCTCAATGGCTGGAGTGAGGCCCACCGTAAATTTGAGGAGCAGCACCTCATATTTTGCTTGGGTAATTTACATCCCAGCAGTATGAACATTGACTTGTCTAATTTCAGGTAGTCCTTGCTTTCTCCCTCTTTCCCCTCCCCTTTCCAGCTCTCCCACAGCCCATTTTCTCTGCCACTTCCTTTCTTCTTCCCACGCCCCCCCCCCCCCTCCACCCCCACTTCAGTCTGAAGAAGTGTCTCGACCCAAAACATCACCTATTCTTTCGCTCCATAGATGCTGCCTCACCTGCTGAGTTTCTCCAGCATTTTTGTCTACCTTCGATTTTTCCAGCATCAGCACTGAGGGGCCAAGTGGCTGATTCTTACTTAAATGTTCTCGTGTTCTTGTGCCTATTCCAGCCTTCGTACCTGTTTATTATTTACAAACCTACGGAAGACTTCCAGGTTCCTATCATCTCATTATCTGTTTGACTCTCTTGTTTCCATCAGCCATCTTAGTTTACTATATGCAGCCTAGTTTTCATTTGAATTATTCTTTTGATATGCACCATATAACCTCCTTTTTCATTTCCTTTGTCATCCAGGAAATTCTGACTTTGGTTCTACTTTTCTTGCGAGTTGTATGTACCTAGCTGGTGTGAAGAACGCAGATCGATTACAGTATTACCCATCACTCTTTGTTTCTGTTCCACTTGACCATTCCACATTTAAATTTGCTCCAAGTAAGACATTCTAATTTAAATTGTTCCTAGCACTTCATTACTAATCTAAACTCTATGACCTAATGATCAATTTTCCCCAAATATACTTTCACTGATGACCCATCTCATTCCTCAATATTCAACCTATCAATGCCACATTCTCTATCATATTTAAATTGTACAGGTCAAAGTGGTTCTCCTGGATGTATTTCAGACAATTTGTTTCGTTCTTTGCCCTTTACACTAACATTGTGTAAATCAATATTCTAGCAATTGATATCAACTGGTTTGAATTCTTGCATCTGGCTTTTTATTGCAGTTCAGGCTGCCTCTCCAGTGAGAAAGACATGAGTTAACATTTTAGGTCAACGATGCTTTATCAGAAGTGGAAAAGTGAGAAATACAAATACGTTTTAAATTTGCAGAGTTGAGGAGGAGCAGAAAGAATAAAGGGAATGTCTGCGACAGAGTGGAGATTGACCAAGTGATTCTACTGCGTCTGGACTCCTTTAATATTGGATGCAAATCCAAAAGTTGCTCAAAATTTGAAATAAAAAAGAACGCTTGAATTACTCTGATAGCAAATATGTAGAGGAAAATAAATCAATATCAGAACTAATGCAAGATGAGGTGCTTTCCCTTGAGTTTTGTAGGGCTTAAATGTGAACTTTGTATGAGGCCAAAGATGATTGGAAGCTCAGGGTTGTCCTTGCAAACTAAGAAGGTGTTTGGCAAAGTGGTTGCCCAATATGTGTTTGGTTTCTTCAGTGTGGAGAAGAGATATAGCATAGACACCAAAGGCAATAAGTAAATTGGCAGAAGTGTCAGTGAATCATTGGGTTATTTGGGTTATGGATGGGGTGAAAAGACAAAAGGACAGGCATTACATTTCCAGCAATAGTTTTGTAAAACGCTGTGTGAAATGGAGCTGTTGATGGAAATAGATGAGCAAACCAATCACAGGGAGAACAGTCCCTTCAGCATTCTGAGAAGAGAGGAAAGGGAAAGATGTCTGATGATTGAATTTTATTTTTAATTACGATTTCTAGCATCTGCAGTTTTATACTTTTCTGAAACAGGAGATTCATTTTTATAATTGTGCTCTTACTAAGTGGATTCCTAGATCTCCATAGATCTACGATGAACGCGTAGATTTTCTCCTATGTGTTCCGGTTTCCTCCCACATTCCGTACAGGTTTGTAGGTTAATTGGCCTCTGTAAATTGTCCCATATGTGTTAGATAGAAATAGTATGCGGGCGATCGCTGGTAGGCATGGTCTTGGTGGGCCGAAGGGCCTGCATCCACACTGTATCTCTAAAGCTAGAGGATGTTATAGATACATAGATACATAGAAATTAGGTGCAGGAGTAGGCCACTCGGCCCTTCGAGCCTGGACCGCCATTCAATATGATCATGGCTGATCATCCAACTCAGTATCCCGTACCTGCCTTCTCTCCATACCCCCTGATCCCTTTAGCCACAAGGGCCACATCTAACTCCCTCTTAAATATAGCCAATGAACTGGCCTCAACTACCCTCTGTAGCAGAGAGTTCCAGAGATTCACCACTCTCTGTGTGAAAAATGTTTTTCTCATCTCGGTCTTAAAGGATTTCCCCCTTATCCTTAAGCTGTGACCCCTTGTCCTGGACTTCCCCAACATCGGGAACAATCTTCCTACATCTAGCCTATCCAACCCCTTAAGAATTTTGTAAGTTTCTATAAGATCCCCCCTCAATCTCCTAAATTCTAGCGAGTATAAGCCAAGTCTATCCAGTCTTTCTTCATATGAAAGTCCTGACATCCCAGGAATCACTCTGGTGAACCTTCTCTGCACTCCCTCTATGGCAATAATGTCCTTCCTCAGATTTGGAGACCAAAACTGTACGCAATACTCCAGGTGTGGTCTCACCAAAACCCTGTACAACTGCAGTAGAACCTCCCTGCTCCTATACTCAAATCCTTTTGCTATGAAAGCTAACATACCATTTGCTTTCTTCACTGCCTGCTGCACCTGCATGCCTACCTTCAATGACTGGTGTACCATGACACCCAGGTCTCGTTGCATCTCCCCTTTTCCTAATCGGCCACCATTCAGATAATAGTCTGCTTTCCCGTTTTTGCCACCAAAGTGGATAACCTCACATTTATCCACATTATTGTTATGGGACTAATTTTAACTCTACCCCTCCCGCCTCCTGGAGAAGAGCTGGACGCAAGGAGGTTCAATCTCCTGTAGTCATATGCTGCTAACTGGCTTTGTCCTGACGACTATTTTAACAGCTTCCTGTTGTCATTCAGGAAGCCCCTTGCCACTTTCCGAGCAAGCAAATCATTTTTATTTACGTTTTCACATGGGCAGGGAATTTCAAGAGTACTTTCCTAGCAAACTATTTTCCTCAATCACAACAGGAAACTGTACTATGCTGTCCTGGACCTCCTCCATTGCCAGAGGGAGGCCATGCACACTGTGGGAACATCACCTCATAGTCCGCTTGTGTAGCTTAAAACGGAATGGTCTGAACATTGAATTCTCCAATTGAATGTAGCTAACCTTCCCCCCACCTCTCCACACCTCCCCTTTGTCCCACCTAGACTCACATTTATTTCATCCCACCCCTTCCCTTCCACCTACATCCCATCCGCTAGTTTCACAATTTGCAACTCTTCAATCCTTTAGTCTCATGTTGTCTGTCTTTCAGCCTTAGTCCAACCAGCGGCCTATCAAAAACTGCCCTCACTTGTATCCATATCTCCATATCCACCTATTACATGCCAAGTGTAGGAAGGAACCGTTTAAACCGAAGATAGACACAAAATGCTGGAGTAACTCAGTGGGCCAGGCAGCATCTCTGGAGAGAAGGAATGGGTGCTTTACCGGTCGAGTGAAGGGTCTCGACCCAAAACGTCACCCATTCATTCTCTCCTTGAGATGCTGCCTGTTCTGCTGAGTTACTATTGCATGCCAAGCTTTATCCAGCCCCTCCCCTCCCCTCTTCCTTCCCCTCCCCATCACAATCAGTCTGAAGAAGAATCCCAACCAAAATCGTCAGCTATCCATGATGCTTAGTGAGTTGCTGAGTTACTCCAGCTTGTGTTTTTTTCCTTAAACAATATCGACAATATCCATTAAATCCATATATGCATGTTTTTTCATTTGCAAACCTAAATATACCATTCTCATTCATTCAGTAATATAAATTGTATTGTAATCTAAGTCCAGTATTGACCTCTATGGCGGACCACTGGTGAGCTTCCAGTCTCATCAACTTTTGGACAATATCAGTGGTTAAGGCTGATCGATCACACTATACCAGTCTGACTGGCAGAGATATATGTCTGTCCTTGATCACTATCCAACAACAAGTTACTACTTCATGTAATAATTATTGATAATGATCCATGAAACCCAAGATGAAACTCACTTCCCTGGAGTTCAACAGCAGGTATTAGCAGGTTGAGAATAATCCATGAAGTTATGTAGAGTTTCCCTTTGTAATAAGGTATAACGTATCAAACAGAGGCCATGTACTTTGAGTGTAAAATACTTTGTTGAGATTTGCAAGATTAACAGATTGATTCTTAATGGGAAAAAAAAAAACGGTTTAGTCTGTTTGGATTGTGAATAGTTTGGTTAATACCAAATCCATGTCACAGTAAAATATACCAGCAGCTACTTATTAGAAGGTATAAAATTGTTCTGTGTCATGAAGTTCAGCTTGTGCCTTACGTTTGTATTTATCTTTAAATCTTTTCAAGTATCGTAATAAAAGAGATTCTTGAATAATTGGATGATTTCATGGCTTTTGTACCGGCATCTTGATAATAGAACAATCCACTGATGTATTGAAGAAAAGTGGACCCAAGAGGATGATAACACTTCTAAGATCCTTGAAAGTGAATTAATGGAGAACTTCAGCATTGGGACATCCTGATTATAAACAGCCTTTTGTCATTCAAATTGATTCTGGGAGATGTTTCTGCCTGGGTCAGAATAATTATGAGAAGATTTTAACTTATTTAAATACATGACAATATTGGGAAAATATGCTTCTGTTGAGCATAAGAGAAGTGGAATTTATTTAAATAGGGTCGGTACATATAGTTCATATTTCACTGATAATGTTTTTAATCAACATGAATAAAATACACTGGATTTTATGGAGTGAATTCCTACTCTTTCTTTGCAGTAATAATAGCACCAGAATTAAAAAAGACCCAGAAAATCTACAACCAGTACTACTCAGCTCTTCTGACAAGTTGAAGAGTGACCATGAGAACCTCAATGGGAATCACCTCACACAAAGATGTTAACTCTTGGTGGAGTATCATCAAACAGTGAAGAGCCGATAATGTAATGGATGAATTTTTATTTAACAATGACACGAAGAGCTCTCAGCTTCCTGCTATCTCCACTAGAGGTGTTTAGGGAACAGCTACACTACACGCATTTTCACAAAATATATTCCTTAATAAGGAGACTCTGCTCCTGTAAAGAAGTACTTACAGGAATAAGCTGCATGGAATAACTCCAGGACAGGGCAGAGCTATATTGCCAGTGGCAGCAGAAGCAACAGGGTATATGAATTCTCATGTCTCTTTCAGGCTAGGGCTAGGAACATCTGCAGTGATTCACAAGTTGCAGAACATCACTGTGATAGGGAAGCCACAAGGCTTCTCTGCCCCAAGGCAATTTAATTTATCTGCCTCTCTCTGAGATGAGATGAGAAGTCATCAGGTATATATGGATGGCTAGATCTGTGGATGTTCCTATGAGGGAGGGGGCCTTGAACACCAGCATTGAGAAAAGAAACCTGCTGGAGAAACTCAGCAGGTCTGGCAGCATCTGGAGAGAGAATTTCCAACATCTGCAGTATCTCATGTCTCCAATTGCAAGCATCCTCGTAAGCTTTAATGCACCAGTGAGAAACCCAATATCTTCTGGAGCAGCAAGGGGTTTAACTCCCTGATAACTAGTTAGTTAGTAACCCCACCCAGGATATTTTTAACGTCAAAGCATAAATGTCATTTAGAAGGATATATATAAAAATCACAATAAAATAGTGCAAGGATTGCTTTACATTCATAGAGTCATTCTATAAATTCACAGTGGTATTGTACATTTATAGTGTGAGCACGTTTTGTATACAGAGCACCATTGTTACTCATGCAGCCTCCGAGGATATTACAAACTGCAAGTGTTTGAGAGGCTTCTGCACGGAGCATAACCTCTTAATGTCTAGTGGCAATGACTGCAGTCCTTCCCCACAAAGCATTTGTATTAGTTGTACCATGCTTCAGTGCATCCCTCAGCATGGAGTCCCACCATCTGTGGAACTGAAAGATCAACAACTAATGGCAGACCAAATGTGTTTTCACTGAGTTGATGATCATCCAACAGCACATCATGTCTATCTTGGAATGAGTCCGTGGGAACAGACTGTACGTCAGGGAGTCCTCTGTTATGCAGCTGCTTAGATTGAACCTTGACAAGACCCTTGCATCCTTTTCCAGACCTTCTTTACAAATGCACTGCCCGCAAAGTGGGATGGCAATCACCTTGTCTTCATCACAGCCATCCCTTAGACAGGGTACATTGGGAATAAGAGTCCAATCGTGCAGGAAGGATCTTACCAGGAGGACCCCTCCATAGTTTAGAGGAAGTAACTGGAAGGGGTCCACATATATTACTTTAAAAAATAATACTTAATCAGTATCTGGCTGCAGGATTCTGATTCACCACCCTCAGCCTAATCTGAGGAAGGACATTCTTGCCATAGAGGGTGCAGAGAAGGTTCACCAGACTGATTCCTGGGATGTCAGGACTTTCATATGAAGAAAGACTGGATAGACTCGGCTTGTGCTCGCTAGAATTTAGAAGATTGAGGAGGGATCTTATAGAAACTTACAAAATTCTTAAGGGGTTGGACAGGCTAGATGCAGGAAGATTGTTCCCAATGTTGGGGAAGTCCAGAACAAGGGGTCACAGTTTAAGGATAAGGGGGAAGTCTTTTAGGACCGAGATGAGAAAAACATTTTTCACACAGAGAGTGGTGAATCTGTGGAATTCTCTGCCACAGAAGGTAGTTGAGGCCAGTTCATTGGCTATATTTAAGAGGGAGTTAGATGTGGCCCTTGTGGCTAAAGGGATCAGGGGATATGGAGAGAAGGCAGGTACAGGATACTGAGTTGGATGATCAGCCATGATCATATTGAATGGCAGTGCAGGCTCGAAGGGCCAAATGGCCTACTCCTGCACCTATTTTCTATGTTCCTCTGTTTCAGGAAGTTCACATTACAGTAATCAGCAGACAGAACCAAACTTGTATCCCACTTTCAGACTTTTATTCATGAATGTCTTTGTATCTGTTTTCACAACATGCTCTTAATAACCCATCTCTGTCTACATCAGGTATGTGATAAGCTGTTCATTTCAAATATAAGCAGCTTCTGGGTTTTATTTGTTTACCACCGTTAAATGCAATATTTTAGTTTAAGAAATATTAACCACTTTACCAGGGCATTTTTTGGAAAATCTAATTTTTACTCATGTCCAAATGTTGACGAGAGAGAGACACACAAGGAGATAACAAGAAAAATCAGACCCTTGCGCTGATATTGATATTCAGTGGTGTGTGCAATCCAGTTTATATTGTAGCCTGGCACAGCTGATACAATTGTTTGTCGATTTTTATCTACCCATGAGAGTTTAAGAACCATGTTAACCAAGTATCTACAGTGTGTCAATACTTCTGCTCACTTTGCCATTCATATTTAATAAAGCTCTCTGTCGGTTTATAGCACAAGCCGCAATCAAGCGATAGTGTTTTTATTTTATGGGTTTCCAAGGCCAACAATGGATTGGTGAAGACACATATGATGACGAAAGAAACAATATAAACAAAAGCATTCTGACTGTTCTCTAAACTTGCGACCACTTAAGGAGGTATCCCGCTTTTTCAAAGGGAAAGAGCGCAATCAATGAACTGCTTTTAACTGCGGAACCAGGGAGAGTAAAAACTGAAATATTAACAGGTTTTCTTTGCAAAGATGACACCTGACCTGCTGCGTGTTGCCAGAATATTATATTTTTATTTCCATCATTTTTATTTTCACCAAACCAGAATCAATTAGTGCATATGACTCAAGAACTTGGAAAACATGGGAAACAAAGTTTGGAGTAAAGTCAATTAGATTTTTGTGTGGGCAAGTTTAAGTCAGTGTTACAATTAACAGACAACCTAGTGTTGTTGAATATGATCAACTGATCGACATGTTGTCCAAAATCTATTTGAACGAAGATAAATGATATTAATTGGTTTTAAAGGACAGTCATTGGGGTTAAGCATTTTAAAAGGTACATTCCCAAAATTAAACAAGAACATTTTAGCAAGAACTATGTGGAAGTATCAGCCTGGAATTATCTCAGGTGTACCACTGGTCCCCAGTTTAATGCCCCTGTCCCACTTAGGAAACCTGAACGGAGACCTCTGGAGACTTTGCGCCGCACCCACAATCTCCGTGCGGTTCCCGGAGGTTTTTGTCAGTCTCCCTACCTGCTTCCACTACCTGCAACCTCCAGCAACCACCTGCAACCTCCGGGAACCGCACGGAAACCTTGGGTGGGGCGCAAAGTCTCCAGAGGTTTCCGTTCAGGTTTCCTAAGTGGGACAGGGGCATAACTCCCACTAAACTCCTTACAACTTCCCTGTGGTGCCAATTCTTTCGTTGCCCATGGAAGGACCGGCATCTCCATTCATTGTTATACAGGCGATGTTGTTGGCATTGTTATGGAGTCAGCATTGAGATGGGAGTTTTCCAAGGCCAAAAATTCCCACTTCCCAGGTTTGAGGCTGAAACTGGAGATAGGTAAGCTCGAGGTTGTTGAACGTGGGATAATTAGATTTCAGGACCAGCGTGTCCTTGTTGGAGTGGAGGTCAAGGCCTACAGGAGTAGGGAACCCGGCTTGACAAGAAGCATTGAGGCACCGGCCAAGGAATAGGATTACGCATCGGTCAAGTGTTGGCAGCTGAGATCAAGTAACGCCCTTGAGGTGTATGAGGAGTATAAGAATGCATAAGGTCATGTGATAGGAGCAGAATTAGGCCATTCGGCCCATCAAGTCTACTCCGCCATTCAATCATGGCTGATCTATCTCTCCCTCCTAATCCCATTCTCCTGCCTTCTCCCCATAACCCCTGACACCCAAGTACACAAGAGGGGAAATCAGCAGGGCAAAAAAAGGACATAAGGTACAGTGCCGTCCACAATGTTTGGGACAAAGACCCATCATTTGCCTCTGTACTCCACAAAATGAGATTTGTATTAGCAAAAATCACATGTGGTTAAAGTGCACATTGTCAGATTTTAATAAAGGTCATTTTTATGCATTTTGGTTTCATCATGTAGAAATTACAACAGTGTTTATACATGGTCCCCCCATTTCAGGGCACCATAACGTTTAGGACACAGCAATGTCATGTAAATGAAAATAGTTATGTTTAGTATTTTGTTGCATATCCTTTGAATGCAATGACTGCTTGATGTCTGCAATTCATGGACATCATTACAACTTCCCTGTGGTGCCAATTCTTTAGTTGCCCATGGATGGACCGGCATCTCCATTCATTCTTATACGGGCAAAGTTGTGTGTCTTCTCTGGTGATGCTCTGCATTACAGCCATCTTTAACTTATGCTTGTTTTTGGGGGCTTGTGCCCTTCAGTTTTCTCTTCAGCAGAAAAAGGCATGCTCAATTGCGTTCAGATCGGGTGATTGACTTGGCCACTCAAAAATTTACCATTTCTTAGCTTTGAAAAACTGTTTTGTAGTATCTTTGGGAAAATTGTCTTGCTGTGGAATGAACCGTCGGCCAATGAGTTTTAAGGTGTTTGTTTGAAATTGAGCAGATCGGATACAACTGCCATCAGGAGTTGTATCATCAATGACCCAGTACCTTCAGCAGCCATACATGCCCAGGCCATAAACACCCCAACCACCGTGTTTGAGGTGGGCTGTTTTGGATTTGGCATTGAGCAGATAGGATACATACTTTGCTCTTGCCATCAATAAGTTAGGTCTTTATCAATGAAGTTAAGGGGGGACCTGATAGTGCTTTAAAATGCAGAGGGATAGACAGAGTTGTCCAGCTTTTCCCTTTGAGAATAGGGAAGATTCCACCATGACCCACCACCAGAAGTTTGTTTCATCTTTAGCATGAGGTGGTGGAATGCCTTGGATCTTGGGCAGATAGGCATATGGATGAGAAGGGAATGGAGGGTTATGGTATGAGTGCAGGCAGGTGGGACTAAGGGGAAAAAAAAAAATTTGTTCGGCATGGACTTGTAGGGCCGAGATGGCCTGTTTCCGTGCTGTACTTTGTTATATAGTTATATGGCCATCACTCTGATATGTTAATCTTTGCCTCATCTGTCCACAAGACTATTTTTCCAGAACTGTGGTCGCTCTTTTAAGTACTTCTTAGCAAACTGTAACCTGGTCATCCTATTTTTGTGGCTAACCAGTGGTTTGCATCTTGCAGTGTAGCCTCTGTATTTCTGTTCATGAAGTCTTCTGCGGACAGTGGTCATGACAAATCCACACCTGACTCCCGAAGAGTCTTTCTAATCTGTCGGACAGGTGTTTGGAGATTTTTCTTTATTATAAAGAGAATTCTTCCGTCATCAGCTGTGGAGGTCTTCCTTGGACTGCCAGTCCCTCTGTGAATCACAAGCTCACCAGTGCTCTCTTTCTTCTTAATGATGTACCAAACAGTTGATTTTGGTAACCCTAAGGTTTGGCTGATGTCTCTGACAGTTTTATTCTTGTTTCTCAGTCTCATAATGGCTTCTTTGACTTTCATTGGCACAACTTTGGTCCTCATGTTAATAAACAGCAATAAAAGCTTCCAAAGGTGATGGAAAGACTGGAGGAAAGACTAGGTGCTGAGAGCTCTCTTATACCTGCATTAAGGAGGCAATTAAACACACCTAAGCAATTGCAAACGCCTGTGAAGCCATGTGTCCCAAACATTATGGTGTGCTGGGGGGACTATGTATAAACACAGCTGTAATTTCTACATGGTGAAACCAAATTATATAAAAATACCCTTTAATGAAATCTGACAAGACAATAGACAATAGACAATAGGTGCAGCAGTAGGCCATTCGGCCCTTCGAGCCAGCACCGCCATTCAATGTGATCATGGCTGATCATCCCCAATCAGTACCCCGTTCCTGCCTACTCCCCATATACCCTGACTCCACTATCTTTAAGAGCCCTGTCTAGCTCTCTCTTGAAAGTATCCAGAAAACCGATATCCAGAGAACCGGCAGAGAGTTCCACACACTCACAATTCTCTGTGTGAAAAAGTGTTTCCTCATCTCCGTTCTAAATGGCTTACCCCTTATTCCTGCCATCCCGGGAATTAACCTTGTAAACCTACGCTGCACTCCCTCTATAGCAAGAATGTCCTTCCTCAAATTAGGGGACCAAAACTGCACACAATACTCCAGGTGCTGTCTCACTAGGGCCCTGTACAACTGCAGAAGGACCTCTTTGTTCCTATACTCAACTCCTCTTGTTATGAAGGCCAACATGCCATTTTCTTTCTTCACTGCCTCCTGTACCTGCATGCTTACTTTCATTGACTGGTGAACAAGGACCCCCAGATCCCATTGTACTTCCCCTTTTCCCAACTTGACACCATTTCAATAATAATCTGCCTTCCTGTTTTTGCTACCAAAGTGGATAACCTCACATTCATCCACATTAAACTGCATCTGCCATGCATCTGCCCACTCACCCAACCTGTCCAAGTAACCCTGCATTCTCATGGCATCCTCCTCACAGTTCACACTGCCACCCAGCTTTGTGTTATTTGCTGAGGACACTCGGATAGCTGCTGGGAGCAGGAATTTTTCTGATATATTTTCCTTCCTTTTTGTGGGGCCAGTGAAACCTAGTAATAGAACAGCAGTGAGTCCACCACTGTTTACGATCTTCTGACAATAAGTGGTCCCTGTGCTAATGAGTCTGTTGTAAGAGCAATCTTGGATGCTCAGTTATTTTGAAACTCATTTCATAGTTGACTGCCTTTTCTTCATTATTATATCTAATTAACATAAATTATCAGTATTGAACTCCCAACTGGTTTCGCATGTAATTGCAATGTCCAACCTGCTACAGATCAGGCCAAGAAGTTTTGACTTTTGATCCCACGTTTGTGCTGAGTTGGCTGTTGATAGATCAGTGTGTGGGAGAGACAGGTTAGTGATTATACCATTAATCTCGGCAGCATGGAGGATCAGATACAGCCTTGGTGACTCTCCAGTCAAGTACATTTCAAACATAAAACAATCAACGTACACAGAAAATGCATCCACAAGGTTGAGGTACCACTTTGTTTTGGCTGCCACAGTTGTTAGACAGTCACCATGGTTCCTGGCTGCACAACTCTATGTATGTTGCTCTTTTAACATTAGAGGTCTGGATTGAAAAGAACAAAAAATAGGAGCAGGAGTGGTCCATCTAATACTCCAAACCACCTCTGCCATTCGTTGTTCATGGTTAACCTTCTTCTTTAACATTATTTTCAAGCATTATTCCAACATCCCTTGACCTCCTAAATGCCCAGAAATCCATTAATCTGGGTTTTCAATGAACATAACAACTGAATTTCCACAGCTATATAGGGTAAAGCATTCCAAAAATGTCACTATCTTTTCCTGAAGACAATTTTCATCTCAGTGCAAAACATCCTTTCTCTTTTTGTCAAACTTGGCCATGATCCTTGAATCATCATTGACAAAAAATATCCTTCCTCCATCCAGTCAGTAGACCACTTTTTTTTTGTTTTTTAAGGAACTGAACTGATTTATTTTCATTTTTTTAATATTTATTTTATTAGAAGTATTTGTACAAGGAGAAAGAAATCGACATAACAATTATATAATTTTCGTACAGCTTCAATTTTAACATTTTATAAACTAATAACTAAATTGGAAAAAAGGAAAAAGGAAAAAAGGGAAAGAAAAGAAAAAGTAAAGAAAGAATTTCGAAAAAGACAGGAAAGAGAAAAAAGAAAACCCCCTGAACTAAGGAAGAAGGGAAAGAAGCGGAGATATATCCCACTACCCCTATGCTCACTCACCCGACCCTAACGTCTGGTTTTGAATTTGTGATTAACCATTGTGTTGTTGAAGAAATTCAATGAAAAGAGACCATATTTTGGAAAATTGATCTGCTTTGTCAGTCAACACAAGCCTTATTTTTTCTAGATGTAGTGTCTCGGTTATTTCTGTGATCCACATCTTCACTGTGGGGATTGTTAACTTTTTCCAGAATTTAAGTATAAGTTTTTTCGCAGCTATTAAACCATAGTCAAGGAAACGTTTTTGGGATATCGTTAAATTAGGGCAGTCCTCTAATATTCCTAATATTATTAATTTTAGAAATTCAAAAAGTGCTTTAGAAATGATATTGAATATTCCTGTCCAGAAGTTTTGTATTTTTATACAGGATACAAAAGAATGAGTCTTCTTGGAAGTGACATTTGTCACAGCGAGGAGAGACAGTTGTGAAGATCTTGTTCAATTTGCACTTTGAGTAGTATAACCTATGCAATACTTTAAATTCTATCAGGCCATGCCTGGCATTTAAAGAACAGTAGTTTGTATAGTAAGCTTTCCTCCCATATATCTTTTTAAATGGATAAACCCAGCTCGTCCTCCCATGCTCGCCTATAAATCTCAGAGGGTGGGTTGTCAATGTTTAGAAGAGTGTTATAAATGTAAGATATCAACTTACTTGTAATGGCATGTCTATTCAAACAATCATCTAATATATCTGGAGCCATAAGAGGACAGTCTTGTGTATATGTTTTCACATATTCTCGGATTTGAAGGTATCTAAAAAAATTATTGGCATTCAAGTGATATTTCTCCTGTAGCTCTTGAATAGAAGAGATAGTCCCCTTCTTATAGAGGTCTCCCACGGTATTGATTCCCAGGTTCTTCCATTGAACAAACACCATATCTAAAGTAGCCGGATTAAACAAGGGATTATTTGCCATAGAAAGAAGGAGAGACAGGAGTCAATCGTACCAAGATTATTCAATTTATACATGCAGGCTTATACTGAAAATAAACTACCAGAAACCCTAGCAGAAGCAACAATAACGCTTATACCAAAAAAAGATAAAGATTTAGATGAACCGGGTTCTTATAGAGCTATTTCACTTCTAAATACGGATCAGAAAATTTTAGCAAAGATTCTAGCTAGAAGGCTAAATAATTATATTAACAATTTAATAAATACAGATCAAACGGGATTTATACCCAAAAGACAATCATTTAATAATTTGAGAAGGCTTTTTAATATAATGTACTCTCATAATGAGGACAATGAAGATATTTCAGTTGTCACGCTGGATGCAGAGAAGGCATTTGATCAAGTAGAATGGCAGTATTTATACAAGGTACTCCAAAAATTTAATACAGGTGAGAATTTTATTAGATGGGTTAAACTACTTTACGATAGACCTACGGCAAGAATATTAACTAACAATACGCTATCTCCAAAATGTTACTTATCAAGGGGTAATAGGCAAGGGTGTGCCTTATCACCATTGCTATTTGCCCTTATGATAGAACCGCTGGCCGAAAGGATTAGAAATCACCCGAATATTCACGGATATAACAGCAAGGACTCAAAGAATAAAATTTCATTATATGCTGATGATATCCTTTTATATATTACTAATACACAAATGAGTATACCCACCTTATTAACACTAATTGAGGAATTCGGCTCTTTTTCAGGATATAGAATAAATTGGAATAAAAGCATAATTATGCCTTTAAAACCACAGGATTTGAGACACTTACTAAAATTCCCCTTCAAAATTGCAACAGAAAACTTCAAGTATCTGGGTATCCAAATTACGAGAAGACACAAATCATTATTTAGTGCCAATTTTATACCACTATTAAATAAACTGAACGATACGATTAAATTTTGGAATTTATACCTCTCATTGATAGGTAGAATTAACGCTATAAAAATGACTTTCTTACCACAATTAATATATTTGTTTCAAGCGATCCCATTATATATTCCAAAATATTTTTTCAAAAAACTAGATTCCACTATCACTAATTTTATATGGGACTACAGAACACATAGAATTCAACAAAAGCATTTGTGCAAATCTAAAGAAGTTGGGGGTTTATCATTACCTAACTTTATGTATTACTACTGGGCAGTGCATATTAAGAACATAATGTACTGGCTGGATAGTTCCACTCAGCAGTTGGAGTGGATAAGAATGGAGAAAGAGGAGTGCTATCCGCACGATATAGGAACGATCCTGCTCTCACCGATAAAATTGAATAGTATAATATATAAGAAGAACCCAATTATTCACAATATAATAAGAATTTGGAAACAAATAAAAGTATCCTTGAAATTAAATAATTTATCAGTACTAACCCCACTATTGAACAACCCCGCATTCAAACCTTCTCTCATCGACAACACATATCAACAATGGGATAGACTGGGGATTAGGAAAGTAGGGGATATGTATGAATTGCGCAAACTGTTATCATTTCAACAATTAAAATTAAAATTTAAATTGAAGGATAATCAATATTTTAAATATATACAGGTATGTGACTTTTTGAAGAAATATACACATAGATTTCAAACTATATTTTTAGATCCTTTAGAAGAAGCAATGAATATTAAGGCTGATTCACAAAAATTAATATCATACTTTTATAATAATATATTAAATAGAGAATCACCCTCAACAGAAGCATTAAGGGAAGATTGGGAACATGAGCTAATGATAAAGATCTCGAAGGATAGATGGGAAAAGTATTTGATGAATACACATAACTGTTCTATTAATGCAAGACAGAATTTAATTCAATTCAAATTATTACATAGACTATATTATTCAAAAATGAGGTTGAATAAATTTTATCCAAACGTCTCTCCCAGATGCGATAAATGTTTGTTTCAAAACGCTAATATAACACATTCATTTGTAGGATGTACAAAGTTGAATAAATTTTGGAGTGATATATTTGATATATTTACAAAGCTTTTCAAGTCAAGAATAGAACCCAAAACGGAATGGATTATATTTGGAATAATAGGAGAAGATACCAATTTAAATAAAGATCAAAATGTTTTTTTTAATTATGGGTTAATAATTGGAAAGAAATTGATACTTACATTTTGGAAAAATACAACCACACCAACTGTTAAAATGTGGATTAGGAATATGATGGACATAGCACGCCTTGAAGAAATGAGACTCCGACTAATAGATAAATATGACCAATTCTTAAGTAGTTGGTCTCCTTTCATCGACTTTTTGGAATCATGTGATGCAGCGGTACCGTAAAGATTGCTGATTTCAGTTCATGACGCGGATAGATCTACATCTCCGAATACAGATTTGAAAAATTCTCTTTTAAGGGGCCTTCTCTTCTATTTCTACTTTCCACTTTCTCTCTTCCTTTTTTATTTTTTATATACACACTTCACGTTTTTCTACTCTCTACCATCTATTTTTCCACTTTTTCCTCTTTTTATTGTTTTCTTTTTCTTGTCTTGCTTACTTCCTTCTCATAACATAAAACTAGAGGTTGTACATAGAATGGATTACGGTATTACATAGGTTCCACTGTACTGTTTTGTGCTGTATTAACTTCTAATAAAATAAACAAAAAAAAAAAAAAAAGAAAGAAGGAGAGACATATTTCTCAATTTAAGACTGAATTTCAGCTGTTTCCAGATACGGATAGTACTATGTATTATCGGATTTTGCTCATACGTTGACATTCAAATGTATTGGATATAGGAGGATCGAGCCTATACTAAAAGTCAAACAATCTTCCCTCTCCATTTTTAACCAGTTTTACATGTTGATGTGTATCGTCCAACCAGAATGTTATATTTTTATTATTAGTTGCCCAGTAGTAAAAAAGAAAATTCGGTAAAGCTAATCGTTCATTTTCTTTGTATTTGCACAAATGTCTTTTGTGTATTCCATGGGTTTTGTAGTCCCAAATAAAGTTATTGACAATAGAATCAATTTTTTTTAAAGCTTTTAAGGAGATATATCGGTATTGATTGAAATAAATATAAAAAGTTGCGGAAGGAAGATCATCGTTATGGCATTTAATCTACCAATAAGGGAGATAGGAAGTGTTTTCCAAAATTGGATGTAGGCATACGGTTTAGTGATTAATGGTGGCAAGTTTATTTTAAACAACGAGGAATACTTTCTAGTCGCATAAATTCCAAGATATCTGAACTTTTCAGTAACGATTCTGAAAGGAAATTGTTGGAGCTGAGAAGGGTCTTGTTCTTTTATTGGCATGAATTCACTTTTATTCCAATGTATTCTGTATTCAGAGAAAGAACCAAATTGTTCTACAATGTTTTGAACATTTGGAATACTAACTTGGGGATTAGTAATGTATAAAAGTACATAATCTCATATAACGAGATTTTATTGGTGGTATATTTGGTATTATATCCATAAATGCCTGAATGGGACCTGATCCTCTCGGCAAGAGGTTCTATGACTAAAGCAAATAACATTGGCGAAAGAGCACATCCTTGTCTGTTACACCTAGATAAATAAAATTTAGGTGAAAGCATTTGATTTGTCAGTATTCTAGCTGTCAGATTAGTGTATAAAAGTTTCACCCAGAAAGTAAAGTTTTCTCCCAATTGAAATTTTTCCAACTGTGAAAAGATAAGACCATTCCACTTGGTCGAAAGCTTTTTCTGCATCTAGAGAAATAATTGTTAGATCTTCATTTGGCATTCTCTGTGAATATATTATGTTAAACCAACCTCTCAAATTATAAAACGAGTGTCGTTTAGGTATAAACCCAGTTTGATCAGGATGTATTAGTTTACCAATAACCAAGCTTAATCTACGAGCCAAAGTCTTAGCTAGTATCTTCTGATCCATATGTAAAAGGGCTATTGCCCTGTAGGATCCAGGCTCCTCGAGATTTTTATCTTTTTTTGGAATTAATGTAATAGTTGATTCAGCAAGAGTTTGTGGTAAACTCTGTTCTTTAAATGCTTGAATATAAAGGGCTTGTAAGCGTGGCGAAATTATATCCTTAAATTTTTAATAAAATTCGTTACTAAACCCATCCAGGCCAGGAGTTTTTCCACTTTTCAATGATTTAATAGTTTCTACGATGTCTTTTGTTGTTATCTCTGCGCCTAATTCATCCCGTTCCTCCTCATTAAGGAATGAGAGATTGCAATTATCAAGGAAACTTTTTATCTTTGTAGGATCGACTGTCATTTTTGATGAATATAATGTTTGGTAGAATTGTAAGAATCTTTCACTAATATCTTTAGGCAATGTAAGCAGATCTCCTTTTTCTGATCTAATTTTGTGTATTGTACGGTCATTCTCTAATTTGCGGAGTTGACGTGCTAGTAGCTTGTGTGGTTTATCACCAAATTCAAAATTTTTTTGTTTAGTATATTGAAATACCCTAATAATTTTTGCAGAGAGAATCTGGTTTAATTTAAATTTTAATGCAGCTATATTATTATGTTTTGCGATGGTTGGGTCAGCCGCGTTTTCTAGCTCTAACTGTTTTTCTAATTCCAATTGTTCAGTCTTATTTTTCTTGTTTTGAAAAGCTTGGCATGCGATAATATAGCCTCTAACAAATGCTTTAAAAGGTTCCCACAGCAAAGATGGAGAAATAACGGGGATGTTGTTTGTCTCAAAAAATGTTTTCATCTGTAGCTTCAGATAGTCAAAACAACTTGCCTCAGCTAGTATTTGTAGGTTAAATCTCCAAAACTGTTGTTTATTATATATTCCTTCCAATTTTACTTCGGAGTCACGTGAGTGACTTCGTGAAGAACCCCGCTTCCACGCATGCGTGTCATATCGCTACACGCATTGCAACGAGTCACACAGGGGGGAACGGTGTTCCCCAAGCGGGAGAATTTGAAAGTCGGGAACAGCAGGTAAGAGACTCTGCGTTCCTTTTTTCTACTTACCTTTTAGGTGGCTGCGGAAAGCTGGCGGGGGAGACCCGTGGAGGGCGAGCAGCCGGCAGCAGCAACGGCACGAGTTTCCCTGGAGGGGAACAACCTGTGCCCGACTTTGCTCCCGCACCGGCAACATTCACTTCTCGGCCGGGCGGGAAGCAAGCAAAGAGGTCCCGTATGCCAGTCTCAAGCGAGACTGGCTTGGAACAGTCGCTAGCGGCCAGCGCGGAGGCAGCAGGACAGAGAGCAGGGACCAGCGCTGTAAGTACCTGGGGTACACAGCAGGGCTGGAAACGCTCAGCGAGTGCAGCGGCACTAATGGAGCTAGGAACTGGACGTCCGGGCCGAAAACCTTCTTCAAAAGGTAAGCACCGGGGTTGGTCCAAGGGGTCCCTAGGTACAGCCGGGTTTTACCGGCTGCGGAACTGCCGCGAAGGACCAGGGCCGTGAACTCCGGGGTCGGTCCGAGCGGCTCAAACCCAACACACAGGGAACGACGTGGGAGCACTCCGGAGCCGACACAGCCCCAAAGACCGACGCTACATGGGCCTGGGGCTGTGGAACAGGTAGGAGAATTCCTTACCTTTCTTATTCTTTCCAGGAAGGCTGACGAGCTGCCGTTTCTACAGCAGCAGTCAGCCAGCAACGGAAGTCGGCACCACTGTCTCCCATAACGGGAGCGAGTGCCAACTTCACCCCATACGGGGTGGAGGGAAAAACAGAGCCAACAACCCACAAAACAGTGGGTTGTATTAGGGCTCTGGCACTTTAAAATTAGCGGAGTAGGACCAGCCCCGTAAACACCGGGGTCGGTCCGAGCGGCTCGAACCCGACGCGAAGGGAACAACGTTCACCAGCGGGAGAATGAAAAGTCGGGAACAGCAGGTAGGAGACTCTGCGTTTCCTTCCACTTACCTTTAGGTGCAGACATGGACTGGGTCCATGTAAGCTGCAGAAAGCCAGCGGGAGAACCGCGGAGTGCAGGCAGCCGGCAGGAGAGCACTGGCAGCGGCAGGAGCACTGACAGTGGCAGTGAGCAGCAACGGCAGCCGGCAGCGGTAGGGGCAACAGGGGCACATCGATTCCCGGAGGGGGAAAACACCTGTGCCCAACTTCGCTCCAGCACGGTGAGAAAATTCATTTCTCAGCAGCAGCAGTAACGGCCAGCGCCGAGGCCAAGGACTTTGCAGTGCAGTTGACTGGCTGCAATCTACCACAAGGGACCAGTAATGTGAGTACCAGGGTCGGTCCCAGCGGGGTTTTAGTTACAGTAATCGCTTCTCGGCCTTTTGGCTAAGATCAAGTGTAGTATCTGTTCTTATCAGTTTAATATCTGATACGTCCCTTATCTAGGGACCATATATTAAATAAAAACTATAGTAGCTGTTATTATCAGTTTAATGTCTTATTGTCTGATGTCTGATACGTCCCTTATCTAAGGACCATATAAGTAGGAGTGCCCAGAATTGAGGGCATTAGAGTGGGGTTGACCGGCTGCAACGACCGCAAGGGACCAGTACCGTCAGTAACGGGGGTGGGTCCCAGGGGTCTAAGATAAAGGAGCAACCAGGAGTGCTGAGAGCGTTGGAGCCGGGTTAAAGGAATAGATGGAATCAGCTGTGCCAGTTATCCTCCACACCGGCCATATCCACTCCACGGAAGGAAGGACAAAGCTGGAGAAGGAGGACCGTGGAACAACGGGCAGCCAGCAGCAGCCAGCGGCACTTGGATCAACCGTAGTGGGATCAGCTGTGCCCGATGTCGGCCCCGCACCGGCCAGATCCAGGTGGCCGAGCGGTAAGGCTAGACACAAAACAAGCAAGGTAGTGGACTCAGAGGGTCCGACTTTGCATAAAACCGCCGGCAACCAGCGCCCGAGAGGGCTGGAGCGGGAAGAAGCGGTGTATGGAGCCTTGCTCCAATGTGATAAACCCACAGCAGTACCTCTTTGAGGGCTGCACAATGCTTCTACCCCATCAGAGGGGAGCACTGTGGGTCAGTTCTGGGTTGACTTGCAAGAGGGGTCCGCAGAACAAAAGACAAGTGGGCAGCAGTTAAGCCCCACATGGGTACCCCGTGCGGGACCCTAGAGATCTCTAACTCAATAAAAAAGAGTAGGCAGGACCCTGATGGGCCAGAGCCTGGTAATACAGCGTCCCATGATCCTAACACAGCAGGGACTCTGCTGGACATGGTGGCTGATTACTTTAGCCAAGTCAAACATGGGTAGACTTGGATCCAGGATGGCAATAGTATTACTATATGTCTGGCCACAAACGCCAACAAGGAAAATTTACAGACACTGGCCAGACATCTGCCACCTGGCAATGGTGAGGCATTACAGGTGCCCAGTGTAAACCAATGCATTTGGCAGCAGATGGGGACGAACATCAGGAACCAGGACCTCAAGATCCACAGAACCTTAAAGGGATTGACGGAAGGCATCATAGCATACACCCGCACCCTGGACTAAACGTAGGTAACCAAAAGACCATCAAGACGCACCAGCTCTGTTTAGTAATATGCAATATGACCTGAAGTACACGTGGAAGGCGGCCATTCAGCCAGCACGGGGACCCCAAAATATGCTACCATTTGCAAATAAAGAACCGTGTGTGGACAAAGCCAAGACACTGGGACTCATCAAGGCCAGCGCAAGGGCCTATTTTGGAGCATGATACCAGCCACAGGCAAGGCCATAAAAAATGTGGCTCATACCAGTGGCAGTGTCAGAAATCAATATTACCCTGGAAGATGCGGAAGACTCAACCTCCCACATAACTCCGAACAAGAGATATCAAACCAGAACCTCCTTTTCAAAAAACCAAGGAAATAACACAACCACCGGTAACCATGGAGGTAGGTGGGTGGGGTTTTTTCTTCTGTTAAAATAGGGACCTACGATGGTAGGGGAGGTTGCAACACTACAGTTAGGTATGGTATATAATCACTACAGATTCATATAATCTCAGCAGTATTCAGGGTTATCTGATAGGATTTACTCATCCCAATAACCACAGTACAACATACACCAGAAGGGCATTTTGTCCTTACCTAAACCAAACAATTCTAAAACTAGCTTCGCATTGTTATGTAAACAAAGCCATAGGGTGATGTATTTCCCCCGTTCGGCCCCATCAATGGGGTACTAGGGAAAATTCAACTACACTCGGCATCTGGAATTCTCAGAGTACCCGACTGACCTTCAAAATCATGGTATTCGGTCATACAGGGGATGGTGTTACAACCATGTTCCCTAATGAACATAGAAAAGAAAAAAATAAATAAATAAATAAAAATAAAAAAATTATGGATTTATCCAGTGACTGGAGGCAGTCATCCATGCCATAAGACTATGGATTTATTGATTTGTAGAGTCTAAAAGACCCACTACACGGCTTTCGGCTGTCAGACAGGACGATGAATCTCATCTCATCTGCACTAAGACTGTCAACACGGAACCAGTACCTTGGACACATCAAGAAATGGGGTATATATTGCTTGGACAACAACCTCGACCAAAGGCCAAGAACTTTCTGGCCGTATTGGAATTTTAACAAGCCTCCATTATGATAATCGATGGAGCTACAGTGCCATCAATAGTGCCACAAGTGCACTCTCCAATTACCTATCACAAGGAACGGAGTGGCACGAGGTGGGAACGCACCCCTGGTAAGAAAACCAGGTACTCCGAAATCTGGGACGTGGGTGTCGTTTCTCAATATGCTGAGGAGCTTGTAGCTCATAACAGCGTTGTCACTTCAGTAACAGACCAGGAAGATGGTTATGCTCATGGTGTTATTTACCGCACAACTAGTCCAGCCATTAAGCAAACTGCGCCTGGACTCCCTGATCATCTCACCGAGAAACTGGTGTTGTCATACAGGATTTAATAAAAGAAAACAGATCGGTTTCCTTGGGTCAAGTGTTTGAATTTATGGTACACCCATATGGCAAACGACTGTGTATAGCAAGACACATCTAACAATACATAGAATATACTAAGAACATTCGAGGTCAGGAAATGGAGTTGTTTATCTCTCTTACAAGAAACCGCATGAAAGGGTTACGACTCAAACTATATTAAGGTGGCTCAAATAGGTCCTAAAAATGACGCTAATGTTTTAACTCTCATTCCACCAGGGCTGCAGCAACATCCGCAGCAAAAATTGTACAGGTACCCACAGACCAAATCCTCAGAATGACAGGATGGTCATTCAAAAAGGGTTTTCCACAGGTTTTATAATAAACCAGTTATTTTTTTGGAGCCATCATTTGTATTAAGAAAACATTTTATGTCCAACAAAATAATTGGCCGAAAGGTTACAGGGCTATGATTCTCAAATCTTAAAAAATGTTATATAATTTTTTCATTATACCACACAACTCTTTGTATAATTGTGTTTTAAAATTACTAATAATGCTCTCTCCCAATACCCAAGGCAGTTGTGAAGCATGGACTCGTTCCACGGCATGAGGTCACAGAGCTTTGAAATCTTCACGAAGTCACTCACGTGACTCCGAAGTAAAATAGTAAGATTAAACGAGAACTTACCAGTTTGAAGTTTGATCTGTATTTTATGAGGAGTTACGATGAGGGATTTCGTGCCCTCCGCTCCCACCCTCTTATGATCATATCAAAAACTGGTATCTCTTTGATAATCTTACTATGTTAGATCATTATAGGTTCCTGTGACCTCACACCGCTGCTTTGAAGAATGACACGCATGCGTGGAAGCGGGGTTCTTCACGAAATCCCTCATCGTAACTCCTCATAAAATACAGATCAAACTTCAAACTGGTAAGTTCTCGTTTAATCTTACTATTTTACTGAAAAAGTGAGAGGACAGTGATCCAAAATAATAATGTTGTGATATTTTGGGTTGTAGTTAAAGGGCATAAGTTTGACATCAACCAAGAAATAGTCAATTTGTGTATAAATTTTATGAACAGCAGATAAAAAGAGTATTCCCTTCCAGATGGGTTGGCAATCCTCCATATGTCTCTTATGTTTGTATTGTTTATATAGGTTTAAAAGTTCACTCGATTTTGAAGTACTTTTCCTTTGAAGTGAAGATTTATCCAAGTATTGATCTAATACACAATTTAAATCTTCCCCAATTATCAAGTTCTGCTGACCAGAGTCTGAAATTGTATTAATTTTTTAATTAAAGAATTGAGGATTATCGAAATTAGGAGCATAAATATTCACCATAGTCTATGGAGCTGAATATTCCCAGATATTATAATGTACCTGCCTTCCTTAACAACTTATTGATTACAAACACAGTTTCACACACTCATTTTCTCCCTCTCTCCTCTCTCTCTCTCTCTCTCTCTCTCTCTCTCTCTCTCTCTCTCTCTCTCTCTCTCTCTCTCTCTCTCTCTCTCTCTCTCTCTCTCTCTCTCTCTCTCCTCTCTCTCCCTCTCTCCAGTTCTCCAAAACTTTCCAAAACTTTCTCTAAAACTTCCTCAAAACTTTCCAAAACTTTCTCTTACAACTTTCCAAAACGTTCTCAAAACTTTCCAACGCTTTCCCAACCTGTCTCACACAATCGTTCTCTCTCTCCCCCTCTCCCTCTCTCCATCCCTCCCTCTTTCCTACCCCCTCTCAAACTCTCCAAAACTTTCCCAAACTTTCTCGAACTTTTTCACACATTCATTCTCTGTCCCCCCTCCCTCTCTTACTCTCTCTCTACCTCTCTACCCCTCCCTCTCTCCCTCTCTCTCTGTCTCTCTATCTCGCAAGTTCTCTGTTTTGACATATTAACCGACTCTATGTCAGTAGATTTATAACAACTTTTTAATTATAAACACAGTATAAACACAGCATAAACCTCTTGATTATCATCATGGTATAAACTCAGTAGAGCAATTACTTATCCCTTGACGGATCCCGCAGTGTCCTGGGCAAACTTGAATGCTTTATCAGGAGCAGTAAAAAAAGGATTCAGTCCCTTTATAAGTAACTCGCAATTTGGCAGGATCTAATAGGCCAAATCTAAGGTCTGGTATGCCCCTCAGAAAAGCTTTTATCTAGATGCTAATTTAACACATACGTTTGCAAATTGTATAAAAATTAAACATTTCTGGATTGATATTTTTGAAATTATCTCAGAAGTTATTAATACAAAACTGGATCCAAACTCAAAATTAATAATACTTGGAATATCAGAGTAAAGTTTAACACTTACAACAAGTCAAAGAAATTTCCTCGACTACAGTATAATAACTGGGAAAAAATTAATATTAAAATTTTGGATTGTGGAAATGTCGGAGACCCCATATCTAGAAAGAATTAGACCTGTCTTAATGGACAAACAAGAACGTTTTGATAAAATATGGGCTCCATTCATTAATTATCTGACGGGATAGACTGATCTCGGCACGAAAACCCAACTGAAACTTGAACTCAGGATTAGATGAAAAGTCATATTTTATAACCTACGAACCTATCTCCAATGACGTATTATAAGTAATCCATTCCACCTTTTTTGTTCTTTTTTTTTTGATATTTGTAACTTTTCCATCTCTTTCTCTCTCTTTTTCTATATAAAAAAAAACTAGAAGTAGAAGTAATCGACAATTGAAAATTTTAATAATGCATGACTGATGTATATGAAAAGTTTTTTTTACTATAATATGTAACTATACTTTATAATATGTCTACTTCTACTAAATAAATAAAAAAGAAAAAAAAGAAAAGCTCTTGACTTGGAGAAGAGTGCTCTTTTCTTAACAACTTCGGCAGGAAAGTCTCTGAAGATTCGTATGTTTTCACCTTTAAAAGTTAAGTTTCTGTTGTTGGCAACTTTCTGCAGAATGTCCTCTAGAACATGGCAGTGATGTACCCTCAGGATCAAATGCCTTGGTGGGGCTGTACTGTCTGACCGGGCTCTCAGAGCTCTGTGAGCCCGGTCAAGTTTAGGTTTTTCATCCAAAGCGAGTACGTCTTGAAGTAGTAGTTGAGCCGTAAAATCTCGAAGATTTTGACCAAGTTCTTTGCCTTCTTTCACTCCAACAATCCTTAGGTTCTGACGTTTAGAGCGCCCTTCCAAATCTAGACATCTTCTGTTACTTTAGCTAGTAACCCAGAGAGATGTTCCACCTCAGCCATCAGTTGTGTGTTGTCTCAACATTTAAAGCCACAGTAGTTTCCAATTCCCAAATAGCCTGGCTTTGCTTTTGTGAAGTAGCAAGAATAGGTTCCAACTTACAGCTGATGTCGGTTTCAAGCCAGTGGATTTCCTCTTTCAGGTCGGAATTCACTTCCTCTATACGGGCATCAATCTTATCACTCTTCCCACAGATTTCTGCCTTCACAGCCGAAAGCTCATGACACAGTGCTGAACGGATCTCCTCCACCAAACCCGGAGTTTGCCTTGCTGCTTCCTCTCGGGGGTGTGCCGTAATCGAGGTCGAGGCTTCTTCTTGGCCTTCAGAGTAGGAGTAAACGGGTCCTTTTCACAATGGCAGGCAGTGACTAGTGGGGTACCGCAAGGCTCAGTGCTGGGACCCCAGCTATTTACAATATATATTAATGATCTGGATGAGGGAATTGAAGGCAATATCTCCAAGTTTGCAGATGACACTAAGCTGGGGGGGCAGTGTTAGCTGTGAGGAGGATGCTAGGAGACTGCAAGGTGACTTGGATAGGCTGGGTAAGTGGGCAAATGTTTGGCAGATGCAGTATAATGTGGATAAATGTGAGGTTATCCATTTTGGTGGCAAAAACGGGAAAGCAGATTATTATCTAAACGGTGGCCGATTGGGAAAGGGGGAGATGCAGCGAGACCTGGGTGTCATGGTACACCAGTCATTGAAGGTAGGCATGCAGGTGCAGCAGGCAGTAAAGAAAGCGAATGGTATGTTGGCTTTCATAGCAAAAGGATTTGAGTATAGGAGCAGGGAGGTTCTACTGCAGTTGTACAGGGTCTTGGTGAGACCACACCTGGAGTATTGCGTACAGTTTTGGTCTCCAGATCTGAGGAAGGACATTATTGCCATAGAGGGAGTGCAGAGAAGGTTCACCAGACTGATTCCTGTGATGTCAGGACTTTCATATGAAGAAAGACTGGATAGACTCGGCTTATACTCGCTAGAATTTAGGAGATTGAGGGGGGATCTTATAGAAACTTACAAAATTCTTAAGGGGTTGGACAGGCTAGATGTAGGAAGATTGTTCCCGATGTTGGGGAAGTCCAGGACAAGGGGTCACAGCTTAAGGATAAGGGGGAAATCCTTTAAAACCGAGATGAGAAGAACTTTTTTCACACAGAGAGTGGTGAATCTCTGGAACTCTCTGCCACAGAGGGTAGTTGAGGCCAGTTCATTGGCTATATTTAAGAGGGAGTTAGATGTGGCCCTTGTGGTGGGCTAAGGGGATCAGAGGGTATGGAGAGAAGGCAGGTACGGGATACTGAGTTGGATGATCAGCCATGATCATATTGAATGGCGGTGCAGGCTCGAAGGGCCGAATGTCCTACTCCTGCACCTATTTTCTATGTTTCTATGTTTCAGTAACTTCTGGTTGATGTTTCGGGCGTTTAGGCAGACGCCTACCTTTCATTTATTAAAAGTACTGGGGTCGCGTTCTGATGACGTCACTTACGCGACTGCTGAACGTCTGCCGGTGAGTATTTTTCGATATGTCTGGTTTGAATTTTCAGTAGGTTTTTGCCGTTAAATGGTGCGGAGGTGCATAGCGCGTGCCCTAAGCCATCATAGCGCCACCGGAAGTATAGTCTGTATAGCACTTGTGGAATTTTTGTAAATGTTGATGAGATCTCAATTCATTCTTCCAATGTATAAAGAATACCGCTTCATTCTACTGAATTTCTCCTCCCACAGCATATTTAACATCCCAGGAACCTGTCCAGTGCATTCCTTCGATAGCAATTATCTTCTACCTTGGACAAGGAGATCAAAGTGCTGCACAATAAAAAAGATACATTTCTCTCAACAGTAGTTCCCGGCACATTAACACAATCCTGTGATCTTTCTGGTCCTGCCTCTGCCTCGTATTAAGGTCAAAGGAGCTCTGAAATCACTCTGGGCCCATTCACTCACAGCCATTCCTGATGGGGCAAGATAGCTCACACGTTGAATCTTACAGCAATTTCACATTGTCAGTTAATAAATACATTTCCCTCACTTAAGGCAAACAGAATGCTGTTGTAGAACAAACATATTAAACATATCTTGGCCTGCAGCCTTCTGGACTCAACTTTTATTTCTCCAACATTAGGTAACTCACTCATTAGTCTGAAGAAGGCTCCTAACCCGAAACGTCATCCATCCCTTTCCTTCCTCAAATTCTAGCTGACCTGATGAGTTTCTCCAGCACTTTGTTTTCCCATTTTCAACGTTTGCAGTCTCTTGTGTCACATTCATTATTTGTACCTGAACTGCCTGTCATCAATTTTCCTCAGTTTTACTTTGACTATTTGTAGTCTGGTAGTTGCATAAATCTCTTGACCATTGGGACCAGTACTATTGCTACAGGCTGGGTATGTACTCCTTCCAGGTTCTTGAAGTTGATGACCAGCTCCAAGTAAGTGCCAGAAATAAGATTTCATAAACTCAAGATTCATTTTCAGATTCAGATTCAATTTTAATTGTCATTGTCAGTGTACAGTACAGAGACAACGAAATGCATTTAGCATCTCCCTGGAAGAGCGACATAGCAAACGATTTGAATAAATAATAATAAGTGTCCGGGGGGGGGTGGTGATTGGCAGTCACCGAGGTACGTTGTTGAGTAGAGTGACAGCCGCCGGAAAGAAGCTGTTCCTCGACCTGCTGGTTCGGCAACGGAGAGACCTGTAGCGCCTCCCGGATGGTAGGAGGGTAAACAATCCATGGTTGGGGTGAAAGCAGTCCTTGGCGATGCTGAGCGCCCTCCGCAGACAGCGCTTGCTTTGGACAGACTCAATGGAGGGGAGCGAGGAACCGGTGATGCGTTGGGCAATTTTCACCACCCTCTGCAATGCCTTCCGGTCGGAGACAGAGCAGTTGCCATACCAAACTGTGATGCAGTTGGTAAGGATGCTCTCGATGGTGCAGCGGTAGAAGTTCACCAGGATCTTTACTTTTCCCGACACACGCTGCTGCGAATTTTTGCATTCGGTGATAAAATTTGTAAAATTGAAACTTAATACAAGTGAAGATTTGACTGAGCACTTCCATGTCACCTTGAAAACACAAAGGCAAGATGGTGCAAGAGCGAAGTGACTCTTTGTATCCTGGCCAAAGAGGATCTACGAACAAATATTACAATCATTCAACTCTTTTAAATCCTTATGCCCCTGTCCCACTTAGGAAACCTGAACGGAAACCTCTGGAGACTTTGCGCCCCACCCAAGGTTTCCGTGTGGTTCCCGGAGGTTCCCGGAGGTTTTTGGCAATCTCACTACCTGCTTCCACTACCTGCAACCTCCAGCAACCACCTGCAACCTCTGGGAACCGCACGGAAACCTTGGGTGGGGCGCAAAGTCTTCAGAGGTTTCCGTTCAGGTTTCCTAAGTGGGACAGGGGCATAATTCAACATCTATCAAAACACCAACAACGTTCTCTTTAATCTACTTCTAGATCTTTCAATCTTACAACCTCTAGATCAATGATCTCCTGACCTGACTACTGGGCCCATCCAGCGAAGCCAAGAATGAGGCTTACCATGACCAATAGGACCTTCATCCTTCCCACCCCATGAAGTAAGATGTATTCCTGATGCTCCAATCCACCTTGTTGCACCCCATGCACTTATCTGTGCTTTCTCTGTTGGTGTAACACCATATTCTGCCCTCTGTTCCTTTTCTCGTTTGCACAGCCTGTTACACTCATTTATTTTATGATCTGTCTGGGTAGCACGCAGAACAAAGCGTTTCACTCAATGTGACAATATGTGGCAGGAAACCAATACCTATCCCAATATGTCAACTAGGTTTCTAACCTTTACAACCAGGGTGGAGTTTTATGGGATATCCAGCTCCATTGAAACTTAATCACAAAGCAGTGTGTGTTTCTTGGCCTTTTTATGAGGTGGGGGTTGAGAATGCTTTATGTGCCTTGATACTCTCAAATTTGTGAATATTGTTGCAGTGGTTTCAAAGCCCGGTTGGATTCATGACCCCTCTCCTGGCACGACAGCTACACCCCACGCTCCCTATGTGTCACTAGAGTGTTGGTTGTGAAAGAATCCAGACCTTGTCACCACCCTAACCAGTAGGAGTATAGTCATATAAACTTCACTATATATACTGATAAGATTTATGAAATACAAACAATATCATGCACACTATAGCAAAGCAAATTCAAAATATTTTTTTAATTCAACTCTTGTACAACATGGAAACAAAATCTCATCAATAACCAGGTGCTTCTTAAGTTTGATAATGTATCTCAAGGTGATTTACTAGAAGCATCAGACACTGACCTTGAGATTGAGGAATGTTGGGGGCAGCTGGCAGGGGACGTTGGGGTAAATATTGATCTCAGGGAAGCTTTGAGTGTGGGAAGATTTAGATAGAGAATTGAGCACAGGCATGACTACTGGCCGTTCTGCCACCATACGCTGTGAAGTTCAGAGCTGAAACATCAGAGAACGTGACTTGTTCACAGCAATGGTTGAGTTTTCAGGGAGTCGTAAATCAGACAAGGACTTTGAAATTACTGCAGTGGGAGATAAGGAAACCCAAGGAGGTCAGTGAGGGCAAGGTTTAGTTGAGTGGGCTTAGTGCAAAATAAGAAATATGTAGGCAGTGAAATATTTAAGGGGTAATGTTTACAGAGAAAGAATCCCAGGTATTCTACCTCTAAAATATTAGAACCATGGAGGCTTTGTTTTTGGTAAATTGGAAATTATTAGATAAAATTAGAATCATAGGAACAAAACATATTGGGCGAACAATGAGGAAGATGACTGATCTTTATTGCCTCCCCTGGGGGGGAAATGGAGGAGGACGGCCAACATTTTTTGTGCCTTCCACCACAGTAATGAATGCTGTGGTGGATGTTTATGTTACATGTTGTGTCCTGTTTATGCATTTTATTATTTTGTTAACCCATCTTTATGCTTTGTATGGAACTGACTTTTAAATTATGTAAAGCACTTTGGGGTCAATGAAAATTGACTATAAATGTGCTATATAAATAAACTTATTGTTATTATTGTTATTGCCCTCACAGTGGGAACATTGATTCCGCTGTGTCGGGATGTTTATGTTAAACTCTATTGTGTATTGTGTTCTTTTTATTGTATCTCTGAATTATAACTCAAATCTCACCGTACCAATTGGTGCATGTGACAATAAATGTAACTTGGACTTGAACAATACAGGACTGGACAGACACTTCGGCCCACAATGTATGTGCCGAGCATGATGCCAAAATAAACTAACCGGCTGGCTGACATACATCCAGGGACAGACGCTAGCTGTGACAGGTGCTCCTTCTCTCCAGCCAATCTAGCTCATGCATTCTGGTCTTGGTAACTACTGGGCAGTGGTTTTTAAAACCATCAGTGAAGTCCTTGGGATGACAGTGAGACCTTGCCCACTTGTAGCTGTATTTGGTGTAGCAGATAAAACCTTGGGTTTAAACACAACCCAGTCTGATATCATAACATTTACATCACTTTTGGCCCGTAGGAGAATCTTGCTGGGCTGGAAATCTACCACTCATCCATCTGCTGCTGCTTGGCTGGAAGACGTGATGTTTTTTTTAAGGCTAGAAAAGATCGAGGGGGTCTGTGAAAAAGTTGTATTTGAAATGGGAACCCTCTTTATCATACTTTGAGGGTCTAAAGGAACTACCTATTGACTGAGGGCACTTGACAGTAAATGGGGAGCCACCTTTATTCTGTTTTGTTACTTTATTATTATTAAAATGTGCATTTGTATTTGTGATATATTTGTATTGTGACACCATTAGCTGCCAAGGGGTGTTTAGGGAGGATGGGTAAGGGTTATTTTGTTATTATATATAAAAAACAAAATGGGGGGAAATGTAATGCAATACGTCAGATGTACTGTAATTCTTTTTTCCTCCAATAAAAATGAATTAAATACAAAAAATAAACTAATCTCTTAAACTAGCCTGCACATCATCCACATCCTTCCTTCCTCTGTGTAGTCATGTGTCTATCTAAGGCCTTCTAAATGTTACTGTCAAGTCTACCTCCACCACCACCCCTGGCAGTACATTGCCGGCACCTTCTGTCCACTGCCGTCTGTGTAAAAAACTTGCCCTACACATCTCCTGTACACTTTGTCCCTCTCATCTTAAAGCTACGCCAAATCTTGGACATTTCTACTCTGGGAGAAAGGTTCTGACTGTCTACCCTATCTGTACTTTTCATAACTTGATATACTCATATCAGGTCACCCCTCCAGCACTCCAGAGTAAACAATCCAAGTGAATCCTAACTCACTTTATACAGTAAAGGGCCTGTCCCACCAGCATGCGACTGCATGCGGCGAGCGCGACCTAACGTGGTTGCTTGAGCCGTACGGCCTCGTGGGGCCGGTCCCACTTCGATCGCCGGAGCCGTATGGAGTTGTGCGGAGCTGTTCCCGACATCGTGCGGAGCTCCGAAAATCTGACACTGTTCAAAAATTCCGCGCGGCAATGGCCTGCTGGCCCGCAGCCGTACGCTGCGTCTTGACGGCGTACGCCTAGCGCAAACTTCCCGCGTACTTCGATCGAACTTCACGTCAACACGCACGGCATCACTCAACCTCCGTGCGTCCCCCCGCTTCCGGTTTGGTCACGCTCGCCGCTTGCAGTCGCATGCAGTCGCATACAGTCGCATACAGTCGCATACAGTCGCATGCAGTCGCATACAGTCGCATGCTCGTGGGGCAGGCCCATAACTAATACCCCTTAATCCAGGCAGATTTTTGGTAAACATGCGCCTCTCCAAATCCATCACATCCTGGAATAGGGTAACCAGAAATGACCACAATAATCCAAATCCAGCCCAACTAACAGGAGACCATTTATTGGACTAATTGGAGTTAATCTGTCAGTATAGTAACGTTTTTAACAATCCCTCATCTGCCACAGTTTCAGGCAGACAGACTGGAGGTGTTTCCATTTGCTGATATTTTAATTGCCTTCCTCGTGTCTGGCCATCTTCTATATCCCGTCTTCCCGGTCGGTCAGTGAGGGTTGACGGTCGGTGGTTGCAGAATTGGCTACTTCTGTCGTTTCTGTCGTCAGTTTCTGTCGTCAGCATTGCCCGCTGTGGGGGATGCGCCACGTGGAGGCGTCTGCTTACATCCCGCCTTCAGCTGAAGACATGCTGCAGTTGGTCGCAGTGCAGTCGGCATGAGTTGGAGAGAGATAGGAATAAGCTGACAGCTGTGAAGCCGGATGGGCACAGGGGGGGTGTGGGGTACAGGGTAGTTCTTCTCCTGGGTGGGGAGAGAAAGGGTAAGTGTGGGGAAGAAAATTCAAGGGGGGGTGGGGGGGGGAGAGTGAATGTGAGGTTACCTAAAATTGGAGATATTGGAGAATTCAATGTTCATATGATTGGGTTCTAAAGCACCTGAGTGGAATATGATGTGCTCTTCCTCCAGTTTGTATGGGGCTTCACTATGGCAATGGAGGCAGCCCAGGACAGAACAGTCAGTATAGGAATGGGAAGGGGAGTTTTATTTTCCTGGCAGTCTTCACAAATAAATACATTGAAATCAGTCACTTTTAATTCAGTTAATGTGAGTTTCTAACACCTCCCCCTCTCCCCTTGCCTGTGCACCACCTGGACTCCCACCTGTTTTTCACCTCCACCCTCCCCCTGTTACGTTCCCCCGTCTGTCTACACAATGCACAATTCTCCAATCCTGTCTCACCTTCGGCTTTTATCTCTGGCCTTTGTCCCAACCAGCTGTCTAACACAAACGTCCCTTGCCTGTGTCCACCTATGAACTGCCACGCTTTGTCCTGCCTCTCCCCTCTTCAAACGTTCACCTTTCCCCCTACAATCACCCTGCAGGAGAGTCTCCAACCAAAACATCACTGATCATGTTCTCCAGAGATGCTGCCCGACTTGCTGAGTTATTCCAGCACTTTATATACTTTGTGTATTAACCAGCATCTGCAGTTGGAATCATAGAGTCTTAAGGGCCTGTCCCACGAGCATGCGACTGCATGCGGCGAGCACGACCTAACGTGGTCGCTTGAGCCGTACGGCCTCGCGGGGCTGGTCCCACTTCGATCGCCGCAGCCGTATGGAGTTGTGCGGAGCTGGTCCCGACATCGCGCGGGGCTCCGAAAAACTGACCGTGTCCAAAAATTCCGCGCGGCAACGGCCTGTTGGCCTGCAGCCGCATTGTGGCCGTACGCAGCGCTTCAACGGGCGTACGCAGCATCTGGACGCCGTACGCAGCGTCTTGACGCTGTACTCAAGCCACCATGTTTGGTCGCGCTAGACGCATGCAATCGCATGCTGGTAGGACAGGCCCTTTACAGCGTGAAAACGCGCCTTTCGGCCCAATTTGCCCGCACTGGCCAACATATCCCATCTACACTAGTTCCAACTGCCTGTGTTTGGTCCATATAACTCTAAACCTGTCCGATCTATGTGCCTGTCTAAATGTTTCTTAAACGTTGCGAATTCCAGCAGCCCGTTCCATATACCCACCACCCTTTGTGTGAAAAAGGTGTCCCTCAGGTTCCTATTGTTGTTGATTCCCCTACTCTAAGCAAGAGACTCTGTGCGTCAGTTTCTTGTTTCTACTTTATATTTGTTTATTTGGACATACTCTAAAGTAAAGGAAAAGATAAGAATAAAAATGAGTGACAGTCCATATATTTCTCCATTTTCAGTAATGATACTTTAAAAACTATCTTTGAATCTTAACTTTTACAATGAAAATTATTACAATTGAATTTTTTGTTCCAGCTAACTGGAGCAACATACGCCTCCGATTGTACGGAGAAATAGTTCAATAGTTCACTTAGTGAGATATCAAAATTACCTCATCTAAATTCAATGTTTCCTTAATAGTTTTAAAAATCATTTTACCACTGTTTAAAAATGTATGCACTGCTTATCTAAGAGTGTTTAACCTTTTTTGATAAACGTGATTATAAACTGAGTAGGCAGAATCCATTATTGTCTAATACTAAATACGGTTTGAATCAATAAAAAGAGACCCTGGCAATATTTTCCAGATGCTGCACAAAGTGCCTTGGTGATGGATGAGGTAATAAATGCACTAATATTATGAGTGTAACAAATAGACACTCATATAGATAGTACTATAATCTGCAATCATTTATGTTATAATGGATGGCCATTTGCACAGCTCTGGAGAATTGAGGACAGGCAGGTCAAATCCTTCAATCAGTGGCTTCAATTCTCCATTACAAAGAAGATGGGTGCATTATTTGAATTAAATCTTACCATTTAGGTGTGAAAACGTTGCCATGGTTGCTGTCTTGCTGAATCTCTGTGCACTTTATAGATTCGGGAATGCTGAACACTAGAACAATAGCAACCTCTCTTGATGCAGTGGCTTCAATATTGCATTATATTTTGTTAAAAGCAGAATTTCATATCAAACCACATTAGGGTAAATGTGACGGATAGCCATTAGTTTGGTAAAAGAAAGGTTTTAAAGAATAAAAAAGAATTAAAGAAAGAGAGCTAAAGAATTGTGTAGGTTTCAAGAAGGGGCTCCAGACTTTGTGATCCAAGCAGGTAAATTCAGGATTTGCACAAAACTAGAATTGGGAGAAGCACGTAATTCAGTATGGTGTGGGAGATGTTTGAATTTAAATAGGGGTAAGAATATAAAGGGATTTGAAAGGGATGTGTGATATTTAATTTTTAGATATTGCTCAACTGGGAGTGAGCATAGGTCAATGAATAGAGGCAGAATAGATGAATGAGACTTTTGGGTAAGGCTAGCACTCTTCCCGATATCCTGGATTTCGCAGAGAATTGAATGAGGGTGGCCAATCAAGAATGCCTTTGAAAAGTCAAACTTTAAAACCAGACGAGGTTTGCAGCAAAATATGAGCTAAGATGGAGATGGAGTCGGGCTGGGTGGTAGTGGCTGAAATCGAGGGTTTTAAGCAGAGGAATGATAACGATGACTCTTGAAGGAGAATAGGACAGTACTTGAGGAGGGAGAACCATATTGGCTAAAGTAGGAAAGAAGAACAGAGATTGTACGCTCAGCAGTTTACTTGGTTTTGAGCTGAGGAAAGGAAAGGGGCATCTCCCGGACAAGATGATCCTATAAAGGAAATCAACACCATCATCCCATCCATACTTATTATCAAGCTCAATGAACTTAGTCTCAGCGCATCCCTTTGCCAATGGACCCTTGACTTCCTCATCAACGGATCACAATCAAAATGAACTGGCAATAACACTCTCTCAATAACCATCAGCACCTCAGGGCTGTGTGCCCGACTCACACTAAACCCATGACTGTGCAGCCAAGCCGTTCCAACACCTCCTCTGAAGTATGGGTGAAGATGAGTGCGAGTATAGGAAAGAGATGGATTGTCTGATTGAATGCTGCCAGATAAACAACCTTGATCTGAATGGCAGGAAGGAACTGATTATTAACTTTAGAAGAGGGAAGCCGAAGGAAACCACAAAGCTGCCCTCAACAATGGATCGGTGGTAGAGAGAGTCAACAAGAAGTTGTATCTACTCTATCTACCATCAATCCATTGATGAAGTTCCTGGGCGTGCAGATATCTGAAGATCTGACCAGGGGCAACAACATTGATGGAATCATAAAGAAATGCCTCTACTTCTTTTGAGATTGAGATGGATCTGTATCCCGATGAATACTCTGTTGACCTGTTCATAGTTCATAGTTCATGACCTTCTCTGTTGACCTTCTAGAGGAATATGATAGAGAGCATGTTGACTGGTTGCATCAAGACCTGGTTCGCCAACTTGAACGCCCAGGAATGAAGACGATTACATGGTGGATATCGTCTGGTCCATTACAGATAGTGAACTCCCCACTATCGGAGGGATCTATAGGAGGCACGGCCTGAGAAAGGAAGCCAGCATCACCAAGGATCCACAACACACTGGCCACGCTCTCATTTCATTCCTACCCTCGAGAAGAAGGTATCGGATTCTGACCTCGTGACCTCCATTTCCAGAACTGCTTCCCAACACCTCTTTAACACTACAAACACTAACTTTATTATGAACTATGAACGGTCTTGATTGCACAAAGGACTTCAGGCTCATGTTGGGCTTCTGTCCCTTCTTATACAGGGCCTCAGCATTCCTGGACCAGTCCGGTTTACTGTCCAGGTAAACTCCAAGGTATGTACTCCTCGGTAAACTGCACATCCACACCCTTGATGGAGACAGGGGACAGGGATATTCCTCTCCTCCAAAAGTCCACCACTAACTACTTAGATTCAGATTCAGATTCAATTTTAATTGTCATTGTCAGTGTACAGTACAGAGACAACGAAATGCATTTAGCATCTCCCTGGAAGAGCGACATAGCAAACGATTTGAATAAATAATAATAAGTGTCCGGGGGGGGGGGGGGTGATTGGTAGTCACCGAGGTACGTTGTTGAGTAGAGTGACAGCCGCCGGAAAGAAGCTGTTCCTCGACCTGCTGGTTCGGCAACGGAGAGACCTGTAGCGCCTCCCAGATGGTAGGAGGGTAAACAGTCCATGGTTGGGGTGAGAGCAGTCCTTGGCGATGCTGAGCGCCCTCCGCAGACAGCGCTTGCTTTGGACAGACTCAATGGAGGGGAGCGAGGAACCGGTGATGCGTTGGGCAATTTTCACCACCCTCTGCAATGCCTTCCGGTCGGAGACAGAGCAGTTGCCATACCATACTGTGATGCAGTGCAGTTGGTAAGGATGCTCTCGATGGTGCAGCGGTAGAAGTTCACCAGGATCTGAGGAGACAGATGGACCTTCTTCAGTCTCCTCAGGAAGAAGAGACGCTGGTGAGCCTTCTTGATCAGAGTAGAGGTATTGTGGGTCCAAGAGAGGTCATCGGAGATGTTGACTCCCAGGAACCTGAAGCTAGAAACACGTTCCACCTCCGTCCCGTTAATGTGGATGGGGGTGTGCGTGCCGCCTCTGGACTTCCTGAAGTCTACAATGAGCTCCTTGGTCTTCTTGGAGTTAAGGGCCAGGTTGTTTACCTGGCTTAGTCTTGTTGGTGTTGATCTGCAGGTGATTCAGCCCACACCACTCAACAAAGTCATTGACTACACCCCTGTATTCTGCTTCCCTCACCTCACTGATGCAGCCACAATTGCAGAGTCATCTGAAACTTTCTGCGGGTGGCATATTGTGATTGTCCATAATGATCCAGGACACCAATGGAGCATCCCCCCGCATCTCCGTCAGTTTGCTCCCTAGCACTACAGGCCGGGTGGTGTTAAACGCACTGGAGAAGTCAAAAAGCATTCACTGTGCTTCCTAGCTTAACCAGGGATCGCAGGTGAGTGAGCACCAGCCTCTCCAGGGACATTATGATGTGCCACCGGTCTGTAGTCATTGGAGGGGCTGGGGCGAGTCCTCTTTGATTCAGGAACCAGGCAGAATATCTTCCACATCACAGGAACCCTCTCCAGGCTCAGGCTCAGGCTGAAGATATGTTGTACTCCTCCACACAACTGGATGGCACATGCCTCGAGTACCCTAGGGCTGATGGCATCAGGACCCATGGCTTTACCTGAGTCTACTCAGCTCTTTCCTCACCTGCATGAATATTGCATGAATTACTGTGTGAGAGTGTGTGAATAAAAATGCATTTGTTCTATTGTTTGCCTCAAAAGTATAAAGCATCAGGGTAAAACATACTTAAAGAGATTGGTTGAAATCTCAGAAAGAATAGGATCAACAGCTTGATGGACCAAACTGTAGAAACAAATAACTGCAGATGCTGATTTATACCGAAGATGTCCACAATGTGTTGGAATAACTGATCGGGTCAGGCAGCATCAAGGGTCCCCACCCAAACGTCAGTCTGAAGAAGGGTCCTGACCCGAAACGTCACCAATCCTCTTGTTCTAGGGATGCTGCCTAACCTGTTAAGCTACTCCAGCATTTTATGTCTAGCTTGATGGGCCAAATGGCTTCTTTCTTCATTGTAACAATTCTATCATTTTGATTGCCTGTGTGAACTTATTATGAATCTAATTCAAAGCATCAAACAACTGACCTTTGAAACTGCAGCACGGGCTTAAATTTGCTGAAGTTCTACAAGTGTGGTAACAAAAGAAAAGTTACATATCAGAAGTGGTTGATGAAGAATGGTGCATCACTTTTATTTGATCTGAAGGATTCCAGTTTGACTGATGGTTTGTGAATCTCCCCCCCCCCTATTGTCTATGTGCCTGATATGCATGGATTTGACAGCCTCAATCAAAGATTTTGGAAATACAAGAGCGCAGAACACTATCATGATTCTGCACTAAGTTTGTGGCCTTTGGTTGGCCCGATGTGAGAAATAGGAATGGCAAACTGGTGTGGTAGCAGGTGTTCTTCCGAGGTTGCAGAGAAGATGCCTCGCTCAGACAAGAGGGAGACGGTTTAATTCACTCCTCACTCAGTTATGCTTGAATTATATTGATACTTAGCAAGATTTTCATATTGTAAAATATTTTATTTCTCCATCACTGGTATTGTTATGTTTAAAATAAAAACAGATTATTTTATTTTTTTTACTCCTTTTCCTCATTTTCTCTCTCTCTTCCTTTTTCTTTTTCACACACTATACGTCACATGTTTTTCTACTCTCTATTATCTAGTCTCTCTTTCTCTCTTTCATTAAAAAAAAATTAAACAATGAAGCTGTACGTAAAATGTAACATGCCAATATATATTTGGCACCTGAAAAAAGGTGCCACATTATTGTACTTACTTCTAATAAATAAATATTTTTTTTAAAAAAGCAGATTTAGATTTGGGATTTTTATTTTTCTCCGATCCATCCCTCCCATTGTCAGTCCAGAATCAAATAAAAAGAATGTCATTAACAACATTAATGACTTGCTCAGTCCAATTACCTCTTTTAATAGTAAAGTGAAATCTCTACTTAAACCTGTCAAACTCTATTTGCATTGTTATGCCCTGAAGTATATTGATTTTCATCTAATTGATTTACAAGAGTTTGTATTTACAAAGTTCTATATACCTAAACCGAATTAGTTCAAATGTTTTGACCAGAAAACTAATGTACATCTGTGGTTAAACATTTGCTGTTGGTATTAAATAAATTCACAAAAGGTTACAATTTCTTGGACATAGTATGCTTTTCACCATCTCATGTCATGTCAAAGGATTTGAGAGCCACAATTCATCTTGGCCATCTCTTCTCTGGTACGTTTGTTTATTTTATGCCTTGCCTGAGACATAATCGGCATTTCAGTCAAATCAATGTTGATGCTCTTTTGAAAATCCAAAACCGCAAATGCTGGAAATTTGAATAAAAAAACTGAAAATGTTGGAGATACTCAGCAGGTCATGGAGCATCAATGGAAAGAGAAACAGAAGTGATGGCTCAGGAGGAAGACCCTTAACCCGCAATCCTTGATCAGACTTTGCTGGCTTTCCCTTGAACTAAACGTTATTCCCTTATCATGTATCTTTACACTTCCAATGGCTCGATTGTAATCATGTATTGTCTTTCCACTGACTGGATAGCACGCTACAATAGCTTTTCACTGTACCTTCGGTACACGTGACAATAAACTAAACTGTAACCAAACTGTAATCAGATATTTGTTTCCTGATTTGGTGTTTCCAAATTGTTGCATATTCATTGAGCAAAACACTGAATGCTGGCGTAACACAGCGGGTCTGACAGCATCTAGGGAGGCAATGGACAGACAATGTTTTGGGTCTGAAGTGTTGCCTGTCCATTCTCTCCTCAGATGCTGCCTGATGCACTGAGATCCTCCAGCACTTTGTGTGTTGCTCAGGATTCCAGCATCTGCAGTGACTACGAGACCTGTCGTATATTCATTGCTGCTTTATAAAGTAGGAAATTAACATCCCTCCAATCCAAAGTATGCATCAATTTAAGAAAAATTGTTAATTATTATTGACATTAACATATATTCGCTACTTTCAAAGAATCCAGTAGTTTTCCAATCTTTGATGAACCTGCAAATACAAACAAACAGCACTTCAATCTGTTCTGATGTTTAATAAAATCAAGACTAATCTGATTCTAACCTCAGTTCTACATTCTGCCTACAGTCTTTTAAGTTCCTGGGAACCATCATCTCCAAGGACCTTAAGTGGGGGGCTACCATCGACTCCACAGTCAAAAAGGCACAACAGAGGATGTACTTCCTACGGCAGCTGAGGAAGCACAATCTGCCACAGGCAATGATGGTCCAATTCTACACGGCCATCGTAGAGTCTGTTCTCACCTTCTCCATCATGGTCTGGTTTGGCTCAGCCACCAAGCACGACACCTGGAGGCTGCAGCGAATCGTCCGATCAGCAGAGAAGGTTATTGGCTGCAACCTTCCCTCCATTGATGAACTGTACACTGCAAGGGCCAGGAAGCGAGCGGGCAAGATCATCTCTGACCCCTCTCACCCTGGTCACAAACTCTTTGAATCACTTCCCTCTGGAAGGCGACTCCAGATTGTCAAAGCTGCCACTGCCGGACATAAAAACTGTTTTTATCCACAAGTAGTTGCTCTACTCAACAGCCAAAAATCTGTAGCCTCCCTTTGATCTGGTATTTTGTTGGTTCACATGCTTGATTTTTTTTTTTTTTTTAATTGTTATTTATTAGAAGCAAGCAAAAATATACAACGGCATATGACATAATACAGTTATTGTACAACTTCAATTGTGACTTTAAGCTATAGTTAAGAGAAAAGTAAAGAGAAAAAGCAAGAGAGAGAAAAAGTGGAATGTGCAAGGATAGAACCCTTGGCAGGTAGACAAATCCAGGGCAAAAATCAAAAAGGGCCACTTTTCAACATAATTGTATAAGGGGTAAGAGTGTTGTAAAAACAAGCCTGAAGGCTTTGTGTCTCAATGCATTTGTAATAAGGTGGATGAGTTGAATGTGCAGATAGCTATTAATGACTATGATATAGTTGGGATCACGGAAACATGGCTCCAGGGTGACCAAGGCTGGGAGCTGAACATCCAGGGATATTCAATATTCAGGAGGGATAGACAGAAAGGAAAAGGAGGTGGGGTAGCGTTGCTGGTTAGAGAGGAGATTAACGCAATAGAAAGGAAGGACATTAGCTTGGAGGATGTGGAATCAATATGGGTAGAGCTGCGAAACACTAAGGGGCAGAAAACGCTAGTGGGAGTTGTGTACAGGCCACCTAACAGTAGTAGTGGAGTTGGGGATGGCATCAAACAGGAAATTAGAAAAGCATGCAACAAAGGTAAAACAGTTATAATGGGTGACTTCAATCTACATATAGATTGGGTGAATCAAATTGGCAAGGGTGCTGAGGAAGAAGATTTCTTGGAATGTATGCGGGATAGTTTTCTAAACCAACATGTAGAGGAACCAACGAGAGAGCAGGCTATTCTAGATTGGGTATTGAGTAATGAGGAAGGGTTAGTTAGCAGTCTTGTTGTGCGTGGCTCCTTGGGCAAGAATGACCATAATATGGTTGAGTTCTTCATTAGGATGGATAGTGACATTGTTAATTCAGAAACAAGGGTCCTGAACTTAAAGAAAGGTAACTTTGAGGGTATGAGACGTGAATTGGCCAAGATAGACTGGCAATTGATTCTTGAAGGGTTGGCGGTTGATATGCAATGGAAGGCATTTAAAGACTGCATGGATTCATCCCAGTTTGACAAAAGAATAAATCACGGAAGGTAGTGCATCCGTGGATAACAAGGGAAATCAGGGATAGTATCGAAACAAAAGATGAAGCATACAAATTAGCCAGAAAAAGCAGCCTACCAGAGGACTGGGAGAAATTCAGAGTCCAGCAGAGGAGGACAAAACGCTTAATTAGGAAAGGGAAAATAGATTATGAAAGAAAACTGGCAGGGAACATAAAAACTGACTGCAAAAGATTTTATAGATATGTGACGAGAAAAAGATTAGTTAAAACAAATGTAGGTCCCTTGCAGTCAGAAACAGATGAATTGATCATGGGGAACAAAGACATGGCAGAACAATTGAATAACTACTTTGGTTCTGTCTTCACTAAGGAAGGCATAAATAATCTGCCGGAAATAGCAGTGGACCGGGGGTCAAATGAGATGGAGGAACTGAGTGAAATCCAGGTTAGCCGGGAAGTGGTGTTAGGTAAATTGAATGGATTAAAGGCCGATAAATCCCCAGGGCCAGATAAGTTGCATCCCAGAGTACTTAAGGAAGTAGCTGCAGAAATAGTGGATGCATTAGTGATAATTTTTCAAAACTCTTTAGATTCTGGAGTAGTTCCTGAGGATTGGAGGGTAGCTAATATAACACCACTTTTTAAAAAAGGGAGGGAGAGAGAAAACGGGGAATTACAGACCAGTTAGTCTAACGTCGGTAGTGGGGAAACTGCTAGAATCAATTATTAAAGATGGGATAGCAGCACATTTGGAAAGTGGTGAAATCATTGGACAAAGTCAGCATGGATTTATGAAGGGTAAATCATGTCTGACGAATCTTATAGAATTTTTCGAGGATGTAACTAGTAGAGTGGATAAGGGAGAACCAGTGGATGTGTTATATCTGGACTTTCAGAAGGCTTTCGACAAGGTCCCACATAAGAGATTAGTATACAAACTTAAAGCACACGGTATTGGGGGTTCAGTATTGATGTGGATAGAGAACTGGCTGGCAGACAGGAAGCAAAGAGTAGTAGTAAACGGGTCCTTTTCACAATGGCAGGCAGTGACTAGTGGGGTACCGCAAGGCTCAGTACTGGGACCCCAGCTATTTACGATATATATTAATGATTTGGACGAGGGAATTGAATGCAACATCTCCAAGTTTGCGAATGACATTAAGCTGAGGGGCAGTGTTAGCTGTGAGGAGGATGCTAGGAGACTGAAAGGTGACTTGGATAGGCTGGGTGAGTGGGCAAATGCATGGCAGATGCAGTATAATGTGGATAAATGTGCGGTTATCCACTTTGGTGGCAAAAACAGGAAACTAGATTATTATCTGAATGGTGGCCGATTAGGAAAGGGGGAGATGTTGTATCTTAGTGAGACCTGGGTGTCATGGTACACCAATCATTAAAAGTAGGCATGCAGGTGCAGCAGGCAGTGAAGAAGGCGAATGGTATGTTAGCATTCATAGCAAAAGGATTTGAGTATAGGAGCAGGGAGGTTCTACTGCAGTTGTACAGGGTCTTGGTGAGACCACACCTGGAGTATTGCATACAGTTTTAGCCTCCTAATCTGAGGAAGACATTCTTGCCATAGAGAGAGTACAGAGAAGGTTCACCAGACTGATTCCTGGGATGTCAGGACTTTTATATGAAGAAAGACTGGATAGACTCGGTTTGTACTCGCCAGAATTTAGAAGATTGAGGGGGGATCTTATAGAAACTTACAAAATTCTTAAGGGGTTGGACAGGCTAGATGCAGGAAGATTGTTCCCGATGTTGGGAAAGTCCAGAACAAGGGATCACAGTTTAAGGATAAGGGGGAAATCTTTTAGGACCGAGATGAGGAAAACTTTTTTCACACAGAGAGTGGTGAATCTCTGGAATTCTCTCCCGCAGAAGGTAGTTGAGGCCAGTTCATTGGCTACATTTAAGAGGGAGTTAGATGTGGCTCTTGTGGCTAACGGGATCAGAGGGTATGGAGAGAAGGCAGGTACAGGATACTGAGTTGGATGATCAGCCATGATCATATTGAATGGCGGTGCAGGCTCGAAGGGCCGAATGGCCTACTCCTGCACCTATTTTCTATGTTTCTATGTTTCTAAGTAGCCAGGCTACCAGACCTGGTGGAATTCTTGGATAAAGAAGTACGGTACATGTCAGACTCATACAACGGAACTATTGAAGATCGCAGACCACTTGCAACTTATAAAGGTTCTACTTTTTCCAAAACTGAAGAAAGATCTCAACCTAAGAGAAGTAGTTTTGCTATCGCGACCGTGTCTGTGGAAAAGACAGATGAAAGAAAAAGAAAGGTGCCTACTAGCAAGCAAATAGTATTTTGTTTGTTATGTGATGAAGTTGGTCACACCATAAGATGGTGTCGAAGATTCAAGATGAAAGAATATGAAGGATTTGATGGATTTCTTGAAAGGGAATCTGTTTTGGATGTTTGATAAAGGGACATATGGTGAGAGATTGCAAGAGTCCTATAAATTGTTATGAATGCAATCAATATCACCCTGAAGCACTTCACATTGAAGAACTGTCAGAGCACTGGGAAGAAGAAGAAGAACTGGAACAAACGGATGATGAAATACCAGAGCAAATAGGAGACGAAGAACCGGAACAAACAGAAGAGGGCGAGAAGCCAACTACTAGAAATGCTATCACCTCGCCTCAGGTATCTGCTGATACTGGGGCTGGGGTTGAAGCTCGTAATTATTCTATCTTACAGTGCAAGTAAGGAACAGCAAGACAAATGCAGTGTTGCAGACATATGCTTTTTTGGATAATGGAAGTTCGACTACCTTTTGCACAGAAAGCCTGACGAGAAGGCTGAATATCAGAGGAGAAGATTACGTACCATGAATAAAGATAAAGAGAGCATGAGTCATTGCGTTATGAGTATGGAAGATATCCAGTTTGGATGAAGATAATTTCATACCAGTATCTGAAGTGTTTACGCATGGAACTATGCCTGTTGGTCGTCAACATATACCAAGACATGAAGAATTAAAACAATGGCCTTACCTGAAGGATGTCAAGATATCTGAAATAGATTCTAGTGTTGATTTACTGATCGGAATGAATGTTTTGAAGGCTTTGGAACCTATACAGATTGTTAGGAGTTGGATAGGCTGGGTGAGTGGGCAAATGTTTGGCAGATGCAGTATAATGTGGATAAATGTGAGGTTATCCATTTTGGTGGCAAAAACAGGAAAGCAGACTATTATCTAAATGGTGGCCGATTGGGAAAGGGGGAGATGCAGCGAGACCTGTGTGTCATGGTACACCAGTCATTGAAGATAGGCATGCAGGTGCAGCAGGCAGTAAAGAAAGCGAATGGTATGTTAGCTTTCATTGCAAAAGGATTTGAGTATAGGAGCAGGGAGGTTCTACTGCAGTTGTACAGGGTCTTGGTGAAACCACACCTGGAGTATTGCGTACAGTTTTGGTCTCCAAATCAGAGGAAGGACATTATTGTCATAGAGGGAGTGAAGAGACGGTTCACCAGACTGATTCCTGGGATGTCAGGACTGTCTTATGAAGAAAGACTGGATAGACTTGGTTTATACTCTCTAGAATTTAGGAGATTGAGAGGGAATCTTATAGAAACTTACAAAATTCTTAAGGGGTTGGGCAGGCTAGATGCAGGAAGATTGTTCCCGATGTTAGGGAAGTCCAGGACAAGGGGTCACAGCTTAAGGATAAGGGGGGTTTTCCTTTAAAACCGAGATGAGAAGAACTTTTTTCACACAGAGAGTGGTGAATCTCTGGAACTCTCTGCCACAGAGGGTAGTTGAGGCCAGTTCATTGGCTATATTTAAGAGGGAGTTCGATGTGGCCCTTGTGGCTAAGGGGATCAGGGGGTATGGAGAGAAGGCAGGTACGGGAAACTGAGTTGGATGATCAGCCATGATCATATTGAATGGCGGTGCAGGCTCGAAGGGCCGAATGGCCTACTCCTGCACCTAATTTCTATGTTTCTATGTTTCTAAGGTGAAGGACCGTGTGCTACAAAAACCCGACTTGGATGGGTTATCTATGGCTCCTTGAAAAGGCACCACAAAAACGAAAATCAGAAGACCTGTCCTGCCATTGCGGTTAATCAAATGTCCAATGATGAATTAGAAAAGCCGGCGATGAAGCCATACAGTCATGACTCTAAGGAAAGTACCAGCAAACCAGCTGAAGAGATGCCGAAAGAAGAATTGAAGTTTATGGATGTTATGAACTACTCAGTGAAAGCTGATGGACACTGTTGTGTGGACTTGCCTTTTCAGGCAAGAAAGTGTTGATCTGCCAATGGAGAGAGCATTGAGAGTTACTAATGTGGTGCAACTGAAATACGTTGACACAGAAGGAAATTCTGCGAATGAAGTTTACAGAGAACTGACAGTGAACCGTTTCTTAAGCGAAAATAAATGGATCGATGAACTAAAATCTCTCTGCAAGCCAGACAGAGAGTGGCCAAAGTTCGAGCTGGGATCTGAAATCCCTGCTAAAGATTCAGACATTAAATAAAACTTAACGGTGAACTTTATTGTTAAAGATCCTGTTATTCTTTTGAAGGATTTTCATACTGCAACATTGCTGTTATAACACATCAATTAGTTGATCGGACATGGAGGAAAACGTTTCATGCTATCAAAGCTTTGGACTATTATCTTTTGGACTATATACTGGGTATCATGCCTGATTTTAAGGGATTGGTATGCACGATACGACTTTGAATGAAACCACTGTTGTAATAAGATTAATAACTAAGTTGTGCTTGCTTCCAGAAGGTGAAAGTGAAGATGCAAGAGTTGATGAAGAATTGTGATTGCAGATATATAGTGCATGCTATTTTTTCCTCCTTAGTATAGTGATTTGTATCCCCACCTGGCAAGCGGTAGACCGGGGTTTGATTTCCCGAAGAGGAGCCACAGGGTTTCATTCCCTGATCTTTTGATTTTGATTTTGATGTATGTTAAGCCTTTATGGTCACTTTTTTGATGTTTATTGGTAATGCCTCATTATATTGTCCGTTATATTGTGGGTGGGATTTATGATGTATTTTTTGGGCGTGTTTGGAGCTTAGGTGCTTGCGCAGAAGTTTAGTTTTTAGATTAGTTTGGAGAGACCATGGGGAAGGTTAACCCTTCTACCATGCAAGAGGCACAGGTAAGATCATGTAAGATCATGTAAGATCATGTGAGATCATGCGGGGTCCATGGGAGATCTGAAGGAGATCATGCCAGATCTTGCCAGTGTTATGGAGACACGAGGAGTTTTCTAATGTCTAAAACAATAAGCTGGAGTTCGAAGAAGATTGTAGTAACGAGTCGGAAGAAACTTGGATGTATCTTACTGTTTTCTAGCAACAATAAAGCATTTATTCATCAAAGGACTGTGTTTTGAAGTCATATCTGAGAAGAAGCTCTGAAGGTCTCTGTGAGTGAGCTTGCGTGCGTTTAGAAGCCATGCTCATCCAAATAGGGGCTAGGGTGCTAATTCCCTAAAAGATATGAAAATCTGCTGCTACAGCTGGAACTGTGGGCTGACAAAAATGGGGCACAACTCTGTTTTTACATCATACCAACTGCAGTGCAACCACTTGCAGGCATCTTTGTACTTTATTATCCTCATGAATGCTTTTCCCTGTAACTGCAACAAGGCTGTGCTACTAAACTTTATTTTCCTGATCCAAATGCTAATGTTGTAGTGGCATTGGTTCTGTACCAATGAGCAGCATTTCTATTCGGCTTTTTTCAAGTACGTTTTTTACTTACTATCCCATAAAAAATATATGGAAAAATACATAATTCCTGCAAATATTGTAAATCGCATAACATTTTGAAAGTCGCTGGTCCCATCCATCCAGCTGATTTGCTGAGGCAGTGAATATACAGCTGTTAGCAATCTTCCACCCTTGCCTCTTTACTGACTAAAGTTAACTTAATATTTGAACAGAGGTTTCTACAGAACTTGGTGTTAATATTCGAGCACCAGGAGAGGAGGAACAGAGGTAGATAAGGGCACAAAATGCTAGAGTAACTCAGCAGATCAAGCGGCATGTCTGAACATTTTTTTAAATTTCAAAATATACTTTATTCGAGAAATAAATATATCCAATATGATGATTCCATCCAACATTCTCGGAGGCTATACATATATTCAATACTGTTTAAACAAATTACACACATTTATCCCCCACCCTTGCCACTCATGTGCTCCACTGGCGTAGAATCCCTTCCCTTATTTTGAGGGGCGTCTCCACCGCACTCTGTTCCCCATGTCCAACAGCGGAAGGAACCTAGACTGTGTTCCTCCTCCACCGAACCTTGCCGTTGTCTGCACCAACTTCAGTGTGTCCCTCCTGCTGTCTGCAGCAGGTCAGTCGGCAGCATTCCCCCGACGGACATCTCACTCCGCTGGGAGGTCAACAAAGCTGAGGCAGACCAAAGAGCGTCTTTCACTGAGTTGACGACCCTCCATCAGCACCCGGTGTCAGTCTCGGAATGTGTCCCTGGGAACAGTCCGTATATCACGGAGTCCTCCGTGACAGAGCTGTTTGGAATAAACCGTGACAGGGGCCCTTGCAACCCTCTCCAGACTGTCTTTGCAAATCCACACTCTGCACTGAGGTGGGCAGCTGTCTGCTCTCCATAGCAGCCGTCCCGAGGGCAGCGTGCGTTGGTAGTGAGGTTCTGATGGTGCAGGAAGGATCGCCGTCTTCTGCTCGGATCCAGGGTCGGTCCGCAGATGGATTAGCGTCTGCGACCAGTTTGAGTCGGCCACGGGAGCCAGGGTGAACCGCAGGAAGAGCAAGGCCATGCTCTTTGGCAACTGGCCCGACCGATCTTGCGTCCCCTTCACTGTCAAGCCTGACTTCTTGAAGGTGCTGGGGATCTGGATCGGGGGGGCTGAGGCATGTGACAAGAACTGGCTGGAGCGGATAGCCAAGGTGGGGAAGAAACTGGGGCTGTGGAGGCAACGCTCCCTCTCTATAAGGGGAAAACATTTGGTCATCAGGTGTGAGGTACTCTCGGGGTTGCTGTACGTGTCGCAAGGGACACTTCTTCAGTGATTGTAGGGGGGTGGGGTGGGGGAAGAAAACGGGGAGACAGGAGAGGCAGGACAAAGCATCTAATAGAGGTATGCTACCACTTCACCCCTGAAATCAATCTCCAGGCACAGTTATGCCCCTGTCCCACTTAGGAAACCTGAACGGAAACCTCTGGAGACTTTGCGCCCCCCCACCCGGAAGGTTTCCGTGCGGTGACAAAAAACCCGGGAACCGAGGTTGTCTCCAGAGGTGGTTTCCGGAGGTTCAGGGGCATTGGTAGTGGAAGCTTAAGGATAGGGGGAAAGACGAGATGAAAGACTTTTTTCACCAGAGAGTGGGAATCTCTGGAACTCTCTGCCACTCTCTGCCAGTTCATTGGCTATATTTAAGGGGCGTTAGAAGTCTTGTGGCTAAGGGGATCAGGGGTGGAGAGAAGGCCGTTCAGGTTTCCTGATCAAGCGGTGGGCTCGAAGGGCCGGGCTACTTGCAAATTTCTTGCTACTATGCTCTATTAAATTCTACTTGCATCAACACAGCACCAACTCACCAAATATACTTTTAATTGTTTGCAGGTGATTCAACATATAACAATCGGAGTTGCACTTCTCCTTTGAATTTTGTCACGGATTGGCAGGTGGTAATAGATGCTATGATTACATTGAAACAGCTTCATATACTTCACGTTGTTCAAGAATCAGCAGGGAATTCAAATTTTCATTTCATTGTTTGTTACATTTACATTGTCACAACACAACAGGAATGATGGTCTTCCATGGAATATTTAATCACTTCTGTCTGCAGTTACCAGTGTAACTATCAATCCCGTTCTCAATGAGATATTATTCATTCAGTTCTTGTTTTGAAGAAGTTAATTGACACTGAGGAGCTATTTTGATGCTACTCTATTCAACACAGGATACTAATTGAAGAAGTAAATCTCTCTGATCTCCATTTAGCTTGGGGTTGACTAATTTAAACTTGTCCCCTTGAGTTCTGTGATCACAGTTTTAAGGCATCGACAGACACAGCATTATCTACAGTTTCAACATTTTAAAAAGCACAATCAGATTTTTCTCGAACTTCAGTTCATCAAAGAAAACAAATATAATCTCAGGAATTTATTTTCACAAAAATGTTTCATGCTTTGAAATTATAATTGTCTGCACACGCGATCCAATGCATCAATATTGCTTTGAACACGAAGCATGGGGTATACAAGACATGTAGCTTGAGGAAAATAATTAATGTGAAGTCAGAGTAAAAAAATTCTTGACATGCATTTATTTCATTCTTGCTTAATTGAGTTTGATGTTATTTCTCAACTGCATTCTGCTCGTCAGCAATGGCATCACATTTCAAGACGTGACATGTCACTGACACTCGGCTCCAGCTCGCCACCATGTTGATTGACTCAACCTCAGCCTGATGGTTCATAACGCTGGCACCTGTATGAACCTGAATGGCCTCTGATTCCACATCCTCTCCACTGTAAAGACTCCACGTCTCTGTAGTATCTCCCGTCTCTTGAGTCATCTGATGGTAAAAATGTGATCGATACTTCTGATTCATCCATAATTTTGGCCACATCAGAAATCTCAAGTTTATAGTTTACAGCATGGAAACAGGTCGCTCAGCCCTCCAAATCCGCATCGATCATCGATCGCCGGTTAACAATAGAAACATAGAAACATAGAAAATAGGTGCAGGAGGAGGCCATTCAGCCCTTCGAGCCAGCACCGCCATCCATTGTGATCATGGCTGATCGTCCCCAATCAATAACGCATTCCTGCCTTCTCCCCCATATCCCTTGATTCCACTAGCCCCTAGAGCTCTATCTAACTCTCTCTTAAATCCATCCAGTGATTTGGCCTCCACTGCCCTCTGTGGCAGGGAATTCCATAAATTCACAACTCTCTGGGTGAAAAAGTTTTTTCTCACCTCAGTCTTAAATGACCTCCCCTTTATTCTAAGACTGCGGCCCCTGGTTCTGGACTCGCCCAACATTAGGAACATTTTTTCTGCATCTAGCTTGTCCAGTCCAATAATTCTGTTATCCCATTTTATCATCTATTCTCTACATTCTTGGGGCAATTGACAAAGGCCAGATAACCTACAAACGGGCATGTCTTTGGGATGTGGGAGGAAGCCAGAGCACCCGGACGAAACATACGTGGTCACTTGAAAACTCCACTCGAATGGATTCCAAGGTTTGCTTTTCACTCTACCTTGGTATATGTGACAATAAACTAAACTGAACCGAATGAACCCGGGTCGCGTTGGCGCTGTGAGGCAGCAGCTCCACCAGCCGTGCCACTGTGCCACTGTGCCACTCTGACCTCTGATCTTCCAATCGTCATAAAATGGATACAATGACACTGCAGCCCAGTTGTCAAGTCTGACTATTATCTAAATGGTGGCCGATTGGGAAAGGGGGAGATGCAGCGAGACCTAGGTGTCATGGTACACCAGTCATTGAAGGTAGGCATGCAGGTGCAGCAGGCAGTAAAGAAAGCGAATGGTATGTTAGCTTTCATTGCAAAAGGATTTGAGTATAGGAGCAGGGAGGTACTAATGCAGTTGTACAGGGTCTTGGTGAGACCACACCTGGAGTATTGCGTACAGTTTGGGTCTCCAAATCTGAGGAAGGACATTATTGCCATAGAGGGAGTGCCGAGAAGGTTCACCAGACTGATTCCTGGGATGGCAGGACTGTCTTATGAAGAAAGACTGGATAGACTTGGTTTATACTCTCTAGAATTTAGAAGATTGAGAGGGGATCTTATAGAAACTTACAAAATTCTTAAGGGGTTGGACAGGCTAGATGCAGGAAGATTGTTCCCGATGTTAGGGAAGTCCAGGACAAGGGGTCACAGCTTAAGGATAAGGGGGAAATCCTTTAAAGCCGAGATGAGAAGAACTTTTTTCACACAGAGAGTGGTGAATCTCTGGAACTCTCTGCCACAGAGGGTAGTTGAGGCCAGTTCATTGGCTATATTTAAGAGGGAGTTAGATGTGGCCCTTGTAGCTAAGGGGATCAGGGGGTATGGAGAGAAGGCAGGTATGGGATACTGAGTTGGATGATCAGCCATGATCATATTGAATGGCGGTGCAGGCTCGAAGGGCTGAATGGCCTACTCCTGCACCTAGTTTCTATGTTTCTATGTTTCTATGATCTGCTCACTTTGCTTTCTTGTACTTGCACCATATTAGTCCCAGGTCTGTCAGTAAACGTTTTAATTTTAAAATTGTCCACTATTTTCAAATCCCTTCATGGTCTATCTCTTGAGCCCAACAAACTCTGAGCTTTCCAGAATCCTATTCCACAATTCACTGTATTGACATAATTTGCCAAAGTCTGAAATCTCATCCCTTATCCTCTCCTGCTGTTGTTTCTCATCTACAATTCTCCTTGGATTCCAACTCATTAAACAAATGTTTTGTCATTTGTTCTAATTTCCCTCCTTTGAAACAATGTCAATATTTGTTTGATTTACATACCTGTGAAACTTCTTGTGATATTTTACTCTGTTAAAGAAGCTATATAAAGCAAATCATTGTAGCTGACATCTGCCTTGTATTGGCAGGATATTTTCTGCATGTCACTTCCATATCCTGTTAAAATTCTGTTTCAAACAATATGCTTCCTGATGAAAACCTGTGTCATGAGAGTCGCGCGGAAAAGATGGAGCCTAGAAAATGAACTATTAGATACATAGATACATAGATAATTGGTGCAGGAGTAGGCCATTCGGTCCTTCGAGTCAGCGCCACCATTCAATGTGATCATGGCTGATCATCCACAATCAGTACCCCTTGATTCCGCTAGCCCTAAGAGCTCTATCTAACTCTCTTTTGAATGCATCCAGTGAATCGGCCTCCACTGCCTTCTGAGGCAGAGAATTCCACAAATTCACAACTCTGTGTGAAAAAGTTTTTCTTCATCTCAGTTCTAAATGACCTACCCCTATAATGCCCCTGTCCCACTTAGGAAACCTGAACGGAAACGCTGGAGACTTTGCGCCCCACCCAAGGTTTCCGTGCGGTTCCCGGAGGTTTTTGTCAGTCTCCCTACCTGCTTCAACTACCTGCAACCTCCGGCAACCACCTGCAACCTCCGGGACCCGCACGGAAGCATTGGGTGGGGCGCAAAGTCTCCAGAGGTTTCCGTTCAGGTTTCCTAAGTGGGACAGGGGCATATTCTTAAACTGTGGCCCCTGTTCCTGGATTCTCCCAACATTGGGAACATGTTTCCTGCATCTAGCGTGTCCAATCCCTTAATAATTTTATATGTTTCTATAAGATCCCAGCTCATCCTTCTAAATTCCAGTGAATTAAGAGATACGTGCTAATTATACAAGCACAGTGAGAACAGAGTAATTCTTCATGAGTCACCTATTAACGATAACAAAGTAATGGTGATAGCAATATTGCAACACGCTACAAAAACTTCAAGAAGATGTAAAAAGTACACGCCATGTTTAGAAAGTTAATTGTTTGAAAGATACAGCATGGAAACAGTCTCTTTGGCCCAGTCTCCATGCCAACAATCGATCACCTGTTCACACTAGTTCTATGTTACCCCATTTTTGCATCCACTCCCAACACTTTAGGGGCAATTTTGCAGAGGCCAATTAACCTATAAATCCTCAGGTCTTTGGGATGTGGGAGGAAATCGGGGCACCCACACAGTCACAGGGAGAACGTCCAAACTCCACAGAGACAGCACCCACGATCAGGATCGATCCCGGGTTGCTGGCCCTGAGAGGCAGCAGCTCTGCCAGGTGTGTCAATATGACGCTGGTACAGCTTAAATCTGTGAAAGAGATACTTAGTAGATAAACATTGGTTTTTGAACTGTGTTTTATAATGGTAGAGTCAGACACTATAAACCAAAGATAGTCTTTGATTAAAAACCTCTGCTCCTATACCACATGTGACATTTAAATTGGGATTGTATTCTCTAGCATGCAATAATTAATTTGAATGGAAAGTGTTTTTTTTTCCATTTTATTATTACACCAGTTTTCTTGCTGGTAATAATGATCAGACTCCATCGTTTTATATCCCTTTATAATTCATGCTTTTAAAAAAGAACAAAACTTTAACCTGAACTGCTTAACTTCGCCAAACTACATGAGTCTTGGGAAAGTCTCATTAAATTTCTTGTGGTACCTTTTAAATTGGATGATCCATAGTATGAGGGCCATTAAAGTTATGCCAATAATAACCCTCTTTTAAATATTTCAATTCATAAATGCAATCGGCGGCACGGTGGCGCAGTTGCTGCGTTACAGCGCGTGCAGGGTCGGAGACCCAGATTCAATCCCGACTACGGGCGCTGTCAGTACGGAGTTTGTCCATTCTCCCCGTGACTGCGTAGGTTTTCTCCGAGATCTTCAATAGTGTTAATGTGCGGGGATCGGCGTAGACCCAGCGGACCGAAGGGCCTGTTTCTGCACTGTATCTCTAAACTAAACTAAACAATCACTGTGATACACTGAGATTAACCTGACATTTTTTAAACTTTCAAAGTCATTTTTATTGAACCATCATTTTTTCCGCCTGCCTCAACCTGACTTTCAGTAAATATCATACAGCACTATTAAGACAGATACATACCTGGCTGCTGAGAAATTCCACACCATTGTTTCTTTAACTGTCATGCGGCCAAAACAAACATTTCTCACAGAGCAAAACTAATCAACAACCAACTTATCACTGGCAAGTCAACTGGACAATTCTGGGCAGGAGTCACATAGGGACTACCTTGGCTGAGGTATACAGGATACCATTATTCTTAGTTCTTAGTTCAACTTTTTACAGCATTATGCAGGAAATTAAATTGCTTTGTCCTGAGAGCGACTATTGTTGGATATTTCCCAGACAACTAGATTTTCATTAAATTGGGACCCTTCTCAGATTGTTTTTTAATGTATTTTTCTTCATTCTGCCCCCGCAACAACAATCTCACTGCCAATGCTCGGAAGCTCAAGCCCTGACCTTACTTGCCCCTTAATCGCTTGCCCTTCCCCATCTTTCTTACTCCCGCAATGTCAGGCCCAAAATGTCTCAACTCTCCAGATGGAGGCCTTGAACACGGCGTCATTCGGTACTCATCTCACGCCCACCACTGATTCTGATACGCCCATCATACAGTCCTCAGCTTTTATACTTCTCCTTCTCCCCATCCTGATCTAAAGCACCAACCTAATTGTTTTCCTCCAACACGCCATCACAAGGCTAGTCATTCTCACTCCAGGCCCCAAACCACAATGCATGACAAATGCTTCTCCACTCTTCTCCAACCCAAGCACCGGCCTAATCCTTCACACTCCCTCCCGAAACAGATCATCACAGCCCCATTCCTTCTCATTCCATCTCCGCGACAAAGTCAGCTTGATCACCGCTGCCCGCTTGGACTATGTACAGGTCTGATTCTTCTTAACCCATCCTTCCAAGTCACAATACAGGCTGGTCCTTTTCACCCACACACCTCATGCCCAACCACTTGAGAGGTACGATTCCTCTTCTGCTATCAAACACTAGATCTCCTCTCCAAACCCCTCGGATTGCACCAGTGGCCCAATTTGACCCAAGGTCATCATCTATCGTGAGCATCAAAAAGCATCCTTGGACCTGACTCAAGTTCAAGCGAGTTTATTGTCGTGTGTCCCTGATAGGACAATGAAATTCTTGCTTTGCTTCAACACAACAGTACATAGTAGGCATTTACTACAAAACAGATCAGTGTGTACATATACCATAATATAAATATATACATACATGAATAAATAAACTGATGAAGTGCAAATAACAGATAATGGGTTATTAATGTTCAGAGTTTTGTCCGAGCCAGGTTTAATAGCCTGGTGGCTGTGGGGAAGTAGCTATTCCTGAACCTGGTTGTTGCAGTCTTCAGGCTCCTGTACCTTCTACCTGAAGGTAGCAGAGAGATGAGTGTGTGGCCAGGACGGTGTGGGTCTTTGATGATACTGCCAGCCTTTTTAAGGCAGCGACTGCGATAGATCCCCTCGATGGAAGGAAGGTCAGAGCCGATGATGGACTGGGCAGTGTTTACTACTTTTTGTAGTCTCTTCCGCTCCAGGGCGCTCAAGTTGCCGAACCAAGCCACGATGCAACTGGTCAGCATGCTCTCGACTGTGCACCTGTAGAAGTTAGAGAGAGTCCTCCTTGACAATCCGACTCTCCGTAATCTTCTCAGGAAGTAGAGGCGCTGATGAGCTTTCTTGGTAATTGCAGATAATCTTCATAACTCCAGGTTTGTTCCCCAAAATATGAAGTGCCCCTTCACGCTAAAGGCACAAATGAAGTTTCAACAGGGCACATCCATCAGCTTAAATGCTTCCTACTGGGTTGCACCCATTTGGGGGCATGAAATTTACAAGCCAGTGCATCCACAGTGACAAGAGATTTAGGTCCACAGTGGGTTAATGGGTTCATCCTTCCTCTACAAACATGAAGGCAGCCAGGCCACGTCATACCAAGGATTTTGCTTAAATTGCTGTCCAGAAGTGTCCTTCAAGAAATAAACTTGAATAAGTCTCAATATTTTTTACAGTAAATGAAAAGTAATACCATTAACTGTACAAATTGTCTTTAAAATTGGTGATATCACTCACTTAGGCAGCTCATCAGAGTGGCTGGTGAGGGAAGCAGGAAATGATTAATTACACTGGAAGGTCAGAGATGATACAGTGAGGCAGCAGGAGAAAAGATTGCTCGGTAACATCAAGGCATAACAACGGCAGGCAGGCTGGCCTGGGGCTAGCAGCGCTTCATTCTAAATATCTCTAAATAATCTGGGGAAAATTATCACTTTAAACAAAAAGAAAAATTGCACAGCAACACAAACTGGTCACACTTCCTTCCTCTGCTGGAGTTTGACAGAAACTGTGATAGGCTCCGTTCCCAGCAGTTACTCACAGTTCTAGCCTGATGGATTTTCTGGCATTGCATTCTATCGAATAAGACATTAGCAACATTTCCATTGCCACTTTGATACCTGGATCAAGGGACAAGAGAACCATAGAAACACAAAAAAATGGGAGGAAAGGGCCTTTCAGCCCTTCTACCTCTCTGCCATTCATGACTGGTCCTCAGTTAATACACCATATGCGCTCTCCATATATCCCTCGATGCTTTTGTGTCCAGAGATGGATCTCTGTCCTTAGACACATTCCGTGCCTTGGTCTTCACTATCTTCTGCAGCAGAAAATTCCACATGGTGAAGTTATGTTCCCTCATCTCAGTCCTAAAGTCTTACCAGGAAAATGGTGAGGGTGACCCCAATCAGGCGAAATATCCTGTGTCCCAGAATTTTGTGTTTTTCAATGCAATCCCCTCTCTATCTTTCAAACTTGAGTTAAAACATGCCTAGTTGACCCAGTCATGCTATCCAATTAATCAATCTGGTGAGCACTCCTTCAATGGCAAGTATATCCTTTATTAGGTAAGGAGACCAAAACTGCACCATATTTCAAGTATGGCCTCACTGTGGCCCCGTATAATGGCAGTAAGATACCCTTGCATCTATATTCAAAAATTCGGGCTATGAAGAAGAATATACAATTTGCCTTCTTAACAGCTTGCTGTACCCGCAAGCTTACTTTCTATAACTGGTATACAAGGATACCCAGATCTCTTTGTAAATCAACACTTTCCAATATATATCATCATGAATATTACTTGCCAATTTGTTTTTTCCTACTAATTTTACATTTCACATTTATCCACATTAAATTGCATCTGCCATTTTCTTCACCACTCAATCGACCTATCTGTCACAAAGCATCTTTGCATCTTTCAAATAACCCACAATCCCACTCAGCTTCTTATTGTTGGCAAACATGGAAACACTGCATTCAGTTCCTTCATCCAAATCTTTCATATACATTTTAAATAGCTGCCGCCTCGGCACCATTTATCGGGTCGGGCAGCATCTGAAGAAACAGAAGTGAAGTTAATGTTTCAGGTCAACATGAAACATTAACCATTTTTCATTCCACAGATACTACCTAACCTGCTGGCTGTTTCCAGTATTTTCTTTGATTTCAGATTCAAGCATCTGCAGCTTTTGATTTTCATATCTTAGAGGTCACTACCGGCCACCCATGAACGTCCCATTTACTCCTATTCAACTAATTAATTCAATCCATGCTAATATATTCCATGTGCTTAACTTTGCATACTAACCTCTTATGTGGAATTTTATCAAAGATGTTCTGAAAAATCCAAGTATACCATATCCACATCTTTTCCTTTATCTATTCTATGCTCATATCCTCTTATCAACTCCAATTAGTTTGTCAAAATTATTTCCCTTTCATAAATCTGTTTTCTTTGTTTTATACCTGTATTATTTAAGTGTCCTTTATTGTGTCCTGTATAATAGTTTCATATTTTCCCTACCACCTAGGCTAACCAGTCTGCAGTTTCCGTTTGTCTTTTCCATCTTTAAATAGTAGGGTTACATTTGCCATCCTCCAATCTGCAACAACTGTGCTATTGCCGCTTTGATTTTGTAAGATTATATCCAATGTACCCAGCATTTCCATGGCCACTTTGTTGTGTAATTTGGGATCAAATTATTAGGGCTGGAGTTGTATTGCCATTCATTTTACTGCTTTTATGATGATTTTCTTTAATGCCTCCTTTTCACAAATCCCTTTGTTCTTGACCATTTGTCAGTAGTTGGTTGATTTTTGTCATGTATAGTAAGATATAGTTTAAAATCAAATTGTGCAATCCAGAAAAATCATACCATGTGAGTATGATCAAACCATGCACATACAACAAGTAGTGCAAGAAGAAACATAAATGGAATGCAAAATATAGTGTTACAGAGAAAATGCAGATTAAAAAAGTATAATGGCTGTGATGAGATAGTTTGGGAGATGGAGACTTTTCCCTTACCTTATGAGAGATCCATTCAATAGTCTAATAATAGTGGGGAAGAAGCTGCTCCTGGATCTGTTGGTAAGTATTTTCTAGCTTTTATACTATCTAATGGGAGAGGGGAGAAGAAAGAATGAACAGGGTGAGTGATCTTTGATTATGTTGACTGCTTTTCCAAGGCAGCATGAAGTTGCGTGATGGACTGAGCTACATTCACATCGCTCAGCAATTTCTTTCTGTCTTACGCAGAGCAGTTGCCAAATTATGTTGTCATGCATCCCAACGGAATGTTTTCTATGGTGCTTCTGTAGAAATTGTTGAGTTCTTGGAGACTTGCCAAATTTCCTTAGTCTTCTGAAGACGTAGAGACATTGATGTATTTGTTTGGCCAAAGCATCAAAGTGGTTGGAGTAGGACAAATTGTTGGTGATATTTACATTAGGAACTTCAAACTGTTGACTATCTCCACTTCAGCACCAGTGGTGCTTCCTGACGTTGGTGACTATTGCCTTCATTTTGCTGACATCAAGGAAGTGCTTGACACCATGTTATGTAGCTATCTATCTGCTTCCTGTACTCAGTCTCGTCATTGTTTGAAATCTGGCCCACTATGGTGGTGTCATCTGCAAACTTGTAATTGGATATAGAGCAGAATTTAGTAGCACAGTCGTAAGTTTATGGAGTATAGTAAGGGGCTGAGATCATACCGTTGCGGGGTTTATCATGAAATATGTTTTATGCCTCTCCTTACTGGTTGTGGTCTATGGGTCAGGAAGTCAAGGATGCATTTGAAGATGAAGATCCTGGAGTTTGATGGGGGTGTTACTATTGTTCATTTTGGCTTTTTAATTATTTGATATTGTTCTAAACCAGCGCGGCTAGAGCTAAATGAGCATTTGGTCTGAAATAAACTTCGCCTATAAATTAATGTAAATTAGTATGATTGTGTATTTGTGTCCTTGTTATCCATATCCAAGTTCCAGCTTTTTTGGATTGATAGGGCAAGATCTGTCGTGGCCACCTACTTGCGATGATGAAGTCAAATATGCAGTGGGATAAATCTTGATTTTTAAAATCTCAAAATTTTGTAACACTGTCTCAGGAAGGGATCCAGATGGTGATGTGTACTTGGTTGGAATTATGTGACCAGCTATGGTCCTCAAAGCATTTCATGATGATGGAGGTCAGACCCACCAGCCAATAATCATTAAGATTTGCTACATTGCTTTTCCTCTGCAACGCCTTGATAGTGATCCTCATAAAACTGGTGTGAACCACAGATTGGCAAATTAATGTCCATGAATACTCCTGTCAGATGGGTCACTGGACACGGTGGGAGATCTGGGTCAATTGCTTTGTGCAGGTTCACTTTCAAGGCGGCCTATCTGACATCTATGCTGGTGACCATGGGTGCAGGTGTTGCCGAGACCATTGAAAGCAATTACATCCACATTATTTAAGTCCTCTTGCGTGAAGAAGCAACCAAATATTTATTTAATTGTGTTGCATTTCTTTATTCCCCATTTTTAATTCTCTGACTGCTGACCAGATGGTGCCAACATTTGTCTTCACTACTATTGCGTTTTTAACGTAATTTTGCAGCCTTTAAGGGCCTGTCCCACTCGGACGTCATTTGCGCATCATTTACGCTAAAAATATCCTAAAAAATGGTTGGCGCATGGTGGCGTATGCAGTGACGTGCAATAATGCACGGCGGCCCAGGATTTTGTGAGGCCCAAAATCCTTGCGCGTTACCTGCGTGACGTATCCCTTGCGCACGCTGATGTACTGATGGTGTTCGCTGACGTATTGACGGCATACGTGTAGCGCGTGGTGACACATGGTTACGCAGTGACGAACGAACATTGCCTATGCTAATTTATTATACTTCACCGTGCATCGTCTGTAACCATGCGCCGCCGGCGCTCCATTTGAGCATCGCACCACGTGACCACCTGGCTATAAAACGCACGTCGTTTTGAAACATTTTTCAACATAGTATCTTTGATTTTCACTGGCAAAATCCTTTCCACGGAGATCGGACTACGTACGAACAACATCACAAATGGCTCCCAAACGAAGCAGGGCCCTCAGGGGACCTGCGACTGTCGTACTGCTAGACGATTTTTGCGTGACTATCACTACCGGCCTGTCGCTTAAATGACACGTAAATGGCGCCCAAGTTGGACTGGCGCTTTACAGTCTGCCGTTATGTTCCTCACAAGTTCTATGCTCTATCTTTCATTTTTCAAACAAGCTCAGTTCTTTATTGCCTAACTTCCAAGGCTTTGACTTTCGCTGGCAGCATTAAATGCCGCTTTTTGGATCTAATACTGTGCTTCACATTCTTGTTGGCCATGGCTGGGTCACTTTTCCATAAGTGCTTTTGCTACATAAAGGTAAGTATCATTGTGTTCACCATTTAAAAGTCAGCCACTGTTTATCCTTTGTTTTATCATTTATGTTCTTGTGGTTCTGCTTTTTAATATAATCCCCAACTGCTCATACTTTCTCTCAGAATGCTTTTTCTTAATCCTGCCTGAGGATGATACCCACATGAACCAAGACAAGTGACTCCTCCCACTCCCATTTATTTTCCAACACATAGATGTCCTTGTCCACAGTCTCTTGTTCTCCGGTGCAGAGGGCAATGTCTATTCATCCATGCTATTTGTTTCAACAATCCCCATCCTTTTTATTCCCCTGACAAACAGATTTCTGTATTGCAGTCAATTTGCTCGTCCTCCACATAGTCCCCACACATTTCCATAAAGATGTGAAACACCTCAGATATCTATATTACTAAAAGTCTGATCTTGACCACTTCCTGTTGTTCTGTATATTGATTTTAGAAAAAACGCCGCCAACAACGGCTGTGATTTTTGGCCATCATAATCAAGAGTCCCCCTCCGCTGCGCAGGACAAGAGGATTTTTTCCTAACGATGAAAAATAAAAGTAATTAGTGTATAAAAAATGTTGAGATTCTCTCTCCTGAAGGCCACGCCCCTTCTGGAGGGACTATAAAACCCGGAAGTGTTGAGTGTCTCAGTCAGTCTCTGCAAGATGGCGGAGTGAGAGGGTCATGTCTCTTAGTCTGAGCTGTGAGTGACACTAAACACATGTCTACTAAACTGTGAGTGGTTTTACTGACCTGTCAGTGCCCTTAATATAGTTTGTAGATTGAAAATATGGTTTGGAAATGCTAAAGCTGTGTTGCCTTTGGTTTGGAAATGCTAAAGCTGTGTTGCCTAATTAAAGCTGCCTTGCCTTCAATATAATGAAAAGTCTAATCTTGACCATTTCCTGTTTGCGTTTTATATTGATTTTAGAAGAAAACGCTACCACGTATGGCTGTGATTTTTGGCCATCTTACTCAGAGCCCCCTCCACTCATCAAGTGCCGAGGATTTTTCTCATCGATGAAAAATTAAAGTGTTATTAGTGCTTAAAATATGTTGAGATTCTCTCTCCTGTCAATCACACCATGAAGACCACGCCCCTTCTGGTGGAGGGGGGGGGGGGACTATAAAACCCAGAAGTGTGGGTATGGTTCAGTCTCCCCAAGATGGAGGAGGGAGAGGTCACGACTCGCTGTCTTAGTGGCCTTGCACCCTGCTTGAAATGGAATTTCAAGGAATAGCCGTGAGTCAACTGCCAGCCCACCAGCTGTGACTGAGTGAGCTGCCAGCACAACAGGCTTGAGTGACTGAGCCGCCAGCCCAATAACCCATTTGGCCCACAATGTCCATACTAGCCCTCTGGAAACCAGTCTCTTCAGCCCACAACACCCATACTAGCGCTCCAGAAATCAAAGATTGTTGTAGTGCTGAAATTGGCATACACACCAAAATCCTTAAAATTAAATGAGAACAGTCAGATTATAGACTATTTCACATTTGGGGCATGCTTTCTAATCTGTAAAAAGTAATATTTGTTGTGGAGCAAATAGATCAAAATAGGTAAAAACACCGAAAAGAGAGCAGGAGTAAAAGCTGTTTTTTTAATGAGAAATGTATTAATTTACATTAATAATTTGGATTTAGGGATAATTCATTTTCAAAATGTAGTTATTACAAAACTAAAGGTCCAGTTAAAACATGGCAACACTATAATGATTGCGTCAGCATTAAAAAATTCTAAAACTAGACAATTAAATGGCAAATTATCTTCAGCATAAATGTATATGAAAATTGGTAGGAACAGAAGTGTCCTTATCCGCATCATAACAAATCATATGTGGATCATATGTGTGAACGTGCTGACAAAGCACCTGCCTGTAAGGGGCATACAATTTTTTTTTTAATTGTGCAAGATGGCACAACAAATAATAATCTACAACCATCATGAAAGATTGAATAGGTTGGTGCAATTTTCTTAATAATAAATTATTTGACAGACTGGCAAAAGAGCCTTCACATTTGTTTCAAGTGACTGAAATCTGGCAGTCATTTTTTAGCCTGAAGAAGGGTCCCGACCAGAAACGTCACCAGTCCAGGTTCTCCAGAGATGTTGCCTGCCTGACCTGCCGAGTTACTCCAGCATTTTGTAGCCCGGTGTGTAAAAACCAGCACCTGCAGTTCATTGTTTCTACAGTTATATTCTACTGTGCTTAGCATCAAAGTTGAGTGAACCCAACTCTTTTGGACATTGGGTTATAAAAGTATAGAAAAGTATCATAAAGAAAAGAACGGAGAAAGTATAGAAAAAAAGTATAATGTTGTGAAAGAAATTAAGAAAAGAGCTTTGAGTCCCCCCTAGTGACAGAGTGAACAGTAAAATTGTTCTTGCGCTGCTCATGGTCAGATCAGTAGCAGATAATTTAATGCAATATGTAGCTAGATATTAGAATAAGAGTAAGCAATCCACCTAACGTGTTAGACATTTTTGATATAATAGTCAGCAAACCTGATAGTTACAGACCCATGAGTGGTTAGTTTATTAAGTGAAATAAACACAAAATTGCAAGAATATGATTGGTGGAGATATTTTTGGAAATGGTATTTATTTGACAGTTTCCATGTAACAAACTAGTAAGTAACATTTATTTTCCCGCCTGGTATGACAGAATTTACAAGATATAGTTTATATTCATTGACCATCGCTCTAGCAAAATAAATCAAATTTATAAACTGTAGGAAAAAAAATCTATATATAAGAAAATGTCCCCAGAACCAAAGGGAGCATGAAATAAAAGACAAGATGGCTAATCAAGTATTCCTTCCACAAACCATGTACGACATATTCTATTGTAAATAACACCAAACCCAGTTAGCCCAAGAATAAAAGTCCTGCAAATATTCTCTTCTCCAAAAAGAGTTCACTAAATGAAGCATTGTAGTATCTGTCTGTCATTGCACCCCACATCATTTATTCTCATCCAGTTATCACGACATTCAGTTGTCACAGAACAGGAGTCATCATATCCCATTAATCTTTTTTGACAGTACTCATCATTATAATTCTCAATCTTATTTCAAACCGGATACTTAAACAGCTCTTTTTAAAAAAAATTGAAAGCTTGGACAATACTTCATTATTTGAGAATCTAGTTCAGATATCCCACTAATTAGATAGGAAATCCTTCTAATCTCAAATCCTGCTGAAGGGTTTGTTGAAATGATTTGGATGTGAATAAAATTTCTTATCAGGTAAATGAAGTGCCTCAATAGGCAATATCTATCAGCCGTGAAACATAATGGCTTTTATGAGTCACTTGGAAATTGTGTACACATCTTGAAGATTAGGTAAAGGCTTCTGATCATTTTGCCTATTTATGCAAGACACAACCATAACCCTGCAATGTCAACAGAAATAATAAAATGGGATGAGAAGAAATAACGCACGACAATAATAAAACAACAGAACTCTTTCCAGCAGATCGAAGTGTGTAAATTTAGACTGGATACCAGAAAAAAACCATTTAGTGTGTTTTGTTTTCTTAGCAAACTACTTTGTACGTTGAAAATATGTTTTATCACCCCCCAAATATTTAGCATTAGCTACTTTTCTTTGCATCCTTCAAAGTATGCAGGTTTATCTACAGAATATTACAAAGTCCCAAAATGGGATGTTATTTTTATTACTATTCAAAAAATGCAAGAAATAATGGCACAACCAAACTCATTCAAAATCAAACTGGGGGAAATCCTAGCGTTTGTCTGTGCACGTGCGTGTTAGAGGCGTTGGGAGAGGGCAGAAAGGTGGAAGTTTTCTACACTTTTTTTTAAAGCAATGACATGTCACTTTAAAAAGTATATGGCGCCTGCATTGAAATATTATCAAATTCACTGCCCGATAGGGATCTGCCTATTATTGCGGTAGTTTCTCCTGAGCTCCAGTTAATCAGCCACAGGGATTGGCCACTTGTATCCCATGGCGTTGGCATTTCACTTTGACCTGGGCCAATCAGCCCCAAAGGAAAAACTTCACTAGTCGAATGGTAATGCCCCTGTCCCACTTCGGAAACCTGAACGGAAACCTCTGGAGATTTTGCACCCCACCCAAGGTTTCCGTGCAGTTCCTGGAGGTTGCAGGTGGTTGCCGGAGGTTGCAGGTAGTGGAAGCCGGTAGGGAGACTGACAAAAACCTCTGGGAACCGCACGGAAACCTTGGGTGGAGCACAAAGTCTACAGAGGTTTCCGTTCAGGTTTCCAAAGTGGGACAGGGGCATAATAGTCTCACAGGCTGCACACATCTTAAAACCTACACCTGTTGGGGATGATTAAAGAGAGAACTACTTTACCACCAAGAGGTGATATAGCAGAAGTTTGCAAAATCATGAACAGAAACCAGTTAGTTTTGGAATCACCCAGCAGATCAGTCAGCATATATTGGAAAGCAAAACAGAACTACAAAATGTTAGAATCAAATGTTTTAAATTGCAGTAAAGGGTTTGGGGTGGATTGCTGTGGCAGGGTGGAGATGTTTTAACACCATGGTGCTGAGTGAGGGAATGAAGGCTTAGCAATCACAGATAGTTGTGTGAAGATAAATTAGAAAATGATGTAACAAAAAAACTGTCAAGAACTGAGAGATGCAGAACATTACAGTTGCTGGAAATTTGAAACGATCGAGGACGTTGAAAGTACGCAGCAAATCTGGTGGCACCTTTGAACATTAACGATGGAATAAAGGTTACAGGTGGGTAATATCTTGCGAGAACAGCTAGGCCCGAGACACATCAGAAATACTTGTCATTGAAATGACTGATTCCGTGTCGTGTCCGGAGAACTATAATGTGCCTTGTCAGAAAATGAAATATTGTTTGCGAGCTCGTATTGAGATTTGTTGGAAAAATGAAAGACCAAGACAGCAAAGTCACCGTGGGAGTGGAGATTTAAAATGACAGGCAACTGGAAGCACAGGATCATCTTTGCGTTCCCAACTGAGATGTTCTGCGAAGTGTGCACGCAATCTGCTTTTGATTTCACAACGCAGTGCACAAAATGGAAAGTTGCCTGGGTTTCAACTAAGTTACAGAGAAAGGTTGAATAAGTTAGGTCTTTATTCTCTGGAGCGCAGAAGGTTAAGGGGGGACTTGATAGAGGTCTTTAAAATAATGAGAGGGATAGACAGTTGATGTGGATCAGCTTTTCCCTTTGAGAATAGGGAAGATGCAAACAAGAGGACATGACTTCAGAATTAAGGGACAGAAGTTTAGGGGTAACATGAGGGGGAACTTCTTTACTCAGAGAGTGGTAGCGGTGTGGAATGAGCTTCCAGTGGAAGAGGCAGGTTCGTTGGTATCATTTAAAAATAAATTGGATAGGCATATGGATGAGAAGGGAATGGAGGGTTATGGTATGAGTGCAGACAGGTGGGACTAAGGGAAAAAAGTTGTTCGGCACGGACTTGTAGGGCCGAGATGGCCTGTTTCCGTGCTGTAATTGTTATATGGTTAATGCTGTTTTTTAATCTCTGACCATTGTCCAACCATCTGCCTATAAATAAGCCCCTGTCCCACTTAGGAATCCTGAACGGAAACCTCTGAAGACTTTGCGCCCCACCCAAGGTTTCCGTGCGGTTCCCAGAGGTCTTTGTCAGTCTCCCTACCTGCTTCCACTACCTGCAACCTCTGGCAACCTCCGGGAAACCTTGAATGGGGCGCAAAGTCTCCAGAGGTTTCCGTTCAGGTTTCCTAAGTGGGACAGGGGCATTACTAAGCACCTCTTACAGCATTCTTTCAACCTCCCCCACCCTTCCCCATCCCTTCCCAATCAGTCTGAAGAAGGGGCCCAACCCAAAACATCACCTATCCATGTTCTTCAGGGATGCTGCACGACCCACTGAGTTACTCCAGACCTGTATCTTTTTTTTGCAAGTAAATTTTTGCTTTGCCTGAAACATTGGAGTCCATGGATTGGGGACTTCTTTCCTTTCCATCATCCAGGGATCCAACAAATCTGCCAGGCGAAGCACTAATTCCTTTATCTTGCAGTTATTCTTAATGGTCGATTGGGAAAGGGGGAGATGCTGGGTGTCACGGTACACCAGTCTGAGGTTACTGCAGCAGGCAGTAAGAGAAGCTGTTATGTTAGCTTTCATTTTTTTTTGTACAGGGTCTTGGTAATGGAGTTTTACAGTTTGGTCTCGAAATCTGAGGAAACATTATTGCCATAGAGGGAGTGCAGAGAGTCACCATGGATTCCTGGGATGGGACTGTCTTATTGGATAGACTTGGTTTTCTCTTTGGGAGGGGATCATCATCCAGGCTAGATGCAGGAAGATTGTTCCCGATCTGGGGAAGTCCAGGGGTCACAGTGAAGGGGAAATCCTTTAAAACCGAGATGAGAGAAACTTTTTTCACCGTGGTGAATCTCTGGAACTCTCTGCCACAGAGGGTAGTTGAGGCCAGTTCATTGGCTATATTTAAGAGGGAGTTAGATGTGGCCCTTGTGGCTAAGGGGATAAGGCAGGTACGGGATACTGAGTTGGATGATCAGCCATGTGAATGGCGGGCAGGATTCGAAGGGCGAATGGCCTGATCTTGCACCATCTATGTTTTGACTGTGGTCTTCCCATTTTTGAATGCACTTCCAGTTTGACTGTGTTATTCCCATTTTTGAATGCACTTCCGCTTTGATCACTCTTACCTCTTACAATGTTTCAACAAAGTCCAAAGCAAGCTCAAGGAATAACATCTCACCTTCTAGCTAGGCGCCTTACAGTGGTCAGGATTTGCCACACAATTCAACAAATTGAGATTGTGTAATTGATCAAATTGATTAATTAAAAGTTCCAGCATGGAAACAGGCCCTTCATCCCAAGGCGACCACCACTCACACCAGTTCTAGATTATCCCGGTGGTGTTGGAGTGGAGTTGCTGCCTTACAGCACCAGAGACCCAGGTTCAATCCTCCCTATAGGTGCTTGCCTGTAAGGAGTTTGAATGTTCTCCCCGTGGCCTGCGTGGGTTTCCTCAGAGATCTTTGGTTTCCTCCCACACTCCAAATACGTTTGTAAGTTAATTGGCTTGATAGGAATGTAAAATTGTCCAAAATGTGTGTAGGATAGTGTTAGTGTGCAGGGATCGCTGGTCGGTGTGGACACGGTGGGCCAAAGGGCCTGTTTCCGCATGGTATCTCTAAACTAAAACACAAAATTCCACTTTCTCACCCACTCCCTACACACGAGGAGCAATTAGGCCAATTAATTTAAAAATCCTCAGATCCATAGGACGTGGGATCCATACCCCGTAGCACCCAGGGAGAAACCGACACAGATAGCACCCTAGGTCTGGGTCCAATCGGGATCACTCTCACTGTGAGGCAGCAGCTTCACCAGCTGCACTGGTGTTTCTCTCTATGTGATCCATCGAGTCCTTTCCAACATTCTTTTATTTCCGATTTCCAGCATCTGCCACAAAATGCAGATCACAGTTCCAGTGTGTTCTTTTTTTCTCTCCCCTGCTCCCACCGTCTTAAAATCATTTGCTGGATCAATTGTGATTTTAAAAGCTTTTGCTACCTTCTCTTAACCTGCACCAACATCTACTGCACCCTCTGTTCTACACGCTCCCCCATGCACCGGCGTTAGTAGCCCTCACTCTGACTCTCCTACAGCTCCGAGCCTCACATGCAATTGGCATTAACTTTAATTATTCCTCTGCCAGATCCACACCTTCAATCAACACTCCCTCAATTACCTGGACTCCACCAACAATCACAAGCTTGCCTGTCACCAGACCAGCCCCTCCACCGACAAGTAAGACTCCCCCCTCTCCCTCTTCCATATCATTCTGACTTTCTTGGTCTCAACTCACATCATTTCCTTTGGTGTCTCTACCTCTTCCCCTTCTTTGCATTTTGAAACTTTTTTTTTTAAACATTTTCTAATTCTGTTGAAAGATCATCATGAATGCGATTGTTGCTCCTCTCTCCCCTGATGCCACCAAACCTGCTGGTTCAGATTTCCAGCTTTTCAATTAAAAGTTAAGCCATTTAATATTACAAGTGGATTGGGCAAGTGAAGGGAATGCAAAATAGTTATTAATAAAACAAAAGTGGCATCGGGGTTATTTGCTGAACAGAGAATTGTTAGGATGTGCTAACTGTTTTTTTCTACTGGTTTTTTTTCCCTTTCTCCTTCCGCCCACAATATTTAATATGTAAAAGAATATGATTCTGTTCTGTTTATAGTTTGTTTGTTTGCTTTTTGCACAAAGTCCGCGAGCATTGCCACTTTTCATTTCACTGCACATCTCGTATGTGTATGTGACGAATAAACTTGACTTGACTATGGAGGTAGTTGGAATAAATCGGTTAGATGTTTTCAAAAGGACATTAGTTGAATGAGATGATAGATAACATGAGGGCTGAAGGCCTGTGATGGAATAGACAAGGGTGAAGACATGCTTAAAATGTGAACTTAATGAGAAATTGGCATGTTTCTGTTCTTTGTTTGTTTTTCTGACAGATAGTTTACTGTGCTGAGTGGTCTCTGAACTTTGTTCCATAGTTCCAGGTTACTACCAATAAAATGAGTCAGTTACTCCATGATGCTCAAGGCCTCTCACTACACCTTGAAGAACAGGAACGGCAACAAGTGAAGGACCACTCGGTTGTGAGATTCCCAAGGTTTAGCACAAATGCCAGGTCATTTTTTAAACTATTCAGAATGGAAGGATGCCGGAGTGTATCTGAATAGAAAGTATTCCCTGTTGTTCTTAACACTGAAACAGCAGTCTTTACCCGTGGAACTGAACATGTGTAATGTTGGTTGCTGTGTGATGTAGGCAAAGCATAAACCGAGACTAAAACCTCTTACACAGAAAACACTCTTTGTTGGTGAAATCTTCAAATTAAAATCATTCACATTAATTATTGACTCCAAAACTCAGATACATTTGAAGAATTTAACAGAAAGGTGCAATACTTAGAAATGGCTGAATCTTACATAAAAGAGACAACTCTGCAAGACCTGAGAAAATCAATCTAATTAAAAATTGACAAACCTATTTATCACGAATGCTGCGGTTTTGAGGCATGGCCCATGGAGACTTCCAGTTAGATACACCATATTGCTACTGTCAGTTGTCTCGATTTGTTCCGTTTCAGTATGGACTATAAAAAGGTTGCCTTTACAGTTAAATTGCCCTTTCTTTTTCCTTGCTACCACCTCCTCATTTTTAGCCGAGTCAAAGAACTTTGAAGCAGATCATACAACTGGCCTGTTCAATGTATATTTCATAACAATTGCATATATTTAAAACACGCACACACACATTAATAGACAAATAATTTTTACGGTTCCTACATTTTTCTGTGAAACTATTTATCTCCAATGAACCTTTAACAAATTAAACAAATTTGATTTCCACACTGCATATACCTCTTCCCTTAACATCTGATGACGTAAGTTATTCAGAAAATGTCAAAACATAATGAATTATCTTATGTAAGCAAGAAGAAACTGCAAACTTATTCTATATTCTGGATCTCTTTGGTCAAAACTGGACAAACGACAGTTTATTGGTATTAGGATTGTAGTTTTCTCACTGGATATGGTCATTTAAAGCCGTCTTAAACAACACAATAATCCAGTGTTATTTTGTCAATTTTAATTAGTACCCTCGGTCACTTTCTTGTGTTAATTAATAAAGTGTTCAGGCACAATATTTACAACAATTTTATAACTGGCAAAAATTAGTTTTATTTAGATTTTTGTATTATAAAAATTATGTCCTACACAAGCTATTTCTGAACAACTGTGTAGGTGAAATAAAACGTAAAAACAGTAACGAAGTACATCAACATTATTGGACCTGCTGGCTACAGCTAAATCTGGATTTGGGGGGAAAACACTCCATTGATTCTTCTACCTACAGTAAAATCATTGCTATTCTTTATCATCAGTAGTAATTGATTATTTCATGGATGAATAAAGCTTAATAAAATGGAATTCAGATTTTTAACCAAGCTTATTAATAAATGAGATGCAATCTCAACAGAGATTAACAAAGAGAGGAGTTGTTAAACAAAACTATAACCAGATGAAATTAACAGATTATAGTCATATTTGAAAGTTCGCATTACATCCGTTAGGGACTCAGATGTAGCAAAATGCAGAAAGTATGTTGTAGAAAAGACATACTGTTTACTTTAAACTAATACATTGCAGAAGATTTAATTACAGCTGTTTCAAAGACAAAATGACAACTGGCGTCAAATAATTCATAAAATAAACCCACTTGGGTTAAAAACAATACCTGCTGTCAATTATTAATGTTCCTTTAAAAATAAACTCCTTCCATGGATATCTAAAAATCCATGATTTGAATCTTTAAAGGGAAAGGATTGTCAAAACAGGAACAGAAAATGGAAATGCATTGTCTTTTTTGTGGTTATTAATTCAGTTCGACACAGCTTATTATTTTTGTGATGGTCTCTTGCAACCACTCTTTACTGTATTTATGAATTTGAGACTTACAAGAACCACACAATTAGTTTACACAAAATAGTTCTCAGCATTATGATGCTGTTGATGTATTCGGAATCCATCCCATCTGATAGGCTCGTTCCAGTGTCCGCTTGCAGTCTTGCATCACAGTGCTGAAGGTGATATGCGGGTATTCTTGAACGAGACGTTCTACTGTATCTTCATTCACCTACAAAACAGATTTCAACACAGAAAAATATTAAACTCTTGTTTTTCCCTCATGTTTCATCTCTGCTCTTGCTGTGATGTAGATCTCGAGGGTATCTTGTGCAGGTGGTCATACTTCAGTTACAAACTAGACACCAATTGTAAGGAGCTGCTTTAGTGCAAGGCCATGGCCCAGTCGGCTCTTAATCACATCAGAAATCAGCATGTGCGTGATTTCCATTGGGGTAACTGGGCCGAAATTAGTATTGAATATCTTGGCTGACTAACTCTTCGGTAGTGTGACAGCATTAAAACTTGTATCTCCACTGCACTCTGCCCAATGTCAGCTTATGGCCCTGTCTCACGGTGCGAGTCCACCCACGAGTGATCCCGAGTTTAAAACAAGTCAAAACTCGTGGTAATCACGTCGAATGAACGTAGCCGGAACGTCGGAACTCGTAACGCTAACGGCAGGTACTCGGGAAACTTGTTAACTCGTGAAAATCTTTTCAACACGAGTCAAATTTACTCTTGAAGTAAAAATTTGAAACTTTTAAACTCGTTGTAAGAACGTAGTAGCCCGTGGATAACGTTTCCAAAATTCTGCTGCGTCTTTGTGTTACTCCAGCACTGTGTGTTCACTTTTTGTCAACCGGCATCTGCCCCTTCTTGTGTATGACATAATTTCTATCCATGGCAGTTGATTGCCGCTCCCTTCAGTTTCCCAGGGGGTTGGGACGGGACTGGAGTTGGGTGGGAAAGGTGGGGGGGGGAAGGAGGAAGAACAAATATGAAACACCAAAAACTGACAGCAGAGATGTCTTTGCTATACCGCTACAATAATCAGACTATTGGTACGCTGCCGTTTCCTTGACTACGGTCATGTGAAACGACTCTTGTACGTTTAACATACCGACGATGTCTCACAGTGAATCTCACTCTCTCAAATTCGCAGAGAGACACGAAAAGCTGGAGTAACTCAGCGGGTCAGACAGCATCTCTGGAGAAATGGACTAGGCGACTGCAGACAGCAGTCTGAAGGAGGGTCTCGACCCAAAATCTTGCTCATTCCTTTTCTCCAGAGATGCTGCCTGTCCCGCTGAGTTACCCCAGCTTTTTGAGCCTATCTACGGTTCAAACCAGCATATGCAGTTCCTTCCTGCACCTCTCAAATCTGTGCCATTATTCAGTACTACAATTTTTGTTTTATTTTACTAATTTTGGATAATATCTCCCCGATCGTTGGTCGTACGCCTCTACCCCACCCCTGATGCTTTAAGTGCATTTGTTTTTTCTTTTACCTCCGGGAAGAAAAAAAATCAAATCCAGGAGATCTGGAGCAGTTCTTGGATATAACAGCGAATGAAGAGAAATTGGCGGGTTATTTAGAAATTAATCCTTAAAGTAACTCGTTGGATAAATGAGATCGTCACTTGGCAGCATCTTCTCCCCCCCCCCCCGACCCCCTGGGAAACTGAAGGGAGCGACAATCAACTGCCACGGATACAAATTATGTCATACACAAGAAAGGGCAGATGCTGGTTGACAAAAAGTGAACACACAGTGCTGGAGTAACACAAAGACGCAGCAGAATTTTGGAAACGTCATCCCGTCACCCACTCCTTCTCTCCAGAGATGCTGCCTGTCCCGCTGAGTTAAAGAGTGCCCACGGTAGACTCACGAGTCACAACGGTAAACTCACGGGCTACTACGTTCTTACAACGAGTTTAAAAGTTTAACATTTTTACTTCAAGAGTAAATTTGACTGGTGGAAATCTTTCATCATGTCGAAAGATTTTCACGAGTTAACAAGTTTCCCGAGTACCTGCCGTTAGCGTTACGAGTTCCAAGGTTCCCGCTACGTTAATTCCATGTGATTACCACGAGTTTGATTTGTTTTGAACTCTGGATCACTAGCGGGTGGACTCGCACCGTGAGACGGGGGTTTTAGTATTTTAACCAATGTGATGAGACAACAAATTTATAATATTGGCAGGCCTGCAAAGTGGGAAATAAAACAAACCCATCAGATGTTTTTGAAATTGTTTCTAAATTCCACGCAACCAAACAAAGAATATTCAAATCTCAATGACAGAAAGTCTGTTGACACTGTTGTATTCATAAGATTTTTTGCAATGGCTTGAAAATCGCAGCTTACTGTCCATTGCAATTTATGCCACATATCTACTCACCCAATCCTCATTCTTTCACTGTGGGATCTGAATATTTAAATCTTTAAAATATTAGTTCTCTGAATTCCAGCCTGCACTGAATTCGTCCAGTAACATAACTCTAACATTAGCAAACCCATGTTAGGTTTTATACAATTCAGCATTAATGTATTTATTTTATACATCACTTTTAATGTTTGCCTGCCTATTAGCATATAATTTAATCTATTTATAATCTTAAAAATAACTGACAATTAATAATGTTGATGCATAGTTTACAGCCTGCCCCCTGGAGAGGCCATACAATTAACTGTTCATCTAAGTTGAACAATTTTAACAACTCAATTTACAAAGTTTAAAATAGTCTTGCCAATGTCATTAAAGCAGCGTTCTTAACATTTTTTAAACCATAAAAATTAACCTTCTCTGAAATGATATCGTGTATGGAATTGCATAAACCAAATGGCCCTCACAACTGTAAAATATGTCATTTTATAAAACAAGGCTGTTGCAAGGGCACCCATAAACCAATCCCCAAATCCCAGGCTTTGGATTGTTTTACCACCTTTACTTATCTTTGCTGACTCTCTGCCAAAGCTTCGTACACAGAATCGTACACTATGGACATGGTTCTGGACTGCTCAATCATGTTCGTTGGCATGTCCGTGCCCCACGTGGAAGAGACCCATCCAAAATGGCAGCAGAAGTGGCACACAGGCAGGAAGTTGCAGTATGAAAGTCCTCAACATTGACTCCAGGACATGAAGTCGCCTACGATCAGGTTAAACATGGGCAACAGAGCTGCCTCCTGATTAGTGTATATTGTCCTCCCTCAGATGATGAATTGGTGTTCCTCTATCTTTAACTATCCTTCGATGAAGCATTGAAAGTATCAAAGTTACTAAATGTATTCCGGGTGGGGGTCTTCAATGCTTATTGCCAAATGTGGCTTCATTGCACAACAACCTAGCCGACAGAGTCTTAAGGGCCTGTCCCACGAGCATGCAGCAAGCGCAACCAAACCGGAAGCAGGGGCCGCGCGGAGGTCGAGTGATCCCCGTATAGGGCCTGTCCCACCAGCATGCGACTGAATGTGGCGAGCGCGACCAAACCGGAAGTGGGGGCCGCGCGGAGGTAGAGTGATCCCGTACGGGTTGACGTGAAGTTCGAGTAAAGTCCGCGCATGACGTACGGCGTCAAGCCGTTGCGTAGGGCGTCGAGATGCTGCGTACGGCATCGAGGCGCTGCGCATGCCCGTCGAGGCGGTGCGTACGGCCATAATGCAGCTGCAGGCCGGCAGGCCGTTGCCGCGCGGAATTTTTGAACAGTGTCAGTTTTTCGGAGTCACGCGCGATGTCAGGACCAGCTCCGCACAACTCCATATGGCTCTGGCGATCGAAGTGGGACTGGCCCCGCGAGGCCGTATGGCTCAAGCGACCACGTTAGGTCGCGCTCGCCGCATGGAGTCACATGCTGGTGGGACAGGCCCTTTAATGCACAGGTCAGATAGGGTTTGTTGCAGGTAGTGAGTAATCGAACAGAACAAAAACACATTTCCTCATCCTCACCACTCTAGCTGTGACATATACATTTGTCCATTACACTCCTCTGTACAACAGTAGAGGTAGAAATGTCTTTATGGAGACAAATTGATACCTTCATATTGATGATACTTTCCACCATCGCACAGTCATACGAGGCCCTTCATCCCATAACCATCAATGTACACTCATTCCATTATATATTCACAAGTTATTGAGGTAGAATTGGGCTATTCAGCCCATCGAGTCTACTATGCCATTCAATCATCTCTGATCTCTGCCTCCTAATCCCATTTTCCTGCCTTCTCCCCGTAACCTTCAACACTCGTTCTAATCAAGAATTTGTCTTTTTCTGCCTTAAAAATATCCACTGACGGCCTCCACAGCCCTCTGTGGCAATGAGTTCCACAGATTAACTGCCCTCTGGCTAAAGACTATATTCTCCTGACATACCCATCAATTTGCCCCCGCTCCCCACCCTGCCAGATTGTATCACTCACCTACACAACAGGTGCCATTTTCAATAGACAATCAACCCGCATGCCACAGGGATGTGGGAGGAACTCTTTTCACCCATTGGGTGTTTGGAATCTGGAACATATTGCTTGAGTGGATAGTAGAGGGAGGTATTCTCACATTTAACAAGCTGGGTGATCATTTAAATCACCACTGCAGAAAGTGCAGTTAAATGGGATTAGTGCAGATGGGTTCTGGTTCTAAGCATTGATATGGTGGGCAGAAGGGTTCATTTCTGTGGCACATGATTCTGTGCTGGAAGCAACACCATGCTCACATGAAAATGAAGACTTGGTCGCCCAGTGAAGCAGGTGCTAAACCCGCAAAACAGCCTGCGATAGACAACGTTAAGCCATCTCACAACCAATGATCAGCTCTAATCAATGCAATCCAACACATCTAGTCATGAACATGGTGGAAAGTAAAACAGTTAACAGGAACAGGTAAAACATTGTGCATTTACCGTATTTATCTTAGAGTTGCATTGTTGGCTAGAGTGTGAAGGCTGAAGCTCAGCTAAGAGTCAAACAGGGAACGGAAGTTTAAAGTGATCTCCTTCACACTGACAGAGTGGCCAGATAAACGGACCACTCGGTTCTAAAGGTCAAAGTTAGTAGCAAGGCTTGATGACAAATTGACTTGGGTCTTAGAAACTAGAGTAGGCTATTTAACCCATTAAGTTTGTTCTGACAGTCAGTTATATCATTTCTGATTTGTACCTCAACAATGATTCATATCCTTCAAAATGCTACTGAACAATCCATCAATCTGGGGTTTGAACATTGTAACTGCTCCAGCCTAAACAGCTTTAATAGGTTTCCTGATCCCTTTTTTGAACAGCTTGTTCTGATTTTGTTTTCATGCCTCAGTTACTTACTTCTTCGAAAGAAGAATAAACGATTTCGCAATTAGAATAATTAACTTTTCTGCATCGACTTACCATTTCAAATATATCAATAAGAGTACCTTTCATCAATCTCAGCTCCAGGAACTAGAAACCAGGTTTATGTCATCTGTCATCATCATTTTACCCTTTACAGCCTAGTATGAATCTAACCTATATTCCTTCCTAGGTTAATAAATCCTTCCTGAATACATTGTGCTGTAAACAGGCCAATGTGCTCCAAAAGATATCTGACCAAAGCTTGGTCCGACTGAAACATATTGGCCCTCTTGATGTATGGTACAAAGTATTTGCTACTCATCAATAGCGATGTGAGATGTTCAAGCTGATGATGGGTTGTCAAAAGATAGATTGGAAAGATAAAACTGATGCCACGCCGCATGGAAAATAACATTACGCCTGTAGATGCTGCTAACTGATGGACATTCCATGGGTTAGTAGGTGGAGGGGGCATGGATCGACAATTATCCAGTGGTGCTGCAGAGGCACAAAAATAATCTATTGCTGAAGCCATGTTTGGAAAATAAGAGTAGGACTAAATGTACTGTCACATTCGAGGGCATGCAAGTATAAAGGATGAGATTTGGACCAATATTTGGAGAGCACAGATAGATCGATACTGGGCTTTGAATACCCATTTCATTCTGAGTGATCAACTTTCAAATTTCCTTCATATTTTAAACTCAATTTTCAGGGACTGAAATGAGGTCAATGTAAATTATAGAAGAAATTCAAAAGCAACTGGCTTTCAATATATGTGTTCAAGAAGGAACTGCAGATGCTGGAAAATCGAAGGTACACAAAAATGCCGGAGAAACTCAGCGGGTGCAGCAGCATCTATGGAGCGAAGGAAATAGGTAACGTTTCGAGCCGAAGCCCTTCTTTAATATATTTTATATATTTTAATATATTTTATATATTTTAATAAAAGTAGGCTGCGATCTCACTTGGCTTGGAGTAGTTTTAACTCATTTATTTTTAAAAAGCGGAGTAATTTGGCTTTAATATTTTTTTTCTAAATACGAGGTTGAACTGACACAAAAATCATTAATTGAAACAATCTGAATTATATCCACAATATAGAATATAATGGCACAATGAAACAACAAGACAAATTCCGTCCACTTTTCACATCAAGAACAAAGATACTTCAGAACATAACAGTAGGTATGGTTACAAACCTCTAAGATGCAAATGAACATGTTCTGAGAACTTGGAAAAGGAACTGCTTAACACATCAATACTCATGACTCATAAGATTCTAATTCCTTAAATGTCAAAAAAAAAAAAATTGGACATAAAATACATGTGAAAGCTGGAAATATAAAATCACCGGTAAAATTAATATTATACACAAACACGTCCAGCCCACAACCCCCACCCACATCACATCCTCTGGGATCATAATTATCCTAATTGGACAATTGAAGAATGTTTTTAAACCACTCTTAGAATTATTTTTTTAAAAATCACATATCTTATGCCAAAATATTTGATGTATAAACAGCCCGATAAACCATAAAACACAAATGGATGAATTCTTAGGCCTTAATTTTTAGTTTAGTTTAGAGATACAACACTGCGGGTGCATTAGCAGTGATAGATTTAATTGTGGCATTTAAAAGATAATTGGATAGGAAAGTAAAGAATTTACAGGACCATTGCGATAAGGTCAGGGACTTTGACTAGTCAGATAGTTGTTGTTGTGTAGAGCCAAAACTCAATAGGCCAGATGGTCTCTTTCTAGGCTGGAACTTTTTCTATAACTAATGCAGATCTCAGGCAAATCTTTCTCAGCCCTCACACATCCTGCCATCATCTCATGATTAGCATAGATGACAAATGTTATTTAATTCAATCCAATCCATCAACTCAAATTAAGTCAGCTGCCCTCTTCCCCCATTTTAGGTGGCTTTACCACTAAATTAAGCATGTCAGATAATAGTACCTAAAGTAACAGGGCAATTCCTTGGTGAATTGCAAATTGACAATCATTACCAAAAGCTGAAGGCTTGATATTTATGATTTAAAAAATATTTTCAATAGTACAGAATACACAGTTAATGGATTAACTCCAAATGCTTGTGTCTCTACTCTTAAGTTTGCATACTGTAAAGATAGTACTATTTTCCTTACGAGCAAAATCACGTATTGTTCAAAATCTATTAGCAACATTGAACAATAGATTATATCAAGTATTTCACTGTAAAGCCGGTCTTTATTTCTAAAAGGAGATATTTAACTGTAGCTGCTTATAGAAACATGATCATTTAAAGTTACGGTTATCAAATGTTTTTCAAGTTTCAAATGCTTACAAGAACAAAATAAAGGACCACTGGACCATTCAGCATCTATTGGGCCTGTCCCACTTGGGCGTCATTTGCGTGACATCCCAAAAATTGGTTGGCGCGTCGTAACTCGTGCGTGGTGGTGTATGCAGTGACGCGCGGTAGCGCCCGCGCCCCAGGATTTTGGGATGCTCAAAATACTCACATGCGTGATGCGCAAAAAAATGGTGGACTGCGGGGGTGATGCGCCATTGTGTATGGCTGCTCCTCCTGCAGTCCATCCTTTCAGCTTTTTTTATTTTTATTTTTAGTCCTGTCCGTACAAAATGTTTATTGGAGGTCTTCTTTTATGTGGTGGGTGGGGGGAGGGGAAGGGGGAGACTGTTTTAATCCCAGTCCTACCTGGCTGGAGATGCGGTTTTCTTCCGAACCGCTTCTTCGTCCTCTCTGTGCGGCCTACCATCAAGCTGGAGCAGCGCTGGAGCGGCGTTTCCTGCCGGGACTGCAGCTTCGCCGGCGGTGCAAATGCTGGGACACCAACATCGTTGAGCTGCGGCTGCAGAGCGTCCAGCCGCGGGCGGGCGGCACTGGATTTACAACACCGCGGGGCCTGGTATCCGAGATCGCCAGAGTCAGAGGTCCGGCCAGCGCGGCCTGAGAACTTTGGACATTGCAGTCTTCGGGGAGGAAGCGGCCGCTTCAGTCCAAGCCGCTGAAGAATGTTCACCCGACGCCGATGATCCAGCTTCGCGGCAGAGGGCCTGAAAACATCGGGTTGGCTGAGGAGGCCACATATAGACCCCGACCTCGGGTGGACTATGAGGGGGAGAACTGGATATTTTTAGTGCCTTCCCTCACAGTGAATTCTGCTGTGGGGGGACGTTTCTTGTTGATTTCTATAGTGTACTGTTCTGTGTCTTTTTTTTATTTTCTCTTTTTTATTTTGTATGGATTTATTGACATTTAATCTATTCAATTAGTTTAATCAATCTCTGTAAAGCACTTTGGTTCAAAGTGATTTTGTTTAAAAGTGCTATATAATTTTACTTCGGAGTCACGTGAGGGACTCCATGAAAGAAACCCGCTACGACGCATGCGTGTCATATCGCATACACGCATTGAACGAGTCAGAAGTGGGAGAGGACGTCTCCCTAGAGAGAATGACAAGAAGCTGCAGGAGCTGGAGGGAGACTGCAGAAAAATTTGCAGCCAGGCCAGCAGCAGCAGCAGCAGCCGTTAGCGCGAACCCTCCGGAGGGGATTCCCAAACGGCTATTTTTAGCACAGAACAGCTGTGCCCGACGTCGCTCCCCGCACCGGCAAGATTTGACTGTTGCCGGGCGGGAAACAAAGCTACACGGCCCGGGAAGTTTCTAGACCAAGTCGGGTCTATTTTTAGATGCAGTCGTTAGGCGCTCCGCAGCTGATTGAAGCAGCTGCACCACCCGGGGAGAGAGAGAGCTGACATCGGGAACAGCAGCCCATGGACCTGCGCTACGGGGTCTGTGGGGCTGCGGGAGGAAGGACGTTCCTCCCAAAACGGCAGGCTGAAAACCAGTACAGGTAACAACAAATTTCCCTTACCTTTTTTGGTGCTTTTTCCAGAGTGCTTGCTGTATTCTGAAGAGACTGGTGTGTTGCTGAACAGCAGGGAGCCACCTAAGGAAGGCAGGCCACAGCCACAGGTCGTTACTGGTGGGATGCTGAACAGCAGGGAGCCAGCTACTGATGTCAGTATAGAGCTGAAGGGCTGCCAACACAGAGTTTGCTGTTGTTTAATGACCAGCAGCAGGCAGCAATAAATGTCGGCACCAGCATCTCCCAGATGGGAGCGAGTGCCAAACTTCACCCTAAATGGGTAGAGGTGCCCGTGAGTACCAGGATCATGGGGAACGGTCCAGTGCCCGTAGGCATGGGGACGGGCTGTGGGATATACCGCGTGCGACTAGTGCCCGAGAGCACAAAGGTCGGCAGGAGCGGTCCCATATATTAAGCACCCGCGACGACGAGTGCCCGAGAGCATGTAAGTCGGCTGGAGCGGTTTGCTGGAGTAAAATTCTCCATATTGGCAGGCTCCGGGATTGGAGGTAGCCACAGTGGGTAAATAATAATATAAGTCCCACAGCAGTTTCCCATATGGGCTGCATGAAATGTCGGACGCCTCTGAGGAGGGTATGGAAGGTCTGACGGGGTAAAGCCTGAGCAGGTGATGGAGCCACTGTCCCCTATTGAAGGGGGGGAAAACAACCTGCCGAATATGATGAGCAGTACTGCCAGCAGAACTCACGGAGAATGATCTCGAGAGGATGGCTGTGAGTATTGAAGGACTGTGTGTCCACCCATCAACTTCAAGCTAATATTTTGCTGAAGTGTTGGCAAGGCTTCTATACCCCGGAATATTGTGGTGCTCTTAATGTAGCCATTGTTACAGGTGCATTTGCAGACATGTTGGGAAGGCCGTTAGGAGTTGGGAAAATCCGTAATACTCTGAAAGGTCTCATGGCGGGCATAACAGCTTTGGCCCGCATGTTAAATAAGGTGTACAAAATTAGTGACCACAAGGATGCCATTAGCACTATTTTTTTGAAATGTGCAGTTTGAAGGGCCATTAAGCCAGCTCTAGATCCTAGTTCGCTATACTATGTAAGCAAAGGGCTATAGACCCCGTTATTTGGGGGGGGAGACCTGTCTAAACAGGTAAAGAATTGGCGAGGAGGCTTGACTTTGGGGCTGATTAAAGCATCCAAAGGTTATCTGGGGAAGACATTAACCTCATGTGCATCCTACGAGAGGTAGTGTTTTTGTAATTATACTACAAAGAATTGGGCAGAGGTACCCAGCAGCAGCGTCCTGTTTAGGGTTTGGCCAGGACGACCACTGTGGAGATGCAAAGTAACATTAACCTTTAGGCTCTCCACAACCGCATATGAAACCAAGAAAAATAACTTGGTTACCAACAATACCATGGAGGTAGGTGAATTTGGGGCTCCAGCATTAATAGGGAGCACGGAAGTTGGAGGGATATTGCAACTTCATGTTGAAGCGTGGTGTAATATATCTATGGACAGATATATCCTTAGCAGTTTTAAGGGATATCTGATAGAGTTTCTACACAAACAAAACCCTCCAGTACAACATATACCGGACAGATATACATGCTGGTAATGGAATAAACCAAACCTGAAAAACAGGATTTGTCTCAAATATCTTTATTAGAAATAAGAAAGATGGGGGTGCCGTATTATTATGGATTATCAATACTTCACAATGTTGTGCAATATATTCATTTTCAAAATGGATATTTTTAGCAGTGCTAAAGACTTAGTGTTCAGCAGGCTACTGTATGGCAAGTATTAATCTTTAAGATCCTTGCTACTCAATATCCAACAGGGGGAAAATTTTAAACCAGCGTTGGGACTGCTGCAACACCAAAATCATAGAGTAATGGTATAGTTGGATGATATCCTTATTGTGGGAATAACTTATGAATCGGCATGTTAGCCAGTGGTTGCCACTATACAATTGTTTGAACAGCTGGGATTCATTATCCATCCACTTAAGTCAAAATTGACACCATTAACACATTTAATATGTTAATGACTTTACTAATATGGAAAGCCACAGAGTTTAATGGGCGCATATATTATAGAGGTCATTTATTTTGGCCAAGGGAAAAATGATAGAATCTATAAAAGAATTACAATGTTGGGAACACAATGTTAAGTATTGCTCCAAACCCAATAGTTATTCACAACCCGTCTGTGCTATTACAAACAGATGCCAGTGCAATTGGTTATGGTACAACTGATACCATCTCGAGCTATGGGGGAGATGGAATATATAAGAAGCTAACCTACATAACACTAAGGGTTAGAAATGTTAAGTGCATTTCATGGGCAAAAATCTTATTGCTCAGGAATGAAACTGCAGCATGGTAGATGGTAGATAGATAATACCTCGGTGATGGCATATTTAAGTCATATGGGTGGAAAGATATCACCAGTTTGTGAGGAATTGGCAAATTAAACTTGGGAATGGTGTGTCCAAAGGAATATTTGGTTATGGGCTACGTATCTACCAGGGATACTAAATCAGTGGCAGACACCAGGCCACGAAAAATTATTGGAAGTACTAAATGGATGTTGGATAGATGGTATTTGCTAAAATCAGTAAAGTAGGTAAGGCCGGATATTAGAATTGCATCCGGGGTTAAATCACCAGTTACCGAGGTATGTATCATTGATACCAGATCCTGAGGCAGAAGCTACAGATGCTGTTTCACTGCACTAGGGGAGGGGTTTTCATTTATGTATTACCTCCTTGTCTAGTTATAAATTTGGGGTACGAAGGGACATTCAACAGGAATCGGCATTGGGGAGGTCTTAGTACCCGATTGGCTTACCCAACTATGGTTTTCCCGGGGTACAGGACATGGTGCTGGAACTATGTATAACGGTAGACGTAGTCCTAAGTTGCTGGTGCATCCAGTAACTGAGGATAGCTATCCATGTCATAGAAAATATTGATTTAGTAGGTTGTAGACTCTATAACACCGCTATGGGACATGGGGCTATCGATAGAACTGTGGACATGATCACAGCAGCACGAAGAAGGTCTACTCTATAACAGTATTTAGGTCATATTAAAATAGACTAATTACTGCCATGAAAACTTTCTGGACCACAGAAATAAGGATGTTCCGGGGGTGCTACAGTTGCTTACCAGCCTGCAATATGGAGGACTGTGTTTCAGCACTGTGAATAATGCCGAAAGTGCATTGTTAAGTTATTAATGGCAAGAAACAGTAAGATAACTATATTTGGAATGTAAGTGTGGCTTTGATCTTGCTAAGGAATTGGTCGCCGGCTACAGCATTAAATCTGGATAACTAACTAGAAATGGTAATGCTGATAGCGCTAGTCACAGTGCATAAGTTCCAGTTATTGCTAAAAGTAAGACTGGATGGCTTCACTATTGCGGCACGAAGATTGAGGTTTGTGATCCAGGACCGTATTATTAAACAAAATAGGCCAGGATTAGCAGGGCAGGTCATAGAATTGATGGCCTACCCAGAGGACAATGCCTATGTATAGTAAAGTACGGTTTTGTTATACAGTAAGCAAAATAAGGCTATCAGAGGCAAGGAATTGGCGTTTAATCAGCTATAAGATACTGTACCATAGAGTGTAACTCAGACCATTTTGCGGTGGCTGAAATATGGGATATGATAGGCGGGAGTGGACAATAACATATTTAATTCTCACCCCACCAGGGCTGCAGCTACATCTGCAGCAAAACGCCTTGATGTATCCATGGACCAAATCCTCAGGATTGCAGGATGGTTGTTGGAGAATACGTTTCAGAAATGTTAACAAACCAGTTAGCAGTATGGGAACGGTTTTTCGGGGAACAATTTTTAAGTTCTGTATGATAATTTATCCCTGAAGAATACAGGGTTATGATTTGAATTAATTCGATATTATTTATCATTTCCATTAAATAATTGGTATGAATGCTTTGAATATAATTAACAATTTCTCTCTAACTACCAAGGCAGTTGTGAAGCATGGACTCGTTTCCACGGCATGAGGTCACAGAGCTTTGAAATCTTTCATGGAGTCCCTCACGTGACTCCGAAGTAAAATAGTAAGATTAAACGAGAACTTACCAGTTTGAAGTTTGATCTGTATTTTATGAGGAGGAACGTTGAGGGAATACATGCCCTCCGCTCCCACCCTCATAGGGTCAAATCTTAAGCTGGTATCTCTTTGATAATCTTGCTATTTTAGGTCAATATAGGGTATCTGTGACCTCACACCGCTGCTTTGAAGGATGACACGCATGCGTCGTAGCGGGTTTCTTTCATGTATTCCCTCAACGTTCCTCCTCATAAAATACAGATCAAACTTCAAACTGGTAAGTTCTCGTTTAATCTTACTAATAAACATTATTATTATTATAAATGACGCCCAAGTAGATCGGGCCTTTATGTCTTCCATATCTGTGTCCCAGATGCAGATTGATCAATACAAGGTTACCAACTGTGAACACTTTGTTAATCTGAGTTTAATAATATTGAGTATCACATAGTTGGTAAGTTTCAAGTAGATGGAGTGGTAACGTTGGCATATGGTGTGCTAGCTTCATAAGTAGGGGTATAAGATCAGGAAGTCATATTGCCGATTAATAAAACTTCGATTATGCCAGATTTGGAGTATTGTGTGCAGTGTATGGGGTGGTCACATGTATGTATGTACGGGGTAGTCACATGAATGTCAGCCCTAATGCAAAGTGGTTTTAGCCACTGAGCTCGGTTTGATGGAAACTATGAGGATCAAAGAACAGGAAGTACTGACACTTCTGAAAAATATAGAAGTGGATAAGTCTCCAGGTCCTGGCAGGATATTCCCTAGGACATTGAAGGAAGTTAGTGTAGAAATAGCAGGGGCTATGACAGAAATATTTCAAATGTCATTAGAAACGGGAATAGTGCCGGGGGATTGGCGTTCTGCGCATGCTGTTCCATTGTTTAAAAATGGTTCTAAGACTAAACCTAGCAATTATAGACCTGTTAGTTTGACGTCAGTGGTGGGAAAATTAATGGAAAGGATACTTAGAGATAATAAATATAATCATCTCGATAAACAGGGTCTGATTAGAAACAGTCAACATGGATTTGTGCCTGGAAGGTCATGTTTGACTAATCTTCTTGAATTTTTTGAAGAGGTTACTAGGGAAATTGATGAGGGTAAAGCAGTGGATGTGTCTATATGGACTTCAGTAAGGCCTTCCTTATAAATGATTCCAACAAGAGGACACGATTTGAGAATTAAGGGACAGACGTTTAGGGGTAACATGAGGGGGAACTTCTTTACTCAGAGAGTGGTGGCTGTGTGGAATGAGCTTCAAGTGGAAGTGGTAGAGGCAGGTTCGTTTTTATCATTGAAAAAATAAATTGGATAGTTATATGGACGGGAAAGGAATGGAGGGTTATGGTCTGAATGCAGGTAAATAGGACTAGGTGAGAATAAGTGTTCAGCACGGACTAGAAGGGCCGAGATGGCCTGTTTCCGTGCTGTAATTGTTATATGGTTATATGATCCAGTACTGTTGCTGGACTCAGTGGTGGTTTCAATGCCAATACTGGAGGTCTGATTCACTGGCATTGTAAGAACATATCAAGAGTCAAGAGTGTTTAATTGCTATATGTACCAGTGTGGCGGGCCGAGCCACTTTGGCCTTGAACTGCCGTTCATCGAGCTCGAGCACTCGCTTGGACCCGACGTGAACTGGGCCGACCAATCAACGCCAACCTGGGTGGTCAGCTGATGGGCTGCAGCGGTTCACTTTACAGTCAACAAGTTCACACACCTTGCCGTTTTGTACTAATTGTTGAGCTGTCCATTTAAATATTAAACTGAGTGTTTCTACAACACGTGAACCTTTTCAGTGGTCACCTGGACAATCCAAAACGGCCTCTTTTGGATTTCATCATGCCTGGAGGGGCCAACCCAGATCAGCAGAACGCTGTTTCACTCAAACTACCCACCTTCTGGACATGTCAGCCCCAAGTGTGGTTTAAACAAACCGAAGCCCAATTCCACATCCGCCAGACGTCACCAAGTACGACTACGTGGCCAGTGCGCTGGGCCATGAAACCGCCAGGCGCCTCATCGATTACCTTCGGCAGCCACCAGCCAACAACAAGTACGAAGGGTTCAAGATGCTTCTCAAGGATACATTCGGTCTCTGCTGCCGTGACAGGGCAGCAAAAACCCTGCACATGGATGGCCTAATCCACCGCTAACCGTCCGTGTCCGTGAACGAAATGCTCGCCCTGATGGATGGACACAAGACCTACCTCTGCCCGAGGACATCCCCCTACTCCTCGCGGCTGACGATTTCACCAACCCCCGATGGCTGGCAGCCCGTGCGGACGTGCTGTGGCAGGCCAAACAGCAGGGTGAAGCCACCAGCAGTCGGGTGGCAGCTGTGCCTCGGCAGGTCATATACGGGCGGTCCCAGTCGTCCATGAACGACACCAGCAAGGACAAGTAGTGCTACTACCACCAAAGGTGGGTATCCGAGGCTCGCCGATGATGACCACCCTGCACGCATCTGGGAAACGCCTCGGCCGCCCGTCGGTAGTGGCAACTGTGCTGCCTAAAAATATCGCCTCCTCTACACCTGGGATCATCATTTGGGGTGACGTTTCCTCGTTGACACGGGAGCGGAGGTCAGTGCTTTGCCCCCCCCTCAGGCACCGGCACGCGTTCTGGAAAGAGGGGACCTCCCCTGACCGCCACTAACAGCAGCAACATCAGAACATACAGAGTCCGCACAATCCCGCTCAACAACAACTCCCTGTCCCTTTACCATCGTCGGCGTCTCACAACCGCTGCTGGAGGCTTTCTCCAGTTGCACTTCCTTCTAGTCGACGCGAAAGGACAACTTCTCGTCAATTCTGAGATGTTCGAGTCGATCGCCTTGCGTCACGCCGTATTGACTGCGCCCCACGTTGGCTCGGTGACCTTCTCCGACGAGTACTCCAGGATCTTGGCCGATTTCCCCGACATCAAGACTCCACAGTTCACAACGGCCTGCCCCAAGCATGAGGCTGAAGCACGAGAATGGCCTGGCCACCAACCTTGCCAAGTATCAGTTTGGCCTCACTTCCATCAATCTCCTCGGCCACCACATCAACCAGCAAGGTGCGGTCCCGCTCCAGACATAGGTCGAGGATATTCGCAAGTTTGCCAAACCCTCTACTGTGATAGGTTTGTCAGCATGGTAAACTTCTATCACCGCTTTGTGCCAGTAGCCGCCAGGATCATGCAACCGCTGTTCACCGCCCCGGCCAACAAGACAAAAGAGCTTGTTTGGGACAACGCGGCCAGGACCGCATTCGACAATTCCAAGGATGCTTGATTCAGATTCAGATTCAATTTTCTTGTTAATTTGAGATGTTCGAGTCCATCGCCTTGCGTCAGATTGACTGCGCCCCATTTAGCTCGGTGACCTTCTCCGAAGAGCGACATCTTGGCAAACGATTTGACATCAACAAAAACAGTTCAAGTGGCCAGGGGGGCTGAAGCACGAGAATGGCCTGGCCATCAACGAGGCCAAGTTCAGTTTGGCCTCACTTCCATCAATCTCCTCGGAAAGACAGCAACCTCGACCTGCTGCGGTCCCGCAACAGACCGGAGGTCGGAGGGTATTCGCAAGTTTGGTGTGAGAGTTTGTCAGCATGGTAAACGCCTCTCCGCAGAGAGCGCCTGCTTTGGACAGACTCAATGGAGGGGAGCGTGGAACCGGTGATGCGTTGGGCAATTTTCACCACCCTCTGCAATGCCTTCCGGTCGGAGACAGAGCAGTTGCCATACCATACTGTGATGCAGTTGGTAAGGATGCTCTCGATGGTGCAAAGGCAAAGGCAACGATGCTGGTACATCCACGGGCCAATGCACCAACAACTCTCATGGTCAACGCATCTGCCAACGCCATGGGCGGAGTGCTGGAACAACTATCAATGGTAGTTGGCGGCTCCTTGCCAATTTCAGTCGTCACCTGAGACCCCCCCCCACCAAGCAGAAATACAGCGCTTTAGACCGGGAACTCCACGCTCTCTACCTGGCCATCCAGCATTTCCACCACTTCCTCGAGGGCAGGGATTTCTCAGCTTTCACGGACCACAAGCCACTCACGTTTGCCTTTGCCAAAGTGTCTGATCCTTGGTCAGCCCGACAGTAGCACCACCTGACCTACATCTCAGAATACACAACTTGCATCCAGCACATCGCAGGCAAGAGCAACCAGGTCACAGACGCATTGTCCCGTACCGCCATCAATGCCATCTATGCTCTGGCCCCAGGTGTCGACTACACGGCCGTGGCAGTGGCCCAGCAAGAGGATGAAGAGACACTCGCCTACTGCACCGCCATCTCACGCCTGCTGTTGTAGGATGGTTGATTCGGGCTCGCTGACACCGCACTCTTCTGCGACGTGTCTACGGGACCTCCAAGACCCATCATCCCCGCTGGCTGGCGCCGCCGGATTTTGGACAAGGTTCACGGCATAGCTCACCCTGCCATCCGGACAACAAATGTACTGGTGGCATAAAAGTTAATGTGGCAGGGGTTGCGCAAACAGGTCGGCAACCGAGCCAGAGCGTGCAACGCCTGTCAAACCTCCAAGATTCAGCGACACATCAAGGCGCCGCTACAGAACTTCGCCCTGACACACCGCCGTTTCGACCACATCCACGTTGACATCGTTGGAACGCTGCCCCCATCCACAGGTGTCGCCCACATCCTCACCATCGTGGACAGATTCACGAGGTTGCCGGAAGCTGTCCCGCTCTCGGATACCTCCACTGCGACCTGTGCACGTGCCCTCGCCGCCCATTGGATCGCCCGCTTTGGCGTGCCGGTGGACATCTCCTCCGACAGAGGTGCGCAGTTCATCTCCGAGCTGTGGTCAGCAATGGCCCGGCTACTAGGCACTAAGCTACACCACACAACGGCCTACCACCCGCAAGCAGACGGCCTAGTGGAACGTTTTCACCGGCACATGAAGGCATCCCTCAAGGCACGGCTCATGGGCCCAGACTGGATGGACGAATTGCCGTAGATCATGCTAGGTATACGCACTGCCCCAAAGGAGGATCTGGCAACTTCCTCAGCTGAGCTGATGTACGGCGCCCCGCTTACGGTCCCAGGGGACTTCATCTCGGCGAAGGGCGGACATCACAAACCGCCCACGACCATGGTGACGTGTTTCCGCGAGAAGGTGGGCATGCTTTCTCCAGTTCCAACACGGTCTCACAACCAGGTTCGTCCCACCCGAGTATGTCGTCCTTTGCCGAGATTCCAACCCTACACCACTGCAAAAGCCTTACAAGTGACTCTGAAGAGTACTGCAAAATGACGCCATGGGTTTCATCATCAACATGGGCGGCAGACACGTGAATGTCTCCGTGGACCATCTTAAGCAGATGGAACAATCCTGCAGCAGTCTACCATCGTGACCAAACCCGCCCCCAACTCAACCAACTGCAATCCCGAACACAGGAGACACGTACACAAGATCAGGCCGCCTCACTCGACAGCCCAACCGCCTCCAATACTCTGGTTCTGGTGGGGGGGGGTCATGTGGCAGGCCGACCTGGCGTGATCGGGGCCGACCAATCAATGACGACCTGGGTGGTCAGCTGACTGGGTGCAGCAGATGACGGAGGTAGTCTTCACTTCACATGGTGGCGTGGGCCACTGATCATATTGGCTGCCTTTATGAGGCAATGCCCCCTATAGATCTCTTTGATGGTGGTAAGGACACCACCTGTGACTGCGCAATGTCTACCACTATCTGCAGCCTTCTTTGTTCCTGGTCTTTCGAGATGGCCTAATCAGGCTGTGATGCAACAAATCAGTATGCTCTCGACTGGAGAGGTTCGATAAGAGAATTCGTGCACCTGCCGAATCTTGCCAATCTTCTAAGTGGAGGAGTTGATGACGTTACTTTATTAATGCATCTGTGCTGGGCCTAGGATAGATCTTCAGAAAACTGCACGCCCAGGAATCTGAACAGTTCACTCTCTCCATCGGCATACTGTCTTTCAGGGCAGGTTTGTGGATCCTCCACTTTCTACGCCTCGACCATTCAATCAGATTTTCAATCTCCTTCCTGTACTCTCTCTCATCGTTACCGGAATTCGTCCAACAACGGTTATAATGTTGGCAAATTTAAAGATGGCTTTGGAGCTTTGTCTAGCTACACAGTCATGGGTATAGAGAGAGCACAGAAGAGGGCTGAGGACATGGCTTTGATGGTCATCGAGGAGGACGCTGGCAATCGTACTGATGATGAAGCGGTCAAGGATCCAATTGTATAAGGACGAGCAGAGACCCACTCCTCCCAGTTTGGTGTTACATATGGGGGGGGGGGGGGAATGATGATATTGAACGATGAATGAAGTGATTCAATGCAGAGTGGAGAGGCAGCGAGATCGCATTCCCTGTTGATCTGTTGTAGCGGTAGGTTAAGTGAAATGGGTCCAGGTCCTTACTAAGGCAGGAGTCGACATGTGTCATAAACAACCTCTCAAAGCACTTCATTGCCATGGATGTTAATGTCACCAGTGGGCAGTTACTGCTGCGTGTCACCTTACTCCTCTTGGGCACTGATTTATGTCCTGTTAAAGCAGACGGACCATAGTAACGAGAGGCCATAAAAATGATTGCACTTGTTCAAAGTGAAAAATCACTGGCAAAATCATGAATTAGGATTTTGAAGATGTGATTTTTGTTGACCTGATTAGGTGGAAATTTATTAGGTTTGAATGCTAACAAATATTTGTTTTTTAGTCAGTCACAAGATAGTAATTACATTTGACAAAATACCTACTTTGTTGCTATGTTGGAATAAACCAGAAAATGGTACATTGACCATATATGAGGGGTGGAAGGGATGGAATCATGCTTTTATTTTATGGATGGGCTTGCCATGACAGATGGTGATAGATGCTCAGATAATTGCTTCTCTCAATGAAATCAGAAAACGAGTTCCACTAAAGGCTAAACCCAAAGATCAAAAAGACATTGATACTGGGATATATAATGCTGCCTGATAAAGGAGCATGTAATCATTTCTATATAATTATTAGTGATTCCAAAAATACTTCATTCTTCAATGCTGACATTTGCAATCTAGGATGTGAAAAAAAGTGACATTTGTTTTAAACTTTTTTTTTCACTGAGGATTTCAGATGAGAAATGAGGACTTGCCGACACTAATTTGATTAACAATGCATTCTTTTGATGATTTTTTATGGCTCTGATCATGCCATTCTCCTTCTATTGTGGCATCCTTGCCTGGAGCAAGTGGTAATGAATGGAGTCATACAAGTGCGTGGTTTCACCAAGCCTTGAAAATGCTCTGATCTTTCACAGACAGAACAGTTAAAAAACTCTGAAATTCTGATGCAGCTGAACTGCAAATAACACAAAATGAGTAGAGACGCTGACTTTATAATGAAAAAAAAAGAAGAAAAATATGAAGCCCAAAGCACATATTAATTGTTATTCAGTTGTGTTCTCTAAATCCTCCAGGCTTCTGCTTCATTTCAGAATGTACTCCTTCTCCTGTTTAGCTTTACTGGGGAAGCTATAACATTCTCCAGAGATGCCTTACCTTACCTACCTTATACTCTGTATATTTTATTTTACACATCCTAACTAATGTTGGCTATATATGTGAACATTTATTTCAATTTTCACAACTCAATTAAATGACTACTGAGTCTGAAGAAGGGTTTTGGCCCAAAACGTTGACTATTTCCTTTGCTCCATAGATGCTGCCTCACCCGCAGAGTTTCTCCAGCACCTTTGTCTACCTTAAATGACTACTGATTTATCTTCATTAGTTAAATCATTTAATTTATACGGCTATCACTTCAGTTTGAATCTTGGCCAAATTCCCGAGTTGGAAACTATAAAGGAACAGATCTCACTATCCTACTTACCCCCAACCCTCCCCCCTCACCGCATGGAGTCACTATACCCAGTCCTCAGATGCTTGCACTTTCTTTGATTGGATGGAGAGTGCTTCTCACTTCTGCTCTCGGCACCCACTTGCTGATTGCTCAATGCTGATTACACCAAGGGTGACAAACGTACACTCCTTCCAGGAATGAGTAGGTTAACCTATGATGAGCGTTTGGCGGCACTGGGCCTGTACTCGCCGGAGTTTAGAAGAATGAGGGGGGACCTCATTGAAACTTACAGAATAGTGAAAGGCTTGGATAGAGTGGATGTGGAGAGAATGTTTCCACTAGTGGGAGAGTCTAGGAGTAGAGATCATACCCTCAGAATTAAAGGATGTGCTTTTGGGAAGGTGTTGAGGATAAATTTCTTTAGTCAGAGGGTGGTGAATCTGTGGAATTCTTTGCCACAGAAGGCCATGGAGGCCAAGTTAATGGATATTTTTAAGGCAGCGATAGATAGATTCTTGATTAGCACAGGTGTCCGAGGTTATGGGGAGAAGGCAGGAGATTTTGGGGGGGGGGGGGGGGGGGGGGGGGGGGGGGGGGGTAGGGGGGGTGGTCGGAGGGAGAGATGGATCAGCCATGATTGAATAGACAATTGAGTGGACTTGATAGATATAGAAACATAGAAAATAGGTGCAGGAGTAGGCCATTCGGCCCTTCGAGCCTGCACCGCCATTCAATATGACCATGGCTGATCATCCAACTCGGTATCATGTACCTGCCTTCTCTCCATACCCTCTGATGCCATTAGCCTCAAGGGCCGCATCTAACTCCCTCTTAAATATAGCCAATGAACTGGCCTCAACTACCTTCTACGGTAGAGAATTCCAGAGATTCACCACAGTCCTAAAATATTTCCCCCTTATCCTTAAACTGTGACCTCTTGTTCTGGACTTCCCCAACATTGGGAACAATCTTCCTGCATCTAGCCTGTCCAACCCCTTAAGAATTTTGTAAGTTTCTATAAGATCCCCCCTCAATGATGGGCCAAATGGCCTAATTCTATTCCTATTCCTTCTAACATGAGAAAACCTGGGTATTGAGCCATGTCTTGTTTCAAAACTGTAATCGATTGTAACATATTTAGAAATATATCTGACATTCAGAAACTTTAAAAATTAAAAATGGAGGTAAACCACTAAATAAAGTACGGTAAGAACATAAATTGTAAATAAAAACACAGAAATAATTAAAAGCATTAAAATAAAGCAAAAATAATTTTAGGAAGGACTGATCTTCTCTAATAAACATTGAAATGAATGAGATTTTCACTTCCTGCACAGGATTTGCATGGTGATTTCTTCCCATTATTCCAGAACCACAACATTACTTGTGTCAGAATGAACTGACAGATTCAGCCCCAGATTTATTGGTAAATGCTGAACTTCCACATTCCACTGCACGTGCACAAGTATGGGACCCTGCTGGATTGAATGGACGAATACCAACGTTTCTGATCACTAGGAGCAAAGTTCGACTGATTCTCAAAGGTAATTAAGTAAAATTCCAAGGTTTCTAGATGTCTGCACATTGCCACAATTCAACCAAGCCAGCTGTTTTTTTTACACATGATATTTCCTTGCTTTCAGCAACACAGGCATTTGTGCCTGCAATTATTTTAACGTGACTGAAAAATTAAACTCATGATGAGTGGTGAACAACTTCTACTATTTGAATTACAGATTGTGAATACTTTCATGCGAGCCAAACAAACTAATAAGAGCAGGACCAATGGTAAACTATTGCTCAGTACTAAAGCTACCTATATGTGTGGTTTCTTTTAAACACATATTAATTAACTTACAAATTGACATAACATTCTGCATATTTTACTGTTCAACACTGGTTATGAGCTTCTTGGGCCCTCTGTGACCTATTTGCATAATATAACATACATGATTGGAGCAACTGGTTTTAATTTTATCCAAAAATGATTATTTTGGTCTGTTCAACAAGACATTACTCATGCCTTGTGTATATATAGCAGATTCAATAATTACACGAATGAGCAATTCTGGTTTAAAATAATATGCCAAGGAAACTGGAGTTTATTTCTTTCATTTCTTCATCCATCCTCGTGGCCTACCAGCGGGCTTGGAGCGCCGTTTCCTGGTGGGGACCGCCCAGCACCTCGGCTTCGGTGGCGGCACAGCGCTGGAGCGCCATCGCGGAGCGGAGCGGGCGATGCCTTGCCTGGGTCGCCGCGCTGGATTGACGCGCTGGAGCTCCGGTGAGCTGGACCGCCGAGATCAACACCTCCGGGCTGCGGGTCTGCGGAGCGGAGCGGGCGGCGCCGTCTTTAACATCGGGAGCCTGGGAGCTCCAAACCGGCGCGTCCCTGTCGGCTTCGGAAGCCGACAATCCCCTGCTAGGAAGCGGCCATTCCAGGTGGCCCAGCCGCTGTGAGGACTCTCCCGACGCCGGGGCAACGCCACCCGGCCAGAACGGCCAGGAACATTGGGCCTCCGTAGAGGCAATAGCGGTGGCCTCAAATAGGCCTGACCTGGGAGAACTGGGGTTGGGGACTGGACTTTTTGCCTTCCCCCACAGTGGTAACCATTGTGGGGCGGATGATTTTTCTGTGTGTAGTTACTATGTTAGTCTGTGTCCAAGATGGCTGTCGGAAGAGAGAGTGGACGCTGGCGCGCTTTAGCTGCCGCTGCTCTCTCTTCACATTGTGTTTTTGATTTTTTTTGATTTTGAGTCTTTGGAGCGATTTCTATCTTTAATTTGTATATTGATGATGTCCTTATTATTTATTTTTCTCCGACTATATGTTTTTTCCTCTTCTGTTAATCTTTGTAAGGTGACCTTGAGATTTGAAAGGCGCCCGAAAATAAAATGTATTATTATTATTATTATTATTATTGTCTTCACATCATGATCAAAAGGATGAACAAGCTTTAGAATAGATAACAATTATAGAACATAGTACAGCACAGGAACCATCCACAATGTCTGTGCCGAACATGATGCCAAGACCAACTCTTAGCTGCTGGCATATAATCCATATCCCTTCATTCTCTGCATATTATGCCCATGATTTGTGGATTTTTTTAACTATATTGTAAAGAAGAATATATCTTCCTTGATCGTGAATTGATTATAAATAATTATATATTTATATCCAACTTTAACACAATTCTTACTGTGATTATATATCTTTTTCATGAATAATCAGAACATTGCTAACTTAATTAAATTACGTCTCAAAATAATTATCAAGTTGCTGATGATAGACTGATGTACTGATTAAAAAAAGAACAATGTTGATGCAAACTGGATTTGGCTTGGAACTGCAACCAGATAGAAAACTCTGAGTTTTCCCATTGCACAGGCAAACCAATACTAGATTTAAATAATTCTTTCAAAAATTCACATTCTTCCACTTAATTTTGAACGGAAGGCATTACATTAATTCTTTCAAGTACTGTTGATGAGAGAGGTGATATGTTATCATCAACAAAGCTGCTTCACAACACAAATGCAAGTAATCAAATAAAGGAAGAAACATAGAAAATATCGTCCCCTATCAATAACCCGTGCCTGCCTTCTCCCCATATCCCTTGACTCCACTGGCCCCTAGAGCTCTATCTAACTATCTCTTAAATCCATCCATTGACTTGGTTTCCACTGCCGTCTGTGGCAGGGAATTCCATAAATTCACAACTCTCTGGATGAAAAAGATTTTTCTCACCTCAGTCTTAAATGACCTCCCCTTTATTCTAAAACTGTGGTCCTTGGTTCTGGACTTGCCCAACATTGGGATCATTTCTCCTGCATCTAGCTTGTCCAGTCCTTTTATAATATTATATGTCTCTACAAGATTCCCCCTCATCCTTCTAAACTCCAGTGAAAGAAAAACTGCAGCAAGAAAGGAAAAACTGTTTCCCAGATAAGTGAGCCAATAAACAGAAATTGTGAATTTGAGGTTGACAAAAGGTTCAATGGAAAATGAGAAATTATTCTAACATGGAGGTTATTATGATCTGGAAAGCAATATCTGAAAGGGTTGTGGAACAGATATCATAAGAACTTTTAAAAGACAGGCGGATATATGCATTTGAAGAGAAAACTTTACAGAAAGCGAAAATTCTTCAACTCTTCATCGAATCAGACGAGTAGAATAACTCTAATAAACTATATTTCTTCTATTCAGGAGAGAAGACAAAAACATAGGCTGGTACTCCAGTGTACAATTTTACTGGCTTTGTGCTTGATAATGTCTCATCTTTGAGATGTCTCATCTTTGAGACGAGACATTAGACTAAAGTTTTGTACCTGCTGCCAGATGAATTTAGAAGGTCTCACAGCACCATTTTGAATATGAGCACAGGGTTCCCTTGCTATCGTGGATGATAGTTAATCTTAAATCAACATCATTAGAGCAGATCATCTGGTCTCTATGGTTTGTGGGTGCTTGCTATGTGCAACTTGACTGTTGTCTTTAATACATAGCAATGGTGACTACATTTCAAGATTATTTCACCAGCTGTGGAATGGCTTGGAATGTCAAGAAAGACTAGTTAAAAATAAGATCTTTATTTTTAGAAATTTACTTCATTGCTGAAAGATAATGATCCACAGCTGAAGAGAAGCAAGTATTTACAACGTGGGAAATTGGAAATAGAAAATGGAATAAGCTATTCAGCCACTTCTGCCTGCTCTGGCATTCAACAACATCATGGCTTATATTTTACTTCAGTACCATTTTCCCCGAACCAATCCAAAAAGCCTTGATTCTCTTATTTTTCCAAAATCGATCAACTCCTGTCTTGAATATGCCCAGTAGACACGAAAAGCTGGAACAACTCAGCAGGACAGGCAGCATCCCTGGAGAGCAGTAATAGGTGACGTTTCCGATCAAGGCCCTTCTCACTCGACCCGTAACATCACCCATTCCTTCTCTCCAGAGACGCTGCCTGTACCGCTGAGTTACTCCAGCTTTTCGTGTCTATCTTTGGTTTAATATACCCAGTGACTGACCTCATTACCGTCCTCTTTGGTGGCGAATTCAGAACATTCACTGTCCTCTAGGTGAAGAAATTCTCTTCTCACCTCAGTTCCGAATGGCTGATCGCTTATCCTGATAGATCCCCAGTGATCTATCACTCGGGACCTGTGATCCCCAGTTCCAGACATCACCCCTGCAATACTTTGCCAACCCTCATAAGAATTGTGTGCGTTTCATTCGGCTTGCTTCTCATTCTTCAGAACTCCAAAGAATATTCTAGAAGGCAATCGTTATTTGTCATTTAAATTCCATAAAAGAAAAACCTTTTATCTAAACATAACAGGAAGAGGTTGTCTCCAAATCGTTACGTATAAACATTAAAGCTTCCTCTTTTTCTCAGCATACAAATCACATTGTACCTACTTGATAATAAAGCATATGTCAAAGTCAATGGTATAAAAGGCAGAGACCCTTCCTCAGGCCATATGCACTTGCTATACCAACACTTGGTAATCTTCAAAGTAGATACTAAAGTTAAACAGGTGCAGCATTTAAGGATATTTTAAGTCTAAACCTTTCCTCAGTCAGATACAAAAATATTTTTCTGATGCTGAGATTTTGCTGCTACATCAGTCCAATATTTATTTCAGTGTTTTAAGACTTGAAATGCAAGATATTCTGTCTGATTTGGAGGAGGGAGAATAGAGATCTAGGAATGTACATTACAAATTTCTATTTACATGCTTAATATGCTTAAAGCTTAGGCAGAGTACAAATATATGCATAGGCCAAAGGTTGCGAGGGTTTTGGGCCAAACGCGAGTAGGTGGGATTAGCATAGATGGGGCATCTTGACCGGCATAGACAAGTTGGGCTAAAGGGCATGTTTCTGTGCTGAATTACTGTAGAATATTTGCATTTATGTTTCATCATCTAAATAGACGACCAAATATAATCCTAGGAAAGGGCATGTTATAATACTAGGATTGGGTATTTTGGAACAATATAATAGGGTGCTTTATATAAAATATTGGTGATAATTTGCTTTTAAAATCCTATTCCTCAATATACAAGATTAAACCTTCAGAAACAAATTACCACCAAATCCAAAGTTTATTTTCAAATATTTGTAGGTTTTGCTACAGAGAGCACATATTTTACAAGAAAAATAAATAATTGACTTTTCTGCAACACGTGTAAAACGCCAGTAATTGGAATTAGAGGGGACTGAATGACACAATATATTCATTGCACTGTTCTCAAGTCTTTCAATTTCCCAGAACAAGTCCAGATGACTGTCCTTCCTGTTGAAGAGAGTAATGAGAATGTGGCAGATACATTGGAGCTGTCATTGAATGTTAGTAGCCAGTAGAATATTGCCTTTAATCTGGATCGAACTGGAACCAAGTTAAAAATTGTCTCTCTTCATAAACAATGAAAGATATCCAAGAGAAATTTCCAAGATCATATATTGATGAGGAAAAGGTGCATTGAAATAGATCACTATGTTAGCATGGAAATAAATTCACATTTTCATGGCTTGTGAGCCTGTATAGTCTCATATTGGCTGGAAATGGTAGTGGAGGATGTCAGTTAAATATTTCTATTCCATTAAATGATTACACTATAAACAAAGATGATTTACTGGAAGCTGCTTATCATACTGATATTTTCTATACATACATTTCATTCAAGTACTTTAACATCCAAATATTTAATTTTTTTTTTGTTGCAATAGAACTTCAGATGAGCCATAATTTCCCATTCCGTTAAACCTGAATCATAATGCACCTGATGCACTGTTGTTCATCTAAAAGTGAAAATTGGTTAACCTAATCTATTTTATTAATGTTCCCATCTGTTTTTGAATAACTTCCCGCTCACTGCCATTAGCTAAGGGGTCAAATGCTTGGAAATAATTTACTTTTCTTTATCTTTTGCACAAACTCTTACTATAATACATAAACTGGGTATCTGCCAAGAAGCATGTCACGACACTGAATGTAGCATAATGAACTGCATTGATGGTTTCAACAGTACAGAGTAGATAGATTAAGTACAGAGAGTCAAAGATACAATTCTCATGATTATTCGCTGCTTTACCCTGAATTATACATGGTATTTTATGGGAACAGAGATTTGAAACTGACACTGTAAAGGGATAAATCGAGCTATGTTGGACGTTGAACATGATTCCATCAAGTATGTTGGACCACAATGTTGTGACAAATGCTTCAAATTTATTTTCCATGGTGTTAAAATGACATCGTTCCCGATTATCCATAACTTATACCTCTTCCTGTAACGTACAGATAATCCAATGCCATTATTATGCGTGGGTTTGGCTGCTGCAACAAGTGATACGATACAATTAAACCTTGTGGACTCCATCAATAACTATAATCAGATAGATAACAAAAAGATGGAGTAACTCAGGTCAGGCAGCATTTCTGGAGAAAAGGAATAGATGACATTTCGTGTTGAGATCCTTCTGCAGACTGAGAGTCAGGGGAAAGGGAAACGAGATGTAGACAGTGATATATTGAGATATAGAACAAATGAATGAAAGATATGCAAAAAGTAACAAAGATCAAGGAAAGGTGGAGCCCTCAATGGTCCAATGTTGGCTGTGGGCTGTGGGAAAACGAGTTACACAGACAGAGAAACTCAACAGAACGACAGTGAAACTAGGGTCGGCGAGGGGATGCAAGGGTTTCTTGAAGTTAGAGAAATCAATATTCTAGGTGTTTAATCCGAACAAGTATGAGATGTTGCGCTTCGCGTAGTCGAATATAAAGAAAGTATGCAGTTAATGGCAGGACACTTAACATTGTTAATGTACAGAGGAATCATAGCTCCCTGAAAATGGCAACATAAGTAGAGAGAGTGGCACAGAAGGCATATGGTATTCTTGCCTTTATTGGTCTGGGCATCTATCTATCTATTATATATTAAAACTGTGTGCCTGCCACCTGCCGTCCGGCTGCCTTTCTGCCTTTTGATTTGTTCCATCGTGTGATGTCACAATGCCCAATACACTCCTTCCTATCAGCTTCCAACACACTTCAAAACAAAGTTGCAAGACAGGGACACTCTGAATTTTTCACCTCAATGGGATATCACAGCAAGTGCTTCAACAGGAGGGGGAGGGCCAATTGGTATTGCAATTGGAACTGCTGCAGCAGGCAGGGGAGGCGCAATTGGAATTTTTTTTCAATCCACTGCTGAGGGAGGCAGGGGAGTGCTGGAATATTACATTTGGGAACGGGTTCAGTTCCGTTGGAGGAGACGGGTGCATGGTGGAATATTGGGTTGGGGGATCACATCATTGGGGGAGCAGACCCAACGGGTCTGCAATTGGTCTAGTTAAATATAAGAATCAGGAAGTTGCAGGTTTGGAGTATTATGTGCGGTTCTGGTTGCCCCAATGCAGGAAGGATGTGAAGGCTTTGGAGTTGATGCAGAAGAGCTTTTCTAGAATATTGCCTGGATTAGAGGCTAGTGTAGCTGTAAGAAGAGATTGGACAAACGTGGAGTGCTAGAGATTGAGGGGAGCATGGCAGAAGCAGATAAAATTATAGGAGGTACACAAAATTGCTGGAGAAACTCAGCGGGTGCAGCAGCATCTATGGAGCGAAGAAAATAGGCGACATTTCGGGCCGAAACCCTTCTCCAGCATCTGCAGTTCCTTCTTGAACACTTTGTCTAAAATTATAGGATGTCGATAGTTAGATAGTCAGAGCCTTCTTCCCACAACAGAAATGACAAAGATGAGAGGGCATCGTTTTAAGGTATTCGACTGACAAGTATTGTGCTCTGCCATGGATAGACAGTTACCAAATTGAGATGCTATTAAACACAGCTACATTTATCATCATCAGAACACCAATGTTAATGACTGTCAACTGATCCCTGATGCAAGAGAACAACATTTCCCCCAGATACAAGACAAGGAAACCCCACCATCCTTTCAGTAATTTAATTTCTGCAAGCCCATCATGTATTCCATTACAGGATGGAAGGTGTGCCAAAATGACTGCTCAATGAAGGGAAAAACCACGGGAGATGTTTAAATTATACATCACATTCAAATGAAAGCAGCACTGGAATCATCAATGGAACAGCAACAATAGAACAAGCACCGTTTTACCAATAGCTGGACTAGACATTCCAGGTTGTGAGATGAATACAAACAGGTGAATGAAGTTATGGCCATTGTTTGCACCATGGAAACAGAACCAGATCTATTGGCAGAACAGCAAGTCAAACAATTGAACACATTATCAAAGACCCCCTTTGGTCTTAAAGAGGAATTTATTTTGCCAGGGTGCAGTGTATCTGTGGAATTCATTGCCACAGAGGGTCCAAGAGGCCGTCATTGGGTATCGAATGGCAGAGCAGACTCGATGAGCCGAATGGCCTAATTCTGCTCCGATACCTTATGACATGTGGCCAATATCAGTAGTGATGCAAGATGCCCCATCCTGGTTCCAAAATCTGAAAATCAACATACAAGTTGCTTCCACAACATGATAATGAATTGGGAACAAAATCCTATCATACAAATTATTTTCACAAGACCTCTGTTATATGGTTTAAGCCAAAATGTAAAACAAAACAAAACCAACTACTTTGCCCTTATGGCAAATATTCTATTGGAGCTATTTAATTCAGCAGGTTTCTTAAATGAAGTCAACATAAGTTAATTGCATCAAAATACTCATTGTGATTTTAAAATTTAAATGCATGTTGAACTTGTTCCTGGAACTAAGTTATTTGATCTGCAAGGAGGGTGTCAAAGGCAATTAATTCACTTGAATGAACAGACATTTCAGGCTTACCTGAAAGTTAAAACTGAATAATAACACAGATGGCTGTCCAGCGGGAAACAAGTACTTTGGTGTGAAGTATCACAGCCTCTTTGGAATAAATACTTCTGAAGTTCCCCAATGACCCATTCCTAGTGTGTCTGTTTTTATCTGTGCTGAAACAATGTGAGGGCTTGGTACAGAAGAAGTATTCACATTACATTTGTCAAAGACTGTTTAAAGAATCTGGAAAAAGTCACTGAAGGGCAGAAATTACAAGACTCAGTTGCTAATGTGGAGCATTGCTGCACATTCATCTGAAGCTATTCACTACTGCAGCTCCATTTCAATTTCATCCTCTTCACATACCTTCCATTCCAACAAGGAGTCTTATGTATTCTGTTTCTTGTTTGGACTTTATTATTGTTTTTGGAACAAATCATTTTGTAACATTGACATCGCATTGTTGATTATATGGCATATTTCTGCTCTATGTTTATATTAGGTTATAACTTCTGACATGCATTTCCCACTCTTTCAAATTACCAATATAGCACAACAAGCAAGAGGATATGTTGGCGGAGGCAGGCATGATAGTGTTTTTTTTATGAGGCTTTTAGATAGGCACATGGAGGAACGGGGAATAGGATATGGATCAAGTAGAGGCAGGGGTCAAGGAAAGAGCATTCACGTTGCGGCCCTGTTTCCACCACTACACACAAGAAGAGCAAGATGCCATTGTATGCAGATGCCGAGAGGTGTGTCCACATCTTGTGATGTGGACACGATAAGAAATAGAGGCAGAATAGATTAGTTTAACGAGACATCATGTTTGACACAAACATTGTGGGTAGAAGGGCACGTTTCTGTGCTGTACTGGTCTATTTTCTATGCAAATAACAGGCGATTGTGTACTGGCATGGTGGCCCCATACACTACATGGCCATTCTTTATCTGTTCCACCAGTTTTCAAACATTAAAGGGCCTGTCACACTTGGGCGTCATTTGCACGTCAAGCAGATGGCGCTCGAAGATTTTGTGAATCCCAAAATTCTGGGGCACCGCACGTCACTGCCTAAATTATGACGCACAAATAACGCGCAAATGACGCCCAAGTGGGAAAGGCCCTTTGGTCATTAAAAGTCAAAAATAGTTATTTTGCTTTGATAACTACATCAATAAAAGCTCATCAAAGAACAAATTATGGTAAACTGCATTGCTGTAATCTGTCCTCGGAACTTGGTTTTGGGTAAACATATAGAAACATAGAAATTAGGTGCAGGATAAGGCCATTTGGCCCTTCGAGCCTGCACCGCCATTCAATATGATCATGGCTGATCATCCAACTCAGTATCCTGTACCTGCCTTCTCTCCATACCCTCTGACCCCCTTAGCCGCAAGGGCCACATCTAACTCCCCCTTAAATATAGCCAATGAACTGGCCTCGACTACCCTCTGTGGCACAGAGTTCCAGAGATTCACCACTCTCTGTGTGCATTACATTTAATCATTACAATACATTGCATAACAAAATGAATCAAGAATTTGAGTATAGGAGCAGGGAGGTCCTACTGCACTTGTACAGGGTCTTGGTGAGACCACACCTGGAGTATTGCGTACAGTTTTGGTCTCCAAATCTGAGGAAGGACATTATTGCCATAGAGGGAGTGCAGAGAAGGTTCACCAGACTGATTCCTGGGATGTCAGGACTTTTATATGAAGAAAGACTGGATAGACTCGGCTTGTACTCGCTAGAATTACAATACAATACTATACAAATTTATTGTCATTTGAGCCCCAGTGAGACTCAAACGAAATTTTGTTTACACAGCCATACAAACAAAGACAATGTCCTACAGACATACACACAATTAAATTCACACAAACATTCATCACAGTGAACCCACTGTGATGGAAGGCAAAGTCTTTTCTCTCCCCTGCTCTCAATTTCTCTCCCGATGTCCAAGCCCCAGGCGGGTGATGATAAGTCCCACGGCCATTTTAGGCCGCGCGGGGCGATTTACGGCCCCGCTCCCGGTCTGAAAGTACAAGGTTGGAACCCCCACGGACGATGGTGAGTCCCACGGCCATGAAGCCGCGCCAGGTGATGTACGGTCCCGGTCCGGGTCGTTCCAACCCTGCGACACGGGCTGGAGAAGTCGTGTTGCTGGAGCTCCGGGAAGCGGTCTCTCCCCCCGGACCCGCGAGCTCCCGATATCCCGGTCCACTGGACCTGTGGCTGCGTTGCTGGAGCCTCCGAGCCCCAGGAGTCGAGTTGCAGCAGCGGACTGGACGTCCCTGCAAGTCTGCTGGTGCGAAAGCAGCGAGTCACCACCGCTCCCCACGCTCCGAGGCCGGCCAGCCCCACGATGGCGAGAAGTCCGCAGCTCCGCAGTCTCCCGAGCCCCCGGGTCGTTCAGGTTGGAGGCCGCTCCACGGTGCTAGGCCCCAACGACAACGGAGACCCGGCAGGGAAAAGGTCGGGTCTCCCAGACAGGGAAGAGATTTTAAATAGTTTCCCCCCCCCCCCCCCCCCCCCCCATATACACATTTAAAAACACTATTAAAAAACACAAACATTTAACTAGACAAAAAAAAAAAAGACAGACAGGCTGTAGGGGGCGCTGCAACGGGTGAGTCGCACCGCCACGAATTTAGAAGATTGAGGGGGGATCTTATAGAAACTTACAAAATTCTTAAGAGGTTGGACAGGCTAGATGCAGGATGATTGTTCCCGATGTTGGGGAAGTCCAGGACAAGGGGTCACAGTTTAAGGATAGAGGAGAAATCCTTTAAGTCCGAGATGAGAAAAACATTTTTTACACAGAGAGTGGTGAATCTGTGGAATTCTCTGCCACAGAAGGTAGTTGAAGCCAGTTCATTGGCTATATTTAAGAGGGAGTTAGATGTGGCCCTTGTGGCTAAAGGGATCAGGGGGTATGGAGAGAAGGCAGGTACAGGATACTGAGTTGGATGATCAGCCATGATCATATTGAATGGCGGTGCAGGCTCGAAGGGCCGAATGGCCTACTCCTGCACCTATTTTCTATGTATCTATGTACCTAATAATCCTACTAATTTTAGAAAGTGTTATAAGAGGTTGCCACAGATAATAGGCATAATTCCTTTAGGCATGTTGCTTCTAGGAAAGACGGGTATCGTGGCTAGTTTTCCTTTGCACATTTTGATTTGATGATAGGACATCATTTTTTTTAATGTTATGCAATTTCTTCAAAATACCATCCAACATTCTTATAAACTAAACTTTAGGATCCCTATCAGTTTGCATTGTGACCATTACAAAATCAAATAGATCAGTTGGTGCTTAAGCAAAAGAATAAAGTATTAACATGGTAAAGTTTAATTAATCATAAGTGTCTTCAATTAAGCCTCTTACCTTATCACACCGCATAAGCCCCAAATACCTGAGGGACTTGCTGGTCTGTGAGATTTGGGTTGCTCCTTTATCTGTGATTTCTTTACACCAGCCCACATCCACTGTTTCAATGGTTGCACTATATTGCCCAATCGTTATCAAAGCTGCAACAAATAAGGACATTGTCAATTAGTTCTGAGTAGGCAACCATTATAATCATTGACTTAAGGTGATCATTATCAACCAACTGCTGACATTTACTGCTCTTGACTTCTGAGATAGGAGGTTAGTGTGTAGTTGGGGACGACACAGTCAATAATTTCTCCCCTTTTCTCAGAAAAGCACCATTCAGCTCAATTTAAGATCATGAAGGGAAGGCAGCACAGTGATTAGCAGTCCCACTTGAACACCATAATTGATTCCAGATGTATCTGAATCACCAAGTTGTTTGACTAAGCCTTCACCAAATAGAAGGGATTGAGGGAAGGATGAAGCATTAAATGCTTGAACGACAAATAGGGAAAGAAGATACGCCTTAAAAGATTTGATAATCTAACTGAGAACAGATGAAGAAAAATAAATAACTTGTCTTTATATAACTGCCTACTGCTTCAGAATTACAATGCAACATTTTTGTTACTTTGGTAAATTGATAAGCTACTGTAAAGTCCCATAAAGACCAAAGAGGCTGATGACCAGTTAATTTGAAGATTTTTAATTTAATTGGGAACCACAATAGGACTTAATGCCCGCAAAAGCTTTAAAAACAATTGACGTTACAAGTTATGTTTCTCAACCGTCTTGTTTTGTACTCCCATAGTATTTCATTGAAGTCACAGTCTAATCAAATAAAGCCCATGAAGTCAGGTGTTTACCCTTAACTTACAGATTATGAGAGAAGTTTTATTATTGAACCATAGTAGGAACCATATTGGTTACTTCAAGATTTCGTAAATGGCCATTAGAAAAATACATTACTCTTGATGGCCAGAGCTTAAAAATGACTTTTCTACTGGCTGATCGCCCAATGCATCAAGATAAACATTCCAGGTCTAATGCATTGCAATTTCATCTATCTTTAGTGCCAAATAAGATCAATTAACTGTGTAATTTGGATAAAACCTTGGCCCCTTGGTATAATATACAGACATTCGAAAGGCATAATATTCTCTGGTCATTGTAAATTGTTGAGATAAATTCTGATGAGGTTTGGCAGCTGAATTGAGGCACCAAAATGAAGTATGGAGCTTCTAGGTCTTTGGTAACACTACCAAGAAATAGTGGAAGTCTTGTCAGCTGCAGTTGGTGTATATTCTGGGAGATCAAGGGGGAAAAAAAGATTGGGTTTACTTTCAAAAGAAAATAAATCTCACATATTTGGTGGGAGCATGAGGGACATAAGTGACCAGCAAGAGAAATAGAATTTACATTCAAAATAAAAAGATAATTGAATAAACATAAGACTTCCTCCAGTCTATACTTCCAATTCTCTAAGGGTACCTTAAGCTCATTAAAAATGTCACCTAACAGACCAATGTCAATTTATTTTCAACATCAGCCGTCCCACTAGATCTACTAGAAAAGACTGTTAACTTGTGCCAAGTATGTTGCCCAGTATTCTTAATATTCAACACAAAAATAAAATGTTTGTTTCTTGAGATGCAGCTAGTTTCACATATAGTTCAAGTCTGTATGTTAATAACCTCATCATGAAAGCCGTAAGCTGCATTAAGTTTATATGTCAGACTGCTTCTGGCACTTTGAACCAGCGACTAAACAACTAAGGTCAATGTTGCTTTATTTAACCAGATGAACTTTGAACTATAATAGGTTGAATAGCTTCTTTTGACATCTGAATATAGTCTAGTCTAAGTTTAGTTTAGAGATACAGCATGGAACCAGGCCATTCGACCCATCGAGTCCATACCGACCACGATTCCCGTATGCCAGCACTATCCCACACACTAGGGACAATTTACAATTTTACAAAAGCCAATTGACCTATAAACTTGTACGTCTTTGGAGTGTGGGAGGAAACTGGAGCGTCAGGAAACAACAGACAGCACCCGTAGTCAGGCTCGAACCCGGGTGTCTGGCGCTGTAAGGCAGCACTCTACCGCTATGCTAACGTGCCACCCCAAGTTCTAAGCTGTCACTGTTGGGAGCATTCATTTTCAATGGAAACGTTAAATTGAGACCCAACAGCTCATTTAGAGGGTTCAGAAATATTAATGAATGACAAAATGCATTTTCCCTGTATTGGTCAACATTTCTTCATGAATACACCAAAAACATATTAAAGCTATAGTGGAGCTTATTAATGATGTTGTGTTCCTGTGTGCCAAATGGCTGCGATGATTGCCCACATATCGGACATGACATTTCATTGCTCGTTATGTTTTAAGACATTTCTGAGGGAAAAGTCCCATATGAAAAGAATGCCATTATGAAAGACAAAACCAGAGAACAAAATTTAAATATTATACATGAAAGAAGCCTCTTCATGAAATTAAGGTTTTGAGAATAGTGTAAATATCATTTTTGAGTCCTCTTAATGATATGACATGCTCTGTACAGTTTAGTGGAGGAAGCTTTACAGAAGCATCTTTTTATCAGCGAATAGTTTGCAGACTCACTATTAAACAGGGGACACCTCATCAGTCTTCAATTTCAGAAACCAGCGGACGAAAATGAAATGATAGTATTGATACGTTATTGATATACCCAGTCCATAATTTTACTGTCCAATAATCATAATTTAAATGTGACATATATGAGGAGCTATGGTCTGATCTATAGATTGTGGGATTACTGTTCAGCATGCTTGCAGCCTGTATTTTGGTTTTGTAATGTTGGTTACCTCATTTTTATGTAGACACAAGGAACTTCAAAGAAGGACACAGAGTGTTGGAATAACTCAGCAGTTCAGGCAGCATCCCTGGAGAAATTGGGTGGGTGATGTTTCAGTTGGGACCAGTCTTCAGATTCCTGAAGAAGGGACCTGACCCAAAACATAATCTATCCATGTTCTCCAGAGATGTTGCTTGATGGTTACTAGCAATTTATAGATGTGTTGTTTTGAGCTCCCATTTGTAATGAGAGTCAAACTTAGCACCACACAACATAATGGATGGTGTGTGATGATATAACTTATCTCTCCAGGCTCTGTGGTAGTCACTCCGAATGCCATGAAAGGATAGATACATGTACAACTGGTCAAGGACCAGATTAAGTATCTTTATCTCTTCTCATGGCTTGCTCACTAACCCTGTCCCACTTAGGAGACCTAAACAGCAACCTCTGATGACCTTGCCCACCACCCAAGGTTCCGATGAGGTCATCGGAGGTTTTGGTCCTCTTCCTAATGGTCGAAAGTGGTTTCCGGGCGGACGTGGTCGAGGCTTCTTCTAGGTTGCTGCTATTTTTTCATCATGTTTAAAACCGGCCTCGACTAAAAGTAGGTTGCAGTTTTAAAAATCAATTATTTTTTTGTTGCAGGTCAAGTCGGAAGCCGATTTTCTTCATAGTCGAGGAAGGTTTTCAACGTATGCGTGGGAGTGGTAGGAGGTTGCATGTCACCTTGACCTTGATTTTTTTTTGGGTGGCGTGCAAAGTCACCAGAGGTTGCTGTTTAGGTCTCCTAAGTGGGACAGCTGCAGTCTCAATGTGACAGCTAAATCCTTCAGGAATTGGCTGATCCTAACAGTGTTGGTGCTTCTTTTGGAGATAGACATCAATGTTCGTCACCCTGCCTACATTCCATGTCCTCACTACTCACATTGTTTCTTCCACATTGTTCATATGTTTGAGTGCTGATTTATCAGCTGAGGGAGAATGGTAACAGGTAATAGAACACAGAACTGCACAGCACAGGAATCGGCCCCACAACCCACAATGTGTGTGCTGACCGTGACACCAAATTAAACTAATCTCATAAATCTGCACGCAACCCATATCCCTACATGTTCAAGAGTCTATCTACATGCCTTAAACTCACAATCATATCTGTTTCCACCATTCTCTATTATCTATGTAAAAAAAATGCTGTGCCCTCTCGCATTTGACATTTCTCTTCGGGGGGAAAAAAACTCGTTATCTACCCTATCTATGATAATTTATTGAGAAAGGAGGTTTCCTGTTTGACTTAAAGCAAGACACTTCAGGTAGTCTGAAGTCAATGTTTAGGATTGTCAGGTCCACTCTATACTCCTTGTATACCACTGTATTATCTATCGCCTCAAGTGGGTCAGTTGTGATGGAGGAAAAGAACATAGCTTGGGATTGTGGTTAGAGGCTGAACAGTACAATTCTGCGAGTACAACTTAGGTCAGGCTTCTGCTTGCCTTGACGTTGGGACTGTTCTTCGAAATTACACACCAATCCCCATATATTAATCGAAAGAACTTTGCCAAGTCGAGTTGGCTGAGGATGTGTTTGTCACGTCCTGACTAGGTGCCAAGAATGCAGCCAGAATGGTCTGTCTAGTTTCATTCTCATTCTGTTTCAGTGCAGCTATCTTTTGCACAACTTCAGAACAAATCCCATTGCTGGGATATTATGTATCTGGTCTTTAACATTTGGTTTGTGCAAAGTCCTTGTGTCAACTATTTAGCAAGTCAGTTATCTATTAATCACTCATGGCTATCTTTTGGGTAAGTTTACTAGTGAGGTAATGGATCCAAGAAGACAAGCTGATCCTCTGCAGCAGATTTAGAACTCGTGTTTATTTTTTCTCCAGAGATGATTAAGTAACATTTTGATTTTTCCTGGAAGGCCACACTTGTCATTGAATCTCTGATTCTTCCCACTGATTCCTGATAGTTTTACATAACACTAATAGAGAAAAGGCTTGTTGATGGACAGGCAAAAGAAAACACATCTGTGCTCACTGCCTCTAAAGTATTAACACATGTAAATTCTTTATACATGAGTAAGTTGATTGGCAGCAATAGGCTACATAAATAATGTCAATGAATCTATTATTCTTGTGTCCCTTAGCTGGAAGCCAGATCACGCTGTGAAAACTGTCAGGGAAACAGCTTTTTCCCCCCCTCAAACAGTTAATTACAGGTGGCATACCTGCTACTATGTGATGCTGGATGAGATGATAGCAGCAACAAAAGTCGAACCTCTTGTATCTTATCTCCTTACCTGTACTGTATGTAACAGAGTGACCAGACATATTAAGCTCACCAGCATGTATGTGACCATTACAGACTTGGAAAATGCAGGAAAGGCTAGCTGGGTTAAGCAAGCCACAGCAATACTTATGTAAAAGGAAATCATTCGGGGAGAGATAAGCATTCTTTGGGCTCACTTAAAGACAAAACTCAAAACCATTTAATATCTTGGAGCACCATTTCATTGAAAAAATGAAATAACATTTCTAAATGTCCAAAGATGTCAAATTGGATTAACCTATTTTTCCAACCCATGGTTGATTATAAATGCAACAAAATGCATTAATGTTCTTAAATGAGTCACTGATGATCTGTAAGTCCATTAAAAAAAAAAAAATACAGATGCTTAGAAATTGAAAATAAAAACAGTAAATTCTGGAAAGACTTTGATTACACCACTTCTGTGGGACGAGGAAGTGGCAGAATTGCGAAGGAGGCACAAGAAGCTTGTTAAGCTGCAGGGAGTGTGGGGGAGAGGGGATATCTCTAATTGGGTAAAACTGTGGTGACCATGGAAATAAACTGTAAACAAGGTTATCTGCTCAATTAGTAAATGGGAACAGTTAGGGAGTGAGAGCATAGGCAAAATAATGCAGGAGTTGCAAGTCAAAGTACAAGAAAAGCTGTACACAATATTTTGTCTAAGATCAAAACTATCAAATCAGAAGTATATCTGGATTTTAGACACAAGCTCTTTTTACATGGATGAAAATAATGCAGAAACAATAACCACTTTGAGAATTAGTTTATGGACAAATATATCAGAGAATATTATTTGAGAGAAGTGCATTCACTCATGCTTGGACCTGGCTATTCCAAAGGACCCCTGGCTAATTGACTTCGTACTGGCCTCTGTAAACGTAGCCATCCAAAATTCTGCCTCCTGTGCACAAATTTGCACCATCCTCGTCTCCTCAGCGGTCACTAACATACTACATATCCTCTTTAAGCAACATTATGATCTTCAAGTTTTCATCGGTTTTCCAGCTCCTTCCATGATCTTGCCCTTGCTCATCACTACCATATAACCATATAACAATTACAGCACGGAAACAGGCCATCTCGGCCCTACACGTCCGTGCCGAACAACTTTTTTCCCTTAGTCCCACCTGCCTGCACTCATACCATAACCCTCCATTCCCTTCTCATCCATATGCCTATCCAATTTATTTTTAAATGATACCAATGAACCTGCCGACACCACTTCCACTGGAAGCTCATTCCACACCGCTACCACTCTCCGAGTAAAGAAGTTCCCCCTCATGTTACCCCTAAACTTCTGTCCCTTAATTCTGAAGTCATGTCCTCTTGTAACTACAAACTCTTCCATCCTACAGGCTTCCTTCAAGATAGCTGTGCTTCCATTCCTACTTCCTGATCATCTCTCATTGCAACAGATCCATCAAAGGTGCATTTGCCTTCAGGTAACAAGACTGGAATTCTCTCCCAAATCCTCTCCGTCATCCTCTTCATCTTTCTGTCCCCCTTTTTCCTCTTCCAAAGTTCCTTGAAAACTATTTTTTAGGTTGTTGCCTTCATTTCTAGTTTGGTGACAATGTTTGTTTGGCAACACTTCTGTGAAAAGGCAATTCATTTATGTTGAGCAGGCATACCCAAAGTTGCAAATAAGTGGAGGAAGCAGGGAGAAAATGGATAGGTGACGTTTTGCGTCGTAGAAGGTCTGAAGAAAGGTCCTGACCTGAAACGTCACCTAACCATGTTCTCCAGGGATGCTGCCTGACCCGCAGAGTTACTCCAGCACTTTGTAACTCTCTTGGTAACTGTTTTTTTAATGTTATAAAATGGGTTTGATATGAAAATGGATACAAATCTGAGCAAGCCAATGCTTTTGATTCATATATTATTTTCATAAACCAGAAATTACTGTTATAATGAAGACCACAAGATGGTTTGTTATCGGAGCGCATTTAAGTTCCGTGGTACAACATTATAGTGTGTTTGAAATCTACATGAATAAATGGTCTTTTCCTGCACTTCCCAAAAACCCACCATGGTGATAATCTCAGCCTGGTCACTTAAAGAGAAGAGGCCAAGCATTTTGTTTACAAAGGGGGTAAACTGACAAGTCCAAAACATTCTCAGGCAAACTGCTCATGTACCTCGAAGTATCAGACTAAAAGTACAAATTGTTGGGGACATTTGAACCAAATCATTTTCCCATCCTTTTGACAAATTAATGTCAATGCTACACTGATACAGTAAAACAAACTGATTTGTTCTCATATTTTCTAAAAATTGAAGCAGTATGTTTCCTTCTATCAGTTTTGCACCAGCTATAGATGAAGCTCTCATGCCCAAATAAGTTATACTCTCCCATGTTTCACCACACATCTGCACAATGGATTAAAAACAAACAAATTACGTTTATTCTTTTAATTCGTCTAATTACTATGTTCAGTTGTTTTCTCTATTTTGTCACATCTCTATTCTGCGGTTTTTATCCACTTATTCCTTATGAGATTGGTCGCCTGAGGGAGATGTGGGATTTACTAGAGGCAATAACAAGAAATACTATTACAGCATCCCACATCGTTCAACCTAGTTGAAGAAATAATCTTTATTGCCCACAAACTCAGCCTTTTACACAAAACCAACAGCATATAAAATATCCACTTGCTCTGGTTCAATGTATCACAACGGCAGTGTGCATTATTTACAGTAGTATAACATCAAGTTTAAAGCCTTTTAAGTTGAAAAAGTTTGGAGTTCATAGATACAGCATGAGTCCACGACGACTATCAATCACCCATTCACACTGGTTCAATGTTAGCTCCCTTTCTCATCCGCTCCCTACACATTACGGCAATTTACAGCGCAAAACTAACTTACAGACTGTTTATCTTTGGGATGTGGGTGGAAACTCACACACACAGGGAGAACATGCAAACTCCACACAAACAGCATTTAAAGTCAAGATCGATCTCGGGTCGCTGATGCTACAAGGCACTCAACCACTCTCTGTGTTAAGTGCTTTGCCTGCACACACCCTCATTAAACCTTCCCCCTCTGATCGTAATGCTCTGCCCTCTTCAGCCAAATCTATATGACTAAAAGTCTCATCTTGCCCACTTCCTGTCTGCGCTGTATATTGATTTTAGAAAAAAAACGCTATCATATATCGCTATGATTTTTGGCCATCTTACTTAGTCCTCCACCGCTGAGGCATCCCCGAGGATTTTTCCGATAGGTGAAAAGAAAAAGGTTATGAGTGTTTTAAAAAAAATCTTGAGATCAGCTGATTGGGGGGGGGGGGGGGTGGGGGGGAGGGGAGCAGCACTATAAAACCCCGGATGCCTGGACGCGAGTCAGTCACTCTGGAAGATCGCGAGGGAGAGTCCACGACTGTGATTCTAAGCTGTGAATCAACTGAACTATAAGTCTGCAATGTACTTCCAATAAATGATTTGTTAGCCCTTAATGACAATGCAATGAGTTGTTTGGCAATTTGGTGGGCTGCACTCTGCTTGAAATGCTATGAAATTGAATGTGGTGGCCTGCACTCTGCTTGAAATGCTATGAAATTGAACGTGGTGGCCTGCACTCTGCTTGAATGCTGTGAAATTGAATTTGCTGGCCTGCACTCTGCTTGAAATGGAATTTCAAGGAATAGCCGTGAGTGAACTGTCAGCCCACCAGGCCTGAGTGACTGAGTTGCCAGCCCACCAGGCCTGAGTGACCAAACTGCCAGCCCACCAGGCCTGAGTGGCTGAGCTGCCAGCCCACCAGGCCTGAGTGACCGAGCTGCCAGCCCACCAGGCCCGAGTGACTGAGCTGCCAGCCCACCAGGCCTGAGTGGCTGAGATGCCAGCCCACCAGGCCCGAATGACTGAGCTGCCAGCCCACCAGGCCCGAGTGACTGAGCTGCCAGCCCACCAGGCCTGAGTGACTGAGATGCCAGCCCACCAGGCCCGAGTGATTGAGCTGCCAGCCCAAGAAGCCATTCGGCCCACAATGTCCATACTAGCCCTCTGGAAATCAGTCCCTTTGGCCCACAACACCCATACTAGCATTCCAGAAAGCCCCTCACCCCCACTGGCGACCAATATTGGAAATGGTGGAGGGGTGGAATATTACATTGGGGACCAGCCCTCCCGTGTGAACATGGGACGCAACGGTTCCCACTTAGTCTAGTACCGACTTAAAGTTCAAAAGTGCGAAAATTCCCAGCTCCTGCATTTCCCTTCCTGCTACAGCTCACAGGTTTTTTTTTTTAATAAATCCAATTCTGGCATTACAGGATTCCATGAATTAAAATAACATTGATGAATGCAGTACCAAATTAACTGAACTTTCTGCGACATATTCCACAATAACAGTTAAAATATTCATTTTCTTACATTAAGAAATATCTTGGGCAAATCTTCAGATTTAGGTCTTTCATTCTGGTCGCAAAAGTTTTCATTCCACTGCAACCAGACTGAAATAGATTTTAGAATGACGATGCATTCTTCTTATCGGGCTGGTGTGAATTCAACTTTGAGTAACGGACGCCAAATTTACAACTAACTTTTTCCAACTATATTAAAAAGGCATAACTCTTCATAATCAGATGGTGGGCACTGCACAATGCCTCAGAAGAGTGCTGCAGAGAAAAACATGGTACGATTATAAATCTAAACATAAGATGGTGGCTGAGAAATTCATTAGCATCTTCAAGATTTTTGCATAAGTGTTCCAGCAGGGACTGTTTTAATTTAGTGTTCTTTGTAGCAAGCTTAGCAATGCCAACATTTCACTTATCTTTGTGCCGAGTTCAAATCCAAGGTTTGGTATGGTGTGAGTGGGATGGGCAAGCGATTGAGGAAAGGGCTTATGATCAGATGTGGAGACTGGGATACTGCACTAAAATATCATTGTCAGGAGAGAAGAGCTGGGTTTCCCCAATGATCACGAGAATGGTGACCCTAGAAACTGGGGAGTGTGTAGTGGTTAGGGCAAGGTGGAGGTGAGGTCCTACTGGCAGCATTTTGTACACTGTTTTTGAAATTTCGTTCCAGGTGTGCTGTAACGGTTATGCTTACAGTGATAGTTTTGCATACAGAAAAAATGATAAATGAATGTTCAGTTAATTAATTTTGCAGAAGGCCTTGGTTAATGGAAGGATAAGACACCAAGCACTAGGACTAGGTTGCAGGTGGTTACCGGAGGTTGCAGGTAGTGGAAGGTAAGACCTTCCACTACCTGCAACCTCCGGCAATCACCTTCAACTAGCATCTTAATCGGCTTTGACTAAAAAATTACCGATTTTTAAAACGGCAACCTATTTTTAGTCGTGGCCGGTTTTGAATTTTTTGAAATAATCGCGGGAACTTAGAAGTGAAAAACACTTTCGACCATTAGGGAAACCGGCAAAAACCTCCGGGAACCGCACGGAAACCTTGGGTGGGGCGCAAAGTCTCCAGAGGTTTCCGTTCAGGTTTCCTAAGTGGGACAGGGGCATAGGGTGTTTCGAAATTTTCACATGTCATCCAAAGTGCACGTACAGGCTCAATGACGGGAGGCAATATAGGGTTCAGCAATTAAACCTTATGTCAGGCTGCAAATCCAAATGCTTTAACTGGCTAACTGTAGTTAAGAATGTGCTTAGATTTACATCATAATCTCAACTAATTTTTGAGTTAACATTCAGAACCTCATCATTCCTCCACCAAATGCCCTGATATATTGGGTGCACCTGCTCCAGTCCAGAAGCTTATCTGTTTGCAGATATTATAAAACTGACACACCCATTTAATTACCAACTTCATTGGAATTGAAAAGGTTTAAAAATTAACTGCATAGAATTGTAGGTGTGAGCCTACACAGTCCATGCAACAGACATTCATAGTGTTTTAAATACTCAGCTCATCATCCTGCAAGAGCTAACTTGAAGTTGCAAACAGATCAATTTTATGATGTCACCACTATTTATACCATGAGTGCTGGAAGTGGGTTTCGACAGGCTGATCATTAACAGCTGTCTGAGAAACGCGACATTCTTTCCATCAGTCTGGGGCGGAATCAAACTCTGATCCAAAATGCAAAGGTTACTATGCTAGCTTACTTTTCCCTTGATCATTTAAAAAGTTTTTAGAAAAATCATATTACCACTCCATTACCACATGACTGATTAAATGTAGACTATTTATGTTACTGACTAAAAATGCACAATCTGTGTTACTGAACTCGTGATGTTTCAAAGGCAAAAATGGCAACTTTGTGCTTTTCCAAATGCTTGGATTTTTTCCCATAAATCATACTGCAATTCTGGAGGTCTTTCTGACCTGCATGGTTAACATTATATATATATGCAGTTTGCCAGCAAAGAAACAGTCTTCAAATTATTCCTACAGTCAATGTTTCAGGAGAACAGATTGTAAGATACCAACTCAGCTATATAGAATAGGACAGCATGAAGTTCAATCCACGGCGATGAATTGGGCCAACTCACATGAGAAAGGATAAGAATCTATCAGGTTAACCTTGGTATATGTTTGGCTGAATAATCTGCCCACAATGACTAATTCAAAGGTAACAAAATAGCTACATGAGAAAGGCACCTTATTATAACAGGCATTCAAGAGATCTCATTCGCACAAGAAATCAATATTTACTGTGGAGCATAGTCATGTAAAACTTTAAAGGAGGAAGCAGAAGAAAGCCATTCAATTTTAAACTCTAAATTGCAAAAAGGGATTCAAGCTTTCATCTCCAGTCATTAAAGGGTATTTATTCCAGACAAATACATTATTGCTTACATTCAAGGACAGAAATCTGCACGGCAAGCTAGTTAAGTTAATGAATGGTACCCAAAGATTGGAAGGAGGGAGGCAGAAAGCGAGTTAATTTCATATGCCAAGAAAAGAAATTGTTGGAAGACTCCTCTGCTTATGCAATCAACTTCAGTAACATAGTGTTGCTCAAATTCTCCATTACACTGACGCTCTAAGGACTGCTTAAATTAGTGTTGAATCAAGTACAACCTCTGAGCATAGTGAAGAATGCCAACAAAACACATGTATGAGCAAGGGTCATCAAACCCATTATAATAGTTCTCTTCCACAGCCCTTATCCAGTCTCACTTTGAAGAAATGAAGCATAACATTGAGACCAACTCCTATACCAGCTTTCAGTTTCATGAACTGCAATGTCAGATTAGACTGAAATTGGACTCTTCAGGATCCATTATTTATTTGCCTAACAACAAACCTCATGCAATTCTGTTTTGATGTAGTGCTGCCAAATTAGACAGGGTGATCCTGTTCGAGCCATCCATTAAGGATGTGAAAACAGTACTTGCAAGAAAAAGAAACTCCTGTGCCATTTATACTCCACCAGTCCACACCCCCACCTTGGCCCAATTATGGAGTTCCTCAATTACCTGCAGGCTTGTGGATGATTGATTGGAAGGAGAATTGGTTGTGCTGATTTGCCAGACTGTGATTGTTGGATTTCACTAGGGTTTGAGAGGTCATGAGAAAGTGCTGTGGTTTAAAGTTTAATTTGAACCCAGATCAGTTGCACTAAAGGCAAGGGGGTTGATGCTTGTTTTTTCTTTTAGTTTGACATGATGGCGCTGAAGGGGAGCAAACATACCTTCCAAAAGAGGAAGGAGCGGGCAGAAGAAGAGGTCTAAATCGGTGGTTAAAACCTGAAGTGCTTTACCAGGGGCATTTTACTGAGCAACAATTCTCAAAGAGGTTCTACTTTTCACGGTTGGCTCTCACATTAAACCATTCTGACAGCGGCAGTAAAAACCCCTTGGCATCAAATATCATTTTCTCTAGCCCATTCCATGTTTTTGCTGGACACATTAAGAGGGAAATATCAAGAGGGCTGTTCTATACTGGAAGCCTTGAATGTATTTCCTTTTCCTTGGGTAAACAAATCAAGTGATGATACGTTTGAGAATTGCGGCCTTCCTGATGGTGTCACTACCTCTTTGCTGCAGTCACGTTAACATGAGGCTATCATGTCAAAGGAATATAATGGATTCTAAGGGGATATCAATGGCCATCTTGTGTGTAACCATAGGTACAAATAATGAAAGCAAAAACCTTTATCTGGGAAGCTACAATGACCTCTTATCCTAGCAACATAGAAAATAGGTGCAGGAGTAGGCCATTCGGCCCTTCGATATGATCATGGCTGATCATCCAACTCAGTATCCCATCCCTGCCTTCTCTCCATACCCCCTGATCCCTTTAGCCACAAGGTCCACATCTAACTTATCATGCAACCATCTGCTGTGCCTTATACTATTCTACAGCCATCACGTCAGACTCAAGAGCAGCTACTTGGTACAAGGAACATCTGCTGAATATCTGGGCGGCACGGTGGTGCAGCGCCAGAGATCTGGGGTTCGATCCTGACTACGGGTGCTTGCCAGTACGAGTTTGTACGTTCTCCCCGTGACCAGTGTAGGTTTCCTTCGGAAACTCCGGTTTCTTCCACACACTCCAAACACGTGCAGGTTTTTAGCTTAATTGCCTTGGCATAATTGTAAATTGTCCCTAGTCTGTGTAGGACAGTGTTGATGTATGGCGATCACTGGTCGGTGCGGACTCGGGGGCCAAAGGGCCTGTTTCTGCACTGTATCTCTATATATTTAACTAAATCTGCCTCCTCAAACCTTATCTTAGCCAACAAACAAGCATATATAAGCAGAGCCTCCTTGTTATAAAACCAGCACTGAGCAGACAAGCTCAGTGCTCATGTAGCACATACTCTGCCTGCAGCAGACTGGAATCATCTTGCAAAAAATCCTCTGTTGCATCCTCCACATAACTGGCAATTAAAATAGATCAGAAACTGTGGGAAGGAGATGGTGAGGCAAGAGCACAATGAAACAATGAGAAAGAAACAACACTGTGGAAGGAAACGGGCAACCTCAGGAAGTCCTTTTTGGTGGGCAATCAAAGAGGAATTGAAATTACTGTTCTTGAAATGAAACACGTCAAATCGCTGCTCCTTCAAAAATGAAGTTGTCTGTGCCAGAAGAACCAGATAACTTTCAGTCATGCTAAATGACAATGAGCTTTTTATATTAGAAATCCCAAACAATGACTGTCCCCCGATAAGAGTAAGTCCAAACTCCTCCCATTGCCTTTTTCCAGTATCCAGATTAAAATGCAGGAGTCATCATTGACCAGAAATGTAACTAGGCAAGCAATATAATTACTGACTCTTAGCAGGTCAGGAGTTAGATGTTTCGAGAGTGGCTCAACTACTGTGTGTGGCATGGTGGTGCTTCAACAGCACAGCTCGAGGGACTCGACCTCAGCAGTCGTCAGTGTGCAGTTTGTACGCTTTATAACTGCATCCAGCTGGTTCAGTTTCCTCGCATGTATAAGAACGTTAATCAGCTATTGTAAATTACACCGTCTAAGTTAATGGTAAGAGGAATCATAGGGGGGAATTGATGGGCATATGTGAGGGAGATTTTGATATTAAAAGCAATAATATGATCCGGAAGTGGTGGGGTTGCTCAAGCAGCTGCGGCTCACCTGCAGTCCGTCTGTCTTTTCTTCTTTTTTTTTTTGTCCTGTTTAGTTTATTTTAGTTGTGTATGTGTGGGGAGTGGGAGAAACTGTTTTTAGTCTCCTCATTTAGGGGGATGCGGATGCGACCTTTTCTTGTCATATCCCCCGTCTCCGTCTGCGCTGAGTCCTAATGGCGGAGCTGGCGGCCTCCAACTGGGATCGACCTCGACGCTCCGGAGGCAGAGCCAGGACTTTCCAACTAGAGGCTGGCCGACTTCGGGGCTGTGTTGGCGTTGCGGCGGCGGCGACCCGACTTCGGGGCCTCGGAGACTCGGCCACTGGCCCAGTGGACGACATTGTCGGGAGCTCGCAGGTCCCAGGTTGGTGACTGGTTCTCCGGAGCTCCCGCAACAACAGCTTCGTCCGCTGGACTGGAGGGTGGCAGCTTTGACCGCCCCAGGCCGCGGAATTTGAACCAGCCCGTTCGCGGAGCTCGGATGCGACTGCTGGACTTACCATCACCCGGCGGGGTCCCAACATCGGAAGCCTGGATCGTCTCAACGCAGAGGGAGACGGGGGGGGGAGAGAGACAAGGACTTTAAGACTTGTGCCTTCCATCACATTGAAGAGGTGTCTGGTGGACTCACTGTGGTGGATGTTAAACTGTGCTAACTATGTGTTTTGTTATTTTATTCTATGTTATGCCTGCAGGGTATATAATTTTGTTCAGACTGAAATGTCTGAATGACAATAAAGGATAATCTACTTTACATCTTACCTTCGATTAAGGCACTTTGCAATCTTCTGGAAATAATATTTCCCATTCTCATGCCATTCCTAGAAAACGTCTTGCTAATGGTGAATACTCATGCTCCTCATCACCTAATGCTGCAGAGTCTTCTGTCTGACACCTTACTCCTCCTACAGCTCTACCCTCCAATTTGACACCAGTGCTAAGAAAGGACCCTGATCCAAAACATAGGAATAGGAATAGGAATACTTTATTGTCACATGTAACTAGGTACAGTGAGATTCTTTACTTGCATACACAATGTATACCTATAGCAGCCACCGCTGACAACGTTACAAAGCACGCCAGCTCCTCTTTTATGGTCTCCCCCATCCCCCTACCCCCCCCCCCTTTCCCCCTCCCCCTCCCCCCCCCCCCCCCCCCCCCCCCCCCCCACTGCTGCCGCAGTAATTTCTGTCCACCGATGCTGCTTTACTGGCTGAGTTCATCCAGCATTTCTGTTTTAGTGTCCAGCAATGTGCTTTCCATGATTGAATAGCTAGCAGTACATGGAAGCTGATGGAATGGATCAGGACATGGATCAAAAGATTTCACCGAAATTTTATATGTGAAGAAATATGGATGTCTCAGTGCCAGAGGTCAATGGTACTGAACAATGGGGTGCATATTGCATGGAGCAGTGCATAAAGGGCCTGTCCCACGAGCATGCGACTCCATGCGGCAAGCGCGACCTAAGCAACTCCAAGCGGCAAGCGCGACCTAACCAGAAGCGGGGGCCGCGCGGAGGTCGAGTGAGTGACATGAAGTGCGGGCGAAGTCCGCGGAATGTTCGCGCGTGACGTACGGCGTCGAGGCGGCTGCAGTCCAGCAGGCCGTTGCCGCGCGGAATTTTTGAACACGGTCAGTTTTACGGAGCCCCGCGCGATGTCGGGACCAGCTCCGCACAACTCCATACGGCCACGCCGATCAAAGTGGGACCGGCCCCGCGAGGCCGTACGGCTCAAGCGACCACGTTAGGTAGCGCTTGCCGCATGGAGTCGCTTAGGTCGTGCTTGCCGCATGGAGTCGCATGCTCGTGGGACAGGCCCTTAAGGCTAACAGGGCAGTGCTGGGGGATAGGATTTGATCCTTTGTATACTAACTTAATCACACCTTATGGCCATTAATATTTTTTTGGATTCTGAAGAGTCTGAAGAAAGGTCTCGACCCAAAACGTCTCCCATTCCTTCTCTCCAGAGATCCTGCCTGGCCCACTGAGTTACTCCAGCATTTTGTGTCTATCTTCGATTTAAACCAGCATCTGCAGTTACTTCCTACACAATCTTCTTGTGGCACTGTGTTCCCAGATAAGGCTTGTCTCCTTGTGTTGACCTTAGTTCCAAACACCCTATGCACACTTTAACATCTGGAAAATCGCACGATTCCCTTTGTAAAGAGGATCTCTCCCCTCCTCTCCACCTTGTTGACCATGGCTGCCGGAGACATATTGGAAAACTGGCATGCCCACTTTTGCTAGCAATCAGAGACGGCTACAAGTTTAGAGAGTTGGGAAGAAGACTGAAAAGCAGGACTTCTAGGGTGGTTATCTCTGGATTGCTTCAAGTACCTCGTGCTAGTGAAGACAGGAACAGGGATAGAGCGGATCTGAATGTGTGGCTGAGGGGCTGGTGCAGGGAGCAAAGATATAGATTTATAGACCACTGGTACAAAAGGGACGGGTTACACCTTAACTAGAGGGGGGCCGACGTTCTGGCAGGCAGGTTTGCTAGGGCTACACGTGTGGGTTTAAACTAAAAGTGGGGGGGAGGGATTGACAAATTTAGGAGTATAAAGATGGAGTTGAAGGGGAAGTGAGTACAGGAAAAGTTACAAAAGACTCTCGAATTAATGGGAAGGAAAGTTCGAGAAGGGATAAGAGATGTGAATACCGAGGTCAAAGTGTTGTATATGAATGCGCGAAGTGTAAGAAATAAAGTGGATGAGCTTGAGGCTCAGTTAGAAATTGGCAAGTATGATGTTGTGGGAATTACAGAGACATGGTTGCAAGAGGGCCAGGGCTGGGAACTGAATATTCAAGGGTATACCTCCTATCGAAAAGACAGACAGGTGGGCAGAGGGGGTGGGGTAGCTTTGTTGGCGAGGAATTAAATTGTCATCTCCTTGCAAGGGGTGACATTGAAACAGGAGATGTGGAGTCATTATGGATAGAACTAAGGAATGGTAAGGGTAAAAAGACCCTAATGGGAGTTATCTACAGGACCCCAAATAGTAGTCTGGATATAGGGTGCAAGTTGAATCAGGAGTTAAAATTGGCATGTAGTAAAGGTAATGCTACAGTTGTTATGGGAGATTTCAACATGCAGGTAGACTGGGAAAATCAGGTTGGTACTGGACCCCAAGAAAGGGAGTTTGTGGAGTGCCTCCGTGATGGATTCTTGGAGCAGCTTGTATTGGGGCTTGAATTTAGTGTTATGTAATGAACTGGATTTGATAAAGGAACTTGAGGTTAATGAGCCATTAGGAAGTAGTGACCATAATATGGTCCGTTTAATCTACAATTGGAGAGAGAGAGAAGGGTAAATCGGAGGTGTCAGTGTTACAGTTGAATAAAGGGGACTATGGGGCCATGAGGGAGGAGCTGGCCAAAGTTGATGGGAAAGATACACTAGCAGGGATGACAGTGGAACACCAATGGCAGATATTTCTGGGAATAACACAGGAGGTGCAGTTCAGTTCATTCCAAAGAGGAAGAAAGATTCCAAGGGGAGTAAGGGGTGACCGTGGCTGACAAGGGACGTCGGGGACAGTATAAAAATAAAAGAGAAGAAGTACAATGTAGCAAAGATGAGAGGGAAGCAAGAGGATTGGGTAATGTTTAAAGAACAACAGAAGACAACTAAAAAGACAATACGGGGAGAAAAGATGAGGTACGAAGGTAAGCTAGCTATGAATATAAAGGAGGATAGTAAAAGCTTCTTTAGGTATGTGAGGAGGAAAAAATTAGTTAAGACCAAAGTTGGACCCTTGAAGACTGAAAAAGGTGAATTTATTATGGGGAGCAAGGAAATGGCAGATGAGTTGAACAGGTACTTTGGATCTGTCTTCACTAAGGAGGACACAAACAATCTTCCTGATATGTTAGTGGCCAGAGTATCTGGGCTGACGGAGGAACTGAAGGAAATCAACATTAGGCAGGAAATGGTGTTGGATAGACTGATGGGACTGAAAGTTGATAAATCCCCAGGGCCTGATGGTCTGCAGCCCAGGGTACTTAAGGAAGTGGCTCTAGAAATCGTGGATGCATTGGTGATAATTTTCCAATGTTCTATAGATTCAGGATCAGTTCCTGTGGATTGGAGGGTAGCTAATGTTATTCCACCATTTAAGAAAGGCAGGAGAGAGAAAACAGAGAAATATAGACCAGTTAGCCTGACATTGGTGGTGGGGAAGATGTTGGAATCAATTATAAAAGATGAAATAGCGGCATGAATTTACAAAGGGGAAATCTTCTGGAATTTTTTGAGGATGCAACTAGGTAAATGGACAAGGGAGAACCAGTGGATGTAGTGTACCTGGACTTTCAGAAAGGATTTGGTAAGATCCCACAGGAGATTAGTGAACAAAATTAGGGCGCATGGTATTGGGGGTAGAGTGCTGACATGGATAGAAAATTGGTTGGCAGACAGGAAACAAAGAGTAGGGATTAACGGGTCCCTTTCAGAAAGACAGGCAGTGACTAGTGGGGTACCGCGAGGCTCAGTGCAGGGACCGCAGCTATTTACAATATACATCAATGATTCAGATGAAGGGATTCAAAGTAACATTAGCAAATTTGCAGATGACACAACGCTGGGTGGCAGTGTGAACTGTGAGGAGGATGCTATGAGAATGGAGTGGGCATGGCAAATGCAGTTTAATGCTGATAAATGTGAGGTTATCCACTTTGGTAGCAAAAACAGGAAGGCAGATTACTATCTAAATGGTTTCAAGTGGCAATAAGCGGAAGTACAACGGGATCTGGGAGTCCTTGTTCATCAGTCAATGAAAGTAAGCATGCAGGTACAGCAGGCAGTGAAGAAAGCGAATGGCATGTTGGCTTTTATCACAAGAGGAGTTGAGTATAGGAGCAAAGAGGTCCTTCTGCAGTTGTATAGGGCCCTAGTGAGACCACACCTGGAGTATTGTGTGCAGTTATGGTCCCCTAATTTGAGGAAGCACATTCTTGCTATTGAGCGAGTGCAGGGTAGGTTTACAAGGTTAATTCCCGGGATGGCGGGACTGTCATATGCTGAGAGAATGTAGTGGCTGGGCTTGTATACACTGGAGTTTAGAAGGATGAGAGGATATTTTATTGAAACATATAAGATTATTAAGGGTTTGGACACACTATAGGCAGGAAACATGTTCCCGATATTGGGGGAGTCCAGAACCAGGGGCCACAGTTTAAGAATAAGGGGTAATCCATTTACAACTGAGACGAGGAAACACTTTTTCTCACAGAGAGTTGTGAGTCTGCGGAATTCTCTGTCTCAGAGGGCGGTTCTCTGGATACTTTCATGAGAGAGCTGGATAGGGCTCTTAAAGATAGCGGAGTCAGGGGATATGGGGAGAAGGTAGGAACGGGGTACTGATTGGGGATGATCAGCCATGATCAGATTGAATGGTGGTGCTGGCTCAAAGGGCCGAATGGCCTACTCCTGCAATTATTGTCTATTGTCCAAAGATTTAGGGAAGGTGTTCCACCACCAATTGCAGCCACAAGTCACTGCCCTTTTAAGAAAGCAGATCCTAGTCATAGAATCATAGTCATACAGCATGGTAACAGTTCATTTGGCGCAACTTGTTCATGTCAATCAAGATGCCCCATCTAAGCTAGTTCCATATGCCCACATTTGCCCCATAAACCAAATAAACCATTTCCTCCAAACCAATCCTATCCATGTGCATGTATGTCCATGTGTCTTTTAAATGCTGTTATAATACCTGCATCAACTTCCTCCTCTCGCAGCTCGTTCCATATACCCACCACCTTCTGAGTGAAAAGGTTCTCCCTCAGGTTTGTTTTAGATCTTCCTTTTCTCACTTAAAACTATGTTCTTCAACTTTTGATTCCACTACCTTTGGTAAAAGGTTCTGTGCATTCACACTATCTATTCCCCTCATGATTTTATACACATCTATAAGATTACCTCTCAACCTCCTACACTCCAAGGAATAAAGTCCTAACCTGCCCAACCTTGCCCTATAGCTCCATCCCTCAAGTCTTGGCAACAATCTCGTAAATCTTCATTGCATTCTTTCCAGCTTAATGACATTCTTCCTGGAGCAAGATCAAAACTGAGCATAGTACTTCAAATGAGGCCTTGCCAATGTCTTGCACAACTAACATAATGTTCCAACTTCTATAGGGTGATTTCACGAAAGGTCACTGGAGCGTAGATCCGCACCCACGTGACCGAAAATTTGAAGTGGAGTACATGCTATACTTCCGGTACATGTTAGTGAATGGGAAAACACGCACTTTCACACCCGTTAAAAACATCGAAAACGGCCAGTTTTTGAGCTGCAATTTACTGTGCCAGTCGGGGTGACCGTGAGGCACAGCTACCTAAATTTACAGTCCAAAAAAAAGATAGAAACTAAGGTAAATTCAAGAGGGAGCTGAAGGTGCAAATCCAGCGGAAGTGATCAGCGGACATTTGCCGTGGAGATTTAAAGATCCAAAATATCGGGAATTATCGCGTTTGCTCGCTGCATTTCATCAAAAGTAAGGCATTATTGACTTTTTTATCTTTATTCATTTGTTATATGAAAAGTTTTAAAAGTGAAAAATCCGTCAGTAAAATTGCAAAATCGCCCATGGTTCTCAGGTGGGTTTTAACATGCAAAATGAAAATGCTTCTGAAGCTACATTTACCATTTAAATAATCGTAAACTATCAATGCGTTTTGAAATAAATTCAAAACGCACTGATAGTTTACGATTATTTAAATGCAAACGCGATAATTCCCGATATTTTGGATCTTTAAATCACCACGACAAATGTCCAGTGTATCAAAAGCCTTTGTTACTACCCCATCTACCTGTGACACCTTCAGAGAACCATGTACCTGTACCATCATCCCTCAGCACTACAAGACCCCATTTCCTACCATTCACTTTGAAAGTCCTGCCCTGGTTTGACATTAGCCATTCTTCAGCCCAATTGCCCAGCTGATCGAGAGCCTGCTGTCACTTTTAATAACTATCTTCACTATCTATGATACCACCCATTTTAGTGTCTTCTGCAAACTTACTACTCATGCCTTGAACATTCTCATTCAAATCGTTGATATAAACCATAAATGGCAATGAGCCCAACACCAATCCCTGAGGCATACCACTCGTCACAGGCCTCCAGTCCTAAACCCCACCCCCTTCCACCACCACTCCCAGCCTCTTTCCTGAAGCCAATTCTGTATCCATGAAGCCAATTATACATCAAATTCTGTTCTAATCCAATCCAATCCAAATGGTTTAAAAAATCTGACTCCACAGATGTTTCTCAAAGCCACTATCTGGTGCAGCCACTTCCAGTTCCAGTGCTGTCTCATAAAACTGCCATGGAATTTCTTCTGCAGAGATTGCCGTATAAACCCATGATGAGATTTATATTGGTATCAATTGTATTTGTACCACAGAAATTTGAAATGACATTGAATCCCACTGGAATAACTTAAAAGTGGGTAACAATCAATGAGACTTTAAGAAAATGCACAACATTAAGAATGGCACTGCTGCTATTAAACATCACACAGGACAGCAAGGCCACTTCCTGTTACATTCAACCTGTTACTTTTCAACTTCAGATGAATTTTAAACCATGTTTTAGGAATACTCTTTGGCAAATTAATTTGGAAAGAATTGCTTCCAATATTTCATTAGATAAGCACAAGTTCTAAACACAGTTTCGCTGATGTATACAACTAGACTCGATGACACTGCAGACTTAATGTTGGGCTCTTTAGGTTGTTTTTAAAAGGACTTCCTTGTCTTGAAAATGTTTTCTTGTCTGGATTTTAAATAAATTCAATAATCAAGATCTCAGCAGAAAGCCAAGTTTATTTTGGCCGAGAATTGATTTATTTAACTAGAGGCTCCCAATCAAGCTATTTCAAGGAGCCCATCTTCAAATGGTAACGCAACAAAGATAAAATAGTAAGTAAATTCACAGAAAGGAAAACTCTCCCGAGTGTGCATGAGTGATTGGTGAGTAAATCTTAAAAAAGAACCTGATGGAATGGTAAAGTAATCTTTTCCAATAAGAACAGTTGAAAAATGTGTGAAAAGGTTGTCCCTCTGGTTTCTATTCAATCTTTCCCATCTCACTCTAAACCTATGCTCTCTTGTTTTTTTTCCCTTTTCCTGGGAAAAACACACACAATACACAACACGCCCTATCGACTACCCTCATGGTTTTATACACCTCTACAAGATCAGTGCTCAGCCTCCTGCATTCCAAAGAATAAACTCTGAGCTTGCCCAACCTTTAGCTGGAGCTCAGGCCCCTGAGTACTGGTAAATCTTCTCTGCACTCTTTCCAGCTTAATGGCATCTTTTGCTATTGACCAAACCTGAACACAATACTCCAAGTGCGGCCTCACTAATGTCTTGTCAACTGTAACATTACATTCCAAATTCTATACTCGATTTCCAGACTAATAATGGTCAGTAGGCCAAAAGCCCTCTTCACCACCTATCTACCCGTGGATGCACTTGTTATCCTAGATCCCTCTGCTTGACAATACCCCCCAGGGCCTGTGAAGGTCTTTCCTCATTTTAACTTCCGAAAATGAAACACTTCTCATTTATCTGAATTAAACACCATTAGCCATTACTTAGCCCACTTACGAACAGATTTTTGATAACCATCTTTACTGTCTCTGATACTCCCTATTTTTGTGCCATCTGCAAACTTGGGAGAATATATAGGAACTTGAAAGCTCAGATATCTAGACTTAAGAATAGCTTCTTCCCCACTGCCATCAGATACCTGAATCAATCTCCACTTCCCAGAGGTGCTGCTCCCTGCTCCCACACTTAACTTCACCCCATTCAGTTATTTATGGTAGATTGGTCCAAAGGGTTAGATTACCTGGGAAGGCTGGACAAATGGATACAAAATTGACTTGATGATATGAGTCAGAGAGTGGCCATGGATGGTTGTTGTTCAGATTGCAAGCGTGTAACCAGTGATGTGTCTCAGGGATCGGGTTGGGTCTGCTGATGTTCATCATCTACAATAACGATTCGGATAAGAATGTAGTTGGCATGGTTAGTAAGTTTGTAGATGGCATCAAAATCGGTGGTGTACAATACAATACAACCAGTTTTATTCATCACATTGCACATAAAGTGCAAGTGAAATGAATTTGTCAGCAGCGGTACAATGATAAAGAACACACAATACACAAATAAAATTTAACACAAACATCCACCACAGCATTCATCACTGTGGTGGAAGGCACAAAATTTGGCCAGTCCTCCTCCATTCTCCCCGTGGTCGGGGCCAGAGTCCAGAGTTAGTCCAGGATCGGCTCTTCCCCACCGGAGAACTTTAGGATGGTGTAGGCCGCAGACCGGCGGTCGAGATTTAAAGTCCCCGCCGCAGCCAGAAGCACCGCAGACTGCAGGGCTGGTGGTCGAAGCTCCCCTCCAGGGGTGATGGTAAGTCCACGCCGGGTCCGCGGTAGAAGTTGGCCGCGGGCTGGCGGTGAAAGCTCCTTCTTCTCCCGGGTCCTCCCACGAGGGATCCCGGGCTGCAGACGCCGCAGCAGCTGGAACTCTGCAGACCGCTTCTTCAGGCTGCTGGCAGCCGCGGGCCAGCGAAACGGAGCGCTCCCCTCCGGCGAGCCCAGGGCGCGTCTCCGGGAAAGGCCGCGCCGATCCTCGTTGTTAGGCCACGGGGGAGGTGACCTGGAAAAAGTTGCCTCTTCGTGGAGGAGGCGACCGATGCGGTTTCCCCCTCACCCCCCCACACCACCCCCCCTCACAAGGCACACAAAGAAAGACAAAAAACACACTTTAAAACATACTAAAAAAACAAAAAAAGTTGGAAAAAACGGACACGCTGCTGACAGGGCGCCGGCTTGCAGCGCCCCTACCGACCTTTCTGGACGGTGATGAATGTTTCCTAACAGAATCTCGTTAAACTGGAGAAGCCGGCCAAAGAATGGCAGATAGAATTTACTCTGACTACTGTGATTAGTAGCGGGTGTCAGGGAGTTATGGGGCGAAGGCAGGAGAATGGGGTTGAGGGAAAGATAGGTTAGTCATGATTGAATGGTAGAATAGACTTGATGGGCTGAATGGCCTTATTCTGTCCCTAGAACTTATGAATTTATGTGAGATGGTGCATTTTGGTAAGTTGGACCAAAGTACAACTTACACAGTAGACGATAGGGCTCTGGAGAGTATTATAGAACAGAGAAATTTTGGGGTACAATTGCATGTCTGTTTCTGTGCCGTATGACTCTATGATTTTATTTCATTATTGTACTTGTAATTTCTACATGGTGAAGTCAAAATGTATAAAAATGGCCTTTAATAAAATCTGACAATGTGTACTTTAACCACATGTGATTTTTTTCTATTACACATCACAAATTGTGGAGTACAGAGACAAATAAATAAATGATGGGTCTTTGTCCCAAACATTATGGAGGACACTGTATCACACATTGTATGCCTTGCCTACTATTCAGCCTTATTATAGAAACAAAGAACTGCAGATGCTGGTTAAGACTGAAAACGACACAAAGTGCTGGGGTAACTCATCGGGTCAGACAGTATCCTAGGACAACATGGATAGGTGACGTTTCGGGTCGAGACATTTGAAGAAGGGTCTCAACCCGAAACGACACCTATCCATGTTCTGCCTGATCCGCTGAGTTCCTCAAGTTCTTTATGTCCTTTTGTGCATTCAACCTTATGCGCTTGATTATCTAAACAAAATGAACACATTTCCACATTCTTGCAGTAAAAGGTGGCACACAACTAGAAGCACCAGCTATTGACAGGAGAGGAACTGGTGTGCCTGCAAGTGATAATCTCCGTTGATGGGACACCGTATCAACACTGAGAAACCTGTTTCTAGGGCAGTGATAAAGATTGACGGAAACCATCAGAGATGACGCATGCCAAACCTTCACCGATTTAACATCTGCAGACACTGGCTCAGATACTGATAATAGTTTAGAGCTACAACATTGCGAAATTCAGGCTAAAGAGCAATTAAACATATAGCTCCAGTTTACAAATTTGATGGAGAAAACTATTTTTGGTAGCTAATATAATCCGAGCAACACGTATTGTTTTATGAGATGTGTTAATTCTGCTTGTTTGTTTCATGATATTGTTTCATGATATGTGTTAGTCACATTTCTTTCTTCTATTGACCAATTCCCCAAATTTAACTGATCATGTTTCTTCACAGCTAAAAGACCAGATCAGGACCTGAGATGTCAGATGTAAAGGATCAAAATTAGCTGGATATTAACCTCTTGCATCCACACTTGATTAATGAACATTATGGTGTTGATTAATTTAAAGCATCGTTTCTCAGGTGATAGTTTCCAAAAATTTAGCAGACTGTCTTTAAAGGACCAACTCCGCCCCTACCTTACCTACCTTACCTTACAGAGAAAGGTTGAAAAGTTAGGGCTTTATTCTTTGGAGCGCAGAATTTTAAGGGGGGACTTGATAGAGGTCTTTAAATTGATGAGAGGGATAGACAGAGTTGACGTGGATAAGCTTTTCCCACTGAGAAGAGGGAAGATGCAAACAAGGGGACATGACTTGAGAATTAAGGGACAGAAGTTTAGGGGTAACATGAGGGGGAACGTCTTTACTCAGAGAGTGGTGGCTGTGTGGAATGAACTTCCAGTGAAGGTGGTGGAGGCAGGTTCGTTTTTTTCATTTAAAAATAAATTGGATAGTTATATGGACGAGAAAGGAATGGAGGGTTATGGTCTGAGCGCAGGTATATGGGACTAGGGGAGATTATGTGTTCGGCACGGACTAGAAGGGGCGAGATGGCCTGTTTCCGTGCTGTAAATGTTATATGGTTATATGGTTACCCCCCCAAAATAGTAAATGATCATTTTGGTGCAGATGAACATAAAATAAACATATCAATAAATACGTTCTTTTTTAATGATAGCCTTGCATGTTTACTTTACTATTTGTAAACCAAAAATCTAATGCTGCAAACAGGAGATCTGTTTATATCTGAACTGGCCAGTTCTTCTGCAAGCCATCGAACTGTAATTGTAACTCAGTTTTTCTCCCTCTACTGGCACTGCCTGATCTGCTGTGCACTTCGTACAGCATAGGCCTTCATTTCGCAACTTTAATACCCCTCTTTGTTTGTTTTCTCTGTCACTCTAACCATCCACATTAATCTATGCAGATGCTGGTATAAATTGAAGTTAGACACAAAAAGCTGGAGTAACTCAGAGGTCGGACAGCATCCCTGGAGAAAAGGTGACTTTTCGGGTCGACACCCTTCTTCAGACTTCAGTCTGCAGTTACTCTTGTAAAGCTGAGCTACTCCGGATTTTTGTGTTTATCTTCGGGAAAACCCTCCTTGAGTACAATGCCATCCCCAATGACTTATGTGGGCCTTTGCCCGCACTACTCATAATAGAAAGGAGTTTTTTCCTCCAGAATAAAAGATAGATGTAGTTGTGTGTTTCTCTTCACAATATGGTTTCTGAATCATTTGTTGACTCATCTTTGAGCCTCAATCAATGCCCGTCAGCACTGTTAGGCTAATTGCAATTTAATCCCCATGACCTTATGTCACTATATTTTACAAGAGTCCAACACATTTTCTCCATCGTTACCAATAAAGTTCCTGCATCAAAAGTGAAAATGCAAGAAACTCTTAGCTGGTTGGTTGGCACCTGTGGACAGAGAAACCTAGTTAGCGTTTTATGTCAAGGACTCTTCATCTCCAAGTGCTGTCTGTGTTTCCAGCATTTTCAATTTCAGATTTGCAATTTTATTGATTTCCAAAGTTCCTGCATCAATGAAACAAATAAGACATGAACCGGACACTCCGTCTTATTTTGAACAGAATTTTGAATGCTGCGGCTCCTAACAATGAGGGCTAAGGGAATGGGAAGTTAGACCAGACAGAACAGGAAGGTCGAGGATCAATCTCTAGATACTACGAGAAAGAAAACCACAAATTACCTCAGCTCTTCTGGGTAATGGAGAGGAAAATCATCCAAAATTCCACCGTCTGTTCACAATAAAATGCACCTCTTCCTGCTAGATAAAAGGTGGACTGGGACTGACAGTAATGCGCCGTGATGAAATAGGTGCTTCATAGTTATAGCCAAAGCTCCCAGTCAAATGGATGATGTCAGCAACATTTTGCATTGGAGTAATTCCTTCACAGAAGTGCTGACTCATGAATGTAGATTAAAAAATAAAGATATTATGTGGTTAACCCAAAGATTCAAACAAATAAGTGAGTTTTGAGTGGAGGTGGCAGTAGGGGTTAGGAAGGAAAACCCCCAGTGGGATGAGTTAAAATATCTGAGAAAAGGGTCAACATTGAGGAATGAGGCATGGAGGTGGATGTATAAAGTCAACGTTGCACATATGTAATTGAAAAAAATCACAAAAACCATTAAAACTTTAGGGAGCGCCGTCCTGTATAGGAGGCGCCGTCCTGTATGGTATGGCTGCCCAGCCTGCAGCTGTCCGTTTTTTAATCTCTTTTTAGTTTGTTAAAGCATTTTTGTTCTGGAGTTCTAGTCTTTTTTATGTGGGGGGTAGGGGGGGGAAGGGGGAAACTACCTTTCAAGGTCCCTACCTGGTCGGAGAGGCAGCTTTTCGCCGGGCTGCAATTTCGACCCGTCCTCGCGGCCTACCAGTGGGCCAGGAGCAGCGTTTCCTGAGGGGACCGCCCAGAACCTCGGCTTCGGCAGCGGCGCCTTGCCCGGGTCGCCGCGCTGGAGCTCCGGTGAGCTGAAGTCCGCCGATGAACATCGCGGATCTGCGGGACTTTGGAGTGGCCAGCCGCGGGCGGCGGCGCTGACTTTAACATCGGGAGATTGCGAGATCACCAGTGGTGGAGCTCCATCCAGCACGGCCTGTCGGCTTCAGAAGCCGCGGTCTCGAGTAAGGAAGCGGCCGTTCCAGGTGTCCCAAGCCGCTGAGAGGATTCTCCCGACGCCGGAGCACCATCACCCGGCGAGAACGGCCTGGAACATCAGGCCTCCGTTGCGGCAACTGCAGAGGCCTCAATAGGCCGGACTATGGGTGGACATGGGGATGGGACTGGAAACCATTGTGGGGGGATGTTTTTTATGTTAAATTTCTTTATTATTGTCATGTTTGTATTTTTTTTTCATGTGCTGCATTGGAAACAAGCATTTCACTACACCAAATGGTGTAGGTGACTAATAAAGAAACCTTTGAACCTTTGAAAGACAATGTGGAGAATTTTAGTTGGTGTAGTCAAGGGAGGAGGTGTCAATTTCGACCAGCAACAATATTGGTGATGAGCGAATGGCATTTGGTTTAGGACAGCGTTCTAGATCGGCTGAATTATTGACCATAGAGAATTATGGAATGCATTTAGTTTGGTAAGTCAGGAAATGTGGGTTTTAGAGGGGCTGAGCAGGCACAGATAGGCTGAAACAGGTGCGTAATGTTAAGGAATTGAAGGCAATTGTTATTTATGATTAAGAGGATATAGATATGGAAACTAATTTGGGGTCATACAAATCAACATGAAACAGTCAACTCTAAATTGCAGCTATGGAGAGGGGAAGGAATATTTGGCAAGAGTGTAGACTTGCTTGTGCAGGACAAAATGAATTGCATCTCTCTTCTCATCGCTAACTGAGCAAAAGAAAACGATTCATCAAAAAATATCTGGCGCTACTATTGTTGAGATGGACAAATGGGTGATGGATGGACACTGTCACTCTTACCTGCAAATAATATTGCCACGGGTTAGCAAGTGGAAGAATAAGCAGCAGCCAAGGATCGATTCTCTGATTTCAATGGGGGAAAATGGGAGGGGGTCTGGTTTCAGGATTATATTATGACCGTCCCTCCTTAAACCCACTGTCCGATTTGTCTCTTTAGCACAAAGGTTTGGCTCGTTTCAAGGTGAAAAGGTTCACCATTTAAAATGGTTCATCCAGAAAGCAAATGAAAGATATTTCTTTGAAAGGAAAGTTAGAAAGTATGATTAGAAAGATGACAAAGAACAACAAACTTAATTCCAATCATCCAGACACATTAAAGGAGCAAATTATATCAATAAGTCAAGTTCTAAAAAGTAAATGGATATAGAGATTTCTCATTAATTTTTTCTATTCTTTTGTTTGCCTTTAATTATTGAAATAAGTAAAATTTTCCTTCAAGAATGAGGATAACATCCTCCAGGCATGGAGGAGTTACTGAGCTGTCAAGAGCTCAACTTGTATTAATAGCAAGATGAGACATTAATGTGAATATAACTTTAATTCCACCTAGTACATCAAATGTCTCACGTTAATGACCCCATAACTCTGGCAGCAGTGAGGTTTAATTTCTGTATAGGAAGTTTTCAACTGTTCGTAGTAACCTGAAAAGGCCGACCCATGGTCCCTGGGGAAAGAGACAACCCCTGCAAAAATTCAACTTCGATTGCATCCATAATTTCCCCAGAGTTGGAAATTGAAGGACTAGACAGCATAACTTTAAGGTCAGAGGGGGAAAATTTAAGGGAGATGTGGGTTTTTACACAAAGAGTGGTGGTTGCCTGGAAAACCCTGCAAATACAAGAGTGGTGTTTAAGAGGTTTGTAGTTAGCCACATGGATATGTGGGGAAGGGAAGGGTATGGATCACATGGAAACAGAGGAGATTAATTAGGCACCAAAGAAAGCACACTGTTGGGTTGCATCACAGCTTGGTTTGGGAATAGTTCTACCCAAGACCGCAAGAAATTACAGTGAGTTGTAGATGTAGCCCAGTCCATCACAGACCACACTTCCCAGAACTGACTCCATCTATACTTCACACTGCCTCAGAAAAGCTGCCAACAGATTCAAAGACTTGTTCCTCCTTCTCCCTACTCCCATCCGGCAGAAGGCACAGAAGCTTGAACGTGTGCATCACAAGACTCAGGAGCAGCTTCATCCCCTCTGTTATCAGGCTTCTGAACAGCTTTTCCATAAGCTGGGGTATTGTACTATTCACTACCCCATTGCAGACATTGGACTTTGTCGATGGAACTGATGCACTATGATGCTAAGACCTAGATTCTGCGCTCTGTATCTTCCTTTTTGCTAATGCACTTTAGTTTGACTTGATTATATTTATGTACGGCCTTATCTGATCAGTTTGAGTAGCATGCAAACAAAGATTTTCACTGTACATGTGACAATAATGAAACAAAACCTAAATAGAAATCGTGTTTGGTACAGATACTGTGGGCCAAAGTGTATGTTCCTGTGTTGTACTGTTCCATGTTCGGGATCTTTGATAACTTGGACATTTTTGACAATCAGTAAGTAAAAGATCAGAACTTTTATTTTGCGATGGTTTTCTTTATTGAAAGTCACGTTGACTACAGCACTCACTCTTTGGTGGGGAGCACAAGAATTGTTGATCACATTTCTCATTTATTAAAAGCTGGGAAAGAACTAATGGAGATTATGGTCAGGGGAAAGCTGTTGGTAACTGGAGTTGCAACTTTTATTAATATCACTTTACTTCATGCTTGGATGAAATAGACATTTATAAGTATATCAGTTTAGTTTTGCATATAGTTATTTTTAAGAGGAAACATAATCTTCTATAAAACAAGGAGGCTGCGAGAATCAACCACTTGCTTTCCCACAGATCCTTGGCATTTACTGCATTCTGTAGTTTTCTGGACAGGGTAATATTCACAGAAAAAAACCCTGTGTTTTCTCAACATCGCTTACAGAAATACAAAAAGGAACAAAATAATGTTTCTCTAAATGAAGAAAAAATGACTGTCAATAGACAATAGGTGCAGGATTAGGCCATTCGGCCCTTCGAGCCAGCACCGTCATTCAATGTGATCATGGCTGATCATCCCCAATCAGTACCCTGTTCCTGCCTTCTCCCTATATCCCCTGACTCTGTTATTTTTAAGAGCCCTATCGAGCTCTCTCTTGAAAGCATCCAGAAAACCTGCCTCCACTGCCCTCTGAGGCAGAGAATTCCACAGACTCACCACTCTCTGTGAGAAAACATTTTTCCTCATCTCCTCAAGTACTTGCCCTCAAGTAAATGGCACAAATGAGTTTCCTGCTCAAACTGTATGCACAAGCAAGCTCAATGAGGGAAGTGAGCGATTGACTCCAAACAGATCTGAAATGAAGATCTGAAGAAACACCTGATCCTGCCATTTAATGACTTAATGTAAAAGGAATTAAAACTGGAACTTTGCACAGTAAAAAATGAAAGCTTCACATCAAGGAATGCTTTGACAACCATCTGAAATCCAAAATCCCTGCTTGAATTGGCTGTTAAAACCATTGGAAGGCCATTAATATCTCTTCTGTTCAAACATTAAAAACAAACTGATTATATTATTACCTCATTATTGAAGGACTGCTAACTTGCTAGTTGTAGAGTTTCTAAAATGTTAATGCTTATTTATTTCCCTCCTTGAAGAAAACATGTCTCAAACAAAATCAATATTTCTGGCCACTAGAGTACAAATGTAGACATTTAAAGAGGAGTTATCTGGTCATCAGAGGACGCGGCCTACAATTAGTATGTAACAGCTTTAGTGAAGCTGCAATGTCTGTCTAAATGCACTCAATTAATCATGTGCGACATAGAATCAATCAAAACAGCAAGGAAACAGGCCTCGAGGCCCAACGTCAATGCTGATTGAAATGCCCCATCTAAGCTAGTCTCATTTGCCCCTTTTTGGCCCACATCCTTCTAAACATTTCCTATCCTTGTACCTGTCCAAATGTCTTTTAAATGTCGTTATTATACTACTTCCTCTGGCAGTTTGTTCCATATATTCACTAATCACTGTGTGACAAATTTACCCCTCGGATTCCTATTAAATCCTTCTCCTCTCACCTTGAATCTATGCCTTCTAGTTCTTGATTCCCCTACCCTGGATCCTCGACTTCCTCATCCACGGACCATAGTCTGTTCCAATTGGCAGAAATACTTCACCCTCAGAAACAAGCAGTATGGGAGCACCTCAAGGCTGCGTGCTCTACTCGCTCTATACTCATGACTGTGTAGCCGGACTTAGTGCAAACTCCATCTTCAAGTTCGCCGACGACACCACCGTTGTGGGACGAATTACAGATGGTGATGAGTCAGAGTATAGAAGTGAGATTGACCGACTGACCAAACTGTGCCAGCACAACAACCTGGCTCTCAATATCAGTAAAACCAAAGAACTGATTGTGGACTTTGGAAGAGGAAGATTGAGGACCCACAATCCTGTTTATATCGATGGGACGATGGTGGAGAGAATCAAAAACTTCAAATTCCTGGGCGTGCATATTTCCGACGATCTTTCCTGGACCCAGCACACTGATGCAATTATAAAGAAGGCACATCAGCGCCTCTACTTCCTGAGAAGATTACGGAGATTCGGTACGTCAATGAGGATTCTCCTGAACTTCTACAGGTGCACAGTAGCGAGCATGCTGACAGGTTGCATCGTGGCCTGGTTCGGCAACTTCAACGTCCAGGAGCGGAAAAGACTGCAAAAAGTTGTGAACACTGCCCAGTCCATCACTGGCTCTGACCTCCCCACCATCGAAGGGATTTATCGGAGTCGCTGCCTCAAAAAGGCAGCCAACATCATCAGAGACCCACACCATCCTGGCCACACAATCATCGCACCATTGCCATCGGGAAGTAGGTACAGGAGCCCGAGAACTGTAATGTCCAGGTTCAGAAACAGCTTCTTCCCTACAACCATCAGGCTATTAAACACGACAACCACATAAGCTCTGAACTACAATAGACTATTATTATTATTATTATTATTGCACTGTTATTGTTTGTTTTTTGATTATGTGTGTATATGTGTATATATAAACATAATATTTACGAAAGAACTGCAGATGCTGGAAAAATCAAAGGTAGACAAAAATGCTGGAGAAACTCAGCGGGTGAAGCTATAGAGCCTAATGGCTAATGGCCTTGTGCTCGTCTGTGGGGTCTTTCCAGGTGAGGCAGAAGTTCACCTGCACCTCCTCCAACCTGATCTATTGCATCCGCTGCTCTAGGTGTCAACTGTTCTACATCGGTGAGACCAAGCGTAGGCTTGGCGATCGCTTCGCCCAACACCTCCGCACAATTCGCATTAACCAACCTGATCTCCCGGTGGCTCAGCACCAACTCCCCCTCCCATTCCAAATCCAACCTTTCTGTCCTGGGCCTCCTCCATGGCCAGAGTGAGGCACCGCAAATTGGAGGAGCAGCACCTCATATTTCGCTTGGGTAGTTTACACCCCAGCGGTATGAACATTGACTTCTCCAATTTCAGGTAGTCCTTGCTTTCTCCCTCCTTCCCCTCCCCTTCCCAGCTCTCCCACTACTGTCTCCGCCTCTTCCTTTCTTCTTCCCATCCCCCCCAACCCCCACATCAGTCTGAAGAAGGGTCTCGACCAGAAACGTCACCTAGTCCTTCGCTCCATAGATGCTGCCTCACCCGCTGAGTTTCTCCAGCATTTTTGTCTACCTTTGATTTTCCAGCATCTGCAGTTCCTTCTTGAACATGATTATTACCAGGGTGAGTTAGATCAGGCAGATAACTGGCTCGTGGTTAGTCATCATGAAGGTGGGGCAGAGAGGAACAGAGTTCTGGAAAGAGGCCTTGGGAAACATAAGTGGAGACTGAATTCTTCGTTGTGGATCAGATGGCCAGAAACAGGCTGATTGTGAATCTCACCATTCCATTTCTAAGAATATTACTGACTTGCTCGTATAACCATATATAACCATATAACAATTACAGCACGGAAACAGGCCATCTCGGCCCTACAAGTCCATGCCGAACAAATTTTTTTTCCCTTAGTCCCACCTGCCTGCACTCATAACATAACCCTCCATTCCCTTCTCATCCATATGCCTATCCAATTTATTTTTAAATGATACCAATGAACCTGCCTCCACCACTTCCACTGGGAGCTCATTCCACACCGCTACCACTCTCTGTGTAAAGAAGTTCCCCCTCATATTACCCCTAAACTTCTGTCCCTTAATCCCTGGGTATCCCATTCATCATATGTGTTTCTGACTAAACGTATTGCTAGCTATTCAACTGAGACTATTCCTATATTCCTGCATTGTATATTCACTGTTACAGCACAGGTTACTGCGCAATGATCATGAATAAACTGCAGTCAACTTTCATATTCCTAACCTCTTATTGAATAGGTCAGCATGGACTGAGGATCACACCCAGGCTCTTCGTAGTCCAAGTAACCCACTCGCAGACTGGATAAATGCACTGGATGACTGACGGACCAATAGCCACTGTCTGGATTTGTATCCAATTGGCCATGTCCATTTGAGTTCATTCTTTGGTCTGTGAATTAGACAATCTGAACCATGGAGCTGGATCTTCACGACCTCTGAAAAAAGAACCTGGCAAAACACTTCACTGGTCTGGGCACAGTAATCCCTCCCTACATCCTCCAATTTTTACAGTACGCCAATGGATATCAGGTAAGAAAGGATATTTGATTTGGTTGCAATGTTTTCCCCATCCTTCCCAGCAACTTCCATGGTGTTTGCTCAGTCTGTTAATGGTTTTAGTTTTATGATTCTGATTCCCATGGTAATATTTTATTAATGAACAGAATCAAGGAACAAAATAATTCGTGTTGCACATTGAAATGAGCATTGAAATGAGCAAACGTCAGTTCGCAAATACAAATGCAACCATAAAAATCTGCTTTATCTGCCCTTTTATGACTGCATTATTGTTTCCTAAGAAATTGCCACACAAGATTGGATTTACAGCATGAAATTAATGTTTATACATATTGTTGCAGAGCAGCACTAATTTAGAACATGCTCAGCATTGGTCTCAGTTCCATAAATCCGTATAAAAGTTAGTTACACATACGACCATTGGGTGGCGCCAGCAATGGTTGCCTCACCAACAGTCTGTCTCGTCCCTTCCTTCTTTCTTGTTTTTTTAAATCTATGTTAAATATATTGTAAAAAATGTTAGTGTTCTTTAGTTTGTTTTATGTGGGGGTGGGGGGGAATTGGCGGAAACTTTTATTAAATCTCTTACCTCTACGGAGTTGCGATTTCTTTCCGTATCGTTTCTCCGTCCGCACTGCGGCCTAACATCGAGGACTGCGCCTCTGCCTGATTTCGGGAGCTCCATCGATGGAGCTCGTGGTCCCTGGTTAGAGACCAACTTCGGGAGCTCCAGGCCACAGGAACTTCGACCGCCCCAACGCGAGGGCTTCAATCGCCCCGACGCGGGGGCTTCAATTGCCAACTGCGGGAGCTTCAATCGCCGGCTGTGGGAGATTCAATCGCCCCAACTGTGGATATTTGACCCCTCGACCGCGGGAGAAGAAGAAGATTAAACTTTATTGCCTTCCATCACAGTGAGGAATGTGGGGAATCCGCTGTGGTGGATGTTTATGTTAACTTTTATGTCGTTGTGTGTCTTGTTGCTTTTTTTTAGTATGGCTGTATGGTAATTCGAGTTTCACTGTACCTTAATTGGTACACGTGACAATAAACTGACCTTTGAACCTGAAATTTCCTTGGTTCTGAATTGTACCTTCACTTTTTAAAAAATAAATCAGAGCCTGAGTGACAGATTAGCCTCACAGCCTCAATGTCACTTTGCAACTGCAGGGCAATGAGCTGATTTTATTTTGCGATTTAGTGAGATATGACTGCTCATTTGCCTTTTATGGTAATACTTTGAGAATCTTCCTTGACAAACCTCTTTTGATCTCTTCTTGAAAGTTTCAATTGAATTAACATCCATCCATTTATAGAGGGCTGAGATGGGGGAATATGGGGGAAGAGAAATGAAGGGCATATTTCCATTCTGCTTTGTGTGAAAGCGGGGTCCTAACTCCCCTGCAAAAATATTTGTTTTCATTTTAAGATTGTTTCTTTTTTTCTAAGTTGCCTCACTATAGACCATGGACATAAGAAAACTAGACTAAGTGGGACCCGTTGGGTCCCATGTTCACACGGGAGGGCTGGTCCCCCGACGCAATATTCCACCTCTCCACCAATTCCAATATTGGTGGCCAGTGGGGGGCTTTCTGGAGCTCTGATATGGGTTCTTGGGGTGGCAGCTCAGTTCCTCAAGCCTGATCTGCTGGCAGCTCACTCACGGCTGGTGGGCTGGCAGTTGACTCATGGCTATTCCATGAAATTCCATTTCAAGCAAGGTGCAAGGTCACCAAATTCAAGTGCAGTTTCTTACCACTTTGAGCAGGGTGAAAGGCCACCAAATGCAAGTGCAGTTTCATACCACTTCAAGCAGGGTGAAACCATCATAAAACCACACAAAACACCAAACTTACAGTTCAGTAGACATTCAGTGTGTTCAACATTTTTTAAACACTAATAACACATTTATTTTTCATTGATGGGAAAAATTCTCTGCACCTGCTGAGCAGAGGGGACAGAGTAAGATGGCCAAAAATCACAGCCGCAAGTAGTAGCATTTTATCTAAAATCAATATTCAGTGCAAACAGGAAGTAAGTGCATTTGCAGTAGTGCCTTTCAACTTCAAGCCAAAGCACCAAGCCACCATTTGCAGTAAGTAGTGCCTTTCAACTTCAAGCCAAAGCACCTGCCACCATTTGCAGTAAGTAGTTCCTATTAACTTCAAGCCAAAGCACCCGCCACCATTTGCAGTAAGTAGTGCCTTTCAACTTCAGGCCAAAGCACCCAAGCCACCATTTGCAGTAAGTAGTGCCTTTCAACTTCAAGCCAAAGCACCCAAGCCACCATTTGCAGTAAGTAGTGCCTTTTAACTTCAAGCCAAAGCACCCAAGCCACCATTTGCAGTAAGTAGTACCTTTTAACTTCTCCAAAGCTCCCAAACTACCATTTGCAGGCAGTGCCTTTTTACTTCAAACAAACCAATATTTTCATTTTCAAACCATATTAAGGGGACTCACAGTTGAGTAGGCATGTGTTCAGTGTTATTCAGAGTTCAGAGAGACGTGACCCTCATGGCTTCATCCATCTTGCAGAGACTGAGTGAGGCACACCACTTCCTGGTTTTATAGTCCCTCCCCCTCCCTCCAGCAGGGGCAGCAGAGAGAATGATGATTTTTTTTAAAACATTAATATCTCCCTGATTTGTCATCGATGGGAAAAATCCTCCATCCAGGAAGGCGGAGGGAGGCTCTGAGCGAGGAGGCCAAAAATGACGGCCGTAGGTGGCGGCGTTCCCTCGGAAATTGCAGCACAGTAGGCCAAAAGCGGTCAAGATCAGACTTTTAGTAATATAGATAATGTCACTGGGATGAGACAGTTCCTAACACTTGTGGAAGCTTAAAGAGCGTAAGCCATTGCATGAGCACAAGCCTAAAATATTCAGTTAAAAAAAAAGTGGATGAAGGGAAAAAAGAAGCAAGCGCCAAAAATGAGAAAATTAGCGGAAACTAGACCAAGTGGGGTCCCTGTCCCACAGGAGGCTTGGTTCCCCAACGCAATATTCCTCCACTCACCCATAGCCCCCAACTGCACAGGCGCAACTCATTTCCCCTCATCCTGAGCACTCTCTCCCCCTCCTCTTCGCCCTCTCTCTTCCTTCACCTACTCCCCCCCCCAATCCCTCACTCACTTCCCTCGTCCTCTCCTTTCCCCTACCCTCAGTCACTCCCTCCCTCCCTGCATAACCTCTCCGCTCCCTACCCCCCTCCTATCCTTCTATCCCCCCACTTCCCACTCCTCACCTCCACCTATCCCCCCCACTATCCCTCCTCACCATGGGGGACCATTTGCCCTCCTCTCCCTCTATTCCCCCCCCTCTATTCCTCTTCCTCTATTCCCCCTCCTCCCCACTCTCCCTCCACACCTCCTCCCTCTTCTTTTCCCTTTCCTCCTACCCTCCCCCAATCCCTCTCTCATCTCTCCTTTTCCCTACCCTCAGTCACTCCCTTCCTCCATAACTCCTATCCCTCTCTCCCCTCTCCTCTCCCACACTCCTTCCTCACCTCCCCAGGATCTGGAGGTTGCCGCTCCTCTCCCTTCCCGGAGGAGCATAAGCGCCCTTCGAGCCAGGCCTCGGATCCTCGGCTTGGTTCAGAAGCACCAGCAGCTGCGGCTGCATCGGCGTGTGGGCGGGGGTGTGTGGGGGTGGGAGGAGAGCTCGAAGAAAAGACGGGGGAAGAGCTATGGGGGAGAGAGCCAGCGAGGGGGACCAGAGGAGAAGGGGCTGCAGCTGCGGGGCGTTGCGATGGCGGTGCGTTAGGGACTCACAGCGGGCGCTGGACACTCTCCTCCGCTGGCATCAAACTATCTGCTTTCCATTTGGCGACACCTCCAACTCCGGGCCGGGCCACTTCCGGTCCCTCCGAAAATTGTGTCCGGTTGGAGACCTCCGCCGGCCACCCGCAGTGTCCCTCAGCTCCAGTAAAGACACGATGGCGCAGGAAGGGGCGGACCGTCCCGGGGAGTGCATGAGAAGAGACCAATCCATGAGGCGCTGACTGGCAGGAGAGGAGATCGATCTGCGCACACGCGTTTTTGAAGATTTTGAAACTTCGCTAACTTTTACAATATACTACCGATCGGAACGAATCGTGTTGCACCCGCAGCACAGGAGAAAGGTGAGTAAGCTGATGAAAAATCGTAGCGCTAACGTGTACTGTTTTTGCGCTAATAGAAAAACCACGCAAACCGGAAGAGCACAAGATCAGAGTTTTAGTCATGTATAGATGTTTGTGGTGGTGGGCTGGATGACTGTTTTAAATCATTGTAAAAGACTGGAACTCTGACTGGAACTCAGGTGCTAGAACAAACATCTGGCATAACTCTAATATGGCATTCATTTCAAAGTACAGGTACTTACAGCAATGTTCTGAAAAGAAGGCAGCAATGTAAAGAATCATTCCTTGAAAGATGAGAGCATTTACTGAAATCAACATCACAGTGGATCAATTCAGAGAAGCAGTATAACTTTTTGATTTCAAAAGTTCAAAGGTTTACAACAAGGAGTGCAGATGTTGGTTTACAAAAAGAGGTACAAAATGCTGGAGTAACTTAGTGGGCCAGGCAGCATCTCTGCAGAACATAGATAGGTGACGTTTCGGGTCGGACCCTTCTTCAGATTGATAGAGTATGTTTATACTGGTAACTTGCAGCATTTAAATTTCTAATAAACAACTGCTTGGTTCAATCCACAGCAAAACATGAGATTGTGTTTTATATCGCATAAACAAAGTAAAATATTGACTGTGACATGCGCCACAAATATTTAATTTTCTGTGCTGCTCATTATAGTCATCATGCATCATAATTAGATCCATCCCAGACTCAGTCTTGGGCTCATTGTGTCACTGTGAATGACTTTATTTTTTTCCACCATGGGCACATATCGAGATATTCATCCTCGGCGGCAGCTCTAAATGTCCCAGACAGAATCATTAGACTCAATGTTGTGCCGCATAAAAACGAGGCCTTTGGCCAAAATGGTCACGTTGACTTTTTTTCTCACATGTTCTCATCCCATTCACTGACATTACATCTGTATCCTTCTACGCTTTCTCTACTCAAATGTCTGTCTAAATATCTTTTAAACGTAGTGATGTATCTGGTTCAAAAAGCTCCCCTGGCAGCAGGTCCAGATATCAATGTCTCTCTGTGTGAAAAGGTTTCCCCTCAAATCCCCATAAAACTCCTATCCCTTACATTTTTGATACCCCCACCATTGATAAAAGATACTGACTATCTTGCCTATCTATGTCTCTTACAATTTTATATCCATCTATCTGGTCACCCGCAGCCTCCCCCACGCCAGGTAAAACACAGTCAGTCTCTTCAATCTCATAGGGTCATAAGTGATAGGAACAGAATTAGGCCATTCGGCCCATCATGTCTACTCTGCCATTCAATCATAGGTGATCTATCTCTTCTAACTCCATTCTCCTACCCTCTCCCCATAACCCCCGACACCCGTACTGATCTCATCATAACTTAAATTGTCCAATCCAAACAGCAACCTGGTGAATTTCCTCTGCACTCTCTCCAGCACAACCACATCCTTCATCAATTGTGATGCTCAAAACTGATCGCAAACACACATAATATTTCAAGTGTGGGCTAATCAGTGTTTTGCAAATTTCCATCATATCATTCTAAAGGGCCTGTCCCACTTATGCAACCTTTACAGGCGACTGCCGGCACATGTAATAGGTCGCCAACATTTTTAACATGTTGAAAATTCAGCGGTGACCAGAAAGACGCTAGCTTTCAATAGCTCAAAACTTGGACAAAATAAGTATTGTGAAGTACCTCCTAACTCCAAAATTCCCAAATATTTTGTGAAAGACTGCTCGGTTAAAATACATATTTTTTTTAACTTAACAGCAAATATGATATGGACAATTTGGGTTATAAAAACACCAACATGTGAAATTAGAAGGTCCTCAGTGCCATCATTAAATTGTCACTGCTTCAAGATACAGTCTGGAATGAGGGATATGCAGAGGACGATATAGGCTAAGCCCATCATTCTGCTGAAGAGAATCTCTCAGCACTTCCACCAATAAATACATCAGTTGCTGTTAGTGATATACAAAACAGCTTCTGCTTTGTTGATCACTGAGACTTGCACAGCCTAATATTCTGTGAGCTAGGAATTCAGCAATGCATGAATACACATGAAGTGATGCTGCCAGTGGAGCAGGGGATTCATCAGCATAGAACAGGCTTTTTTGGGCAGTTATGTACAGTGATTAGATTTCTCACCATTATCGAGAGATGATAAAGGGAAAATATCAAGTTAGGTACAGGGGATTGCAGGGGCAGGTTTGCAGGTTGTAACAGGCAGTGGTAGAAGGGGATAAAGTGGAACGTAATCAGGGTGGTGAGGAGATGACAAGCCTTTCCTTCATCAATGCTGGAGCTAAACTGGGAAACTCCTTACCTGATAATGAAATTGAAGTGTCTTCATGTGAAGAATCACAGCAGTTCAAGATGGCAGGCCATCAACTCCTTCACAAGACATTTGGTGATGAGCGATAAAATGCCAGCAGGACTGTATCTCTCTGCATGCCTGAAGTCAGAACACTATTGCTGCAGCCATCACCAAGCTTTGACAAATGCTTCCCACTGCCTGCTACCCAGCTCGTCTTGGCTAGTTCGGCCCATGATCTTGCGTTCTTCCAAATACCATTTAGGTAGAAGCTTTGCACCATGTTTAGGGTGATCTGTGGAGTTTTGTGAGGCAATTTCTTCTCACAATTGACACTTTCTCTTTGCCACTTATTATGCCTTTAGTTGTTGGGCAACGCTTTAACCAATCGTTAACAAAAACGTCTTGAATAACTTATATTATGTTATGGTAAATGCACGCAAGGCATAATTTATGATAGTTATACTGGAGGTCACTGCTCACTAATAGCAGTACTGTATATGGAAACAAATAGCTCAAATGAAATGAAGATTGATTGCAGACTATCACTTCTTATAACCCCCACACTCAACCAAGCTAAACTGGGCTATATTTTATGTATTCATTTTAGGAAATCATTTCATGGTCATTATTTAATCACAATGATTCAGATGCTGTTTGAAGCTGCTTGAGGTTCTTTGGGATAGTGAATTTCAGCTTTGAAACCCTAATGCCCCTGTCCCACTTAGGAAACCTGAACAGAAACCTCTGGAGACTTTGTGCCCCACCCAAGATTTCCGTGCGGTTCCCGGAGGTTGCAGGTGGTTGCCGGAGCTTGCAGGTAGTGGAAGCAGGTAGGGAGACTGACAAAACCTCTGGGGACCTCCGGGAACTGCACGGAAACCTTGGGTGGGGCACAAAGTCTCCAGAGGTTTCCGTTCAGGTTTCCAAATGCCCCTGTCCCACTTAGGAAACCTGAACGGAAACCTCTGGTGACTTTGGGACAGGGGCATTATTGCCCTCCAAACACTTTATAGTCTTTTTTAAGCTTTGCACAAAGTAATCAGATGTGCAGAATCCATTCAGAAGGCAGGAGTAGAACATAGATGGCAGTATGACAACCCTTCGGCTCACAATATCTATGCTGAACATGATACCAAGTTAAATTAATCTCTGCCTGTACTTGAATCATACCCCTCCATTCCCTATATATCCATGTGCCTGTTTAAATGCCTCTTAAATACCACTATTATATACGTTTCCAGCACCATCCCTGGTAACTTGTTACAGGCACCCACCATGGTCTGTAATTTTAAAAAATATTGCACCGTGCATCTTTAAAATTTGTCCCAGTCACCTTTAAGCTATGTCCTCTATTCTTTGGCATTTCCACCTTTGCAAAATATGAAAAGATCAAGTTTTTAAACATGCAATAAATAATTATTGCAATGCAATTTGTGCCATTAGGTAGTATGTAGGGAAAAACTGAACGTTTCCTTAAAGAATAAACAATCTCAAGAATTCTCCCTGATAAGATTTTTTTAAAGAGTATTTCTATCAGCTCTGCATATAACTAACAGCATCTGTCATGTTGAGGTGGTGTAGGAGGAGAAGGACGTGCCCAGTTGAATTGTTAAATTTACTTTGAAATGCATATGTGGAATAGTAAAGGAAGGTGCAGGAACTAGCGAATGTTCAACACTGAAAGGAAAAATAGACAAGGTAATTTGCTCAAATCACGTAAACACAAAGGCAGTAGGAAACAGATAATAGATTAAAATAGCTCCAGTAATGTAGCACTTACAGGAGGAGTGTGTGAGTAGACACTGCTGAGTAGGACTAATACAAATACAAACACATCAATTAGCACTTGCTGCAACAGCATATTAGCAAGGATGTTGGCTCCTGGAATCAAAAGCTGTTGACAAACAGGAACCATATTAAATGGGATTATTCCAATGATACATGGAATAGCAGAATTATCTTTTGATTTTTAATCAATATTGACCTTTACTTGCTTCTCATCAGCTGATTATCATTGTTCTGTACCATTGCTGAAGTGATCACTATCATGCACAGTGGCAGTCTGCAAAGGAAATCTGATGCTGAGATGTCTTAAAAGATTAATATTGATCTAAAATAGTAAGTTAACTCTGCCACTTTAAACATAAGACCATAAGACATAGGAGCAAAATCAGGCCATTCAGCCCATCTCCGCCATTCAATCTTGGATGATCTATTTTTCTCTCACAATCACATTCTCTTGTCTTCTCCCCATAACCCTTGATGCCATTCATAATCAAGAACCTATTAATCTCTGCTTTCAAAATATCTAATGTCCTCCACAGCCATCTGTGGCAATTAATTCACATATTCGCCAACCTCTGGCTAAAGAAATTCCTCCCAGTGAATAGGGTGTATTTGGATTTTCAGAAGGCTTATGATAAAGCCTGAAATATGAAATTAATGTGCAAACAATATATCCCATGTTATTCAGCCTGACATTGACTGAAAACTGGTTCATAGAATCATTGACTCATAAAATATGGAACATGCTGGGCAGACAAAAGTGCTGGAGAAACTCAGTGGGTGCAGCAGCATCTATGGAGCGAAGGAAATAGGAACATGCTGGGCATTCAGTCCAATTAATCCATGCCAACTGATGGATATCCATCCAATTCTTTAATCTAGCACTTGACCCATAACTTTCTATGTCAAAGTGATTCAAGTGTTCATCCAGACACTTCTCCAAAATAGACAGCATCTCTGGAGAAGGTGGCATTTTGGGTCGGGTCCCTTCTTCAGACTGCCTCACCCGCTGAGTTACTCTAGCACTTTGTGTCTATCTTTGGTAAAAACCAACATCTGCAGTCCTTTGTTTCCACTGCTTCAACGAAAGCTTGTCACTGTACCTCGGTACACATGACGAAAAACTAAACTGCAACTGAAATGAAGTTAGGGACTCAAATTCAACCATGCTCTCAGGCAATACATTCCAGGTACTCACCATTCTCTGTGTGAAGAAGGATCCCTATATATCCCCTCTGTATCTCTTCTGATTTATCCTCAATCTATATTCTCGTTTTACCTACCTCGGATGGAAGGGAAATTTCCTGCAGTTGATAGTTGATGTCTGATGATTTTCAGACAAGGAAGAAAAGGAATAAGTGGACCTTTCGCTGGGTGGAAGGTGATGAATAGCAAGGTATAATAGGGAACGGTGCCTGGGCCCCAACTATTCCAAGATTGCCGAGTTGGATTTGAGTTGTGAGGAGGATGCAAAGAGAAAAGTGGAGTGAGAATATAATTCTGTGGGCCTGCATTTAACTTGCACTTCACAATCACATCCTGGAAAAAAATCTACCCCGTGTTCTTAAATGCCAGTTCTCAGCAGATGGCAAACTTACAAACACTCTCAGATATTCTGTCCACCAAAACATCTAAGTGAAATTTGTGTATTGCATTTACAGGCCTGTGTAGCTGCTGCAAATAAGAATGTTATTGTTCCGTCGTCGGGATGTATGGCGATTAAACACTCCTGACTCTTGAAATGTCTGGGGCCAGTTAGGTGTTGCTGAAAGTAATATTTAAAAAACTAAACAGGGCCAACAGAAAACCATTTTAAAACCAACCAGCAGTTTTCAGCACAGCAATGTATTGAGGTCATACCACATGGTACACTTGGTTCTTCAACTCATACATTCAATGTTTACTAATTCTTTTGTTCCTTGATTCTCTTTAGTGAGAACCTGTCCCATCACATTGGCTTCTAAGCATCACACTGTTCCGGTGAACTCAGAGTACAGGAAGTAAGCTCTGAGTTTAGAATTCACAAAGTGTTTTGACAGTCTTTAATAGAAGACTGCGATTCAGTTCGACAAAAGAACTAATGGTATTAACCATTAAATGCTTGTCGGATGAAATAAAACACCTCGAAAAAATAATTTTGCTATTCAAAGGAAGAGTGGAGTTTTGAGTTTTTCAGTGGCATTTTTGACATCTCATTCCTACAAATAAGAATATAGATAAACTCAGTGTTTACAAAAAATGTCAGTTGGACATGTAGCCATTAGAAACCTTGTGATTTGTCCATTTAAAATGTTTTTCTGAGCGAATTGTACATTCATTAATGTGAATGTTTATACCTTTATGTTCCGCTTGGTGTTCATGCAGGTGTAACAAATGAACCCAAAAGGGGCCACTTTGCTTCTGTACTAACAAACAGCAAACAGCAATCTGTCGGAGTTAACTGACAAGCTTTATTCCGTATTCTGATATATTGCCAATTGAAACAGAGCCTGTACAAACTTGTAAAGTTGTATTTTCTGACAGCAGAACAGATACTTGATGCCTTTGAGTGAGCAGAAGTGCAGGGCATTTTCACAAAGCCAATTTAATTGAAAACAATGTGTCAAATTGAGGGTCAATCACACTGAATTACGGGCCTGTGGACCTCCCCCGCCCGGGTTTCTGCACTTCACAAAATATAAATTCCTCAGACTTCTTTTTTAAATTCTACAAATAGTTGAATGATTCCTACAATCATAACAGCATTCTGCGCTTATTTTTAGAGAGCAACATAATCCGATAATTATGTGCAAAGCCTGAGAATGCCAGTCACCAGTCTACGACTGTTTTGACTTCAGTACTGACTTCATTTTTTAAAATACACAGCTCTTCCATAAGGTGATACTCAGACATTTCATCAATATCTTAGTAGTAAATCATTGCTGGCAATTCAGTTTTCTGTCAATGTAGATAAATCAATGTATTATGTTTTCAATATATCCTGCAATAAATTTGGTGCTATGATGCTCAGAAAAGCCGATTTGAAGAACAAGACGTTAGATCTGATACAAAACTCATGGTCTACTGGGTAGCAGAGATCTCTGAGATCTGGACTGCATACAGCAGGTATCTCAAGGCACTGTTAAAATACATAGAAACATAGAAAATAGGTGCAGGAGTAGGCCATTCGGCCCTTTGAGCCTGCACCACCATTCAATATGATCATGGCTGATCATCCAACTCAGTATCCTGTACCTGCCTTCTCTCCATACCCCCTGACCCCTTTAGCCACAAGGGCCACATCTAACGCCCTCTTAAATATAGCCAATGAACTGGCCTCAACTACCTTCTGTGGCAGAGAATTCCAGAGATTCACCACTCTCTGTCCATCAAGGTTGTCTCAACAAAATCCTTCAGATTAACTGGAAGATTTAGCATTGATGAAGCCTACATAAACTTTAGTAAAGCATTTAGTAAAACATTAGTAAAGCATTTGACAAAGTCCAACATCGGGGCTAGTCAGAATGTTTGAAGCATATAGCGTGCAAGGCAAGTTGAGAAATTGAATCCATAATTAGCTTGCTATAAAGAGGCAGATGGTTGAGGGTTGTTTTTTTATGACTGGACGCCTGTGGCCAGCGGTGTACCACAGGGATTAGTGCTGGAACCTTTCCCACTTGTCAAATATATTAATGATATAGGGAGAGGTTGACTGGGTTAGGACAGCTATAGCGAGAGGTTGAACAGTTTAGGAATCTATTCCTTGGAGGCAGAAGGATGAGGGATGATCTTATAGCGGTGCACAAAATCATGAGAGCAATAGATCGGGTAGACACACAAAGTCTCTTGCCCAGAGTAGGGGGATTGAGAACCAGAGTACAAAGGTTTAAGGTGAGAGGGGAAAGATTTAATAGGAACCTGAGGGGTAACTTTTTCATGCAAACGATGGTAGGTGTATGGAATGAGCTGCTGGAGAAGGTAGTTGAGGCAGGTACTACCACATCGTTTAAGAGATATTTAGACAGGTACCTGGATAGGACAGGTTTAGAGGGATATGGCCCAAATGTAGGCAGGTGGGACTAGAGTAGATGGCACATTTTGGGCAAGTTGAGCCGTAGTGCCTGTTTCCATGCTGTAAGATTCTATGACATAGAGAGGAATGATCGAGGTATGATTGGGAGAGATATGCATGAGATATGATCAGTAAGTTTGCAGGAGACTTGGTATCGTTGATAGTGAAGAGAATAGTGGAATGCTACAGGAAGATAAAGATTGGTGGGTAAAATAGTTGACAAATGTAATTTAATCTGACTAATAAGGGTAGGATCAACACACACAATGAGTAGTCGAGCACTAGGGAGCATTGAAGGGCACGGTATACATCCAGATAAAGGTGGTGAAGATAGTGTATGGGATATATGCTTCCCTAGCCAGAGCATAGAATAAAAGAGCAAGAAGCTTAAAGTACATCTTTATAAAACTTTGGCAAACTGTGGCACTATGTGCAGTTCTAGTCATCACAGTATTGGAAGAACGTGATTGCAATGAAGACGGGACACAGAAGACCCACCAGAAAATGTTATCACGGTCTCGGCCCAAAACGTTGACTAACATCTTTTGGCTTCACAGATGCTGAGTTCTTCCAAAATTCATATTCCGTTTGGATAGCTTACAACCCAATGGTATGCACAATAAATTCTCCAGTTGTTTGGTAACTAACCCACAAGCAGTCCCACACCCCTTCCCTTTCTCCCCCAAGACCGCCCAACTTTTTACCCCCCTCCACTGAACTCTGGCTGAGTTTCTCAGTTTCTCCCCTCCCCTCCCCTCTCCTCTCCTCCATCTGTATATCTTCCACCAGCCACACAATTCATAACTTTTCTAACCTCGAGTTTCACAATTAGCAACTGTCTAGTCATTCTGGGCTTAGACCTGTCTTTTTATCTCTGTCCAACAATATGAGTATCAACCCATACCCCCCCCCCCCCCCCCCCCCACAACATGTGTTCATTTTACATAAACGGCCATGCTCTAGCTGTGATGGAAGGCCTTTTCCAGTTTTCTCTCCCCCCCCTCCCGCCCCCCACAATTGTCTGAAAAAAGGTCGACCCTAAGCCATCATCTGGCCATGTTTCCCAGAGTGCCGCTGACCCGCTGAAGTTACGCCTGGGTTTTGCGTCGTCTGTAAACATAGAAACATAGAAAATAAGTGCAGGAGTAGGCCGTTCGGCCCTTCGAGCCTGCACCGCCATTCAATATGATCATGGCTGATCATCCAGCTCAGTATCCTGTACCTGCCTTCTCTCCATACCCCCTGATGCCTTTAGCCACAAGATCCACATCTAACTCCCTCTTAAATATAGCCAATGAACTGGCCTCAACTACCTTCTGTGGGAGAGAATTCCAGAGATTCACCACTCAGTGTGTGAAAAAAGTTTTCCTCATCTCGGTCCTAAAAGATTTCCCCCTTATCCTTAAACTGTGACCCCTTGTTCTGGACTTCCCCAACCCCGGGAACAATCTTCCTGCATCTAGCCTGTCCAACCCCTTAAGAATTTTGTAAGTTTCTATAAGTTCCCCCCTCAATCTTCTAAATTCTAGCGAGTACAAACCGAGTCTATCCAGGGAGAGATTTCATACGAAAGTCCTGACATCCCAGGAATCAGTCTGGTGAACCTTCTCTGTACTACCTCTATGGCAAGAATGGCTGTAGTCTCTTTTGTCTTCACAGGATGTTGCCTGGAAAGGAGTTCTTAATATGAGAAGAGATTTAATTGCAGGGTTTGTGTTCATTGATGCGGAGGGTGTTAAGGGGGGGACCTAATACAGATATACAAAATTATGTGAGGGACATAACAGGGTAGATAAAAGGAAACATCTCCCTACAACAGAGTTCATAGTTTTAGGGTAATGAAAACGAGGTTTAGAAGGGATCTTGGGAAGATATTTTTTCTCCCAAGCAGTGATTCAAATACAGTGCAGATTGACTATATTGGTGGTGAAAATGGGCACTTGCACAACATTTAAATAATATCGAGAGATGCAAATGAATTGTCTACCTACCACATTGAAGCAACAGCAACGGAGGCATATACCAATGCATTTACTTCCTCATGCAATTGAGGAAATTCAGCATGTCTCGAATGGTTCGAAAGGCCAAATGGCCTCCTCCTGCACCTATTTTCTGTGACTCTTAAAAACATCTTCAGATACATCACAGAAAACGTACTGCCGATTTACATCACTGATTGGTTTGGGAGCAGCTCCGCCCAAGATCACAAGAAATTGAAGAGAGTTGTGAATGTACTCAGTCCGTCACAGACCAGGCTTTCCACTACTGACTCCATCCACACTGCCTCGGAAAAGCAGTCAACATAATCAAAGACTTTTCATTCCTTCATCGCCTTGCTCTTATTAGGCAGAAGATACAGAAGCTTGAAATAGGGCGCTACCAGACTCGGGAACAGCTTCTTCCCCTCAGGCTTCTGAATATTCTTCCATAAGCTGGAATACCATCCAATTTAACTTTGTCCCATTACAAACATTGGACTTTGTGTCTGTAACAGGAGTGCAACAATATCGAGAACTACAGTATATGCTACGCGGTCTATCTTTCCCTTTGCTCCACCTATTGCACTTGCGTTTGGCTTGATTATATCTGTGTACAGTATTATCTGGTTGGATTAGAGAGCATGCAAAACACTGTACTTCGGTACACGTGACATGAATGAACTTAAACCCAAACCTAGCTATTGGCTAAGTAAATGGGATTAGTGTAGTTGACAGGCAGCATGGACGTGGCAGGTCAAAGAACCTCCTGGTTTTTTTTTACTCCATGACTCTATAAGCAAACCAACATCAGGATCCTCTCCCACCCAACTTTCCCAACATCGAGCACCTACTCTCAATTGGTTTTACTGGGCAGGCCACATCAATTGCATGCCTGACACCAGATACCTGAGCTATGTCATGAGAGGAGTTTACCAGGAAGACACAGAAAGATATTCAAGGATATGCTCAATATGTTCATTGAAGAAATGCAGCATCCTCGCTGATTTCAGGAACCACTGGCTTATGACAGCTCAAAGTGAAGAATGAACAATTGTGATGGTATTAAGAACCTTAAAGCCAAGCATCAGAGGTACACAAAATCCCGTATAAGCAACAGAAAGAGCGTGCCACCACACAGACTACCAACACACCTGCCTGACAGCCACCTTCTACTGCATCTGTGGAAGAGTCTGTGATTCTCACTTTGAACCTCAAAACCCACAAAACTGGAATGCAAGCAATTCTTCCTTGAACCCAAGGGACTGCTTCAGGAGGAGGAGATGGTGTCATGAAAATGTGCACTAAGAATGCCGTGGTGGTCTAAAACGGATTTTCGGCTTAGGAATGCTACATGAGAAAAATGGGTCTGAAAGTGGAGGATTTTTCATAAATATCCCCAACAATCATAAGATCAAAGATAAAAATGAGCCAAGATGAAATTGATCATTGCACACTTCCGAATTAACATAGGTTTTTGTGTTAGTGATGTGAAAGAATGGTAAATGTTACGATTATTTTTTCATCCAGTCTACATCTGCATCTACAGTAAGTCTACAACTTTTAAAATAACACAACTGGGTAACTGGGCTTGGAGTAATTGTCAAGCCCAGCAGTGAGGCAATGATTTAACAATATATATGCAGTGAGTTTGGTTGTAATTCTTGTATGGGAATCAGTGGTCTGCAAAGCTACGAACACTTAAAGCCAAAACACATTGTTTCACTTCCTGAAATGCAGGGCATTTTTTTAACCAATTTAAGCCTGCCATCTATGGAAACAAATCTGCCTCCAAGATTTTGCTTGGAAATATATACTTGTAAATCATATTTTCAAACAGAAAATAAATGTGAATCACTTTCCTTGTATTGCAGAAGTTTGTAGTGCAGGCCAATAAAGCAAGACCAGTTGTCCACATGTTGGGAAGTAACAGAACAGAATCATTTTCTGAAAGTATAACACTGAAAAATCATGCAAAAATTAACATGAAGAAATAAGATATGTAATGTGCAGTGCACTGATTATAATCCCCCAACATCCATTTGGAAAGTGACAATCTATCTGCGTCTGACAAATATTATTTTTAGCGAATTATCATAAATGGGTTAGTTGCTGTGCTGTGGTGAATTTAAACAAAGGAGCTAGTTTACACTTAATGGATAGAACAGGTCCCAACAATAGATGCATTTTCGGACAAAAAAATCTAACGATCTTGCATTTTTTAAATCTTGCAAAGATGCTGCTGTAAATTCTTAGCTTCCTCCCTATGACTTTATTAACTCGACACTGCTGTCAGTTTATCTCTTTTCCCTTTATGCTGAATGTCACCTGGACACAAAAGCTATGTTAGAAGCTGCATTCATTTGTTTGAAATCAATGACTCTGCTGTGGAACTGCAGAGGAAGTAGTTATTTCAGAGAATTCACTGGGCAGTCAGACAATGAGGCATTTTGGCTGCTTGATATAATTACCTAAGAGCACAGATATTGAGGTTTAAGTGGCTATATTTCATAGAATTTACATTCTTAAGAGCGGTCACAAGACAGCCTAACAAGGTGTGATTTAGTTATCTATAGTGAACTACCATTCCACTCCACTTGGTCATGTCTGTTTAAACATAATGGCTTCATTGCAGGGACATTAAATTCAAATTAAAGTTGCAGAACCAGGGAAAAATACTGGGTACCACAGATTTGAGTGATCCCAGATTAATCCCCAATGCCTCAAATCAACCTATTATTGGAAAGCCAACTTTATCAGTACATTGACAGGAAAGACCAAGGGAGATATGGGCCAGAAACTGCCAAAGGGGACTAATTTAGATGGGGCATCTTGGACGAGTTGGGCCAAAGGGCTTATTTCAGTGCTGTATTACCCTATGACTATGTCGTGTGTCCTCCACCTCTACCACTTTCCCTGGTGTCAAGGAAAGAGCACTCACGTCGCGGCCCTGTTACCACCAATCTTCCCACCACCACACACAAGAAGCACAAGACAGACACAGTTGTATGCCGATGAAGAGAAGTGTGTTCAGCTCTGGCTGAACAACTTCTAATCTTGTGTGTGGACTCGATAAGAAGTCTCTATCTTTCTCTGACTGCTCGTTTCATTTACACGTCACCCTATGTGTGAAAAAATTACCCCTTAGGTCCCTTTTCAATTTTTCCACTCTCGCCGTAAAACAATGTCTTCTATGTTTTGGGTAGACAAAAATGCTGGAGAAACTCAGCGGGTGATGCAGCATCTATGGAGCGAAGGAAATAAGCAACGTTTCGGGTCAAAACCCTTCTTCTATGTATTGATTCCCATACCCTGGGGAAAGAATTATGACTATTCACCTTATCTATGCCTCTCATAATTATACAAAGCCCTATAATGTCACCCCTCAGACTCTAACACTCACGGGAAAAAAGACCCAGCCTCTTCTTATAACTCAAACATTCTAGCTCAGATTACATCCTCATAAATCTCCTCTGCACCCTTTCCAGACATCCAGACGTCATCAAGTGACTAGAACTGTACATAGTATTCCAACTGCAGCCGTACCAACGTAACATAGAAGCATAGAACATAGGTGCAGGAGTAGGCCATTCTGCCCTTCGAGCCCGCACCGCCATTCTATATGATCATAGCTGATCACCCAACTCAGTATCCTGTACCTGCCTTCTCTCCATACCCCCTGATCCCTTTAGCCACAAGGGCCACATCTAACTCCCTCTTAAATATAGCCAATGAACTGGCCTCAACTACCTTCTGTGGCAGAGAGTTCCAGAGATTCACCACTCTCTGTGTGAAAAATGGTTTTTCTCATCTCGGTCCTAAAGGATTTTCCCTTTATCCTTAAGCTGTGACCCCTTGTCCTGGACTTCCCCAACATCAGGAACAATCTTCCTGCATCTAGCCTGTCCAACCCCTTAAGGATATATATACAGATATGAATGCATATCTGTATATATATCCTCTTAAAATGCCAGTGTACATTCTTGAAACATGTACACTCTTCCTGTTCAGCTTCCTTCTCCCCCTCCTATAATCAGTCTGAAGTGTCTCGACCTGAAATGTTCTTCAGAAATGCAGCCTTACCAACGTAACATAGAAGCATAGAACATAGGTGCAGGAGTAGGCCATTCGGCCCTTCGAGCCTGCACCGCCGTTCTATATGATCATGGCTGATCATCCAACTCAGTATCCCATCCCTGCCTTCTCTCCATACCCCCTGATCCCTTTAGCCACAAGGGCCACATCTAACTCCCTCTTAAATATAGCCAATGAACTGGCCTCAACTACCTTCTGTGGCAGAGAATTCCACAGATTCACCACTCTCTGTGTAAAAAATGATTTTCTCATCTCGGTCCTAAAAGACTTCCCTCTTATCCTTAAACTGTGTGTGGCCCCATGTTCTGGACTTCCCCAACATCGGGAATACATCTTCCTGCATCTAGCCTGTCCAACCCCATAAGAATTTTGTAAGTTTCTATAAGTTCCCCCCTCAATCTTCTGAATTCTAGCGTGTACAAGCTGAGTCTATCCAGTCTTTCTTCATATGAAAGTCCTGCCATCCCAGGAATCAGTCTGGTGAACCTTCTCTGTACTCCCTCTATGGCAAGAATGTCTTTCCTCAGATTAGGAGACCAAAACTGTACGCAATACTCCAGGTGTGGTCTCACCAAGACCCTGTACAACTGCAGTAGAACCTCCCTGCTCCTATACTCAAATCCTTTTGCTATGAATGCTAACATACCATTTGCTTTCTTCACTGCCTGCTGCACCTGCATTCCTACTTTCAATGACTGGTGTACCATGACACCCAGGTCTCGTTGCATCTCCCCTTTTCCTAATCGGCCACCAAATGAACTTGAACTTGAAGTTCAAGTGAGTTTATTGTCACGTGTCCCTGATAGGACAATGAAATCCTTGCTTTGCTTCAGCACACAGAACATAGTAGGTATTTACTACAAAACAGATCAATGTGTCCATATACTATAATCTAAATTTATACACACATGAATAAATAAAATGATAAAGTGCAAATAACAGATAATTGGTTATTAATAATCAAAGTTTCGTCCGAACCAGGTTTAATAGCCTGATGGCTGTGGGGAAGTAGCTATTCCTGAACCTGGTTGTTGCAGTCTTCAGGCTCCTGTACCTTCTGCCTGAAGGTAGCAGGGAGATGAGTGTGTGGCCAGGATGGTGTGGGATGATACTGCCAGCCTTTTTGAGGCAGCGACTGCGATAGATCCCCTCGATGGAAGGAAGGTCAGAGCCGATGATGGACTGGGAGTGTTTACTACTTTTTGTAGTCTTTTCCTCTTCAGGGCGCTCAAGTTGCCGAACCAAGCCACGATGCAACCGGTCAGCATGCTCTCTACTGTGCACCTGTAGAAGTTAGAGAGAGTCCTCCTTGACAAACCGACTCTCCGTAATCTTCTCAGGAAGTAGAGGCGCTGATGTTGATCAAGATCGCGTTATAATTTTAGATAACCTTTGTTACTATGTTTATAAAAACACCATGAATAAGCGAGTTCGGTATTCCGACTGCGCATGCCCAGGTCATAGGTCACAAGCTATAATACAGCAACGGTGGTGCTGCATTGTGTGCAGACTTGCATTTCGTCCGTAGTCGGGGTCGGGGTCGAAGTCGAGCCCGGCTCTCCATCGCTGCGGGTGCTGTTCAGATACTGGTGGGCCATCCCTGTCCCCTCCCCGGTGTCCCATCCCTGTCCGGGGTGTCCCTGGGCTGGCAGGGCGGCCTCGGACTTGCAGCTGCTGGCTCCAGCTTGGCTCTGCCTGTCTCGCCGGGTTGGCCAGCAGCCCTCCACCTCCACCCCCCTCCCCTCAGTCCGACACCAGAATCCAGCTGAAGATGGGCAGCCGCCTGCCCTGCCCGAAGACGGGCGACTCAGAACCGCAGTTGCTGCAGTCGTCCTGGTCGTTGAGAGAGTCTGCGGACGGGCTCCTGTCGGCCATGGAAGGCTGGGTGCCCGCTGGAGCTGTTGGTGATGCTGGCGGCAGCGGCAACCTCCTCCCCCTCCCTTGCCCAGCCCCAAGCCCAGAGTCTGGTCCAGCTCCAACTCCAGGTCGGGACTGAAGGTCGCCCGCAGCACGGAACAGTCGAGCGCCGGGTCGGAGGAGGCCGAGCTCAGGCTGGCGCTTTGGCGCAGGCGAGGCCAGGGTCCTTGCTCCTCCTCGGGGTTTTGGATGAAGTGGCAGCGGGTTCCGTAGGGGCAGAAGCCCGGTGGTGTGGAAGGTACGGCTTGTACTTGGTGTGGCGGCTGAGGGAACGCAGCTCGGCCAGGCCGTGGGCGAACTGGCACTTGTCGCCATAGCGGCCCATCAGGGAGCGGGTTCCTCTGTAGTTGGAGCGGGGTTGGGCTAGGGTTAGCGCTGGCTGTGGGTACTGTGGGCCTCGGGCTGCGGGTATGGCTGAGTTGGATGATCAGCCATGATCATATTGAATGGCGGTGCAGGCTCGAAGGGCCGAATGGCCTACTCCTGCACCTAATTTCTATGTTTCTATGTATCGTTGGTCCGGGCTGTCGGTTGGCCCGACGGGAGAGGCGGAGGTGAGCTGGGGTTGGTGTATCTCCGCGCTGTCAGTGGGCCTGGGAGCCGGTGTCCCGTCGGATCACTCGAGTGGGGGGGGAAAGAGGGAACCCAGGACCCAGCACCGATCCCTGTGGCACTCGTTACACGACTCCAGCCTGTAACACACTCTGTCTCATGCCCTCAAGATGCATTTTTATCTAACGGCTGTATTCTGCACCTGTATATTTTTGATATAATCCTCTCCTCCCTAAATATAATTTGCAGCAAAGAAAATGTCTATTCTGCCTTTAAATGCCACAAAGGGCCTCCTTAATTTTTTCTCCTGCAGTACGGTTACTGACATTTCTTCTCCATTTTCTTACAGAACAGCACTGCTGCACTCAAGGTTTCTCTAGGCAATGTCCAATTCTCCTGCGTTTAATTCTACTGCTTTTAGACTATTTCCTGCGCTCTCTCTCACCTAATATTAACTATAGCTGTCTTTTTACTTGTCATTGCCTGAATTCTAGATGCACATTTACTGACTCATTGTGCCCCAGTGGTCTTCAAAACTTTGGCATTACAGCCATTTTGTCTTCACCAACGAAAGAGTTTTACAGCTTCAGTGTTTAATGCCATCAGTCATTGATCCTTGACAGGTTCATTGAAGAGCTTCTTAAAAACCTTTTTCTGTTGCAGAAGCATCAGTTGTTTCCCTTGACTACCTCTGTCGCCAGTGCAGTGTGTTGGAAGACTACAATGTGTATGTCACATGCACAATTATTCTATTAAAACATATTCAGCTGCTGTGCTATGATCATGCTCATAATACTGTGCTCATGATCATGCTCATACTAAACCTGTAGATATACCTTCATAAAATGCATACATGAAACATAAAAAATAGGTGCAGGAGTAGGCCATTCGGCCCTTCGAGCCTGCACCGCCATTCAATATGATCATGGCTGATCATCCAACTCAGTATCCCGTACCTGCCTTCTCTCCATACCCCCTGATCCCTTTAGCCACAAGGGCCACATTTAACTCCCTCTTAAATATAGCCAATGAACTGGCCTCAACTACCTTCTGTGGCAGAGAGTTCCAGAGATTCACCACTCTCTGTGTGAAAAATGTTTTCTCATCTCGGTCCTAAAGGATTTTCCCTTTATCCTTAAACTGTGACCCCTTGTCCTGGACTTCCCCAACATCAGGAATCTTCCTGCATCTAGCCTGTCCAACCCCTTAAGGATATATATACAGATATGAATGCATATCTGTATATATATCCTCTTAAAATGCCAGTGTACATTCTTGAAACATGTACACTCTTCCTGTTCAGCTTCCTTCTCCCCCTCCTATAATCAGTCTGAAGTGTCTCGACCTGAAATGTTCTTCAGAAATGCTGCCTGACCTGCTGAGTTACGCAAGTACTTTGTGTCCAGCAGAATGGAAAAAGATTTTTTTTTTGTCTTAAGTAAACAAAAATGAACAGCTGAAAGTTCAATATTCCACACCTTTAAGTGTTAATGTTTAATTCAATAGCATGCCGAACAATAATTATCACACCTTTAAACGGAGACTGTGTCAAATAGACATTATCTGGCGGGTCTACTGCATTCTTAACAGTAAACCAACTACATGCCATTCAATGTATTTAAATGTTGATTTAACTGGCATTATTGCTTCGTTTTAAGGAACAGAATGTTCCAAACAGCAAATTCCAGGTTTCTGTGTCGTTATCTGCAATTGCTTTCTAAATCATACAGGATTAACAATAATAGTTAGCGTCACAATAATTTTTATGGCAAAATTGTGTTCTTGTTGTCTCCTTGCAAAATTACAGCCAAGAATGCAATAATGGCTAACGGTCATCATGAATTCTGCCCTTGCCTTAAATTGTAAATCTGCTGAAAAATAAAACAAGAATACAAAGTTTGCTGTGTTAGGAAAACAGAGCACGGTTTTTCTTGGTAAGGAAAGCAAACAGAATTCTTCAATTATGTAGTTATTTTAGTAAAATTAAATCCACTAACACATATTTTACAATAAAATAGAATACTGCATGAAGAAAATAGTCACCCGCCTCATTCTGAATTAAAGTGTGAATATGCACATGTTATGTTTTAAACTGCAAGGGTATATTAAACAGGACTACAGTGCTCAGCATCATTTACAGAAAAGTTTAATATCACTTCCTCAACAATCTTGCCATCAATTTCACAGAGCTCAAATCTAATGCTATTTGACAGGTAAAATGAAAGCACTCTCCATCCGCCTCAAGATCTGACCATCAATTTCCCAAATGGTAACAACATTCTGTGAGCAACTCAGTGCTTTAGCTTTCCAGTACAAATGTCCATTTTGTCACCATGCTCATCAGTCTTGCTTTAATTTGGTTTCATTGGTAGAAAACGACACTGTGAAGCTGACAGATTATAGCCACCAGCAAGAGCTTGCTGCCAATGAGAAACATATTACATTTGACCCATGAGTTTCATAAATACAAAAATGAACCATCTAATGATTTCCATTTATTCATGCCATGTCAAAATAAACCTGTCATAAATGCAATCAAAGTTTTACATGATAAAATGTTGAACCTTCACGAATGTTACTGGGGCAAAGAAAACTTCAATAGTTAGTTTTAAGTCCAAGCTGTATAGCCTGTAAATTGTTTTAGCAATAGGAACTGTCATCTCGAATTATGCTAAAGTATAGAAAGATCTGTACCTAAAGGCACATCGAGAAAATTAGTTTGATGGGTAGTCAAAATATACAAAAATAATAATGCAAATTGATTTAATTTTGGCAATATTAGGTGTTCTAGTATTTCTCCCCATTGGCTGAAGTAGCTTGATATTATGCCAGGCAGTCAGTGAGTTTCATTTTGAAATTGATTTGATCTGCGTTGAAAATGAGGCAGAAGAAAGCACAAGCACACAGGCTGGTAGGGAGAGGGGAACAGATGAATTTAAAGAAATGCTGATATATAAAACGTACGCTGCTATAGCACAAAGGCCATTCAGCCTCTGAATCCGTGGTGTCCCAGTTTTGCTAGTCCCACCAGTTCTTCAGTATAATAAATATTTTATTTTGAAAGTCTCATTTGAAAATACATCCACCACATTTATAGGCTGTACATTATAAATTCATGGCCACTTTCTGCAGAAACATATTTTTCTCAGGCCACCCTGAGTTCTTTGCCAGTCAGTTTAAATCTGTGTTTTGGACCTTAACCTCCCCACTAATAAAAACATTTCTCACCATTATTCTATGTTAAACCTTATGATTTAAAAAGTAACATCTTCTGTCATCTACTCATATTACCATAATCCTGAATCTCTGGAAATATTGGATTCAATTGTTTTTTTTAATTTTTTCAAACCCTTTGTATCGTTTCTTAAAAAGACTGCCTGAAAATGGACACATTTTCCTCTGGCTAAGGAAAATATTTTTTTTTCAGAAAGATTTAGTGTAACTTTCAGGGCTATTTATTTATATATAAAGAACCAGAAGCAGAGATGTTTAGATAGAAGAAGGGTCCAGACACAAAACAACATCCATCCAACCATGTTCTCTAGAGATGCAGCCTGTTCAGCTGCGTTATTCCAGCACTTTGTGTAAAATATAATCTGCAGTTCCTAGTTTTTAAATTCTCGAGCATGGTAGTCAAGAAAGGTTTTTCCATTACAAGCTTACATAGAAACATAGAAATTAGGTGCAGGAGTAGGCCATTCGGCCCTTCGAGCCTGCACCGCCATTCAATATGATCATGGCTGGTCATCCAACTCAGTATCCTGTACCTGCCTTCTCTCCACCCCCCCTGATCCCCTTAGCCACAAGGGCCACATCTAACTCCCTCTTAAATATAGCCAATGAACTGGCCTCAACTACCTTCTGTGGCAGAGAATTCCAGAGAGTCACCACTCTCTGTGTGAAAAATGTTTTCCTCATCTCGGTCCTAAAAGATTTCCCCCTTATCCTTAAACTGTGACCCCTTGTTCTGGACTTCCCCAACATCGGGAACAATCTTCCTGCATCTAGCCTGTCCAACCACTGAAGAATTTTGTAAGTTTCTCTAAATCCCCCCTCAATCTTCTAAATTCTAGCGAGTACAAGCCCAGTCTATCCAGTCTTTCTTCATATGAAAGTCCTGACATCCCAGGAATCAGTCTGGTGAACCTTCTCTGTACTCCCTCTATGTTTTTACCCAGATTAGGAGACCAATACTCCAGGTGTGGTCTCACCAAGACCCTGTACAACTGCAGCAGAACCTCCCCGCTCCTAAACTCAAATCATTTTGCTATGAATGCTAACATACCATTCACTTCTTCACTGCCTGCTGCAGCTGCATGCCTACTTTTAATGACTGGTGTACCATGACACCCAGGTCTCCTTGCATCTCCCCTTTTCCTAATCGGCCACCATTCAGATAATAGTCTACTTTCCTGTAGCCTCTGCTTTTCTATATCGGCAAGGGGCGGGGGGCAATTTGTGGCCAAATACATCAGTGAATCAGAAATTTCATCACTTTGGGATGGCCTTATGTCATGCAAGCAAGATCTAATTAGAATCCTTCTCTCTACTAGAGTCACAAGGACACAGAGTCATACAGTCAGAAACAGGCTATTCGACCCCACTGACCATGCTGACCAAAAGGTATCAAAGGTATCAAAGGTATTTTATTGGTCACATTCACATACACCTAGGTGTAGTGAAGTGAAATGCTTCTTGCCATTTTGCAGCACATAAAGAAGGAATACAGACATAACATTAATAAGAGTTTTAAACATAAAGAACATCCCCCCACAATGGTTCCCATTATGAGGGAAGGCACAAAGTCCAGTCCCCAACCCCAGTTCACCCATAGTCGGGCCCATTGAGGCCTCCACAGTTGCCTCAACGGAGGCCCGATGTTCCTGGCCGTTCTCGCCGGGTGATGTTGCTCCGGCGTCAGGAGAGTCCTCTCAGCGGCATGGGAACCCTGGAACGGCAGCTTCCGTACTGGAGGCCGCGGCTTCCGAAGCCAACAAGGCCGTGCCGGTTGGAGCTCCACAACTGGCGATCTCATCTAGAGATCCCAGGCTCCCGGTGTAAAGTCAGCGCCGCCGCCCGCATCTGGTCGCTCCACAGTCCCGCAGCTCCGCGATGTTTTCCTCAGCGATCTTCAGCTCACCGGAGCTCCAGCGCGGCGACCCGGGCAAGGCATCGCCCGCTCCGCGATCGCGCTCCAGCGCTGTGCCGCCGCCGAAGCCGAGGTTCTAGGCGGTCCCCCGACAGGAAAACGCCGCTCCAGGCCCGCTGGTAGGCTGCGAGGACGGGTCGAAGCTGCAGCCCGGAGAAAAGCTGCCTCTCCGACCAGGTAGGGACCCTGAAAGGTAGTTTTCCCCTTCCCCCCCCACCTCCCCCACATAAAAAGGTCTAGACCTCCAAACAAAACACTTAACTAACTAAAATAAAAAATAAGAAGATGAAAAGACAGACAGCTGCTGGCTGGGCAGCCGTGCACAGGACAGCGCCCCCCAAGATGCCCAACCAAACTACCCCCATTTGCCCACTTGGCCCATATCCCTATGAACGTTGACGATCCATTATCTGTTCATTAGTGTTTTTGTTATTGTAATTGTACCCACCTCACCCTCTTCATCTGGCAGCTCAGTCTACATACTCACCATCCTCTGTGTGAAAAAGTTGCCTCAGAAACCTCTCCAGTAACTTTCCGACCACAGATGCCCTGCTTCCATCTCGTAATGTGTTGATTTAGTATTAGAAAACTATGACTTGAACTTCTACAATACCACCCTTATCTCCTTCAGCAATTGATGATCTGTTCTTTAGTTATGTGCGTCTTTAAAGTGCATCTTTAGTTACGTGGACAAAATGCAATATAGTAAATCCTGTACATTGCACTTCACTTCTAAATCAAGTGCCGATGATATCAGACATCCAGAAACTGTGTTGCACATTATAAGCTAGGCGTAGGCAAACCAGATTTTCATTAGTGTGGGAAATTATGATGTGAAATCAGATAATAGCTTAAAGGTTACAAATTATGTAGCATTTCAACAACAAAAAAACAGGACTGAGTTGTTGGATGAAGCTAGAGTGGGTCAATGATGAATGTAGTGCAGAAAGGCAACTATGCAAGGTCAAATGCATCAATTTCTATAGCGATCCAGGCCATTAAATATTGACTTTCCAAAATGCAGCAACGTACTTCTCTGAATTAAACTCCAGTTACCATTCCTCAGCCCACTTGCCCAGTTGATCAAGATCCGACTCTAATTCGCGATAAACCATCTTCACCGTCTTTGATACCACCTATTTATGTATCATCTACAAACTTATTTGTTCATTCTTATCCAAATTGTTGATACAGATGGCAGCAATGGGCCCAGCGTTGATCCAGACGTACACCGCTACTCACAGGCCTCCAGTCGATAAACATCTTTTCACCACCACCATCAGCTTCCTTCCATGAAGTCAAATCTGTAGGCAGTTAGCTAGCTCTCCTGGATCTCATGCGATCATCTAACCTTCCAGAGCAGCCTACAATGCTGAACCTTATGATAGGCCTTGCTGAGTATTATATATATATAATATTTATATATATATAGTTTTGTGCGTAGGGGAATGTTTCACGAATTTGAAGAAGTAACCAAGAGAGTTGTTGAGGTTAGGGATGTAGATATATATACACTACTTCTACAACCCTAACCTCATCAACATTCTTGGTTACTTCTTCAAATTTGTGAAACATATTCTCCGACGCACGATACTATATTGACTATCGCTAATCAACTTGTTCCAGGTGCATGTATAATTTATCCCTCAGAAACCTCTCCAGTAACTTTCCGACCACAGATGTCCTGCTTCCATCTCGTAATGTGTTGATTTAGTATTAGAAAAGTTTGACTTGAACTTCTACAATACCACCCTAATCTCCTTCAGCAATTGATGATCTGTTCTTTAGTTATGTGCGTCTTGAAAGTGCATCTTTAGTTACGTGGACAAAATGCAATATAGCAAATCCTGTACATTGCACTTCACTTCTAAATTAAGTGCCGATGATATCAGACATCCAGAAACTGTGTTGCACATTATAAGCTAGGCGTAGGCAAACCAGATGTTCATTAGTGTGGGAAATTATGATGTGAAATCAGATAATATCTTAAAGGTTACAAATTATGTAGCATTTCAACAAAAAAAAAACAGGACTGAGTTGTTGGATGAAGCTAGAATGGATCAATGATGAATGTAGTGCAGAAAGGCAACTATGCAAGGTCAAAGACATCAATTTCTATAGCAATCCAGGCCATTAAATATTGACTTTCCAAAATGCAGCAACTTGTACTTCTCTGAATTAAACTCTAGTTACCATTCCTCAGCCCACTTGCCCAGCTGATCAAGACCCCACTGTAATTCACGATAAGCCATCTTCATCGTCATTGATACCACCTATTTATGTATCATCTACAAACTTACTAATCATGCCTTGTACATTCTTATCCAAATTGTTGATACAGATGGCAAGCAGCAATGGGCCCAGCGTTGATCCAGACGTACACCGCTACTCACAGGCCTCCAGTCGACAAACATCCTTTCACCACCACCATCAGCTTCCTTCCATGAAGTCAATTCTGTAGGCAGTTAGCTAGCTCTACTGGATCTCATGCGATGATCTAACCTTCCAGAGCAGCCTACAATGCTGAACCGTATGATAGGCCTTGCTGAGTATTATATATATATATATATATATATATATATTTCTCTGACGCACAAAACTATATTGACTATCGCTAATTAACTTGTTCCAGGTGCGTGTATGTATAACTTATCCCTCAGAAACCTCTCCAGTAACTTTCCGACCACAGATGGTTCCATCTCGTAATGTGTTGATTTAGTATTAGAAAAGTATGACTTGAACTTCTACAATACCACCCTTATCTCCTTCAGCAATTGATGATCTGTTCTTTAGTTATGTGCATCTTTAAAGTGCATCTTTAGTTACGTGGACAAAATGCATCATAGTAAATCCTGTACATTGCAGTCCTTCACTTCTAAATCAAGTGCCGATGATATCAGACATACAGAAACTGTGTTGCACATTATAAGCTATGTGTAGGCAAACCAGATTTTCATTAGTGTGGGAAATTATGATGTGAAATCATATAATATAATAATAAAGGTTACAGATTATGAAGCATTTCAACAAAAAAAAAACAGGACTGAGTTGTTGGATGAAGCCAGAGTGGGTCAATGATGAATGTAGTGCAGAAAGGCAACTATGCAAGGTCAAATGCATCAATTTCTATAGCGATCCAGGGCATTAAATATGGCTAGAAATACAGAATTAAGTAGCGGTACTGAACCTTCTCAGAATACCTTAAAGAATGCCACAACCGAAGAATAAAGGAAAGTAGCAATTCAATTGCGTGACCATTTAGCACAGTAAAATAACTTTTGCTCATTGAAATGCAGCCTGCACTCAGACAATATTTTATTAAATTGAGGACAACAAATGAGATGGGGAAGAAAAAGCATCAAACATGTTCAAAAACATTGTGAATAATTAATATTAACAACAAAATAATTCAAATTGCTCAATGTTTTGTAAACAGAATATACTTTGTTAGTTAGTTTAGTATATTGTCATGTGTACCAAGCTACAGTGAAAAGCTTTTTTTAGTGCTATCCTGTCAGGTGAAAGACTATACTGATTACAACCAAGCTGTCCATAGTGTACAGATACAGGATAAAGGGAATGGGTTTGAAAGAGTGGAGCGATTGTAATGAATGATTGCAGATCCAGTTCTGGAACCAGCACACAGAGTCGCCTGGCTTCAGCACCATCTTTGATGCTGTTTATTTGCATATTTTGTATACACAGAGTAAAACTTACAACATGGTCCATGACTGATGCTTTATTACGTTATTTTATTTTTAGTCAAAAATGGGTTTCATTCTGAAGTTCAGATGTTGAAGGAACCCATAATTGCACGCCATTGCCATAACAAAACATTGTTTGGAAAATGTTTGAAAGGATTTTGCTTATCAAATAATTTACTGTTCAGTGATATGAACTGCTAACAGGGAAAGCATTTGAAAAATGCAATAGTGACATCAGAACATTTGAATGTGTTACAATTCTACTTCCTAAATCTATAAACATTGGCCATGTTGTGTTGGTTTTCAGATGTGTTCACTTTTTCAGCACATTTGTTAAATAATCACCTGCTCTTTTTCTCCAGTTCCTCCAAAGTTTCTCTGCTGCTTTGTTTTAAGTTGTAGATTATACCAGTAGCAAAGTGGGCAACTAGAAAGGGCTCCCAAAATAAATCTGTTATATACATGCTCATACACTGTGATGAGAGTGGGAGCTAAAGCAGTAAACTCATTTAATATTGAATTATTGCAAGGTTGTTATTTTACAACTTACATAAAATAAGATGAATAACAATGACCACCCCCACATCCCACCATATCAACCCCAGCATCTGCCCCCACACAATGCATCTTGACCAATTATAACAAATGTTGGTTGGTTGAGAGCGAAAAATAACATGTTGTTTATCAAGACATTGTTACCTTGTGAATTCATGAATGGCACTAAAATGGTTTGTCAAATGCTGATGTCAGAGAGATACACTAGTAAAGTAAAATGATGCTAAGAGATTAGTGAATGTGAAATCTAGCAGATTAAATATAGAATTTCCTGAAAATCCAGGAAATAAAGTCAATAATAACAACAGTAGAATATAGGGTTTATCATAAGAAACATAGAAAATAGGTGCAGGAGTAGGCCATTCGGCCCTTCGAGCCTGCACCGCCATTCAATATGATCATGGCTGATCATCCAACTCAGTATCCTGTACCTGCCTTCTCTCCACACCCCCTGATCCCTTTAGCCACAAGGGCCACATCTAACTCCCTTTTAAATATAGCCAATGAACAGGCCTCAACTACCTTCTGTGGCAGAGAATTCCAGAGATTCACCACTCTGTGTGAAAAATGGTTTTCTCATCTCGGTCCTAAAAGATTTCACCCATATCCTAAACTGTGACCCCTTGTTCTGGACTTCCCCAACATCGGGAACAATCTTCCTGCATCTAGCCTGTACAACCCCTTAAGAATTTTGTAAGTTTCTATAAGATTCCCCCCTCAATCTTCTAAATTCTAGCGAGTACAAGCCGAGTACAAAATAAGGTAATGGAATTTGTAAAGGAACACATTATATAAAAATTTGAATGTTGTTTCCTTGGTGTGCTGGAGCTCACAATAAATGTAAGTCATCTGAAAAAAATCATGAGATTGATCAAAACAAGTGTGCAACAGCTTTAGTACCATTTTCACAAAGAAAGTTGTGGTTAAACAAGACCTGTGTGGTTTCTAATCAGACTTCATTCAGCTCAGTGCAATTCCTGACAGATTGTGCAATTCCTGACAGATTGTTGGGTAACAATTCCTGACAGATTGTTGGGCGCTAGCCATGAAATGCATGCTTCCCTTGGCAACTAACAGCAGTAAACACAGCATAGCTGCCATGGAGGAGATCAAGGTGGCAGGGAAATGGTAGAGAGTTTCAGAATGTAGTGAGAGAGGCACAAAAGTTCTCACCAGTAAATGTTGTGCCAGGGAGAAGGTTTTGAATGTCATGGGTAGCCAGAAAACATGCTTCAGCTACCATAAGAGCCTGGAAGGAGACAGCCACAGTTGCTTCCGCAGGAATGAGAACTCTCGCATTGCAGAACGATCGTGACCTGACGAAATATATCAAAGCATATTTACCTTGACACATACGCACAATCTGTTACATGCCAGATCTTTGCTTACACCACTTCTACCCTCAGCTCTACCACTGACATTTTACCCCACACAGACATAAAGCCTCCAACTCTGGTTCATCAGGCAGGGAGCTGGGTATAGACGGGATGACATGTTAATTGAATAAGACATGGGTGAGGCTGCATTTGGCTAATTGTGTTCAGTTTTGGCCACCCTACTATATGAGAGATACCAGTAAGCTGGAAAGAGTACAGAGCAGATTTACAAGGATGTTGCCAGGTTGTTCTCGGACTGGAGGCCTGAGACCAGTGGACATAGGTTCAAGGTGAAGGGGAAAAGATTTAATAGGCATCCGAGGGGTAACTTTTTTCACACAAAGGGTGGTGGGTGTATGGAACAAGCTGCCAGAGGAGGTAGTTGAGGCTGGGACTTTCCCATCATTTAAGAAACAGTTAGACAGGTACATGGATAGGACAGGTTTGGCGGGATATGGACCAAGCACAGGCAAGCGGGACTAGTGTAGCTGGGACATTGTTGGCCAGTGTGGACAATTGTTGAGCCGAAGGGCCTGTTTCCACACTGTATGACCCTGAAGGGCAACCTTTTCTCTCAGAGAGTAGTGGATACATGGAATGAGCTGTCAAAGCAAGTAGTTGAGGCAAGTACAATAACAACATTTAAAAGACATTTGGCAGCTACATGGACAGGAATGTTTTCGAGGGATTTGAGCCAAATGCAGGAAAATGAGACGAGCTTAGATGGGGCATATTTATCGGAATGGACATGTTGGGCCAAAGGGCCTGTTTCCATGCTGTGTGATTCTATCACTCTAAATAAGTAATGATTACTGCTAGACATTGGCCAACAGGGTTTTGAAGAGTTACAGGAAATGCAGCAGATGGAGGAGGCTGTGCAGAACCATGGAACTACAATCCCCATTCTGGGTAATGTGTTGTGTTCAATTGGGTTAATCTCTGTAATGGGTTATGTTCAATTGGGTTAGGCGGCTGACAGATGTCGTGAAGGCACAGACGGGGTGGGGGGTTGGGAAGGGGCCTTACATCTTCCTGTTTCAATGCAGTCTCACCTTGAAATAGTGTGATACGAATGATAAAGGACTAGCACCACTCACGTGGGAGGTTACTTGGCTCACAGCTTTAGGCTATTTGATGACCCCATTTCTAAATCACCAATTCTCCTCTCACCACAGCCTTTCATGTACAATATACCCTGCTCACCTATCCCTCACAACCAACCATTCCAGACTGCTCCTTCACTTGGCTCGGACCAGCAGTCTGAACTTGAGTTATCTAAGGCTGAGTTTCTCGTGAGTCAAGGTAACCTGGAGGAATTTGAAAGGAATTTAAACAGCTTTCTGCGACCAGACAGTAGCCACACAGGGGAGCTCAGCAACATTGGGGCAAACCATAACATCCCAATTAAGAAGGGAACAGCACAAGAATGTTTAACATGACAGACAAATGCCATGGTATTTATTTCATGGATTTTGGTTTTAATTTTATCATAAATGATTTTCAAGCCACAGCAATGTTCTAACATATTTTCATTTTGGCCTAACAATATTATTCAGCTTTCAGAGACAAGTTGCATTAGTCTGGCAGCTTCAAACATTGCAGCTTATCTTGAGATGACTCACTTCATAAGGTGAATAATGTCATGCACATCTGGTCAATGTGCTCAATGTCAACCTTGATTCCCGCTGGGTGAACAAGAATCTTTTCCAAATAAAAAGAATAACTGCACTGCAATGCAGCAATCAAGCCTGAGGTAATTCTTCTGATACAATGGCTGCCATATAATTCTAACAATAACTGGGTACATCCTCCAACGTGAAGTTGATTCATACCCTGGGAAAACTTAGCCCTTCTACGTACCACCAAACCCACTGCATATCTCCTTAAACATTAATTTGCGACACGTTACTGTCAACCTCACTGGCAACAGTGATGAATATCCACCACTGATGTAGAAACAAGGTGCTTATTTACAAAAAAAAGGCACAATATGTTGGAGTAACTCAGCAGGTCAGGCAGCATTTCTGGTGACTTTTCGGGTCGGGACCCTTCTTCTGAAGAACTTTCTGCACTTTGTGTCCTTTTGTATCCACCACTGATGTTGACCAGCAGGCTAAGCACTCAATCTCCTGACTACCAAAGATTATAGAGCAGAGCAAGATGCGCCACTCTGCGAAAAAAGCGTAGTATGACATGGGTGCTTGTTGACGCCATTTTATTGGGCTGCAATTTACAATAATATTAATAACATTTACAATAATATTAACTAAATATGTGAAGTGATCGATGCTATATAAAACACTGGCCCCTACAACACGGATTACACCAAAGATGATAGAGCGGATCAATCTGTGGAACGGATTACACCAAAGATACTAGAGGAACATTGCTCGCTCGCTGCCTCGGGAGCGCCGACCGCGGGCTGACGCTTGAGGCTCTCCCGCCGGACAGAGAGCCTGGTGCCGGCCGCCTTCATCTGGTATCGGGGGGGACTGAGAATCAGTCCTGGATCAACTCAGGAGTGGAGGAACCGTCCTCTTCCCCCAAAGATACTAGAGGAGCCTCTAGTATCTTTGCTCTTCCCTGCGACCTGATGTAAGAGCAGATTGTATAACTGTGGAGTCCATCCCCGCTACCAAAGATGTCGCGTTTTGCATAAACAAATGGCGGCCGTGACGTTCCGTTACGTACTACACGTCAGTCCATTGGATTTCGGAGGAGTGATCTATCTTGATCCTCTAGTATCTTTGCTGACTACTGTCAACACCTGCAGAATAGAGCTCCTCCCATAATATTTTGAGCACATTAACGATGGGATAGTAATGGTATGATGCAGGTAAAAAAAGCATTTTTTTGAGTCGGTCCCATTAGAAATTATAGGAAAGAGGAGGACTTGATTTTCATCTACACATTGGGTACCAATTCTGATGGGTGATGTTATTCCAATAGCCCCATCTTCAAACATATATCTGCGAAGAAACTGGATTTCATAGTACTGTTTCTTTCAGAATCTAAAATTGATATAATTCAGAGTGTAATGTGGCAGCAATAATTTATGGGTGAATTCGTGGCTAGCATAAAATTCAACAGGGGTGTTTCAATGCCTTGTACCCTGCAGTTGATGATAAACTGAGCTTGTAAGGATAGAGATACATCATTTGGATGCACTATGATTATTGTAAAATAAATAGATTTTAAGGGATAATTTTTTGTACACACACAATTCAAAGATTTGCTAAATGGTATTTGATAGAGACGATTTGTAACAATTCTGGATAAAACCTGATAAACACACTGATAAAATCTTGGCTAAAGACAAGAAAACGTAACGGTCTTGCCAAATGACCATAGGAATCAGCCCTTATTGATGGCCAATTATATAATTAATTGAGCTACATTCCAAGTTCCTCTGCCTCTTCATTTTAAGTATGTCATATTTAGCAAACATGAAAGCAGCTAGCTTTGAGAATCCATAACCATTCCTGATGGGGAGATAGCTGGCTATGGACTAATGGGGTAAAAACATGTGAAGTGGCTTGCAATCCAATTAGCACCAGTCAGAATTAAATGAGATGGTCTCATTGTTCTGCGCAGATCTCTCTTTGATCACATTTGTTCAATTTGAATGAACTTAAATCAACCATTTTGATTGCTGTCTATAATTAGCATAGATCGTTATAAATGTCCACCTGACTTGTTACACAGTGTCATTGCCTTTCGTTGAGAATCTCTTTGAGAATCAGTCACTTGGACGATTATGTTTTTCTGCCATATAAAGACTGATAGTCAACCTAAATCAAATTGGAAATAAAGCTGACAGTAACCTTTTATGCAGTCTTTATATTCCCAAAACAAGAGAAATTGCTCTTTCACATCAGAATGCAAGATAATCAGGAATCCATTGGTGCCAATCTTGGCAGGTCTATTACTAATAAACAAAGTCTCCTTCTACAGTGCCCTCCATAATGTTAGGGACAAAGACCCAGCATTTATTTATTTTCCTCTGTACTCCACAATTTGAGATTTGTAATAAAAAAAAATCACATGTGGTTAAAGTGCACATTGTCAGATTTTAATAAAGGCCATTTTTATACATTTTGGTTTCACCATGTAGAAATGACAGCCGTGCATATCCATAGTCCTCCCATTTCAGGGCACCATAATGTTTGAGACACATGGCTTCACATTAGTTTGTAATTGCTCAGGTGTGTTTAATTGCTTCCTTAATGCAGGTATAAGAGAGCTCTCAGCACCTAGTCTTTCCTCCAATCTTTCCGTCACCTTTGGAAACTTTTATTGCTGTTTATCAACATGAAGACCAAGGTTGTACCAATGAAAGTCAAAGAAGACTGAGAAACAAGAATAAAAACAAGAATAAGACATCAACCAAACATTAGGTTTACCAAAATCAACTGTTTGCAACATCATTAGAGAGAGAGAGCACTGGTGAGCTTAGTAATCGCAAAGGGACTGGCAGGCCAAGGAAGACCTCCACAGCAGATGACAGAATAATTCTCTCTCTCATTAAAAAGTCCCCAAATACCTGTCCGACAGATCAGAAAGACTCTTTCAGGTGTGGATTTGTCAATGACCACTGTTCGTGGAAGACTTCATGAACAGAAATACAGGGGCTGCACTGCAAGATGCAAACCACTGGTTAGCAGCAAAAATAGGATGGCCAGGTTACAGTTTCTCAAGAAGTATTTAAAAGAGCAATTTATAACGATCTATGTTCTGGAAAAATGTCTTGTGGACAGATGACACGAAGATTAACTTATATCAGAGTGATGGCAAGAGCAAAGTATGGAGGAGAGAAGGAACTGCCCAAGATCCAAAGCATACCACCTCATCCGTGAAACACAGTGGTGGGGGTGTTATGGCCTGGGCATGTATGGCTGCTGAAGGTACTGGCTCACTTATCTTCATTGATGATACCACTGCTGATGGTAATAGCATAATGAATTCTGAAGTGTATAGACACATCCTATCTCTCAAGTTCAAACAAATGCCTCAAAACATTGGCTGGCAATTCATTCTACAGCAAGACAGTGATCTCAAACATACTGCTAAAGCACAAAAGGAGTTTTTTAAAGCTAAAAAATGGTAAATTCTTCAGTAGCCAAGTCAATCACCTGATCTGAACCCAATTGAGCATGCATTTTATATGCTGAAGCAAAGACTGAAGGGGATTAGCCCCCAAAACAAGCATAAGCTAAAGAAGGTTGCAATACAGGCCTGGCAGGGCATCACCAGAGAAGACACCCAATAACTGGTGATGTCCATGAATCACAGACTTCAAGCAGTCATTGCATGCAAAGGATATGCAACAAAATACTAAACATGTCTAGTTTCATTCACATGACATTGCTGTGTCCCAAACATTATGGTGCCCTGAAATGGGGGGACCATGTATAAACACTGCTGTCATTTCTACATGGTGAAACCAAAATGTATAAAAATGGCCTTTATTAAAATCTGACAATGTGCACTTTAACCACATGTGATGTTTTCTATTACAAATCTCATATTCTGGAGTACAAATAAATAAATTATGGGTCTTTGTCCCAAACATTATGGAGGGCACTGTACCAATCTGAACACGATATAAAGAAGACTCATTTGATTATGAGACTTTGTCCCTGTTGCAAATGGTAATATTTGCTGTCAAAGGACAAAAGTCCAATGCTGCAACAAAATGAATGAATGAATGAATGAATCTCTTTATTGTCATTGCACATGGTACAACGAAATTTAAAAGTCAATCCCACGGTGCGATTCACAAGAGCAGTTTTAAATATATAAGATAAGGTAAAAATACATACATATAAAAAAAATTAAAAAATTACAGATAAATAACAATAGCAGCTGAGGTAGAACCATTCAGTTGAATGTGAGCGTTATTTCTTATTTTGCATTATTAAGTTCACGTATTTTCACTTACCAACTCACTTAAAATCACTTACCAACCAGCTGAAATATTTTTATCTTCAATTTTATGCTATTCCAATCTGCCTGCAACAAAGTTGTGCACAACTGGAACCTCTCCCCATTTTTCTGTGTTTCCTATACGTGGACACAGAACTGACATGATCCATAACTGATCATTAGAAATGTTAATTACAGTCAGGCCACACTGTCAAAAGCTATATACCTAACTGGTTCCAACTGCATACTTGAATTCACCCGAGTAAAATTGAGTCAACCACGGGAGAACTTCAATCCTCTTTGTTCACAAAAAACAGCATGGCTTAATAATGTTGCTGGAAGCTAGTGGGCATAAATTGGATTATGAATATTTCTAAACTACACCTATCTTCATTTCCAGTGCTGGTTTTCAGATTTAAGTCCTAGGTAAGCAAGAAATTGTATGCCTTGAAATGTATGCATCGTGATCAATATTTATTAAATCAGGATAATTAAGCTGTTGCACTTTACAGATTATTCTAATTTTAAGAATCTTGAATCCAACTATTTGCTCATATTCTGCCTGCCTCCTATGTATCACCATGTATCACAGAGAATTTAATCCAACCGTTATAAAGCCCTACTATTTATTATATTTCTCAAATTGTCACTGATGACAAAAAGATAAAAGCATTTGCAACAAACCAGTTGCAACGTTTTGCTTCACAATTCAATAAAAGCATCCATCCTTAAAGCCACACTCCACATGGCAGTCTGACAACAGAAAAACAATCTGTGACTTTCAGGAAGGAGAGAAAGGCCAGGAAAAAGGAAGCTCTCCATTAAAATTAAAAATCTGCACTACATTGCCCCTCCTCAAGGAAATCCTTCCGTGCTTCTGAGAGAAAGCAACAGCTTTAGATGAGACTACATTAAACAATTTAACTGCTGCATGTGTAGTGAAATTCGATGCCTCTATCATTAATACACCAATTCTCCCACTGTGCGCTGGAGATGGCCGACTGCTGCAATGACTGAAAGTGAACTTCACTGTAATCTCATGAATGATTTCTCATTGTTGAATGATCATGGACCATTGGCTTGAAATGATAGCTCCTCAACGTATTTCCTGACCCATTGAATGCCAATCTACTCAACATGCTCTAATGTGCATTATTCTCAGCCTCAATAATGATTGGTAGAACCGAAGAGTTTAAGTTAGTGTCTGGAAGAATTTAAAAAAATCTTAGCCTGGATTACGTGACAGAAATAATGGTGAAAATTCACCATTGTTGCTCAGTATTTCTCAGCGACATTTGGATTTTCACGCATGCATAGTTTTAACATGAAAACCTAAACATTTCTGTTAATGCTCCAGCAACCCTACACATGCTGTTCTGTCAGCCATCATTTCTAGCATAATAAAACTGAAATCACTTTAATTGACAGGCATTTAGGCTTTTTTATGGACAATCCACAATGGAAATACACTGAAAATCCTTGGCTTAGTTATAGGAGGTCTGTGAGGTTTTATGGTGTACAGGGCCATAATTACTACTCAACAAACTATCTGGCTGTAAAATAACTAATTTCTTTATATGCACTATAATTTCTTTAAATAAACATTTCAACATGTACCTGTTTTAAAATGAAAATATATGTTTAACGCCAGTTATCTCCGGTTTGCTTCCAGTTCCTCGTGTTGGCAAGAGCAGGAACAGGGAGATACAGGACCTGAATGTGTGGCTGAGGAACTGGTGCAGGGGGTAGGGATTTAGATTCTTAGACCACTGGCATCTGTTTTGAAGTAAGGGGGAACTGTACAAAAGGGACGGATTGCACCTTAATAGGTGGGGGACCAGCTTTCTGGCAGGCAGGTTTGCCACTGCTACATGGGTGGTTTTAAACTAAAAAGGAGGGGGGGGTGGGCGGAGGTGTCAAATAGGGTAGTCAAGGACAGAGTTAAATGGAAAGAGAGTAAAGGGATAGTTAATGACCCCAGAATTAACGGGAAAGGAAGCTCACAATGGGATAGGAGAGTACGACGAAGTGTAATAGGGATCGATGTGAAAGGTGAGATGCGTAAGGAATTAAAAGTATTGTATATGAATGCGCGAAGTATAAGAAGTAAAGTAGATGAGCTTGAGGCTGTTAAGAGATTGGTAGATACGACATTGTGGGGATTACCGAGACGTGGCTGCAGGAGGATCGGACCTGGGAACTTAATATTCAGGGTTATACATCCTATAGAAAGGACAGGCAGGTGGGCAGAGGAGAAGGGTAGCTTTGCTAGTGAGGGATGGTATTCAGTCCTTTGCGAGGGAAGACATAGGGACTGACGAGGTAGAGTCACTGTGGATTGAGTTGAGGAATTGTAAAGGCAAGAAGACACTAATTGGTGTGATTTACAGACCCCCAAATAGTAGCCCGGATGTAGGGTGTAAGTTGCAGCAGGAGTTAAAACTGGCATGTAACAAAGGTAATGCCACTGTGGTGATGAAGGATTTCAATATGCAGATAGACTGGGAAAATCAGGTTGGTTCAGGACCCCAAGAAAGAGAGTTTGTAGAATGCCTCCGAGATAGATTCTTAGAGCAGCTCGTAAGGAACTGAACAGAGAAAAGGCAATTCTGGATTTAGTGTTGTCTAATGAACCAGATTTGATAAGGGAACTAGAGGTAAAGGTAGTGATCATAATATGATTAGTTTTAATCTGCAATTTGAGAAGGAGACGGTTAAATCGGAAGTGGCAGTGATGCAGTTGAACAAAGGGGACTATGAAGACATGAGAGATGAGCTGGCCAAGGTAGACAGGAAAGGGATCCTAGCAGGAATGACAGGGGAACAGCAATGGCAGGAATTTCTGGGCATAATCCGGAAGACGCCATTTCATCATTTCATTCCAAAAAGGAAGAAACATAGAAACATAGAAAATAGGTGCAGGAGTAGGCCATTCGGCCCTTCAAGCCTGCACCGCCATTCAATATGATCATGGCTGATCATCCAACTCAGTATCCTGTACCTGCCTTCTCTCCATACCCCCTGATCCCTTTAGACATATGGGCCACATCTACCACCCTCTTAAATATAACCAATGAACTGGCCTCAACTACCTTCTGTGGCAGAGAATTCCAGAGATTCACCACTCTTTGTGTGAAAAATGTTTTCCTCATCTCGGTCCTAAAATATTTCCCCCTTATCCTTAAACTGTGACCCCTTGTTCTTCCCCAACTTCCCCAACATCCAGAACAATCTTCCTGCATCTAGCCTGTCCAACCCCTTAACAATTTTGTAAGTTTCTATAAGATCCCCCCTCAATCTTCTAAATTCTAGCGTGTACAAGCCGAGTCTATCCAGTCTTTCTTCATATGAAAGTCCTGACATCCCAGGAATCCGTCTGGTGAATCTTCTCTGTACTCCCTCTATGGCAAGAATGTCTTTCCTCAGATTAGGAGACCAAAACTGTACGCAATACTCCAGGTGTGGTCTCACCAAGACCCTGTACAACTGCAGTAGAACCTCCCTGCTCATATATTCAAATCCTTTTGCTATGAATGCTAACATACCATTCGCATTCTTCACTGCCTGCTGCACCTGCATGCCTACTTTTAATGACTGGTCTACCATGACACCCAGGTCTCGTTGCATCTCACCTTTTCCTAATCGGCCACCATTCATATAATAGTCTACTTTCCTGGTTTTGCCACCAAAGTGGATAACCTCAAATTTATCCACATTATACTGCATCTGCCATGCATTTGCCCACTCACCCAGCCTATCCAAGTCACCTTGCAGCCTCCTAGCATCCTCCTCACAGCTAACACCGCCCCCCAGCTTCGTGTAATCCGCAAACTTGGAGATGTTGCATTCAATTCCCTCGTCCAAATCATTAATATATATCATAAATAGCTGGGGTCCCAGTACTGAGCCTTGCGGTACCCCACTAGTCACTGCCTGCCATTCTGAAAAGGACACGTTTACTCCTACTCTTTGCTTCCTGTCTGCCAGCCAGTTCTCTATCCACATCAATACTGAACCCCCAATAAGTTTGTATACTAATCTCTTATGTGGGACTTTGTCGAAAGCCTTCTGAAAGTCCAGATATAACACATCCACTGATTCTCCCTTATCCACTCTACTAGTTACATCCTCGAAAAATTCTATAAGATTCGTCAGACATGATTTACCTTTCATAAATCCATGCTGACTTTGCCCAAAGAAAAGTTCTAAGGGGAGTAAGAGGCAACCGTGGCTGACAAGAGAAGTTAGGGATAGAATAAAAACTAAAAGAAAAGATGTATAACACAGCAAAGAGTAGCCGAAAGCCAGAGGATTGGGAAACTTTCATAGGGCAACAGCAGGAAACAAAACGGGCAATACGGGCTGAAAAGATTAAGTATGAGGTGAAGCTGGCCAGGAATTTAAAGAAGGACAGTAAAAGCTTATTTAGATATGTTAAGGGAAAAAGAGTAGCAAAGTAGTAAGACCACATCTAGAGTATTGTGTACAGTTTTGGTCTCGTAATTTGAGGAAGGACATCCTTGTGATTGAAGCAGTGCAGCGTGGAATTCCCTGCCACAGAGGGCAGTGGAGGCCAAATCACTGGATGGATTTAAGAGAGTTAGATAGAGGGGCTAGTGGAATCAAGGGATATGGGGAGAAGGCAGGCATGGGTTATTGATTTGGGACGATCAGCCATGATCACAATGAATGGCGGTGCTGGCTCAAAGGGCCGAATGGCCTCGTCCAGCACCTATTTTCTATGTTTCCATGTTTCTATGTATCTTTAGCTTATACTTTCAGCATATCCAGCATGTTCCAGTCTTTATTTAACTCTGCATGTATTGCTTTAAGATCAAAAATTGTTTCATGGCTTAATCCAGTCTTCTTGAGACATTATTTCACAACTGAGCGTTATTGGCAGTCAGAATGCAAGAAACTCCTCGAGCTGGAGTATTCAGAAGCATTGACCATGCTCTTAGCTTAATGGGACAGGCATTTAGATTCGAGATAAGAAGATAATTATTTACGGAGAGGTTTGAAGCATTGAAACATAGATGCAGGAGTAGGCCTTTCGGCCCTTCGAGCCAGCACCGCCATTCAATATGATCATGGCTGATCAGTACCCCGTTCCTGCCTTCTCCCCATATCCCTTGATTCCGCTAGCCCTAAGAGCTCTATCTAACTCTCTTTTGAATGCATCCAGTGAATTGGCCTCCACTGCCTTCTGAGGCAGAGAATTCCACAAATTCACAACATGTGTGAAAAATATTTTCCTCACCTCAGTTCTAAATGGCCTACCCCTTATTCTTAAATTGTGGCCCCTGGTTCTGGACTCCCCCAACATCGGGAACATGTTTCCTGCATCTAGCTTGTCCAATCTCTTAATATTTTATTTTGCTTCTGTGAGATCTGTTCTCATCCTTCTAAATTCCAGGGAATACAAGCCCAGTTGTTCCATTCTTTCATCATATGACATTCCCACTATCCCGAGAATTAACCTTGTGAACCTACACTGCACTCCCTCAATAGCAAGAAAGCTTTTGTATAACATTGGCATTCTCTATCTCAGAGAGCATTGAATGCTCACTCATCAATGTCATTCTAGATTCGGCCAACGAGTAAGCAGAAAGTGCTTGCCCATATGCATACCCGGAGATGGAGCAAACCATCATTGACTCATTCACTAAAGTGGGCGAGAGAATGGGTTAAACACTAAACAGCCATAACTCAAATGTGTAGGAAGGATCTGCAGATGCTTGTTTAAACCGAAGATAGAAAACAAAAAGCTGGAGGAACTCAGTGGGCCGGGCAGCATCTCTGGAGAGAAGAAATAGGTGACGTTTCTGGTCAAGAATGGTCTCGAACTGAAACGTCACCCACTCCTTCTCTCCAGAGATGCTGCCTGTCCCGCTGAGTAACTCCAGCTTTTTGTGTCGATCCATAACGCAAAGGTCTTCTCCAAATGTATCTGCTCTGCACAATACCAGCCTTTGACAATAAAGGTTCATGATGAGATGCTGAAAATGCAGATCACTTTCTGATTCTATCTAATTCTCCGTGAAACCAGACATCAGTGTTACAATTCACCAATATCTCTAGTACAGCCTGCAACTGACTTTTTGTTCTAAGGTTAAGATCTCAAACCTTGCACTTAGCTCATTTGCTGTTGGGCAGATTTGATTCTACTCCTCATTTGCATTAGAATGAGCCAGGCACCATAAAGCACTGCAAGGCCCCAACGATGTTATCTCCATACAATCCTCCAAGTCCAGTGGCAAGTGGTGGCACAACTAGTATGGCTGCTGCCTCACAGGAATGTCTGTTCAGTAACTCAGGTTTAGCTCTGACCTCCAGTGGTGTCTGTGGAGTTTGCATGTTCTCCCTGTGAAGATGTGGGTTTTCTTCGGGTGCTCTGGCCCAAAGATGATCTTTGCTCTGGCCATACCCCCGAGATAAGCTGATTGGTAGGTTATTAAGCTACAGCAAATTTCCACCAGTTTTTAGGTAAGAGATAGAATCTGGGACGCGAGATTGCTCCATGAGTCGGCATAGATTTTACGTGTTGAAATGGCTTCTTTCTACATTACAGGGAAATATGGTACATAAAAAAGCTGGAGTAACGAGAGATATAGAAGATGAGGGTATATACGGTTGGGGTGGAAGATTGCAACCTTTACATGGTCCGCCCTGTTTCGACGAATGCAATTAACCTGGCATGCACAATCAGATAAGATCAAATCGAACATGTTGTCCTACAACTTTAGGCTGTGCACGCCATACGCAAGAAGAAGAAGAGGAAGGGTGTATATGGTATTAACAAATCCTTAATGTATTAATATTTTCTTTTAGGTTTTCCATCTCTAATTACACTCAGGAAAAGCATCCTGGAAGACAGTAAAAGCCCTTCGTCTCTTCATCAGAAGTACTCAGAAGCCAATAGAAAGTGGAGAAAAATATTTCCCATCTGCTAAACTACCAACATTTGTGGGTCACATATTGGTAATATCGGTCACCTTCCAAATGAAGGAATTGACTGGAAATTAGTCTTCCATGACTTCAAAAGACTGGCTACAAAGACCATGATATCCAAGGCTCAGACTAATAGAACTTAGGATCTGAAGAACCAGGACATTTGAAAATCAGATTACAAAGTGGATTTGAGACACATGATCAGCTCTGATTGAACGGTTTCCACCTCATATATCCTGCCTGTGGGAATTCTTTAGTGATTACATCATATCCACTAGATCGAGGAATCCCTTTAAACACTCATAATACATCAGAGACACGTCACTCTAAAGCGCTTGATTTTTTTACCTAGTCCAAAATGATGACTAATCATCAATCACTCCAAATACAAACTGGTATGCAGGTAAATTGGCTTGGTAAATATAAAAATTGTCCTTAGTGTGTGTAGGATAGTGTTAAAATGAAGGGATCTGGTTGTTGCGGACTCGTTGTGCCGAAGGGCCTGTTTCCATGCTGTATCTAAACTAAACTAAACAATCCAACAGAATATCCTTTGATATTTCAGACTGAAGAAGGGTCTCGACCCGAAACGTCGCCCATTCCTACTCTCCAGAGATGCTGCCTGTCCTGCCGAGGTCCTCCAGCATTTTGTATTTACCTTCAATTTAAACCGACATCTGCAGTTCTTTCCTGGAAATATATTCAGATCAGCTACAAATGAGTCTGAAGAAGGGTCTCGACCCGAAACCTCGCTCCATAGATACTGCCTCACCCGCTGAGTTTCTCTAGCATTTTTGTCTAACTACAAATGTTTGTGCTTCTTGAGAATGTGTGACTTCATATACCTTTCCAATTGATAGCCCTTGGAGACAACCAGTTCTTTCAATGATTCTGCAATCCATTTTCATTTCGCAATTCTGCACATTATCATCTTCCTTACAGGAATGTTGTCAATTCATATTCTTGTCATATTCAGTAAGTTCTTTGCCAGTGGTAAACTACTGCTTCCACCATGTTGCAATGAATTATGAGAAATCGTGCAATTTAATTTCCAGACGGTTGCATTTAAAACAGTTAAAAGCAGTTCTCGTAGTAATTCAATGAACATTAACTATAAATGAAATACATTAGCAAGAGAGGGTGGGAAAGCAGCAACATGCCCCAAAAGATGGGAAAGCAGCAACAATATGCCCCTCTATAACATAAAAAATGTTAAGGATGCATATTTATACAGTGTGTATAAAGTACCCTGCTAAAGATGGTCAAATTTAAAGCCTAAAGCATACCTCTGCCTCATGACATATGATACCACAGTTCGATCTGCTATTTATTTTTGCAATTCTCCCTCTCCTCAACTGTGTTGTGACTAGGTGCTGGAGGGATTGCTGCTGAGCCCCAGCTGTTCACAATCTATATCAACGATGTGAATGAGGTCAAGTGTAAAATATACACTTATTAAACAAAAATACCCCTTCTTCAATATGTTTAATGACTTAACATTCTCTACTTTGTATGGTAGAGAATTTGATTGGCTCACTGTCCTCTGAGGGAAGACATTTCTCCTGTTCCTCCTAAATTGCATACTCCATATCCAAAGATGATGACCTTTGATTCTGAACTCTCCATTCATCAGGAACACCCCTCTCTATCTATATTCCAGGTGAATATAAAGTACAGTCAAGGAATCAGTGCAGCAAAAATTATCACACTCTCTCCATGACAGAATATCTTCCCAGACAGGAGGCTAAAACTGCACGAGGAACTCCAGATAGGGTCTGAGCTAGCTAGCTCCCTGCAGCTGCAGATGGACATCCTTGCTGCTATTCTCAAATCATCTTGCAGTAATGGCCAACTAATCATTTGTCTTCCTCTCTGTCTTCTTACCTGGACATTTATTTTCAGCAACTTTTGCACAGGGACATCCAGGTCTCTTTTCACAATCTACAATTATTCAGATAATAATCTTTCTACCTACTTATAGAAGCAAAATTTACCTCCATTAAACTGTATCTGACATGCACCTGTCAACTTGTCCAAGACACAATGGAGCCACCTCCACCCCACCCACCCCCACCGCAAGCTCTTCGTATCATCAGCATACATAGAGATGATATCGTGTGTTCCCTCATCCAAACCATTGATATAGCATTGCAAATCGCTGGGATTCAAACACTAATCTTTATCTTTTTACAAATTTACAGGCAGTTTGTATGTTCGCTGCAAACTTGGTCTCATAATCCATCTTCCACCTCTTAACCAAACCTTTGCTCCCACTTTGCAGAAATATTGTAGAATCACAGAATTATATAGCAAAAAAACAGGTCCTTTCAACCCACCTCATCAATCAACTGTGATAGCACTAATTAATTTGCTCACTTTAGACCACATCTCTCCCTCGGTCATGACTGACCCATGGATGATGCATCCTAGTTGTTGGCTGCTTGCTCCAAACCTCGGCTGGAGCAGCGTCGCTTGTGGCTGAAGAGACCAATGCGGGAGTGACAGTCTCTGTGGCAAAGGTCACGTTTGTGTGTGGTCTCTGGTTTGTTGAAGTTGCTGCGCTCCTTTCTGCGTGCCCGCTTGTCTGCCGCTGCGTTCTACAGTTTCTCTTCCCCCGTTTTGAGATGTTGGTTCAGGGTACCTCTCCACCTCGTGCGGTCGGCTGCAAGGCTCTCCCAGGATCGATGACGAGCGCCGCAATATCTCTCTTGCAGACATCCTTGTAACGTAGCTGGAGGCGGCCGATGGTTCTACTCCCAGATGTCAGCTCTCCATAGAGGATGTCTTTTGAATACGGCCACCCTCCATGCGGTGGACATGGCCCAGCCACCGCAGTCTGCGCTGCCTCAGTAGATACATACTGGGAAGGCCAGCGTGAGACAGGATCTCGGCGTTGGACACTCTGTCTTGCCAGGATATGCCCAGGATACGGCGGATGCTTCTCAGGTGGAAGGTGTTGAGTCTTGTCTCCTGCCTGGCATATGTAGTCCATGTCTCACTGCCGTACAGCAGAGTGCTGATGACACAGGCGTTGTAGACTGCTATCTTTGTCTTCACTGTCAGCTTTGGGTTGGTCCACACTCGAGTTGTGAAGCAAGCGAGAGTTGTAGCTGCCTTCCTGATCCTCTTATCAATCTCTGTGTCCAAGGAGAGGTTGTCGGTGATGGTGGAGCCATGGTACGTGTACTGATGGATGGCATCAGGTTCGTAGTCGTCGATGGTGATGACAGGCGGCGCCTCTGTATCCTGCCCCAAGACGTTCATCTTCTTCAGGCTGATGGTCAGCCCGAAGTCCTTGCATGCCCGATAGAAGCGGTCCATCCGTGACTGTAGTTCCTGCTGGGTGTGGGACACAACTGCGGCATCGTCGGCAAACAACATGTCTCTGATGAGAGCTTCACGTACTTTTGTCTTTGCTCTGAGGCGGGTGAGGTTGAAGAGCCTGCCATCTGATCTAGTACGCAGGTAGACTCCTCTGTTGCAGTGCTGAAGGCATGTTTCAGGAGCAGAGCAAAGAAAATCCTAAAGCGTGTGGGAGCGAGGACACAGCCTTGTTTGACGCCACTGTGGATGTCGAAGGGCTCAGAGAAGCTGCCATTGAACTGCATTGTCCCTTTCGTGTTGATGTGGAAGGATTCTATCGTGCTCTGCAGTTTTGGTTGGCAGCCGATCTTTGGCAGAGCCTTAAATAGGCCATCTCTGCTGACGAGGTTGAATGCCTTGGTGAGGTCAATGAAAGCAACATGCAGGGGCATCCACTGTTCTCTGCACTTCTCCTGGGCTGGCGAAGGGAGACGATCATGTCCACTGTTGACCTTCCAGCTCGGAAGCCACACTGTGACACTGGGTAGACAGGTTCTGCCAGCTTCTGCAGGCGGAACAAGATGACCCGAGCAAAGACCCTGCCGACAATGTTGAGGAGTGAGATGCCTTTGTAGTTGTTGCTGACGCTTCTCTTGCCCTTGTTCTTGTAGAGGGTAATGATGGTGGCATCGCTCATGTCCTGTGGTACAGCTCCTTCTTGCCAGCATTGGCAGAGGACTTCATACAAAGGAAGAAGTAAGGTAGTCTTGCAATGCTTGATCAGGTCAGGGGGAATCCCATCGCTGCCTGAGGCCTTGCCTGGGGCCAGTCAATGGCCTTGCTGAGCGCTTCTACCTTCGGCTCTGCATCCAACTCATCCATGGTCGGCAGGCACTCGATGGCATCAAGGGCTGAGGGGGATACAGTGTTCTCTCTTGAGTAGAGGTCGGAGTAGTGTTCCACCCAACTCTAATTCATTTGCTCACTTTAGACCACATCTCTCTATGCCTTATCTATCTAAAGAACTAAATGCCTTAGATGATGTAGAAACAAGGAACTGTAGATGCTAGTTTACCAAAAATAAACATAAAGGGCTGGAGTAATTCAGCAGGCCAGGTAGCATCACTGGAAGCATGTTTCGGATAGGGACTCTTTTTCACATTTCTGAACAAGAGTCCCAACCTGAATAGTTTCCTATTCAAATCCTCCAGAGATGCCACCTGACATGCCGAGTCTCTCCCGCACTCTGTATTTTTCTTTGCCTTAGATGATATGGCATATTTAGGGAACATCTTAAAGAAGGAAAGAGAGGTACAATGGCGGATGTGCAGGAGTGGGCGCCGTCTGTGTATGGCAGCTTGCCTGCAGTCCGTCTCAACACCTTTTTTTATTTTATTTTATTTTAAGTCCTGTTAAAAAATGTTAGTGGAGGTCTTCTATGTGGGGGGGTGGGGGTGGGGAAGGGGGAAACTTTGTTTCTTGGTCCCCTGCCTGGTCGGAGAGGCAGCATCCCTCTGAGCTGCTTCTTCGCCCCGTCCTCGTGGCCTATCATCGAGAATGGAGCGGCGTTTCCTGTCGGGACCGGCCGGGACTGCAGCTTCGGCGGCGGTGGCGCAGCGCTGGGATACCAACACGGAGTGGGCGATGCCTTACCGGGTCGCCGTGCGGCAAGCTCCGGAGCGCTGTGGCCGTCGATCCCAATATCGCGGAGCTGGGGCTGCGGGCGTCCGGCCGTGGGCGGCGCTGGATTTGGAGCGCCGCAGAGCCAGGTTTCGAGTTCGCCGGGGTCGGAGCTCCAACTGGCGCGGCCTGAGGACTACAAGTGCCCTGGTCTCCAGGGAGGAGGCAGCCGCTCCAGACTTTTCCAAGCCGCTGAGGAATGTTTCATCCGACGCCGAAGTTCCATCTTTGCGGCAAGATGGCCCTGAAAATCATCGGACTGGCTGCACGGCCACAAATGGGCCCCGACCTCGGGTGTTTCACAGAGGAAGAGGACTTTACTTTCTGGTGCCTTTCCCCATAGTGGAAATTTTTGATTCTGCTGTGGGGACACGTTTGTGTTGAACTCTATAATGTGTTGTGTCCATTTTATTCATTTGTTTTACCTTTATTATTTAGTTTGTGTAAAGCACTTTGGTGTCGACTTAACTTGAGTTGACTTAAAACGTGCTATATAAATAAAACTTACTTACTTACTTACTTACTTACTTACTTACTTACTTACAATGCTTCAGGGACAGTTTACCAGAACTCAGGGTGTCGGCAAGCCATTTAAGAATTTTGTATGCTTCAAAGACATCTCCTTTTATTATTCTCAACCCCTGGGAATACAGTTACAGTCTATTCAGGGATTTTGGGAATGGAGGATAACATAGTAAAAATATATTTAAATAAGGCCATGGATGTATTTCAATATATCGGCGAGAATTTTAAAGTCAAGCATTGCTACCGCAAAAGCCAATGTAATCAGCAAGTAAAGAGTGGAGGGTAACACAGGAGTGCAAATTAGGTCATAGTGATACAGTGTGGAAACAGGCCCTTCGGCCCAACTTGCCAACACTGGCCAACATGTCCCAGCTACACTGCTAGTCCCACCTGTCCACGTTTGGTTCATATCACTCCAAACCTGTCGTATCCATGTCATGGATAGCAAAGGAAGTCAAGTGCATGAAAGGTGGAGATCATGCGTATTCTTTTATTCATAGATCTAATATGTTAAGAATTACTGTTTTTCCTAAATTTGTGCTGGTGACGATCAACATATTGAAAACTACAAGTAACCACAGCAAAAGTTACTTGCAAGGGCAAACACACAGAGTGCAAAAGCTGAGTGGAAAATTAGACTAAAATATACATGGGAGAAAGTTGTGATTAAGTTGTACGGGATCTAAAAGGATATACTGGCCCAATAAAGGGATATAGAGCAGATTCATCTCAATGAATCCTGAGTTTAGAGATTCAAATTATGTCAAATTGCAGACATTTAAATTGTATTCTCATGTGTAGAATATTAATGGGTAATCCAATTGAAATGTTTGATTGGGTAAATGAGATACACACATATTTCCTCTGTTTGAGTTGTTCATGGTGAAGAAGATAACCATATAACCATATAACAATTATAGCACGGAAACAGGCCATCTCGACCCTTCTAGTCCGTGCCGAACACATAATCTCCCCTAGTCCCATATACCTGCGCTCAGACCATAACCCTCCATTCCCTTCCCATCCATATAACTATCCAATTTATTTTTAAATGATAAAAACAAACCTGCCTCCACCACCTTCACCGGAAGCTCATTCCACACAGCTACCACTCTCTGAGTAAAGAAGTTCCCCCTCATGTTACCCCTAAACTTCAGTCTCTTAATTCTCAAGTCATGTCCCCTTGTTTGAATCTTCCCTACTCTCAGTGGGAAAAGCTTTTCCACGTCAACTCTGTCTATCCCTCTCATCATTTTAAAAACCTCTATCAAGTCCCCCCTTAACCTTCTGCGCTCCAAAGAATAAAGCCCTAGCTTGTTCAACCTTTCTCTGTAACTTAGTTGCTGAAACCCAGGCAACATTCTAGTAAATCTCCTCTGTACTCTCTCTATTTTGTTGACATCCTTCCTATAATTAGGCGACCAAAATTGTACACCATACTCCAAAATTGGCCTCACCAATAACATTAAAGTGACTCCAGCATTTGTTGTCTGTTTTTAAATGATGGTTTGACAGATGAAATTAGGAAGCACTTTATAGTCTAAGGGTAATAGAAATTCAGCATTGTCTTTCCAAATGGTCAAGATTGCTGACGATGGATCAGTCGTTTTTTTATGTGCAAGAATATCAAGCCAAGTAATAAGAGTTAGGTTGCAAATCATTCAGGAATGACACAGCAGACTCAAGGGCTGAATGGCCTGCTGCTAATATTAACTGACATTTCTTGAAAAAGCATCTGATTTCAGTGTCATATCATCTGATCCTACACCAATTATTTGATATAAATAGCAAAAGCTTTTTAGTTTTACTGAAATTAAACGTCTTCCAGAGATGACATGAAATCCAGAAAAATATCAGATTCAATCCCATAGCTAATGATATGTGACTTGTGGGCTGGCAGTAAAACAACATCTAAGTACAGTGATGCTTACTGACTCTGTCATGTTTTCTTTGGATGCTTCAGTTTCATCGATTCAAAAGTTTCTTTGTTGACGTACTAACAAGAAATAGCACATTGTTTCCTCATAATGGTTTCTATCATTCCATAACTCCCTGGTTTTCTCAGCATTTATCTTCCTTCCAATCATAATTAGTATCATAATTAGCAAAACCAGCAGGATGCTCCTCAGCTTCTTCCCACAGGCTATAAGACTGTTAAATGAACTTTCCCCCCTGCCAAGTATCGCGCACAAACACCCCGCTGCCGGTCGGAACGGCTGTTGAATGTTATTGAATGTTATTAGAGGGTTAAATTGTTCATGACATGTATTTTAACTTTAATTGCTATTTATTTTGTAACGAAAACTGAATGGACACTGGTTGAGAAACTTTTTTTTGTTTCCTCTGAGTATGCGAATACTCAGGAAATGACAATAAAGATTTACAATTACAATTACAATTACAATCTAGTTCTAAACTTTACAATAACAACTCTGACATTCCCATTTATTTGGTCACTTAGACAGACAAGAATAATAATATCTTTATAATAATTAATCTTTAGTCACCAATACTGCTGTGCTAAAGTGAGGGGCTCACCTTTTATTAGCAACTACAGTGGCTTGCAAAAGTTTTCATACCCCTTGAACTTTTCCACATTTTGTCACGTTACAACCACAAACGTAAATGTATTTTATTGGGATTTTATGTGATAGACCAACACAAAGTGGCGCATAATTGTGAAGTGGAAGGAAAATGATACATGGTTTTCAAATTTTTTTACAAATAAAAAACTGAAAAGTGTGGCGTGCAAAAGTATTCAGCCCCCTTTACTCTGATACCTCTAAATAAAATCCAGTGCAACCAATTGCCTTCAGAAGTCACCTAATTAGTAAATAGAGTCCACTTGTGTGTAATCTAATCTCAGTATAAATACAGCTGTTCTGTGAAGGCCTCAGAGGTTTGTTAGAGAACATTAGTGAACAAACAGCATCATGAAGCCCAAGGAACACACCAGACAGGTCAGGGATAAAGTTGTGGTGAAGTTTAAAGCAGGGTTAGGTTATAAAAAATATCCCAAGCTTTGAACATCTCACGGAGCACTGTTCAATCCATCATCCGAAAATGGAAAGAGTATGGCACAACTGCAAACCTACCAAGACATGGCCGTCCACCTAAACTGACAGGCCGGGCAAGGAGAGCATTGATCAGAGAAGCAGCCAAGAGGCCCATGGTAACTCTGGAGGAGCTGCAGAGATCCACAGATCAGGTGGGAGAATCTGTCCACAGGACAACTATTAGTCGTGCACTCCACAAATCGGGCCTTTATGGAAGAGTGGCAAGAAGAAAGCCATTGTTGAAAAAAAGCCATAAGAAGTCCTCTTTGCAGTTTGCCACAAGCCATGTGGGGGACACAGCAAACATGTGGAGGAAGGTGCTCTGGTCAGATGAGACCAAAATTGAAGTTTTTGGCCTAAATGCAAAACGCTATGTGTGGCGGAAAACTAACACTGCACATCACCCTGAACACACCATCCCCACTGTGAAACATGGTGATGGCAGCATCATGCTGTGGGGATGCTTTTCTTCAGCAGGGACAGGGAAGCTGGTCAGAGTTGATGGGAAGATGGATGGAGCCAAATACAGGGCAATCTCGGAAGAAAACCTGTTAAGAGTCTGCAAAAGACTTGAGACTGGGGTGGAGGACAGGACAACGACCTTAAACATACAGCCAGAGCTACAATGGAATGGTTTAGATCAAAGCATATTCATGTGTTAGAATGGCCCAGTCAAAGTCCAGACCTAAATCCAATTGAAAATCTCTGGCAAGACTTGAAAATTGCTGTTCACAGACTGAGCTTGAGCTATTTTGCAAAGAAGAATGGGCAAAAATTTCAGTCTCTAGATGTGCAAAGCTGGTAGAGACATACCCCAAAAGACTTGCAGCTGTAATTGCAGCGAAAGGTGGTTCTACAAAGTATTGACTCAGGGGGGCTGAATACTTTAGCACGCCACACTTTTCAGTTTTTTATTTGTAAAAAAAAGTGAAAACCATGTATCATTTTCCTTCCACTTCACAATTATGTCCCACTTTGTGTTGGTCTATCACATAAAATCCCAATAAAATACATTTACGTTTGTGGTTGTAACGTGACAAAATGTGGAAAAGTTCAAGGGGTATGAAAACTTTTGCAAGCCACTGTATATTCCAGTGTTGTATGTACTTAAGAGGTGAAAAAATAAACATGGGAATAGTGTAGAGATCAGTTGCACGTGAATTCTTACGCATCTGAATAGTGCTCCTCAACACCTCATTAACATTCGCCGTCCATTGATGGAATCCATGGTGAAATTACTCAAAATTGTTTAAGGGTTTCCACAGGCCTCTTACCTAAGCTATACATATGAAAGGACATCCCAGTGGGAATCTCCCCACTGGACATTCGACCTCAATATCTCTATCAATGGAGACATAACACATACAGTAATGGCGAACAACCTGTAGCACATATCATTGTTCCAGATGTCGGTACAAATGATAATGAAACACACTTGATTCTTGACTGACATATGCAATTTTGTTTCCGATGCATAAGCAATTGGAAGTCAGTTAATGCCTATTTCTATGCTGGTTAAAACACCCTTGCCAATCCAGGTCACTGTCAGAATCAGATATCAGAGAACCTGCAATGTTCTCTGCCTGACCTGCTGAACTACTCCAGAACTCCGTGTTTTCTGAATTCTCCAATTTTAGGTAACGATACAACCCTCGCCTCTCACTGCTTCCCCCATATAACACCTCACCTCTTTCCCCACCTCCCCGCGATCCCCTGTGCTCCAGCTGGACCCACACGCATTTTTCCCCTCCCTCACCAGCGACATTTTCTCTGATCTCCTCCTCAGGCCCACTTATGGCCATCCCCCTCCCACACCCCCTCTCCAGAATCCGATTTCCTCCCAAGGATTCCCCATCAACTCTCTATTCCTAATCACCTTCCAAAATGCTCGTTTATCTCCTGGCATCCGGAAGCCCTGATCAATCTTTCTCCCCCAGATACCTCAATCATTTTTGGCATCACTATTTTCCCTGGCCTACCCAATAATCTTCCTCACTCCTAGTTCCTCTTCTCTCCCTAAACATCTTGCTGGGATGTCCCAGAAGGATAGTACTGTTCTTTCTCAGCTCCAGCGACTCTTGTTCTATCCTGACCTCCTGTGATGTCTACGTGGAGTTTGCACATTCTCCCTCAAGCCACATTGTTTTTTTCTGCCTGTTTTCAGTTTTTACCTTAGTTGGTAGGTCAGTTGGCCATTGTAAATTAGCATTCATGCAGGTGGGTGGTACAAGCAACTGAGGGCAGTTAATGAGCATCTGTGAGGAAAGAGCCTATGAAGAAATAAGTGGAGCACAGGATAGATGGGATTGTTCAATGGTTCACACAAGGCTGCATTGCCACCTTCTGCATCGTAAGAAGACCTCAGAGTAAATACTCCCACAGCAGGAAACAACCTAAAGGAAGAATCTACCCTTTAATCCTGTTTAGAAACTTGTATGTTTGAATGTCATCTCTCTTTCAAATTTATACTAAATCAATAGAGGCTCAAGTTGCTCAACATTTCCCATTAGTCAATCACTTCTTCTTAGGAATCAACCTAATTAGTCTACTCTGCACTGCCTCCAATGCAAGAACATCCTTCCTTAAATATGGAGACCAAAACTGTACTCAGAACTTGACATGTGGTCTCTCTAGTAATCTTTAAGATTGCTTAAATACTTTGCCGCTGTTATATTCCATACCTCTTGCAATAAAGACCAACAATCTATTGGCTCTAATAATGTGCTGTATCGGCGTGCTAACATTTCATGCATGATTGTTTCAAGATCCCTCTAACAGTTTTTACTCCAATTGAATAATAATTTACCTTTCATCCTTCCTTCCATAGTGGATAACCTTACATTTCCCACATTGCACTCCATCTATCATCTTCTGGCCCACACACTTAACCAAATCTGCTTATTATTCTCCCCACATTCTCATTAACTCCCCCCAGATTCCAGCAGTCACTTACACACAAAGGGCGATTTATAATGACCAATTAATCTACCAACCTGCACGTCTTGGGGATGTGGGAGAAAACTGGAGCACCTAGAGGAATCCTTGTTGTCACAGGAAAATGTGCAACCTTCACACAGTCTCTACTCAAGATCAGGCTTGAACCCAGGTCTCTGGCATTGCGAGGCAGGGCTCTCCTGGCTGAGCCACTGTACCATATATCATGCCTGGCGTAACATACTTCCCTGGTGAATACCTCCCGGCAAGGAATTAACATGAAAGACAACCTACTAATGTTATATTCAGTAAGTTATAATTACAGAAGGCACCTTTGGACTGGTTTGAGGTTATAAGCTCATATTGGTTTGAGGTTATAAGGCGGAGTTCATTTTTATAGCTCCTGAGGAGATGGTAATAATTCTCAGAGACTAAAGTTTAATAGAACATGATAACTACTCCAATATCTTGGAAACACAATCTTGAGTGAAACAAAAAGTACTGGAGAAACTCAACAGATCAAGCAGCATCTGTGGAGAGAAATGGTTGACAACGCTTCGGATGGGACTCTTCTTAAGACTGATAGTAGTTGGGGAAAAAACGCAGGAAAAGAGAGGAGGGGGGCGGACAAAGGCTGGCCATCCACCGATCACTTGCTAGACTTTGTTCTGCCCCAGCTCTCTTTTCCCCAACTACTATTGTCTGAAGAAGTGTACTGACCTGAAACATTGTCTGTCCGTTTCCTTTACAAAAATTGCCTGACACAATGAAATCCACCAGCACTTTGTGTTTAATTCCAATATTGCTTTGTTTGATCTCATCCACGATAGAAGATTTATTACCTATCACATTTAAGTAGGAGATTGTGCTGAAAATAAAGACGTGAATAGGAAAAAGCTGAAGTTAATTTGTAATGGATCAAAATTTGCATCTCTACAAATATTAACTCAGAAAGACAAAGACATTGAAAATTCAGATACACATATGGAAGCTGAATAGCAAATGCAAATAGAACTATTCCAAAGGATCCATGATCAATTCAGCACTTTAATTTCACTTTTGATTCACACCTTATTACTTGCAACATCTTTTTATAAACAGATTTTCTGCAAAGTAATAAGTCTGAAGTCTCAAGTCTGAAAAAATGTCCCAACTCCAAAGGTCATCAATCTTACCATCCACAGATGCTGCTTGACCTACTAAGCCTGACTAGCACTCTCTGCAAGTAAAATTATTGACAACACACCATGCTACATTTCATTTTTGTAACATGAGATTTTGGTCATTTACACTTTCAAGACCTGGATAGACTCGGCTTGTACTCGCTAGAATTTAGAAGATTGAGGGGGGATCTTATAGAAACTTACAAAATTCGTAAGGGGTTGGACATGCTAGATGCAGGAAGATTGTTCCCGATATTCGGGAAGTCCAGAAGAAGGGGTCACAGTTTAAGGATAAGGGGGAAATCTTTTAGGACCGAGATGAGAAAAACATTTTTCACACAGCGAGTGGTGAATCTCTGGAATTCTCTGCCACAGCAGGTAGTTGAGGCCAGTTCATTGGCTATATTTAGGAGGGAGTTAGATGTGGCCCTTGTGGCTAAAGGGATCAGGGGGTATGGAGAGAAGGCAGGTACAGGATACTGAGTTGGATGATCAGCCATGATCATATTGAATGATGGTGCAGGCTCGAAGGGACGAATGGCCTACTCCTGCACCTATTTTCTATGTTTCTATGTTTCGATGGCTTAATTCACGACCTTTTTTCCTCGTGGACATTTTTCATCATGTTGAAAAAACGCCCCCAACCTACTTGATGCCACGAGTACCTACGACTAGCATCACGACCTACCTACAGCATACCTCGTGATGACCATGCTGCGAGTATGAGTCAAGGGCAAACTCGGCAGAGGTTGTGAATTAGGTCGTGAAAGTGGGACAGGCCCTTTACTGGTACCATTTTTACTTGAATTCATGCACTATATATGGAGTGCTGCATTGTCTTACTTGCTATAATTGGAGAATTCAATGTTCATACCGTTGGGTAGTAGAGATCTCCAGCTGGACCTGGCAACAGTACACAAGTGTCCAGTGAAATGGTCACTTAGTCTGCACACAGTCTCGCCGATGTAGAGGAAGCCACATCAAAGGCACGGAATGCAACAGGTCAGGTTGGAGGATGTGCAAGTAAACCTCTGCCTCACTTGGAAAAACTATTGGGGTTCCTAGATGGAGATGAGGGCGGAGGTGCACTATCTGCTGTTGCATCTCCTGTTACTGCAGGTGAAAGTGTCTGGAGAGAGTGGTCCCTGCAGTAAGCAGAAAGGAATTGGCAGGGGAGGGGAAGTTGTCTCTAGTTTACTGGAAAAGTTCAATTTTGGTTAAATGCTCCTGAAGCATAAATCTTATTATATGAATCATCGTTCAAAAAGCCCTGGGTGTCAAAAATAATATAAGAGAGCAGTCAGATGCTTCACAAGCAAAATAGTGGCAGTTAATCCTAGGATACTAAATATATTGATCAAATAACACAATTGAAATAATTCAACTACACATATAAAAAAAAGCCACTTCAAAAGAGTTGTATTTCAAAACTAGACAAGGGTTGGCTCACTGCTCTCTCACTGCTCCACAACACTCGAGGCTCCCTGTGACATTACTTATCCAGGAAACGCAGTGACAGCTGAACAAAGGGATGGGGGGGGGCTGTGAGTAAATTAATTGCAGCCTTGGCCTCTAGTTCCAATGTTCAGTCTTGTAAAGGATTTGCCTCTATTGCTGCACAAGCATAGGTTCAGTCCGTCTTTTTCTCATTGCTCTAAATATTATTTTCCAAAATATTCGAAAAGTTATTTGCATCTATTCAAAAACACTAAAATCAACTTTGGAACCCGAAAATGTACACTGGATGCTTGTCGTCAAAAATTCTGGAACTTGAGTACAACTTATTGTGAATATAATGGATAGTAGTTGAGGTGGGAGAGTAATTATCTGACAGGCAGCAATTGGTAAGGAGGGAGGTGGCACAGCTAACTCTAAATGTTTGGAAGATATTTTTGTCATAAACTATTCCCTGTTTCATCACAGGTATAAGTATATGTATAAGATTTCGGGAAATATCAGCACTGGGACCTTTCAGATAATGTTCTTATCTGAATGGGACCCCCTTCATGGATGTATGTATCATCTATGCTGTGACCATTGCTGATGATTCTTGCAGTGTCTATGGCCTAATCCATCCTGTTACCTTCCTCAGTCTGTACCTGGATGAGAGCCTTGGCTTCTCTCCCAGAAAACACCACGACTGGTGTGACAAGAATAACCCAGGAGACTCAGGGGTTGATTATCTGTATTTTGCAATTGGAAACTCCACCAGAACTCAAGGGAAAATGAACAACACACCTGGGATAACAAAACAGAAAATCCACACTAAAGAATATAAAGTGGGAGGAAAGAATGCAGGTGGTTCAGAATATTGTTGACAAACATGGCATGCTTGGAATCTTTATTGCCCAAATACCCTGGGGTCCACCCATGATAAGGTGGATATATCAGTGAGGCAATCTGTGTCCACTGGAAGGAGTATGTCAACGAAGTGCGCTGATAGTATACTGGAATGGCCTTCAACCCACAACTATCCACTCTTGTTTTATCAACACTCCAGCTGACAAGGTCAAGAAGTATGCCTACTGAAGAACAACTGCGTATTGACTAAAGTCAAGGCAACATTTAATCTTGAGTGGCAACATGGCACCTTGGTTATCTTGACATTGAGGAGAAAATATTCCCATGGTTAGAGTTTTACCTCACACAAAGGAAAATGGTCATGGTTGTCAGAGGTCATCTATTACAGCCCCAAGACATCACATGAGAAGTTTCTCAGGGTTGTATCCAAAGCACAACCATTAAAAATCACATTTTTGAAACATTTAAATTGGAAAATATTTAATCTACTTTAATCATATAAAATATGAGTCCAATTTATTTAAAAAAAAATGTCAGCCTCATTGATAGAAAATGTCACTTAACGCCATAGAAATGTCGGTTAACAAGGCTTAAATATCTGTGGTTAGTTTCATATATCCCACAAATACAGCAGTTCCATGGCATTCCATGCATTCAGTAATGGACGTGACAGCAAGGTGCTGTTTTATTGAAACGAGCTGTAAAGCAACACACCTTGGACAGCAGCTTTTGCATCGACTAACCCTAAGACAGTATTAATGTAGATAAAATGGCAAACTCCATTTGCCTCAGTTAGTTCAATTACTTCTTCGAGAATGTGTGATTGATGATAACACCATTGCATCAAAGCTGCAAATCAAACTGTGTAATTCACTTTTCTGGCTGACCTCTAATCCACCTAACACATGTGTGTTTGGGAGCATAATGCTCTTTAGAGATCTGTCTGCACAAGCCAACTGATTGCCAAATTGTGATATTTAATTCGATCCCTAAATATTAGTTTTAAATTATACAGCACATTCCTTGTATCAACTTACAAATTATTCTACAGTACTTACATTTCAAACATTCATAAACTACAGAACCACCAACAGTTATTTGCTGAAATAGAAGTGAGTCAGAACTTCTGCTCGTTGTGTTGTAAATCCTGGAAGTTACAAACTTATGTGTAGATTGGGAATGCCAAATCCGTTAATTTGCTCCATTGCAGGATTCCAACATGGAATTGTGTGACAAAGCTCCACCTCGCTGTAATTGACAGCTTTTACATCAGGGAAATTGCTTCTCAGGTCCAAGACCCTATTTGTTTCAGGAATGTGAAACGTGGATATAAGGCAAAGGGGAAAGTAACCTTTACTAAAAAAGATAATTCACTGTATTTTATTTTTTTTATAATTATTGCTATGTATTCTATGATTTTTTTTACCTTTTAAAATATTTTTAAAAATGTGAAATACCTCATAGCTTTTATAGCTATTATAATTGAGGGGACGTGGATTTCAGAGAGGAGGCTTCTGAGGTGCAAACGCAATCAATCAGACCATGCTGGTGTTTGATGGGACACTTTGTGCCAGCAAGAGAATCACTCTACATGTATATGACACAAGTATTTTCATGAGGAGTCAACTGGTTTAGTTTAGTTTAGAGATACAGCGCGGAAACAGGCCTTTAGGCCCACCGAGCATGCGTAGATCAGTGATCCCCACACATTAACACTATCCTACACACACTGGGGACAACTTACATTTATACCAAGCCAATTAACATACATACCTGTACGTCTTTGGAGTGTGGGAGGAAACCAAAGATTTCGGAGAAAAACCCTGCAGGTCGTGGGGAGAATGTACAAACTCTGTACAGACAGCACCCGTTGATAGGATCGAACCCGCATCTCCGGCGCTGGAAGCGCTGTAAGGCGGCAACTCTACCGCTGCGCCACGGTGACAGCCCTGGTGTCGGACTCAGCGAGCAATATTCTTACTCATACTAAATACATTTAGACTTGTTCAGAAATGAGGGTATCAGAAATCACAAGACTATAATTAAACATGCGGGACAGGCAGCATAAACTGAACTGTTAATTTGAGTTTCATCAATTGCAATTAGGTTTTGAGGTACTGAGTATCACGTGTATTTTTTTCTATATTTTTCAGGTAAGAAGAAGTAAATAATATGGTAGACACAAAATGCTGGAATAACTCAGCGGGACAGGCAGCATCTCTGGAGAGAAGGAATGGGTGACGTTTTGGGTCGAGACCCTTCTTTAGACAGGACAGATGCTGCCTGTCCCGCTGAGTTACTCCAGCACCTTGCGTCGATTTAAAGCAGCATCTTTACTACACATAAATAATATGGTGTTATCTTTGTGGTGGGCGTCCTCAGAGGTAAACGTAACTGAAAGTAGGTGTATTGCAAGAACACATAGTTTACATTACACAGAGTACTTTGTATTTAACTCTATCTCGCATATCAGAAGATGATTCTGATATTGAGCTTCTGTAATATTCATGGGTTTAAACATATGCACCAACTTGGATTAACCTAAAATCAATCATTTTTAGAGCAACCTATTTATGTATGTTTTCAGACAAGCCATATGTCAATATTCTACGATTTCTCCTCATACCAGCAGAAATCTGAATGTCAGATGCATTTGTGTGTGTGTGCAACCATAATGAATATGTGTACATGCAGATGACGGTGCATGTGATTTTCTCCTCACACTACTTCAATGCAGAGTTGTAATTGTATTCACACAGAACAACATGACATGAACCATTTATGAATAAATTGAAAAAAATTCCAGGATTAAATGTCAAAACTTCCAATTATTCAAGTTATTATTCCAATATAAAGAGAAACGTTTAAAACATTGGTGCACTCCTGTTTATACAACACTCTGAACACATCAAGATGGAAGAATGTAGCAAAATAAATTGCATCTTTTAATTCATTCCTCCAGCTTTGAATATATTGTCATTGTACCATCCTGTAGCTGAATTTCACACGGATGCTCACATTAATATGTGCGGGTAATACATAGCTTTATTGTTTTCACATCCAAATGTTGGCGTGCTAACAAGGATAAGATAATTCAGTTTGCATATTGGCAACCTCTTGACCCTGCAGTAATTACATGTCGATTCAGTTTTACCTGACTTCCTGCATCCTAATGTTCCGTGGATGCTGTGGCTTTGTTCTACACTAACGTGATATTCAGCAGCACTGCCACATTTCATTTATGCTCACAGTCTGAAGTCATTTTCAAACAGCACTGTGTGCTTGGCAATTACAGTTTAAAAACAAACAGTGGGTTGAAATGCTTTCCACAATGCCTTAACCAAAGCTTGCTATTAAAGAAAACTATTGTTTATTTGGACTAAGTGAACCCAATGACATGAGATATACAAAAAACATGGACATGAGAAATGAATAAGGAAAACTGACATGTAATTACAAAAGATTTTAACATGGAGTGAATATCACCTAAAGCGCTCATTAATCTACCTGTTTTTTGCACTTTATGTTTGTGCCACTTAACTTCACAGAAGTCAGAACTGAAATACTGAAAATAAACCACTGTGGGACAAAATAAAAACATTTAATTAGGACAAAATAAATCAGATTTTGCAGCATTGTTCATGAGCTCGGCCCCAGCATGGAGACTTTTAAATCATTAATTCACTGCCATGATTCTCATGCCCACTATCGCAGATACAATGTTCCTATGGCAAGCTCACCAACAGAGCTAAACAGCTCACCCTCCACTGATGATAAATCTGTGGAGCCTAAATCCCGTTACGACCCACAATGACTTTGAAACAAAGTGAAATGAGATTAATCCCCCATGTCCATGAGTAATGGGCCTGTCCCACTTACGTGATTTTTCAGGCAGTTGCCTAAAAAACCGGCGACTGTCAGAGTGGAACACACACATCACTTCCTGCAGGCGGGGGACAGGGCAAGCGGGGGGGAGCGCTGTCTGAGTGAAATTCACACGGTGCAAAGCCAATGTGATACAGACACACGCCACGGTGAAGAGGAAGGTTGGCGCTGTAATTAAGACGGTGAAAGCACAGTGTACTGGAAAGGTAAGTCGTCTAAAAGGGGGGGGGGGGGGGGAGGGGGTGGGGGGAGAAGCGGGGAGAAGGAGTGGAGACAACTTTTAAGAAGCCAGCGATACACGACTGTGAAGCTCAGCGGACATTAACATTACCGGTCGATTATCCTTGGTTCTGAAATCTACTGCTTACGTTTCTTTCCCAATGAGGCAATGAAATTCACCAGTCAACTACAACCTACGAGAACCTTCGACCTCCTGGCAACCCACTAGGATTCGCGGCGACCATAATGAGGCTGCGACTAGTTCTCAGAATGCGGGAACTCCTCATGACCATGAAGACGACTACCCGGCAACTACCCGCGAACATGTGGCGACCATATGGCGACCGCATAGTCTGCTGCAGTCGCATAAAAAGTCGCCTAAGTGGGAGAGGCCCATCAGGATTTGGGCTGTATTATTTTTACAGTTGTTGATTAAATGAAAGGTGAACATGTGTCACAACAACGTCAAGAGTCAAGAGTATTTAATTGTCATATGTAGCATGGATGGAACAATGAAATTCTTACTTGCTGCAGGTTTACGGAACAACAGAGCAAAAAAAAGTCATTAATCAATAATAGAATAATTGATCAACAATTTCCAGGTAACAAGATCATAATAGTGCAAACCAAAGTATGCAACCTATATGAAATCCATAACAGTCCATAAATGAATAGAGAGACATAGATAACGTAAAATGCAACTACATACAGTGATGATGAATATGCTCTGATTGTAGTATTTTACACCATTATTGAAATTCATTTTCATTGCTTTCAATGAATGCACGTTTTGGAACAATATCAAAATTTCATAGCTGCTTCTCTGCAAAGCACTTAGCTGTACTGACCAGTGATGCATTTCATGGAGAAAGAATTATGTGCTTTCCTCAATTATGTCTTGACTCGCAACAGTGGGACACCCTCTGAAGACAATACAATGCACCTATCAAAATTAAGGTAATTTCAAATTAATTATTTCTAACATGCTGAGCTCTATAAGGCGCTGGTCACGCCGCATTTGGAGTACAATGAGCAAATTTGGGCCCCATATGTGAGGAAGGATGTGCTGGCTCTGGAGAGGTTTACATGGGTTAGCAATGAACGGGTTAGCATACGATGAGCCTTTGACAGCACTGGGCCTCTACTTGCTGGAGTTGAGAAGGTTGAGGTTAGGACCTCATTGAAACTTAGAATAATGAAAGGCATAGACAGAGTGGATGTGGAAAAGATGTTTTCACTGGTGGGAGAGTCTAGGACCAGAGGTCATAGCCTCAGAATTAAAGGGCACTCTTCTAGAAAATGAAGTGCGGAGGAACTTCTTTAGTCAGAGGGTAGTTAATCTGTGGAACTCATTGCCATTGGCTGTGGAGGCCAAGTCCGTGGATATTTTTAAGGCAGACATAGACAAATTCTTGATTAGAACGGGTGTCAAGGGTTATGGGGAGAAGGCAGAAAAATGGGAGGCAGTGATCAGCCATGATTGGACTCGATGGGCCAAATTACCTAATTCTACTCCGTTAACGTGAACTTGTGAACATGCACACAAATACCTTATAAAGGCAGAGATTGTGCACTATATAAGAATATACGAATAATGGATCCCTGGCACTTAGGATATTTGGGCATATACCTTATTGTACTTCCGGTGGCGCTGGTGCCAGCAGCCTCCACCTACAGCCCGGTATCTTTTTGTTTTTTTGTTTATTTAGTTATGTAAAAGTGTGTTTTTTTGTGTTTTTTCATGTTTTTATGTGGGGGAAGAACGGTAGTAGTACCTAACCCGCTTCCTTGAGGACGCAGATTATTCGCAGTTAACCATAATCCCCCCATATAACCATTACAGCACCACAGCGGCCTACCTACCTGGATTGGCGCGGCCTTTCCTCCCCGGCATCGACCATAGCTCCAGCAGCGGCGGGACAACCGCTGAAACATCGCGGGGCTGGTCCCTTACCCCATTTGGAGCCCCGGAGTGCTGGACCTGCTGCCGACATCATGGAGCTTTTGCAGAGCTCCCAAATGATGGAAGCGCGGGGTCCTGTGACCTGCCCCGGCCGGCCTGTTCACTCAGGAGCTGCAGACTCCGGCACAGGCTACCATCTCCTCTGCCGTAAAGAAGTGCTCACCGTCGGGGTTCGGCGTCGGTGTTACCCGGCGTGAAACTCGGGCCACCCGGGTCGGCCTGCGGGTAATTGGAAGTCCCGTCCACGGATTGGAGGGGAGGCTGGCTCCCTACGTCCTCAGTGGGTGCCATTTAAGCTTTTCCACGTCTGGATTCTCTGTCTTTTTTTTTAATTTTAATTCAATTTCAATTTTATTTTTAATATGTTTTATTATTTATTTATTATTTATTTTTATAATTTCTTTGTGATTTTTTTTAATGATACTGCCTGTAAGGAAAATTCATTTCGTTGTCTCAAATTGAGACAATGACAATAAATTGAATACAATACAATACAATACAATGCAGGTTCTTGTGTGATTTGGAAATGCCCACCATGATGTTTCCTTCATTAACTAACTAGTAGTACCTAACACTCATTATCAGATCTGAGCAGTTGATGAGAACATGAAGTCTTCTGCATGAAGTCTTCAGAAAGGAAACCTCAAAAGACCAATCTTAATTTCTCTACCTCATCAGAAAGCATCCTATCATTTAGCATCATTTAGCTTTAAAACAAAAAGGCAACTGATCCAAAACAGAAAATAAAACTGGCTAGTCCTAAAAATAATGAATAACTTGTTTTTCGTGTCAGTGTGGCCACTAAGTACTGCCCCGACAAAACGATATGATTCCAAGTTCCATCAATGATTTGTGTTGACTGGGCAAGCTCAGGTAGATAGCACAAAATTACTGTGTTCTTGAACAAGGCAAGAAAGATCAGCCAGGGTTTCATCTTCCGACTGTAAAACAAGGGAAAGCAAAATGGTGCAGATTCCAGATGTCCTTGTTTCTTAGCCATTGAAGGAATTTTATCAAACTATTACAGCCGGTTCACTTTCTTCCTCAGGGTTTCATCTTTCATTTACAAAAGAAGCAGTATGGGAAGCAGTGAAGCAGACTGAAGTGTTAACAATGAATATGTGCACTGTGAATTGACAAATTAAATGAAAGCTTAAATTAATTTCACGCAGTCATATTAAAAGCATCTGATCCCGTTTCACTGTACTCTCAATCTGTCACTTTAGTTTTTGGAGACAGAACAGAAAGAACTAATGCTGGAATCTCGATTACAAAACAAAGCGGTGGAGCAACTCAGTGGGTCTGGCAGCATCTGTGGAGGGAACAGACAGGAGGGTGTGGCAAAGGCTGGTAAGTGATAGGTGGAAACAGGTTACCGAGAGATTGGCATATGGGTGAATGAGAAAAGCTAGAGGTGAAATAGAGGCAAGCATTTGGAAATTAGATAGGGGAAGAGGGAAATGTAAAGGGAAGGGGGAGGAATTAAATGGAAATATGGGTGCCAGGGATGTGAGAGGAGCATTTGGAGAAGGGGAAAGGAAAGGGGCAGGGTGACTAAATTGGTGGGGGGATAGTGGCAGAAATGTGTGCACATATAAGGGGGAGGGGGGAGAAGGGCAGGGCAAAGGGGATTATGGTAGTGTATTGCTTGAAATTGGAAAATCCTATGTTCATATTGTTGGGTTATAAGCTCTACCCAGCGGAATATGCGATGATGTTATTCCGGTTTGTACTTGTCCTCACTCTGGCAATGTAAGAGGCCAAGGACCGAAAGGTCAGTATGGTAATGGGAAGAGGAGTAAAAATGGTTAGCAACCAGGAGGCCACGGTGGTCAGAATGCAAGTGTTCGGCGAGATGGTCACCTCGTCCGCACATGGTCATGGTCACAAATGAACAGGGGGAATCCGATGTTACTGAGGAAAGAGGACAGCTCGGATGTCTGAGAATGGAAGCCTAATCTTGGGAGCAGACGTGGCAGAGTCTGAGGAACTGAGTGTAAGGGATGCAAGAGGCAGTGTAGGAAGAGATGGCCTTTCAGTTCTCCTCAACTAACATTCTTCTCTCTCTGGTAGAACTTGTCTTCATCCTTGGTAACTTGTTGTTTGATTCCTCTCACTTTCTTTGTCAATGCCCCCCCCCCACTCCTCCCTTTCCTCTTCCCCCTGTCCCCTTTTACCTATATCATGCTCTCTGGCTTTATATTTCATATTTTTCTCTCCTTATCTGACACCTTTTTGTTTCATTTTTCGCTTTTAGCCTTAATCACTTATTCCTCCCATCTGCCAATCACCCCAGCTCCTCACCTGTCTTCAACTAACACTAGCCAGGATTTTCCCGACCCTCACCTCACTTTTCCAACTTTCTCTCCCACTACTTCCATCACTCTGAAAAATGTCCCGATCTGAAACATCGACTGTCCCTCCACTTTATTCCCTCCATTAATGCTGCGTGACCCAGTGTTCCTCCACTACTTAGTTCTGCTCAACTTTACTTCCTTTACTTTATTATGGATTTAGTTTAGTTTAGAGGTACAGCATGGAAACAGCCCATTTAGCCCACTGAGACCGTGCTGACCAGCGATCCCCGTACACTAGCACTATTCTACACAACAGGGACAATTTACAATCCTTACCAAAGCCAATTAACCTACAAACCTATACATCTTTGGAGTGTGGGTGGATAAACAGAGCAGCTGGGGAAAACCCACGCAGTCACGGGGAGATTGGTCGGTGGGGGACTGCAAGCCGGCAGCCCTGCCAGCAGCGTGTTTGTTTTTTCAACTTTTTTTGTTTTTTTAGTGTGTTTTAATGTATGTTTTTAATGTTTCTTTGTGTGTCTTGTGTGGGGGTTGGTGTGGGGGTTTAAGGGGGAAACTGTTTCAGTCGCCTCCTCCACGGAGAGGTAAATTTTTCCATGTCGCCTCCCCCGTGGCCTAACAGAAAGGATCGGTTAGGCCTTTCCCGGAGAAGCGCCTGGGGATTCAGCAACGGGCGCAGCGCGGACTCTCGTCGCAGAGCGGGCGAGCCCTCGCCGGGGGTCGCTAGAGGGGAGCGCTCCGTTCGCTGGCCCACGGCAGTCTGTGGAGCTCCGGCTGGCGCAGCGTCCGCAGCCTGGGATCCCTCATTGGGAACACGGGAGGAGAAGAGCTCCGCCGGCCAACTTCTACGCGGGCGTGGTGGGGACTTACCATCCGGAGCGGGGTCCCTCGCAGGGGAGCTCTGATCGCCGGCCCTGCAGTCTGCGGTGCTTCTGGCTGAGGCGTGGCGGGGGTTTTAAATCTTCGACCGCCGGCCTGCAGCCTACACCATCTTGAAGCCATTGTCTCCGGTGGGGAGGCACCAAATCAGGACTTACTTGGACTTACCTTGTCTGTACATCTGGATGCCCGCAGCGGCGACTACGGAGGGTTGAGGTCCCGACCACGGGGGAAATGGAGGACTGGCCATATTTTGTGCCTTCCACCACAGCGATGAATGCTGTGGTGGATGTTTGTGTAAATTTTTATTGTGTATTGTGTGTTCTTTTTTATTATACCTCTGCTGGCAAATTCATTTCACTTGCACTTATGAGAATAAAACTTGATTGATTGATTGATTGATTAATTGATTGATTGATTGAATGCACAAACTCCGCACAGTCAGCACCCATAGTTAGGATCGAACGCGGGTCTCTGGTGCTGTAAGGCAGCAACTTTACCGCTGCTCCACCGTGTTGCTCTTGCTCGTGCTGCATGTTCTTGCTGAAATGCATGAACACTGTCAAATATATTTTCCTTTCCTTCGCAAAGTGTACGTGTTGCAATTCTTGAGTCAGCAATAACGCAGTTATCATCAAGTGATTTTCAACTTTCAGACAAGAGTTAGATTTCACAGGTCACAAGAAAGAGTCCATGCTTTCAAACAGCAGGACTTGCATATGATCCAGGCAGGGGTTGATAGCTGACAAGTAATACTTGTAGGACAAAACTTCTAAGAAATAACCATCATTAATCAGAGAGGGACTGAACAAATCCTGAACTGTCAATGGCCTTATCATCTCTGGTGGTGGGAGGCAGGAGAGGGGAGCGGGGTTCAGAAATTCACAACTGACCAGAAACTCAATTGGACCAGCTACTTACTTTCTGCGGTTTATTATAGTAAGATGCTGGTGATCCTACCTTACTCTCCCAGTTGCCAAACACTTTAACTCCCCTTCCCATTCCCATACTGACCTTTCTGTCCTGGGCCTCCTGGGCAAAACGCAAATTGGAGGAACAGCACCTCATATTTAACTTGGGCAGCTTATAACTCAGTGGTATGAATATTGAGTTTTCTAACTTCAAGTAACCCTTGTATCCCCTCTCCCTCCCCCACCCTAGTTGCTGTACTAGTTTCACTGTCATTCTGCTGAGTTTCATTGTCTAACTCATTGTCACCTAGTCCACAGCTAACAAAGGACCATTTCCTTGATCATCGTTACTTTTTTGCATATCTGTCATTCATTTGTTCTATATCTCTCTATATCACTGTCTGTATCTCTAGTTTCTTTTTCCCCTCACTCTCAGTCTGAAGAAGGGTCTCAACCCAAAACTTCATCTATTCCTTTTCTCAAGAGTTGCTGCCTGACCCGCCGAGTTAAGGGCATGTCCCACTTGGGCGTCATTTGCGCATCACGCAGGTGGCGGGCGAGGATTTTGAGAATCCCAAAATCCTGGGACGCCGGGCGCTACTGCGCGTCACTGCCTACGCCACCACGCCCGCGATAATGATATCGCGTAAATAACGCGCAAATAACGCCCAAGTGGGACACGCCCTTTACTCCAGCTTTTTATGTCTGTCTTACTCACTTCCAGATATCACAAAGGCTTTCTGCTATCGACATGTCATTTCCCTGAATGGGTGCATATTCAACAACATGCATGCAGTAACAAGGACAAATCAGCCTGTTTAGTTGCCATCTCATCAATCACCCTAAACATTCAATCAATCCCTCAGCAATTGGGTACTGCAGCTACTAGATGAGGCCAATTCAAAGGCAGCTCCAAGCGCTACAGATGCAAATGAACCATTTCCTTCTGTTCCACCCCCCCCCCCCCACTTGTAATATAATTGCCACACTTGTAATATAATTGCCATTATCAAAGCTGAGCTTAAACCCTGGAAGTACTTAAACAGCTGCTTTCTAAGGGTGCCAGCACCTCCCTGATCCCAAAAATGTGAATAAAAATGGTTTTGAACCAGGTGGGAGAGTCTCTATACCTTTGAATAATGAAAGGAGACTACACTTTATAAATACATGATGTTAACTTTCAAGCAACTAGTTCAAATCTGGATGGGTAGTGGCCAGCAGGTACTCACCTGCATCAGAAAACTTTCTTCCAAGTTCAATATGTAAAATATTAACCTGATTTCATGAAGCCACTCTTCTATTCATGGATGTTCAGGATTGAACATTTTGAAGCATTGCCAGTTGAGTTTGATGAAGTGTGTAAAGAAATCAACAGTCGTCTCCAACCTTAGAGGAACAAACTCTTATGTGCAAGTGTATCATGTTCCCACAGTGGCTAGGCTGAGCGACGATGTTAATCTGGTGTTGCATTAGTATCAGCACCATGCACTTTACCTGCTACAAAATAAGACAACTGTGCTAATTTACTGCCATTAAAACAAATATGATACAGAGAGCAGTCTGCTGCCAAGTTACCGTCTAGCTTGTGTTGCCTTTTCAGCTTCAAATTATTTTAAAGGTGATTAAAAAAACATAACATTACAATAGATAAAAACCCTGATTTTTATTTCGGTTGTTGAATTATAGAATAAGGGAAATCAGGGAATAGTATAACATTTAGTGATTCTGAGGCCACGTCTTTACTTGCTTGTCAATCCGCAACATTCCTGTCAAAGGTTTGTTCAATGTCATCAGAATTCCACAATTCCAGACACCAAATGTTATGTGTTAGTCCTTACTTCACACAAACCAGTGAGCATTTTAATCTGAAACTCATTTTTTAAACTGTTGCTCGATTAGAGTTCAAAGAGGAGTAATTTTTAAACTCTTGATTGATAGTCAGCAGCATGAGAAAAGACAGTGACACCTGCAACAAGTCTGACATTTGCTGCCTTTAGATTCAAGTTTGGAATGAACAGGAATTAACTCTATTTGACCCAAAGACACTTCCTTCCTTCTTGAGGCAATTTAAACTTGCGCAAGTCTTCTCAATAACTCAGTGAATGCATGCAAAGCCAAGTATACGCCAGTTGTCAGACAAAGCAATAATGTTAAAACATCCTAGTTCTGAACTCTATCTGGCAACAACTCTGGGAATTGCATTTGCAGATGTTTGCTGAAGATAAATCTGATGTGAATTTGATCCTGCCAGAGACAATAATGCTTTGATCCCTAACGAGTTGGAGTGGAGGAATAAGGGGGAATGAACCAGAGGAAAACTAGAGTACAGATTCGCACTTCTGAATTTAATGAAATGCCGAATAAAACTTTTCAATGTGTTTATATTTGTGAGGTACAAAAAGTACTTTGCATGCCAGTGTCTCAACTCTCCCTAACTCTACACACCCACATAGAAACACATACATCGTGCTTCATTTTACAAGCATATTTCCACATAGCATATAGTCATTGTCATACAGTGTGGAAACAGGCCCTTCAGCCAAACTTGCCCACGCAGACCAACATACTCCATCTACATTATTTCCACCTCCCTGAATTTGGCACATAACCTTCCCAGCCTATCCTATCCTTGTACCTGTCCAAATGTCTTTTAAACACTGCGATCCTCTCTGCACATACTGCAACCTTCCGGATTCAATATCACATTCTCGAGCTTTAAGAGATAACTCACTTTTCTTTTATGTCTGTATTCGAACTTGCCTTTTCTGTCTGTCATCATTTTGGCTCAGTTTTTGTTTCTATTTGTATAATCCAGCTTGCTGGGCATGGCTCACAGACTTGCTATTAACAACACATAATATTAATAAAGAAGCATAACATAATCCTAACTGTTACTCTGACTGCTAACTGACTTGGTTCCTCTTGCTCTATCAGACAAATATATTGTGTTTCACCATCCTTTCTCTGACCTCTCTGCTACTGAAAACAAACTGATTTTCTCTTCTTCCCCAATTCTGTGCAGGATCTTAGATCTGAGATGCTAATTGTTTATCTTTTCACAAACTGTTTGACCTGCTAAGTGTTTCGAACATTTTCTGTTTTCTTAATTTTGGATTTTCAGCATTATACTAGCTGACTGACTGTACTGTTCATTGGAGATGTGGAGAAACTATGCAGTTCTCCACATGCACTTCATTTAATTAGCAAAATACTGATCTTGTGATAAATTGCCAAATACATCTATTTAAAACACATTCTGTTCCATATGTTCATGCAGCATACACGGAAAGAGAGCCAATATTTCAGATTAATGATTTTTTATCATGTCCTCATCGATAAGAAGACATTTTTTCGCTCCACGGATACCACACGTCCTGCTGAATATTTACACCATTCTCTGTTTTTATTCCATGTCTGTATTAACTGCAGTGATCACAAGGGAATTGAATTGTTACAGTGCCCTCCATAATGTTTGGGACAAAGATCCATCATTTATTTATTTGCCTCTGTACTCTACAATTTGAGATTTGTAATAGAAAAAAAATCACGTGGCTAAAGTGCACATTGTCAGATTTTATTAAAGGCCATTTTTATACATTTTGGTTTCACCATGTGTTTAAACATAGTTCCCCCATTTCAGGACACCATAATATTTGGGACACATGGCTTTGCAGGCATTTGCAATTGCTCAGGTGTGTTTAATTGCTTCCTTCATGCAGGTATAAGAGAGCTCTCAACACCTAGTCTTTCCTCCAGTCTTTCCATCATCTTTGGAAACTTTTATTGCTGTTTATCAACATGAGGACCAAAGTTGTGCCAATGAAAGTCAAAGAAGCCATTATGAGACTGAGAAACAAGAATAAAACTGTTGGAGACATCAGCCAAACCTTAGGCTTTCAAAATCAACTGTTTGGAACATCATTAAGAAGAAAGAGTTTTACACTCATTGTAAAAGAGATGGAGCTAAGAGGGAATTTTTCCTTAAAAGTATGGGAAGGTTACGTAGGTGTGACTGGGCCATTAACATTTTATTGATAACAGATTTAAAAAAATCTGACAAACAGTTGAAATTAAAAGGTTGAAAAGATGATTCAAGTGATATTAATAGCACTATCTTAAAATTGATTTTAAATGTCAATTTATTATTATTTAGGCATTAGAATTTTCCATTACTGAGAACAAATGATGATAAAATTAAAAAACACTCATATTTTGCATAAGAAGATTGGGTAGATCGCGGTTAGACTCTCAGTACAAAATCGCAGCCACTGTGTGCCAAACAGTTCAACAACACCAACAAAACAAAATACTGATGACATCAACGCCTATAATAGCAATAGCTACTGAAAGTAAAGAAATTATTGTCCATAAACGGTTGCTAATGTTTTGAAGGCTGTTCATATTTTGTTTCTGAAGCTACTTTGCATTATAATTAAAATCTTCAGAATGACAAGACTCCCACATGAATACCAATTGAATGGAAGTTCATTTACTAAAGCTGATATATTATTCAGCAAGCTTCACCATTTCTCAATTAATAAGACAAATAAAAAAATCTAACCTAATAGTAATATCTTGCTCCAATTCTAACATCAGCAAACTTAATGTGTATGGCAAATACCAATTCCATTTATGTTCTTTTCATTATTCTCTGCAACAAGCTTAGAAGCACATTGCACAGTCTATGCTATATTAACACACTATATTCTTTCATATGTCTCTCTTTGAACCTGCTAGGCATCTCCCAGACCACTTCTGAGCTATTTTCAGTCACATTTGAAGCAAGTAGTTAACATATTTGTTTTTTTTGCATTTTCACCAGCAAAACTATGTGGCAAATGTAAATGTTTTTTGAGGTTAGTCATGGAATCTTTGTCACCTCCTATTTGCAAGTTTTGCTTGCTAGAAATGTATCTATGTAGAGGTAGTGAAATGTCAAAACATAACCGAATGAAATTGGTTCAGCCTGTGCTCAGGTTGCAGTTGTGGGCCAGTAAAGTCCGAGGACAAAGAAGTTATCTTACAAAAAAACAAAATGCTGGAATGAATCTGTTTCCCAAGAGCAGCTACTGGAGAATAGTGAGGCAAAGGAAATGAGTCCAAATTCTAAATAGGGAATCATAGAAGCAAAAAACTAAATCTTTGGAAGAGCCTTTCAAAGACAATTGAAATGAAATGCTGCTCATTGCCAGTTAACATTGATTGTAGATTCAGGATAGTTATGATTGACATTGATATTACTAAGACATGAGACACAGAAGCAGGAGTAGGCCATTTGGTCCCTTCAATTTGTTCTACCTTTTAATGGATGAACTTTTCTATCAGCGTCACTATCCCACACTTGATTCTTTAATAAATAAGCACTCTTTGATTTCCAACTTGAACACACAAAGCAATTGACCCTTTGTCCCTTTGGATAAAGAATTCGATAATTGGAATTGTTTTATTATTTGCACGTGTACAGAGATCTACTGAAAAACTTTGCTTTGAGTGCTATCCAGGTAAATCATAAAGACTTTTTTTTCTGTCTCATTTTGATCCCTCATGGTTGACCTCATGCTTTGAAACTATGAACCCTGGTACTGGACACCCCAACCATGGAAAACTTCAATGCTGCATCTATCCGATAAAGCTCAGACAAATATCGTCCTTTACAATTGGATCATCTCTCATTCTTCTAAACAAAACTGAGTACACTTAGAAACAAAGAATTGCAGATGCTGATTAATACACAAATGGACACAAAGCGCTGGAGTAACTCAGCAGGTCAGGCAGCATCTCTGCGAAACATGGATAGGTGACATTTTGGATCGAGTCCCTTCAGTCTCAACCCAAAATGTCACCTCTCTCTGTGCTCCAGAGATGCTGCCTGACCTGCTAAGTTAGTTTAACACTTTGTGTCCTTTGGAGTACAGGCATAATCAGCTTCACTTCTCCTCTTACGACACACAGAGAGTGGTGAATCTCTGGAATTCTCTGCCGCAGAAGGTAGTTGAGGCCAGTTCATTGGCTATATTTAAGAGGGAGTTAGATGTGGCCCTTGTGGCTAAAGGGATCAGGGGGTATAGAGAGAAGGCAGGTACAGGATACTGAGTTGGATGATCAGCCATGATCATATTGAATGGCGGTGCAGGCTCGAAGGGCCGAATGGCCTACTCCTGCACCTATTTTCTATGTTTCTAAACTTCCCATCTCAGGATTTAGCCTCGTGAACTGCTGGACTCATTTTATCACAAGTATATAATTCCTTAAGACTGGACGTGAACACAATAGTCCAATACAATCACACCAGGTATTTTTCCAGCATCTGAGGGGGCCGACTCTGGTGTCCACGCTGCTGAGGACGTCCCGCAGCCCCGACGTCCAACTTGTATCACTCCGGCAAGCGGTCCTGAACATCGGGCCGCCCGTAGCTGCAACTGCGGAGGGCTTGGGGAGGCCCTGACCACGAGGAACAGTGGAGGAAGAGACTGACTTTGGTTTCCCACACAGTGGGAAACTTTGATTCTTCTGTGTGGGGATGTTTTATGTCAAATTCTATAGTGTGTGTTCTTTATACCCTTTCTGGCTTAATCCCTCCCTTCACCACCTCCAGTTTAAATTCCAGTTGGAATATTTTGGAGGACCCAAGAACCAAGAACCAAGAATCTGCAGTTCTTTCTTAACCACCAGGTATCTACATAATTGGAGTAAATGTCAATTCTTCTTGTACTCAAAACTTGCAATGAAGGACAACATATTGTTTGCCTTACTGACACTCTGCTGAAGATGTATGTTAAATTTCAATGATTTGTGCACAAGGTTATCCAAGTCCCTCTGAAAATTCTTTTTCAATCACTCACCATTTAAAAAAAGTCTGCCTTTTTAATTTTTTTCCAAGCTGTTTTCCACAGTTTTTCAACTTTATGTTTTATCAACCATAGCCTTGCGCATTCACTTAGTCTTTTTATATTTCCCTGAAGAGACTCTATGTCCTTCTCAAAGCCCACAGTGTCACTGAGGTTTGCATCACTATCAAATATCAATACATCACATTTGATCTCCTCATCCACATCACTGATATAAATTGTGAACAGCTGGGTCCCAGGCACCGAACCGTGCAGCACTCCCCTGGTCACAGCTTCCCAATGTGAAAATGACCTGTCTATTCCTATTCAAGCTTTTCTGTCCATTAACCAATTCTCAACCCACTTTAGCATGCTTCTCTCAATACCTTTTTCCCTAACTTTGTGCAAAGATTGTGTGGCACCTTATCAAAATCCTTTGAAAATCAAATTAAAAAAATTACATCAACTGGTCTGTCTTTAACTTTTCTGCTAAATATAATGACAAAAAAAAACGGATTTGTAAAATATGCAATCCCCTGTGTGGTCACTGGTAATCCTATTATGTTTCAAGTGCCCTGTTACCATTTGCTTAATAATATATTCCAGCATTCTCCCTATCACTGATGTACAGCTAACTGGTTTGCAGTTTTCTGCATTCTCTCTCCCACCTTTCTGAAATTGTATTTTGCTATCTTCCAATCTGTGTGAACCATGATAGATCAAAGTAATTTTCAGTCAATAACTAGAATATCCACTGTCTTCAAAGCTTCCTCTCTCAAAATTCCAGGGTTCAGATCACCAGCTTGTGGGTCTTTAGCAGTTTTCAGTCCCATCTATTTATCCAGTTCCTGTTCTGTACGGTTGCTAATTTCACTGAGTTTGTTTGTCAGTTATCGTAGACCAGTACGCCTCCATTATTTCAGGCAGGTTTTCAGTGTCATCTTTCTGGAAAAATGTCCTGGGGAATAGCTTGTGAAAACAACAGTGGCTTGAAGTTAGATTACCTGCAGTACAGATACAATGCATACTATGGACTCTGTCTTTATTAAACATGTTTGCAGTATTTAGAAACATAGAAACATAGAAAATAGGTGCAGAAGTAGGCCATTCGGCCCTTCGAGCCTGCACCGCCATTCAATATGATCATGGCTGATCATCCAACTCAGTATCCTGTACCTGCCTTCTCTCCATAGAAAGATCCCTTTAGCCACAAGGGCCACATCTAACTCCCTCTTAAATATAGCCAATGAACTGGCCTCAACTACCTTCTGTGGCAGAGAGTTCCAGAGACTCACCATTCTCTGTGTGAAAAATGTTTTCCTCATCTCGGTCCTAAAATATTTCCCCTTTGTCCTTAAAGTGTGACCCCTTGTCCTGGACTTCCCCAACATTGGGACAATCTTCCTGCATCTAACCTGTCCAACCCCCTAAGAATTTTGTAAGTTTCTATAAGATCCCCCCTAAAGCAATCTCATTGCTTTAACCAGAATTTGGAATCAGCAGTGATGCAATAGCACTCTAAAGGAAATCTGCCTAAGAATATATTTATATCAACCCAAGAGATTCCTGACACAATGCAACTACATTGGCATCAAGCTGGCTGAACAGTAACCAATAATAATAGTATCATATGCAAGTAAAAAACTATATATTTAAAAACAATAGCCAAACCAGTTATCATCCAGCTTACATATGCACAAATTAAAGTGATTTCCCCTATATTCTACTGGAGGTCTACAAATAGAGAAACTTGTGCACAAAGGCAGAGCAACTGACAGCAACTTCAGAATTTCCACATTAAACTTTACAAAATCACTAAGTTGCTTTTAGTTTCACTGAAAGTGACACTGATACTTTCACCATCACTACTCATGCAAAATCTGGGCCATTGTTCATGACATTAATACATCTCCAAATATTTGCACATTCCCAGACTTGCAACCTCACAATACTTTTAAAAATTATCTTGCACATCAACATAAATACTTACTTTGGAATAAAGAAACCACGGTTGGCAGGTCTATGCTCAAGATGCTTTTACTGGACTTAGTAGTCTCCGAGTGTCTTTGATAAGCAGAAAATTTACGGGCAAAAGGGAAAATCTATTGTGGCAATAAAGAAATTTCAATCTTTGAAGTGCCAAAGCTTGCATGTACATCTGTATTAGATCAGCTGTCACATTAAAGCCTGATAAGACCACTGAAGTATAACACTGCACCAAAGAATACATGTATTGAATGGTAAAATAATTTACTTGTCCTTATCCCCAAACTGCCTTGCCTCTCTGTTAAGCGATAAATACACATGTATCACACAGCGTTTCAAAATCCCTATTAAGATAATCTTCTTTATGTTCAGCCTGATATGATTTGCCGCAAGATCTTCTTTATGTGCTTATAGCATTCTGCAGACTAATGCCATTAGTTAAAGATTAAGCCAGGAACATACATATCATGCAAGAATAACATTTAGTTTCATTTCATGAACATGATCATTGTTAGTTAACCATTTCTATTTGTCTTTGAAAAGATGGCAGTAAATTGCTACAGTGCGTGTGGGGATGGTACTACAGGTGCACAACCTTGTTAAATAAATGTTCCAATATGAAGGAATGGCAGTGTATTTCTAAATAATGTCGGCGTTTTTAATTGAAGGCAGGCAGGCAGGCAGGCAGGCAATTGAATTGGAGGCTTGAAAAGTCTGGAGTGGCTGCCTCCTCAGGGAGACCGGGGAATCCTTGTAAATCATTACATAAATGTTAATTAGTTTGGAGGGAATTTTATGTGATGGTAAATGGGAAGGGGGAAAGTATTCTTAGATACCTAGATGGGGGCGACTCCCGACATCGCGGAGCTGGGATTCTCTGTCCGGTCTACAGCGGCGGCGCCCATTTGGAGCTCCGACCCCGGAAAGATACCCCTGGCTGGGAGGCGTTCCAAATCCATAAATGTGCGGACGGACGCCCGCAGCAGGACTCCGCGAAATGGGGACGTACATGGCTACAGCATGGTAGGGAATTGAAGAACGGCAGTTGGGTAAGGGATCTGCCCGCTAACCGCTGGCATTCCAGTGCTGCGATGCTGCCGAATCTGGAGCTGGGGCTAGGGTGGTAAAGAAAGCTTTTGGTATGCTGGCCTTTGGAGCGCCTCGCAGCCAGGGGTAGAGTTGGGGGGTCGGAGTTACAACCGGCGCCGTACAAGGCATTGGTGAGACCAAATCTGGATCTGGGAGTTGGCGGCCACAATTTTGCGGAGCTTAGTCCCCTACCAATCTATCCGACCAGGTAGGGGACTAAAGAATTAGAAGTTTACCCCTTCACGCCCCCCCCCCCCCCTCACCTAAAAGGCCACCAAACTAACTCCCTAACCTTTAAGCAATGCTTTACAAAGGTTTATGAGTCTCCCCGGTCTCCAGGGAGGAGGCAGCCACTACAGTAGTACAGACCTGGGTTGACCGTGGGTCGTTTCGGGTCAAGTTTGGCGCCAAACGCGAGCTTTGGTGTGCAGACGGCATCCTGGGAAAAAATGGCCGGTTTTCAGAGTTTTTCGGTTTCCGGAACTCCGGATAAAAGGTTGTGCACCTGTACCAACATTGTTGTTAAATAAATGTTCCAATATGAAGGAATGGCAGTGTATTTCTAAATAATGTTGGTGTTTTTAATTGAAAAGGTGCCGTGTTTTAATGTGCCACTTGCTGTGGATGGATTGTGACGTGTTTTAGAGAAATCTTGATAAAAATGCCTATATGATTAGCCAAATCTTACAGATTGTACATAAGGTAGTCACAGTGTTCTTATGATGCAAGGAGTCTAAGGTTGTGCTTCAAGTGCTAAGTGAAATAATATTAAATTGAAAATACTCAACAGTTTTGGCAGCATCAATGGAGAGAGAAATATATAACACTTCAGGTTGTTGACTTTTCATTCAGTTTTTCAAATATGCTCGGCCAATGGTGGTGACCTGAGCAGCTTCCACAGCCATGTCAAAACACCAAGATGCCAAGGTGGGAAGCACGGTGGCGTAGCGCTAGAGCTACTGCCTTACAGCGCCAGAGACCCAAGTTCGATACAGACTACGGGTGCTGTCTGTACGGAGTTTGTACGTTCTCCCCGTGACCTGCATGGGTTTTCTCCGAGATCTTCGGTTTCCTCCCATATTCCAATGACATACATGTTTGTAGGTTAATTATCTTGGTTATAAATGTAAAATTGTCCCTAGTGTGGGTAGGTTAGTGTTAATGTGTGGGGGTCGATAGTCGGTGCGGGTTTGGTGGGCCGAAGGGCCTGTTTACACGCTGTATCACTAAACTAAATCAAGAGGAATGGCCTCCATTTGATTCCATTGAAATTGTTCCTCCTTTCTTCCCTCCTTCAAGATACTCCTTAAACAACTCTCTTTGACCAATTTATCGGCCAAATTCCTAAATAATCTCCTGATGAAGCTTGTGACAAATTTTGATTATTAACAATCCCGTAGAGTACCCTAAGATGTTCTGCAATGTTAAAAGGTGTTAAATAAATAGTTACTTTTGCAGACATTGCCTTCTTCAATAGTTCTCCTGAGTTCAGTTTTAGTCAGCTTCACAACTGGTGGAGCTTTGAGGCAGTCAAGATGGATAATTTAATTTACCACTTGCGACTGGAGTTATGCACTGGGTACCATAACAATTGCGGATGAAGTTGAACAAAGCTGAATCCTCCTGTTAGCTGTTTAATTCTCAAGCATTCATGATTGGATATGGAAGCACTGGAGCAATCAGATTCATTTGTTGTGGGATTAAACTCTGTCTATTGCTGGCAAATATTTGTTCTCATATGCTCCAGGCATTGGGTAAGGGTTGGTTCCTGGCTTGAAGAATCCAGAAATGAGTAATATGTTGCTTCATGCAGCTACAGATTGAAGTGGAACACAATCCTACTGCTACTGATGACTCAGCAGCTCACAGATACTCAATCCGAATTGCTGTTCCTGACCTCATGTAAGTGGACAGTGAGATGGATATTTGATAGGAAGACTGATGATAACAAGTGTTGGTTCCTGCACCATCTAATGAGTACCCTTTCTTTTTGTCAGGACTCTGCCAACTCGGTGGATGAGCATTGATCTTCCATACTAAAGTACATATATTTTGCCGCATTTCTAGCCTTGGTATTTTTTCCAGGTTTTGTTCAATAAAAGGGTGACTTGAAGAAGGATATTGGATGGAAACTGCAGATTCTGAAAGCAAAATATTCCAAATGCTACAAACCCAAAATAAAATGAGGAAATGCGTGAAATAAACAGCAGGTCAGGTGGCAACTACAAAGTGAGAATCACGGGTGGTTTCCTTGCCCATAATTGATATTATACAAGAGGCTTCATGATTTTCTGGGTTGGCACTGAAGAGTCCCAGGGCCATTCCCTCCCAACTAACAATTGTTGTGTCACGCCTCTAATGTCCTGCTGGTGAGAATGATAACACAAGAGACTGGAATCTGGAGCTAAACAAAATCCTGGAGAAACTCAACAGGTTAGACAATATTTGTGGAGGCAAAGGAATTTCAGTTTCAGGTTGTGCCCCTGCATTCGGGACCTGTCACATATTCATAGAAAATAGAAATTAGGTGCAGGATGTTAGAATTGCTTCGAGCCTGCACCACCTCAATATGATCATGGCTGATCAACTCAGCATCCCGTTGCTTCTCTTAGATCCCTGGCCAAAACTCCCTCTTAAATATAGATTAGTGCTACCCTCTGTGGATTGAGTTTCCAGAGATCACCACTCTCTGCGTGAAAAATGTTGCCTATCTCGGTTTTTAAAGGATGTCCCCTTTATCCTTAAGCTGTGACCCCTTGTCCTGGACTTCCCTAACATCGGGAACAATCTTCCTGCATCTAGCCTGTCCAACCCCTTAAGAATTTTGTAAGTTTCTATAAGATCCCCTCTCAATCTTCTAAATTCTAGAGAGTATAAACCAAGTCTATCCAGTCTTTCTTCATAAGACAGTCCTGACATCCCAGGAATCAGTCTCGTGAACCGTCTCTGCACTCCCTCTATGGTAATCATGTCTTTCCTCAGATTTGGAGACCAAAACAGTACGCAATACTCCAGGTGTGGTCTCACCAAGACCCTGTACAACTGCAGTCGAAGCTCCCTTCTCCTATACTCAAATCCTTTTGCAATGAAAGCTAACATTACCATTCGCTTTCTTTCAGCTGGACCTGCATTCAACGAGTACCATCACCCAGGTTCCCCCTTTAATAGATGCAAAGGTCATTTTCATTATAGTCGAAGTTACATATGATCCTGACCTGCCAGTTGGATGGAAGCAGTGCACTCTGCTGCAAATGAATACCTTTTCCCTCATCATCATTAAATAAAAAATCCCAGTAGAGCCTTGGGGACTAAGTCACATTTACCATTGTTCATGCAATTGCTTCTGTTTAGCCATTCTCTTTGTCAATATGAACCTGCAAGCCTTGTGCATTCTGTATACAGCATTTATTTAGATTCTGGAAAGCGATTGATATAGGTTCTCGGCCCAAAACTTGCAGATACAGAAATGTGCGTGAATGAAGACTTCATATGGATTAAGCTTTATAAGTCTATAATGCATCTGATGTCTATTTAAAAGGTCTTGCATTCTCAGCTATCAATTGGATTGCTTCAGTGTTAGAGGCAGTAACGAGTAGGGTTTGTTTATCTGCCAATGTCATTTTCATTAAGCATCTGACCTGCCAGTTGGATGGAAGCAGTGCAATATTTTTAATCAGCAGAGGATAATCATTTACCTTCATATTCTTCTTTTATTAATGATTTCAATATAAATTACTGATAATATTAAAAAGTACTATTTAGCTTGATTAAGCTATGTCATATGAATTATGAACACAGCTGGGCCTTATAGAGGCAGTAAATTTTAAGTTTGCTGCTGAATATGATTTCAATGTAAATTATTTTTAGCTTGAAATTATGAACAGGAGTATATATATTTTTAAGTTTCTGCTGAATAGTTTGTTCAAGTTGCTTTTTTCCTTTTATAGATTTGTCATATTTCTCAGCTGTCTATTGGTATACAAAGAGGTCACATAATTCTCCTGTATCTGAGGAGAAGGACATTCCAATATTTGTTGGACCTGGATAGTCTACATTATTTAATCTGATAGAACTCTGTCAAGAATCCACTTAATGCTTTCAGTTTGCCTTGTCCCATTTCAATGATTTGGAAGCAGCATTGTTGTAATTGACTGAGTTGACATGGCTGTACAGTGTAAACATAGAAACATAGAAACATAGAAATTAGGTGCAGGAGTAGACCATTCCGCCCTTCGAGCCTGCACCGCCATTCAATATGATCATGGCTGATCATCCAACTCAGTATCCCGTACCTGCCTTCTCTCCATACCCCCTGATCCCCTTAGCCACAAGGGCCACATCTAACTCCCTCTTAAATATAGCCAATGAACTGGCCTTAACTACCCTCTGTGGCAGAGAGTTCCAGAGATTCACCACTCTCTGTGTGAAAAAAGTTCTTCTCATCTCGGTTTTAAAGGATTTCCCCCTTATCTTTAAGCTGTGACCCCTTGTCCTGGAATTACTATGATCAAAGTATAATTACTTTGTGTAATTACTATGATCAAAGTAATTCATAATTCAGTTAAATGTATTGTTACACTATTTCTGTTTATTTGAAGGTGTGACAGTTAGTAGTTATATATGATTCCCATAGGTACACAGTAGCACCAGTACAGTAAATATTGCCTTTGATATACCCTGGTTTGGAACATCCCCAAATAGACTTTCTGTTCCAAGGGTTGACAAGGAATCTTGCATTATTGATCTAATTAGATATCTACATGTACTAATATTATAGAGCAGTGTAGAGGTAGTTCCTACCAGCAAAAATAAACATGCTACACCACAGTTGCATAGTTGCTTGATGAACAATGATAAAATGGAGACCTATTTTAAAAAAAGTTATTTTTTTGAATTTCAGGTTTACTCATGAATAAAGTTCTTTGGCTATATGTCAGATTATTATTGAGAAATTTCAGCAAGTAAATGCAGTTTTTTTCTTTAAAAACAGGAGAATATCAATGGGGTGAATTTGCATATGCACAGTGACTAGTTAATTGTTATCTAAATGTAATTGCATAGCAGAGACAAATGTGACAAACACCAATGATTGTCAAATAATGCAATGTGACACAAAAAGATGCAATTTCGCGACAACTCAGTTAAAAAGATATAAAACAGTCCTGTAGATCTTTTACTGATCACAAATATTAAAGTACAGGAATCATATTTATATATTAATTTTTAAACAATTTTTAAATGGTCACATTGTTGAATCAGAAATTGGGGGAAATATTGACATACTTGCTCATTAGGGCACAGCGCTTGCGATATGTGTCAATGAATCCAGGCAATCCCCTCAGTCTCATTCCTCCCTCTCATTTTCCTGTATCCTTGCAACTTGCTTCTCTCTCATATGCCCATCACATCCCCTTTGCTAATTTTGCTACTTACTTCACAAAGGGGGGTAATTTGCAGTATGCAATTAATCTACCAGTGTGACTTTAAGGTAGGAAACAGGAGCAGCCGATATAGACAGCAGCCGATATAGACAGCAGTCGCTGGAGCTGTGACAGTAGTTCTAATAGCCCATATTGTACGTTGCAAATCTCTCATAATCAAATCCTCAGAGGTTAAAGGCTTTGATGTTAATAGTTGTCATAAGTATTTCTTGTAATATCCACTGCAACAGATGCATACTTTCACATTCTACCTTGCAACTTCTCAATCACCATTTCAATATTGTCACATCTTTCAAGGTTTCAATGTCAGTTTATTGTTCACCTCTTGCAAGACCAGAAAGGTTTTGCCCTGGCCTGTTCCGCAAGGCAATGCAGTATAAACTGCACAGGCAATTGTTGCCATGGTGAGTTTGGAGACTGCTGGAAAAAAAGCAGATGTTGTCATCTGAACAAAAAAGTACACTGCACACGGGTCAGGCAACATCTGTGAGGCAGAGGGATGGTTGACATTTCAGGTCAAGAACCTGCACCAGGGCCAAGCTATTGTTTGCATGAATATTTTGCTTGTAACTTCACCAAAAGACACAAAGTGTTGGAGTAACTCAGCGGGTCACTCAATCGACATTGTAACATAATCAGATTGGCAATCAAACTGCTGCTGTTGAAGTCAAAGTTGAATACCGGCACCTGTGAGGAGGGTGAGCAACATTAAGGCAAGGTCTTACCTTTTCTTTTAATCCACTAGTTATTAAAGTGACATTGACAGTGAGTAAAGTGATAAACTCATCCTGTGAGACACGGGATATCAAGGGCAATCCAGGTGCACCTGACGGCTACAAGTGGGATGTCATGTTACAGTTGTGAGCTTGCATTTTGAGTATAATGTTCAGTTTGGTCACCTTGTTTTAGGAAGGTAGACAAAAGTGCTGGAGAAACTCAGCAGGTGAGGCAGCGTCTATGGAGCGAAGGAATAGGCGACGTTTTAGGTCGAGACCCTTCTTCAGACTGATATCAGGGGTGGCGACGGGAAAAAGAAAGGAAGCGGCGCAGACTGTACTTGTGGGAGAGCTGGGAAGGGGAGGGGAAGGAGGGTGACAGCAAGGACTACCTGAAATTGGAGAAGTCAATGTTCATACCGCTGGGCCTCACTCTGGCAATGGCGGAGGCCCAGGGCAGAAAGGTCGGATTCGGAATGGGAGGAGGAGTTGAAGTGCTGAGCCACCGGGAGATCAGGTTGGTTATTGCGAACTGAGCGGAGGTGTTGGGCGAAGCGATCGCCAAGCCTGCGCTTGGTCTCACCGATGTAGAGAAGTTGACACTTGGAACAGCGGATGCAGTAGATGAGATGAACCTCTGCCCCACCTGGAAAGACTGCTTGAGTCCTTGGATGGAGTCGAGGAGGGAGGTAAAGCGACAACTATAGCATTTCCTGCGGTGGACAAAAATGCTGGAGGAACTCAGCGGGTGAGGCAGCATCTACGGAGCAAAGGAAATAGGCGACGTTTCGGGTTGAGACCCTTCTACAACACCCTTCTTCTGAAGAAAGGGCTTGACCCGAAATGACGCCTATTTCCTTCGCTCCATATATGCTGTCTCACCCGCTGAGTTCCTCCAGCATTTTTGTCTACCTTCGATTTTCCAGCATCCGCTGTTCCTTCTTAAACGTAGCATTTCCTGCGGTTGCAAGGGAGAGTACCAGGGGAGGGGGTGGTTTGGGTGGGAAGGGACGAATTGACCTGGGAGTTACGGAGAGAACGGTCTTTGCGGGAAGCAGAAAGGGGAGGAGATGGAAAGATGTGGCCAATGGTAGGATCCCGTTGGAGGTGACGAAAAACAAAGGACAAAGGACATTTATTGTCACATACACCAATTGGTGCAGTGAAATTTGAGTTGCCATTGCAGCACACAAATAAGATAAACACAACAGTATAGAATTTAAATGACGGAAGATTATATCTTGTATGCGACGGCTGGTAGGGTAAAAGGTGAGGACAAGGGGAACTGTCCTTGTTATGAGTAGGGGGATGGGGAGTGAGAGCAGAGCTGCGGGATATAGAGGAGACCCTGGTGAGAGCCTCATCTATAATAGAAGAGGGGAACCTGTTCTGGAACACATCATTCTGGGAGCAGATGTGGGGTAGACGGAGGAATTGGGAGTAGGGGATAGAGTCCTTACAGGAAGCAGGGTGAGAAGAAGTGTAGTCCAGATAGCCATGGACGTCAGTGGGTATGTAGTAGATGTCGGTCAGGTCAGTCCTCCCTTCCCAGCTCTCCCACAAGCCTACTGTCTCCGCCTCTTCCTTTCTTTTTCAAGGAGCGCTGTCTGAAATTCACAAGGTGCAAAGCCAAGGTGATACAGACGCACCTCGCAATGAACAGGAAGGTTGGCGATGTAATTAAGACGGCTAGCACAGTCCTTTAAAATAGGAGAGAAGGGGGGAGAGGGGGGGGAGAGGGTAGAAGGGGGGGAGAAGGATGGAGACAACTTTTAAGAAGCCAGACAACTTTTAATCAGCCAGAGATACACAGCTGTGAAGTTCGACGGACATTTAGAATTACCGGTCGGTTATCCATGGTTCTGAAAACGCCTGCTTACGTTTTTTCCCACCAATGAGCCAATGAAAATGACCGGTCAACAAAGGCGATTAACTAAAACTACCTACGACTACCTCGACTACCCGTAACTACATGGCGCCCCCACTACAACTGCACCTCAACTACAGGATTATCGATTTTCTCCATGGCGACCAAGTTTTGGTCGCAGAAAATTTTTCATGTTGAAACATTTGCGGCGACCATGAAGGAGACTCACCAGAGACCATTAGCGAACGTGTGGCGACCATGTGGCCAGCGCAGTCTCCTGCACTCGCCTAAAAAAGTCGCCTAAGTGGGACAGGCCCAGAAGGGGCAACTTTTTCACACAAGGGAGGTGTGTATATGGAACGAGCTGCCAGAGGAGATAGTCGAGGCACGTACTATAATCCATATCTCTATAATTATAAAAATCTGATCTTGGATGTGTGTGTGTGTGTGTGTGTGTGTGTGTGTGTGTGCGTGCGTGCGTGCGTGTGTGTGCGTGCGTGTGCATGTGTGTGCGTGTGTGTATATAATCACTTCTTCTTGAAAAAACGACGCGTTAATGGTAATATTTTTACACATTTCCGGTAGAGATTTATCCCGTGGACTCTGAAATCATCTTATCTGAAAAATTATTTCTCGAGTTATTAATCAAAATGTTCACAAATCTGACATAACTTTGAATTTAAACAAGATGGTCTCGCTGATGACGTCACAATGGGTGTCTGCTGCGCGCGGTCTGCGCTGTGTTTCACGTGCTGCGAGTGATGCCCCCCCCGATTCACAAGTCCTTTGGTTGCCGCCCGCCGGCCGGCTGCTCGCCGTCCACCCCGCATGCTCAGCGTCTGCCCCCGCTCGCCGAGTTCAAAGTCCCCTCTCTCCTCTCTTCTCTCTCTCTCTCTCCCCCTCCCCCTCTCCCCCCTCCACTCTCTCTCCCCCTCCCCCCCTCCCCCTCCTCCCCCCTCCCTCCCCTCTCCTCCTCCTACTCTCTCTCCCCGTTTTCTTCTCCCCCCCCCCCCCTACTCTTCTCCCCCCACTCCCCCTTCTCCCCCCTCTCACCCCTCCCCCCCCTGGAGTCTGAAATCACCTTATCTGAAAATTGGAGTTATTAATGAAAATGTTCACAAATCCGATTAAACTTTGAAATCAAAAAGCCTGTCTCTCGCTGATGACATCACAATGGGTCTGCTTGCCGCCGTCCTGCTCGCGCTGTGAGTGATGTCACCTCTCTCCTCCTCCTCCTCCCCGTTGTTCAAAAGACGCTGCCAGAGTGAACTCGCTAAATTCGCAGTCCTTTGAGCACCGGCCGGCCGTGTGGTGGGGAGGTTACTGCTGCAGATTGGACCTGGGCTGGAGCAGATCCTGGAGCTGAAGTGAGGGAGCATTGCGTTCGGGAACCAGCCCTGCCCTGTGACGCCGAGCACCATCTCTCTGCGCCTCGGGCCTCTCTCCCACTCCCCGGGGCCTCTCCCCCCCCCCCCTCTCTCTCCCTCCCCTCTCTCTCCCTGTCTCTCTCTCCCCCCTCCCTCCCGCTCCCCCCTCTTTCCCCCCCTCTTTCCCCCCTTCCTTCCCCCCTTCCTTCCCCCCTCCCTTCCCCCCTCTCCTCTCTGCCCACCTCTCTCTCTCTACCCCTCTCTGTCTCTGCCCCCTCTCAGTCTCTGCCCCCTCTCTCTGCCCCCCTCCCTCTCCCTCTCTAGACGTGCCTGCGAGTTGGGGGCTATGCGTGAGTAGGACGGGGATGGGGCAAAAGGAGCGAATTAATAATATTAATATAATATCAAGGGGGTGGTTAATGTGTGTGGGGAGTGGTTAGTGTGTGAGTGTGTGGGGGGTAGTTAGTGTGTGTGTGATGCCCGAGGCCTCACACAAGAAGGACAGGCTTCACCTAAACTGGAGGAGCATCAATATCCTTGCAGGGAGGTGTGGTGAAGCTTCTCGGGAGAGTTTAAACTGGTGGTGCAGAGGGGTAGGAACCAGAGAAGTAGATCAGCAGGTGGAAAGATTGAGGAGAAGGTGGAGATTAGTTCAAGTGTGCTTAATAGGAAGAATAGGAAATTCAGAGTGTCTCCGAGGATCCTCCAGTGTTTCTACTCAGCGGCGGTGGAAAGCATCTTGTCCGGAAATATTACCATCTGGTTTGGGAATTGCTCTGCCCAGGACAAGAAGGCTCTGCAGAGAGTAGTGCGTTTGGCTGAACGCACTATGGGAACTTCACTCGCCCCCCCCTGCAGGAACTATACAACAGGAGGTGCAACTCCAGAGCCAATAAAATCATGGGAGACACCTTCCACCCCTGCAACGGACTGTTCCAGCTGCTACGTTCAGGCAAACGCCTCCGTTGCCATGCTGTGAGAACGGAGAGGTTGAGAAGGAGTTTCTTCCCAGAGGCCATTAGGACTGTAAACTATCTCACCAGGGACTAACTTTTACTGTACCACTCTACTGCTTTTTTTTTTTAAAGTGCTGTTTTTTTCCCTTTTTCCTTCCGGCCACAATATTTAATATGTAAAATAATATGTGATTCTGTTCCATTGTTTGTAGTTTGTTTGTTTGTTTGCCTTTTTGCACAAAGTCCGCGAGCATTGCCACTTTTCATTTCACTGCACATCTCGTATGTGTATGTGACGAATAAACTTGACTTGACTTGACTTGACTTGACTTGCTAATGGAGATGCCGAGGCAATCTAGCACCATTCTGCTGTTTTGTACTTATCGTTGCATGTACAATGTAGGGACAAGAGACAGTAGATGCTGGGATCTTGAACAAAACACAAATTGCCGGAAGAACTCAGTGGATCTGGCAGCATCTTGGGAAAGAATGGATAAACAACATTTTGAGTCAGGACCTTTCTTCTGACTCTATTCTCTTGAGCCTGAAGAAGACGGGTTCTGACCTGAAATGCTGTCTAGCCATTCCCTCTCTAGATGCTACCTGACCTTATGAGTTCCTTTAGCACTTTATGTTTCGTTCACAAATCCAGCATCTACTGTCTCTTGAGCCTCCATTGTCTATATTGTTGTATTTATCATTACTGCATGAATATAGTTCAGTTCAGTTCAGTTTAGTTTAGTTTGTGGTCCAAGGTAGAGTGAAAAACTTTTGTTGTGTGCTAAGCAGTCAGCAGAAAGACAATACATATTTGCAATCAGGCCGTTTACAGTTTGCAGATACATGATAAGTGAATAATATTTAGTGCAAGGTAAAGCCAGCAAAGTCTGATCAAGGATAGTCCGAGGGTCACCAATGAGGTGGATCATAGTTCAGCACTGCTCTCCGGTTGTATACTCTTTACTCTGTGAGTTTCATGTGATCAATCTGAGGAAGGACATTATTGCCATAGAGGGAGTGCAGAGAAGGTTCACCAGACTGATTCCTGGGATGTCAGGACTGTCTTATGAAGAAAGACTGGATAGACTTGGTTTATACTCTCAGAATTTAGGAGATTGAGAGGGGATCTTATAGAAACTTACAAAATTCTTAAGGGGTTGGACAGGCTAGATGCAGGAAGATTGTTCCCGATGTTGGGGAAGTCCAGGACAAGGGGTCACAGCTTAAGGATAAAGGGGAAATCCTTTAAAACCGAGATGAGAAGAACTTTTTTCACACAGAGAGTGGTGAATCTCTGGAACTCTCTGCCACAGAGGGTAGTTGAGACCAGTTCATTGGCTATATTTAAGAGGGAGTTAGATGTGGCCCTTGTGGCTAAGGGGGTCAGAGGGTATGGAGAGAAGGCAGGTACGGGATACTGAGTTGGATGATCAGCCATGATCATATTGAATGGCGGTGCAGGCTCGAAGGGCCGAATGGCCTACTCCTGCAACTAATTTCTATGTTTCTATGTTTTCATTGTACCATTGTATATATGGCAATCTTAATCTGTATCTTAAGTGTATAGTACAGCTGAGAGAATTGAATTTGATGTAATTTATGTGGATTTGGAAAAGTCCATGAGATCAATGAGCATGGTTAATAATTACCCAATCCATTTCGTACCTGATATTTTCCTTCTGTTGCTTATTTACTGCTGTGTTGCATAATCTCCAAGTAATATGAAATCACCTAATTAATAAGCCATATTGACAAATATTTAGCCTGCAGATTCCAGGAATTAAAGACCAATTTTAATGACACCGTCATGTGAAATTATAGAAAAATCAAGAGATATTAAGAAAAAAGTGCTTCATTTTGAGTTTCATTGAACACTTTGTTTATCGGTTCTAAAAATATTCTAAAAGGAGAAAATGAGGCTGCATGACTGAGTATGTGGTCAGAAACAGGGTGGTTGGATGTAATGAAGAAATAAACATTGGTTGATACAAATACGTTCTACTTAATAATTCACATAAAACACACACACCATGTTCTGAAGAAGTCAGTGATGATCTGAAACTGGCATGGGGATGGCTATCACATTTTTTGTGACTTCAGCTAAGAATATAGGTGTTAAGATTTAACTTAGCCAAAACACATTGCAATATCGGCAGTATACACTGCGTGACTGCAGGGCAGAAATTATAGTTGGTGCTTTTCAAATGATTCCAGTTAATATCAAATTACTCCATCTGTCACTGAAACAGAGATGTTAACCATTTCTATCTTATCTCATCATGTTTACAACAAAATCAATGATGACTTATTCTTTCATTACCGGAGATTTTAAAAACCGATATTGCCAGAATCCTTCACCAGGACAGATGGAGCTAAAAACATTCTGGGCACACAGTTTTATGGTGGAATAAGGGTTCATGTCTGGATCCCTAAAAATAAAACGTGTGATCTATTTTTCTTGAAGCCAAAGGCTTGTCATTGAGTGTTTTTAGCAACCTCCGCACCTCCCCACCACTGCTGGTCCCTGGCACTTTGATTGCACAGCACTCAAGGTCATGGCCATTGCATTAATGCCATTACACTGCAGATTTCAGATTCATTACACTTTTGAAGTTAACATATTACTTCATCACAAAAATCAGAACACCTCTCTGGCTTTTGGGGATCATTTTTTCCCCCATTCAGAGCTCAGTGTCCTGTAGAGAAAGAAGCATGTCTAAGGATACAGTGGGGCAGAGATCAGCTGGAGTGTTGCGTGAAGTGGCAGCAGATGGAATTTAATCCACGCAGGTTTTAGGTAATGCACATTGCGAGGTTGATTTCTGGTAGGATATGCAGAATAAATGGCCGGGACCCAAAGAACGTTGATGTACAGAGAGACTTTGGGGTGCAAGTCTGAAAGTGGCGATACAGGTAGATAGGATAGTGGGAAGGCAATTGATATGCTTGACTTCGTAGGCTGAGGTATTCAGAGTAAAGGGCCTGTCCCACGAGCATGTGACTCCATGCGGTAAGCGCGACCTAACGTGGTCGCTTGAGCCGTACGGCCTCGCGGGGCCGGTCCCACTTCGATCGCCGGAGCCATATGGAGTTGTGCGGAGCTGGTCCCGACATCGCGCGGGGCTCCGAAAAACTGACCGTGTTCAAAAATTCCACGCGGCAACGGCCTGCCGGCCCGCAGCTGCTTAGACGCTGTACGCACCGCCTCGACGGGCGTGCGCAGCGTCTCGACGCCGTACATCATGCGCAAACTTCCCACGGACTTCGATCGAACTTCACGTCACTCACTCTACCTCCGCGCGGCCCCCGCTTCTGGTTTGGTCGCGCTCACCGCATGCAGGTCGCATGCTCGTGGGACAGGCCCTTAAGAATTGCGACATCATATTGCAGATGTACAAAACATTGTTTGGACAGCTGTTAAAGTGTGTATAGTTCTGGTCACCACATATAGGAAGGATATGGTAGTAATAGACAATGTGCACAACAGGTTCACCAGGATGGTATCTGATCTGGGATGTTGTTATATGGGGTGATTATACAGGTTGGATTTATTCTCACTAGAACAGAACATCTGATGGATGACCTTACAGAGATTAGATCATCAAGCTTTTTTACCCAGGGCAGAGGATCTAGAACTAGTGAAACATAAATTTATGGTGAGGGAGAAGAAAATTAAAATAATTCTGAGTTGGTTTTTTACAAAGAGAGTGGTAAATATCTGAAATGAACTGCCAGAGGTGGTGGTAGAGGCAGATACCACGACAACATGTAAAAGGAAGGTTCTGAGAGAAAATGAATAGTGGTATACAGGGCTCAATGCTTGCAAATGGGGTTAGTGTAGACATCTGTCTGCAGAGACAAGGTGGGTGGAGGGGGCTTGTTTCTGTATGTCTCCATGATTTTATGACTGGTAGTGAGTTCCTAATAGATCAGAAGCAAACAATGGTGGTTGGGTTTGGTAGCGACGTGAATAAGCTACTGAAATAGCAAGCCATGGCTCGTCAGTCAACATTTTTATATTATTCATTTTTAGACTCATATTCTACTGTAATAGTTGTAAACTGGCCATGCCATTAGTATAACGGCACAGAACCAGGAGGGTCATAAAACCCCTTAAGCCTGCATTGCCTCTCAATACGATCATATACCTCAAGTTCACTTTGCCCAGTAATCTTCAAATCCCTTGACTCTTTTGGTGACAAAGATTGTACAGATCTTAGCCCAGATATGCTCAATCACCGAGCATCTACAGCTCCAATTGCTGGAGAATTCCACAAATTTACATTTTTGAGTAAAGAAATAACACTGCTCTCAATGGTGAATTCCTTCACCTGTGATTATTTCCCTGCGGCTTGGATTTGCCGAACCAGCAGGTCGAGGAACAGCTTCTTTCTGGCGGCTCGTGTCACTCTACTCAACAACGTACCTCGGTGACATGCCAATCACGGCACCCCCCCCCCCCCCCGGACACTTTATTATTATTTATTCAAATCCCTTGCTATGACGCTGTTCAAGATCTTAGAGATACTAAATGCATTTCGTTGTCTCTGTACTGTACACTGACATTTTTGATGACAAATAAATTGAATCTGAATCTGAATCTCTGAATCTGAATCTGATTTAGCCCGTGGTAGTAGCCATGAAAAATCTTTAATGCATCAATCAGCACTCAGTTTTCAAAGTTCCAGTATCTTTCAAGCTTCCTCAATATCTTCCGAGAAAGCCCTTTCCTTCCAGTTCTCAATTTAGTGAATCTGCACTCCGCCATCTCTGACACAACTATCTTTTGGGATCTTTCCTTCATTCATTCGTAGTCTACTAAAGTTTTGTAAAATACAGCACAACAAGCTTATTTTTGTGCTCCAACCACTTTGGAATAAAAGCCAACATATCAAATATCTTTCTTATTACTTTCTGTACTTGTACATTTACTTTCTGCTTTGCATGAATCAACACACCATCTCTCTTGTTCATTCATGTTAACAAGTTTCTCACCATTTGAAATATCTATTAACTTACTCTTCCACCAAAGTGAGTAAGCTTTTCCCATGCTACATTGTTTTCAGCTACCTTTCCCACTCACCTAACCTATCAAATTCCCTCTGTAGACTGTGTCCTCTTAGCTCACCCAGCCTTGCATCAGAAAACCCACGCGCCCTATTAAAAACAGATAAGATCAGAAACTTTCAGTAGGTTCCAAAGAAAGGTGATTCACATCAATAGATTAATTTCTCCAGAGATATTACTCAGACTGCTATGCATTAATTCAAATAGATGATTCCATTTTTATTTAAGATATCAATGTCAAATTCAACAAGCTAGTTTTCCAAATTGCAGTTCCCTAGCATCTACTCGAAAGTAATTCTTGTACGCCTACCAGTTCAACTTCCTTAAGAAGTTGAACTGGTAGGAGTTGATAAGGAAACTCGTAGGAGAAGGAGAAGGCAGGCACTGGTTATTGATACGGGACGATCAGCCATGATCACAATGAATGGCGGTGCTGGCTCGAAGGGCCGAATGGCCTCCTCCTGCACCTATTTTCTGTGTTTCTTATAGCCCTGTCCCACAGTACGAGTTCATTCCAAGAGCTCTCCCGAGTTTAAAAAAAATCAAACTTGTGGTAAGCACGAAGAATGAACGTAGCGGGTACGTCGGAGCTCGGGGACGTCTCTTAGCACTAACGGCAGGTACTTGTGAAGACTCGCTAACAGCAGGTAAGCATGGGAATACTTGTGAAGATTTTTCAACATGATGAAAAATGTCCACGAGAGCCCCGAGTACCGACGAGTGGCCATTACCTTAAATCGCCGAGTTCGAATCAGGGCAAACTCGGGAGAACTCTAGGAATGAGCTTGTACCGTGGGACAGGGGTTTTACAAAGAACAGCAATAGGTCTTGTCACTTTAACTACAATGTTGGACAAAACAAAGGGCAGCCAAATTCCGCGGTTGTGTGCATGTGGCATTAATTGTATGCTGGAATGGACCAAAGGTTTTTTAAATCATATATTTATTTGACATAGGGATGAAAGTATTTGTGTGAGAAAACTGTATAAGTTTGATTTTAAATGTTTTCATATTGCTGATAAAAGAAACTGACACTTGTATAATACAAGTAATTTTGTATTACTTGTAATTTAATAGCTTGATCATTCATTCTGCAAGCTAATCTAAATTAAAACATTTCATCATGTCAAAAATGACTGGTGAATAAAAATCAATCATTTTCAATGTAATAAGCAAGAAAATATACAGAGAGCAAATGTGAAACCATATGCTGAAAAATGGACACAAATCACAAAATGTCAGTTACATAGATACATAGGCAATAGGTGCAGTAAAGGCCATTCGGCCCTTCGAGCCAGCACCACCATTCAATGTGATCATGGCTGTTCATCCACAATCAGTACCCCGTTCCTGCCTTTACCTCATATCCCTTGATTCCGCTAGCCCTAAGAGCTCTATCTAACTCTCTTTTTAACGCATCCAGTGAATCGGCCTCCACTGCCTTTGGTGGCAGAGAATTCCACAAATTCACAACTCTCTGTGTGAAAAGGTTTTTCCTCATTTCAGTTCGAAATAGCCTACCCCTTATTCGTAAACTGTGGCCCCTGGTCTGGACTCCCCAACATCAGGAACATGTTTCCTGCAACAAGCGTGTCAATTCCCTTAATAATTTTACGTGGTTCTCTAAGATCTCCTCTCATCCTTCGAAATTCCAGTGAATACAAGCCCAGTCGCTCCATTCTTTCATCATACGACAGTCCCGCCATCCCAGGAATTAACATCATGAACCTATGCTGCACTCCCTCAATAGCAAGAATGTCCTTCCTCAAATTAGGAGACCAAAATCGCACACAATACTCCTGGTGTGGTCTCACCAGGGCCGTGTACAACTGCAGAAGGACCTCTTTGCTCCTATGTATATAACTCCTCTCGTTATGAAGGCCAAAATGCCATTCGTTTTCTTCACTGCCTGCTGAACCTGCATGCTTACTTTCAGTGACTGATGTACAAGGACACCCAAGTCTAGTTGTACTTTCCCTTTTCCTAACCTGACACCATTCAGATAATAATCTGCCTTCCCGTTCTTGCCACCAAAGTGGATAACCTCACATTTAACCACATTAAACTACATCTGCCATGCATCCGCTCACTCACCCAACTTGTCCAAGTCAACCTGCATCCTCATTGCATCCTCCTCTCAGCTCACACTGCCACCCAGCTTTGTGTCATCTGCAAATTTACTAATGTCACTTTTAATTCCTTCATCAAAATCATCAATGTATATTGTAAATGGCTGCGGTCCCAGCACCGAGCCTTGCGGCACCCCACTAGTCACTGCCTGCCATTCTGAAAGAGACCCATTAATTCCTACTCTGTTTCCTGTCTGCCAAACAAATTTCTATCCGTCAGTACCCTACCACCAAAACCATGTGCTCTAATTTTGCCCACTAATCTCCTGTGTGGGACCTTATCAAAGGCTTTCTGAAAGTCTAGGTACACTACATCCACTGGCTCTCCCTTGCCCATTTTAATTGTTGCATCCTCAAAAAATTCCAGAAGATTTGTCAAGCATGATTTCCCCTTCGTAAATCCATGCCTACTTGGACCGATCCTGTCACTGCTATCCAAATGCGCTGCTATTACATCTTTAATAATCAACTCCAGCATCCTCCACACCACTGATGTCAGGCTAACTGGTCTATAATTCCCTGCTATCTTGAAAAGTAGGATAACATTAGCTATCCTCCAATCCACAGGAACTGATCCAGAATCTATAGCACATTGGAAAATGATCACCAATGCATCCACGATTTCTAGAGCCACCTCCTTGAGTACCCTGGGATGCAGACCATCAGGCCCTGGGGATTTATCAGCCTTCAGTCCCATCAGTCTACCCAAAATCATTTCCTGACAAATGTGAATTTCCTTCAGTTCCTCCATCACCCTAGGTCCTTTGTCTCCCAGTACATCTGGGAGATTCTTTGTGTCTTCCTTAGTGAAGACAGAACCGATTAGGAAAAGGGGAGATGCAACGAGACCTGGGTGTCATGGTACACCAGTCATTGAAAGTACCTGTTCTACTCATCTACCATTTCCTTGTTCCCCATAATAAATTTGCCTGTTTCTGTCTTCAAGGGTCCCACATTTGGCTCAACATTTTTTTTCCTCTTCACATACCTAAAGAAGCTTTTACTATCCTCCTTTATAATCTTGGCTAGTTTACCTTCGTACTTCATCTTTTCTCCCCGTATGGCCTTTTTAGTTACCTTCTGTTGATCTTTAAAAGTTTCCCAATCCTCTGCCTTCCCGCTCATCTTTCCTATATTATACGTCTTCTCTTTTATTTTTATACTGTCCTTGACTTCCCTTGTCAGCCACGGTCGCCTCTTACTCCCCTTAGAATATTTCTTCCTCTTTGGAATGAAATAATCCAGCATCTTCTGGATTATTCCCCAAAATACCAGCCATTGGTGTTCCACGGTCATCCTTGCTAGGGTCATAGAAACATAGAAACATAGAAATTAGGTGCAGGAGTAGGCCATTCGGCCCTTCGAGCCTGCACCGCCATTCAATATGATCATGGCTGATCATCCAACTCAGTATCCCGTACCTGCCTTCTCTCCATACCCCCTGATCCCCTTAGCCACAAGGGCCACATCTAACTTCCTCTTAAATATAGCCAATGAACTGGCCACAACTACCCTCTGTGGCAGAGAGTTCCAGAGATTCACCACTCTCTGTGTGAAAAAAGTTCTTCTCCTCTCGGTTTTAAAGGATTTCCCCCCTTATCCTTAAGCTGTGACCCCTTGTCCTGGACTTCCCTAACATCGGGAACAATCTTCCTGCATCTAGCCTGTCCAACCCCTTAAGAATTTTGTAAGTTTCTATAAGATCCCCTCTCAATCTCCTAAATTCTAGAGAGTATAAACCAAGTCTATCCAGTCTTTCTTCATAAGACAGTCCTGACATCCCAGGAATCAGTCTGGTGAACCGTCTCTGCACTCCCTCTATGGCAATAATGTCCTTCCTCAGATTTGGAGACCAAAACTGTACGCAAATACTCCAGGTGTGGTCTCACCAAGACCCTGTACAACTGCAGTAGAACCTCCCTGCTCCTATACTCAAATCCTTTTGCAATGAAAGCTAACATACCATTCGCTTTCTTTACTGCCTGCTACACCTGCATGCCTACCTTCAATGACTGGTGTACCATGACACCCAGGTCTCGCTGCATCTCCCCCTTTCCCAATCGGCCACCATTTAGATAATAGTCTGCTTTTCCGTTTTTTTGCCACCAAAATGGATAACCTCACATTTCCAGTCCCTTTCCAGTCAACTTTGGCCAGCTCCACCCTCAGGCCTCCATGGTTCCCTTTGTTCAACTGCAATACTGACACTTCTGATTTTACCATCTCCCTCTCAAATTGCAGATTAAAACTTATCATATTATGGTCACTACCTCCTAATGGTTCCTTTGTCTTGAGTTCCCTTATCAAATCCGGTTCATTACACAACACTAAATCCAGAATTGCCTTCTCCCTGGTAGGCTCCAGTACAAGCTGCTCTAAGAATCCATCATGGAGGCACTTTACAAACTCCCTTTCTTGGGGTCCAGTACCAACCTGATTTTCCCCAGTCTATCTGCATGTTAAAATCTCCCATAGCCACCGTAGCATTACATTTGTTACATGCTAATTTTCACTCCTGATGCAACTTGCACCCTATCTCCAGGCTATTGTTTGGGGGCCTGTAGATAACTCCCATTAGGGACTTTTTACCCTTACAATTTCTCAGTTCTATCCACAATGACTACATCTTCTGATTCTGTCACAAAGGGACTGAATTTCATTCCTTACCAACAGAGACACCCGACACCCCTCTATGCACTTGTCTGTCTTTTCAATAGGACGTATACCCCTGAATATACAGTTCCCAGCTCTGATCCTCTTGTAGCCATGTTTCTGCAATTCCCACAATATCATACTTACCAATTTCTAACTGAGCCTCAAGCTCATCCACTTTATTCCTTATACTTGGCGCATTCATGTATAACACTTTTAATTCGGTATTCACCTCCCCTCTCACACCGGTTCCTATTTTACCTGACCTTACTCTCTTATCCTTGAACTTTCCGTCCCATTAATTCAGGTGTCTTTCGTAACGTTTCCTGTACTCTCTTCCCCTTTAACTCCATCCTTATACTCCCAATTTGCCAAAACCCTCCCCTCTGCTATTTAGTTTAAACCCACCCGTGTAGCACTAATAAACCTAGTTTAGTTTAGAGATACAGCGTGGAAACAGGCCCTTCGGCCCACCGAATCTGCACCAACCAGCGATCTCTGCACATTAACACTATCCTACACACACTAGGAACCATTTACATTTATACCAAGCCAAGTAATCTACAAACCAGGTACGGAAATCGCGATCAAAACATGGGGGAGACACAATTTCTTGGAGGCTGCGCACGCGCATGCACGCACACACACGCACGCGTTCGCATGCACACACACCACCATGCCACCCTTAATTTAGTTGTTATGTAGGATTCCACTAAAAGCATCCACAATCTTTCAGCAGTATTTGAAGCTGTTCAGTCTGTTTTTCCTGTTCTGGCTTAATGAAAGGGGCAGAGAAGGAATGGGTGACGTTTCGGATCGAGAACGTTCTTCAGGCTGATGTCAGGGGAATGGGCGGTACATAGATAAGGAAGTGTATAGATAAGGAGTGAAAACAGGACAAAGGGAATGGAGATCAGGGAAAATGTAGAATGGATCATTGTTAGTTGGGAGAAGGTAGCAACAAAGCAGAGATAAAATGTAGTCAGAAACAGTAAGATTGGTCGGAGAACTGGGAAGGATGGCAAGAGAGGGAAAGCAAGGGCTACTTGAAGTTAGAGAAGTGAATATTCATACTGCTGGGGCGTATGCTGCCCAAGCGAAATATGAGGTGCTGTTCCTCCAATTTGCAGGAGGTAATTTGCAGGAAAAAAGGAGTTAGCTCTCCCTACTAAACATGATGTAAGGCTGTTGTAAGCTTTTTCTGCTTAAAATGGCTGCTGTGCTATTGGGGAGTTTGTAATTTTTTGTTTTGTGACCAGCAGCGGAGGTTAAAATCCATTTGTCACTCAGTCTGAAACAATTCTAAGTGGATTCCAACCATTTTATTCCCTCTTAGTTCTTGTTCTGCCATTTTGCAAATGGTGCACGGTTTTCTCATTTTCTGTTTTAAATTGGTGATCCATCCACTGTTATGCTGAGTTATATAATATGGTACTTGTCTTTACCTCTGTTAGTATTTCACATTTTCAAACGAATGTCACTTTCTGTTTTTTTCCTTTCACCATGCTTTGCTCATTTCCTCTGTAATGAAGCCGAGTTTCGCAATAGATAATAAAACAGAAAAGTTATTATTCCCCGAAAAACCCAGCTGGTGTCACTGTGGCAGAGAGCTCTGCTTTACCAGCAGCAATAAGTGTCGGTAATTATTTCCAAAGGCTGCAGGATAGGGAGTTTAAGCAACCCGGGTGACAGAATGGATTTTGTTTTAGACAGTGATGCTGTATACACAATTTTCACTAGCAGCACAGACAGCTAATTAAAGCAGGAATAGGGGGTTAATAATCCTTGAAAGCAGTCCAATAACCTCAAACAAACTGGGATTTACTTGCTCGTTTGATAAAACAGCATATCAAATGCTTCACTTCCAGGCAAATGACTGCAGTTTGAATTTCATGGCTGTCACTGAAATCCATCTGCCATGATCAGAGGCAAACTTGGGTGCCAAGGACAGGATGGACATGTTGATATAATCTGTTCATCCATATTGGGAGAATTAATTTGTTCACTGATCATTGACTGCAAATACAAAGGTATTTGCCTTTTCCCTCCTTTGTATGAAAAGAAAGACAGCATAACAGGACTGCAGTTCCACTGTGGAAATAAATGGAAACAGTTCAAAGAGCTGATGAAATAAATTAGTTTACCTTTGCCTTTCGGTCCACTTTTGGCCATGAAACACATAGAGCACTTTCAAACTCACTGGAATACTTACAAGCACAACGTTAAAGTGAATTACCCCAAACCAAAATAAAAAACAAACAATATTCAAACATAAAATATGACCCATATGAACATTCAATAGATACATTCTGAAATATTTCCTAAAAAGTTAAAATTTGTTGCAGAAGCAGATGATTCTATAGTCTTTTAGTACACATTTTAAAAAGAGCTATGAGTTTTGAATACAATTTAACAAAGCAGTTTGCATCTTTATTAGGTATTTGGGATGGGGGAAATTATAACATGGTTTGGAAGGATTTGGAAGTGCTTGAACAAGAGCAATATAGCAAATGTGAGTCATAGCCAGATTATAAAGTTATTGCAGTTCTGCTATAAGAGCTAGTTAGAGCTAGAATTATAAAGGCACAAAAGGCCAAATAGATTTGAGACTGCACATCTCGTATGTGTATGTGACGAATAAACTTGACTTGACTTGAGATTCCTGCTGTGCTATGATTTCCAAGTTCCAGCAAAGAAAAAAATAAAAACCAGAATCAATCATCATCTTCCATTGGATGCAAAGTTAAACATTTTAGCAATTCCCCAGAATTTACACTGAGCCATCAACTGTTAGATCTCTTGCTGAGTGAGACTAAATTAATTTCAATAAAACAGAATGGGTTTGAAGGAACAAATAAAAAAGTAGATAATTTAGCTTTTTTTCCATTAACTGAGTTTGTTCAAATGTTTTTAATTGTGTTATAGTGTTTTTAGTTTTTATATTATAAATCAATTTCTAAACCTTTTAACGATCTGATTACTCATTGATAGTTTGCCCATGTTGCGGAATAACATGGGTTTGAAGCTACGGTTTTGAATGGGTCTTGTTTTGGGTTTACAAAGAGATAGGATTTAATTTTGAATACCTGCACAGAAAATCCATGAAGATCCAATGGCTTCTGCAATGAAGTTTTTGTTGGGAGATATGCACGAGGTGAAAGCAGACTTAACAGATAAGCCAGCAATGAAAATCAATGATTTTGTACCAGTATTAAAAAATAAAACATAGAAACATAGAAAATAGGTGCAGTAGTAGGCCATTCGGCCCTTCAAGCCTGCACAGCCATTCAATACGATCATGGTTGATCATCCAACTCAGTATCCCGTACCTGCCTTCTCTCCATACCCCCTGATCCCCCTAGCCACAAGGGCCACATCTAACCCCCTCTTAAATATAGCCAATGAACTGGCCTCAACTACCCTCTGTGGCAGAGAGTTCCAGAGATTCACCACTCTCTGTGTAAAAAATGTTTCACATGCAGCAATATTAAAAAATAGAGAAATACCTGAAAATTGGAAACACGTTATAAGGATTGAAGATTGAATATAATATCAGTAAGCCGACATTTGCATATCTTTCAACGTAATAAAAATATTCATAATCCGCTATTCGTTTGAATAATTCTGAGACGAGGAGAAGTCATTTTCTCTTTATATAATAAAAGATAAATATTACTGGTCAAGGGCAGCAGTGACACCAACACTAATAATTTACCACGTCCTATAAGAAGTTAGTTATTTTGTAGTAGCTGGTCAGAATATGAAAAGCAAAGGGCTTGAAACTGTTTATGTTAACACATGCAATGATACTCACTGTGGATGACTGTTGGCAGGCAAAAGGCTTGAATACAGTATCAGTTCATTAAATATTGCAAACAATTGTTCTGCAGTGTGAGCATATAATACTTATTTCTCTAAGCAAATCGTCCAATTGTCTTACTGTTATTAATATTCATACATCAAATCAACAGATAAAATCCAATTGGAGAGATGGAGACACAAGAAACTGCAGATACTGGAATATTAAGCAAAACACAAAGTGCTTGAGGACTCAACGGGTCAGGTGGCATCTGTGGAGGGAATGGACAGAGGACATTTCAGTTTGGGACACTTCTCAATCTGAACAAGGGTCCCGACTTTAAACGGCATCTGTCCATTCTTTTTACAGATCTTTTCTACCCTTTCCCTTTACTACCTGACCCATTGAATTCCTCCAGAAATTTGTGTTTTGTTTAAAATCCATTCCAACTGTAATTCATGTCAGGCCAAAAAGCAGAAAAGTTTAGAAAACCAAAGTTAACTTTCAAACAAAGTATTATAACGCTAGACTCGAGCTTTATATGGCGAAACAAACAAATCAAATATTTTCAAAATACTTCAGAACAAAAAATCTTGGAATTCTACAGGAATGAATAAAATGAATTAGAGCGGAAAATCAAAACGACAGTGACACAATTACATGTGCGATTGCTATCAGCTCTGTCAGGCACACACGATTGTTTCAAACTAATTCATTTGACACACAATCTCCCTATGGCTGAAGAATATTTCACTTTCTTCCAAAACTGTGTAAACGATAAAGCCCCTTCTCGAGGATAGAACTGACATTATCAACTGCTAGTTTTGTGTTTCTGGTGTGTGAATTGCATTTTGCTTCTGTGCATCATCATGATAAAGTAAGGTCTCTTTCCTACCAGTATTATATAAGCAAAACCGGTTCAGGCTGGAGGCATGTGATATCTTGCAACTGCATTTGTACTAAATGGTTCAAAGTTTTCCTAAAACAAACACTTACACCTAATTTAAAAAGTTTTCAATGAAGGAAATATAAAACAGTCAAATATTTAACGGCTTTAAAATGGAGGCCAGGAACACACTCATGTAAACCAACATCATTGTTATAGTCAATTAGAACAGATTGGAAAATACAATGAACTAGCACTTGACATTCATTGTCAACTTAAAAACATTAATGGTTTATGAATGAACTGTATATTTTATTGTCGCAATTCTTTTGACTTATGACAAAAGCGAGAGGGAGAAGATATTTATCCTTATGGACGATTACAAATTTACAATTAACTCTTCATAGAGCCATTAAGAATACCAAGAGGGTATTCTGGACTAAGCTGGAGTCTCGAGGCAATAACAGGAATTGTGGCAAGGCTTGCACGGTCTAATGGGCTACAAAGCCTAGGTGAACTGCATCGCTGGCAACAGTGGGACCCCCAAAGATGAACTCAATGCATTCTACAGCCGCTGGGAACTAAATTCTGCATTTTTATCTTTCTCCTTTATTCTATCTATTGTACTTGAATATGAACTGATTGTATCTAGGTATGATATGATATATCAGATCTGTTTGCATAGCATGCAAAAAAAAGCTTTGCACTGCACCTCGATACCTGTGACATAATCATAAACCTAAACCTATACGGCAGAAGATTCTTTGTCAAACGCGTCCAAGTATCTCTTGATAAATACTTACATGGAATACAATCAGATACTGGGGGGATCTAGACAATGTGTTTAAAATGTTTAATACGCAGAAAATATAACTGAGAAATGGGTGCGGTATACATTCCCTGGGGCGTGTTTACAGCTGTATCAACTGTGAGCAAATTTCAATTGCCTTGGGAGCAACCATATGGGCAGATTGCAATTTTTGGAATAAGCAGTTGTATCCTTTGGTCATGGGAGGTGGAAGCATGAAGAAGTCATGGGATCAATCGGTGCCTATGTTCAGTGGGAGGAGACGGGTATGGATGCCACAAAATGTGGGTAACAATTGAAAATGGAGATCAGAGCCCATGTCACAGAGGACATATTCAGGTGATGTTTCTAATCGGGATCCTTCTTCAAAGTGTAGTGTCAAATAATCATGTAATCTCAGGTAATATTGAAGTATGAATGACCTGTGTCAATCATGCATGAGCAACTCATGCTGAGAATCGTTTGGTCAGAATTCTTGAATGATGTAAAACAAGCTGGAATTGGTTATTTTCATTCCAATTGAAATGCATTAATGTTCAAAAATAGCATCATTCAATTGTTTTGAGCCAATTATTAGCAATTAAAAGCAAGAATGCAATTGGTTGGAGATGATCTTAAAATAGGGATGTAGGAATTTGAGTAGCATTTGGCTATGCAAAGGATAGCAGTATTCTTCCTGGGAATCCAAATCAATTGTGAGCTTTTAAAACTGCAATCATTGAATGTGCATTACATTAAGACTTCAAGGATAGTGGTGCTAAACAAACTAAATAGAGTTGACCTACAGATCAGTGGTGGTTTGAAGCAATAGTAATACAATAGTAGCACAAGAGGTGAAAAGCCTGCTCTGGTTCTTATATTTTATTAATCTTGAATCCAATCAAGATTCAAGATTATTTAATGACCACACAGTCAAGCTGGTGGAATTCATGTTCAGTACAGGATTTTACACAATAAGCTGATTCCAGTCATACAGACATACAGTTTGTGGTACAGAAGAACACAGTAAGCAGAACATAACATAACATAAAACACAGACAACATACAGTATACAGTACATGCACGGGGTGGCTTTGTGATATTATCATAGAGTGTTCAGAGTTCGAATTGCATATGGGTAGAAACTGTTTTTGAATCATGATGTTTTGGCGGGCAGTGAGCTGTAGCGCCTCCCTGAGGGCAGCAGGTGGAAGATGTGGTGAGCTGGGTGGGAGGGATCAGAAATGATTTTCTTCGCCCTTGACACGGACCGTTTGAGATTGAGTGATTCTATTGATGGGAGGGGGGTGCTGATGATTTTGGATGCTTTGTTGGCAATGCACTATAGTTTATTACGGGAGTGAGTGTCCAAACTGCTGTACCAAACTGTTATTGATGAAGTGAGCATGCTTTGGATGATGGCTGTGTAAAATCGGATTAGGAGATATTTCCTCACTCTGAACTTCTTGAGCAGGCGGAGAAAGAAGAGTCTTTGGTTGGCTTTTTTATAAATGTGGTCTGAGTTGGGCCACAATCCAAGGCCACAAGTTGAAATTAGATCAAAATTCAATCCTGTTATGTCGGACCTTTTTGATAAGCAGATTATTAAAGTGTATGTGTGAAAATGTGGGATACTATGTTCAGATGAAGGGCCTTTGAACTGAAACAATAACAATAACTCCGAAACAATAATAGCAGAGGGGACAAAGAAGTGGCAGATGGAATATACCGTAGTAAAGTGTGCAGTCTAGGCTGTGGGCCGAGGAGCTTTATTCCAGTGTTTCGTGACCCAAGTCACAGAACTACATGAAGTTTTCACATACTGTGTAAAAATATTATACAAATCACCCCTGAAACTCGTCATGAACAAGACTTGCACATTTTTATTCAATTAGAGAAAAAACGGAAACATTTTGGGTATTTTTCGTCCAATCAAAGCACGTTTAACATTGAGTTGTATGCCAGTTGGCCAATCACCCGCTTTGTTTCTGACTAGCTAGGCAGGTAGCACACAACATGGCTGAGAGGACTTCACTGATGCCTGTTTTACTGGAGATTCCGATGAAGGTTCTTTCTAGTTCTGTGGAATACATGTCGTGGAAACTTGCAGCAGGGTAATTGAATTTAGTGAGAAAAGCATTAAGAAGGCTGAAGAATGTGCTGCTAAGTGGATAGAAGAGGAAGAAAGTCTTGAAAGCAAAGTTGCTGCTGAGGTGCTGCAGTCAAACTTTGTGAATCAACTGGAACTGAAAGGTAAGATCGAAAGTCTGAATTTATGAAAATCTATCTGTATGGACTTTAATTAATTTAATTGCACCCTTTTATAATATGAAAAAATGAGATTTGGAAGCTGTACACTCATTAATTCACTCACTCACTCACTCACTCACTCATTCACTCACTCACTCACTCATTCACTCTCATTGATTCACTCATTCATTAATTCACTCATCACTCACTCATTCATTCACTCACTCACTCACTCACTCATTCATTCTTTCACTCATTCATTCATTCATGAAGTTGAGGGCCTAAACTATGTGTATCCATAACAAAGTAAATTAAACATTTTCACTATTGCCAGCTTGTTGTAGTCTAATAAGTCTTTAACATCTAATCTCAGAGCTGCCTGTGATAACTTACTGGGAAAAAGTGCTCCAACCGCGGGGCCTAGGTACTTAATATAGTGAATTCTCAATTAAGAAGCGGCCGATTCGCGAACGTGGATCATCGTGGTGTGTTTATATCATCTCCACGGTCGGGGGGGGGGAGGCTGTACATAGTGCCGTCCGCAGCAGCCAATTTCCAGGCCCCAACCACGGGAGAAAAACAGAGGGATATTGATCGCACTTTATAGGCTTCCATTGGAGTTAGAAATAGTCAGAAATGGTTGATGTTTCTGCCGAAATGAATTGGTGTATGTGAACTTGAACTAATTTTTCTATGGTAGTAACCTATTGTTATTCTCATTAACATTAAGAAGAGGTTGAAATTTTATGAATTGAAGTCCATGCAGACTTAATGACTATGAGATTTTTTTTTCTGTAGCCTCTGCCTGACCCTCCACTTGAACTTGAACTCTTATCAATGGTAGTAAATTACAGTGTAAGTCTCATTGACATTAAATAGAGGTTGACACTTTATGAATGGAAGTCCATGCAGACCTAGGTACTATGAGATGTTTCTTTCTCTAGCTATTCTGCAGCCTCTGCTCCTGTGTCATTAAAAAAACACACTCACAATTATATTCATCATATTATTTTTATATAATATAATTATACTTAATTATATATGATTACAGTCATATTAACAAGTTATATATATATATATATATATATTGGTATAATAATATAGTTTAAATGGACTGCAACACGGAAATAGGCTGCCCATGGTGTAATATGGGCATTGGCCACTAGAGGGCTCTTACTTTCCCGATTTCATTTTCTAATTAGTTTAATTAATTAATGTGCGACTTTTGGCAATGACGAGTTATGACATCCTTCTCAATTATATTTCATCTAAATCTGTGGAAAAATTTAATGTAGTTCGGTGACTTGGGTCACGAAAACCGATTTCTAGACACATTTTTGATGCTCGGCCCACAGCCTAGTCATGCACTTTGGTAGTAGGAATAAATGATTAGACTATTTTCTAAATAGGGAGAGGATTCAGAAATCAGAGTTGCATAGCGACCTGGGAGTGCTGGTGTAGGATTCACAAAAGGCTAATTTGTGGGTTGAATCGGTAATAAGGAAGGCAAATGCAACATTAGCATGCATTTCAGCGGAACTAGAATATAAAAGCAAGTTGTAATGCCAAGTCTTTATAGGGCACTTGTCAGACTACATTTGGAGTATTATGAGCAGTTTTGGGCTCCATATTCGTGGCTGGATGAGCTGCCATTGAACGGGGTCCAGAGGAGGTTTATGAGAATGATCCCAGAGATGATTGGCTTAACGTGTGATCAGTGTTTGATGGCTCGAGGCCTCATCCTTCTAAACTCGCTGAAGTGTAGAAGAATAAAGGGGATCTCATTGAAACATATCAAATAATGAAAGTCGTAGACAAAGTGGATGTGGAGAGGATGTTTCCATTCACGGGAGCCTCAGAATAAAAGGACGTACCTTTAGAAAGGAAATGAGGAGGAATTTCTTTGGCAAGAGGGTGGTGAAACTGTGGAATTCATTGCCACACACAGCTGTGAAAGTCAAGTCGTTGGGTATTTTTTAAAACGGAGACTGATAGGTTCTTGATTGGTAAGGGTGTCAAAGGTTACAGAGAGAAGGCAGAAGAAGGGGGTTGAGAGGGAAAGATGGATCTGCCATGATTGAAAAGCGGCGTAAACTTGATGGACCGAATGAACTAATTCTATGTATTATTAACATGACTGTTCTGAGGATTTTGCCAAGCATGTTGCCTGCCGGGGCTTGAGGGCCTGAGCTACAGGGAGAGATTGAGCAGACTAGGACTTTATTCCTTGGAGTGCAGGAGAATGATGGCTGATCTTGTAGAGGGTCTAAGATCATGAGGGGGATGCACAGAGTCTTTTACCCAGAATTGGGGAATCAAGAACCAGAGGGTTAGCCATAGGGGAATCAAGAACCAGAGGCAATTGGTTTAAGGTGAGAGGGGAAAGATTTAATAGGAGAAGGGCAACGTTTTCTACACAGAGGGTAGTGGGTAAATGGAAAGAACTGCCTGAGGAGGTAATGAGGCAGGTACAATAACAATATTTAAAATCCATTTGGCCAGGTACATAGATAGGAAAGATTTGGAGGGATATGGGCTAAACGCAGGCAGAAGGAACCAGTGTAGATGGGACATCTTAGTTGACATGGGCAAGTTAGACTGAAGACCTGCTTCCATGCTGTATGACTCTATGCCTCTAACTGGTATATGCTAAATAATGTAATAGCACAGTAGTTACTTTACTTGGACACTATTTTGAGTTAAGATGGGCAATAAATGCTGATCAAGCCAGCGACACTCATATTCCATGATCAAAAATTAAAATTAGCAACCGGTATTGTCACCTAAATTTTAATCATATTTGCAATCTGCTCCGAATTGCATGCAAACTCCTTATTTCATTCATGGTTGTCTAACCAGAATCCTGGGATTCCAAACCTAACATCACTGTGGAAATTATATCTGTGCCAGGTCATCAAATTTCATTAGAGCATTTGGATGTCTTGCCATTCTCTGAATTATAGCAAATGTCACACCCATATCAAATTTGGATAGAAGAAAAATGAAATATATCGTAGAACTAGGAGTGGGAAATAATTGTGGTCTTGCTGGTGTTTCCTAGATATTACAGACCAAATTAAAACAAAAAGCCGATTCTTCATTCGTAACTCTGGCAGAAAACAGTGCTGCAGAATTCAATGTGTAGGAAGGAACTGCAGATGCTGGTTTAAATCAAAGATATACACAAAATCCTGGAGTATACACAAATAGCTGGAGTAACTCAGCGGGACATGCAGCATCTCTGGAGAGAAGGAATGGGTGATGTTTCATGTCGAGAGCCTTCTGAGATGCTGCCTGTCCCGCTGAGTTACTCCAGCATTTTGTGTCCATCTGCAGAATTCAATAATCTCATGATTTGTGTCTATCTACAGACTTCAATAATCCCACCACAAATCATAATGTTATTACACTGTAAAATATATTTCAAATTGAATACACCTTATCTTAACGCAGTAAAATCAATGGGAATCAAGCTGAAGACCTCCTCAAAATTAAAACATTCTAAAGAGCGCCGATTTATGAGATGTTGCCAGGACATGAGGGCACGAGCTATAGGGAGAAGTTGGGCAGGCTAGGACTTTATACCTAAGAGCAAATATTCCTTGGATGCTGAGAGGTGATCTGAAAGAAGTGTATAAAAGTGTGAGAGGATTAGATAGGGTGAATCAATGTTTGACCTTTTGCTGAGCTTCAGATTTAATGGAACGTGAACCATGTGCCTGCATAACCACGTGCCTTTCTGAAAGTTACTTAAATGCTACTATCGTATCTGCCTCCACCATCGTACTTGGCAGCGTGTTCCAGACACCCACCACTCTGTGTAAAAACATGCCCAGCATATCCCATCTAACGTTTGTCCCTCTCACTTTAAAACTATGTCCTCTAGTCTTTGACATTTCCACTCTGGGAAAAAGATTCTGACTGTTAATTCGTCATATGCCTCTCATAACCAGCAGGTCGCCCTGCAACTCTGACCTTCCGGAGAAAACAAGCAAAGTTTGTCCAACCTCTCCTAATAGCTAATACCCTCTAATCCATTTAATGATCCCAATTATCTGCCAGCCATCTGATAAAGAGCCATCAACCATACTTTTCTGCAGACAGTCACCATTTTTGTAACACTCTCTCTTGTAAAGGAAATACACTGAAGTAGGGTCTGAAGAAGACCTGAAGGGTCCCTATCCAAAACGTCACCTACTTAAGTTCTCTAAAAATGCTGCTGACCCGCTGAGTTACTCCAGCATTGTGTTTTTTTCCTTGGTAAACCAGCAGCTGCAATTCCTTGTTTCTATATTCTCCCTTATAATTGGCCCTGTGAGTGCTTCACCTCATACTGAGGCTCAATTATCATAATGTCATAACTGAGATATTAACAATTGTTATGAGGAACAACTTATTCACCCAGAGAGTTGTGAATCTGTGGAATTATCTGTCACAGAAGGCAGTGGAGGCCAATTCACTGGATGTTATCAAGATAGTTAGATTTAGCATTTAGGGCCAAAGGAATCAAGGGATATGGGGAAAAAGCAGGAACGGGGTACTGATTTTAGATGATCAGCCATGATCATATTGAATGGCGGAGCTGGCTCGAAGGGCCTAATGGCCTACTCCTGCATCTATTTTTCTATGTTTCTAATTGATTACAGTAATATTAGTGAAGCAGCCAATGAAAGATTCTGTATATTATTTGGACAATAGACCATTTCTATCAATAACATCCCCTCCCTTTTCTTTTATTCTGAATTATTTTGTAACTACATATTCTGTTTAATAAAATCAATAAGAAACTGAATTCTTCTTCTTTTGCTTGTCCCAAGTGATTCTCCCTATTGTCAGGTCTAAAGCAGTTCAGTTAAAGTCATTTTCTGATGGGTCTAAAAATTGTTTGGAGCTCTCCTTAATCAATATTGTATCCACCTGTTGATCAATAGGTTTATGTTTTCTATATATGATCAACTGTTGAAAATTGTTAAATGATCACCAATCAAAAAAACTCTGGAAATGGGTAAGTTTAAAATATTTGTTTTAAGGAGACAGTTGCTTGAAACTTAAAATATTTTTTTACACTTATCTTATCCTAAATTTTATATATGGCGAATGCAAGGTCAGAGGGGAAAGTTTTAACAGGGATCTGAGTGGTAATTTTTCACAAAGAGGGAGGTTTGTATATGGAGTGACTTTGCAGAGGAAATATTCACAGCATGTTTCATGACAACATTTAATAGACATAGAAACATAGAAAATAGGTGCAGGAGTAGGCCATTCGGCCCTTCGAACCTGCACCGCCATTCAATATGATCATGGCTGATCATCCAAATCAGTATCCTGTACCTGCCTTCTCTCCATACCCCCGATCCCTTTAGCCACAAGGGCCACATCTAACTCCCTCTTAAATATAGCCAACGAACTGGCCTCAACTATCTTCTGCGGCAGAGAATTCCAGAGATTCCCCACTCTCTGTGCGAAAAATGTTTCCTTATCTCGGTCCTAAAAGATTCCCCCCTTATCCTTAAATTGTGACCCCTTGTTCTGGACTTCCCCAACATCGGGAACAATCTTCCTGCATCTAGCCTGTCCAACCCCTTAAGAATTTTGTAAGTTTCTATAAGATCCCCCCTCAATCTTCTATTCATCGATTCATCCACAGCCCGAACTTCATGATATCTGGGCTGTGGGGACAAAAAATGGTGGAAATGTAGAACTGTCAACATCCATTTGAGAAAGGGCGATTAATATTATGGATGATGACCCTTGTTAAAAATGACTGCTGAAAGGTCACCTCACGGGTCTCCTGCCTTTGCTCGGATCAGAATATGATGAACTGTTTCATTATCTCCAGTAATTTTATTTTAAACTGCCAGCATTTGAATTTTTTTCTACTTTGATTGCAGGGAATATTTCTGCAATACATTCAAGTAAACCAGAAAGACAGCCGGTCTCTTATACCAATATTCCACAAAAACTCAACAGCAAGAGCAAAATATATTTCAAAATATAAAGTGCCTGGGGCATTTCAAATATCTGCAACATGGCACTGAAATCTATCTAGTAAATTTATTTCTGGCTTTCAGATGATCAGTAAAATTCACTTGACAGTCCAAGAGTATGGTAATTTGTCTTTATTTTTCTTTGCTTTCTTTGTGCACATCTCCCCTTATTTACGACTCTTCATACCTTACTCCTTTTTCTCTTTCCCATGGCTATCACCTGCTTTATCTAAAGGTATATCTATGTTCATAGGATTATCTTTTATATTTGGGTGTTTCCGTAAACACAGCGCTCAGTAGTGAAACTGCCACGTTATTTTCCTGTTTTTTTATGTAATATTCCCATTGTTTCATATCCTGTATTTTAAGTAGTACGAAACCATGGGATCTATTTGGGGGGGGGGGGGTTAGAGAGAGAGAGTGGGCAGAGAGAGAGCAGGGAGAGAATGAGAGAGAGGGGCAGAGACAGAAAGAGAGGCAGAGAGAGAGAGGGGCTGAGACAGAGAGAGGGGGGGGGGCCTGCGGCGTCACACACACACTAACCACCCCACACACACACACTAACCACCCCACACACACACAAGCACTAACCAGCCCCCTTGATATTATATTAATATTATTCATTCGCTCCTTTTACCCCATCCCCCACCCTATCCACGCCCACATAGCCCCAACCCGTAGGCGTGGCTAGAGAGGGAGGGGGGTAGAGACAGAGAGGACAGAGGCACGGAGAGGGCAGAGGCACAGAAAGGACTGAGGCACAGAAAGGACTGAGGCACAGGAGGGGGGGGGGGGGGGGGGGGTAGAGTGAGAGAGAGGGCAGAGGGAGAGCGGGGCAGAGAGAGAGAGGCAGAGAGAGAGAGGGGGAGAGAGAGAGGGGGGTGAGAGAAGGGAGGGGGGGGGGAGAGAGGGAGGGGGAGGGGGGAGGGGGGAGAGTTTTGTGCCCTGTGCTGTGAATGAAACAAGTTTTTTTCAGATCAATGGTATATTTTAAAAGTTATTAACATTTTAAAAAATCAACTTAAAACAGCGCCCCCACCCACCCATGTGTAGTTGGGAGAGAGTTCCTGTGCGCGTCTTTACTAGCGTTGCAAAAGGAACCCGACGGGTCCTCAGCCACACCTGCGCAGTTGGGGCCTTTCTAGAATTTTTATCGCCATATTTATTTCCACAACAGTAAACCGACAATTCCACGGGCATGTTCCTTTCTATCTTTCATTTCTGCCCCCCCCCCGGCCCTGGGCTGGGGTTCCCTGCATCACACCCTCCCCAGGAAGCTCGCCCCCCCCAGCGGCCCTCCACCAGCTCCAGGACACACACACCCCCCCCCCTCCCCACCCCCGACAGCCCTAGTCTCAAGTACAACTTTATCGCCGTCCTGGGGAGGTTGGAGGGAGAGTGGGGGATAGGAGGGGGTAGGGAGGGGAGAGGAGTTATGGAGGGAGGGAGTGAGTGACTGAGGGTAGGGGAAAGGAGAGGGAGGGAGAGGTGAGGGATGGGTTGTGGAGGGGAGGAGGAGAGGGGAAATGAAGAGGTAGGGTGAAGAGGAGGCGGCGGAGTGCTGGGGGATGAGGGGAAATGAGCCCTGGGCAGTTGGGGGCTATGCGTGAGTGGTGGAATATTGCATTGGGGGAACGGGTGAGTGGTGGAATATTGCGTTGGGGTACGTTGTGTTGGGGGACCAGGCCTCCTGTATGACAGGGACCCAATAAATAAAATTTGATTGTTTTTTTTGGTCAAATTTTGATCACAAATTAGGTCAAAAGGATCATAGGTAGGCCTATTTTCATTGCTGTGATTTTAGCATTATTTCATTATGATTTAATAACTTTTAAATTTGACCACCCATGTCACCCAAGGATAAGGGGGAAATCCTTTAAAACTGAGATGAGAAGAACTTTTTTCACACGGAGAGTGGTGAATCTCTGGAACTCTCTGCCACATAGGGTAGTTGAGGCCAGTTCATTGGCTATATTTAAGAGGGAGTTAGATGTGGCCCTTGTGGCTAAGGGGATCAGAGGGTATGGAGAGAAGGCAGGTACGGGATACTGAGTTGGATGATCAGCCATAATCATATTGAATGGCGGTGCAGGCTCGAAGGGCCCGAATGGCCTACTCCTGCACCTAATTTCTATGTTTCTATGTTTCTATGTCACAGGTTGGTATCCTTACTTATGGAAACACCCGTTTAGATATCTCATATTTTCATCATACTTCCTGTAGATTTCAAATGATAAATAACCACAATAATATTACCTCTCTGTTGCAACTTCTCAAAGATAAAATGTAGGCGGAAACAGTAAGACTAAGGAGAACTGGGAAGGGTAAAGGGATGGGGAGAGAAAGCAAGAACTATCTGAAGTTAGAGAAGTCAATGTCCATACAGCTGGGGTGTAAACTACCCAAACGGAATATGAGGTCCTGCTCCTCCAATTTGCGCTGGGCCTCACTCTGACAATGGAGGAGGCCCAGGACGGAAAGGTCAGATTGGGAATGGGCGGGGGAGTTGAAGTGCTGGGCCACTGGGCGATCAGGTAGATTAAGACGGACTGAGTGGAGGTGTTCAGTGAAACGATCGCCGAGCCTGCGCTTGGTCTCGCCGATGTAGAGAAGTTGACACCTGGGACAGCGGATACAGTAGATGAGGTTGGAGGAGGTGCAAATGAACCTCTGCCTCACCTGAAAAGACTGGTTGGGTCCTTGGATGGAGTCGAGGGGGGAGGTAAAGAGACAGGTGTTGCATCTCCTGCAGTTCCTGGGGGAAGTACCTGGGGAGGGAGTGGTTTGGGTGGGAAGGGCCAAGTTGTCCAGGGAGTTCGCAGTGAATGGTTTCTGAACATTTGACATTACTATCACAGAGACAAATTCTGCTTTGAAGGGGCTGTTACATAAGCCAATGTTAGAATAATTATGATTTTCACTGCATTACGTTTAGTTAAATAGTGGTTAAATTTGCTGACCATAAAGAATATTTTTCCCTTTGTCAGTGTCTTATTTTTAACATAGTGGAAAGGGGTAACTAAAAATAATTTAATCTTGGAGCTGCAGTTAATCAGTGACATCGCCAAATGCAACTCTGTGATATTCTCTTACAGGATTGAGAATCTTTGGATTTCTTTTACTCCAGAGAGCTAAGGAGGCCGAATCATTTAGTATATTCTTGGATACTATAGACAGACTTCTGGTCTATAGGGGAGTCAAGGGCCATAATGAACAGGCAAGAAGTTGGAGTTGAGACCAAGATCAAATCAGTCCTGTTCGTATCAAACGATGATGCAAGCTCAAGAGGCAAACTATCTCATGCTCTTATATTCTTGTGCTTTCCAAACGTCGCACATTAATCCAAATAAAAATAAAACAATCACAACAAATGGCCTATGTTTTTCAAACCTTAACATAAATGAAATGATTGTGACCTTCCTCTCAACACTAATCTTTCACAAACTGTTGCCAGAACAAGTGACAAATTCTCCATAAGTGTCAAACGGTCAAAAAACAACAATGCTTTAGCTGGAATAGCACATTTTGTCTACATTCAAAATCTTCCACTTAAAAAAATCCTGGATCAAATTAATTACAGTATAATTATTTGAAATAATTATAGTAGATAAACAGCAGATAGACAAATTATTGGATTCTGAATAATGACTTTTTGAATGATGATCGGTTTGGACCAAGTAAACAAAAGAACATGAATGGGTCTACTTTGTGTTAATCAGGATTATGGAAATGCTGATGGGAGAAACATGCAATAGTTGCAATGAGCTTATAACGAACAGGCTCAGAGCTATCATTTATTTTCTGAGCTGGAAAAGAACTGGAGAAGATAATGTTATAATGAAGAGCATTTCTGGTATAAAGCAAATTGGAGAAATATTACTACTTCAGAAATAATGTAACTAGAAATTATATCGTTTATTAATGGGATGATAATAGTGGGCCAACAAATCTTTTATTTGAGGGCCCATCAACACAAAATACAATAGTGTAGGAAGGCTTGAAACATATTTGCTATTATAAAGTCTTGCTTAAAGGTGAACAATCTTTCTTTCAATGGTGCTTTATTGTTGTGTGTGTACTGCACAATGATATTCCTTTTTGCAGAGATCATACATGCTTGAGTGACCACATTTTGGTGACCTTTACAAAACGTCCAAAGTGGGGTCCATAAGGCTCGATGAACTGGAGTGGATCCTGAACCAGGTAAGCCCCAGGTTGCTGCAAGGCCTTATCCACTGTCCTCGATCGGCTCTCCTTGCCTGACTGCCTTTGTGCCACTGGGGCATCCCCTGCAGCCAACCTTAACAGTGCTGGAGGCAATAACATGGCACCTCTCCGACCAGCCACACCCCACCAAGCTCGGCGGCTTCTGAGATCCCCCTTGCGAGCAAGGTCTGACGACGTGCATGGCTACAAGGGGCCCACTAGGTCTTCCTTTGTCTTGTCACCGGGTTTCATGAGCAGGTTATCGGACCTGTGGCATCCCGGGAGTCTTCTGCTGCCGTGAGCATCCCGGCAGCCTTCAGGCTCTTGACCATAATACACCAAGGAAATAAGGCAAGGTTGGGATAAGACTTGAGAGTTGGGGGAGAGGGCAAGAATGGTAAGATCATAAGAAAGGTCAGCCAGCCAAGATTGATATAGGGGGTGGAGGGGAAGGAATGGAAGTAGATTGGGGGAGGATGGCAGAATAAGTGTAACCTAGTGATGACAGATTTATTGAAGTGGGTTAGGATTGCAAATGGGGGGTAGGGAGAGGATGTTGAAGCACCATGACCAACTTTGTCAGAGAAGGTATAGGAACTAACCCTGTCCATAATATTCCTCTACAAATACATTTTTATACCAAGAATATATGAAATGTCATCCATTGTCGAGGCTATGCTGTCACAAAGAACGTTCACCAAACAGCTAAATACAGGAAGTGGTAATATTTGGCCTGACTCAGAAACACCTGCACAAAAGGTCCCGAAAGTGTAATGCTCAATATTCCATCAGTAATAATGGTAAAACTACTCAATTATTAAACAACTGGCTCTCTTGGAACCAGGATGATGATGACAATATATGTTATCTATCTTTGATTGCACGAGTCACTGATATAGGAAGTACAAATATAACTCTCACAATCATTTTAACATTATATAGCAGAAACCTTTGAAGCTCATAGGCTGTGGACCAAGGAGCTTTTTTGTTCAAGTTCGTGACCCAACTCACGGAACTACCTGAATTTTTAACATATTGTGTAAAAATATTATACAAATCATTCCGGAAATTCGTCAAGACCAAAGCCTGCACATTTTTAAAAAAAAGACAAAAAATTCCAATTTTCCGAGTAGTAATTGTCCAATCAATGCACGTTTGACATTGAGGTCGGACGCAAATTGACCAATCCCGCGCGTTGTTTTATGATCGTTAGGCAGCGAGGACCCTGGGATCATGGCTGCCTCCTCATTACATCAAAACAATTACAAGGTTTCCAAGGAATAAAGGTAATGCTAACCTTTGTTTTTCAATTGATTTATCTTTATAAAGTTATGATGTGAACTGTTAAATAAAAATGATAAATAACAAATGTAGAGTAAGGTTAGGGTTTAGGGTCAGGGTCAGTCGGTCAGTCTGTCGGGCTGGTCCGATGGATGCCGTGGAGGATCGGTCGGGCTGTCGGGCCCCCGGTGGGTGGTGAGAGTGGCCAGGCCGCCGGTGGATACTGCGAGTGGTCGGATGGCCGGTGGGTGCTGCGAGGGGTTGGTCAGGCTATCGGTAGGTTGGTGTTGCAGCGAGCGAGCGAAAGGGCGGTCTGACGGAGCCGGCGGTATGGAGGTGCCGAAGGCGGCCTGGGCGGTGCTGCAGGGCAGTGCAGCTCCCCACCATCATCACCATAGTGATCCAGAAGGGCATACTGGCCGAGGTAGATGCGCTGCGGGGCCACACGTACGGAGCCCACAGCCGTTCTCAAAGTGGCTCCAGCTCCAGCCGTGGGTAGCTCTGGAAGGGGGGCGAGTTAGGCTCAGGGTTAGGCATTTTCCTGTCAGTGGAAGGTGCCTTAGCCTTCCCCCAGCCTGGCACTGCCCCAGTCCCACTACTGCCCTGGTCCCCACTCTGCACACAGGCAGTCAGTGGGGTTCAGTAAATGGGGGAACCCACAGGAACTGCCCTCACCCATTAATTAGGCTGGTTGAGGAGCCGGACCTCTGCGGCAGTCTCATTCAACAGACAACAGACAATAGGTGCAGGAGTCAGGAGTCAGAACTGCCATTCAATGTGATCATGGCTGATCATCCCCAAACAGTACCTCGTTCCTGCTTTCTCCCCATATCCCTGACTCCACTGTCTTTAATGTGTTTTTGAGTTCATGTTAAAATGTGTTTTTGAGTAATCTGTTACTTTTAATTCTATGACTGACCTGGCCAATGAAATTCCTCGTATGTTGCAAAACATACTTGGCGAATAAAGTGTGATTCTGATTCTGATATCCCCTGACTCTGCTAACTTTAAAAGCCCTATCTAGCTCTCTCTTGAAAGTATCTATTCTACATTTTCCTTCACCCTCTTTCCCTTTGATCTCTCGTTTTCACACCTTAAACTTCCTTATCTCTGGTTTCCCCTCTCCCCTGACTCTAGGGGACTGTTTAGTTTAGTTTAGAGATGCGGCGCGGAAATAGGCCCTTCGGTCCACCGGGTCCGTGCCGACCAGCGAACCCTGCACGTTAACACTATCCATCACCCACTAGGGACAATTTCTACATTTACACCAAGCCAATTAACCTACAAACCTGTACGTCTTTGGAGTGTGGGAGGAAACCGAAGATCTCGGAGAAAACCCACGCAGATCACGGTAAAAAAACACTCACAATTATATTCATATTATTTTTATATAATATAATTATACATAACTATATATGATTACAGATTACATATGTGGTATAATAATATATGGTTTAAATAGACTGCAACACGGAAATAGGCTCCCCATGGTGTAATATGGGCATTGGACACTAGACGGGAAGTGAAGATCTTATTTTCTAATTAGTTTAATTAATTAATGTGCAAGTTTTGGCACTGACGAGTTATGACTTCCTTCTCAATTATATGTTATCTAAATCTGTGCAATATTTCATGTAGTTCCGAGACATGGGTCACGAAAGTTGATTTCTAGACACATTTTTTATGCTCGGCCCACAGCCTATCAGATCTCTTAGTCCTTCACAAATGCAGCCACTGCTATGAAGCATCTTATCAGTGGTTTCCAAAACTGCTAGGTGAACCATTTTGCCTTGGTCAGAGGACAAAGGTTTGTTCATCCTATACACATCCATGACATCAGTTATATGAATCTCCATTGCTGACCACCGAGAAAGGAAGCATCATCCATTGCCCCTTACATGAAGTTGTATACAGAGTCCGATCAAACACAACTGAGCAACCAATGGACAGCTGCAGACGTGGGTAGCAAACTATCCCAGAACAAACTATGAATAATGAATTCAGATGAGTAGGATCACAAGGGCAATCATTGTATATCGCCTGCTTTATGTCAAAACATTTTCAGCAGTCCTTCAACATGAAATTATGAACATGAAAACTAAATATCATATGAGAAAGTTAAAATAAGAGGAGAAAGATATAGAAAAATAAAAATAAACATTTCTATTGCATTAATCTCTTCCTCTTCCAAGGCAGACTCACAGGCTCGAAGACGATTTGCTTTTACTCCAGCTCTGAGATGGCTGATGAGGCTGGAAAGGGACCTGCAGACTTTGCGAAGTGTAGGGCAAAATAATCCAAAGTACCCCAGTTGGGTTCGGCATTACAAATAACCAACCATTAAAATGAGCACTTTCATGACAACATTGCAAGTCAACTGGTCTGAAAAATGTAGCAAAATCTATTGTATATCTTGGTTCTAGTAACATCGCTCCTGCATTTCAAATATTAACAATTAACTTAACCTAAAATCAACCATCCACATATTTTCCTGATATGGCAATACTGGAATGTGTTACAATGAAGAAGTGTTTTGTAAAGTTACTCTATAAAAGATGTTTAAAGAACTGCATGTATATTAAACATTTCAATTCTGAATTATGAGGGACTTATTTCAAATTGAATTTGCTATGTCTGTTGCAATCGCTAAACATTGCTTAGTTTCAATACTTCAAGCCCTAAACTTTGGTAAATTTGTGGAAGTTACTATGCAGTCACAATGCAACATAAAATAATTGACCACTGTGGACATTTGAAAAATCCTACTTCAGCAAAAATGCCTCCATTTTTTATGATCACATTTGAGATGCCTCAATGCCCTGCACATATTAGATGACCCTAAATCTCAAGTTTGCAGACATACACATATCCCAAAGGCAATAGTGATAAACAGCAGCATACGCACCGTAATCAGTGATCTTACAGGATACCAGGTACAGCTCCTTCAGGCTCTTTCCTTCCTTAGCTATGAATTCCACACATCTACAAAAAAACAAATTAAGGCACTCAGTTAATACAAATTGGAGTCAAAGGTTTAAACGATTAAGCAAACACGAATTCCTGACACAATATCTGGCTGTAATTGATGCGATAAAACAAAATGCCAAGTTCTCTCTATCATTACACACTCTTCCAATCACAAGTACTAAAGCAACAATAACTCAATGTCACCAAAGGGAAAGATTGTTTTGTCTTATGTTTCTGCAGAAGAAAAACAATCGGGTTGTAATACCAGAGAATTCTAACTTCTCCAATGTTGACTGGGATTACCTTAGTGCAAGAGGCTGAGTGGAATTTGTAAAATGCATCCATGACAGTTTTTTGAAGCATAATGCAGAGACTCCTACCAGAGAGGGGGCTGTACTTGACCTTATCAGAGAGAATGAAGAGGGGCAAGTAACAGAGGGGTCTGCGGAGAAACACTTTGGGAAAGTGACCATAGTTCAGTAAGCTTAAGGTACTCATGGAAGTGGTTGGTTCTCAAGACCAGGAATGTAGATTTCAATAATGTGGGGCAGAATTTGGCATAAGTAGATTAGGAGCAGGAGCTTGAGGGAAAAATAATGTAAAAAACATAGAAGAGTTTAAAAGTAAGGTAGTTCGGAGTCACCATGTCCCTGCTAGAGTAAGAAGCAAAGATGCTAAGTTAGGGAACATTGGTTAACAAAGGAAATTGAAAGTTTGATCAAGAAAAGCAAGGAAGCATATGTAAGGTATAAGAAATGTGTATTCACTTGAGGTTACATCCTTTTCGTCCTAAACAGTCATGTCCTTGCAACTGTAGCCCCTTATTCCAGGAACTATCTTTGAAAATATTTACTGGACCCTAATATTCCCATTCCTTCCTTTTAAGTTACAACCAGAATAGAACACAATCCTTTATCTGAGGTCAGGCAAGTGTTCTATAAAGTGTAAGCGTGACTTCCACGTTTTACATTCAATGCATCTATTGATAGAGCCCAAAACTGGGAATGCTTTATTCAGAATTTCTCAATCTGCTCTGTCACTTTTAATATTTTGTGCACAGGCACACCTGGGTCCTTCTCTGTCTACATTTTATTTAATGCACTGCCCTTTATTCTACATTGCCTTTGCCTTTTCCCATTTTTCCCCACCAAAATGTAACCCCATAAATGTCTCCACATTAAACTTTAGCTGCTATGTTTCTGCCTATTCCACCAGCCTGTCTATACCCTGCTGCAATCTATCTATACAGTTTGTAATAATGTGCAAATGTTGGGTCAACCATAAACTTAGAAACACGTACCCAAGTCTAGGTAATTATTATAGACCATAACAGGTCAACAGGTTAGATTGCATGGGATCCAAGGAAAGATAGCTGAATGGATAGAAAATTGGCTTCATGGAAGGAAGCAGACGGTGATGGTGGAAGGTTGTTTCTCAGACTGGAGGCTTGTGACTAGTGGTGTGCCTCAGGGTCACGGTGCTGGGCCCGTTACTGCTTGTCATCCGCATCAATGATTTGGATGAGAACATACTGTACACGGTGAGATTAACAAGTTTGCAGATGATACAAAATTGGGTGGTTGTGAAAAATTGCAGCAGGATCTTGATGTTAGGTGTTGCATTTTAAGAAGTCTAACAAGGGCAGGACCTACACTGTGAATGGTAGGGCTCTGGGTAGTGTTGTAGAGCAGAGGGACCTAGGTGTGAAGGTGCACAGTTCCCTGAATGTGGAGTCGCAGGTTGATCCGGTGGCCAAAACGGTTTGTGGTACATTGGCCTTCATCGGCCAGAGGAATGAGTATAGAAGTTGGAAGGCTATGTTGCAGTTAGATACGACGTTGGAGAGGCCACATTTAGATTATTGTGTTTAGTACTGGGCACCGTGTTATAGGAAAGATGCTGTCAAGCTGGAAACGGTACAGAGAAGATTTACGAGGATGTTGCCAGGACTAGAGGGTCTGAGCTATTGGCACAGGTTGAGTCGGCTTGGACTCCATTCCTTGGAGCACAGGAGGATGAGGGATGATCTTATAGAGGTGTTTCGATCGGGTAGATACTCAGAGTCCCTTGCCCAGAGTAGGTGAATCAAGGACCAGAGGACATAGGTTTAAGGTGAAGGGGTAAAGATTTAATAGGAATCTGAGGGGTAACCTTTTCACACAAAGGGTGGTGGATATATGGAACAAGCTGCCAGAGGAGGTAGTTGAGGCAGGGACTATCCCAACATTTAAGAAGCAGTTAGACAGGCACATGGATAGTACAGGTTTGGAGGGATATGAACCAAATGCTGGTTGGCCGGACGAGTGTAGCTGGGACATGTTGGCAGGTGTGGGGATGTTGGGCCGAAGGGCCTGTTTCCACACTATCACTGTATGATTCTATGACAGCTGTTTCATTATTCACCCTCCTCACCATTATTCACCCTCCTCTTGTCTGAAAAACAACCATTTACCCAAACCTTCTGTTGCCTGCTAGATAACCACCTTTGCAATCCATGCTGTCAATGTCCCTTTTATACTAAGTGCTTCAACATTCCTTTCCTAAGACATCTGGAAGTCCTTGCATTCCACATTATCTGTATTACTCTCAACTTTATCCATAATCTCAATTAAAAATGATATCAACTTGATTTAAGATAATTTGCCCTGAGCAAATCCATGTTGCCTTGCCTTGAGTAATTCAATTTTCTCCAAAATCCTGTCTAGCATCAATGATTCCAAATGCCTTCCTGAGGTTAAACTGACTAGCCTGTGGTTGCCTCTTTTGAGCAAGGGAAATAACTCCTCATGCTCTCTCATCCTCTGGTACCATAACCACCTGCATTGCCTATTTTGCCAATCACTGGGAGATTATGGTCAATCATCTCATGATTTCCTTCCATACATTCCTTAAAATCTTGGCATGCATCCCATCCAGTCAGGGTGATTTAACTATTTTATGTTCTTCCCACTGATCTAATACCTCCATGCAATCAAATGTTAATGCATCCAGTGGCTATCATCGTTTGTACTGCACTTTGCTAATAGCTTATAAGTACACAAAAATAAAATTTGGGCGGCTATAAAGCATCCAAAGAGCTTCGACTCATGTAAATAATTTAATTCAGAGTTCTTAATCGTCACTTGGGCTCTTTTTATGTCTCGAGAAGAAACATAATAAGAGTATAAATCATAATTGCAACATCCCAGTATTTTTCCTGTTTGGACCATGACGCCTTCATAGTTGTGTGGATGGGCAGAAAACACCAAACTCAAGGCCAAAAGAAACAATGAAATAAGTTTTGGCATGTTTCTGACGATATTGTACACTCAGCACAATGCAAATCAGTAAAGTTTGAAGAGTACAAAAACATAAATCACAGTGTATGTCTAATAAAGCTAGAAACACCCAGGCAATCATTCATGAACTAGCGTTACAACTCCCATTGCACAGAATACGTAAATCGTTTATGAAGAACACAGTTACTGTAAGAAATGAAGGCTGTATATGATAGTAAACAGAATAGATCGTTTATCAAGAGAACGATATGAAATTAAACTATGTTGGCAATTGAAAAGACATTCATTCAGCAATCAATGTTATGTAATTCCACACAGGGTATAATCAATGATAGAAATATATGTTTCTGCAAAAATAGATTACAGCAGGCAAAAAACTGGAAATATTCTGGAAAATAGCTGTACCAATATGAGTGGAAATATGGAGCAGACAGGTCCCATGAAAACTTGTAAAGTGTGCATTTGTCTGTATTTTTTTCGAACACTTGGAAGAAAAAATAATGATTCGTAGCTTTCCAGATTACTTCAGCAATACAACAGTGGGAAGATGTGGCTAATTAGCTTTCGTGTTGAATCCAAGCAACACTGAATGTGCAATTGCTGTTTGTAAAAGTATCCTAATAAGAAGCAGCACACTAGAAACAGATGGGAATGGAAGAGGGATGAGAGGGGTTAAAATTAGATAAAAAATATACAAAGGTGTTATTACAGCATGGACTAGCTAAAATGGAGTTTGAATCTGATAATTTGAAGTGGGCCTGGCAATCAATTACAAGTATATCTATGGATACATTTGTGATAATAAATCTACAACTTGGCATTACTGACGACTGAATGTAGTTAATTAGAAAGTACAGTCTAAGTTCTTGGCAGCAAAAAGCAGCCCTGAGAGGCCTTTTTACTGTTTACAATATACTCACAACCAAGGGAAGCTAATTAGAACTGTCATATATTGGTTATCATATCTCACTTTCTAGGGCAAGGGACTTCAGATTTCTCCAGAGTTGAGAGAAAATTGTACCGTAAGAGACACTAATATTTCCAGACTTATAATTGCCTCTGGCCAGATTTTGTTATGAACGTATATTTGTTGCCGGAAAGTCCACAATTCAGACAAATAGACAGAGATAACAATACCATTTTCCACTTCCATGACAAAATTTAATTTTCTAGGAGGCATCGCAAGTATCATCTTAGATCAATCTGTAAGAGTAAATATTCCTTTGATGGACTGGTTTAAACTGAACGTGAAATAGGGGGTTGGTGTGGTTCTTCAGACAGCAGATTCAAGGGAATCATTTCAAACATCACATCCCATTATAATTGTGTCGATGGTCTCAAATATTGGCTCCCACATGCGACTAGTGTACTAATGCGATCTAAAGTGTACAATATGATTCTGGGGTCAACAAAATGTGGAATGTAGCTCAGAACAAAGGTTAAAATTGACTACGATTTTGTTTTCCAAACTTTTCTCAAATTCAACTAATGTATTTCCCTTTCAATGATACATGTACTATGCAATCCATACTGTTTTTACATTATTTGTTTTCAAAATGCTGGAGTATGGTGTACAATTTTGGTCGCCTAATTATAGGAAGGATGTCAACAAAATAGAGAGAGTACAATGGAGATTTACTAGAATGTTGCCTGGGTTTCAGCAACTAAGTTACAGAGAAAGGTTGAACAAGTTAGGGCTTTATTCTTTGGAGCGCAGAAGGTTAAGGGGGGACTTGATAGAGGTTTTTAAAATGATGAGAGGGATAGACAGAGTTGACATGGAAAAGCTTTTCCCACTGAGAGTAGGGAAGATTCAAACAAGGGGACATGACTTGAGAACAAGGACTGAAGTTAGGGGTAAAATGAGGGGGACTTCTTTACTCAGAGATGGTTTGTTTTCCAGTGAAGGTGGTGGAGGCAGGTTCGTTTTTATCATTTAAAAATAATGGATATTTATTGGATGGGAAGGGAATGGAGGGTTATGGTCTGAGCGCATGATGGGGAGACATGTACGGATAGCGATCCATACTGTTTTTACATTATTTGTTTTCAAAATGCCCCCCATGAATGTATTTAATCTGTACTATTTAAAATTATACTTCATTGGAAGGAAAGATACATTTAAAAAATCCCCCAAAAGCTCTATCTTTGCATTCTGGGAAAATTCAACAACATTTATTTACAAAACTACAAAAAAAATAAGCGCATGTAAAAGTAGAATAAACTGGCCCAACATCATTGGAATGCAGCTCAAGTGTTGAGTATATAACTGTTTTGCAACCTAAAGCATATTTGTTAAAATTGGAGATAATGGAGGGCGGCACGATGGCGCAGCGGTGGAGCAGTAGAGTTTCTGCCTTACAGCACCGGAGACCCGGGTTCGATCCTGACTACGGGTGCTCTCTGTACAGAGTTTGTACGTTCTCCCTGTGACCGCGTGGGTTATCTCCGAGATCTTCAGTATCCTCCCACACTCCAAAGAAGTACCGGTACGTAGGTTAATTGGCTTGGTGTATATGTAAATTGTCTCTAGTATGTGTAGGATAGTGTTAATGTGCGGGGATCGCTGGTCGGTGCGGACTTGGTGGGCCAAAAGGCCTATTTCCACATTGTATCTCTCAACTAAACTAAACAATATCAGAGTAAGAACATATTTTCATGGACAATAGTGCAGAAGAGGTGGGTTCAAGAAAAGAGACAAGAGTGTTTAATTATCATGTGCACCAGATACGAACTGGAACAATGAAAATCTTACTTGCTGTTGCTTTACAGCCATATTAGACGCAACAATGAGAATAATTTACAATAAATTGTTAGAGGGTGGGCAGGCTTAGACTTCATTCCTTAGAGTGCATGAAACTGATAGGTGATCTTATAGAGTGCAGGAAGGAACTGCAGATGCTAGTTTAAACCGAAGATAGACACAAAAAGCTGGAGTAACTCAATGGGACAGACAACATCTCTGGAGAGAAGGAATGGGTAACGTTTTGGGTCGAGACCGTGATCTCATCGAGTTGTATAAACACATGAGGGGAAAAGATGGGGTGAATGCACAGAGCCTGTTACCAGGGTTGGGGAATCAAGAACTAGATGGTATATAGGTTTACTGTGAAAGGGGAAAGATTTAATAGGTTCCCAAAGGGCCTGTCCCACTTACGATATATTTTTGGCGACTGCCGGCACCCGTCATACTCACAGCAGATCGCCGAAAATGTAAAAAATGTTGAAAATCCAGTGGCGACCAGAAAATGGTTCGACTCTTTGGGCGACTACCTCATGACCAACCAGACGTCATGCGCGGGGTGACGCCTGTGTGGTCGTGAGTAGTCGCCCAAAGAGTCATACCTTTTTCTGGTCGCCGCTGGATTTTCAACATTTTTAACATTTTCGGCGACCTGCTGCGACTATGATGGATGCCGGCAGTCGGCAAAAAAAAAAAATCGCCAAAGTCGGACAGGCCCTTTTTTGCACACAAAGGGTGGTAAAAAATGACAAAGGCATGGATAAGGGTCTTAGAAGCTGATAAATGGAACAGTGTAGTAGCTATTGGTGGATTTAATCATTGCTAAAAGTTTAGCTCAAGGTTAAGTAGAAGGCAAAGGCACATACAATGCCATGTGAAATGAACATGCGTTGCCACTTTTCCAATAGTTAGCAGCTATCAAAAAAGCAGAGATAATTATGTCCATTGATATGGCCCTCTTATTTTCACATCGTGATAAAAAAAATATTTTTCAAATGAAAGAACAACCTTGTAGCACAAGGACTAATCTATCAATCACTATCCAGGAACTATGGTGCCAAAACCCTGAGAATAATGCTGCATTCTCTTTAGGTATAAAAGCCAGAACCAATTCTTATAGAAACTTACAAAATTCTTAAGGGGTTGGACAGGCTAGATGCAGGAAGATTGTTCCCGATGTTAGGGAAGTCCAGGACAAGGGGTCACAGCTTAAGGATAAGGGAGAAATCCTTTAAAACCGAGATGAGAAGAAATGTTTTCACACAGAGAGTGGTGAATCTCTGGAACTCTCTGCCACAGAGGGTAGTTGAGGCCAGTTCATTGGCTATATTTAAGAGGGAGTTAGATGTAGCCCTTGTGGTTATGGGGATCAGGGGGTATGGAGAGAAGGCAGGTACGGGATACTGAGTTGGATGATCAGCCATGATCATATTGAATGGCGGTGCAGGTTCGAAGGGCCGAATGGCCTACTCCTGCACCTATTTTCTATGTTTCTATGTTTCTATGTCATCCAAACTCATTTTTTTCAAACTTGATAGTAGGCCCCCCTCGGTCATGACTGACCATGGGTGATGCATCCTGGTTGGATGCAAGCCTGGGCGATGTCATATGGAGGACAGGCTGTTGCCCACGTAGCACGTCCCCCCTCTCCACGTCGCTGATCGATCCAAAGGAACAGCAGGGTCGTGATAGTTTGGCACCAATGCCGTCGCAGGAGCTGCCAGAGCGAGGCTGCAGACAACGATGAACTGCCTTAGAGGCTCCGATTCTGGATTTTCTTCAGGTTTACTCCTGGAGCCTTTTCCATGACTGGATATGGCCACAAGGCAGTGGAGGTTTTAAATCAGAGTTTTCCCTCTCCTAGATGGACTGGCTTCCCAGGCTGATGAGCCCCATCTGTCCAAGACTCGAGGGGGCGGGAGCGTCTACCTTCCCGTGCAGGTCTACAGCACCAGCCCACTGCCCAAACTTGATAAAACTGTTTTTTCTCTCTCTTCAGTGGGAGATTCCTTGAGTGAATTGTTTTACTGTCTACTGGTTAGGAATAACTTAAACCACATCCCTGTATGACTGGCCTCTTCAGAGGGCGAGAGGATGGTCACACAAAAGATGATCCATGACATTAGGTTATAAGGTCATAAGCGAGAGGAGTAGAATTTGGCCATTCAGCTCATCAAGTCTACTCTGCCATTCAATCATGGCTGGTCTATCTCTCCCTCCTAACCCCATTCTCCTGCCTTCTCCCCTGTACCTGTGACACCTGTACTAATCAAGAATCTATCTACCTCTGCCTTAAAAATATCCACTGACTTGGCCTCCACAGCCTTCTATGGCAAAGAATTGCACAGATTCACCACCCGGTTGTTGGGTCCAGTGTTATTTGATGATAAAGGTGCCTATCCTTTGGCATCAGACTATCTTAAAAAACTAAAAAAACACCAATGGAAACAGTGGCAAGGTAAACTCTATTGCCGTCGAGTGGTCTTTATTCCTTCTAATAGGAAGTTTCTCAGTAAAGAAGAACGGAAAACCATTCAGTAGCCTTTAAACTCATGGACTTCCCTTTTACTCCTGTAGCCACTTCATCCTAAGACTTTCCATGATGGCAGTAAACAACTAATTATTGTGAATTCAAAATTGCTTAATTCACGCTTCTTGATTATTCAAACTTTCTGGCACCAAAAGTTTCAATTTTCCACGTTATTTAATTATGGGAATTAAAATCTGAATTGTGCAAAAAAGTATTTCAGATGTGAAGAAACAAAAGTAAAATGCTGCAGATGTTAGTACCCGAAACTGATTAGAAACAAAAAATATTCACCATATCAATCCGCACTGTGGAGAGTAAAATAGTTACATTTTAAGTTCTGATGAAAGATCACCAACTTAACCTCTATTTCTCCCTCAGTTAATCAGGCACCTGAATCAACAACTAGTGGGCGATCTTGAGCTACTATCTACCTCACTGCAGACCTTTGAACTATCTTTAAACAGTCTTTCTTGGACAAAATATTGCACAAAACATTATTGCCTGTATCAGTACAATGTGGATGGCTCGATTGTAACCATGTATAGTCTTTCCGCTGACTGGTTAGCACGCAACAAAGGTTTCTCACTAGACACTGGTTGGTGCATGTATCTAAACTAAATGTTATTTAACCTGCTGTTTATTTGCAGCTTTTCCTACTTTATGTTTGAATATAAAGAATTAACTGTAATTACATTTTCTCCATGTGAACCAAATTAATTTGTTCAATTGTTTCTTGAACTTAAGTCTTAACATTGCAGTTTGTTTTGTCTCTAGCTAGATCTGATGTTGCTTTAGGAGGATGCCAAGATGCACCATCTTTGGTTGAAGAATAGAAGAAAAACCAGCAGGTAGCCCTGCTGCATTCAGCAAGAGGATAAACTCAGACTTAAGGGCCTGTCCCACTGCGGCGACCTAATTTGCGAGTTTAGAAGAGTTTGCCCTCGACTCATACTCGCAGCATGGTCAACACGAGGTCCTAGGAGGTCTTTGTAACTCTCCTTCATGCTCGAGACGAGTCCCCGCTAACTCGAGGCCTCAGCTAGGTCACTGCGTTTTTTTCAACATGCTGAAAAATGCCCGCGAGTAAAAAAAAAGGTCGCCATGGAAAAAATTGATATTTTTGTTCTCGTAGGTTTAGTCGAGGTAGGTCATAGTAGGTCGTAATGCTAATGTAGGTAATCAAAGGCAATTGAAGGTAGTCGAAGGTAAAGCTCATTGAGAAAAAAAAGGTAAGTAAACCGACTGGTAATGTTAAATGCCCGCTAAACTTTATTAAAAGTTGTCTGGCTTCTTAAAAGTGTCTCCACTCCTTCTCCCCTCTTTCTCCCCCCCCCCCCCCCACTACTTCTCCGCGCTCTCTAAAGGACTTACCGTTACTGTGGCAGCCGTCTTTTACCTTCCTGTTCATCGCGGGTGTGAAGTTCAGACAGTGCTCCCCCGCTTTCCCTGGCCCCCGCCTTTGCATTGTGTTTGTGTGTGGTTTCATCACTGACGGCCGATCCAGCTTGAGGTTTTTCAGGCGAGTGCCCTCGAGTTTGAAGGTCGAAGACAGTCGCTGAAAAGTCGCGTTAGTGGGACAGGCCCTTTACTGCGATACTTTCATAATCAAATACCAATTTCAGACTGGTACCAGAGAGTGGTTGCCACTTGCAAATCAGTAGCCAACCACTAAAGTTGCTGCATCTGGTGCAGGAAGACAAATAACATTTTCTGCCATCATTTTTCAATATTCTTTGCGTGCTGCCTGCTGTACTTGTGTTTGGCTTGATTGGATGCTCATATGGTATTAACTGATTTGACTGGTGTGGGATTGGGATTGTGCTTCATTTGCGCTTTTTTTGATCACTTTACACCTCCAAATGTAGCCACTCACACCATGGAATTGCAGTGTAAATTGTGGCACCAGCTGCAATGATTTAGAGACCAGCGTGTGAGGAAGCAGCCTGAGGCTTCATCGTTATTAAATCTCTCAGTAAAATACATCCATAATTAGGGAGACAATGTCAAAGGAAGAAGATGTATTAATTGTAGCTCTGTACATGAGGGATGATCTGCAGATGAGGCGAAGCACACTTCTGAAACCTTGAGCAGTACATTGCTGATACTGAAGTGTACCTCTGCCTGAAAAAAGCACTGAGCATAGCAAAGGACAGACTGCACCCCCTCCACACAAATCTAGATCTCCTGCCATCTGGAAAGAGATACCGTAGCATCAAAGCCCGGACAACCAGACTGCTAAACAGCTTCCTTCCACAGGCTGTGAGGCTGCTAAACAGTCACTCCACCCGATTCTGCTGCTTTTGCACTGACAATTTAATAACTGGCACTGAGTAATAACTCTGGCACTGGCTCAGGCCACTTAAATCAGCTGCCCTGGACATTTTATGACTGTTTTTACTTGTATTTTAATGTTGCTGTTTTTACCTGCACTTTTAAAAACTATTCGTACTGTTTTATCAGGAACTGGATTGTTTTTTTTTATTGTTTTTTATTTTTATGTGTGAAATGTTTAAGTTTTATGTGCGATGCTCCGGTATTCCCTGGGAAACGTCTTCTCATTTTGCACTGTACAACTGTTGCTTTGCAAGATGACAATAAAGGATGATGAAGTCTTGTTTAGTTGGGGTATTTTGCAACAGTCATTGTGATATCCTGAAGCAAAACTACAAACATTGAATTTTGAGAGAATTAAAGTTCAGGAAACAGGTGCTTTACAATTGAATATCTGTCGTAGGTCCTTCTTTACCTGTTCTCTTATCTAGTTGGACGAGATGGATTCAGAAACAAAAATTCTAACAGATGTAAATGCCCTTGTGAGGATTTCACTTGGAAGGCTCTAAAGATCTCTATCTTCTTAGAAGTTTAAAGTGAATCGGTATGTCTCCAAATGCATAAACAAACTTTAACAGTTGACCTGGAGAAAGTATCCTGAAAGCATCATTCAACACACAGGAACTCAAAATGCGGTAGAGAGCGGTAGACTCAGCCCGATCCATCATTGGCATAGCCTTCCCCTCCATCAACAGCATCTACATGACGCACTGCTTCAAGAAGGTGGCATCTTTCATCATTGATCTCCACCATCAGGCCCATGTCATTTTCTCACTGCGACCATTGGGTTGTGGGCATCGTAGCCTGAAGTCCCACACCACCAGGTACAGGAACAGCTGTTTTCCCAAAACTGCCAGGTTGTTGTAGCAACCTACACAACCCAATCGTACTTCGACAACAGGACACTAATAATGGAACACTGGGGCCCACCTCTTGTACCACAATGGGCTTTTTTTTCCTTCTAATTAATATGTTTTTGCACTAATATCTTGTGTTTATGCACATTCTTATTCCTTTTAGAATTTCACGTGTCTTAATCTGTGCTGCTATGATACTGCAGCAGAAAAGATTTTTCATTGCACGTACCTCACCATACTCTTGAATATGACAATAAACTCGAACTTGAACTTGAATTATTGGTCACAGGAAGTAGTTATCAGTATAGTGTCAGTTGTGTTACTTTTCTCAATTTCATAAACAATAAAAAGTATGAATTGCAAAAAAACAAAGTGTTGGAGGAACTTAGTGGGTCAGGCAGCGTCTGTGGAGGGAATAGACAGACAACGTTTCAAGTCGGGAGCCTCTTCCAACGGACCCTTCACCAGTTTGAAGAAGGGTCCTGACCTGAAACGTCATCTACCATTTCCCCCACTGAAGTTGCTGGACCTGCTGAATCCCTCCAAAACTTGGTGTTTACTTACGATTCCAGTATCTGCAGTTTCACGTGTCTCCAGAAAATATATATCCCTGTCTTAAAAGCTCTTATTACGTATGACCAAAATACGTAAACATTTAATGTAGAATGCATCCACTGCCCCAAAGTGCAGCAACTGAAATTAAAATCCAGGTGAGTTCACATATTTCAGATATTAGTTGGATCCACTTTAGAGATACTTTGCGGAAATAGGCCCTTCGACCCACCGCCAACCAGCAATCATCTTCTAGCTAGCACTATCCTACACACCAAGAACGATTTCTATTCACAGTAGTCAATTAACCTACGTGTTTGGAGTGTGTGGGAGGAAACCATAGCACCCAGAGAAAGCCCACATGGTCACAGGTAAAACGTCCAAACTTCACATATACAGCACCTGTAGTCAGGATTGAACCCGGGTCTCTTGCACTGTAAGGCAGCAACTCTACCACTGTCTCGTCCCTAATATAACAGCTGTCCAAAAACTGCAGCATTATCAAATAATATGGTTTAAAAGGCAATGATTACCAGAGTGATCAGCAGAAATTTTAAACAGATATGCATTAACAATGAGTGAGCTAAATGTTATAAGCCAGCTGTCAATATTTCCAACTTTAACAGCTATGCATTAGTTCATTCCCATGTGTGTAATGATTCCATATTCACTTAATTTATTTATCATGGCAATTTTGTTGTACATTTCAAGTTGCAGAATTCAAATCTTTACTTAAAAGGAGTGCTAAATGCATCGATTCCCTCAGCACCCATTTAAGTGGTAATCAGGGGATGATGTAATGTTCTGTAATGGCTCCTTCCACCTCAAAATCCAATGATAGTAAAGAATGAAGATGAACCAAGTCATCCGTCCAAAAAGACTGTCAGGTTTTCACATTTCAACATCAATTTGTTTAATCAATATAAAAGTTCCCGTTCATATGATTCCCAATACACTTCTGATTACATTCTGTTGAAAGGAAAATGTCTGAATCTTTGACCCTTTGTTGTAGTCATAATTACGTTTCTGGAGTGAGACTTGAACCTTTGACAGTTCCACTTACATGAAATTGGAGCAGAGTACTAATATTCAAAATTACATTCTTTCAACAAATAGTTCACTTCACCATAAAAAGTTCTCAACCCTCTCATAGTTAAGGAAACAGAATGAAGACTGACACACAGTATAGGTTGCTATTTATTTCCTGTCTGTTCCCATATTTTCCATGTTAAAGGAATACAAATGGAGCATTGCTCAGATAATGCTTCAGTGAATTTAGGTGAAGCTATCACATCAAGCTGTAATTAGGTCATGTGGCATAATTGCTACTCAAAACAAAAACTTGCACAGCACGGCCAGATTTATTTTTCTCCAACGTCTAATTCTGACTTTTATTTTTCTCTTCTACTTATAGAGTTGTGCTTCTGCAACTCTTTCAGAACAGCCAAATATTCCTCTGTGCGTTTGGACTGTCAATCATAGAAGGATAAACGCAAGCATCCCCAATTGGGAAACCATTTACTCTTCATGACAAATAGCCTCCACATCTTCAATGCCCCGTACCATTGTAAATGGTGCTTGTGTCCAAAGGTGACTAAGTTTTCTTTTCCAAAATAACAATGTCCCTTTAATGTTTGTGTTTAAGCGGTTCCATCTTTTCTTTTTCTTTCATAATACTACTCTTTAAACATATAATTTGGGTGATAGATATTACTGACCATAACAGATAAAATAATGCCAGCATCATTTTGTCTATGCTGAATTGATAGCTCAAAATCTGCACAACTCCATAATTTTGTGGTTTTCTGACGTCTTGTTTAAAAATGCCTCCACAGCCTTAAGGGCCTGTCCCACCTACGTGTCCTTGGCACGCAAATTACGCGACCTTGTGGTCGCGTTGAGGCGCACAGGCATCATATAGCCGCGCGGGGCCGGTCCCACTGAGAAGCGCGGAGGGGTATGTAGTTGTGCACGACATCGCGCGGGTCTTCTTGAGGTAGCACTTCAATATAAATCATACCTATATACGGCCTCTGACTCACACCTAATGGTTCTCTAAATAACTCATTAAACATGATCAATAGTTGCTTGAACAAGCTGCTGACATGCCAAACTTGTAACATTTATCGAGTTTCAAAAAGCCTGTACGTAAAACACATGCCCACATTGTTAGGATATCCCAAAATGATCTTGATATATTGTTATCTGCATTATGTGGTAAAGTTGGCAAGTCAATATACATGTACACACGAAGCACCAACAAGTGACGTGTACATTTGTTTTATGTTAATGATCAAGACGCCTCAAAATCTCCCTTGAGTCAGAGGGTGGTTGGTATACGGAACCTTGAAGATATTTAATGATTCAGTCCCTATGGTTTTCTGGGATAGAGAATTCTAAAAAAACTTTAGGACTTGAATGATTCAACTCAATCATACATGGATAATACTAATCTATTTAAGTGTTGGCCCTATCTGCTTAATATTAAAAAAAAAAAAAACTTCTCTCCACTGTCTTCAAGGCAAGCACATAATTCATTAAATGTATGATCCCTTTTTAATGTGATCTCACTTGAGTCCTGTTTAGTTGATGCAAAACTCTCTACCTTTGCACTATAATAAAGGCCAACATTGCACACAACCTCCGAAACGTTACCCATTTCCTTCGCTCCATAGATGCTGCTGCACCCGCTGAGTTTCTCCAGCATTTTTGTGTATCTTCGATTTTCCAGCATCTCCAGTTCCTTCTTAAACTCTTTAATTATTTGCTGCATCTTTATGCTACATTTGTGTTTAATGGGTACCATGAATTCTCTGAACTTCAGCATTCAATAGTTGCACACTATTTAAATAATATTATGGTTTCCTGTCTTCATACTGTCAATAACTTCACATTTCCTCACTTTATATTTCAACTGCCCATCTTGCTCCATCGCAAGCTTGCAGATTTTTTCTCCTCAGAACTTTGCCATGCAAAATTAGAAATTGGAAAAAACACTGTGATTGAATGTTTCAAGTTGAACATTACATCTGATGTTACCCGACCCATCAAGGAAGGAGCGTTCACGTTGCAGCCCTATATCCACCAAACTTTCCACCAGCACGCACAAGAAGCGACAAGACAGACACCTTTGAATGCAGATGCCGAGAAGTGGATTCAACTCTGGCTGAACTAATCTTGTGTATGGACTCGATAAGAAGAAGACCTGACCTATCAATCCATCCTGATAAAAGAGTAAGCAATTAATTTGTCATTGTTCTTATTGAATATCAAAAAAATTGTTAATAAATAAACCAGTTAACTTTGATTCATATGCCCAATGCTTTCGCTGATGAGAAAATGGACTTTCCTCTAATATCCATGCTGGCTTCGTTCCCTAATTTACTACAAATGTAAAATCACTGAGGTGAAGCCGTGAATCTTCAGGGAATAAACTTGTTCATTGGTGGGTGCATGAAACATACCATTTCAAATTGTGGAGTGTGATGGTTTATTTTCAGAACAAATTTCAAGTCTTTCTTTATTACCTTTCCGGAACATAACTAACAAATCCGTATCAAAGCGCTATTTAATTCACTGACGTCAATATCTTAAGGAAATAAAATTAGAATTTCTATCTTTGCAAATTCTTACATGATTTCAATTTAAGGGATAAATCCAATCTGAAATAAAAATAGACATTGATCAGACTGGAAGGCGCATTGGTGATAGATACCATTAATGATTTTAAACATCCAGTGAATTTCTAAGAGAAATTTTAACATATCTCACTAATATTGTATAGATCATAATGCAGATGTCTATCATTATTAGAAATGGACATAAAGTAAATCAAATATAAACAATTAAATATGTTTCCTTCTGCAACTAAATTACTATGGGAAGCCATGGTATGGAGGTGTGATAAGTGATCTGTGATGAGTCTTGACATCAAGATATTGACAAATTCAGGAGCAGTACGAAATTGCCGGGGGTACTTTTTAAGGTTAGAAAGACTAAGGGGCAAAACTTTTGATTTGAAGAACAACAAGCAGCTAGATATACGACGGCATTCATCTATCCAAAAGTATTTTGTGTTGATTTTCTGCCCAAGTAGTCGAAGAGTCACCCAGGATGGGGGAAGTAATATTCACATGTGTTAAGCATTTTCCAGCATCTTAGGTGTTTTTTTCCTTTCAATCAAATTAACTTGAATGTTTAAAAAAATGTAATGACGTGGTTATTTTCGAAATCACAAAAGTTAATACACCTAACAGAAAATAAGAAATGTGAGTTATTGCTCCAAAAATTAACTTATTAAAATGTTTTACTTCTACAATGACTAAATAAATAGGGTGTCAGTATATCCACAACCTGCATCTGGGATTTCCAACCCAATATCTCCAAGTTTGTGGATGACACAAAGCTGAGTGGCAGTGTGAGCTGCGAGGAGGATTCTATGGCTGCAGGGTGACTTGGATAGGTTGGGTGAGTGGACAGATGCATGACAGGTGCAGTATAATGTGGATAAATGTGAGGTTATCCACTTTGGTAGCAAGAACAGGAAGGCAGATTATCATCTGAATGGTGTCGGATTAGGAAAGATGGAGCTGCAACGAGACCTGGATGTGCTTGTACATCAATCAGTCACTGAAAGTAAACATGCAGGAACGGCAGGCAGTGAAGAAAGCTAATGGCATGTTGGCCTTCATTGCGAGACAATTTGAGTTTGGAGCAAGGAGGTCCTACTGCAGTTGTACAGGGCCCTGGTGAGACCGCACCTGGAGTATTATGTACAATTTTGGTCTCCTAATTTGAGGAAGGACATTATTGCTATTGAGGGAGTGCAGCGTAGGTTCATCAGATTAATTGCCGGGATGAAAGAATGGGTCAACTGGGCTTGTATTCACTGGAAATTAGAAGGATGAGGGATGAGAGGATATCCTATAGAAACATATAAAATTCTTAAAGGATTGGACAGGCGAGATGCAGGAAAAATGTTCCCGATGTTGGGGGAGTCCAGAACCAGGGGTCACTGTTTAAGAATAAGGGGAAGGCCATTTAGGACTGAGATGAGGAAAAACTTCTTCACCCAGCGTTGTGAATCTGTGGAATTCTCTGCCACGGAAGGCAGTGGAGGCTAATTCAAAGGATGTTTTCAAGAGAGGTTCAGCTCATAGCTAAAGGAATCAAGGGATCTGGGGAAAAAGCAGGAACAGGGTACTGATTTTAGATGATCAGCCATGATCATATTGAATGGCGGTGCTGGCTCAAAGGGCCGAATGGCCTACCATTCGCCTCCTGCACCTATTTTTCTATGTTTCTAATATATCCCATCTCAAGTGATTTGACAGTTTGTAGAATATAAAGGGCCCTTTTCCACTTTCCTACTCTATTTCATCGGATTAAAAACTTAAATATTTTCTTCTAATATTTCTAATTTGCTCAATGATCACAGCTGTTACAATATTGAAAAGCTCCCAGGAAAGATTTGCAAGTTTTATTCTTAATCGAACGAACATAATCAGACACTTCAATATTGCCCCAACTCATTTAATGGTTGCTGAATTCACAAAACCTAAAACAAATATTAATTTAAATGTATTTAATTTAATTTAAAATGTTACAGCTGAGACTCAGATGCTGCAGCTAAACTGGCAAGAAGACAGGCGGGGCAAAAGAGGCAGAATGTGGATCAGACCTTTTTTAAAGTTGACCTTCTGGAAGACAATTCTTCCAGTATTGAACTATTAGCATCAAATTCCTCAGCAATTCAGATAACTTGCTTTCTCAGTTTGTGCTGCACAACTGGCCCAGTTCTGCTCTTGGTCATCCATCAGTAACATTAGCTCCATTTTCTTTCCTCTCTCCATGAGTACCATCTGCCCTGCTGGGCATTTCTTACAGCTTGATACTTCACTGCTTTTGCATTTCTTTTTAATGGTACCATCTCTCTCCGTTTAAACATCCTCGTGACATAGTTTGTATGTTCCTTTGTCGCTGCTCTCTCCCTCTCCTTTGAATTGCCCTCAATCTATCAACCAATTACTTTCCTATAGTGCATCATCATGGCAACACTGACCTTATCCCAGCCGAGATCCTATCCGTCCTGTTTAAGAAGGAACTGCAGATGCTGGAAAATCAAAGGTAGACAAAAGTGCTGGAGAAACTCAGCGGGTGCAGCAGCATCTATGGAGCGACGGAAATAGGCAACGTTTCGGGCCGAAACCCTTCTTCAGATCGGATCCGTCCTTCCCCCTCCATAACTGAAAAGAAACGTTTTCATTTTTTCCCAGTTCTCACAAAACGTTAATTCTATTTCCCTTTCCATAGATGCTGCCTGATTTGACGAGTGGTTCCAGCATTTTCTGTTTTTATTTAAAACTGCTAGTAATGTGGCAATTCGGGATGGAGGATTGCACCAAAGAGATACTGTGGGTAAAAGATTATTTGAGAAGTTACACATCAGCAACTGAGACACTCCAGCGACTGCCAGTGATGAATGAGCATCATGTTGGTGTCGAGTACTGTATTCAACACACTGGCCTATTATAGCACGAAAAACCTCAAATGTGAGCCAAGTTAACAACAGTGTTGTTAATAACTAAACAGTGTGATTGGCGTGGTATCATGGTGAGGTTCACGGTATGCATCACCAATTCAATATTACAGTACCTGGTTTGTCAGAACATCATCATTTGTGGGCTCTTGTATGCAAATTAGATGTTGGATTTCTTACCTAACAAAAGATACTGCACTTTAAATATAATTTGTTAACCGCAAACATGTTGGATCTGTTGCAGTTGTGAAAAACACACTATAAATGCAGATTATTTCTTCCCTTAACAGGATGTTTGGCTGCAAATATTCAGCCATGCTCAGAAAAACTTTATACCCCAACTGCTTCTTAATCTAACTCCATATACTTTATCTAACTCAGGGTTCCATTTTGAAAGATCAAAAATGCCATTTATAAATTTCACCTGAATAATCTTGGAACTTGTGCATTTCTCTTCCTAATGTCCCATATAAATCAAATGAACAAAGATGTAAACTGTGATCTAACTCCTTGTCAAGATAAGTTAGATCTAATGCCAAACCGAAAGGCTTATCTTTAACCATTATTTGCGGCACAACATAAAACCAAGAGGAAGTAATACAATCAACCATAAATGACTGGCTACAATTTAATTTTATCACAAGCAGATGATGTGGCTGCATTTTCCACAATAATGCATATTTTCAAGGTTGTTCTTTGTCAAACATCAATTGGTTAAAATATATTGTGGGTCTCAAACTCAGATTGAAATTAAGTTAAACTATTAAGAAGTTCTGCTTTTATACAGCAGTATATACGTAGCTTTATTTATATTTAGTCTCAGCATCTCTCTTTACCTTGTCCAAACAAGTATGTATTTGTCACCAGTAGTGCATGCAATTTTATTTTTATGCTGCTGAAAGCTTAAGAACATTGCATGCAGGTTAAACAGGTGGGTGAGTGTTATTGAAGAAGATATTAATGTATGGAAACCTGCTCTGAGCTGGTAGAACTGGACTCCGTTGCCAATATTGCCCAAAGAGCAAAATATTTGATTAAAATATTTTTTGAAAGCTAGTGCTTACTACTTATTGACATTGCTGTTTCAGTAGTACAAATGGAATCTGCTTTATAAGAGACAAATGACGCATGGGTTGATACAAAGCAAACGTGGACATTTCTCCTGATCCCTCCCTCCTTCATGTCCCTGCAAACTATGCAGGTTAATCCATCACTTGGGATAAAACAGAGCAAGGAGGCTTCAGTTTTAGTTCCTGGCTTGTGTGGTGGAGTCAACTTTATTTAACAGCCACAGTAGTTAAACTGCCCAAAGTGACCTTGGATGGAACGAGGAGAAACAGCCAGTGCTAACATATCTGACATACAATGAATCACAAGATTCAGAGAAGTTAAACAAAATCAGACTGCAATGGTTAAAAAACATTAATGGATCTTAGTTGTAGAAAAGAAGCAACACCTTTCATTTTAAGCTATCAGCTTGTAAATGCTTTTTAAAAAATGTGTGTAACAGATGCTTCTGTGTACTGAGAAGTTCACTACAGCTTTAGCGTGGCTATGAAGTAGTGCTTAACAATAATTCCAATATCCAGAGAGAGCTCCAAGCTCAAAACAAATTGTATTTATCACAACAGATGAATCTTTAACATGAGCATAAATTTCAGGCAGGAATCTAAAGGCATCTTTCTGCAGTAATATGCTTCTTTGAAAGCACGTTAAATATCTTTGTTATAAAAATAGCAACATTTCCAAAATAGAGAATTTTGAAAGAATGATCATCTATAATATTCCAAAGGTACTTTGCAGAATATCAACTTTGAACCACTAATCACCCTCTTTAGTCATTTTCAAACTGAAGAAATGAAAACCATATTGAGCAGCAATATTGCTCAACTGAAATAATCCGTAGCAGCAGGGAATAAGTTAATACATACATCTTCTTCATAGATTTTTATCTGAAAAACCTTTTGCACCTTCCCACACTGCCACCATGTGGCAAGTCTTTTGAATAAGATAAGATACTTTAGTTGATAAAAGGAACCTGTATTTTTCACAATTTTCTCCCAAACTAGTTTACTGATGCCAGGGCATGGATCCACGTGATACCTTACCCACACATTCAATTTTAAACGTTGATGCTTGTCAGCAGTTAACACAGCCTGAAGTCTTTACTATTTCCTTTTAAATGTGCAATTTGCCCACCTATAAACAACTGAAGAACAGAAACTTGGCAATTCTTTCTATTTCCTCTGCCAGATGTTAAAGCTAATTGTAAGACACTTACTATTAGGATCAATTAGCCCAGTGCAAACTAAAATTAATAATGAAGCCCCTCGTCTTGTTGAAAGGCAAATTGCCAAGTAACACACCAATACATGGGAGGTGTGAGGGGAGGCGGAAATGTGCCAAACTTTGTATTTCTAATTCACATATATTCTGTGTAAATGAAACAAAAACATAAATGCTCAGCTTAAGAGGAATGTCAGCGTGTTATACCTGCCTCTGAAGGAGGCAATATACAATATACTTCTGTGACTATAGGGAGGAAACAGCACTACCAACTAGGACTGAATTTCTCATCAATATCGTTTTCTAACCAATCAATCAAGCAAGGATTTCAAAACTTGGAACAAAGCAAAGTTAAAAATTACTGCAGCTGCTGGAAGAGTGAAAAAAAGACTGAAAATGCAAGTCAAGAAGCACCTGTGGGAGAGTGAAACAGAGCTCACATTTAAGTTGTTAAGTTCTGATGAGGGTCATTAAGCTGAAACAGTAGTGTGTTTCTCTCTCTGCAGATACTGCCTGGCTTTAATGTTATTACATTAAGGGAAGAAGGGCAAAGTTTAAAGGCGATGCCCATGTGTTTTACATAGAGGGTGATGATGGCCTGGAGCCTGCTGCTGCTGCCGCTGCTGGGAGTGGTGGTGGCAGCAGATACAATAGTGGCATTTAAGAGGTTAAGGGCCTGTCCTACTTCCATGATTTTTTTGCCGACTTGCCCGTCATAGTCGCAGCAGGTTGCCGAAAATGTTCAACATGTTGAAAATCCAGCAGCGACCAGAAAAACGTACGACTCTTTGGGCGACTACTCACCACCAAACAGGCATCACCGCATGTCGCGTAAGTGGGACAGGCCCTTTAGGTAGGCACATGGCAAAAATAGGAGGGCACGGTGTGGGGGAACGCCGAGAACAAAGGAGGACCATTGGGGACTAAATGGAATACTTTGTCCGTGTCCTATGTGTGGCGGCTCTTTACATACTTATGTATGCAAAACAAAGAATCTCACTGTGACATGTCACACTTGACAATAAAGTTTCATTTATACATTAATATGCAGGGAATGGTGGAATATAGACTTTGTGCAGGCAGATAAGAATTGGTTGTGGCATTCAAATCAGCACAGACATTGTGGGCCACAGGGCCTGCTCCTGTCTTGTAATGATCTTGTTGTATGTTCAAGGACTAAAGCAACTCAAGACTGTATCTCACCAACAACTTTGAAAAATTTAGAAATAGGTTAGCAAATCTCCAATAAAAATCTGCAGCTGCATTGTACCATGCAAAGACAGATTTGAACAGCGGGCGGTGGAGGAACAGATAGTGTTGCTACCTTACAGATTCAAGGAGTTGGAATCAAGGGTCCTGGGTCCATGTGGAACGCATGTTGTTCCTGTGACAGTGTGAGATTTCATCAGTTGCTTAACTTTACTACCAAGGTATGGTGATATGTTAATTCGCTGCAAGCGAAAGAATCCAAGAGAAGTTGATGGGCATTAAAGCTTGTAAATTTGCCATAAGACATAGGAGTTGAATTATGCCATTTAGCCCATCAAGTATTCTCTATCATTCAATCATGCAGTTCTATTTTATCTTCTCAACTGCAGTCTCCTGCCATCTCCCCGTAACCTTTGACTCCCTTACTATTGCTGCCTTAAAAATACCCAATGTTTTAGCCTCCACAGACATCTGTGACAATGAATTCCACAGATTCAACATCATCGGGCTAGGGAAATAATAGGGGCAATAAGAGGTATGGGATTGCTCTTTCGGGGGCTGGCATGGACCAAATGGGTCGAATGGCATCCTTCTATACTACAGTAAGATTGATACAACAAATTAAAAGTATGAGAAAAGTACCACCATAAAATACTTTGCATTCCTATTACTGAGTGAGAATTACATTTCAAAAAAAATCCTTGACCAGACCGACATCTTGTAAAATCTGTCAGCAGAATAAAACTTCCAGACGTCATGACAACCAATTCTGTTTTTTATTGGCATCAAATCTGAAAAAGATGTTTTCAGGAGATAGCAGCAATTCTATGGTTTGGAACCATAAAAATGTGTATTGTTCTTATTGTTGTCGCATATTGAATCCCATAGATGGTTTGATATTGCATAAAGCTTCTGTAGACTTAAAAAATTACTGTATGCGAACAAAGTAATCAATTTAAGATATTTTAAATGCAATACATACAGAGCATTCAGAAAGTATTCAAACCCCTTCACTTTTTCCACATTTTGTTACGTTACAGCCTTACTCTAAAATGGATTAAATTCATTTTTTATATCATCAATCTACACACAACACCTCATAATAAAAAAGCGAAAACAGGTGTTCAGAAATTTTTGTAAATGAAAAAGGAATAACTGAAATATCACATTTACATATATATTCAGACCCTTTATTCAGTACTTTGCTGAGGCACCTTTGGCAGCGATTACAGCCTCAAGTCTTCTTGGGTATGACGCTACAAGCTTGGCACACCTGTATTTGGGTCATTTCTCCCATTCTTCTCTGCAGATCCTCTCAAGCTTTGTCAGGTTGGATGGGGAGCGTCGATGCACAGCTATTTTCAGGTCCCTCCAGAGATGTTCGATCGGGTTCAAGTCCGGGCTCTGGCTGGGCCACTCAAGGACATTCACAGACTTGTCACCAAGCCACTCCTGCATTGTCTTGGCTGTGTTGTCCTGTTGGAAGGTGAAACTCCACCACTGTCAGAGGTCCAGAACGCTCTGGAGCAGGTTTTCATCAAGGATCTCTCTGTACTTTACTCTGTTCATCTTCCCTAGATCGTGACTAGGCTCCCAGTTCCTGCTGCTGAAAACCATCCCCGCAGCATGATGACCAAGCGAGCTGTCATGTGCCTTTTACTGAGGAGTGGCTTCCGTCCGGCCACTCTACCATAAAGGCCTGATTGGTGGAGTGCCGCAGATATAGTTGTCCTACCGGAAGGTTCTCCCATCTCCACAGCTCCACTCTGGAGCTCTGTCACAGTGACCATCGGGTTCTTGGTCACCTCCCTGACCAAGGTCCTTCTCCCCCGATTGCTCAGTTTGGCCGAGCAGCCAGTTCTACGAAGAGTCCTGGTGGTTGCAAAGTTCTTCCATTTAATATTGACGGAGACCACTGCGCTCTTCGGGACCTGTAATGCTGCAGAAATTGTTTAATACCCTTCCCCAGATTTGTGTTTCGACACAATCCTATCTCAATTCAATTCAATTCAATTCAACTTTAATGTCATCGCACAAATACAAGTACAACGAAATCTCGGAGGTTTACATACAATTCCTTCATCTTCATGCACTGTCAACTGTGGGACCTTATGTAGACAGGTGTGTGCCTTTCCAAATCATGTCCAATCAATTTAATTTACCACTGGTGGACTCCAATCAAGTTGTAGAAACATCTCATGGATAATCAATGGAAACAGGATAAACCTTAGCTCAGTTTTGAGTGTCATTGCAAAAGGTCTGAATACTTAAGTAAATGTGATATTTCAGTTATTTATTTTTAATTACTTTGCAAAAATTACTAAACACGTGTTTTCGCTTCTTCATTCTGGTGTATTGTGTGTAGATTGATGATTAAAAAATGTAATTGAATCCATTTTAAAATAAGGCTGTGAAGTAACAAAACGTGGAAAAAGTGAAGGGGTCTGAATACTTTCTGAATGCACTGTACATGTAAGTGGTTGTTTTTATTGCCATATTTTTGAGAATATTGGCAAAAGAGAAATGCTATCCAGGAGAAATGATCTATTCGATTAATAAAGACTCGAATAGGTAGGCAGCTGTTTGGTTTGACAAATCAAAATTTGCATTATAAGATTAGCTTCAATACAAAGCAGGATTCATCATTTATATTCATCCTTACGTTTTAACATAATTAACAAAAACATCATCCCCATCTTTGCTGCCAAGGTACTCTGGATGCCTCTTTGGTACTGTTGTATGGATATTATAATTTCTCATCGACTAATCCACAGCACAGCAATGATTAAATAGGCCATGTAGTCAGACATCATTGTGGATTTTCTCTGATGTGATTAACCAAGGAACCACAGGTGAGTTTTTGATTTGTGGAGCTCTCCATTAATAGTTGTAAATCAATAGAGACGAAAAAACAAGAAAGACAATTTTATAAAACTAAAGTCTTATCGAGGGACTTGAGATCACAGCAAAATGTGAAAGCTGAACATTACACTGAGGATGCAACATGATTGAGAACATACTCCCTGGCTCTAAATGTATAATTATCTCTGTTCACAGCTTATCCTATTATGACTGTTCTGTGTTCTATTCTTGTGTGCTCATTACATCCCTTATCTGGATATGAAAAATAATAAGCAAACCAGAATAGAACACAGTGTTCTATATTCAAAGCACCGTGTGGAGGATTGCATGCCAAATAGGTCAATCCAAGTGTTCCCCAACTTTGGGCATCATGTCAGCTGACACTAACCTATACATGAAATCCAGGTATGACTCTCGCAAAGTCATCAAGGATGGCAAGAGACAATACCAGTCCATGCTGGAGTCCCAGACTAACTACGCCAACACCCGTTGGTTATGGTGAGGCTTGCATGCTATAACCGGCCCCAAAGTGAAGCTAGGCAACAATGCATCCTTCCTCGATGACAACTGAATCTTTTGACTTCCTTACCAATCAACCACAATCAGTAGGCCAACTAATCAACCACAAACAATAGGATAACCGACAACATCACCTCGTAGATCTTACTTTAACTTAACTTGTACTGTACTCCTCAATGCAAATGCACTGCAAGGCAGCAACAGCCTCTCCCCATACCACATGTGGCCAAATTCTACTTCAATTCCATCGGCAAGTTTGTACATGATACCAGAATAGTGGGCCAGATTTAAACGACGATGAGACAGAATACAGGGAGGACATGGGGAGCTAAGTGTCATGGTGTCAGGACCACAACCTCCCCTCAATGCCAGCACAGCAAAGGAAGTGTATCCTCAAATCAAATTTATTAATATGCGCAAGCATGGTGAGGTACAGATACAATGAAAATCTACCTTACAGCAGCATCACAGGCACATAAACTTAGATAACACACAAAAAGAGAAACATTGAAAATAGGTGCAGGAGTAGGCCATTCGGCCCTTCGAGCTTGCACCGCCATTCAATATGATCATGGCTGATCATCCAACTCAGTATCCTGTATCTGCCTTCTCTCCATACCCCCTGATCCCTTTAGCCACAAGGGCCCTCTTAAATATAGCCAATGAACTGGCCTCGACTACTTTCTGTGGCAGAGAATTCCACAGATTCACTACACATTCACCAAAATGTATGAACATTTTTTTTTCACACATTTGGAAAAAATGTGATTTATGCATAACTGTTACAAGACAACAAAAAGAAAATCTGCAGAAAACAAAATATTAATGTAAAGCTGAATTAAAAAATAAGTAATCAGTTAATTGGACAGGTAAATATTTGGGAAAGATTTAGATGGATATGGGCCAAACACATACAGGTGGTACCAGTGTAGATGGGGCATCTTGATCGGCATGGGCATATTGGGCTGAAGGGCAGGAGTAGGCCAGCACCGCCATTCAATATGATTATGGCTGATCATCTAAATTCAGTACTTTTTCCCCATATTCCTTGATTCCCTTAACCCTAAGAGCTAAATCTAACTCTCTCATGAAAACATCCAGTGAATTGGCCTCCACTGCCTTCTGTGGCAGAGAATTCCACAGATTCACAACTCTCTGGGTGAAGACGATTTTCGTAATCTCAGTCCTAAATGGCCTACCCCTTACTCTTAAACTGTGACCCCTGGTTCTGGACTCCCCCAACATCGGGACCACTTTTCCTGCATCTCGCCTGTTCAATCATTTAAGAATTTTATATGTTTCTATAAGATCCCTTCTCATCTTTCTAAATTCCAGTGAATATAAGCCCAGTCGACCCATTCTTTCATCGTATGTCAGTCTCGGGAATTAACCTGGTGAACCTATGCTGCACTTCCTCAATAGCAATAATGTCCTTCTTCAAATTAGGAGATCAAAATTACACACAATACTCCAGATGCAGTCTCACCAGGGCCCTGTACAAATGCAGTAGGACCTCCTTGCTCCTAAACTCAAATCCTCTCGCAATGAAGGCCACCATGTCATTAGCTTTCTTCAGTGCCTGATGTACCTGCATTCTTAATTTCAGTGACTGATGTACAAGCACACCCAGGTCTTGTTTCACCTCCCCTTTTCCGAATCTGACACCATTCAGAGAATAATCTACCTTCCTGTTGTTGCCACCAAAGTGGATAGCCTCTTATTTATCTACACTATAGTGCATCTGCCATGCCTCTGGCCACTCACCCAACCTGTCCAAGTCACCCTGCATCCTCACAGCATCCTCCTCGCTGCTCACACTGCCACCCAGCTTTGTGTCATCCGCAAACTTGGAGATGTAGGGGGAGGCAGTTGGGATCTTCTCGCCATCGCCTCCCCTCCTCTGCCAGCCAACAGGAAGGTGCGGGGCCGAGTGGTGCAAATGCTTCAGATGGCGGAAGGGGGCCTCCCCTTCCTCCCTCCTCCCGGCCACGGCATGCGGGAGGGTTTGTTTCTAAAGCAGCTATCGCTGTTGGCGGAGTGGCATGCAGCAGCCGCTATGAGGGTGGGCAGGGTGCGGGTGCAGGATGAGGTGGCGCCGCCGTCGTCGCCGCCGCTGCTGTGCGGGGCCCGTCATTCGCTCCGACCCTCCGTCACCCCGCACTACAGCCGTTGCTGCCGCCGACCCGAAACGTTACTTATTCCTTTTCTCCAGAGATGCTCCCTGACCTGCCGAGTTACACCAGTTTTTTGTGTCTATCTTCGGTATAAACCAGTATCAAGCCGGGAAAAATGACCGGGGGCATTTAGGTTGCCCGGCGGGACTTTAGGTGGCCATTGGCATCCGGGCCACCGTTAATTTCGAGCCCTGTACCATCATAACCAAGAACAGCTGATTTTCCACTGTAATTAGACTCCTAAATAGTCTTTTAACACAGAGAAAAATTCCTGATCTCCCAACCTATCCCTTTGCAGCCCTAGCATTTAAAAAAATATATATCTTCTCTGCAACTGATATTCCATATTCTGTTTTTTTTAAAAATATTTTTTGCACTACTTTGATGTGTATATGAATGCACGGCTGGTGTGGTCTGCCTGGATGGAATGCATAACAACATTTTTTCATTTCATGTGACAATAATATTAAACCAACACCAATAAATTGCAAAATGCTTAGCTGTCCAACAAAGACAATACATTTGGAAGACACTTTAAACTAAGTTGCTATGCTCTCTTTTTTTAAAATCTTTAAAAAAAAAATCAATTATAATTCAAATATACAGTAGGATAGAAACGGCAATTCGTAGATGGGAAATGGAAAGAAAAAAAAGCTGACCCATTCTGAAAGACCAATGAGCAATCCCACTGGGAAAGGTACCTCACCAAGAGTACAGATGTTCAAAAATGATCTTTGTGTCTGTTTCATTTTATGAGACATCCTGTTTCAGCATTATTTACATTTTAACTAATCTAATATGCAAATATTATGGTGATTCAATTCAAGAAACAAAGTGATTAGTATTCTGGTTAATGTCAGCATAGATCAAATTGGTCTATTATTTGTGCATCAAATAGATTTTCTTCATTATACTCCTTCATATCATTCAATCCACAAGAAAGAAATTGTATTTTTGGCCACAGAGCTCATCACAACATGCATAAATGTTTAATAAAGAACAAAAAAGACAGGAGGCCAATGCGACTGAAGGCACAGAATTAATGTTATCAATTATTTTCAATCTATAAAATCTTCAATGTCATTTGTCACTGAGAATACAGGTAAAAGAACACTTGAGCAAAATGTTATTTGATGTACCAGCAGTGTTGATCAAATGAATACATTCAAGAGGTATTTCTTGCAAATGTCTGTTTCATCAGTGCTCCATGGGACCAGATTGTGCTCAAGCTGGCCTGCCACCCAGTCACCATGTGCCTATACTCACCTGGGCCTGAAGCAGAGGGTAATCTCCGGTCAGGCAGCAAGGACTTAGTGGCGAGTGGACCACGGACAGTGGAGTGTGAGAGGCTCATCTGACACAGACTTTGACAGAAGGCAAATGTTTTTTCGAGAGGTGATGGGGAAGGGAGTGGTGCAAAGAAGATTTTGTCAAAGCTGAAATTGCTTTCATTTCTCTGATCCTTAAAAGTTATTTTAATAGTATTTAATGGCATTAATTAAATAAATAAATAAATAAATAAACAAATAAAATGAATGGAGACATTTTAAAAGAATAAGCAAAAGTAAAATAATTTTAAATATTACTTTCCCTCCTTGTCACTTCCTGATCAGCAGGCCTGGAATCTCCATTGAAAACAATGGGGACAAACATATCCTATGCCAGGTAGGATTTGAGTGGTGATTCCCCAGCATAATGTACAGTGACGGATGAGGCCACGTCTGTCACTTAGTAACTCCTGCGCTTTTGCATTCAACAGCAAAATCATGAAAGTCTGAGTTTCTAAAACTCTCCATTCTGTTTCTTTTCAAAATGCTTATTTTTTTGTATGTGTTCATTTCTTTCAGCTCCTCATTTGGTTAACAACTGTTTATCTTCACTATTTCTGGGAGATATTCTCTGTTTTAATCTATTTTGTTTATTTCCTCTGCCATTTCCTTTTTTCATTGCGTAATTCTCTCTGTTTCAGACTCAGTGGTCACACTTCTGCTTCACAGCTCCAAAGACTGGGGTTCAACCTTAACCTCCGTGGCTTGTCAGAGCTCCTGTGGAGCAATCAGATACTTATATAGCAGTACACAGTGAGCAATGCCGAGGTTGTGAGTTCGAGCCGCACCTGGAGCATATGCTTTATGGGCACCCCCGACAGTCCACCTGCAGACCACCGATTCTTGTAAATACCATCCCATCTATCCTCACTGTTTATGGGGCAGCTCAGTGGCAGCACAATGGTGCAGAGGTAGATTTACTGCCTGACAGTGCCCGAGACCCGGGTTCAATCCTTTCTACTGATGCAATGGTATATAGTTTGTTCATTCTCCCTGTGACCAGGTGGGTTTTCTCCAGGAGCTCCAGTTTCCTCCCACACTCCAAAGACGTGCAGGGTTCTAGGTTAACTGGCTTCAGTAAAATTCTCCCTCGTGTGAAGGATATTGCAGGTGTACGGCTTATCATTAGGCAGCACAGGCTCGAAGGGCCAATGGGCTTGTTTCCGCACTGAATTTCTAAAGTCTAAAAGTTGTTTATGTGGCGCTTGCATGGTCTCCTGTGACCCTAGGTACTCTGGTTTCCTCCCACTTCACATACTGATAGGTTAGTTGTCCATTGTATTTACCCCTCAGCGTACGCTAATGGAAGAAAAAAATAAATGGGATGTTGACATACAGTGGCTTGCAAAAGTATTCATACCCCTTGAACTTTTCCAGTTTGTCACGTTATAACCACAAACGTAAATGTATTTTATTGGGATTTTATGTGATAGACCAACACAAAGTGGAGCATAATTGTGAAGTGGAAGGAAAATGATACATGGTTTTCAAATTTTTTTACAAATAAAAAACTGAAAAGTTTGGCGTGCAAAAGTATTCAGCCCCCTTTACTCTGATACCCCTAAATAAAATCCAGTGCAACCAATTGCCTTCAGAAGTCACCTAATTAGTAAATAGAGTCCACTTGTGTGTAATCTAATCTCAGTATAAATACAGCTGTTCTGTGAAGGCCTCAGAGGTTTGTTAGAGAACATTAGTGAACAAACAGCATCATGAAGCCCAAGGAACACATCAGACAGGTCAGGGATAAAGCTGTGGTGAAGTTTAAAGCAGGGTTAGGTTATAAAAAAAAATCCAAAGCTTTGAACATCTCACGGAGCACTGTTCAATCCATCATCCGAAAATGGAAAGAGTATGGCACAACTGCAAACCTACCAAGACATGGCCGTCCACCTAAACTGACAGGCCGGACAAGGAGAGCATTGATCAGAGAAGCAGCCAAGAGGCCCATGGTAACTCTGGAGGAGCTGCAGAGATCCACGGCTCAGGTGGGAGAATCTGTCCACAGGACAACTATTAGTCATGCACTCCACAAACCGGGCCTTTATGGAAGAGTGGCAAGAAGAAGGCCATTGTTGAAAAAAAGCCATAAGAAGTCCTGTTTGCAGCTTGCCACAAGCCATGTGGGGGACACAGCAAACATGTGGAGGAAGGTGCTCTGGTCAGATGAGACCAAAATTGAAGTTTTTGGCCTAAATGCAAAACGCTATGTGTGGCGGAAAATTAACACTGCACATCACCCTGAACACACCATCCCCACCGTGAAACATGGTGGTGGCAGCATCATGCTGTGGGGATGCTTTTCTTCAGCAGGGACAGGGAAGCTGGTCAAAGTTGATGAGAAGATGGATGGAGCCAAATACAGGGCAAACTTGGAAGAAAACCTGTTAGAGTCTGCAAAAGACTTGAGATGGGGCGGAGGTTCACCTTCCAGCAGGACAACGACCCTAAACATACAGCCAGAGCCACAATGGAATGGTTTAGATCAAAGCATATTCATGTGTTAGAATGGCCCAGTCAAAGTCCAGACCTAAATCCAATTGAGAATCTCTGGCAAGACTTGAAAATTGTTGTTCACAGACCCTCTCCATTCAATCTGACTGAGCTTGAGCTATTTTGCAAAGAAGAATGGGCAAAATTTTCAATCTCTAGATGTGCAAAGCTGGTAGAGACATACCCCTTGCAGCTGTAATTGCAGCGAAAGGTGGTTCTACAAAGTATTGACTCAGGAGGGCTGAATACTTTTGCACGCCACACTTTTCAGTTTTTTATTTGTAAAAAAATTTGAAAACCATGTATCATTTCCCTTCCACTTCACAATTATGCACCACTTTGTGTTGGTCTATCACATAAAATCCCAATAAAATACATTTACATTTGTGGTTGTAACGTGACAAAATGTGGAAAAGTTCAAGTGGTATGAAAACTTTTGCAAGCCACTGTACATGTTTGAGAGAAAATAATCTGTAAGGCCACACAGAATTAAGGAAAGAAGAAATGGGACCAATGCAAATGCTCCCCTGCGCCAGCATGAAACCATTTGGCCAAATGGTCTCCTCGTTTGTCATAAGAAGGGACCCACATTAACTTTTGTGAAACTTTTTATTTTCATACATCGGAAGAAGTTTTTACATTTCTCGCTACTTTAATTCAATTTTGTTCCTTATCTTATCATTATTCTTATCCTTCTTCATTAATTAGTGAAGTTCATCCGCAATTAACATAGCAGGGTAGAAGCGTTTACTTGGATAGAATATATTAAGTTCCAAGCAACAAAAACAATTGTTTCAGGACTCTTGGAATTATCCACCTGGATTCAAATGGTTAAATGGACAAATAAATGCTCTGAGTAAGAGCACACTGGTGGGAAGCTAACAAGCAAGAACCATGGGCTTCTTTGTTTTGTGTTATATCAAGATTTCTTATCTTGACTGAAAAAAGACCAGTTCACAATTCTCATGGGAACAGCAGACCAACATGAAGAAAAATGCTGGTCTTGAAAGGGTAGGTCTGCCAACATAAAGGAATGTTATGCACAATAATGCTCGCGGGAACTCGTTGGGTGGGGTAATGTCTAGGTGATGATCCACCCTCCAAGGTAGACCGGCAAACAAGCGATTAACTAAATCACAACCATGTTCAAAATGGCAATAAACTTTATGCGGGACTGAAACTGTACTCCAGAGGTGCAACTGGAAGAAAGAGGAATACTGCACAGCAAGTTTGCTATCTTGGTAATGTAATGGGTAATTTATGGAATTAAATTCCTGAATGCAACAACAACCTGTACCTCTGTAGTGACTTTAATGTCATTAGACATGTAAAGTTAAATACATGCAGTTTTATCCTTCAATTATATTTTGGTTTCTCTGTTCCTATTAATCTTTGTGGCAATATGCAGTTTTCCCCACGTAGATAATGGTTGTCTTCCATACAGAAGTTTTATATCATTATCTTTTACTATGAATTTCTTGCTTTTCCTTTAAAGCTTTTGATCAAGATAAATTCAATTCTTAGGAGTCAAAGTTTAAGAAAAGAAATTGTATTCAAAGTGATGGTAACTGTGAATAAAATACCTCCAGCAGCTTTTATTTTCCAAAGTCCCAAATGAAAGGAATATGGGAATCATAAAATCAAACTATGGGCACTTGCTTCACACGATAAAACTGGCCATAACTGGCCATCAGTCATTGATTTTAAATGGTAATCTTAATCTAAAGCATCTGAAAAGTTGCTAGGGGATACAAATGATAATGCATACAGTGCCCTCCATAATGTTTGAGACAAAGACCTATCATTTCTTTATTTGCCTCTGTACCCCACAATTTGAGATTTGTAATAGAAAGAACCACGTAGTTTTGAATAGAATAGAATACCTTTATTGTCATTCAGACCTTACGGTCTGACCGAAATTTCGTGCCTGCAGTCATACATACAATCATACAATAATAAACAACAATAAACACAAATTAACATCCACCACAGTGTATCCTCCAAGCACCTCCTCACTGTTGTGGAGGCAAAAATCTTAGGGTTACTGTCTCTTCCCTCCTCTTCTCCCTCTGCGCTGAGGCGATTCCCCACCGGGCGATGACATAAACAGTCCCGCGGCTCACCGAACCCCGCAAACGGGCCGGCTCAAACACCGCGGCCCGGGGTGGTCGAAGCTGCCGCCCTCCAGTCCAGCGGACGCAGCCGCTGGCCCGCGGCTGAAACCAGGAATCAGGTCACCGCCGCCAGAACGCCGTCCCAGCCACCGGAACACCGTTCCAGCCCCAAACCGGATCGCCCTCACGTGAGTGCCATTCCTCCCTCAAGCTGGGCCACTCCGACGGGAGCGCCATTCCACCCTCAGGCTGGGCCACTCCGACGGGAGTGTCGTTCCACCTCGGGCTGGGCCACTCCGACGGGAGTGCCACAGCCCCTCACGGGAGAGTCTCAGCCCCTCACCAGGCCGCCCTCACGGGAGCGTCACAGCCCCTCACGAGAGCGCAGTTCCAGCACCAAGCTGGGCCGCCTTCACGGAAGCAAGCCCAGGGCGAGTCCTGTCAGGCTGCCTCCGGAGCCTCGAGGTCGCCAGCTCCGCCATTAGGCCTGAGCGCAGACGGAGGCAGAGAAGGGGGATACAACAAAAAAGTTGTATTCCCCCGAAGGAAGAGACAGCGAGCCCCGTTTCAAACCCCCACCCCCCACCCCACATAAACACAACCTAAAAACCAAAAACATAACTAGACAAAACGAAAAAAAAACACAAAAAAGTAAAAACAAACGGACTGCAGGCGAGCCGCAGCCGTTCACCAGCGCCGCCACTTCCGGAGGTGCACGTTGTGCACATTGTCAGAATTTAATAAAGGCAATTTTTATACATTTTGGTTTCACCATGTCAAAATTACAGCAGTGTTTTTTCATAGTCCCCCCTTTTCACGGCACCATAACGTTTGGGACACAGCAATGTCATGTAAATGAAAGCAATCATGTTTAGTATTTTGTTGCATATCCTTTGCATGCAATGACTGCTTGAAGTCTGCAATTCATGGGCATCACCAGTTGCTGGGTGTCTTCTCTGGTGATGCTCTGCCAGGCCTGCATTCCAGCCATCTTTAGCTTATGCTTGTTTTGGGGGCTAGACCTCCCGCTGCCTTAGCAGGGCAAAGAAGATCATCAAAGACAGCTCCCATCCTGCGTTTGGACTGTTCGACCTGCTGCCCTCTGGAAGGCGCTATAGGTGCATCAAATCCAGGACAAATAGACTCAGGAATAGTTGCTTTCCGAGAATTATAACTACTCTTGGACCTGCTGCCCTCTGGAAGGCGCCATAGGTGCATCAAATCTAGCACAAATAGACTCAGGAATAGTTGCTTTCCGAGAATTTAACACTATTAATTGCTGACTTCACACTGCCCAACACGGACTTCCATCTGTATATTTATATATCATGTAGCGCCGCAGAAATGCACCTAGCCCCCCCCCCCCCCCCCCCCCCCCTTCTCCCTTCTGTTTTTTTTGTTTTTTTCTGTTTCTTGTTTTTTGTGCTAAATTGTATGTATGCACTGAGTACGAGCAGCTTTCATTTTCACTGTACATGTATAGTGACAATAAATGGCATATAGCATATAGTCCCCTTCAGTTTTCTCTTCAGCATATAAAAGGCATTCTCAATTGGGTTAAGATTGGGTGATTGACTTGGCTACTCAAGAATTGACCATTTTTTAGCTTTGAAAAACTCCTTTGTTGCTTTAGCAGTATGTTTGGGATCATACAATACAATACCGTTTACTGTCATTTGAACCTCAAATGAAGTTCAAACGAAATTTGGTTTCTGCAGTCATACAACAACAAGAAGCAATTAACGAGAATCACAATTCACACAATTTATACAAACATCCATCACAGTGAATCTCTTCCTCACTGTGATGGAAGGCAAAGTCATTGTCTCTCCCCTGTTTTCCATTCTTCTTCCGATGTTAAAGCCCCCGGCGGGAGATGGCAAGTCCCACGACCGTTAAAGCCGCACCGGGCGATGTCATGCCCTGCTCCGGGTCGTTTTCAACCCCACAATTCGGGCGGTAGAAGTTGCCGTTGCGGGAGCTCGCGGTCTCCCACCAGGGACCCGCGAGCTCCCGATGTCACCGTCCACCGGGCCTGCGGCTGGAGCCTCCGAAGCCGGGTTACAGCCGCGCGCCACCATAGCTCGCCAAGCTCTGAAGCTGGCCAGCTCCACGACGGTGAGTCCGCAGACTCTGCGACTGGAGCTCCCAGGACATTCTGGTTGGAGGCTGCTCCATGATGCTAGGCCCCAACAACAACGGAGACCCGACAGGGAAAAGGTTGGGTCCCCCGTACAGGGAAGAGATTTAATAGTTCACCCCCTCCCATATATACACAGCTAAAAACAATATATAAAGTACAACCAAACTATACACGCAACAGGACAAAAACATTTTTAAAAAACAGACAGCCTGTAGAGGCCGCTGCCGCGAGGTGCCGCCATTTTGTCTTGCTGTGGAATGAACCTCCAGCCAATGAGTTTTGAGGCATTTGTTTGATACGATGTGTCTATACACTTCAGAATCCATTATGCAATTACCATCAGCAGTTGCATCATCAATGAAGATAAGTGAGCCAGTACCTTTAGCAACCATGCATGCCTCCTCACTGTGATGGGAGTTAGATGTGGCCCTTGTAGCTAAGGGGATCGGGGGTATGGAGAGAAGGCAGGTACGGGATACTGAGTTGGATGATCAGCCATGATCATATTGAATGGCGGTGCAGGCTCGAAGGGCCGAATGGCCTACTCCTGCATCTAATTTCTATGTTTCTATGCCCAGGCCATAACACCCCCACCACCGTGTTTCACAGATGAGGTGGTATGCTTTGGATCTTGGGCAGTTCCTTCTCCCCTCCATACTTTGCTCTTGCCATCACTCTGATATAAGTTAATCTTCGTCTCATCTGTCCACAAGACCTTTTCCAGACTGTGGTTGCTCTTTTAAGTACTTCTTGGCAAACTGTAACCCGTCCATCCTATTTTTGCAGCTAACCAGTGGTTTGCATCGTGCAGTGTAGCCTCTGGAGATCTGTTCATGAAGTCTTCAGTGGACAGTGGTCATTGACAAATCCACACCTGACTCCTGAAGAGTGTTTCTGATCTGTCGGACAGGTGTTTGGGGTTTTTTCTTTATTATAGAGATAATTCTTCTGTCATCAGCTGTGGAGATCTTCTTTGGCCTGCCAGACCCTTTGTGATTAGTAAGCTCACCAGTGCTCTCTTTCTTCTTAATGATGTTCCAAAATTGATTTTGGTAAGCCTAAGGTTTGGCTGATGCCTCTAACAGTTTTATTCTTGTTTCTCAGTTACACAAGGGCTTACTTGACTTTCATTGGCAGCTCTCTTATACCTACATTAAGGAGGCAATTAAACACACCTGAGCAATTACAAACGTCTGTGAAGCCATGTGTTCCAAACAATATTGTGTCCTGAAATGGGGGGGGGAGGGGGGGGGGCTATGTATAAACACAGCTGTAATTTCTACCTGGTGAAACAAAAATGTATAAAAATGGCCTTTCATAATATCTGACGATGTGTATTTTAACCACGTGATTTTTTTTTATTACATATCTCAAATTGTGGAGTACAGAGGCAAATAAATAAATGGAAGGTAAACACAAAATGCTGGAGTAACGCAGTGAGTGAGGCAGCATCTCTGGAGAGAAGGAATGGGCGACGTTTTGGGTCGAGACCAATAAATAAATGATGGGTCTTTGTCCCAAACAATATGGAGGGCACAGTACATTGGCACCATCTTCTGAGTTCAGGATTGAAGCATTGTGCAGGAATTTTTATTTGGCTGGTAGAAATGATCAATCATCTTAATGCAATTGGACATCTGTAATTTTCTATTTTTACTTTGAATAAATATTGTGTGCAGCTTAAACAGCGATTCAAACTTCTGCAACAAGAACATGCAAAAGCATTTACCTGTATTACGATGATAATACTGGCAATATTCATGGAGTCATGGAACATGGTAACAAGACAATTTTATTCTCTCCTTATTCCACCACTCACATAAAAAGGAGTAATTTGTTGTAGCCTAATAACCTATCAACCCACACAGCTTTGAAATGTGGGAGTGAACTGAAACACTCAGATGAAACCCAGGGAGCCACAAATTGAAGAGTCATATCGCTGTACTGCATGAAAACAACCCTTCGGCCCAAATTGTCCAGGCCAAGCAAGTTACCCAAACAAGTTATTCCCCATTTTCCTACACCTGCACCCATATCTCCTCAAAATATTTCTATCCATGTACTCATCCAATTGGCTTTTAAATGTGATAATAGTATCCTTCTCTGCCACTTCCTCTGGAAGTTCTCCCATGTATGTACAGCTATGTGGAACAACCCACCCCTTCAGCTTGCTTTAAATCTTTCTCTTCTTGCCTTAAATCTATGGTCTCGAGTTTTAAACCTTCCCTTCCCTGGAACAAAAAGATTGTGGCTATTCACCATATCTATACCTCACATTTTTAAAAGTCTATAAGGTCACCCTACAGCCCCCCTGCACTCCAGAGAAAAAAGACCCGGTCGATCCAGCCTCCTTACAAGTCAATCCTTCAGACGTTGTAATATCCTTGTAAATCCTTTTGCACCCATTCCAGTTTAATGATGTCCTTCCCTTATCAGGGTGACCAGAACGGTACACAGTACTCCAAATGTGACCTTACCAAAATCTTGTATAGCTGCAACATGACATACAGACTCCAGACGGATTGCAATTAAGGTTAAAGTTGAATCTGGTTCTTTGAAGCAACTAGCTGTTCAACACTGTGCCATACTGTGTCAACAAATGGAGTTCAAAACTATTTTTCAGGACCTGATGTACAAGTTGAGCAAAAGCAATTGAATCAGCAATTGTTCCTTGGAGCTAACAATTTGCAAAGAAGTCTATAAAATGTTTCTAAATGGCAAGGCTTGCAAAACTGTGCCTATTTTCATTAGAGTGAGGAGATTAAGAAGCAATTTCCCAGATATAGAAAAACTATAAAGCTTGAGTTAGCCAGTAGAAATCCCTGACTATGGTGATATATTTTTAGGCACATACACTCATTTTAGTTAAAATAAACTCCATATTTGTTTATCAAAACTACAAAACAATACAATACCAAATTCAATATAATACTTAGGCATGTTTATGTTTCATCAAATTTGTGTCATTAAGGATATAGTTCAGCGGCTGACAAGGGGAAGACCAAACGTAGACTAGACTAGCCGACCATTTTGTGGAGCACCTGTGCTCTGTCTGCAATGGCCACCCTGATCTCTCAGATGTAAGCCATTTCAACTCCCCTCCCATTCTCATAACCAGCTGTTCTTGGTTTCCCCATTTGCCAGGGTGAGACCAAATGCAAACTAGAAGAACACCAGGCTAATTTACAACTCAATGGTACGAACACTGAATTTTCTAATTTCAAGTAGCCCACATCCCCTGTGCTCCTTTCTCTTTCCTTCAGCTCCACACACCTTTTCCCAGTTTTGTTCCCCTCCCCCACCTGCTTCTATCTCCAGTGAGGATACGCATGCTATTTTGATGATATCATCACTCCTAACTGGTTCCATCTGCCCTCTATCCATCTCTTGTCTGGTTCCACACCTCACATAGAAACATAGAAATTAGGTGCAGGAGTAGGCCATTCGGCCCTTCGAGCTTGCACCGCCATTCAATATGATCATGGCTGATCATCCAACTCAGTATCCCGTACCTGCCTTCTCAACATACCCCCTGATCCCCTTAGCCACAAGGGCCACATCTAACTCCCTCTTAAATATAGCCAATGAACTGGCCTCAACTACCCTCTGTGGCAGAGAGTTCCAGAGATTCACCACTCTCTGTGTGAAAAAAGTTCTTCTCATCTTGGTTTTAAAGGATTTCCCCCTTATCCTTAAGCTGTGACCCCTTGTCCTGGGGTTTGTTACTTATCAGATTATTGCATCTGCAGGCTTGTGAATCCTCACTTACCAGCTTATGTCCCTGCATTTACCCTCTCTTCCCCCATATGACAACAACTATCTTTTTTACCTTTCTCATTATCTGTCTACCTATCACAATCAACTGTTGGCTCCCAACTCCACCCCTTCCCCACATGAGACCATCAGCCCATCACCCCCTCCTCACTTGGTTCCACTTATCACCTGCTATCCCTCCCCTTTTCCCCCCGGCTATATTTCCTCTACACCCTCAATCATGATGCAGAGTCTCGACTTGCAACATTGACTATCCGTTTGCATCAACAAATGCTGCCTGACCTGCTGAGTTCCTCCAGTAGTTATTTTTTGCTCCAGATTACAGCATCTCCCGTCTCTTGGGTCTGCACTTTTTAACAGCAGTTAATTACAAATCAGAGAAAAACTTTGCTGGAACAATGGAAATACAGACTCAGCAGATGTTAGTCATAGAATCATACTGTGTAGAAACATGCCCTTTGGCCCAACCTGCTCACACGACCCACATGCCCCATCCACACTAGTCCCACCCACTGGCTTTTGGCCTATATCTCTCTGAACCTATCCTATCCATGTACATGTCCAAATGTTTCTAAACTGTTGAAATAGCACCTGCCTCAACTACCTCCTCCGCAGCTTGTTCCATACACCCGCCACCCCTCAGCTTCCATTTAAATCTCACCTTAAACCTATGTCCTCTGGTTCTCAATTCCCCTATGGGCAAAAGACCCTGTGTATTTACTCGATCTATTCCTTTCATGATTTTGTACACTTCTATTAGATCATCCCCCATCCTCCTGTGCTCCATGGAATAAAGCCCTAGTCTGCTCAACCTCTCCTTATAGCGCAGTCCCTCGAGTCCTGACAACATCCTGGTAAATCTTCTCTGAACACTTTCAAGCTTTCATATTACATCTATCCTATAAAATGGTGACCAAAACTGAGCACAATACTCTAACTGTGGCCTCATCAATGTCTTAGCTATTGATCTAAGATAAACCAGAATGCTGGTAAATTGTTACTAATAAATTCTCTGGACTTATTTTTCTGTTTACTAATCACACTACTCACTTCCTAAGCGTCATACCATACCTTCTTACCTTGATCTAAAAGATTATCCTTTGTACTTTCTTCCCTTTATAAAGACTCAATATTTGATTAAAATTGCCGCATCTGTGACATTTTCCACTACTGGATGAAAAGTCATCTCCACGAAATGCTCAATGCTTCTCCTTCACAAATTCTGCATGATTTGCCAAGTATTACCAGCAGGTAGCTTTTGGCATTACTCATAAAAACAACTGGGTCAGGGCAGATGGATACGAGTACTTTGAAAATGATGAAATGCAAGAGATATAGGGGGAATGGATTAAGTATAGGTTTATATAGCTGTGTGATGCAACACATTTTTTCCTGGTGTCCTCTAAAACAAGAAATGTTTAAGTCACAACAGTGAGCACAAGAAGTTTTGAAGAAAATCAAAATAATGCCTGCCAAATTAACGGATTTAAAGATTAAATAGTCATCAGCGAAGGACTTTTGCACACATAATTCCCTACATTCATAAGTATTCTGAAACTGCACAATCAATAATTACTTGGATATTTGCTTCATGTAACAGTATCCAAATAATTACCTGACAAATTTGTTCAGGAAATCATTCAATTTTGAATTAGCAAATATTTTCTCAGATTAGCAAAAAAAATCCTATGCACATCAATTCAGGCCTGTTTAATTTAGATAATTTCAATTGCAAACTAGCTGTAAACATAGATCCCTGAAAATGCTCTGCTTTGGATTTCAATCCAATCTGTAATTTTTTTGAAACCAATTTTGCTTTCCATCCTGAGATTTTGCTTTGAAAGTACGTCTGAATGATCTCTGCTCCGGAAATTGATAGGGAAAGTATAGTCAGATCAATTTGATTTCATTTCAAAGCGTGAGTAATCCAAAGCATTAAACATTCCAGTAGAGCATAAACGAGAGAAAAGGCTGTTGCATGTAACTGCTCTGATGTGAATCATGTCCCAGGCAGACCTTGAAAGTGAAGGATTTATATCCCCTGGAACAGATTAAGAGGCTGAAAAAATGATTAACAGCTTAGTGAGTCAACTTACAAAATTTTCCAAACCTTCCTATCTTACTCACTGTTATTCAACCAAAGTGCTGACTAACTGTCATGAGCTCCATTATTTGTGAATCTGATATGATCACTGAATAAAGAATTCTTACTCTGCCTTTGATCACCCAAATCGTTATATTTGCACAACACACCTCTCACGAAACAGATACTTTGGAGAGTACAGTTGTTGAACACTATTTTCTTCTTAAGCCGCATAGGTCCCACAACTCCTTATCTAAATTCTTCAGACAGTTACAAATACATTTTCCATAGAAATGGTCTTACTCCTATCTCGCTCCAAGCTCTTCCGTTCATAGAAACATAGAAACATAGAAATTAGGTGCAGGAGTAGGCCATTCGGCCCTTCGAGCCATTCAATATGATCATGGCTGATCATCCAACTCAGTATCCCGTACCTGCCTTCTCTCCATACCCCCTGATTCCCTTAGCCACAAGGGCTATAAATATAACATGTTCCACCATAGCTGGCTTCATTAAGTGCAATTTGATGTGCACTCACAAGTGTAATGAGGGGAAAAATAACCAATTTGTGTACAGCACCAAAAACAGCAACTAAATGTCACCCTATCTGAAGAAGGGCCTCGACCCGAAACGTCACCCAATTCCTTCTCTCCTGCTGAGTTACTTCAGCATTTTGTATCTATCTTCATCTAAATGTCACCAGTTCCTTCCCCCTTACAGCTGCTGCCTGACCTGCTGAGTTCCTCCAGTATTTTATTAGACAAATGTCAAAATAGAAGGCGCAGCTTTTTTTTTGTTTCATTCACTGGATAACACGATTATTCAAAAAGTTTTAGAGGGATAGCTGTCAGTCAGACTTTGCAGTAATTCCTCTTCAAGAGAATTTGAAAGAAAAAGGATCGGTAACAAAAAAGATAGGGAACAAAAATTCACGAGGAAAATTAAGAAAATACTCCAATTTGGAGAAGACACAACAAAATTTGAGGAAAGGTGTAAAGAAATTCAACATAGACCCGAAAGAAACAATACAATGAAGACATTGTCGTGGAGGAAACAATACCATGAAATCTGACTTACAACTCTTGTGACTAGCAACATGCAAGAAAAATCTGCATCCAAAGAAATAGTAAATGACAAGTAAATAAAACTCTTACAACAAAGATCAGATCTAATTTGGGTTTTAAAAATAATAAACCTTTTCATCGTTTTTTTAAATTGAGTTTTACTGTTTATGTAATAATGAACAGCCCTGTTAAAAATGGAAAAAAATATTTGAATATCAGAAAATATTTGTTTTTCCAATTATCTGAATGGAAACTCAATGATTGCAAGTTCAGTTGCGCATTCTTGCAGTCTATTCCCAAATTACCAGCAAGTTGCACCTGAATTAAATTCTTCCTATTATTATTCACATGGTTAATTTTTCGTTCATGCCAACTTTCATCAAAAGACAAGTATAATTGTGCTTCCCCAAAACTCCAATCATTAATCAGATCTTTTACTTATTACAATTTTAAACAAGCAGTTAACATAGACAGTGTTTACACTTTTAGCACAAGTTGGTGGGTCACATAATCCAACTAGAGGTTGAGATTGAATAGCTTCCACCTGTAAAATCTCAGGAAATTCCTTTGGGTACTAACGAGAACAAGTCTGCAACCTATATTAACTTGCATCCATGAGCTGGAGCATTTTGAGATTACTTCCAGATTGTCTTCTGAATGACTTGCTTTATGGCTGTCAAAAATGAACTGAAAAGCAGAGAAAGACCTAAATGTCTCACATGGCAACAAGCCCTCGCAAGATCTCAGGAAATTGGAAGATCTCATTGACTATTGGGAGAATCATCTACACAACTGCTCAAGTTACAAAAAGCTCATTTAAGGCTGATGCAGTCACCATGAAAAATCATTGGGGAGCCCATTCCGAGGTCTCGTGGCAATCCAGGATGTAGAAGATGTTCTAATCTCTAACTAGTGAATGCACCTGTCACCACCACTATTGGCAAAGGTTCATTCCACACACCATACTCTTTCCAGTCAATTGCCTTAGTGCATCTCCAATCAACTGTTAATATAGTTGTCAGCCTTTGAATCATGTCAAGGGCATTTCAAAGTGCTCCTCATGAATTCATTTTGAAATTTATTCTCTTGTTTTTCATTATGCACATCAAAATATGACAATTATTTTGTTTCCACTTTTGCTGGTTAATATGTGACAATATCTGCAACACCTGCTTCCACAAAATTACAATTCATAGCATAAATCACAAGTATACCACATCTTATGAGCAAAACGAGAGAGGGAAAAAACAGCAGGGCACACCAATAGCCTTGGCAAGAACTCAATCTATTTGTATTGATGCCTGTTTTATTAAAAAGAAGTTATGGATGGATAAATATTTATTGTACCTTAGCATGTGGTAACAAGACAATCAGGTCCTGCACTCTTACGCCTATAGCATTTGTGAGTTAATTAGATCTGATACCCAACAGCTTAATCCTCCATGCATCATATATCTTGTGCCTGCTAAGCACTAAGCAATTATCTTTACGTATTTTTTTCATTTTTTAGAGTTGATCTCTTTATTCCATTGGTTTTCTTCTTTAGCTACACTTGAATTATTGTATGATATGTCCTGTCATTTGTCAACCAGCCAGGCTACTGAATTGCTCACCTATCAACAATAACTTGCATTAATATTTCATGTGTGAAGTCATGGAAGGATTTCAAATCATAGATGAAAATAAAAAAATTAAGGCTGTGAATAAATGTTAGTTAGCAAGCACAATGGTACAGTGTGAATGGCAAGTCATAAGTTCATCAGTTCCAGGAGCAATAGATGGGCCAAATGGAGCAAAAATAAGGCCATTTGGCCCATCATGTCTACTCCGCCATTCAATCATGGCTGATCAATCTTTCCCTCTCAACCCCATTCTCCTGCCTACACCCCATAACCCCTGACACACTTACTAATCAAGAATCTGTCAACCTCCACCTTAAAAACATCCATTGCCGCCCACCACAGACATATGTGGCAAAGAATTCCACAGATTCTCCACCCTCTAACCAAAGAAATTCTTTCTCATCTCCTTTCTAAAGGTGCGTCCTTTTCCTCTGGTCTCTCGTCCTAGACTCTCCCACGAGTGGAAACATCCTCTCCATGTTCACTCTATCCATCTAAAAGTCGCAAACAGTAGTGTATGGAGAGCAGGTTGGAAAAATGGCCAAGACGTTGGTGGAAATGTTTAGTCCAGTGACAGGAAATTCATAGAAGAGTAATGCCCCTGTCCCACTTAGGAAACCTGAACGGAAACCTCTGACTTTGCGCCCCACCCAAGGTTTCCAAGAGGGGTCGCCAGAGGTTTTGATCACTCGCCTGGAAAGCCTCGACCGAAGCGTGAGCTGCATCTACTGACCAAAGATCCTACAGGACCTTTGCTACCGACCGCACACACACACACACACACACACACACACATCGCGAAGGTGGAGGCCAGGGACATCGGAGGAGTGCTGTCTGCACGATGAAGAGGAAGGTAAACGGTTGCCACAGAGCACAGTAAATCCTTTAGAGAGCGCAGTGAAGGAGAGAGGGGATGGAGAGAAGGGGGGAGAGAGGAGAGAAGGGGGGGAGAGGGAGGAGAGAAGGGGGGAGAGAGAAGGGGGGGAGAGAGGGGGGGGGAGAGAAGGGGGGGAGAGAAGGGGGGGGAGAGAGGGGGGGGGGTAGAAGGGGGGGAAGAAGGGGGGGGGGGGGGGGAGAAGGGAAGGGGCGGGGGAAGAAGGAGTGGAGAGTTTTAAGATGTTTAATAAAGTTAGCGGGCATTTTATCTTCTGGCGGATCTTCCAGGTCCAGAAAACTCTAATGAGCCAATCAAAATGGCCAGTCAGCGAAGGAGATTGCCTTCGACTGCCTGTAAGTAAATAGCGACCCCACTCCACTGGCTTCGACCCCCTTCCTGTGCTGGCACAAATTATGTCTCTAACAGTTGCTAAGGAGATGGATGGAGTCAATGGGCAAGGTAGGAAAGGAAAAATAGATTTTGAAAGAAAACTGGCAGGGAACATAAAAACTGACTGCAAAATAATTTTATAGATATATGAAAAGAAAGAGATTAGTTAAAACAAATGTAGGTCCCTTGCAGTCAGAAACAGGTGAGTTGATCATGGGGAACAAGGATATGGCGGACCAATTGAATAACTACTTTGGTTCCGTCTTCACTAAGGAAGACATAAATAATCTGCCGGAAATAGCAGGGGACCGCGGGTCAAAGGAGTTGGAGGAATTGAGTGAAGTCCAGGTTAGTCGGGAAGTGGTGTTGGGTAAATTGAATGGATTAAAGGCCGATAAATCCCCAGGGCCAGATGGGCTGCATCCCAGAGTACTTAAGGAAGTAGCTCCAGAAATAGTGGATGCATTAGTAATAATCTTTCAAAACTCTTTAGATTCTGAAGTAGTTCCTGAGGATTGGCGGGTAGCAAACGTAACCCCACTTTTTAAGAAAGGAGGGAGAGAGAAAACAGGGAATTACAGACCAGTTAGTCTAACATCGGTAGTGGGGAAACTGCTAGAGTCAGTTATTAAAGATGGGATAGCAGCACATTTGGAAAGTGGTGAAATCATTGGACAAAGTCAGCATGGATTTACGAAAGGTAAATCATGTCTGACGATTCTTATAGAATTTTTCGAGGATGTAACTAGTAGCGTGGATAGGGGAGAACCAGTGGATGTGGTGTATCTGGACTTCCAGAAAGTTTTCGACAAGGTCCCACATAAGAGATTAGTATACAAACTTAAAGCACACGGCATTGGGGGTTCAGTACTGATGTGGATAGAGAACTGGCTGGCAAACTGGAAGCAAAGAGTAGGAGTAAACGGGTCCTTTTCACAATGGTGGGCAGTGACTAGTGGGGTACCGCAAGGCTCAGTGCTGGGACCCCAGCTATTTACAATATATATTAATGATCTGGATGAGGGAATTGAAGGCAATATCTCCAACTTTGTGGATGACACTAAGCTGCGAGGCAGTGTTAGCTGTGAGGAGGATGGTAGGAGACTGCAAGGTGACTTGGATAGGCTGGGTGAGTGGGCAAATGTTTGGCAGATGCAGTATAATGTGGATAAATGTGAGGTTATCCATTTTGGTGGCAAAAACAGGAAAGCAGACTATTCTCTAAATGGTGGCCGATTAGGAAAAGGGGAGATGCAGCGAGACCTGGGTTTCATGGTACACCAGTCATTGAAAGTAGGCATGCAGGTGCAGCAGGCAGTGAAGAAAGCGAATGGTATGTTAGCTTTCATAGCAAAAGGATTTGAGTATAGGAGCAGGGAGGTTCTACTGCAGTTGTACAGGGTCTTGATGAGACCACACCTGGAGTATTGCGTACAGTTTTGGTCTCCAAATCTGAGGAAGGACATTATTGCCATAGAGGGATATGAGAAGGTTCACCAGACTGATTCCTGGGATGGCAGGACTGTCTTATGAAGAAAGACTGGATAGACTCGGCTTAGACTCTCTAGAATTTAGGAGATTGAGAGGGGATCTTATAGAAACTTACAAAATTCTTAAGGGGTTGGACAGGCTAGATGCAGGAAGATTGTTCCCGATGTTGGGGAAGTCCAGGACAAGGGGTCAAGGATAAGGGGGAAATCCTTTAAAACCGAGATGAGAAAAACATTTTTCACACAGAGAGTGGTGAATCTCTGGAACTCTCTGCCACAGAGGGTAGTTGAGGCCAGTTCACTGGCTATATTTAAGAAGGAGTTAGATGTGGCCCTTGTGGCTAAGGGGGTATGGAGAGAAGGCAGGTACGGAATACTGAGTTGGATGATCAGCCATGATCATATTGAATGGCGGTGCAGGCTCGAAGGGCCGAATGGCCTACTCCTGCACCTATATAACCATATAACAATTACAGCACGGAAACAGGCCACCTCGGCCCTACAAGTCCGTGCCGAACAACTTTTTTCCCTTAGTCCCACCTGCCTGCACTCATACCATAACCCTCCATTCCCTTCTCATCCATATGCCTATCCAATTTATTTTTAAATGATACCAACGAACCTGCCTCCACCACTTCCACTGGAAGCTCATTCCACACCGCTACCACTCTCTGGGTAAAGAAAATTTCCTAATTTCTATGTTTCTATCATATTGAATGGCGGTGCAGACTCGAAAGGCCGAATGGCCTACTCCTGCACCTATTTTCTATGTTTCTATGTCTATGTTTCTAAAGAGGTAGGGAGAGAATTCCAGAGCTCAGATTATTGTCAGTTGAAGAGATAGTTTAAAGAATTAAAATCAGACTCAATCTGAAAACCGAAACTGGAGCACATAAATCAATAGATTAATTTGTAATGAAAAATGCAAACTTTAAAATCTAGATTAAACTAGAATTAGTGGAGGATGGCTGATGGGACATTTACTCGTGGTGGAATAATGGAATACAGTGAAAACAAAGGCTTTTCAGCATCAGATTCCCAAAGACAGAGTGACATTATGAGGTGTAAATTGGTGATCCAGATGCAAGCAGTTGTGTGTCTAGATGCCAAATATAACAGCTTGATTATACAACATATAAAATTATAAAAGGACTGGACAAGCTAGATGCAGAAAAAATGTTCCCAATGTTAGGCGAGTCCAGAACCAGGGGCCATAGTCTTAGAATAAAAGGGAGTCATTTAAGACTGAGGTGAGAAAAAACATTTTCACCCAGAGAGTTGTGAATTTATGGAATTCCCTGCCAAAGAGGGCAGTGGAGGCCAAATCACTGGATGGATTTAAGAGAGAGTTAGATAGAGCTCTAGGGGCTAGTGGAGTCAAGGGATATGGGGAGAAGGCAGGCACGGGTTATTGATAGGGGATGATCAGCCATGATCACAATGAATGGCGGTGCTGGCTCGAAGGGCCGAATGGCCTCCTCCTGCACCTATTTTCTATGTTTCTATGATTACAAAAACTGACACGTTTTAAGTAGTGGCCAATGAATTATGGCATTGGTGGCCAACGGCAAGAGTTTAGCGTGGCAATTTTAGAGAATACTTACTGTGACTTCAGATTATAGCTGTGATTAGATTTATTGTGCAAGGTTTTAAAGAAACCTTAATTGTATAATACATCTGAAAATTACAAGGTACTTCCACAAAATAATTAATGTTTCCCTGCTGCTATATATTTTAAAATAATCCATGCTACTGGGAAAAGATAATTAAAATGAAACAAACATTTAAACAATATATAAATGGTATTATATAGGCTTTCTTCTAAGCCAGTAGGCACACATATGGCAGCGAGGTAGGTGCCTATTGCTCCCCCAAGACATCTAACAATTATTTGTGGGTTTTTTTGTTAAATATATTCAAACACTGGGTTTCAATGAAGCTTATTATGTCACAATAATTTTGTACATGGAATCTTGAAAATCTTCTGAAGATTCATATACACCACATCCATTCTCCTCCCATTCAGTCTCCTAGTTCCATCCTCAATAATATCCAGTACGTTTGTCAAGCATGATGATAATAGAGGATAATAGAAGCAAGATTGCTGATTTAAAGACATTTTTGATCATTTTTAACTCCATCATCACATTATTTTCATCCCTGAATTGGTAAGACTGATCTCAGGAAGTACAGTGCATTCAGAAAATATTCAAACCTCTTCACTTTTTCCACATTTTGTTACGTTACAGCCTTATTCTAAAATTGATTAAATTAATTTGTTTTATCATCAATCTACACGCAATCCCCCAATAATAAAAAAACGAAAACAGGTGTTTAGAAATTTTTGCAAAGTAATTAAAAATAAAAATTCACATTTACATAAGTATTTAGACCCTCTACTCAGTACTTTGTTGATGCACCTTTGGCAGCGATTACAGCCTCAAGTCTTGTTGGGTATGACACTACAAGCTTGCCACACCTGTATTTGGGTAATTTCTCCCATTCTTCTCTGCAGATCCTCTCAAGCTCTGTCAGGTTGGATGGGGAGTGTCGATGCACAGCTATTTTCAGGTCTCTCCAGAGATGTTCGATGGAGTTCAGATCCGGGCTCTGGCTGGGCCACTCAAGGACATTCACAGACTTGTCACGAAGCCACTCCTGTGTTACCTTAGTTGTGTGGTTAGGATCGTTGTCCTGTTGGAATGTGAACCCAGTCTGAGATCCTGAACGCTCTGGAGCAGGTTTTCATCAAGGATCACTCTGTACTTTGCTCCGTTCATCTTTCCCTCGATCCTGACTAGTTCCCAGTTCCTGCCGCTGAAAACCACCCCCACAGCATGATGCTGCAACCACCATGCTTCACCGTAGGTATGGTATGGTATTGGCCAGGTAATGAGCGGTGCCTGGTTTCCTCCAGACGTGACGCTTGGCATTCAGGCCAAAAAGTTCAATCTTGGTTTCATCAGACCAGAGAATCTTGTTTAGGTGCCTCCTGGCAAACTCCAAGCAGGCTGTCATGTGCCTTTTACTGAGTAGTAGCTTCCATCTGGCCACTCTACCATAAAGGCCTGATTGGTGGAGTGCTGCAGATATAGTTGTCCTGGAATGATCTCCCATCTCCACAGAGGAACACTGGAACTCTGTCAGAGTGACCATCATCTTCATCTCCCTGACCAAGGCCCTTCTCCCCCGATTGCTCATTTGGCTGGGCGGCCACCGCTATGAAGAGACCTGGTGGTTCCAAAGTTCTTCCATTTAAGAATGACGGAGGCCACTGTACTCTACGGGACCTGCAATGCTGCAGAAATTGTTATAGACCCTTCCCCAGATCTGTGTCTCGACACAATCCTGTCTCGGAATTCTACGGACAATTCCTTCGTCTTCATGGCTTGGTTTTTGCTCTGACTTACACTGTCAACTGTGGGACCTTATATAGACAGGTGGGTGCCTTTCCAAATCATGTACAATCAATGTAATTTACCACTGGTGGACTCCAATCAAGTTGTAGAAACATCTCAAGGATAATCAATGGAATCAGGATAAACCTAAGCTGAATTTTGAGTGTCAGCAAAGGGTTTGAATACTTATGAAAATGTGATATTTCAGTTATTTATTTTTAATTACTTTGCAAACATTTCTAAACACCTGTTTCGGTTTATTATTATGGGGTATTGCGTGTAGATTGATGATAAAAAAAATGAATTTAATTCATACTGTAACAAAATGTGGAGAAAGTGAAGGGGTCTGAATACTTTCTGAATGCACTATATATTCTGGTGACACAGGGATCTCAGCAAAGGTTCAGCAGAGTCCTGGCATGGCAGGTTTGTTTTATGAGGAAAGATGAAGGGTACTGGGGTGATACTATTAAGTTTAGAAGAATGAAAGAAGAGACACACTGAAATATTCAATATTCTTACTCCACGTAGAGTATATGAATTGAGGTTTCACCTTGCTGAGGATCTATAATCAGGAGTCACACTCTCACAATAAGGGGTCGGCCTTTCATGAGCAGAGCAGTAGATATTTCATCATTGATGAACCAAATATGATGATTCTTTGACATTTTCTATCCGAGTCATGTGGTGACTCATCATATTCGAGAAATTATTCTATACATTTTAGATATTAAGCTAATTATGTTCCAACATTTTATCTTATTTTCTCAAATCCTCTGGACAGATTTATGGGCTCTTCAATTTTTTTCTTATTACTTCCATGTTCCTTGTAGCACCGTTATTTCTATCATTCATCTCTTCTTTAGTGAAACGCAGACTTCTCTTTTTTTCTGCAATCTCTTCCTCTGCTGTAGCTGTTTATTCCAATGAAAAAGCATTCACCCGGAATGCTAATGCTGTCATCACCTGATCTGCTGAGTGTCTCCAGCATTTTGTTTTTGTTTCCAAGTTATCCTGCATCAGCAGTATTTTATGCACATGCAGTTGAGCAATGAAGGCGCAGATATTGCTATAATTACCACTCATAAAAGTTACTCTAAGTAAATGGAAATTAATGTTACAATAGAATAAGGTAAAATCAAAGATGAATACTGTCTGATCAATCACTATTGGTCTCCCAAAGGGAATAAAGGGAAGAAAGGTAATGATAAATGAATTGGAAAAACAGCTGCCAGAATGTGTGAACGATTTATATTCAGATATTCAAATAAATATCTGTACATTCTTAAAATAATTAATTGCATTTATACAATGCAAGAATGTTATTTGAATGGAAACAGCAGAAACAGTCATACAATAACAATTCTCATATACGTGTTTTTCAAGTGTATACCTTATTGCCCTCTTTTATGAAATACCCCTAAACAAAACCAATCAACCAGCTGGTGATTTTAGTCATTTTAATACATTGGTACATTTCAAAATAAAGGGAAATTGCAGTACCATTAGGCTATGAGGTCATGTTAAAATGCTGCCATAAATATTTGTAAGATAAAAGAGGGTGTACAAAAAAAGAATTCTCATAATATTAGCTCACAATTAATTGCTTTGATTTGAGTCTTTTTTCTACAACAACTGTATCCAGTAAACTTTAAACTAGAACCTGGATCATTCGTGAAATGGGCATTATGGTGGCTGGCTTAAGAATTATATATTTTCGAACTGTAGGAATTGTAAGCCAAAAGTAGACATAAGGGCCATTAAATATGATTTCTACAGCTCTTCTAATTGCAGGATTCATTGAGTGGAGTTGCTAACTAATTTACATCAGTTAATCTGCAACACACTCAGAATAAAGGACACTCTGGAGCCATAATTTTAAAGAACCTTGTTACTCAGAAGCATATTTGTCAGATCTAAGTTTAATGGATCGGAAGATTCAAATTGCACTGTTCTACTTTTCTCTCTGGGGACATTAATTTTTGTAGAAATGGAGGCTGAATCCATAGGTATACTGTATGTTTACGTCTTGCTGCCAAAATCACAGACAACATAAGGTCACAATTTATGGGCTAACTTGAGACTGGATGTGGCCCATCATGTGGATCCACTGCTCATGATGCCGACCCAGCCATAATTACCTTGACCAACAGGTAGAGTGCTTCTACCCTGCACTCAGAAGGCTTTCCCTAAGGTACACTGAGGACTTCCAATAGCTTGAGAAGGTCTTAGAGGACATGGTGAGGCCCCATCCAAGAAACCCCTGACAGTTTATGACTGATGGCAAGGTTTAGAAACATAGAATAGAAACATAGAAAAATAGGTGAGCCGTCGAGCCAGCACCCGCCATTCAATATGATCATGGCTGACCATCCAAAATCAGTACCCCTTTCCTGCTTTTTCCACATATCCCTTGATTCCCTTAGCCCTAAGAGCTAAATCTAACTCTCCCTTGAAAACATCCAGTGAATTGGCATCCACTGCCTCGTGTGGCAGAGAATTCCACAGATTCACAACTCTCTGGGTGAAAAAGTTTTTCCTCATCTCAGTCCTAAATGTCCTACCCCTTATTTTTAAACGGTGACCCCTGGTTCTGGACTCCACCAACATCAGGAACATCCTGCATCTAGCCTGTCCAATTCTTTAAGAATTTTATATGTTACTATAGGATCCCCTCTGATCCTTCTAAATGCCAGTGAATACAAGCCCAGTCAACCCATTCTTTCATCATATGTCAGTCCCATCGTCCCGGGAATTAACCTGGTGAACCTACGCTGCACTTCCTCATAGCAATAATGTCCTTCCTCAAATTAGGAGACCAAAATTGCACACAATACTCCAGGTGCAGTCTCACCAGGGCCCTGTACAACTGCAGCAGGACCTCTTTGCTCCTAAACTCAAATCCTCTTGCAATAAAGACCAACAAACATGCCATTAGCTTTCTTCACTGCCTGCTGTAATTGTATGCTTTCTTTCAATGACTGATATACAAGCATACCCAGGTCTCGTTGCACCTCCCCTTTTCCTAACCTGACACTATTCAGAGAATAATCTACCTTCCTGTTGTTGCCACCAAAGTGGATAACCTCGCATTTATCCACATTATACTGCATCTGCCATGCCTCTGCCCACTCAACTAACCTATCCAAGTCACCCTGCAGCCCCATGACATCCTCATCACAGCTCACACTGCCACCTAGCTTTGTGTTATCCGCAAACTTGGAGATGTCACATTTAATTCCCTCGTCTAAATCGTTAATATATATTGTAAATAACTGGGGTCCCAGCACCGAGCCCTGCGGCACCCCACTAGTCACTGCCTGCCATTCTGAAACAGACCCGTTAATTCCTACTCTTTGCTTCCTGTTTGCCAACTAGTTCTCTATCCATGTCAATACCCTACCCCCAATACCATGTGCTCTAATTTTGTACGCTTGTGTGGGACCATGACAATTATTTTTTGAAAGTCCACATACACCACATCCACTGGCTCTCACTTATCCATTCAACTTGTAAAAATATAGTCACGCATAATTTCCCCTTGCTGCTGACTTTGACCAATTCCATCACTACTTTCCAAATGTGCTGCGATAACATCTTTAATAATCGACTCAAGCATCTTCCCCACTACCGATGTAAGGCTAACTGGTCTATAATTCCCCGTTTTCTCTCTCCCTTTCTTAATAAGTGGGGTTACATTGGCTACATTCCAGTCCACAGGAACTGATCCAGAGTCGAGAGAACATTGGAAAATGATCACCAATGCACCCACGATTTCTAGGGCCACCTCCTTGAGTACTCTGGGATGCAGACCATCAGGCCCTAGGGATTTATCTGCCTTCAGTCCCAACAGTTTGCCTGACTAATGTGGATCCCCTTCAGTTCCTCCCTCCCACTAAATCCTCGGTCATCTAGTATTTGTGGGAGAAAGTACGCGTTTAACTGTTCTGCTATTTCTTTGTTTCTCATTATAAATTCACCTGTCTCTGACTGTAAGGGACCTACATGTGTCTTCACTAATCTTTTAATTTTTACATATCTAAAGAAGCTTTTACATGGTTTTTATATTCCCCGCAAGCTTTCTTTCATGCTCTTCCCCCCTCTTAACAACCCCTTTGTCCTCCCCTGTTGAATTCTAAATGTCCTCCGGTTTGCTGCTTCAGCTGGCCAATTGATATGCCTTTTCCTTGGATTTAACACTATCCTAGATTTCCCTCGTTAGCCAGGTTGAGCCGCCTTTCCCGTTTTATTTTTTCGCCAGACTGGGAAGAACAATTTTTGGAGTTCATCCATGCAGTCTTTAAATCTTTGCCATTGCATCTCCACCGTCAACTCTTTAAGTATAATTTGCTTTCTATTCTAGCCAATTTCCGTATAATATCTTCAAAGTCTCCTTTCTTTCAGTTCAGGACCCTAGTCTCTGAATTACCTGTGTCACTCTCCATCCTAATGCAGAATTCCACCATATTATGGTCACTGGTGCCCAAGGGGCTTTGCACAACAAGATCACTAACTAATCCTTCCTCATTACACTATACCCAGTCTATGATGGCCTGCCCTTTAGTCGGTTCCTCTACATATTGGTTAAAAGCCATCCCGTAAACATTCCAGGAAATCCTCCTCCTCAGTGCTGTTACCAATTTGGTTGGCCCAATCTATATGTAGATTAAAGTCACCCATGAAAACCGCTGTACCTTTGCTACATGCATCCCTAATTTCCTGCTTGATGCTATCCACAACCTCCCCACTGCTACTTGGTGGTCTGTATACAACTCCAACAAACATTTTCTGCCCTTGGCTATTTTGCAGTTCTACCCATACAGATTCTACAGCATCCAAGTTAATCTCTCCCCTTGCTATTGCATTAATCTCCCCTTTAACCAGCAATGCTACCCCACCTCTTCCATTCTGTCTATCCTTCCTGAAAATTGAATACCCCTGCATGTTTAGCTCCCAGCCTTGGTCACCCTGAAGCCATGTCTCCGTAATTCCAACTATATCATATCCCTTAACTATTAACTGCGCATTCATCCACCTTTTTACGAATGATCCTCGCATTGGGCACGAAGCTTTCAGGTCTGTTTTTTCTTATCTCCCTTCTACCTTTTGCTTTGTCCTCCTTTTATGGCCCTCTGTCTCCTTACATTGGATCCCATCCCCTGCCTTTGCATTGATTCCCACCCCACCCCCTGCCCTAGGTAGAGTGTCTTCTTCCATCAATGCCTTCGGTAGTTTTTTTTGCAGCTTAAATGATCTCTGGATAACAGAAGCAGTAAAAAACTATGAATATTGATTTAACTAATTTTAACAGATTTGTAAATTTAAACAGATGAAAAGTACTTTACGACACTAGAAAATAATCAATATTAAACTGAAATAAAACAAGAAAAAAGTAATAACTGAACTTACTTAGCCATTTCCATTGATCAATATGACCAAGAATGGCCATTCAAATCAATGGTGTTGCGGCTCTTCTGCCAGTTCTGACTGGCAATGGGCTAGAGAAGTCAAATCACCAGCACATTGCCTGCCAAACAAAGTTTGATGTGGCTTTGCTGTTGAACACAATGGGGAATTCAATGTTGCAGCTGAGTGACAGATAAACAGGCCACAGGTCCCCGATATTATAGCAATTCCACACAAATCTGAGTCTTATTTATGTTGGAGAAGCTAAATATTGGCAGCTGCCTTTGCATCCACCAACCAGAAACAATTTGGATATTGGATCAATATAAACTTTACTACAAAATGTTTGGTGGTTATATTACAGCAGTTCAGAAGCCACTGCAATGTGAAACAATCTCCTGGAATCACTTGTGTTTTTTTTTAATTCAGTAATTTAGCAATTTTACACTTCATTATTTGCAACAATATGCAGTACAAAATAAAATTTGCATTGATGTAAAATATATGTTAATTGAGAACCTGCTGTTAGTAATGGATTTTGAAAAATAATTAAACAATTTTGAAGAGCAGTACTGGACTGACATATTCACTTGTAGAATAATATGAAGCAGTTCTTGCTTGTTAGCAGGAATTTAGTCATGGCTTTATATCTTTCCTTTCCATTGTATGCATTAACAATAGTACAAATGTACTGGGAGAAGAACATTATTTTTCTTACACCCCCCAGACCGTTAGTACACTTGTAAAATCTTTCCCAATAAAGGGTGTCGAGGATGCCGTAACACATTAATAGAACTTAAAGCTGATTTATTATAAAGAGCTAACTAAGACATCAGATTTACTGTAATATTAGAATCCCAGACACATGTGCCAGATGAATCCTATAAAATGGAACATAAAACTGATAACTATTTGGAACAAAGTAAGATTTTACTCTGAGCTTCCCTTTGCAGGAGACCATTGTGTTTGATTAAAGAGACACAACACTGACATGGATTGGGTAAAGTCATCCACTGAACTGCAGATCTGGTGGAAATAATTAGCTAGAAATTTAATTTCACCAACCTTTGGTGCATTAAGTTGATTTTCCACAAAGCCCTGCAAAATAATTGTGAAATTGCCCACAAATTCTGAAACTGGATAGGAAGACAAGATAGGATATACAGATACGCTCACGAGAGCTGCAGAGATCTATGAGATCATTATCATCCTCGTGCCAAAGAACAGCACGGTAGTGCGCCTTTTAATTACTACCATCCACTGGCTCTGACATTCACCATCATGAAGTGCGTCACGACGCTGGTCCTGTCACACATCATCTCCAGCCTGCCAGCCAGCCTTGACCCACTACAATTCAGCTATTGGGTCCACTGTGCATGCTCTCTCCCTGACCTTGCATTGATCTCTGGAACATCTGGCGAATGGAGACACATAAATTACACTCCTATTATTCACTACAGCTTTCAACACCATAATTCCCAGGAAACACATAATTCCTGGATACCTTTGCAACTGGATCTTTGACTTTCTGACCCATAGCCTACAATAATATGGGAAGGCTACAAAACATTTTCCACTATAGTTCTCAACCTTGGTACCCAGCAAGGCTCCTCCAGTCCCTTGTTATGCTTCCTACATACTCATGACTCTGGGGCTCTCAGGTAATGATAAGACAGATTACAGGAAAGAGATAGAGAGCTTAGTAACACGGTGACAAGGCAACAAACATTTCCCCAATGTCAGCGAAATATAATGCTAGTCATCAGTTTCAGAAAGCGGGATGCAGTACAGTCTACTGAAGTGGAGATGGTTGAGAGGTCCAAGTTCCAAGGCATAAATATCATCAGCAATTTGCTCTGATCCCACCACATTGACGTGTGAAAAACACATCAACGCCTCCACTTCCTTAGAAGACTAAGGAAATTAGGCATGTTTCCAATGACTCTTATCAATTTCTACAGATACATCTTAGAAAACACCTTATCTGGATGCACAACAAGAATGGTGTATGCAGCCCAATCCATCGTGCAAACTAGCCTACATCTCATCAACTCCAGCTATAGTTCATGCTAACTCAGGAAAGCAGTCAACATAATCAAGAATCACTCACACTATTAGTATATGTGGTAACCTTTCATGAAATCTCATGCTGAGAGTAGCCCCCTGCCAAATGTGTTACATGATGATCATAAAAGTGGAGATTGTGGAAAATTGCTTGGAAAACATTTTGGCCACTAAATATGAACCTCACAGATGTTTGATCATTAACCAAATTCAGAGTTGAGAATCTTAATGCAAATGTTAGCTTGTTTTTGTGACTGTTTAACGGAGATCTTGCGTTGCACCTCAGTAAAAAAATATATATTACATGAATAAAAAAGACATTTGATGCAGATATGATGTCAGGAGTATAAACATGAACAGGGTGCATCAGTGCCCAGACCAATTTTCCTAGAGGCACATGTGCATTTGTCATTGGTGTTCGTTTGTTATCATGTATAGTCTTTCCGCTGACTGAATATCATGCAACAAAAAAAAACTTTTCACTGTGGTACACGTGATAATAAACTAAGCTAACTAACCAAACTGACTAACTGTTTTGTTCTCATTCAGTGCCCAGATAAGTACTTTCCAATGGTGGCCAGTAAATAGTGATAGCATAAAGAGCCTTGTCTATGAAAGGGTCCTGTCGGTGTTGCTTAATCCAAAAGTGATACCCCCAAATGTTGTCTTATTTCTTAACAGTAAATAATAAATTATCTAGTGTAGCTGGGGTTTGTTGGTCGATGTGGGCAAGTTGGGCCGAAGGGCCCGCTCCACGCTGTAACAGTCTATGACTCTATGTCTCTATGCACAGCTGAAAAGTCATTCTGGTTATTTCACTGCACATCTCGTATGTGTATGTGACAAATAAACTTGACTTGACTTGACTTGACTTGAATGACCAGAACATGAGAGAAATTATAACACATATGAGAAAATAAAATTAAGGAGAAAAGTTATTTAAAATTCCCCAAATGTTTTACATTTATTAATGGGTGCCTTTGAATTGTGAGCACAATGGTAACTCTCGTGACCTTCTTTAAAATAGGATTGTATACATCCACTGTGGAGAATAGAAAGGACTTCTATTTAACCTCATGCCTGGAAGATGGCATTTCTGACTGCGCCATTTTTTTGGTACTGGATAGGAACGTTGGCCTTGATTTCTGTACTTGAGTCTCTGAAATGGGAAATGAACCCACTTGTGACAGATGCATGAATGTTACAAGAGGAAAGACACTGGCACCACTTCTGCAGCCTCAGTTCCTTGTGTAACCCTTTAAAATGTTTCTTCTCAAATACCTATTTAATTTCCATTAGAAGATAATTATTCAGTAAACACATTCTAATTAACAGCTTAATTTAAACCATCTGATGATTGCATTCCTTTCTATTTGTGTTGCTTATACCACTGAAAAAATCAGCTGCTTTTGAATAATCAAGTCATGATGAGTTCACAGAAAGTCCGGTTCCAGCCTCTTTTGGCAAAACATTCCATAGTCTATTAACTTTCTGAGTGAGGACATTTGTTTAAGCCTTCTAGTGATCATTCCAAGTCCAGAACCAAAACATTGTTATAATACAGATCATTGAGTTTGTATTCACTCTTTGCAGAGCAATTCAGTTGGCCTTGTTCCCTCATTCTTTTCCAATAGCCTTGCAAATTATTTTATTTCACGCCCATTTAATTCCTTTATGGAGGTCCTTATTTCCTATTTGTTCTGTTATTGGAACTACTATTATTGGAGGCGAGTTCCAGATCAACTATGTGCAAAAGATAATATTTTCACAGCTCCCTGAATCATTCACACACCACTTTAAATTGGTGTCCGTTTGTCTTTTAACCCACTGCTAAGGCAAACAAACTATTTCTCTTTGCACTTTCTACATCTACACATCATATATACCTATCAAATATCCTTTCCCCTGCAACCGCAGGAGATGCAACACCTGTTCCTTTACCTCTCCCCTCGATTCCATCCAAGGACCCCGACAGTCTTTTCAGGTGAGGCAGAGGCTTACTTGCACCTCCTCCAACCTCCTCTACTGTATCCGCTGTTCCAGGTGTCAACTTCTGTACATCGACGAGACCAAGCGCAGGCTGGGCGATTGTTTCGCTGAATGCCTCCGCTCAGTCCGCCTTAACCTACTTGATCTCCCGGTGGCTCACCACTTTAACTCCCCCTCCCATTCCCAATCTGACCTTTCTATCCTGGGCCTCCTCCATTGTCAGAGTGAGGCCCAGCGCAAATTGGAGGAACTGCACCTCATATTTTGCTTGGGGAGCTTACACCCCTGTGGTATGAACATTGATTTCTCTAACTTCAAATAGCCCTTGCTTTCCATCTTTCTCCATCCCCTCCCCCTTCTCGGTTCTCCCACCAATCTTACTGTCTCCGATTAATTCTATCTCTGTCCCGCCCACTGCCCTGACAAAGGGTCTCGACCCGAAACGTCACCCATTCCTTCTCTCCAGAGACGTTGCCTGTCCTGCTGAGTTACTCCAGCATTTTGTGTCTACCCTGATCTCAAAGTTGCTGGACACTTTAATTCTCCTTCCCATCCCTACACAGACTTTTCTGTCTTCGGTCTCCTCCATTGTCAGAGTGAGGCTAAACGCAAATTGGAGGAACAGCATCTCATATTTCGCTTGGGCAGCTTGCAGCCCAGTGGGATGATTATTGATTTATTTCACTTCAGGTAGCCTCGGCATTCCCTCTTTCTCTATCCCTCTCCCACCCAAGTCGCACAAGCTTCTCGTTTTCACCCTACAAACAGCTTACGGTAGCTTGTATCCTTTAACATTGTTACTTTTTGGCATATCTTTCATTCACTGTTCTTTATCTCTCCACTTCACCATTTATACCTCACGTTTCCCTTATCCCTAACCAGTCTGAAGAAGGGTCTCGACCCAAAACGTCATCCATTCCTTCTCTCCAGCGATGCTGCCTGTCCCGCTGAGTTACTCCAGCATTTTGTGTCTAACTTCGATTTAAACCAGCATCTGCAGTTCGTTCCTACAAATACCCTTTCAACTTTTTTCTTACCTCAAGAGGAACAAATTCAGCTTCTTCAGTCAAACAGTAGAGCTAAAATTCCTCATTCCTGGAACCATCCAGTAAATCCTTTCTGTACCTTAGAAAAATGTCACAACTTTACAAAGGTTCAGTGTCATCTCCCCGATTCACTTGAGTGTGTTTTTCAAATTAGACTATTCCACCAAACTATTCTTCACTGTTAAGTGGGAAGGTCACCACTGTCAAGTTAAATGGTTACAAAATATGATATGCCTTTTCTTAATAAAAGACGTAAATCTACAGCTGTGGGACCTAATTTTCATTTGGTGTGCTGGTCAAAGCCATCTTGTTGGCATGAATATTTTGTCTCCAGACAATGTGTTTAACCTACTGTAGCGTGCAGTTGAAATAGAACAAGGAGTGCAATGAGGACACCAAAGGAGGCTACAAGTGAGCAATGTTAGTGTTGTAAGAAATCATTCTAATTACTGAAGTTCTAACAATGCAGATTAATTACAGGAATGCATAGTTCTATCCACTTACAGTGGGGACCTCTACTCATTGTCTACAGACTCCCACTAATCATAGACCTGGGAAACATGCTGGTGCAGATTATGCAAAGAAAGCAAATGCTGCTGTTTGAACAGCTGTCAGTTTATTGCTTTAAAGTCCAGCATATGTCATTCTGGGTCTTACATTTCCCTTAGCTATGGCTCAGCATTACAAGGTATACTTTAGTTTAGTTTAGGTTTGAGATACAGCGCGGAAACAGGCCTTTCGGTCCACTGAGTCCGCACCTACCAGCGATCCCCGCACATCAACACCATCCTACACACACTAGGGACAATTTACACATACACCATGCCAATTAACCTACATACCAGTACATCTTTGTAGTGTGGGAGGAAACTGAATATCTCGGAGAAAACCCACGCAGTCACGGAGAGAACATACAAACTCCGTACAGACAGCACCCGTAGTTGGGATCGAACCCGGGTCTCTGGCGCAGCAAGCGCTGAAAGGCGGCAACTCTACCGCTGCGCCACCATGGCCGCCCGTGACAATTTTAGACTTGGATAGTTTTTTTCTGGAACATCGAGGTTTGGGGGAAACTTGATAGAAGTATATCAAATTACGTGAGTCATAGGCATGTGAGACAGTCAGAACTTTTTTCCCAGTGTGGAAATGTCCACATTGAAGGGCAAAGCCATAAGGTGAGAGGGGAAGGTGAGAGGGGGAAAGTTTAATGGAGAAGTGAGGGACAAGAGAGTGGTGGGATCCTGAAACGCATTGCCAGAGGTGGTGGTTGAGGCAAATACGATAGTGACATTTAAGATGCTTTTAGATAAGCACATGGGACTGCAGGAAATGGAGGGATATGGATCATATACAAGCAGATGAGATTAATTTAACTAGGCATCATATTTGGAACAAACACTGTGGACCGAAGGTCCGATTCTTGTGCTGTACTGTTCTGTGTTCGATGTTCTAATTTCTCCTGCAAAACAAAGTACTGTTTCTCCAGCTTGCATTGGGCCTCAATATAACATTAGGAATATTACATTAGGATTCGGAAATCTCAGAGGGAACAATCTTTCAAAATGCAAACACGCGAGAGGAGGGGAAGATGTGTTTTGTGGCAGAATGTCACTGAAAGTGGCAGGCATTGCAAAGAATGACCCACTGAATGTGGAGGCTGGTGGGGTGGGTGAAAACCGATTATGGCAATCTTTCAGGAAAGCAACAAAAGGTATTACAAACTGTGGGAGAAGATGGGCGATGAAAAAGTAGCTCAAAGTTGTACTCTCTGACCCTCGTTGTCCAGTCTTTGACAGTCCCTGGAGGATTCCCATATCACTGTTACGACTGAAAGGAACTTCCTGAAACCAATCAAATTATTTTCTAGCAATAAAACATTCTAAAATCCTTTACAGCACGGGTGGCAAAATCGTGCTGAAAAAAAAATCGGTTAGCACTGTTTCCTGATATCGCTGCAGTAGGCTGCACAAAATATACTCACACTGCATATGCCATGAAGTACATAATGTTTACATTAAAACCTCCATAACAAATTTGTATGCTATGTCATTTGCTTTCCACCTGAACCAAAAAACAATATAATGACTGCAATTCCAAGGTTCAGAAGAGCCTTTTTAATTTGAATTTTCCCGTAGAAAGGCAAGAGTTTAGGTGCATCAATGTCACTCCATGCACCCTGGCAAAAGCGGAGACCATCGAGGGCATAAACTGGACTTATTGATACATGACTGTGTAGGGCCTATGGAGTTTTTAGAGAGGATCATGCTTCTTAGCCACTTCAAGGAGCTTGATCTACTTTTAACACCACAAAAAAAGAAAAAAGGGGGGAGGCCGCTCGCGTGTCCCCACCAAGAGTACCCCAACCTCACTACCGCCCGAAACGCGAAACACCGCACACACCCCAAAACGTCGCCCTAACCCTCCCGAAGCACCTCACACCTCTCCCAAGCCACCCAGACCCTCTAAACCCCCACGCCCACAAAAAAAAGCTCACCCCCCTCTCTGCCGCCTAACCCCCTGCAAGCTCATGCCCTGAATTTCCAAGTCGAATATGGGAGGTCACAGAGAAAACCACCGAGGACGCCAGAAGTAAAAGACTAACAAATCGCGACGCAGAATACAGAAACTCCTGAAACGATGCACGAATGTAATCACCACAGCCCTAACTAAGGGATGATTTAATCTCATATTGCAGCCATCTCAATGGATTCACAGCGAATCAAGAGGCCACCAGATCATATCATATCATTCATAATAGAACGAAAAGTCTCATCTTGACCCACTCCTGGCAAAAATCAAAGCCACAGTATGACCTTTATTTCATGCATCCTTTCGAAGCAAACAAAGTCCGTGGCCTAACACGGGGAGAAAAGGGGGGAGAGGGAAAGGGGAAAAAACACTGAAATTGAGAGGGGAAAAAAGGTTGGGGTGAGGTTGCAGTCATACATTTAGAGTCAAAAGACACAAACAGCAATAATAAACACAACTTCATAGCATACCACCAACAAGTAGGTGTACACCATGAGGAAAAAAGCACCAAATCCTGCACTGTGATAGAAAACGCCGAAAAAAAAATCATTCAAGTCTACTATGCGTTCCCCTCTATACCCCTCCTGTGGTACTCACGCTCTGAAAAACTAGCCCGAGGCGATCCACACTTACGGTTTGGTGCCCCCAGCCGGCGATGGTAGACTTCGTCCGGCGTGCGAGAAGCAAGCACTACGAACGGGGCCGACGTCAAACTCGCGCTGAGTCCGACAGTGCTCTCTCCTGGTGCGATAAAAGAGGGTACACCGGCGGAAAGCGTTCTCGCTCGAGAGGGAGTAATGAGTTCGCTGATTGTTAAAAAACAAACGCTAACAAAGAATAAAAAAAAGCCGCTATGTGATGGAATAAGATATTGCTGTGGCCAGGCGGAATTACTCACAAGATGCGCCATGGCCCGGAGGGAGCCAGCGGAGGTCCACTGAAAAATTGTTCACGGATCGAACAAAAATGAAAAACAACAAGCTATAGGGATGTGTTAAAAGGGAATTGAAGATCACTAACAAAATTGGTTTCCTTCCGATTGCTTATAAAAAAAAAAAAGCCTGCCAATCAAACATAGGAGTCTCGTGCCGAAATCGAAGGAGAGCCCCGTCCAGGACGGGGGGCGGGGAGGGCGCAGAGACGAGAAACAAAACGCCGATGCCTGGACGTCTCCATCACTCCGCAATCGCCATAGGGAGACCGACCGCCTGTATTCGAAGCGGTGAAGCAACTGACTGAGTCCCGGGCCAATGTACTGTGCAATAAATGATCTGGTTACCCTTAATGCAACTATCAAACATCAGAAATAGTGCAGGGATAGCCATCGGGCCCTTCGACGCCGCACCGCCAGGCAATATAGATCAGGGCTTGATCTCCCTACTCATCTCCCCGTACCTGCTCGCTCTCCCAGAGGCCCATCACCCCCCCTGACCATCCGGGCGTAGCCACAAGGGCCACATGCTAACGCCCTCGTAATATACCCAAGGAACAGGGCGCTATCAACTAACCCTCGGTGGCAGAGGCGAGGTCCAGAGATGCACCCTCTCTGGGGGAAAACAGTTGCGTATCTCATCGCGTGACGAAATGCATAGTCCCCGGATCCTTAAGTCTTGACCCCGGGTCCTCCTGTGCCGTGCCCTAACTCGGGAAACAATCTTCACTATCAGGCCCTCGCCGGTCCACCCCTATAAAGAAGTTTGTAAGAAGGTTTCTATAAAATCCCCTCCATCAACTCCGAAATCGATGCAAAGCAGCCACGGCTTTGCTTCCGAGAGACAACCTAGACAGCACCCAGAAGCATCGGGTGACCGCTCCTGCACTCCTCTATAGGCAATAATTCCTCCGACAGATTTGGAGACGCCAAAACTGTACGCACTAACCTCCAAGATGTGGTCATCACCAAGAACCCCTGTACAAAAACTGCACTAAGAACCACCCTTCTCCGGTCCGTACTCACTCCTTTGCATGAACCTAAATACCATTCGCTTTCCTTCTCACTAGCCAATTGCGGCGCCTCATATGCCATTTAACTGCAGTGGGTGGCGCTGGGTCCCATTCACCCCCCCCCCCCCCAGACCTCAGGAACTGCTAGGTTCTCGGAGCGGATGACAACCACGGAAGAAAGCTCTAGCAGTCTCCGACCGCGTCCTCACCCATCGGGTGAACCCCCTTTCCCAAAAAAGAAGTTCGAGACCACCGATTAGAGTAAATCGATATCTTCTCCCTCGTTGGATTTGTTGGTGTTTTGCCCCAAAATGGTAACCCTACCGAATAACAAAAAAAGGTGGAAAAAGAAGGATGAGTAGCTTTATCGGAACACATGATATACCTGGAAAAGAGGGGCTCATGGCCAGACATTTGGCAGACCAAAGGTCACTCCAGTGCCTAACCAAGTCACCATGTGACAGGATCTCCTAGCATCCTCACTCACTAAGACTAACCTGCCCCCCATCTTAGTGCAGAAGAACGCAACATATAGGCGAAATTGGAGCCAAGGGGGGTATCAATGGACCAGCCCAGCCAGCAAGAAGCGACATCATATATACAAAAGAACATTGTAAACATGCGAAGCTTGGGTCCACAGCAGCTAGAAGCCATTGGCGGATAACCAACCACTAAGTCCTGCCTGCCATTAGAATGACGAAGGGACCCGCGGCATATATACGGGATCCTAACTCATTTAGGTGGGCTGTCGTCCTGAGATCAACTAAGTAGCCAGCCAGGGAGAGATTCTCTCGTAAATCCACAAGACGAATAACTGACAACCCCCAAATTGCTGGGATACTTAAAGATCTGGTGCAAATACTAATCAGACTGATGTGGACCAAAGATCGAGAATTGTCGAAAGCCCTTACTAGGAAGCTTCCAGATAAAAACGAAGACCACATCAATATGAACATATAACAGAATGGTACCGTGGCGGCGGGACATGGAGGTATCATCACCCTAACACACTCTACGAAAATAATTACTCCTCGCCGAAAACTTCTCAAAATAAGATTCGTCATAACATTATTTTTTCCCTTATCGATTAAAACATCCCTGCTAGAGATAGAATCTAAGTGGATCCTGATTTCACCACTTGTCCAAATGTTCTGCTATCACCATACATTAATACTAGACTCTCAGCAGTTTTCCCCCACTACACGGTAGGTTAGAAAAGACTACAGGAGTGCTGTAATTCCCCATTTTCTCTCTCCCTCCCTTTTACAAAGGGGTTTACGTTGACTACCCGCCATCTTCAGAACTACTCAAGCATTGAATCTAAAGCGTTTGAAAGTATGATTACTACTGCACACTATTTCATGGGCTACCTTCCTTAAAGTATTACTGGATGCAGCCTATCTGGCCCTAGGGGGATCGGTGGGTTCAGCGGCCTTTAGATCGCAATTCAATTTTAACACACACCAACTTACCACCAAAGGGACGAACGCCAAGGAAAAAGAAAAACTTACACATCAATTCCTAAATGAAATCCCCGACTCCGTTGTACGCCCGGTCCCCTGCTACATTTTCCGCAGTATTTAGTTTCTGTCTTCCTTAGTGAGAAGATGTACCGGGCATTATGTTAAAATTTCACATTGTTCTCGAGAAAGAGAAAGAAAGTGAGGAACCCGACCTAATATCCTAAATTAGGTAGGTAAATCCCCATGATCAACTCACCCTGTGTCTGCTGCAACAGGACCTACATTTGTTTTGGTAACTATCTCTTTCTTTGCTATCACATTTCACATATCACATGATGTTTTGGCCTGCCCTACCTGTGCTTGAAACTGCAAAAAAGAAATCAAAATGTGAAATGAAATGACTATCAAGTGGATTGTGTACACGCCTGCCCTATGCCCATCCTGTGCATTGAACACTGGCCAATGGCAAATATAGTAAATTATCAATGACTAATGGGCCATGGAGAATTTGTTTGGCCGTTATTAAAATTTGCCATCTTGTAAACTTCACAGGTTTGTATATGTTGTGCAGTATCTGTGTTGTCTTTACACATCTTCGCAAATACTACGCGGTAACGATAAACATCAGATTTTTCTCATATTCCGAATTGACATAGGTTGGCCGCGCCCTTCCACAGGATAAGGGGAAGAGTACCTCGAACCACCTTCTCTTAACATTTGTATGCTAATTAGGTTTCTCAAGGAGTCATAATAGTTTGGATAATTAAAAGTTCGAAAAGTCAAAAGACATTTGAAAGGAAAACACGATAGCTTCACTGATGACCTTCACCGATCGATGGCTAGCATCAGTGACAGCCTCACTGCGAAGTTTTCATCCTACTTTGACACAAACCTTATTCGCGATAAAGCTTTAAAATTGCCAGACTTTCCAAACTTTACATATGCTGATTTCACTTTTCCCTCGGGGCACCCTTCGATTGAACATTTTATTCTTTATTTCTGGGCTTGATTCTCACTTCCTTACTGCGATTAAAGAATACTAAAAAATCAAAGGCCTATTTGCTCAAAATTCAGCCAAACCAAAGCTTCACGACGAGAGGCGTCCATTTATGCTCCGCGCCTGGCAGTGAGATCGCCTCACTAAGACCTAGACTTCATTGATGACTAAACACCCCAAAAGCAAAGGGGCTCGCAACAAAATTGACCCCAACACATTCACTTATACTACTTGAAACACCGCGCGATTAAAATAAAACGCACGCGAAACACGCCTCCCTTATGGGCTAAAATAAACAGTAGGGAAGCGGAACTGACGCTATTTGTTTGGGGATAGGCAGTAACCCAACGGCGTACTGATACACTATCGTTCGGTCATAAAAAGGTGCAATAATTGGCAATGTTCCCTATCTGTCTCCACGATTCTGCCTGACCCGCGCATGTAAACTCCAAGGGCACTCGGTGATTGTAAACGCACTCTTCCTGTTCTCCAAGAGGCATGGAAAACGGACCTGCTAAGCGATATCCTCCAGCAAACTAAGCGACTGTAACGTAGAGATATAAGCTATGTTATAAAAAGCGAGGGGGGCCACGATTCGGGAATCCAAGTGCTCTGTTTAAGAGCAATACAAAGAACAACACACACGACGAATACAACATAACTGAGTAAGTGGTGGCCCAGGTGGCGTCAGATACCCTCTCCTCATCCCGCCAACCCAGTCCACGACCCTGCCATCCCTAATGACCGAGGTTCACTCAGCAACGTGACCTAGAAACCCCCAGGCAGTCGCCTACATTGTCCCCACAGTTATGAAGGTACCCGACAAACGAGTGCGGCCAACGCATTATATACCAGTCCTCCGTCATAATATCAAAAGAAACACAATGGGTACAGTGGAAACGCAAGAGCCTCTTTAATGGCAAAAAGTCAATCACTAAAAAAATGGGGGCGCGCTACCCCGACAAGTGGCAGTGAATCAATAATGCCCCAAACAAAATGATGTTAACCGGCCAAAAACGGGGAGCTGAGATGCCATCACATATGGCACGCTTCAGGAACCACAAGGGACAAAAGACCAAAGGGATCACTGGAAAAAAAGGGCGCATCAATTCAAGGGAGACTCGCTCATCAACCTCTTTTCTCGTGTTTAGCAAGAATGTCGAACAGGGGAGCAGGTCCTTTGGAGAAGGTTCGATTCCCAAAACACATCGTCATAAGGGTTGCAGAGAAATGATTTAAGGAATGTGATGGGAAAAAAAACATGGAACGGGGATAAAAAGAGAAATATAGACGATAAAAAAATGAGCACGAACCAATCGGAACAGGAAATGTACGTCATCTTCGGCTGGCCTGACGGGCGCTGGCTGCGCACTTTCAAGCATTGTTTCCTAATCACACATTACCAGCAGAGCAATGCTGCCCAGTCGGTTTTACAGCCCCTCAAGTGCTAGAATGTCGAATCGCATCAGGCAAGTCTCTTTTCCAATGTTCAGAAACCAAAAGCAAAACCAGCTCAATTTCAGAAAGTTTGCAGAGCAATACGTAAAATACGCAGAATGGACAGAAAATGGACAAGGGACTTATAAACAAATTATAACTACGGCAAGCGTTGGGGCATGATTTAATTTGTACAAATCTGCTCGATAACACAAAAATATTTTTAAATTGGGATTGATACATACATTTCAAAAACTTTGTCCATGATATACTATATTTTGTTGGTGTGTATATACACTCAACAACATTACTCCTTTACTGTGCCACATCCCAATTGTCAATTTCATGATCTTTCAAATATTTATCTAACTTCTCCATAAAATCTTCTAATAAGTTGGCCTCACGACTTTCTGGGCTGGAGAATTCCACAGATCCACCAGCTTCTGCAAAAAATAAATTTCTACACACCCACATTTTAAATGTCCTGCCCCAAATCTGTATCTATGCCTCCCTGTTGGAGACTCTCCGACTAGTGAAAACACCTCAGCATCGACCCTGCCATGCCCCCTCCGGATCCTTTATGTTTCAATAAGGTCACATCTCATTATTTTAAACACCACAGAATACAGACCAAATCTGTTCATCCCCTTTTGATTGAAAATGTCATCATGCCAGGGATTAACCTGGAGAATCTCTTTCATTACCTTGTATCAGCTAGTGAAAAGTAAGTTAATGAAATCTGCATACCTTAAAATGGAATTGTCAATTTATTACCTCCATAGTATTTTTCTGATGAGAGTGGGCAAGGTATGGTGAAAAAGGAACACATTTCATTTCAAATATCCTACTTTCATAACCCATCGTTAGGATTCACAAAGCGATATCGTCAGTTCAGTTCTATGAAATTGGTAATATTCTGCATCTGTTTAGCTAGGGAATGACCAATTGCCTTCATATTACTTCTGTTGTTGAGGCTATCGCAATCACATCAACACTCCAATTGTGTCTGCAGCTATTCAGCACATGTTAAATACTGTGCATCTACCAATAGTTGATCTTCCCACCTTTACTGAACAATCTACATCGTAAATTAATGCCTGAGAAAAAAACTGGGATCTAATACTGTTTAGTTACGTGTATAGGGTTGTAAAGAATGGCATGCAAGCAGGCATGCGGCATTGAGTATAATTGGGAATTAATTTTGCTCTGTATAAAACTTTGGTTAGGCCTTCATTGAAGTATTGTGTATCGTTCTGTTCGCCACCTGCCATGAAGGGTGTGAATCACCAGGATGCTGCCTGAATCCGAGTTTATTAGCTCAAAAGAGAGGTTGACCAAGCTTGGAATGTTGTCACTGGAGTGAGGGACGACCACGTTAGAATCAAACATTTTGAGAGGATAGGTAGATGGTCAGAGTCTTTTTCCAAGGAAGGAAGTGTCAAATAGTAGAGAGCATAGGTTATATTAAAGGGGAGAAAAGTTTAAAGGAGATTTACCAGGCATGCAGAGGCTAGTAGCTACCTGGAACAGGCTGTCAGGGAGAGTGATAGCAATAGATACAAGACCAATGGTTTAGAAGCATTTAGACTGACGCATGAACAGGCAGGGAATAGAGGGAAATGTAGCTTCTGATGGCAGATGGGATTCGTTTACACTGGCAACAGGGTCAGCTCAAACACTGTGGGCGAAAGGATATTTTCCAGTGCTCTATATTTAATCTTGCATTTAAACATCAACATTTTGAATAGCGCTCCGCATTCTTTGCAATCTGCTCTTCAGTTACTCGATGAACAGCAACAATAAGTACCACATATATCTGAGGAAATGGAAGCACTTTTTAACACTTGCTGCTGCCATAGAGATCTCAAGTCATTTGGAGTGACAGCTTTTGTGCTTCAGTGTGTCACTAGCTCTTGGCACTATCTGGCACGGTTGTTAAACAGCTACCGGTGTGCACTGCACTGAAGAGTATTAATTCTGGCACTCCATCTTTTTTACTGCAGCACAGGTGACAGAAACAATGCGACCTGCTACTGCTTGATTTGTTGCTTATTCGGTGAATCGAGCTGAGCAAGATGAATCGCTCTAAATCTGGGTGCCGTGCCTCATTCACTGTGCTAATCTGATACAAACTAACTCAAATCACTTGTTTTCGAACTTTTAACCTTTTAAAACTCTCGCTGCAAGAGCCAGTTGGAATGGCTACAGCTTTGCTGTCAGTATATGTAAAGACAGTAGCCAAAATATCCACTTGACTTAATATTAAACCAAGCCAGGGAACACGAGGATTAAATGTTATTCTTTGCGGAGTTAGTAAATTCAGACAGGAAGTCCACAGCCTCCCACCTGCCCTCGAAAACCTTGAATAACAAGAGTTCAAGTTACAATTGATAATTTGGAGATATCTTTTGCAAAGTATACACTTGTAGATGTTTGCATAGGATACAAAATTCTCTGCTGCAAAATTCAGCTTTCACTCCCTGTTTGAAATTCACACAACTGGCAGCAGCATATCAGCTAATGTCCATATATTCTAAATGAAATAAGACATAGTGATTTCAGTAGAAAACTGGCAAAATATTATTTGGAAAAGCATCCTGCTCAATACACTAACCCATGAACCACGCAGTTCCCTTGATAGCTGGTTGAAGTGAAGTGACAGGAAAATTTGACAGCCATTCTCCAGCAGGCTCTTATTGACATTGTATTTTAATTATGTGTTGGCCTTGGTTCAGTGGAAGAAATCCTAGCCAGAGAATGCAAATTAAAGCCCAGCTCAGGACTTCACAACATAATCACACTTGGCATGTTAGTGGAAAATTGTTGAATGCTGTTATGTCAGAGATATTATATTTCATGAATGCCATTAAATTGAAGTACTGTTCAGGTGCTGTAGAAGATCGTAGGCTATGAAGCTTTCCTAGCATCCTGACCAAAATGCACCACCTCACTGTCTTAGCCAAATCCAGCAGAACTGAATGACTCGTTTTACAGCTCCTGTGCAGTTTGTTTACATGGTCATAAATTGGCTGCCATTTTATTCCTCCAATGGTGGTCACGAATGAAAACGGTTGTGAAAGTACTATGGCGTAAAGATAATAAAGAATAAAGAAAGAATGCACTGAAATGTCACCTTAAATGCACAAAAGATGTCCCTTTCTGCTTTACAGCAATTAATTTCTTGACAACCAGACATGATTTTGTTGGCAATTGTGAAGAAAACCTGCATGCAAAGAGACAAAGTTTGGAATTCCTACTTGTTTTCTCTTAATGCATCAAAATATTAGTGTTCAAACTCTGCTAATCAATAATTTCTACAAAACGCAGGTATATACCTAGGGGTAGCTAATGTTCCTTTATTTAAGGAGAAGATAATGTTGTTCCTTTATTTAAGAAGGGAAGTAGAGAGAATCCAGGGAATTATAGACGTGAGACTCATCTCCGTGGTAGGGAACCTATTGGAGAGGATTCTTCGGGATAGAATTTACTCCCATTTGGAAGAGAATGGGCTCATTAAGGGGAGTCAGCATGGATATGTTTGCAGGAGGTCGTGTCTTATTAAATCAATCAAGTTTTTTCAAAGTGACCGATAAGAGTTGTGGATGGTGTCTACATGAATTTTAGAAAGACAATTGATAAAGTCCCCATGGTGCACTGATCCAGAAGATTAAGATGCATGGGATTAACAGTGACATGGCTGTATAGATTCAGAACTGGCTTACAGATAGGAGACATAAGGTTGTGGTGGACGGACAATATTCAGGCTGGAGCCCTGTGACCATTGGAGTTCCGCTGGGATCTGCGGTGGAACTACTGTTGTTCATGGTAGACATAAATGACTTGGACATAAATGTAGATGGGTTGGTTAGTAGTTTACAGATGACACCAAGATTGTTGGGGTCACGGTCTGTGAGGAGTATACAGCGAAGTACACCATACACAGTGTGTCAAAGTACACAATGAGGTATTGAACAGCTACAGAAATTGCAGATGCAGTTTAATCCAAGCAAGTGAGAGGTGTACTTTGAGAGTTTGAATGAAAAGGGAACATACACAATTAATGCCGGGACCCTTAACAGCATTGATGTACAGAGGGATCTTGGGATCCAAGTCCATCACGCCCTGAAAGTGGCAACTTAATTAGATAGAGTAGTAAAGAAGGCAAATGATATGCTTGCTTTCATAGGTCACGACATCTATCTATATTACTAAATCTCTGTTCTTGACCGCTTTTGGCCTTCTGTGCTGCGATTTCCAAGGGAACGCCGCCACCTACGGCCATCATTTTTGGCCACCTTGCTCAGAGCCCCCCCCCCCCCGCATGTGTGCTAAGGATTTTTCCCGTCGATGAAAAATGACGGAGATATTAATGTTTTTACAAAATTCCCCATTCTCTCTGCTGCCCCATGCTGGAGGGAGGGGGAGGGACTATAAAACCAGGAAGTGGTGTGCCTCAATCAGTCTCTCATCAAGATGGAGCTCTGTCAATTAGTCTCTGTCACTCTGAGCGCTGTGAGTAAGTACCCTTAATGTGGTTTGAAAATGAAAATATGGTTATGGTTAGTTTTAAATAAAAAAAGCACTGCCTGCAAATGGTTGTTTGGGGGGTTTGGGTTGAAGTAAAAATGCACTCTTTCTCTCTCCACTCCTCTCTCTCCCCACCCCCACCCCCCTCTCCTCTCCCCCTCTCCTCTCCCCCCCAGCCTCTCCTCTCCCCCCCAGCCTCTCCTCTCCCCCCCCCCTCCTCTCCCCTCCCCCCCCCCCTCTCCTCTCCTCTCTCCTCTCCTCCCCCCCCCAGCTCTCCTCTCCCCCCCAGCCTCTCCTCTCCCCCCCCCTCCTCCTCTCCCCCCTTCCTCTCCCCCTCCCCCCTCTCTCTCTTGCCCCTCCTCCCCTCCTCTCCCCCTCCCTCTACCTCCCCTCTCCTCCTCTCTCCCCCCCTCCTCTCCCCCCCTCCTCTCTCCCCTCTTTTTCTCTCCCCTCCCCTCCCCCACCGTCCCTCCCCTAAACCCCCCTCCCCTCCACACACCCCTACCCCCTTCCCTCCACCCTACCTCCCCCTCTCTCCTCCCCCCTCTCTCCCTCTCCTCCCCCTCTATCCCTCTCTCTCTCTCCCCCTCCATCCCCCTCCCTCCCTCCCCTAAACCCCCTCCCCTCCACACCCCCTACCCTCTTCCCTCCACCCCCCCCCCCCTCCCTCCCCTTCCCTGCTCCCCATCTCTCCCCCCATCCATCCCCCCCCTCTCCCCCCTCTCGCCCCCCTCTCTCCTCCCCCTCCCCCCTCCCTCTCTCTCTCTCCTCTCCCCTCCTCCCTCCTCCATCCTCTCCCCCACCCTCCTTCCCTCCCCTAAATCCCCTACCCTCCCACACCCCCTAACCCCTCTTCCCTCCATCCTCCCCCCTCCCTCCCCCTCCCTGCTCCCCACCTCTCCCCATCACCCCCCTCTCAGCGCCCCCTCTCTCTACCCCTCACTCTCACCCCCACTCTCTCCTCCCCTCCTCCCCCACCTTTCCCCCGTCACCCACCCTTCCTCTTCTCCTCCTCTCCACCCCCCTCTCCCTCTTGCCCCTCCCTCTGTGTTTCTGTCTCTCTGTCTCTCTGTTTCTGCCCCTACCCTCACTGTCTACCCCCCGCCACCCCCCCCCCCCCCTCTCTGGATGTGTGCAAGTTGGGGGCTATGCGTCAGTAGATTGTGTGGTTATGGGGTAAAAGGTGCAAATTAATAATATTAATAGTGAGTGCGGGGGGGATAGTTAGTGTGTGTGACGCTGCATGCCTCCCCCCCCCCCCCCCCACAACCGCACGTTGGGGGAACAGACCCAACGGGTCTGCACTTGGTCTAGTTGAGTATAAAAGTCAAAATACAGGAATGATATTGAGGCTTTGGAAAGAGTGTAGAGGAGGTTTATCAGAATGATATCAGAATTAGGGGGCATTAGCTACATGAAGAGGTTGGACAGACTTGGCTTATTTTCTCCACAATGCCAGGAGTCGAGGGGAGAGCTGATAGAACGATATATAAAATTATGAGAAGCATGGACAGGGTAGACAATCAGAACCTTTTTCCCAGGATGTAAACATCAAATACTCGAGGGCATAGCTTTAAGGTAAGAGGGGTAAAATTTAAATATTTTTTTACACAGATGGTGGTGAGTGTCTGGAACGCACTGCCAGGGGTAGTTGTTGAGGCGGATATGATTGTAGCATTTAAGTGATTTTTGGATAGGCATGTGGCTATGCAGGAAATGGATGGAAATAGATTACATGCAAGCAACTAAGAGTTGGTCTTGGCATCATGTTCTGCATGGGCATTGTGGGTTGAAAGGGCCTGTTCTTGTGCTATCCTGCTCCTTGCACAGGCATGCAAAACATATTTCTCCATACAACAGAGCAGTCACGGTGGCGCAGCGGTAGAGTTGCTGCCTTACAGTGAATGCAGCGCCGGAGACCCAGGTTCGATCCCGACTACGGGTGCTGTCTGTATGGAGTTTGTACGTTCTCTCCGTGACCTGCGTGGGGGTTTTCTCTGAGATCTTCGGTTTCCTCTCACACTCCAAAGACATACTGGTTTGTAGGTTAATTGGTTTGGTAAATGTAAAGATTGTCACCAGTGTGTGTAGGATAGTGATAATGTGCGGGGATCGCTGGTCGGCACGGACCCGGTGGGCCTGTTTCCGAGCTGTATCTCTAAATAAACACTAAAATATCAACAGTAAAAATATCTTTTCCATAGATATCCCATGAGATTCACCCATTATTACACATGGTCATCAACTCTCAAGACAGCAAACCCCGATGCTGGTGACTTCAATCAGGCGAACTTCAAGAATGCATTGCCCAAATACGATCAGAATGTACCCTATCCCACACGGGTTTTAACATTCTAATATACCACCATCAAGTACCGTATTTCTTCATACCCAACCCTCAATCCAGCTATTCCATTCTCATCTGTCAGTGCTGCACCTGTTGGCTTACAGAGATTGAAATGTAAGACAACATCAGAGAGTAATACTGCAGTGGTCTGACAAGGTTGAGGGTCTACTTCAAGACTGTGTTGAGTCATTTCAAAGAATCATGTTCAAAACCACCTCATCTAGCCTGTGAGACTTTACACTTCACCGGTTTCATGAAGAAATGTATTGACAACTGAGTTATGACAACAGTTCCAGTCTCTCCTAACTAGAAATCTTGGATGAACAAGATTCACTCTCTGCTAAAGTCCAGATCCAAACCCACACGCCTTTAAGATGTGAGAGGAAACTGGAGCATCCGGACGGAGGAAGACCACGCTATTAAGGTTAGAAAGCGCAAACTCCACACAGACAGCACCCGAGGTCAGGATCAAACCTGGGTTTCTGATACTGGGAGGCAGCAGCTCTACCAGCTGCTTGTTGTGCCACCATTATTGTTGTATCTATCATTATTTTGTATTCAATGTATTCTATGAGCTTCATGGGAGCAAGGAATTTCATTGCACCCTAGTGTGTATGACAAGAAACTAATCTGAATAATTATGTACGATTAAAAATCATAAATAAGAGAATGGGGAATAGTGCTTCTTATTCTAAATTCCACATCACTTCCATACCAGAATACAATAGATAAAGCAGAATTCTCATTGAAAGATTACTTTAAGGCATGGATCTCCATAAGTTAGATCACTATCCCTATTTGGCTGTTCTAATGATCTAATTGACAGTCAGCTTTGTAAAACATCAAAGAGAAGCTTTGTAATGATCCATATATTTCTGATCTACAACTTGACTTCTGGTGATGTTATGTCACCGTAAAAAGTAGAATTCACGTTAGATTAAAGTCAAGGCTCCAGCTATATGTGACAATATTGCCACTCGTGCATTACAGGAGGATTAATGTGAGAAAGAAAGTCCACATGATGATTGCATTAGTAAAACAACTAAGAACATTCTACCAGGTTTATTATAAAATCAATCAAAAGTAGTCTCCATTGGCTTCTTCCATCAACTCTCTTGAATTTTCTATTTTCATTTTAAGCAGTAATTCACTGGTCAAAGTCATAACTTCAATGTGGATTTGAAAATCTTCATATATTACTGCTTGACTTACAGATAATCGACATTTATCTAAAAAAGGGGCATTGCTTTTCCATCAAATACATGGAATTCTTGTTGAAAGAAGCCAAATGCTGGCTCTGTATCATGAAGTTACTGAACCAAATTCTTTTGAGTTCTTGACTATTACTGCCTACATTAGAAGTAGAAGTTATATGGTGTGGCAGTTACACTGGTGGGAGTACTTACAGCATTTGTACTCTGGTTTATATTATAACGCTGAGAAACAACAGTGCTAACATATATAAACTGATTTTACGAAGTAACAAATACAATTTTGTTACTTCTGCAGTGATTTTGACAATGACCGAGTCAATTTATCCCATTTAGCTTCCAATAGGTTAATGTCTCAATAAGGGTTACTTCTCTAAATAACAAGTGTATTTTTACTTCAAAAGTGTTTTAATGCCATATGTCTGAAAAGGAAACAATGAAATTCTTAATAGCAGGACAATTGAAGAAAATAATCGCAAATAATTTACAGTTTTGTTCATATGGCTAAAACATGACAAAATACTAATATTTATGAATGGGTCCACGGGAAAATGATTTCCCTTTATCACCGAACAATTTAATTAACAATTGTCATGTCTATGTTCCTGAATGGGTTTGTCTTTTTCTTTGTGTTGAACCTCCTCCAATACCACTACTTTCAAATTTCTGCAACCATCTACGTGAAGCTTCTTTCACAGCATTTACTTCCTTTGACCCATCCTTATCAACTACAGAGTTCATTATAAATCAGCTCAACTACATTCAAAACAATTTTTCTTTTAAATGCCATACTGCAAAGGAGGAGGACTAACTGAACTGTATTGCCTTACACCACAGTGAAGAATGCAAGGTGGGTTCATGTTAAATTCTATTGTGTATTGTGTGTTCATTTTTCAATTGTATCGCAGCATAGCAAATTCATTTCACTGTACCTTAGTTGGTGCATGTGACGAATAAATTTGAACCTTGAACTTGAACCTTGAACCCTTGCAAGGGGAAGGAAAACAGATTCTGGGGAAGTGGAGTAGGAACCTTGGTGGGGAGTGGTCTGGGTTGATTGACCCTGTTCTGCGCATGTTGTGAGTGCTTGCAACAGTCAGGAGTCAATTTCAAGCCATGTTTCCCTCAGGATCCAATTGCTGCACAAAATTAGATTTTGGACAGCAAGTGACAAACCAAAGCTGACTTTTCGGAAGAAACAAGGTCCAGGATTATCTCAGTACTGTGCCCTGCATAGAGCCATCTCTGCTCCATCCCACTTAACTTCCCTCCCTCCCCTTTTCTCTTCAATCTCCCTCTTTCTTCACTCTATTCTGCTCTCAACGCAATTGCTCCACACTGTCGCCCCCCAACAAATTCCACTTACACGATATCTGTAAGAAAGTACGAAACTTTGGTGCTTTACGTGCCATGCAATGGAAAATGCTATGTAACGTAAGGAGATAAAAGTAGTCAACCAAAACCTGAGACTAAACAAGCTGATTTGAAGATGTGTCTTGAACGAGTGTGGAGGAAACAAAATCCTCATAGTGAATTCTGGAGCCTCGGCCCTCAGCAACAGATGACGCAAGGCAAATTCAATGGAGAATGCACTTCAGGGGAAAAGAATAAACTCTTGGTATTGCTTACTGACAGGTTACTACTTCAGGATAGGGCAGAGAGCCACCCCAAACCAACATCAAAAGCTGTAGTCCAGCATGTCACATTTCACAACACATGGGCAATTTCTCTTTTTGAATGAGAACTTCTGGAAGTGCAATATGTACTATAACTTTTAAGATAGAAAACATTCTACCAGCTGCTTATTGTGCCACCATTATTGTTGTGTCTATCATTATTATGTATTCTGTGTATTCTATGAGCTTCATGAGAGCAAGAAATTACATTGCACCCTAGTGTGTATGACAAGAAACTAATCTGAATCTGAATAATTATGTATGATTAAAAATCATAAATAAGAGATTGGGGAATAGTGCTTCTTATTCTAAATTCCATCTCACTTCCATACCAGAATACAATAGATAAAGCAGAATTCTCGTTGAAATATGTACTATAACTTTTAAGATAGAAAACATTCTTGGAGAACCCTTTCGGATTCAGGATGACTTGCATCCACTTTGGTTTTGTGGGTCCTGAGGTGGCTACGAGGCCAACATGAGCCCCACATAATCTTGCACAAACATACCATGCGGTGGCTGACAGGGTGGGCAGTTAGGTAGTTTACAAGGTAGGGGTCCATTACTGCAAATGGAGAAAGTACTTAGGACATGGTTGGGGGCGAAGAAAGAAATAACAGTACTCGCATGTGAACCTTTCTCATCTTTAGTACACTCAAATGAATTCCTATTCCATTTCATGGATCAATTTCTATTGCAACACTTCAACCTTTAATATGTGAGAACAATATTCAGGGGAACACATGGTTCTCATCTATTTTTTATTGCTACCCCCTGAAGAAGTATTTGCAAAATACAAAAAATGTTTGAACAGCAGCTGATATGTAGGTTAATATTTTAAAATACTGGCTTGTGTTTTATTGTAGTAGGTACATATATTATTACATCAACAGTCAAATACTAAAGCAATTTTTCAGAGATGTTCTACCATACCACAGTTAGAGTTTAAATATTCACGGCCGGAAATACGTGGACTAGGCTATATTTTACAACTTCACTTGCTGAAAATAATGAATGAGAAATTTTCAGAAAGTTGACATTATATATGTTTTTATATATGTAATGTGATCAGATTAATAACCAAAGGAATATAAAAGATCAATAGAAGGCCCCACCCCCTTGAGCCAGGTAATCCATTAAATTAGACCACAGTTAATCAGATTATAATTTCAACTCCACATTCCTTTCTACCCACAATAATACGTCACCCGCTTGCTTATCAAATATCTATCTCCTCTCCAGAAAATATTCCATCTCTGCCTTCACCACACTTTGACGATGGGAGCTCCAAGGTCTCACAGACTATTAAGAGAAAAAAATAGACACTAGGAACTGCAATTGCTGGATTACAAATAAAACCCATGCAAAATGCTGGAGTCAGCGGGTCAGGCATTACCTCTGGAAGACATGAGTAGACGACATTTCATGTCGAGACTGAAGGGACGTGACCCAAAACATCGTCTATTCATGTCCTCCTGAGATGCTGCCTGACCTGCTGAATTATACAAGCACTCTGGGCCTTTTTAAAAAACAACAAAAAATTCTCATCTCTGACTTAAATGAGTGACCCCTTATTTTTATTCAGTGATCCCAAATTCAATATTTTCCCATAAAGAGGATCCACGTTGATTTTGTTAAGAACTTCAGCATCTTTTATGTTCCACACATGTTCTTGTCAGTGGATGAAAGAGGATGGAAGCCTCATCTAGCCTAACCTTTTCTTATGAGACAACCTATTCGTAGAAAAACAGTAATGCTGGAAGATTTCAGTCATTTCAAACTGTATCAATTGAATAAATCTTCCCTAAACTACTTCCTTAAATTTGACAAATAATATTTCATGCTCCAGATAAGGTCTCACTTATAACTGCATACCTTCCTTACTTTTGTATTAAATTCCATGTCAATGAACAATAACATGTTTCTGATCATTTTCTAAATTACTTGCTACACTGGAAAACTAACCTTTCACATTATTTACAAGAATGTCGTGGTATCTCAGAGCTATGCAATTTATTTTTTCTGAATCTTTTTGACATTCATTGCTGCTTATCACATTCTGCCCAATCTACTTATCAGTTATCTCAAATGACAGAGCCAAAGCAACCCCAATCACTTGCTTAATGTGAAATTAGGTGTTCAAAATGCAGTTTCCAGAGTATGACATGGTCAACTGACTTCAAAACAGAGAGGCAACGTGTAAAAAGTGGATTCCTTTTCCTGTTCTGGTTCTAGGTGGTCATTCACTCAGCTCCCATCACTCAATTCTTCTTCCCTTCCCCCACTCCTCTTGGTCCCTCAATTTTCTTCCTCATACCTGCCTCTGGTTCTACAGTTCACTCCCCCTGTGCACCTTTCTTATCAGACTCCACCATTTGCACCCATTTGTCTTCTCCACATATTACCTCCAGCCTCGGTTGCTATCTCCACCCTTCTCCTCCCCCACACCTGACTCATCCACCGATGAGTCATTTAGAAACATAGAAACATAGAAATTAGGTGCAGGAGTAGGCCATTCGGCCCGAGCCTGCACCGCCATTCAATATGATCATGGCTGATCATCCAACTCAGTATCCTGTACCTGCCTTCTCTCCATACTCCCTGATCCCCTTAGCCACAAGGGCCACATCTAACTCCCTCTTAAATATAGTGATCATTTGATCACTCTTGCCCCTACATCCCCTTTCCTCTTTCTACAAACAATCTACCCTCCATCCCATCAGTCTGAAGAAGAGTTCCAACCCAAAACATTATTTGTCCATTCCCTTTACAGATGCTGCTTGTCCTGCTGAGCTCCTCCAGCATTCAGTTTTTGCTACCACTCAAGCTTTGTAGGTTCTGGCTTGGCTAATGAAGTCAATGTATGACCCGCAGGCAACATCACAGTTAAGGCAGGAGATGCCAGACAGGATGGAAAGATTGGTAGTTTAAGAGTGTGAACTCCTTCCACCAATTGCATTCAAAATAGTTCTGTCCCGACACGCTGGTGCACTTATGCACTTCAAGTGGTCAAGAACCAAGGATTCCCAGGAGTCAGAGAGGAAGTTTCAATTTATTTCAAGGCGATTTCGAGGATATACTTGAATCTTCCTTTCTGTCCACCTCGTACTCACGTCTCGTGACGGACTTGTAATTAAATGTGCGTCTTGGAAATGTGGTATCACGTGCACAAATGACATGGCCTCCAGTACTATTTTGATCTTCAAGCCTGAACTCTGCATCCGGGCAATGTAACTGTCTTCTTACTTCTGTATCCAATGAATCCATTGATTCAGAAGTGCAGGTAAGTTCTGGCCATTTTCTCAAATTATTTTACAAGCTAAATAAAATCTCCATGTATCCTGTAAAAGGGAAGAAACTTTACTTTCGGACCTCAATTGTTGCTTTATCCCAAAGATATATTTAGGGGTTGGAGTAGAAAAATAGACCCCCTGGCTATCTAATCCATTTACTATGTTGGAAATTACCCTCCACTTAGCCAAATAACACATCACTTTTATATATTAGGGATCAACAACCTTTCAATCATTATTTCCTTCAACGATATTCAACAATAGAGATTTATGCCATGATGTCAAAAATAGCCTTATCTGAAAATATGATGCATTATTTCTCGAGTTATTTATTAAAACGAGCTGATGACGTCACAATGGGTCTGCTCGCTGCACACTGTTTTCCACGCATCGCCTGCTGCGAACTGTTTTCCACGCGTTGTGATTTATGTCACCCCCCGACTTGCAGTCATTTGGTCGCCACCTGCTCGCAGTCGACTCGCACTCGGCCAGCCACCCGCCCCGCCCGCGCCCCCCCCCCCCCCCCCCCCCCACTGGATTGAAGCCGCTGAACACACAGCAATTTGGTTGACGTGCGCACTGCTGCCCCGCCCGCTGCCCCTCCCTTCATCACCCTGGCGATCTCTGGCCGCCACGGGAGACGACGTCCTCTCCTCTCTCCCCCGCCCGATCGTCTGTCACGCGGGTGGGTGGGTGGGCTTCCCCTCGCCCTCTGCTGCTTTTGACCGCCCTCAGATAGCTCCGGGCCTTGCTCGGGTCCACACGGCCGCAGCCACACTCGGGCCCGGCGCCTGGTGGGGAGGATGCAACTCTACGATCTGGGTAGGTGCTCCCTCTACCCCCTCCCCCTCCCTCTCTAACCCCTCCCCGGGGCTGAGAAAGAGAGAGGGGGGGGGGGTGGCGGAGAGGGGGGGAGAGAGGGGGGGTGGGGGGAGGGAGGGAGGGAGAGGGGGTGGAGAGAGAGAGAGGGGAAGGGGGGAGAGGAGAAGGGGGGGGGGAGAGGGGAAGGAGAGGGGGCCTCGCTCAGGTACACGCCCACCCACAGCCTCGCTCGGGCCCAGCGCCTGGTGGGGAGGCTGCTGCTCCACGACCTGGGTAGGTGCTGCCTCTATGCCCTCCCTCTGTGTACCCTCCCTTTCTGCCCCCCTCCCTCTCTGCCCCCCCCCCCCCATTCCCTCTCTGTCCCCCCTCCCTCTCTGCCCCCTCTCTCTCTGCTCCCCCCCTCCCTCTCTGCGCCCCTTTCCTTTCTGGCCCTCCCTCCCTCTCTGCCCGCCCCCCCCTCCCTCTCTAGGGAGTGGTGAATACTGGGACTTATGGGTCAGTGGTGGAGTATTGTGGTTGGGAACCAGCCCTCCCCTGTGACGCCACGCGCCCCCCTACCCCTCCATCCCAACCCCCTCCCTCTCCCTCTACTACACCCCCCCCCCCCCCCCCTAGCCGTGCTTGCGAAGTTGGGGGTTATGCATGAGTGGATAGGGCGGGGGATGGGGTAAAAGGAGCGTATTGAATAATATATAATATAATATCAAGGGGTGGGTTGGTGTGTGTGTGGGAGGGGGGGTGGTTAGAGTGTGTGCGTGTGTATGTGTGGCGCATTGAGCGGACGGGACCCAACGGGTCTCACTTGGTCTAGTATATATTAAAATCTTATCTTGAACAGTGGTCTTGAAAGTGAATTCCACCGCCTTAATTGTTTGTGAAGATGGTCTCCTACTTAAGTCCCCTGTACGCCATGTTTCACAAATGTCAATTGCAGATGACAGCTGAGAGATGGGGAAAGAATGATGTTTGAATTGCATGCTGTGCCAAGGTGACTGTAAATAATTACTTCCTTTATGATTATTTTTCAATCATTTACAATCCACAATGTAGTGTCACAAGTTTATTTCAGATATGTATCATTATTTTGGCTGGTGTGGTTATTAAAGAAACTTTTGATATTCTACGCTGAAGCTAAAAACGTTCTTCGTTTTTGCACTATACTAATCTGTTCCTTATGATGCAGGAGGTACTACAGGGGGTCTTTGGAAATAGGGCCAGGCTGACAGCTCCTTATATTGGCAACCTTTAACTTTAAATAGAATCAGTGGAGAGAAAAGAAAAGCTGAGTTAATGTTACATTGGTGAAACCAAATACAGAATTGATGACCATTCTACCTCTCTGTCCTTGGCTCCTTCACTGTTCCAATGAAGCTCAATGCAACTTCATGGAGCAGCATCTCCTTGATAGAAGATTTTCAACCTGCAACAGTAACTCAATTTTTCTCTCTTTACAGACGTTGCCTGATCTACTGGGTATTTGCTGAGTGTTTTGCCTGCTGCAGTTCCAACATTATCTTTTTCACTCCCTCTATTTTCATCATCTGCTTCCTCTTACATATCCTCCAACTAGATCGAATATGAATCACCTCAACCAGCACTGATTCCACCTACGTTGATGAATCTTTTCTTCCTGCATTGTATCAAAGACCTTCCTATTATTGTCTCTCCCTTTCCTTCTTTCGCAAAAAAATTGATTTTAGCTATCCTAGTCATCAACCCAAAAACATTAATTCTGTTTCTCTGACCACATATGCTTCCTGAAATGTAGGTTATTTTTTGCCATTTTATTGCATGATATGATTCATGATTCCTGGCTGTGATCAAACATTCTGCTGTGCCAATGCTAACTATTTCTACACACGTTTCAGCTTTGAACATGCCCAGGCATTGCTATAAAAATTCAATTCCAAAATCTAGGTCAGTTTTATACAACCCAAATATCTTTTATCATGGGTAGACAAAAATGCTGGAGAAACTCAGCGGGTGAGGCAGCATCTATGGAGCGAAGGAAATAGACAACGTTTCGGGCCGAAACCCATCTTCAGACTGATGTTCCCCTTTTATCACAAATCATTTACTTTGTCAAAATGTTTGCTTTGTATTTCCCTTTTACACTGTTTCCTCATCTTCAAATTCCACCATTTGGGATTTTACATTTCTATAAAGGTTCGTTCATTCAGCACTTAGAACATAGAAAACAGCACAGGAGAGGACCCCTTTGGCCCACAATATTAGTGGCATACATTATGCCTAGCTTACTTGATCCCTTCTGCCTACACAAGATCCATATTCCTTTATCCCTTGAATTTCCATGTACCTATCCAAAAGCCTCTTAAATACCACTATCGTAGTATCTGCCTCCACCACCACCCCTGGCAATGGGTTCAAGGCCCCCACCACCCTCTGTGTAAAAAACTTGCCTCGCACATCTCTATTAATCTTTCCCCATCTCACCTTATAGCTACGTTCTCACTTCATCACCTTTCATACCCTATTTTGAGAAAGAGCATCATTCTTGCACTGTTGACATGACAGCAGGTTTATCCAGCAACCAAGATCATGTGATAGGAGCAGAATTAGGTCATTTGGCCCATCAAGTCTACTCCGCCACTTAATCATGGCTAATCTATCTCTCCCTTCTAACCCCATTCTCCTGCCTTCTCCCCATAACCTCTGATACATGTACTAACCAAGAATCGATCTCTGCCTGAAATATATCCACTGACGGCCTCCACAACCTTCTTTGGCAAAGAATTCCACAGAATCACCACCCTCTGACTAAATAAATTCCTCCTCATCTCCTTCCTAAAAGAACATCCTTTAATTCTGAGGGTATGACCTCTAATCCTGGACTCTCCCACTAGTGGAAACATCCTCTCCACATCCACTCTATCCAAGCCTTTCAACATTCTGTACATTTCAATGAGGTCCCCCCTCATTCTTCTAAAGTTCAGCGAGCACAAGTGCTGGGTTAAGTCCCTGGTATGAACTGAGCAACTGAACTCGGGCAATGCAGGATTAGAGGCGTCCTTGAGCAGAATAAGTATTCCGTGATTAAACAGGAATAAACAGTATGTTCCTGCTTCAAATCACTTCAGTGGACATGGCTGGAACTAACTAGGTACGATATGTGCATCCATGTATTGGATGTTGCAAGGAAACACCGATAGTGCTCGTTTATCTACCTAATGTTTCCATGTAATTTGGATGTCCCAAGATTGTGGTTAGCTACTGTCATAAAGTCAATGAGATCCATCTGGCCCTTCATCCGATCAAGTCCACCCTGGCAATCAGTCATCTCTATCAACTCCACATTTCTGTCAGTTCATCCTAATTTTATCATTCATATATGCACTGGAGACAATTTACAGTGGTGTGTCTGCCACGGGGTTTCCCGAGGTTCTTCTCGGTGTGTGTGTGTCCTCGAGGTTACATTAAACTACTGTTGAACCTGCCTGACGTCTGACCTTTTCCTGACCTCGTCCAGGCCGCTACAGCGGTCAATTAACCTACCCTGCCGTATGTCTTTGGGGTATGGGAGTAAACCAGGCCCCCCTTGAGGAAATCCATCCTAACTCACTTGATGTCCTCGTTCTTCAGGGAACGGGGATTCCCCTCCGCCACCATAGATGAGGCTCGCACCAGGGTCTCATCCATACCCCGCAACACTGCTCTCTCTCCCCATCCCCGCACTCGCAACAAGGGCAGAGTCCCCCTGGTCCTCACCTTTCACCCCACCAGCCGGCAAATACAACACATAATCCTCCACCATTTCCGCCACCTCCAACGTGACCTCACCACTCGCCACATCTTCCCATCTCTCCCTATGTCTGCCTTCCGCAAAGACCACTCCCTCCGCAACTCCCTTGTCAATTCTTCCCTTCCCTCCCGTACCACCCCCTCCCCGGGCACTTTCCGTTGCAACCGCAAGAAATGCAACACCTGTCCCTTCACCTCCCCCCTCGACTCCATTCAAGGTCCCAAGCAGTCGTTCCAGGTGCGACAGAGGTTCACCTGTATCTCCTCCAACCTCATCTACTGCATCCGCTGCTCTAGATGTCAGCTGATTTACATCGGGGAGACTAACGGCGGTTGGGCAATCGTTTCGCCGAACACCTCCGCTCAGTCCGCAATAACCTACCTGAACTCCCGGTGGCTCAGCACTTCAACTCCCCCTCCCATTCCCAATCCGACCTCTCTGTCCTGGGTCTCCTCCATTCCCAGAGTGAGCAACACCGGAAATTGGAGGAACAGCACCTCATATTCCGCCTGGGCAGCTTGCATCCTGATGGCATGAATGTTGAATACTCCCACTTTTGCCAGCCCTTGCTGTCTCCTCCCCTTCCTTAACCCTCGAGCTGTTTCCTCCCATCCCCCCCCACCCTCGGGCTCCTCCTCCCCTTTTTCCTTCCTTCTCCCCTCCCGCTCTGAAGAAGGGTTTCGGCCCGAAACGTCGCTTATTTTCTTCGCTCCATAGATGCTGCTGCACCCAGCTGAGTTTCTCCAGCAATTTTGTGTACCTTCGATCTTCCAGCATCTGCAGTTCCTTCTTGAACACTAACTCACTTGATATCAGGATTGAACCCAGGTCTTCAGCAGTGTGAGACAGTGGCTCTACTAAATGCACCAATGTGCCGTCTGTTGTGGTAGATAGCCAAACTGACTTTCCACATTGAACTCCTCGTAGTGTCAAAAGACAGACATATAAAGCAAGGTTGTGCTATTTTCCCCTTTGCTTGCAATGTGAATCCATTCAAACAACATGTCAAGTTAGACCAGGTGTTAGGCCACCTTCTCCAACAATTTCAATGGAGGGGGGATAGAGGATGTACTTGCTAATTTAGATTTGTTTTCAAATTATTTGACCAAAATTTGAATTGTTTTTAAATTTATAATAGCAAGAAACATTCTATATTTTTGAACAGTAAGAAACATTAAATAGTAAGAAACATTCAATATTTTTGATACATTTATTACGGTTCACCCAACATGAATAATTCTGTTTTTACAAACCAGCATCAAGGCTTGGCTGGAACAATAACCCAGAAAAACCAACGTACCAAGAGCACAGGAGAAAACTAAATTGTTGAGAACATAAATAAATGTTAATTGGCTGCTTCTGCCTCAAGACAATTTCTTCATTTGGTCTAGCTCATAAGTCAGCCATAAATAGTTTGAGATCCAGAGTGTGTGTGTTTTTACCATATCTGAGTGTGAAGTTACCAAGATAAAGTGGTGCTCTTGGGCCTTAATGACCATTAGATAGCTTGCTGACAGCACTTGGTATGTAATCGGAGTGCTGTAATCGAATGACTTTCTAATTGTAAGGTTGCAAGTTATGGTAAGACCATGTACATCCCTGGCCTCACTCAGTCATTGGAAACCGTGTTCTCATAATAGGAAGCAGCATTTTGGCTTTTAACAAATTGTTTGACAGTCTATAAAATGGCCATGTACAAAAAAAATGATTCTCTTTAGATTAGCTGCTGATGTTACTGACAAACTATCAGGCAAATACTTTGGTTTACAAGAAAGACCTGGACTAAAGCTGTGCATCTTTTATCGGTGGATTTCATTTACAGATAAACAAAAAACGGATTTATTTTCTTTCTGCCGTAACAACAATACTGGCATACATGCTGGGGCACGAGTTGTTTATACCTTTTACTAACTTGCTCTTTCATTCGAAATATGAGTCCCTGGGTTACAGCTGACTATTTGATAATGTGGGGAGAGGATGGAGGGTTGGAAGGACAAGGGCAATCATGTCCAACTCCCATCTCCTCCTTGTCTGAGATCAACAAATGCTACCCAGTTAAAATCACAACATACCAGTCAGGAAACCATCCTCCCTCCTCTTCCCACTCAAGTATTCTCTTTCATACCCCACTGTCTGGTAAGAATGTGCTCACCCAATCAACTCAGTAGAGATCCACAAAAATACATCCTTATTCTCTGTGAATCAATAGCACCCAGACATTTTTTTCTGAAAAGTGTTTCCCAGTTAATTCCTATACCTTTCGAGAATAAAAATACAGTGGAGTCACTTTAACTGGATTTTCTTTATTCTTCCCTTGCACACAGCTCCCATCATTTCTGGAACTGCAAATTTACATTGTCTTTGTACCTCTGAAACAGCACCATCACTCTGGGAGGCCGAGTTCTAACCATGCTAGTTGTGTGACAATACAAAGACAGAATTCTGTATGTATTACAAGTGACACAGCCTAAAGTAATGAATTGCAAGTGAAGGGGTTAACATTCTGTGGTTGAAGCTTGCCACCTTATTATAAATTGCCCTAAGGGTAGTAATGCTGCAGGATATAAATCCCAGATAGCTGTCAGCTATTCTGCTAGGCTTTTAAATGTTATGCAGCACTTTAAAGTATAGCACAAAAGAGCTCCGGTTGCACAGAGCAATTTAAATTTTATTTCTTGCTATTTTTAAAAGACTAATTGGATAGTGGCAGCTTTCACCACTGGGGAAAGCCACAAGTATGCGGTATTATTCTCAGGCACAGTAGTTAGCAGCTATGAAATGTGGTTATCAAGAGAAATGGCAAAATAAATCAGGAACCAATATCTTGACGTGGGCTGAAAATACATCTTGCTGTGAAATCAAAAGCACTCATCTCAACTTTATAGCAGATCAGATTAGCTTAATTAGAGTCTGAGGGAATTCTTAAGTATTTTGTGTCCATGTTAGAGATATAATTATCCACTCATTATAATTTCAAGATGTTATTGGACAGGCTTATTTTGAAATGACCTATCCATCTTAGTTTGCATGCTGGAGAAAAACAAAAATAAAGTAATGGTGAGATACATGGAAGACTTTGATTGGATTTTTCTTTTATTCCCAGAATTGTCTCATCCAAACATTACCAACAAATGTACAAACTGCCAAATGTATATACACCTCTGAAACAAAAAGCTAAGTGACAATAAATGCGAACTTGAACTTGATAACACTGACACTGGAATGCTTGTTATCAACATTGGGTGCCTGAAATAAAAGCAGCCCTTAAATCACTTGTATTAGGATTTCTTACTTTTCTGGGACTATATTAGAAGGACAATGTGAAAAAGTCTCAAACATGGATACAACACGCCAAAAAAAAAGTTTATCTAGATCATGTTACTGAGCATCATGAGATTCTGATAAGAATCAGTGGTGAACTTCCCATGAAGTCTCTCTGGGTCAATCAACAAGTTGCGTAACATCTAAAAGCGCTTTATAAATAAAGTTATTATTATTATTATTATTATACTGATTGACTACCTGCTATTCATTGGCTTAATCAGTACCACAAAATGGCCAGGAAACATCATCACTGGCAACTGCTCCATCAAGACCACATGAGGTTCTTTTTGACAAGCAATGTCTCTGCCAACATGTTTCCTTCCCAGGAACACTTAAAAAATATATGATCCTTCGCAATCCAAAAATTTCAATTCGCCAGAAAAGATATAACAAATTAATTAATGTCTGGACACGACCCTAGCCATGAGTTTAGTATATGATTGGTGAATGTTTAAAAACTACTGATGCTGGAAATCTGAAACAAAAGCTGGAAATACGCAGTAGATCAGGCATCATTTGTGAAAATGCTACAAATTGACAATCCTTTGGCTCGTGTGTGATTTATGGACAATCAAGAACAGAACCCGGTGAAAAACTCTCCATTCCCTAACCCATGGTTGCTGAGGTTTACTGAAGGACATCAACCACCAACAAAGATAAGATCAGCGAAAGCAGCAGAAAGTGGAATGCAACAGTCAAAGAGCGGCTCGCACATGTGACCTTGCACATTTACCAACTGAACGAACGGTAAAACTTGAGTGAAGTTTAACTCTTGCCCTGACATAACTTGCAACAAGTGTCATGAGCTGGACATTTACCTCATCACTCAGATTCTATTATTCTTGCATCACAAGGCTAAAACCATGAATTAATAGCCTGATACCGATGTCAATGCAGGTATTTAGAATCTGATAGAAATTAAGTCAATTAAATTTAAGGATGGAGAAAGATACCAAACAAATTGGAGGAGAAAATGGGAGATGAGTGATAATCAAAGAGTAAAGTAAGATTGAGTCAGAAAGAGTTGATTAAGGAAAGGGAAGTAAAGGCATTTTATAAACTTCTTTTTGAAAACCTCTTGAAATTTTTTTCGCAGTGAGAATTTATTATTTATTTTCAAGGCCCCAAGGGCCATGTGGCATGTTGACACAACATGAATTACTGTCATATGTGGCGGTGCCAAGATTAATTTGTAGTTGTGGCACAAATCCAGAAATGCCGTGAATGTCAATGATAAGATTAACAGCAGCCTCTCATTTTCTTAAGGCCTATCATCGAGTTCACAAATTGGCCAGCAATCAGTGTCCATTTGTAACTAATGGGATATCCACCATCCCAAATTGCTATTTCTTGCATTAACAACAATAGTCATGTTTAATTTAGTTATTTCTAAAGCAGTTCTGCTCTCTCCTTAGTACTGGTTTTGTTTAATTATCTAGTTGATTAGTTTGAAATCGGGTTTGCTCCAGAAGCTACTATAGCCAATCTGAACTCCTGGTTCTTACCTTTCACTCCACCAGCCTCTGCATCCAACACACATACACACACTCTCACATACACGCACATAAAGAGATCAAATGACAGGAGTATGGACAAATCTGAGAAGCATTTGTTCCTTACAATGAAGGCAGAAATAGTTTAAAATTCCAGTCACTTGTGGAATTATTGTACTTTCAGTTATCTACATAGAACAGTTCTCAAACACACAAATGCTTTTCTTAAACTGAATACATTCTTTCCATAGCTTGAACAGATAGGATTTAATATTGGGGAGAAATGTTAGTTTTCGCCGTTCTTGTTTTTATTCAAAGACAGTCAGCAGCATTGTGGGGATGTGAAGGACTGATAATTCGGAATTTTGTCTTAAATCATCACCATTTAGTTGAACCTCACACCAAAAGATCATTCACAGCCTTTTATCTTATCACCATAGTCAGATGAATTATTTTTTATAGAAGGCCTTTCTCTCACACACACATTGATGTAATGTATTAGATCCTTTCAGGATATTGAGCATATTTAGCTGAAAAGATAAAAATGGAATAAGTTAATTTGTGAAGCAACAATTCTACTGCAGCTCCCACTCCATTTCCAAAGATGATAGCATATTCTGCAGCATGCTTCTGCAAGGGGTTTACTCATAATGTTACTGTCACACAAAGCTGTTGAAAAAATATACTGTTGTTTTAATGATTTGAATAATTACACACAATTGTAACTAAATCAATGGAGTACTGTGGCTTATTAATTTCCACTACTAGTGATAATTCAAGTTTCATTCAATATTGGAATGTTATTCCCTCCAGCAGTTTCCTCAATGGGAATGTCAGAGCTCAATGTTTTGATAAGGGCTAGGCAGTAAGTGTTAGAACAGTTACTGGACGTGTTATACCAGGAAGAGCTCAGAATCCTACTTGGCCTTTTCAACTTTGATGAACTGAAGTTGATGAAGGCTGTGGGGATGTCAAAGACTGATAATTAGGCTGCTATCCCAAACTGCATGCCTGCCGGAGGCCAAGCTACTCAATGTTTCGTATACAATAACACTCTGATAATCTTATACCCTTGAGATTTTGGCAGTGCTGGACAAGCAGATTTTCCCGACTATTCTTCGATGTCGTTTTTTAAACATGTTGCACAGTGGTATAATAAATTTTCCAGTAAACTCAGAGTCTAAAGGATGCAGGAAGTACACAAGCACTCTGATCCTCAGCTCCTGTTGCAAAGCCACCCAAATACCTGACCCCCTGGTGCTGCAGATTATCAATCCCAGCGTTGCCCTATGGTCCAGATTGCAGCTGCTTTCAGGGGTCACAGTTTAAGGATAAGAGGGAAATCTTTTAGGACCGAGATGAGAAAAACATTTTTCACACAGAGAGTGGTGAATCTGTGGAATTCTCTGCCACAGAAAGTAGTTGAGGTCAGTTCATTGGCTATATTTAAGAGTGAGTTAGATGTGGCCCTTGTGGCTAAAGGGATCAGTGGGTATGGAGAGAAGGCAGGTACAGGATACTGAGTTGGATGATCAGCCATGATCATATTGAATGGCGGTGCAGGCTCGAAGGGCCGAATGGCCTACTCCTGCACCGATTTTCTATGTTTCTATGTTTCCAGACCTCCGGCTCGGGCCACATACCCAACTTGCGCTCTGGACCCTCATCTCCCATTCTGGACTAATGCGCGAGTCAGATGCCAGACCATCAGGAGTTCCAAATGATCGCATGCTGAATTATTAACGTTTCACTCTCCTAGTCTCAGAACGTGACTCTTCGGACTTCACAACGTGGCCAGTGATCATTGTCCTTTCATGACACAATGGAAGAATTCCTATTGGGAATGTTCACATTGATCTCATGCCCTTCACAGAGATATAGCTGTAGGATGATGTTATATTTTACCTTAATGATGTTCGGTTTTACCATCTGTCTTGCTCCAAAAGCAGAATCAGTAAATCACCTAAACATGCAGTTAAATGAGATAATGTAGAAGAAAAAAATAAGGTCCAGCCACCCAAAGCAGATATTTATGATTCACCTGAGCTTCCTTCCATCCTTTCTCCATCTGTGTCCTACATTCCTCTCATCTCCCATACCCCACATGCATACCTAGACTTTCCTTAAATGCTTTGTACCTTTTGCTCCAAATGTTCACTGTGCTTCTACATATGGGAAATAAGTTTTGTCATGGATCATTGATGAATGGTCAATGTCAACTTATTTTTATCCTGGGAATGTCTGAAAATTATTACGAGCCTGATGAATGTAACTGACAGATGCAAAAGCCTGCAGGAGCTTTTGAACACATTCTGCACACGTGCCTTGTTGGGATGGTGGTGAAACTGAGTGGAGTTAATGTGGTGCAGGAGATTATACGGGAGAAAAAAAGCTAACAATAGTGAAGTAAATGAAGGAAGAGAAACCAGATGAGGTGTGCCTTGAAAATGCTGCTTGCAGCTTTAATAGTCTCAATCACAGACACACTATAGGGATTAGCGTCTAGCTTTATGAGGTTTATGGAGACCTAAATTGACCTTAATCAAAATGCATTTCAATTTCCAACAGATTGAAATGCATTGCACTCAGCTTTTAACATTTTCAGCGACGATTCATGCAGACGTCCCTCATTGAAGGTAAAGACCGATAAAGAACTGATGAGCAAGTCAAATCTCTCTCATCCTCACTCAGTTCAGAGTTCATTCAAATTACTCTTATCTTTATTAAAAACCTGCATACGAACCAAATCCTGATTATCTATCAGTTGGAGAAAAGTTAAATAGGAGTAATTTCACTTCCCAGTCCAATCAGAATTATTTACTTAGAAACATTATGGACCTGAACATGCTGAGTTAAAGCGGCAGTGCTAATTGGAACCACAAGTACACAGCCCTTCAAAGGCTGTCCATCTCAGACTGAAGTGCAGGTGCTGTGAAACATGAAAGTCTGGAGTTTATTCAAAAGATCTGTCAGTTCATTCTGCCATTGTTATCCAATGACAAACTAATCTTAATAAGAATTCTCACTGTTGGCAAGGACTTCTGCAGCAAAGAATAACTGAGTTACTTAAAAAAATATTTTCCTTTAGTTTAATATTTCATTAATTTATGGGATTCTGTGTATTTTATTAACTTCTGTTTAAAAAGCTAATTAAAATTTTTATTTTCAAAGCAAGCAAGCCACCTTTGTTGCTGTCAGGGATGTTTTGATGGCAAGCTTCTGCACTTTGTCAGCTGAGGCCCAGTCACCCTCCAAACCAAACGTTTGACAGCAAGGGTGCAGAGGTCAGCATGGTACACCTTCAACATCCAGTTAGTCTTGGTGAATGCAGGTCTGTGGACAAGACTGTGATTCTATGCAGTAGCCCTTCGATTAATGTGTGGTTTCATGTTGGCATGTCCCTCAGATAACGGAATTGTTTCCCCAGCTTATGGCGGATTTTTCTGAGATCAAAAGGCAATAGACTATGTCTGCAATTTGGCTAACTTCAAATGCCCTGACATATTGACAAAGCCACTCCAAGATTTTCATCAATCATGAAGTCATTACAATAGCTTCCTGGTGCAAATGCATGCCGTGGTGGATCTCTATCAGACTGTTTTATAATGAACAGTTGTTTTGTTTAAAAAGAATACGGCCTTTTAGAAAAATATATATTTTATTAAATTGCACTCACCCCCATAAAATATGCAGTCAGACACTGAAGTGAAATATATGTTTATGGTGATAAGAGGAAAAGTAAATGCCCATTTTAAAAGTTACATAAGACCAGCAATTGGATTAGATTACATTTTGTGCAATTTGTATGGATTGCACAAAAATTAATTTAAGCAGTTGCAGAATCCATTAGCTATGATTTCCTTTTCAGCATCAAGTACACACCAAACAAAGTCGCTATTTGTCCAACCACCATTTCCTTTCTTAATGAAATTCAAAGGTGCAAACTACTTGCCATGTGGAAATATTTACGTCCGACCGGGATCACATCATGTTATATTGTTACTTTCATTGCACTCTACTGACATTACCAGACCTGACTGCATTACTTTAGAACTCATTTCAGGTTGCTCAGACTTCCTCCAAAGTGCACAGATGGTGCTAAAATTATTAGACCCTGCTTTCTTCAGATTTTAGCTGCTGACATTCTTATTCAACAATTGTATCAGGGAAGACAACATTGACTGAACTCTATCAGACATTCAAGGGTCAAAGATAAAGATTCAAGGATGTACTTAAGGCTTCCCTGAAAATGTAATTGTAATTGTAATTGTAATTGTAATTGTAAATCTTTATTGTCATTTCCTGAGTATTCGCATACTCAGAGGAAACAAAAAAACGTTTCTCAACCAGTGTCCGTTCAGTTTTCGTTACAAAATAAATAGCAATTAAAATTAAAATACAGTCATGAACAATTTAACCCTCTAATCAGATAACATTTAGCTCCGACCGGAGCGGCACAACAGTGGCTCTGCTGCAGTGTGGGGGGTTTGTGCGTGATACTTGGCAGGGGGGAAAGTTCATTTAACAGTCTTATAGCCTGTGGGAAGAAGCTGAGGAGCATCCTGCTGGTTTTGCAGCTGATGCTCCTGTACCTCTTCCCAGATGGGAGGATGGTGAAAAAGTCATGTGATGGGTGGTAAGGGTCTTTGATGATGGAGATGGCTCTGTTGATGCATCACTTCTTGTATATGTCCAGCAGGAAGGGTAGTGGAGCACCAATAATCCTGCTTGCGGTCCTCACTATCCTGTCCAGTTGGTGCCGTTCGTACGCCTGTGTGAGATTCCCACTGATTCTTGTAAACCTCTTGCCCAAACCCACTCAAAATGGAGAAATAGTTGGTATTGACTACCTCAAGCTCATGAATCGAAATCCCTGTATGAGTGCTGAAAGGAATACACCACTCCACACACTACGTCCCTACCTGCCCCATCAGCCACCTCTTGTTCCGTCTGTGGAAGAGTCTATGGTTGCTATATGACCTTAGTAACCAACTTAGAACCCAAGTCATTCTTCATCCCTAAAATTAGCAACTTTTCTGGCTCTAACCTGTCAGGGTCTATGGCAACCCTAGCAGCCACAACAGCCGTGTCACTTATTACACTTAAGGTCATAGCTGAATTGCACTACCGTGTTCAGAGTAATTTATAACGAGGAAAGGGTGAATAATTTTAAAATAAACAATATTTTGGCCTAAATGTTAACACCCCCGACTCTTTTCGGTTTTATTATTACATGCACTGGTCTAAAATTGTTAGTGCTGAATCGCAGTGTCCTTTCTGTGACAGCAGACTGGCTCCTTTTGAGTCTACGCAGATGTCCATGATGGTACTTGAGAAGGTCTTGCCCGAGATACAGACGGCAGCCCAGAATCATCTGCAGAAGCAGTCAAATGGTTGGCTCCGAGCCAAATGTGAGTGTGATTGCCAAGAGGGATGATGGGAGGTGACTTGGTGTCCTATTAAGGGATGCTGACCTTCAGGCTAATGTTTTAACGTCTAGACAGGTAATGCTGGAAGCACTCAAAAAATTATTGTCACTGTACCTTAATTGGTACATGTGACAATAAACTAACCTTGAAACCTTGAATTACGGCTGCATCAATGGAGAGAGCGATCCAATGTTTCAGGTCAAGGAGCCTTCATCAGAACTTAACTTTCCTTGGTGAAAGCTATATGCAATATCTGAAGATTGTATTTTGTTTTATTCCCCTCCCTCCCTCATTTTTATTTGTTTTATTCTATTTACATGATTTGCAATCATCAAGCTCTATCTTATTTTCATCCTATCACTGGCATTCCCTTTGTGCTCACCACCCCTCCCCTTTGCTGCACCTTTTCTCAGTAATAATGACAGGTCATCAATCCAAAATGTTTGGTCTGCTTCTCTTTACAGATGCTGCCTAACCTGCTGAATACTTCAACATTTTCTGTCATTATTGTAGTTCCATTTATTGCCTCAAAACAAATGCATTACAGGGTAACAGTTTCACAATCTACACTGATTATAAAATAGTTTTCATTGCCTTGTCGGGTGCACGGTGGCACAGTGGTAGAGTTGCTGCCTTACAGCGCCAGAGAACCGGGTTCGATCCTCACCACGGGGACTGTCTGTACGGTGTTTGTAGGTTCTCCCCGTTCCCGTAGGTTTTGCAGATTAAGTTTGTAGATTAATCGGTTTGGTTATAATGTAAATTGTCCCCAGTGTGTGCAGGATGGTGTTAATGTGTGAGGATTGCTGGATTGCTGGTCGGCGCAGACTCGGTGGGCCAAAGGGTCTGTTTCCGCTCTGTATCTCTAAAATTAAAACTAGGCCTCAAAGAAAAGAGTCCTCAAATGCAGAAAGCAGAGCAGCTGCAACTACGTTGAATATGTACATTTTGCAAAACACTGTTTGGGAATTAGTCGCTGTGTTTAACTACATTACATAGAACATAGAACAGTACAAGAACAGGCCCATCGGCCTACAATGTCTATTGCGAACATGATGCCAAGACTGTAGATTGGTTACTCCACACTGCCTAATTGTAGTGCTTTAGTATTAGAATCTCCGCCCTACTACACGGTTTATATTATTCATCTCTTATCTATCTGCACATAATCCATATCCCTCCATTTCCTCCATGCTGCAAAACTGCACAATTGATATTTTATCGTGCTTTGGAATATCTTAAAGCCAAGGAGGTTGCTATTTAAATTTGGTCTGTCAAGATTGTACCGTTAAAATATAATATCCAGGCACATGAATAACAATGTTATAAATAAAATAAGAGTGATGGTGGTGGTCACAATGGAAACATCTGACAGGGGTGAATTACATCTTCGATATAGCAAGTTGAAGGAGCATTAACAGTACATTTTAGTAATCAGAACCAGGAGGAAATATGTAGATCCTACTCCCAGAAAATGACAAAATGTAGGTGCATGGATTTTCCTGAGTTGCATCTGCTGCACATGTTCCCAATTCCCCAAACTTACATTCTCAGCCATAGCCTGCATAGAGCCACTGCCTCAGCAAATGTACCCAGACCCACCCACAAAACTCCTCTGGAAACCCTTGACAGATGACAGAGCTCCTGCATCCAGAATTCCTCAAACTGTTAACATTTTTTAGTTTAGTTTATTGTCATGTGTGCCGAGGTAGTGAAACGTTTTTGTTGCGTGGTTTTCAATGTATTTGAATATTTCTTACGTGCATAAGTATTCAATGATGATAAAAACATATTAAAAACATTAAAAATCATCATTATAATTTCCTATTCAAAGTACAAAACCAAATACAAGTAATTAAAACATTGCAACTGAACCGATTCTTCCCTTTCTCCCCCACAATCCACATTAAAGTTAATGGGCTCGTGAATTCTCTGCTATGTCGAACCTGCTGCAGGATCTGAGAGAAAGTTCAAAGCATTATCTCTAAATGCTGAGAAGTCACAGCAAGCTCTGCTCTTCTGCTGAACTCCAGGTAGAGTCCAGGGGTGGGAGGCAGCCAGGAAATGGCAGGAAACTTACACATTTACATATGTTCTGAAACTTGGCAGCACTCAAGCTGCAACAGATAGCACAACTCTGAAAAAGCTAGTCCCTAGTCCTCACCTTTCACCCCATCAGTCGTCGCATACAACATATAATCCTCAGGCGTTTTTGCCACCTCCAACGGAATCCCACCACCAGTCACATCTTCTCATCTCCACCTCTTTCCGCTTTCTGTCGAGACCGTTCGCTTTGCAATTCCCTGGTTAACTCATCCCTTCCCACCCTCCCCAGGTACCTTTCCCTGCAACCACCAGGAGATGCAACACCTGCCCGTATACCTCCTCCCCGACAGTCCTTTCAGGTTAGGCAGAGGTCCATTTGCACCTCCTCCAACCTCATGAAAGGGGTGAGGAAGGTCCTTAATTCTGTTGGCCGTTTTCCCCAGGCAGTGTGGAATGCAAATAGAGTAATAGAAACATAGAAACATAGAAATTAGGTGCAGGAGTAGGCCATTCGGCCCTTCGAGCCTGCACCGCCATTCAATATGATCATGGCTGATCATCCAACTCAGTATCCCGTACCTGCCTTCTCTCCATACCCTCTGATCCCCTTAGCCACAAGGGCCGCATCTAACTGTGGTCTCACCAAGACCCTGTACAACTGCAGTAGAACCTCCCTGCTCCTATACTCAAATCCTTTTGCTATGAAAGCCAACATGCCATTCGTTTTCTTCACTGCCTGCTGCACCTGCATGCCTACCTTCAATGACTGGTGTACTATGACACCCAGGTCTCGCTGCATCTCCCCCTTTCCCAATTGGCCACCATTTAGATAATAGTCTGCTTTCCCGTCTTTGCCACCAAAATGGATAACCTCACATTTATCCACATTATACTGCATCTGCCAAACATTTGCCCACTCACCCAGCCTATCCAAGTCACCTTGCAGTCTCCTAGCATCCTCCTCACAGCTAACACTGCCCCCCAGCTTAGTGTCATCCGCAAACTTGGAGATATTGCCTTCAATTCCCTCATCCAGATCATTAATATATATTGTAAATAGCTGGGGTCCCAGCACTGAGCCTTGCGGTACCCCACTAGTCACTGCCTGCCATTGTGAAAAGGACCCGTTTACTCCTACTCTTTGCTTCCTGTTTGCCAGCCAGTTCTCTATCCACATCAATACTGAACCCCCAATGCCGTGTACTGGGTATCGATGGTCGATGGTATTGAGGCTGGATGGTGTGATGGACTAAGCCACATCCCCAACTCTCTGCAATTTCTTGCTGTCTTGGGCAGAGATGACAAACCAAACTGTGATTGATCCTGACTGGATGCTTTCTAAGATGCATCTGCAGAAGTTGATAACTGTTGTTGGAGACATGTCCAACTTCCTCAATTTACAGAGGATGTTTGGGCATTGTGTGCTTTCTTGGCCACAGTTTCATGGTGATTGATCCAGGACAAATTGATGGTGATATTTACGCCAAGGAACCTGAAGCTCTCAACCTTCTCCACTTCAGCACCATTGATGGTGACTGGGGCATGTCATCCATCATGCTTCCTGAAGTCAAAACTAACTCCTTTATAATGATGAAATTGAGGGAGTGGTTGTCTTGACACCAGGTTGCTCAGCTCCCTATCTCCTTCCTTTATTCAACCTAGTCTTATTTGAGATCCAGCCTATCACTGTAGCGTCATCAGCAAATTTGTAAAATAGAGCAGATTTTGGCTGCACAATCATAACTGCATAGGGAATATAATAAAGGGCAAATAATGCATCCTTGCATCCATAACTTCAAGTATAGTACTATAACGGTCATGTTATGACAATATTAGTTCCATTCAAGTGATGCAGCATATTTAAATATCGTGTTTTGCTTTGTATTACACTATGTTTTTTATATGATTAGGTAGCAAAATGATCAACTTGAAAGTCTAGGTAAGCCGACTAAGGTTCGATGAATAGAAGATTTCCTGAAATATTAAATGCTGCAGGCTTGCTGCCAGGGAAAGTAAATGATCCATTAATTCAATGAGTATCTCAGTGCGTGAGTATTGCACTGTATTGCAAATGTTGAAAGCACAAAATCCAGAACCAGAAAATAATTTTGCCAAGCTTTATTGGTAAATAGATACTGATACGTTCTCAAAACTAAAACAAGACAATTAGACAAGCCCCTTTTCAAAACTTTGGACCATACAATTTGTAGAGAAATTCATTATTCTTCTTGCACAATAACATCTCAGGATATTTTCATATCCACTCGACAGCTTTTGATTTTATTTTGATTAAGATTAGGGTATCCAAAGGAAAATCAGTGTGTTAAGCCCCTGTCCCACTTAGGAAACCTGAACGGAAACCTCTGGAGACTTTGTGCCCCACCCAAGGTTTCCGTGCGGTTCCCGGAGGTTTTTGTCAGTCTCCCTACCTGCTTCCACTACCTACAACCTCCGACAACCACCTGCATCCTCCGGGAACCGCAGGGAAACCTTGGGTGGGGCGCAAAGTCTCCAGAGGTTTCCGTTCAGGTTTCCTAAGTGGGACAGGGGCATTAGATTACATCTTCATTGAGTTTAGGGATGTCCTATTGAGGAATGGAACACCTCTACTGTCAGCAATAAATCAATCCAAGGACAGTTACTGTCTGCTCGGCTTGCTATTCCCAAACAGGATTAAAGCCCAATTATCTTGTGATTGATTACGTAGATTCAGAGCATTTCAGTTCGGCAAATCAAAATTATTTTTCTACTATCTTGAAAGGAATTGGTTACTCATGTTAGTCTGGTCTGAATTTAAACCAAGAACCGTGTTGTCCAATAAAGAGGTGGTTGAATTCAGCAGCTTGATCAGTGTTTAAAATTGTAAAGCTTCAGTTTCACGTGCAGCTTTTTATTCAATGACCACTCCCTTCCTCACTGTCAGCAAGTTATTATTTTATCTGAGTACAATTGTTTTACACACACATATCCAAATTAAGTTGCCAAGTCCTTAGTAAAAGTTGCTCTTCCACAGTATGAATAACTGCAGCTCTACAGCAAATCACTCTATCCTGACTAATAGAGGCAGCATATTTAAACTACCTGGTGTGATTTTATTTTGGAATTATTAAAATAAGATTCATGGCCAGGGAAAAGGAAAAGCAGTGACCTGCCTCAATAAATACTGTCTGGTAGCACTTTCATCCACCATAATGATTCAAGTGCTTCAAGAGGTTAGGTATGGCACAAATCAACTCCTCTCTAAGAAATGACCTGGATCCACTTCAGTTTGCCTATCGCCAAAACAGATCAGCAGCAGATGCTCTCTCACTGGCACTTCAATCTGCTCTCGACCATCTGGATAACAGGAACACATGCTTCCAGCTGCTATTAGTCACCTACAGGTTGGCAATCAACACTATCACCCACCCCAAACTCATCCCTAAGGTCCAGGACAAAGGCATCTGAACCTCCCTTTGAGAGATTTTTCATCGTACCTGTTCCTCACCTCACTCATGAACATGATAGGGAATCTGAACAACAAATATTGAGCAGTATTTGCTACAGTCCTGTATTTATACAAAATACATGAATCAAATAAAAATATAGTTATTTGTTCCTCAGTTTGTTGCTTAGCTTGGAGCACAATGGAATTCCTCTGCAATCCTAGCAAGATCCTATAAAATGGGTTCACACCCTATCTTAGAGTGGCCAGCTGATATTCAAAGAGACTCAATATTAACATCAAAAAGAACAAAATAAAAGATGTGGAACTAATGTTCTCTAGTGACTTGACATTCTTGGGTATTACATCTCCTGAATCCACAACTGTTTATTGATTTTTATCTCTATAAATTTTTACCTCAATAGTAGACCCACATACCAGAATCACCCCCACAATGCCAGCCAGGTATGTTGGGGTCCAGCTGAAAGGCTTATCACAAAAGTTTCAATCAATTTATTTCTGAATCACAGAAGTCTCTCCACAGTTGATCACACATGATAGACAATGAATGCATTGTTGAGGCGATGAATCAGACAATTTATATGACGTGTTGAATATAACCATTCTGCAATAATGATTGATACATCAATGAAAAGAAAAATACCTTTTAAAACCACCTTGCAGTTTAGGCTTTTTTGTTGCCTCTTTATAATTGTTATCATATCTTCTTAAAAGTGCATCATCAGCACAAACTAAACATTGTGAATTAAGTATATTAAAGGAAAATAAGCAATTCCTTTCAATTACATAAGCTCTCTTTTAGAGCCAATGTTTTTAAAAGTTTTTCCAAATGGAACACTGAGCTCAGCATTTTGCTTTAACATCTGGTACCTGGCTCAAAGGTAGTCTGAACTGATAAAACTAAATTCTTTCTGCTCTCTGGACTTTGAAGGATCCCAATTGGAATGTATTTGGCAACCTACACAATTCAAAATAATGGTTTTAGATCACCAAGCCAACCATAATTCAGCACTAATTGGCAATAAACTGGCATTGTAATTCACAGAAACCACATGATGGATGAAGTGGATATGAAAACCTGCATAAATATAGAGACATTTTGAGCCCAGACCCTAGAAATTACTGAAGCCTTCTATCTAAGAAGATGTTCTGCTCTTAGACTTGTTATGTTCATTAGTGTTCATTCCAATGCCTGGCCAATTCTATGCCATGAATACATTTGAGGGAAGAAAATAACTAAGAACATGAAGGTTGCTGATGGAGTCTTCAAACATAACCCTTAAGGAGAGTATAGCTTTTGCACAACAAAGCAATGATCAATATGGAGGACACAAAGTGCTTGAGTAGCTCAGTGGATCAGGCCACATCTCTGGAGAACATGGCTAGGTAACGTTTCGGGCCAGGACTCTTCTTCATGTTCTCCAGAGATGTTGCCTGGCCTGCTGAGTCACTCTAGCACTTATTGTCCTTTTGTGTAAACCAGCATCTACGGCATTTTAGTTTAGTTTAGAGATACAGCGTAAAAACTGGGGAGAAGGTACAAACACAATACAGACAAGCACCCATAGTCAGGTTTGAACCCGGGTCTCTGGCGCTGTGAGGCAGTAGCCCTATCACTACGCCCTTTGTTTCCTCAAATATGCTGGAGTCTGTACTGATAAAGGGCAGCTAAAATATTGTGCATTTACTGTATGTGGGAACGGCTACAATGACAGATACTAAACCTTTTACTTATTAAGAATAGGAGTGTCCAAGATTCAAGATTCAAGATTCAAGATTCAATTTAATTGTCATTTGGACCCCTTGAGGTCCAAACGAAATGCCGTTCCTGCAGCCATACATTACAAACAAATAGACCCAAGACACAACATAATTTACATAAACATCCATCACATCGCTGTGATGGAAGGCCAAAAAAACTTATCTCTCCACTGCACTCCATTGCACTCTCCCCACCCCCGATGTCAGAGTCAAAGTCAAAGCCCCCGGCTGGCGATGGTGATTGTCCCGCGGCCATTAAAGCCACGCCGGGTGATGCAAGGTCGCACACCAGGTCTTGGTGTTAGAGCCCCCGGCGTGCGCTCGCAGAGTCCCACGGCCATTCCAAGCCACGCGGGGCGGTGATGTAAGGCCCCGCTCCAGGAGCTCTTCAACCCCGCAACTCGGGCGGGAGAAGTCGCCGTTGCAGGAGCCCTGAAAAGCGGTCTCCCTCCAGGGACCCGCGGGCTCCCGGTGCCACCGTCCGCCAGACCCGCAGTTGCAGCCTCCGAATCTCCGGAGGTCGGGCCGCAGCAGCAGCAGCGCTCCACCACCGCTCCACCCGCTCCGGACTCGGCCAGCTCCACGACGGTGAGGTGAGTCGTCGGCACCAGAGTCCCCGGTCTTCTCCTGTTGGAGGCCGCTCCTCGTTGCAGCCCCAACGACAACGGAGACCCGACAAGAAAAGGTCGGGTCTCCCGTGCAGGGAGAGATTTAAAAGTTACCCCCTCCCTCCCACCCCAGCCCCCCACCCCCCCACACACACACACCCCAATAAAAAATAACAAAAACTACATAGAAACATAGACAAAAAATAATAAAAACGCGGATTCAGTTGAGGGGAAGGGTGAACTAAAAAATAATTCAAGATGTTATGTGATAAACTGGGAACCATATATTGAACACATTTTTTGACAACTCAGGAGTTGTTTTATTTTGGTCATTGTTGCAGAAGAAACTGGGTCAGAGAAAGAGACATTTAGTTGCATAGTGCAACAAAACAATAAATCTTGCACATCGAGGAAGCAGATGACTCAGCATGATCAATGTCATATGAGACCGACAAGTATTTTGCAAACGTACATAGACATTTTTTGGTAGAGAAAACTGAGACCAGATAAGGAGGATTGTTATTTCGGAAGACAAGTATGTGAGAGAGAAGCAATTAATCTTTCAAAAGAAAATAGTTGAAAAGGAAATTTTACAGGGTAACAAGGAGCAGTCACTGAAGTAAAACATCCAAAATATTGTCCTTTTATGGTGAGGTGCTGGAAGACTGGAGGGTTACTAATGTGCCTTTATTTAAGAGGGGCTGCAAAGAGAAGCTGGGAATTATAGACCAGTCAACCTAACATCCAAGGTAGGAAAGTTACTGCAGAAGATTCTGAGGGATAAGATAAACATGCATTTGAAAAGAAAAGGGTTTATTGGGATTATTTAGCATGGTTGTGTATGGGTGATCTTATCTCATGAATTTCATTAGCTATTTTTGAAGAAGTAACCAAGAAGGTTGATGAGGGCAGGGCCATAAACATCATCTCCATGGACATCAGCAAGGTTTTGTTTTGGCTACAAATGGTAGACTGCTCTGCAAGGTTAGATCGCAAGGGATCCAGGGAGAACTACTTAACTGGGCACAGCATTGGATTCACGGTGGGCAGCTGAGCTTGGTAATGGAAGGTTGTTTTTCAGACTGCTAACATGTCACTACAGGTGTTCCTCAGAGATCAGAGATAAAGTATTAATCAATTAATTAATTCATTAATTCATTCATTCATTCATTCAGCGATGGACCCATTGCTCTGTCAATAATCAATTAATTTACAAACCATTATCAGTGAAATGACATGACAATAAATTAGGTGGTATCGTAGGCAGTGAAGATGATTATCAAGTATTACAGTAGATCTTGATAGGATGGGCATGTGGGCTGAGTAATGGCGAATGGAGTTTAATTCAGATAAGTACGACGTGTTGCATTCTGGGGAGTCGAACTCTGGCAGGACCTTCAGAGTGAACTGTACGGCTCTGGGGAGTGTTGCAGAGCACAGATCTGAGGTACAAATACGTTGTTCCCCAAAAGTGGCGTGTCAAGTTGATAGGGTGGTAAAGAAAGCCAGGACTCGAGGTGCATGAGTTACAAGGAAGGGTTGGGCAGGCTGACTTTATTCCTTTGAGCGCAGGAGGCTCAGTGATGATCTTTCAGAGGTGTATACAATACAGAATAGATAGGGGGAACGCACAGTCTTTTTTCACAGGCTATGGGAATCAAGAACTAGAGGCATGGGTTTAAGGTGGGAGGGGAAAATTTTAATTGGGAGCCTGAGAGGCAATTTTTTCACTAGGAGGGTGGCTGGTATATGGAACAAGCTGCCAACAAAGTAGTTAAGGCAGGTACAATAACAACATTTAAAAGCCATTTGGACAAGTACATGTATAGGACAGGATGAGAGGAAAATGGGCCAAATACAGGTAAATGGTATTATCTTAGATGGGGCATCTTGGTCGGCATGGACGTTGGGCAGAAGAGCCTGATTCCGTGCTGTACGACTTTATGTGTTTAATCCACACTGATAGATTCTTCTTAACTCAAGGTTTGTTAAAATAAACTCACTCTTTGCTTATGCTTTGGCACATTATTCTGTCATCCACTTAAAAAGCCTTGCAATGAAGGCAAGTGTATCATTTTCCTTCTGAACTACTTACTAACTTACTTACATCCTGATATGTCAGGACTGTCTTATGAAGAAAGACTGGATAGACTTGGTTTATACTCTCTAGAATTTAGGAGATTGAGAGGAGATCTTATAGAAACTTACAAAATTCTTAAGGGGTTGGACAGGCTAGATGCAGGAAGATTGTTCCCGATGTTAGGGAAGTCCAGGACAAGGGGTCACAGCTTAAGCATAAGGGGGAAATCCTTTAAAACCGAGATGAGAAGAACATTTTTCACACAGAGAGTGGTGAATCTCTGGAACTCTCTGCCACAGAGGGTAGTTGAGGCCAGTTCAATGGCTATATTTAAGAGGGAGTTAGATGTGGCCCTTGTGGCTAAAAAGTTCAGGGGGTATGGAGAGAAGGCAGGTATGGGATACTGAGTTGGATGATCAGCCATGATCATATTGAATGGCGGTGCAGGCTCGAAGGGCCGAATGGCCTACTCCTGCACCTAATTTCTATGTTTCTATGTTTCTACTACATTTGGATGCTAGTTTTCAGTGAACAGTGTACAAGGATCCCACGCATCCCTTTATACATCAACATTTCCCAATCTATCACCATTTAAATAATATTCTACCTTTCCGTTTTGCTTTCTATGAAGATAACCACATCTATCCACATTATATTGCCTACTCACTCAACTTGGCTAAAATTACCTTTAAATCTATTTGGATCCCTCTTATTACCCCGTCCAGTGTTGTGTCATAGTCATGAAGCATTTATTACATTCAGTTCATCTAGCCAGACCGTTAATGATATGAGTCCAGACCAAAGACCAAATACCAAAGGCCAGGCACTGATCACCTGAAAAAAATATTTACTTTGAATCCCCTTTTCCTAACTGTCATTCCTTGCCCCCAGTTCCATGTACTTTATGTGAAAATTTGAATAAAACCCGGTGTTGCTGGAAATCTGAAGTAAAAGCACAAAATGTTTGATGAACTCAACAGGTCAGGCTACATCTGTGGAATTCTCTGCCACAGAAGGTAGTTGAGGCCAGTTCATTGGCTATATTTAAGAGGGAATTAGATGTGGCCCTTGTGGGATCAGGGGGTATGGAGAGAAGGCAGGTACAGGATACTGAGTTGGATGATCAGCCATGATCATATTGAATGGCGGTGCAGGCTCGAAGGGCCGAATGGCCTACTCCTGCATCTATTTTCTATGTTTCTATGTTTCTAAGAGAACCAGAGATAAGATTTCAGGTCTGACCTGCTGAGTATTTCCAGTCCTTTTTGATTTTATTCCATGTGCTCTCATTTGGCACACTAATATTCTAAAACAAAAATAAACTCGAGCAACTGGTTTTCTCTTATATATTTTATCAGTTACACACCTAGCCACCGGCGGCATCTTACAAACCAGCTGCCACCATGAAAGACAAGAGCAAGAATAACATGAGCATGGAAACGTACAGGTTCTTCCAGAGAATCAGACACCATCAGAAAACAAAACACTGTTCCTTCGTCATCATCGGGTCTAAATCCTTGAACTGCATACCCAACAAAAGTATCACCACAAAGATTGCAGCAAATGAAATTACTGGTCAACTATCTTGTCAAAAATAATTAGGGCCTGCTGCCTTGCCAGTTATATCCAGAACTCCTAAAAAAATATAAATGATCTATTTAATGTCACCCCCAACCTCAACAAGGAACTTTAGTTTAACACCAAGGTGCCAGCACTTCCATGCAAAGGGATGGACTCTCCACTCCCAAAATCAACCATTGACATTTATTGGAAAGATTTGACTGTTAGATAACAACAAGATCGGAAAGAATGATATAATTATAATGGTTAACACTGTGAATCAGAGAGATTAAGAGATGAAGAATGGTCAGCTCATCCAGACCCAGTATCATGAAGTGCCTTCATTTGACAAACAAGGAAAAAAGATGACAAAACGGCCCGTTTCTCAGATAGAATTATATATAGAAGTCTACAAAACATTCGAATAACAGTGACATTGATCATTACAATGAGGGCCTTGATTTTAAGCCACCCTTCGGGACATTATAGCCATGTGCCTTTACTTCTTATGCAAAAATGCAGAGCACATTAGGATTTTCTCGCTCATTATTTTCAGTTATTGTTAATTATCTGACTACAAACATGAGGCGAGTACCAAAAATAAAACGTATTCAGAACAAAGATGTGCTCCTGAATTACATTTTCCCTTATGCAGCTTGCTGAAATTACAGACAACATTAGGTCACTGAAGGAGTTTTCTTTAATCTACTTTTAAGAAGACTAATTATAAGAATTACACAGCTTCATTGTTTATTTACTACTGGGATTACTGCATTCATGGCTTTCAATACAATAGATTTGTTAATTTATTTAATTGTGAACTGAAATAAAATTGCTTTTCCAACACCAAATTATCTTTAAGTTTTGAGCACAGTAAAACTAAGCTGCGTAATGGACCACAGTGCAATTGGTCCTCAATTTTGAAACTTTACCATTAATAAGAATTTTATTTAAATAGATAAAGAGGGGGAGTGCAACAACATAGCAAAGATGAGCGGGAAACAAGAGGATTGGGTAATGTTTAAAGAGCAACAGATAGAAACATAGAAATTAGGTGCAGGAGTAGGCCATTCGGCCCTTCGAGCCTGTACCGCCATTCAATATGATCATGGCTGATCATCCAACTCAGTATCCCGTACCTGCCTTCTCTCCATACCCCCTGATCCCCTTAGCCACAAAGGCCACATCTAACTCCCTCTTAAATATAGCCAATGAACTGGCCTCAACTACCCTCTGTGGCAGAGAGTTCCAGAGATTCACCACTCTCTGTGTGAAAAAAGTTCTTCTCATCTCGGTTTTAAAGGATTTCCCCCTTATCCTTAAACTGTGACCCCTTGTCCTGGACTTCCCCAACATCGGGAACAATCTTCCTGCATCTAGCTTGTCCAACCCCTTAAGATGACAAATAAAAAAGCAATACGGGGAGAAAAGATGAGGTACAAAGATAAGCTAGCCATGAATATAATGCAGGACAGTAAAAGCTTCTTTAGTTGTGTGAAGAGGAAAAAATTGGTTAAGATCAAAGTTGGACCCTTGAAGACTGAAAAGGGTGAATTTATTATGGGGAACAAGGAAATGGCAGATGATTTGAACAGGTACCTTGGATCTGTCTTCACTAAGGAGGATGCAAACAATCTTCCTGATGTAGTAACGGCCAGAGGATCTGGGGTGGCGGAGGAACTGAAGGAAATCCACATTAGGCAGGAAATGGTGTTGGATAGACTGATGGGACTGAAGGCAGATAAATCCCCAGGGCCTGATGGTCTGCATCCCAGGGTACTAAAGAAGTGGCTCTAGAAATCGTGGACGCATTGGTGTTCATTTTCCAATGTTCTATAGACTCAGGATCAGTTCCTGTGGATGGGAGGGTTGCTAATGTTATCCCACTTTTTAAGATAGGCGGGAGAGAGAAAACAGGGAATTATAGACCAGTTAGCCTGACATCGGTGGTGGGGAAGATACTGGAGTCAATCATAAATGATGAAATAGCGGCACATTTGGATAGCAGTAACAGGATCGGCCCAAGTCAGCATGGATTTACAAAGGGGAAATCATGCTTGACTAATCTTCTGGAATTATTTTAGGATGTAGCTAGGAAAATGGACAAGGGGGAGCCAGTGGATGTCGTGTACCTGGACTTTCAGAAAGCATTTGATAAGGTCCCACATAGGAGATTAGTGGGCAAAATTAGGGCACATGGTATTAGGGGTAGAGCGCTGACATGGATAGAAAATTGGTTGGCAGATAGGAAACAAAGAGTAGGGATTAACGGGTCCCTTTCAGAATGGCAGGCAGTGACTAGTGGAGTACCGCAAGGTTCGGTGCTGGGACTGCAACTATTTACAATATACATCAATGATGTAGAAACATAGAAAATAGGTGCAGGAGTAGGCCATTCAGCCTTTCGAGCCTGCACCGTCATTCAATGTGATAATGGCTGATCATCCAACTCAGTATCCTGTACCTGCCTTCTCTCCATACCCCCTGATTCCTTTAGCCACAAGGGCCACATCTAACTCCCTCTTAAATATAGCCAATGAACTGGCCTCAACTACCTTCTGTGTGTGGCAGAGAATTCCAGAGATTCACCACTCTCTGTGTGAAAAATGTTTTCCTCATCTCAGTCCTAAAAGATTTCCCCCTTATCCTTAAACTGTAACCCCTTGTTCTGGACTTCCCCAACATCGGGAACAATCTTCCTGCATCTGGCCTGTCCAACCCCTTAAGAATTTTGTAAGTTTCTATAAGATCCCCCCTCAATCTTCTAAATTCTAGCGAGTACAAACCGAGTCTATCCAGTCTTTCTTCATGTGAAAGTCCTGACATCCCAGGAATCAGTCTGGTGAACCTTCTCTGTACTCCCATATGGCAAGAATGTCTTTCCTCAGATTAGGAGACCAAAACTGTACACAAAACTCCAGGTGTGGTCTCACCAAGACCCTGTACAGCTGCAGTAGAACCTCCCCGCTCTTATACTCAAATCCTTTTGCTATGAATAGATGAAGGATTCAAAGTAACATTAGCAAATTTGCAGACGACACAAAGCTGGGTGGCAGTGTGAACTGTGAGGTGGATGCTATGAGAATGCAGGGTGACTTGGACAGGTTGGGTGAGTGGGCAGATGCATGGCAGATGCAGTTTAATGTGGATAAATGTGAGGTTATCCACTTTGGTAGCAAAAACAGGAAGACAGATGATTATATAAATGATGTCAAGTTGGGAAAAGGGGAAGTACAACAGGATCTGGGGGGTCCTTGTTCATCAGTCAATTAAAGTAAGCATGCAGGTGCAGCAGGCAGAGAAGAAAGCAAATGGCATGTTGGCCATAACAAGAGGAGTTGACTATAGGAGCAAAGAGGTCCTTCTGCAGTTGTACAGGACCCTAGTGAGACCACACCTGGAGTATTATGTGCAGTTTTGGTCCCCTAATTTGAGGAAGGACATTCTTGATATTGAGGGAGTGCAACGTAGGTTCCCAAGGTTAATTCCCGGGAAGGCAGGACTGTCATATGCTGAGAGAATGGAGCGGCTGGGCTTGTATACTCAGAGGGTGGTGGAGGCCGATTCTCTGGATACTTTCAAGGGAGAGCGAGATAGGGCTCTTAAAGATAGCGGAGTCAGGGGATATGGGGAGAAGGCAGGAACGGGGTACTGATTGTGGATGATCAGCCATGATCATATTGAATGGCGGTGCTGGCTCAAAGGGCCGAATGGCCTACTCTTGCACCTATTGTCTATTGTCTATAAATGTATTATCTAAAAAGTTATAAGTGTAACAATGCTTACAAATTTGTAACCATTGTCCCTTTCAATTCAACAACAGAGCCACATTTTACACCATTATTAGGTTCGGACAATCAATATAAAACGATCAATATAAAACCAATCAATATAAAACAAAAACGACATCTTGACACTTTTCACACAGGTCAAAAAAAAACAAATCCTTGCAAAGTCTCAAATTGAAACAGATGAAATCTATATATTAATTCTATTCCATTTGATTAAAAAGTAAAAGATATACCAGAAAATTACAAGGAGAGGTCAGAAGAGGAAATGCTATCATGGCTCGCACTCATTTTAAATGAAACAAAATCAAGTATATTACCATTGGCAGCTAGATTTTCCATTATATTAATTACATATTTCTGGAAATACTCCTTTAAATCTTACATCTCGTCACACTTCCCAAAGCAGCCATCTTTAGCTTCAGAATCTATTGTGCCTGCAAAAGTCATTTTACAATTATTTTTCTAAATTAACGAAATGCATTAACAGAAATTGAAACTAATTTTTTCATAATATATGTTTATTGACTTTCTTAGTTGGTTTTCCCACGGCCTCCAAGGAGATAAGGAATCATTGAACCAAATAATTTCCTGTGTTTTCTATTGTACATGTTTTTGTTCATATAAATGTTATTCATTAATTTTCTACCTTTCCTTGTGTTATAGATTATTGCCTTATCTTTCATGCCAATACACATGATTTAAGATTCCAAATCAATGCCTCCACCCACCCCATCCCCCCTATTCCTGACACCATCCAACAATTCTTGGCCATGATCAGCAGGGAGATGAACAATTTAATTTAAACCTCTGTGTGAACATTAGTCAATTGAGACATCGTGAAATAAGAAGAAATCACCATTGTTGAATATTACTGGTTTTCATTCCTCCAATAACGCGTCACTGCAGCAAATCTGTTAATTTAATGTGACTGTCAGATTAACAAACGTAGTGTAGGTCTTGGGTCTTAAGGAGAATTCTACAACACTTCTGTTACAATGAGGCAATGCAAAATATGATATGTTCTTCAGCGAATCTCAAAAAACAACCCTCGCCACAGAAAATGCAAATTCTAATCTAAAAACAGCTGGGATGCAAAAAGTTCAATAAATTATCAGTATTATTTCTTCACCAAATAACACATTTTACAATCCCGACAAGATTTACATTTTTGCAAAAAATATTTTTCATCTATATAATGACAAAATTTGGTATCAAAAATGAACACAATGCTATGCACAATGAATGTAATGTTATTCACAGTATATTTCAGCAATCTTAAGACCTATTTGGTGCCTGAGACTCCTGACTTTGAACAATAAACTTAGATAAATAATTACTTCTTTATTTTCTGATCAAAAACATTAATTGTATCCAGTAGCAAAATATGGATCCCATTTATGAGTGTGATTAAAATATTTTTCATTCTTGACAATGCGAGCCTTACAAGCCTGAATGATGATATATGTAATGCCGATTGAGATTGTCAAGTAAAACTAATTGAAAAATAATGATTGCACCTGATTTCAAATGACTCCAATATTATAAAAATCTTCATCAGCAACATTCATGTGTAATCAGACATAAAACCTTTAAGCTGCACTCACAAAAGAAGAAAGTAATCAATGCAAAGTGCATTGTATAAATATCTGACCCTAACATGTGCATTATTGTAAGTGATCAAATCTTTAGATTCTCCATTAGACGATAATATATAATTCCAGAAGAAGAATCAGAACAGACAATGAAGCATTTGATACTAAATATTAATTGCCTTCCTAATTGGTTGCTACACATGCATGTTACGCACCAGTAGATCACGTCCATTCTTACACGAGTCTCCCTGAATGTCAATACCTTACAATCTTCATTCTTTAAAAAACTTTCTAAAAGTGAATGGTCTCACATTTTTCCACACAATATCCTACCCCATACTTGTACATTAATGTAATCTATCTGTACCTCCCTGGTCTTGTTGCACTGTGTCCACACTGCCACACAACTCATTTATGTCAGCAAACATGAATATATTACATGATTCCCACATTCAAATCAATATTATAGTTTGTAAAAAGCCATGACCACACTAATCAGAGGTACACAAAAATGCTGGAGAAACTCAGCGGGTGCAGCAGCATCTATGAAGCGAAGGAAATAGGCAACCTTTCGGGCCAAACCCCTTCTTCCATAGATGCTGCTGCACCCGCTGAGTTTCTCCAGCATTTTTGTGTACCTTCGATTTTCCAGCATCTGCTGTTCCTTCTTAACCACACTAATCAGAGCCTTCCAACCTGAAAAAGATTCATTTAGTTCAGTTTAGTTTAGAGATACAGTGCGGAAATGGGACCTTTGGCCGCAAGCACTATCCTACAGACTAGGGACAATTTTTACAATTTTACCGAACCAATTAACATACAAACCTGTAAGTCTCTGGAGCGTGGGAGGAAACCGAAGGATCTGGGGGAAAACCCATGCTGGTCATGGGGAGAATGTACAAACTCCATACAGATAGCACCCATTGTCAGGATCGAACTGGGTCTCTGGCGCTGTAAGGTAGCACCTCTACCGCTGCGCCACCGTGCCGCCGCGGCTCTCTCCTTATATCTTATAATGTAATCCTATTGATTACTGGTTTATCATTTCCTATTCTGCGAGTTGCAACCTCAAAAGAAATTCATACACATCTGTTAAATATGATTCCCCTTTCATAAATCCATCCCTGTCCTAACCGATTCCTAATATCTTCCTTAAGGACAGTTAACTGTAATATTCCTATTAGTGATATCAGGGTCACTGATTATTTATTCTCCGTTTACCCCCTTCCTCCTTCTTAAACAGTGGGGTAGCATTTGTTAGCTTTCAATCTGTGGGAATGTTTTTACAATCTACGTGATTTTGGAAAATGGACAACTAGTATATCCACCCAGTCCCTAACCATCTCCGACAAAACCCCAGGATACAGATCATCAGGTTCTAAGCATTTATCCAACCAACTCCCATTAATTTCTGCAATCATTATAACTATAGTCACTCTGCCCAATGTTAACAAGCTTCTGGTATTATTTGTTTAATAATGGTTTCCTGTCTCATCGTCATTAAATCTCCTTTTTACTCCATCACAAATTCAAAATATTCTGAAAATAATTTCCTTTAAGAAACTCATGGCTGGGCTGTACATTTTTTTTGGAAGGCCCAGGGAAGGACACCTCTTGGCAGTGTAATCAAATCCCTCATTTAATGCTGCAGCATGACTGTGGCATAGACAATGAAGACAACACATGTGCTGCCCCAGTGTAGAAATTGGAGGAGGAGATGCCTCATTGATTTTCCAGGATGATGTGAATCGCCCGAAAAACTCTTAATATGCTTCACTCCATTAAAATTGCAGTTGAAAGATGCATATAATGAAAAGAAAAACATATTTGCTGTTCAATTCTCAAGCAATATTCTTGCTTATTCGCTGATCTGCACATGCAGCAAACACTTAAGAAGGTCATAAGGTTATGAGTAATAGGAGCCATTAAGCCCATCAAGACTACTCCGACATTCAATCATGGCTGATCTATCTCTCCCTCCTAATCCCATTCTCCTGCCTTCTCCCCATAACCCCCCGACAACATAAGCAAATAATAAGCTGCCCTTTATTATGACAAGAATTGGTAATAGCAGTCAAGATGTCTTCCTGCAATTATATAAGCTTTGGACTGAATGGACCAGGACTATTGTGAATGACACAGAAACAGGCCCTTCAGCCTACCACATAAATGCCAACCGTTTTCCCATTTACACATCTCATTTGCCCACATTTCCCATATTCTATGCCTTGCCTGTGTGTCTGCCAAATGGCTTTTAAACGTGGTGATTTTATCTGAATCCATCATCTCCCCTGACAGGATTTTTCATATATATCAACCACTCAAGCAACTTTTAAAACTTCTCTCACCTAAATCCCATGCCCTCTAGCTTTTCATGCTCTTGCATCAAAAGAATTGTGGCTCTATCTTATCCTATATATACCTTGTATGTTATATACTGTGGTGTATATATATATATATATATATATATATATATCTATGTATATATATATGTGTGTATGTGTGTGCGTTGTATGCGCACACACACACACACACACACACACACACACATATAGATATATACACACACACACATACGTATATACACACACACAGAAATATATATATACACACATACACATACGTACACACACACACACATATACACACACACACACACACACACACACAAACACACATACACACACACATATATATATATATATTTGCTATTGCACATTGCACAATATATACACATTGATTGGACATAAGTGGCTTGGACATCTGCAAACTTATCGACCAACCCATCTACAACATCTACATTTAACAAAAGTATTGAAACTACAAGGAAGTACTTAGCAAGATAGGTATGGGCAGCCAGAGATTGTAGTTTTGGAGCTCAATAAAGCACCACATAAGAGGTGACTGCTTAATAGCTGGGTTCAGGAAGACATATGACTACGGACTGGGGATTGGTTAACAGAAAGGAAATAGAAAGTAGGGTTAAAGGAATCATTTACAAGTTGAAAATAGTACAAAAATTCATGGATCAGTGCTGGGGATTCAGCCATATTAATAACTTTGATGAATGGTCCAATTATGGCAGGCAGGAACATAAAATAGGAGGACATAATCTGAGTATGAGGAATGCACAATCTGAGTATGAGTGAGCAAGATGATGGTAGATACAGTACAATTATCCAAGAGTAGTCTAATTAGACAGTTTTTTACAAAATGCCAGTGCATTGGCAATGGGCAAAATGATCGGTTTCTGTGCTACATTAATCTATTATTCTAAACCACAATCTTTAGGTATCGGTTCAGGTTTAAGTTTACCATTGTCACGTGTACCAAGGTACAGTGAAAAGCTTTGTTTTGCATGCTATGTTATCAGATTAGATAACACTATATATAAATGCAATCATGTCAAATTCAAGTACAATAGATAGAGGAAAAGGGAATATACAAAGTGCAGAATATAGTTCTCAGTATTGTAGTGCATCAGTTCTATAGACTAAGTTCAATGTCTGCAATGGGGTAGTGGTGAATCGGACAGTACCCTAGCATATGGAAGGACCAATCAGAAGCCTGTTAACAGAGTGGGAGAAGCTGTTCCCAAGTCTGGTAGTGTGCACTTTCAAGCTTCTGGGCTTTCTGCCAGTCAGGAGCAGGGAGAAGAAGAAATGGCCGGGGTGGGACAAGTCTCTGATTATGTTGGCTGCCTTTCCAAAGCTGCCTAGATGGAGTCAATGGTTGGTAGTCTGGTCTGTGCAATTCACGGCTGAGGAAAGTACACAAACTTTAATTTGTCTCCTCTGAATTCTGAAGATCTAAGAGAAGGGAATATGCAGTGTGGGTTTATCCAAGATACTGGTGAACGAGAACTAAAAAGTAATTGTACAGATAAATGTTACAATGTGTTGAAATTGCAACCACACATGGTATAAATTCCTCCAGTGGAATCTCAAATGTAGGGCCATTCACCAGATAAAATGTACCAGCAAATACACAAAGCCTGTTCCTAAAAGGAGCACCAATGGCATAGACTCAGGATTTAGTGGTCTGAAGAAGGGTTTCGGCCCGAAACGTTGCCTATTTCCTTCACTCCATAGATGCTGCTGCACCCGCTGAGTTTCTCCAGCTTTTTTGTGTAGGCAGACTCAGGAGATGGATGTTCCAAAATAAACTTTCTTTGACCACTAATAATAACAAATACACTAGGATAGAAGAGCTGGAGATGATTAACGTGCTTGGCTGTGCCTCGGCATTTATTCAGCTCTCAGTGACCATTCTAACATTAAACATGGAGGTGAAAAATTCATTAGCACCACAGTGGATAGATAGATAACCTTTCTCCGATTTGCCTCTGTGACTTTTGCCCAATCATCAATCAATATGAAATTCAATACTTGGAATTAGTAAGCAAATGCTGTAGGAGAAAGGCATGTACAAGCATAATCTGTAAATGAATGATTACTCCTTTCAGAGTTCTTCATAACAGCAAATGCATAAAATGCATGTTCTTCAATATCGAATTCAGAAAAACCCAGGCACAAGGGGAGATAAAAGATTATGGACATTTACTGGGGGATTCTGTCTTGCGACTACTCATTCAAGAGGAAGAAGATAAGAAGAAGACTTTATTGCCTTCCATCACAGTGAGGAGCGTGGGAAATCTGCTGTGGTGGATGTTTATGTTAACTTTTATGTAGTTTTGTGTCTTATTGCTTTTTTTTTAGTATGCTGTATGGTAATTCGAATTTCACTGTACATTAATTGGTACATGTGACAATAAACTGACCGTGAAACCTTGACCTTGAAATAACATGATCGTTGGACCGCTGCGCACATCCTGGACGAGCTAAGAATAATTGTCATATTTGTGTTACACAGATCAAAATCATCCAGGCCAGATTACCATCCTAAATTATTCTCTTTTGAGGAAAGGAAACTATTTTATTGACCAACATTATACATAATTATCTTGTTAATAGTAAATTAAAAAGGTAAATAAACATGATTTTTACCTCAGTGCAGAAGGATAACTGTTTAATTAAAACTATTTTATTAGATTTATACATCTAGGACTGAATGAAGACAGAACAGTTTATCTGGGTTCATCTCAATGTTCAGAATGTTCTTTCCATTTCTTCATATCCAGCAATAGCTATCTTACATAGTGCAGCCCATTTCCAATTTGTTACATTTTGTTTACTTTCAATTCTTTTAAATCAATTACACAAGTGTTTAAATGCTGCTGATTAAATATCTTAAAAAACCCAAAAGAATTATGAACGCATGATCCTAATGCAGAGTGAGTCCTCTAACTAAGGATTAGTTGCCATTCGTAAATGGGTCCACTTTGTGAAACAGCTGCAGCAGTGAAGCTCTGAGCTGCATTAGATCTATGCAGCAAGTTTGTGCAATTACAAGGAATCATATAGCATAGAGCAGTGGTTCTCAACCTTTTTTCAGTGATGTACCCCCTGTGAAATATTTTTTCAGCCAAGTACCCCCTAACCAGCGGGATTTTTGCATGGATGCTACTTTTTAAATATATGTAGGCCTATATTTTAAAATCTCACGTACCCCCAGGGGTACGCGTACCCCCATTTGAGAGCCACTGGCATAGAGGAACAATTGTGAGACATGATCCAGTAAACTACAAGCTGGCCCATCATTCAATCATTTAAACAATGTCATTATCAATAGAAAGATTACTAAAAAAAACATTGTTGATATTAAGAAATTTGAATAGAGTGTATTGATATAAAATTTCATCCTAGTTTTATAATCAATAAATCCAAAAACCGCAGATATTAAAACATGGTCAAACCCCAAAGGCAATTCAAAACAACCTCTTTGCTTATACCGCTTCCTGTATATTGAAAAAAATAAAATGATTAGATTAGATAAAAACTAAAGACAAGCAGTGATCTTTTGGAGATCGACACTAGAATTTAATGGAAGAAGTAAATCCAGAAAATCATAATCAACTAAACTTTGTGAATAACACAAGCAAGGAATTGCATAACAGTACGGTGCAAGTTTAGGATTGCTGTCTAACACTGGGAATGGATTTCTCAGAATAGTGGAAGAGAAAGCTTTGGAAACAATTGAATGTTATGATGGAATACCTTGAGTCATTATAGATTCAGGAGCCACGATAAACTAAATGTCTTCTCTAGCCAGATAATAACATTGTATTGGCAGACTATCTATCATCGGTTTCTCATAACATTTGACCATTTATGCCTCAATTTCTCTACAGGCCATTAATTTTTTATCACTTTTGCAAAAAGAAAGTGAATCCAAAGAAATACTTCAATTATTATTCTAGTTTCATTGAGGAACATTTTTGCATCTTGACTTATTTCCAAGTACAATCAACAAAAATCACTCTGAAGGTAATGCCATTTTATTAAGAGGAATGAATCACCTTATGATGAAACTTTCAATAAATGGGCACAGTCGCATTCCAGACTAGACAAATTCTTGTATAATGTGGATATGTTATCAAACGTTCTAGTAACAGAAAGTCATCTATTGAGCTGAAGCCACAGAGCCCCCAGGTTCTTAATACTATCCCACATGTTTCTTCTCCACTTTAAACAGCCTTGAGCTAGAGATTCGCAGGAGTCAACAAATATTTTGTTCTTCATCAAAGATGCTTTGAGCACGCTGAAATCTTTTCCTCCATTGGCCTGATTATAGGACAGCACTCAGAACAGTATGTTTGTTTCAAGAGTTTGTCGATGGGTGTTGAGCATGCAAACAGTGGTCTTCCCATTGTCCACTTACTTTCACTCTGGCCTTAATCTGGAGTTATTGGTAAAGGAGGAATTGATGATGTTGGGTTGTTCGTTCTTCCGATGTATTTGGAGAATTTTGCCAAGACAGCATTGGTGGTATTTTTCCAGACTGAGATGCCTGATGTAGGTAATCCAAATTCAAAGGATAAAAGAGATCACACCCGCCCAGTAGACCGTGAACATTGTGCAAATTATCTAATCATCCAAAATCCCTTTTCCCACGTGATCAAAGGCTGTGCTGGTTAGGCTTCCGCAAGAGTTGGTTCCCAAAATATGGCAAGTGGTCTCCAAATTGCCAGGATCTCACTGTGAACATTCACTGTCAGATGGTAGTGTGGTGTGGTGGCAGTAGGTTGATAGCAGAACATAGTCTTGTGGATAATGAACATAAGGCTCAAGTTTGGTTAAAGCATCAACAGCAGCTTGGTGTTCAGATTTTGAGTGGAGGCAAACACGAGCACCATATTGCAGCCCAACTGCAGATGTTTGGAGCGTGATCACCATGGGTGTAACGGTTTCCTGTTCATTCTTAAGGTTAACTCCATACCCACTTGAACATTTGGGGAATGGAATGCAGCACTGTGGTTAAACTCTTTGAGAATGGTGTCAGAACATTGACAAAGCCTCTTTCCTTCGCTCCATAGATGCTGCTGCACCCGCTGAGTTTCTCCAGCATTTTTGTGTACCATTGACAAAGCCTCGTTTGACACTGCAGATGGTACCATTGTAGACCCATTGTTTAACATCTGGCTTGGATACTAAATTTCTGTGGATTGCCAAATTTGAGATGGGTGTTCCACAATCCCTCCCAATGATGGAGTCAAAGGCTTTCGTAAGGTTGAAGAAGAACACGTATACTGGATTGTACTATTCCCTATATTTGTCTTGACATTATCACACACAGTGCTTTTTGATAGAGTCGACACCCACTCAAGGAGCAACCCTTTGCCCCCTGGGAGGTGGCCGTTGCGGAGGACCTTGGAAACAATCTTTCCTCAGCAAAGGGCAGTGAGATCCTTTGCTGGTACTACAGTCAGATTTGTCTCCTCCCTTGAATCACATTAATGGGATCTCTTGTGTTCTTGAAATATCTGCCTCTTCCTAAATATAGTTATAAGGCTGTGAACTTGTGGCCACAGCTTCACACTGCCACATTTTAGGATTTCGAGGGGGGGGGGGGGGGTAATAATTTGCTTTCCAAGGCATTATTAATTTTTATTTCAATCATGGGTGGCAGCAAGGCTGGCCCACATAAGCTACTCTGGGATAGACTCAAGTGCACTCTTGTCATGGAGGTTATCAAAGTGAATCTTTCATTTCAGTGAGTTTTGATTGCTCTTCTGTCCCCGATGAATTAAGTTTTATTTCTAGCTCTCAAAGGAGTGGGACCTTGGATGTTTGGCCTTTACAGCTTTGAAGACCTTGCGCACGTCATGGCTATCAGCAGCTAGCTGAACGCACTGATGCACCATCTGTTTTCTAGATCCTAGGATTTCTGCTGGACTCAGAATCAAAAGACTAAGAACAAGAAGAAAGAGTGAAAAAACACAAGAATAAGTCTTCTTGTCTTTTTGATAACTCTTCTGATGACTTTCCAATGCCTCCATAGGTCTTCGATGAAAGTATTCTCTGTGGATTTTATAGTTCAAAAATGTTTTACTTTTAAATGCTTCTTTAATTTTCTTGCTACATTCATAACATTCTATAACCAGAGATAAAGACTAAAATCTCTGTTACCTTGGAAAAGGGTTAAAAACATTTGAAGGTACACAAAAAGGCTGGAGAAACTCAGCGGGTGCAGCAGCATATATGGAGCCAAGGAAATAGGCAACATTTCGGGCCGAAACCCTTCTTCAGACTTCCTTCGCTCCATAGATGCTGCTGCACCCACTGAGTTTCTCCAGTCTTTTTGTGTACCTTCGATTTTCCAGCATCTGCAGTTCCTTCTTAAAAACGTTTGAAAATGCACAGACTCTGAAATTGGTGCTTTTAATTTAGAACAGATTTGATTGATTGAAAGATCCTTCGGCCCATCGAGTCTGAGCCAACCATTCATCACTCTCATTCACAATAGTTCTAAGTTATCCCACTTTCACCTCCACTCTCTACTCACTTGGGGGAATTTGCAGAAGCCAATTAACCTGCAAATCTGCACATCTTTGGGAGGAATCTGTAACACAGGGAAGAAGGTGCAAACTCCATGCAGACAGAACCCAAGGTCCGGATTGAACCCGGGCTTTGGTGTCGTGAGGCCGCAGCTTTACCAGGTGCGTCACTAGCTGTACCACTGTACCACTCTTTGCCTTGCTACTCTCTCTAGCAGTATCAATTCAATTAATGTTTTTCTTGCACTGTGTATTTCTCTCCCTCTATGAAGTTCTGAAACTGAACAGTATCATTCTGTATATGGTTTGAAAGCATTTCTATTGGTTAATTTCTCCTCGCTCCATTTGTTTCTTTCCCCTTCTCTTTAATTTCTAACTCTTGAGATGCTGCAGTGGAACAGTAATGTATGCAGTCAAACAAGAGACAAACCAGGGTAGATTTAGAGAGGTTTCCAGCTCAGGAAAAATCTTGTTCATTCCAGATGCCACAAAGTAAAAATTAAATAATATTGGCTGTACTCTTCAGCATGACTTTGTTTTTGTCGCATATTTCTGTTTTGTCCATTTGGCAAATGGGTAATTCCGTAATGATTCAGAGGCACTGCATCAGATAGCAGTGAGATTTCAATCCGTGTGACAAAGATGCTCATAGATATGAAGTTCTGTTTATTTTCAATGGCACAATCTTACAAATCAATGGCAATTTGCCTAAACTTAGCGGATCTGATATGTATAACATACATTTTTTTTCTGTGTAATTAATTAGCATAATGAAGGAATATCACTCACAAGTGAAGTTTCATTCCGAATGCTCTATCCTTTGGGTAGTTTCCTTGGTAATAATATAACAACCCTATGTAAGAATCTTTCCACTTTCCATGACTTGAAGTGAATGCCCAATTTATACTAGAAATAGAAAGCTGTCACCATACACACACAGCGACCATCTGTGTTTTGTGTGGACAGCCAGTATTTCAATTTAGTATGTGTGCTTCCTGAAGTTGTTTTTTGAAAGCATTAGAAATTCAAATGTCTGGTGCTACTCCAAGATCAGCCACAAGCCAGATCTGCACATGCACACCTTGTCAATAAGGCAGATTAAACCATTTGTTTCCTAAAGGGAAAGTAGTAAAGATTGATCCTGTAATTTTGCACCATAATTTTTGTCTTAAAACAAGTCCAATATTGCAGTCCCAGTAGGAGTCATAAAATACAAAAACTGTGTTCTTTCCACGTGTTAAACAAAAAATAATCAGTATTTCAATTCCCATCTCCTCTGCGTAATGACATTGGAGAGCTAAACATCCCACAAGCTGCAGTCAATGTCTGTTAAGTCCCACACTTCACTTGTAATTCAAGCCTTGCCAATTTCTCATGCCTACTTAACTCCATGGCACCAGTGAAAGTGCAGGTGAATTAAACATTGGCTGTTGTCTGGCTGTCAGTAAGGCAAATTCTGCAGTTTAAATATTAGACCAGGGCTTGCGGAGAAGAGCCAGTAGTTCTAAACTACTCAGTCCAAGAGTTCATCTGCACAAGCCTGAGGTGGGGACCAACTGAAGGGGTATGCTGGACTGGCACTGGATGTTCCTGGGTACAAACCATTCCCGCTTTGTACCTCTTCCAACTTACTGATTCAAAGAAAATGTTATATAACATTCAAATCAAACTGAACAGTTGATCCCATTTGTGAAGCAGTATCCTCCATCTCAACACTCTCACAGATAGAGTTCCATTGGCTCACCCCAGATTCAGGCAGGAAGGTTGACACTGCCAGTAGTTTGCACAGTGAGAATGCAAAGGAGTTTGCTAATGAAGGTGAAATGGAGCATTATGTGTTTTCCAATTCACCCGAGACATACAAGAGGACTAGAAAATGGTATAAGTGACTCAAACATAGGCAAGTCAATTTAAACTAAGTGGTGGGACATTTCGACATAATTATCGAAGGCAGAACATCAGGCACTTGTATAAGTTAACAAGGAGTTAAAAAGGAGAGCCAGCATGGATTTCTGAAAAGGCAAATTCTGGTTCAGTAACCTGAATTAAATCTCCAATAAGATAACAGGAAAATTTGATGGAACAGATGAATATATGAATTTTCTCAGGGTGTGACTCAAAAGGCTGCAGGACAGAAAACAGTGTTTTGCTAAACATTAGTTTATATAATATGGAGCATATAGACATATTGTTCCCCAAGAATCACTGCTTTATTTCAATCCATATTGTCGACTTAGGCAAGAGTGAACACGGTAAGATTTTAAAATATCAATTAGCACCAATATGGAGGAATGGTCAACAGTATGATCAGTAATAAGGCAGCAAAAGGAAGTAAACAGGTTGAGAGACAAGTGTCAGGTGGAATTTAATACAGAGAAGTGCTAAATTATACATTATAGAGAAAAGAATGAGGAAAAATAAAGACTGAATGAGACAGTTCGAAAGGGTATGCAGGAGCAGAACGGCCAGTTAGAATGCATGCATAATTCTAGAAAGTATTAAAGCATGTTGAGAGGGCAGTTAGCAAAGCATTTATGATCTTGGGATTCATTCAAAGAGGCAAAGATTACAAAAGCTGGGAGATTAAATCAAACCTCTTTAAAACACTAGTTTGGTTGTAACGGTTCATAACGCTTCAAGAAGGATGTGGCAGTGCTAAATAGGATGCAAAAAAGATTTACAAGAATATTTCCTGGATGAGGGATTCAAGCCAAAAATTTAGTTTTGGAAACGCAGATGACGGAAATGAAAATTGATAAAGGTAGGTGCTCAAAGAAAGAGGTTTTAGTAAGGACATATAGAAAGAAGCTGATCCCTTTCACAAATGGTTCAAGGACAATTTGACGGACAAAAGGGCAGTAAGTAGCACAGCAATTAATGCTGCTGGCTTTCAACTTCAGATTGGGATTTGATCGTGAACGTCAGAGTTGTCTGCGAGGAATTTACACATTTACCTTCTGACTTTGTAGGTTTCCATTGGTTGTTTCCTCCTAAATGCCCATGACATGTTGGCTGTAAGTTATTCAGCTATTGAAAGATATACCTGGCATAATAACCATATAAAAACCATATAACAATTTACAGCACGGAAACAGGCCATCTCGACCCTTCTAGTCCGTGCCGAACACATATTCTCCCCTAGTCCCATATACCTGCGCTCAGACCATAACCTTCCATTCCCTTCCCGTCCATATAACTATCCAATTTATTTTTAAATGATAAAAACGAACCTGCCTCCACCACCTTCACTGGAAGCTCATTCCACACAGCCACCACTCTCTGAGTAAAGAAGTTCCCCCTCATGTTACCCCTAAACTTCAGCCCCTTAATTCTCAAGTCATGTCCCCTTGTTTGAATCTTCCCTACTCTCAGTGGGAAAAGCTTTTCCACGTCAACTCTGTCTATCCCTCTCATCATTTTAAAAACCTCTATCAAGTCCCCCCTTAACCTTCTGCGCTCCAAAGAATAAAGCCCTAACTTGTTCAACTTTTCTCTCTAACTTAGTTGCTGAAACCCAGGCAACATTCTAGTAAATCTAGTAAATAATGGGTGACAAGAGAATCAGGGTGTGGAGGCAGATGATAGCGTATGAAAATGAAATGAAATGCGGATGGTGTTGGCAGATGCCAATGGGTGCAATGAGTCATCAGGATTGTTTTCATACTGCAGTATAACAAATATGAGAGTGGATGAGTAAAATCATTATTGTGCTAAGGGTATCAGAAAACATGAACTCACTGAATATAAGGTAATGTACACTGTCAGTCGCAGATTTTGAAAGGAATTCAGCAACAAAGTCTCAGAGGAAAAAAGCACTGACTGAATCACTCATAAAAGGGATCAAGTTATACGGCATTGGGGACATGCACTTCAGCCCAATTCCTCAATGCTAACCAGGATTTATAGCTGAGCTCTCCCCATCTGCCACCTTTTAGCCCGTATCTGTATACACATTTCCACTTCATATACAAGTCTAAATGATTTTTAAATATCACCATTGTACCTATACCCACAGCTTCCTCTGGCAGCTCAGTCCATATATTCATCACCCTTTCAATTACAAAATTGCCCCTCAGGTGTTTTTTTAAATCTTGAATCTCACCTAAAATCTATCCTTTAAAAAAGACTATGAACATTCACCTTATCTATGCTTCTCATTATTTTGTATAAGGTCACCCCTCAACAGCTATGCTCCAGGAAAAGAAGCCCGAAGTCCTCCTAATTCAAGCCCTCAAGTCATGGTAATATCCTGGTGAATCTTTCTGCACTCTTTCCACCTTAATGACATCTATCATACAGCAGGGCAGCTGGAAGTGTGCACAATTGTCCAAATGTGGTCTCACCAATGATTTGCATAATGGTAACATGATGTCAAAACACCTTTACTCAATATTCTTACAAACACCTTTTTTTTTATCATCACCCTGTCTACCTCTGCCACAGCATTCAGGGGCAACTCACTCTTTAATTTTGCCAATCAGACCACTGTTAAGTCGAGACACAAAGTATTGGAGATAGTTCAGGGTGGTGAATCTGTGGAATTATTTGCCAGAGAAGGCTTTGGAGGCCGTCAGTGGATATTTTTAAAGCAGAGATAGATAGATTCTTGATTAGTACGGGTGTCAGAGGTTATGGAGAGAAGGCAGGAGAATGGGGTTACGAGGGAGAGATAGATCAGCCATGATTGAATGGCGGAGCAACTTGATGGGCCGAATGGCCTAATTCTGCTCCTATCACTTATGATCTTATGAACCTTGTGTCATGAGATCAGAACAACAATCTAGCCCTAACATCAATAAGGCAAAAGAGTTGGTTGTTGACTTAATGAAGGGAGAGGGTGAACACAACACTGTTCTCATCAACAGGACTGTTGTAGGAATGGTTAGCTGCTTCAATTTCCTGGGCTTCCATATCACCAGCAATTGAAACCTGATCCCTTCACACTGATGCAATGATAAAGAAAGTGCATCAGCATATTTATTTTCCTAGGCATCTGAGAAGATTTGACACGCCCATGAAGATTCTAACTTCTAATTTTATTGTCTTATTGATTATTGTTGTCATTGTGTTAACATGCCTGTAAAGTTGCAGCATGGAAGAATCCAATTGTTCTATTCCCGATGCATATGACAATTAAAATCGCTAACTTAAACTCATATGGATCCAACCTATGCTTGTCTGTTCATTAGATGTATGGAACAATCACTGATTCAGTCCTATTCAGGCCTACTCTGTTTGAAGAGTGAAAAATGGAGGCTCTGGTTTTCATCGTCCTAAGTTCTATAACTTTTTTTATTATTCCTATAGATTGAAGGGCAGCATACATGACCCCACTAATTAAGAAAGGAGGGAGAGAGAAAATAGGGAACTGCCAATTTGTTAACCTGACATCAGTAGCAGAGAAAATGCCAAAATCTCAATGAAGGAGTTTGATATTAAGACACTAAATAACATAACAGGGCAGTGTCAACACGGGGTTTTATGAAAGGAAAATCATGTTTGACCAATCTATTTTAGTTATTTGCGAATGTATCATGTCGGGAACAAGAGAAACATTAGATGTAATGTAGAAACAAGGAACTGCAGATGATGATTTTCAAAACAATACGGTGCTGAAGTAACTCAGCAGGACAGGCAGCATCCCTCGAGAACAAGGGTAGGTGATGTTTCGGTTCGAGACTAATCAGCTGAAGCTAGTTATTCAGCACTTTGTGTCTTTGTAAACTCCAGGGATGCTGCCTGACCTGCTGAGTTACTCCAGCACTGTGTCTTTTTATTTAGTTGTGATGCAACTGGATTTTCAGAGGGTTTTTGAAAAGGTAGCATCCAGGAGTTTGGTTAGCAAGGTAGAACACTTGGAATTTCGGGGTAACATACTAAGCATGGATTAAGAGCTGGTTAACAGATAAAAGTAAACAGTGGGAGTAAAGGGTCCTTTTCTGAATGGCAACAACAATGACCAGCAGACTACCACAGGGACCTGTGCTTCAGCTTCAACTATTCACAATGTATATCAACCATTGCTGAGAAGACTCAATATAATATTTCCAGTGTTAATGAGACATGGACTGCATGGAAATGTGAGAATCGAGGAGGTTACACAGAAAAGCTGGAGAAACTCAGATGGGTGCAGCAGCCATCTATGGAGTAAAAGTTTAAAAAAATAGGCAACGTTTCGGGCCGAAACCCTTCTTCAGACTGATGAGAGGGGTGGGGGTGGGTGGGGACAGGACGAGTTCAGGAAAAGGAGGAGTAGCCGGAAGCCTTCCCGGCTAAATCTTTTCCCAGGGGGGTCACAACCCCCCCCACCCCTGACTCAGTCTGAGAAGAAGGGTTTCGGCCCGAGTTTTGCCTATTTCCTTCGCTGTAGAGATGCTGCTGATTCCGCTGAGTTTCTCCAGCTTTCTGTGTAAAAGACTGGATTTCCAGGTTGATGATGACATGAAATTTCATGGAAATGTGAGAAGGGAGGAGAATTCCACGAGAATTCAAGAGGATATAGAGCAGATGAGTGAGCAGCCAACAGATGGAGTAAATGTTTAAAAAAAAAGTGAGGTTATCCAGTTGGGTAGGAAAATTAATGAGCAGTCTTTAAATGGTGAGAGTCTGGGAATTGCTGATATTTAACAGGACGAGTTCAGTGACCAGATTAGTCACTAAAAGCTGAAGTTTCCCGTGGAAATCTGGAAACAAGGGGGTCACAACCCCGTCATCAAGGGACTGAGATGAGAAGACATTTCTTAATTCAGTGGGTTGAGTTTTGAGAGTTCTCTACTCCTGTGCAAACTTAAGGGGCTGTCCCACTTTCACAACCTAATTCACGACCTCTGCTGAGTTTGCGCTTGTTTCATACTCGCAGCAATGGTCGTAGGTAGGTCGTAGCAGGCCGTGGTGCTAGTCGTAGGTACTCGTGACATCAAGTAGGTTGGGGCGTTTTCCTAGCATGATGAAAAATATCCACGAGTAAAAAAAGTCATGAATTAAGGTCGTGAAAGTGGGACAGGCCCTTTAGTGAGAGCTCATTCAAAATTGGTCAAGAGATTCTGAATTCGATAAGAAACAAAAGATATGGGAATGGTACAGAAAAAGGAGCTGAGGTTGAGGATTAGCCTCACTCCATAATAGACTATACAATGGAAAATACCTCATGAGAAGATCTTCTGTATATTCAAAACGTGGGCACAGAGAGGGGCTGTGATAGTTAATTACTACATAAATACCAGATGGAGTAAACTGGAGAGGAAGGAACTTGATAAGATATGCCTTTAGAAGCATACTGTTCAACAATGAGGCAAAACTAGGGGGCTACAGAACAAAAAATGATGTAGTTCAATTGGTTTACAGAGAATGCCCAACAGAGGCACGGAGGTAATCTGGAGATATATTTGCCAAGTTTTCTTTGTGCATTTCATCATCAGGGAGTTTGTGCCATTTTATCTTTCTCGAGAAAGTTCCACAAGTTCACAAGTTATAGGAGTAAAATTAGACCATTTGGCCCATCAAATCCACACCACCATTCAATCATGGCTGATCCCTGCCTTCTCCCCACAACCTTGACACCCTTGACCCTGATAGGTCCGGTCCAGGTGCTGGATGTACCAGAGCAGCTCCTGACCCAGGTAAGCCCCAGGTTGCTGCAGGGCCTCCTCCATCGCCCTCGACCGGCTCGGACCATTCTCCTCGCCCGGCCACCTTTGTGCTGCTAAATCCAATCTTTTCTGAGAAAGGGCTCCAGAGAGAAGTTAAACTTTCAGTGCATAGGTAAATGTAACCGAATTATGATTTGTCATTCTTTTATTTTCATTTAGAGATACAGTGCAGAAACAGGCACTTCGGCCCACCGAGTCTGCACCGACCAGCAATTGCATTCAACTGCAACTATGGGAACTGTTCTTCAGAGTAAGAAGCTTGGTTACTCAAAGACAAACAAGAGCTTAGGCATTAAATGTGTCAACAATTTCATGGGTTATGGCTTAATGCAGGAGAGAAAACAGTCGAAAGCATTTGCAGCACAATCAATCATTTTTTCCGTAAAAAATATACTGGGTATCGTCTTTTGCCACAATTTATTTTCTGTCTTCAAAATGAACACAACGTGCTGGAATAACTCAGCTAAAGCAGAAATACTATTTTTAAACAAATTTCTAACGAGTTAAACAGTAACCTCTATATTTGATGAATGATATAAAATTCCAGCTGCGTCAATAATGTTGCTTTGATGATGTTTTGTCCCACAGTACTTGCCTGTACCTCTCATATGATGATAACGAGCTACCAAATATCATAAATGATAATTAGTAAAAACTAATGGAGTCTGATTTCACCTGAGAACATAAGAACAAAACAAAGCAACTTGATTTGCTTTTTTAATATGATTAAAAAAAAAGAACCGCAGATGCTGGTTATACTGAAGATGTACACAATGTGCTGGAGTAACTCATCGGGTTAGGCTGCATCTCTGGAGAAAATGAATAGGTGACGTTTCGGGTTGGGATCCTTCTTTAGATTGATTGTAGTAGGGGGGAGCAGGGGGGGGGACTGGAAGCGAAAAAATCCCAGGACGAATCAGGGTCAGCAACAGATGATCTCAGGCAAGGATATTCACTGATAGGTCAATTGTTGGGTAGACAGGTGTGAGCCAAGGAGGGATACATGGTTGCGAACTGTGGAGCTGGTTGGTGGACTTTTAATGAGGGGGGGGGAGGGGGAGGAAGGTGGTTGTAGAAAATACCTAAAATTCAGGGCTGCCAACTCTCACGCATTGAGTGGGAGAATCACGCATTTCACCAAATTCTCACACTGATCAATGAAAATTTCAAAACTCATATAAACTGCATGGGCCTCTGATGTTGGAGAGCCGGGGCTGAGGGAGGGATGGAAGCAGAAGCAGCGGCGGGGACAGATGTGGACGGGGAGCCGGGGCTGGCAAGTGTTTGCCGGGCTGGCGAGTCGCTTGCTGTAGCTCCAGCCATGGAGCAGCCTCAGTGCCAGAGTCCCGGGCCATCTGAGGTGTCGGAAGCGTTGCGCCGCTGCCATGAGAGTCTCTGTGCCAAAATCGCCCAGGTGACCGGCATAGATCAGGCTGCGGCTCGGTGCATCCTGGAGGACAACCAGTGGTTACTGAAAGTATGTACCAAGCACTGGGTAGATACGGTGGAAGATAGTAGCCTTCAAATGGGGGTGGTTGGAGAAAGCATCCTGATTGCCTGCTAGATTTTCACTTACTGTAACAGCAGGAAAAATGTTCCCGATGTTGGGGGAGTTCAGAACCAGATGTCACAGTTTAAGAATAAAGGGTAGGCCAGTTAGGACTGAGATGAGGACAAATTTTCTTCGCACAGAGTGTTGGGAATCTGTGGAATTCTCTGCCACAGAAGGCAGAGAATTTCAAGATGTTTTCAAGAGAGAGTTACAGTTAGCTCTTAGGGCTTGCGAAATCAAGGGATAGGGGGAAAAAACAGGAAAGAGGTACTGATTTTAGATGAACAGCAATGATCATATTGAATGGCAGTGCTGGCTCGAAGGGCCGAATGGCCTACTCCTGCACCCATTTTCTATGTTTTTATGCTTGAGTATACGGCAATAAAACTCGACCGCTTGATTTTGAAGCATTCATGCATGGTGGAAGTATAATATAGTCATAGAGTGATACAGTGTGAAAACAGGCCCTTCAACATGCCACCATGTTCCAGCTACACTACCTGCTTTTGGTCCATATCCCTCCAAACCTGTCCTATTCATGTATCAGTCCAACTGTTTCTTAAATGTTGGGATAGTCCCTGCCTCAACTACCTCCTCTGGCAGCTTGTTCCATGCACCCACCACCCTTTCTGTGGGAAAAGTTTCCCCTTAAAAAGTTACCTCTTAAAAATACTTCAAATAAAAAACATTGAAATCATACTTCTACAATGTACTAAAACATTATTTTAATACATAAAATTTCAAAAAGTCCCTACCGTGGGGGGGGGGCACCCCGCACCCACACCCTCCCCCCACTCAGTTGCTTCACTCCCTCGCCAGGTACCCCCAAGACCAGTGATCGCTCACCCTCCCCACTTTCAAAAACCCTCCGTGGCCCCTGGTTCAGACAGAGAGCACTGCCAGTGGGGAACTGAGGCCAGATGTCTGTGATGTCTGGATCTGAATGCTCAGCGCTTCGTGTTTCAAAGTTGGCGAATGTTATTGATTTATAATTAGCCTGATTTGTAATTAGTTGACAAAACCTTAATTTATTAATCCGGATTTTCCAGGGGTATGGGATAAGCGTAATATTAAAATGACATGCAAGGTGTCAGGCTGTCTGTCACAACATACAGCCCCGATAACCCATTATTTCCTTCAGTTAAATATTGGGAAAGTAGCACTATTATCATTTGCCACTCAACTATTATGTTTGTTTACCTCACTGACTATTTCTACCCCCCCCCCCCCCCCCCCCCCCCCCCCCCAAATTCATTTAACAGGTTGAATGGAATTGTCCCCAATCTTGTTGTTTTATTAATTGAACACGTAGATGAACATCCTCAAGGAGTGTAATCAGATGGAAACTGATTCAGATGCGATGTTTAAGAGCCTGTTCAAAGAAGGGGCATACTTTAAAGGAGTGACAGAGATACTTGCAGGAAGTTATTATTTGTGTGAGGAGGTTATTATTTGTCTTTAGTTTTAGCTTGAACCAGGACATCTGAAGATGCAAAGTTTAATATAGTAATTGTGCTGATACTGACCCCAACCAATCACGTAATGAATATCATCCATTCCGGAGGTTTTATTTTTCTGATGCCATTTAAACGTCACTTGGATTTCAATCACTTCAATGTAAAAGGAATTGGGAATGGGGAGCACTGGAACAAAAAATTGCCCTCTGTACATATTAACTGTAATATAATAATGTATGTATGTTGGTAGGTGCAACCAAAACAAAGATCTTTTTATCATTGTTGTGTTATGAATACCACAGAAAATATTATATACACTCAAGATCACATTTAATAGAATAATATTGCCTAAATATATAGTTATTAGACTTTGCATTTCGGAAAAGTCCCAGCTGAGAGGAAGATAACAAAATACTGAAAATATTGGGGGCGAAAATTACTTCAGGACAGTTTGTTAGGAAAATGAAGGAAATGGTAACCGAATACTTATACAGCTGAGTGAGTATAATTTTATGGATGAAATATTGTGTTCAACCAATTGATGACTTCTTTGACAAAGTAACTAGCATGTTAGATAACAAGGAAGCCAATGGATGTAGCAAATTTTGTTATACAAAATGAAGTACCCCATAAAAGATTACCGCATTAGATAAGCACCGGTGGACTTGAACGTAATCGGTCCAGGGGGTCAGATATGGGGCTTTATATGTGGACCAGATATATTGTCAGTGCAGAGGGGCTAGGGGGTGGGAGATTGCAACCTTCACGTGGTCCGCCCTGTTTCGACGAATGTAATCAACCTGGCGTGCACAGTCAAGTAAGATGAAATAGAACAAGTTGTTCTACAACTTTAGGCTGTGTACGCCATATGCAACAAGAAGAAGAGGGGCTAGGAGCAAGGCCAAGTGGGCATCCAGAGTCAAGGTCTGGAATAGTACTAGATGTGCAGTCAAAGCTGGGACAACGGGAGTGTTCAGCACTGGGAACCTAAGCAGGTAAGCAGCTATGATAGGGGGTAGAATAGGGGGCCAGGTGTAAGGCTGGACTCAGGGTCAGGAATGAGAGAAGGTATGCAACTGGAGTCAGGGTCAGGAATAGTACCAGGTGTGCGGTGAGACCCAGGTTGGTCAACGTGGGCCAAGTGTTTGATTATAATCTGATTTCCATACATGAATATATTAAGATCATTTATGTGCTGCACCTGTTGATCAGAGCCCGGATCTACTGTGGAATATAATTAGGAATGCATTTTAGCCTAACATTCATAGCTAATCCAATTTAAAGCATAAATATTGCATTCAAGTGTAAGTTAAAAGACTTGCGACAGTATGCAGCAGATTGCACAATTTCAAGCTGAAAAGAGGAGAGGACAGTCATACTCATTTCTAGTGATTGCCGATCATGATGACAACACAAAACTAATCAACGATAGACACAAAATGCTGAAGTGACTCAGCAGGTCAGGCAGCATCTCTGATGAAAATTAATAGGTGATGTTTCAAGTCGGAACTCTTTTCTTGAGTCTGGCGTAGGCTCCATTTGCACAACTCAGGCGATGGTTGACCTCAGAGTCGATGTCAGCCTTTGAGGAAAGAATGCTGTCAAGGTAGGGGAAGTGGTCAACGTTTTCAAGAGTGGTGTTGTCCATTTTTATAGTGGGCTGGGTAGAGGTTGATGTAGGATCTGGGTTTTCTTGATATTTAAGGCTAGACGCATGGCTCTGTATGCCTTGGCAAAGGAGGAGAAGAAGGAGGAGAAGGGTGGCTGCACTTTCTTCTGGAAAGGAAAAGTTGCTGATGAGCCCAGGAACCATGGTGTTGGGTTTGCCATCAGGAACCAGCTCATCGCCTCATCTGCTACATGATGGAAAGAGCACTTCCAGGAACTCCTCAACCGTGACAGCACAACTGAACCAGACATTACCCACTGCATCCCCCAGAGTCCCATCAGAGAAGACATGGAAGAACCTCCCCCTATGACAGCGATTCAAGATGCCATCACGAGCCTTACGAACAAAAAGGCCATCCGTCCAGATGGGATCCCAGCTGAGATCTTAAAGGAAGGTTGACCGGAGCTCCTGTACCACATCCACGCCCTACTCTGGGAAGGTCTGGGAAAAAGAAGAACTTCCCTCAGAACTCAGGGATGCTCTAATAGTGACCATTTTTAAGAAGGGCGACAAAGCTGAATGTGGAAACTACAGGGGCATCTCACTCCTGTCAACAACAGGCAAAGTCCTTGCTTGTGTCCTCGCAAACTGACTTCTACCACTGTCTGGGGAGGTACTCCCAGAATCACAGTGTGGCTTCCACCCATCCAGAGGTACAGCAGACATGATATTCAGTTTCTTGGTGTATGTGACAGGTGCAAGACATTTCAGCACAAAGAAAGTCTGAAGTTCACTCCAGCACTTGATCACTTGACTTGATCACTAATATGGTCACTAGATCAGGCAGGATAGTCCCTTGTATTTGAAATTATACAGGGTCGATTCAATCATCTGTGTACTTGCAGAGGACTGATGTGAGAAAATCAAGGGGCTGTAGGCTGTGATCCTCAGCCCACTTGAATGAACAATTGAAAGCCCCATAACAGGCATTCACTGATGAAAGCACTAGCTGGAATCAACTTCCATACATTTTTACTTTCATGTTTATTGATTTTGATTTTGTAATGATACAATCCAACAGGTCAGTCATGTGAATTCATGTCTCAAATGGAAAACCGTGAAAATAAATTCAATATATCCGGAGATTTGTGAGCAGAGATCCTCATCAAACTCACAACAAATGATAAAACCCCAGCACATAAATAATTCTTAACATCCTCTGGGATTGTCTCATAGCCACTTGGTTGTATATATAACTATTATTTAAGAAAGCATGTGACAATGCACGTTAAATGTGGCATTGCCAATGTAATTCTCGTGTTTACAGCTTTGAAACTCATATTTCGGTGGTAACGGGCAAAATGGAAACATTCATCTTGATCAAGTTGCCTAAGACACATTGTTCGTTTAAAGACACTTAACTGTATCATACCTTAACCTGGAGTTCATTATGCCGAAGAAAGCATTCCATTTCTCAGTACAAACCCTTCCAATAACACAAAGTTCAGCAAAATATTTGTGGTGCAAAAGACGCATTTTCCTTTGGCACTTACTGTTGTACAAATGGTTGGCACACAGAGAGTGGTGAATCTCCGGAATTCTCTACCACAGAAGGTAGTTGAGGCCAGTTCATTAGCTATATTTAAGAGGGAGTTAGATGTGGCCCTTGTGGCTAAAGGGATCAGGGGGTATGGAGAGAAGGCAGGTACGGGATACTGAGTTGCATGATCAACCATGATCATATTGCATGGCGGTGCAGGCTGGAAGGGCTGAATGGCCTACTCCTGCACCTAATTCCTTTGTTTCTATTCACAGAATTCAGTTAGAAACATGAAGATACTGATAATCCTTTAAGCTTGATATTTATCAGTGTTTCACATTCATTCTCTCCGACATTCACACCAACCAAAGTGGTGCATAGTAAAGATAATGGATGAGTAACATAGAGGATCAATCTTTGCATAGGGAATAACGTACCTATACTGTATCTAATCAGTCATCCTATTTTATTTCTCTGCAGACCTTCAAGACTCATCAAAGAGATTGTGAATGTACACCGTAGCCACTGTAGGACAAGAGTTCAGATGAACAAATCACTATTACAACATAATATATGTAATAAGATAACTTCTCCTTTCACAAAACAACACAAGAACATAAGTTGATAAACTAACAATACAGATTGTTGCCTCATGAAAGATTTATCACCTATAATCCAAACATCTTATTATTTCCACCACTTTGCAAATAATGTAGAGAGCAGGAGTAGAGTGGTTCTTCTGCAGTTGTATAGGGCTCTGGTGAGACCACATCTGGAGTATTGTGTACAGTTTTGGTCTCCTAATTTGAGGAAGAACATCCTTGTGATTGAAGCAGTGCAGCGTAGGTTCACGAGATTGATCTCTGGGATGGCGGGACTGTCATATGAGGAAAGATTGAAAAGACTAGGCTTGTATTCACTGGAATTTAGAAGGATGAGGGGATCTTATAGAAACATATAAAATTATAAAAGGACTGGACAAGCTAGATGCAGGAAAAAAGTTCCCAATGTTGAGCGATTCCAGAACCAGGGGCCACAGTCTTAGAATAAAAGGGAAGCCATTTAAGACTGAGGCGAGAAAAAAACGTTTTCGCCCAGAGAGTTGTGAATTTGTGGAATTCCCTGCCACAGTGGGCAGTGGAGGCCAAGTCACTGGATGGATTTAACAGAGAGTTAGATATAGCTCTAGGGGCTAGTGGAATCAAGGGATATGGGGAGAAGGCAGGCACGGGTTATTGATTGGGGACGATCAGCCATGATCACAATGAATAGCGGTGCTGGCTCGAAGGGCCGAATGGCCTCCTCCTGCACCTATTTTCTATGTTTCTATAATGATGCAACTTTGCAGAGGTGGAAATCCCGGGGGAGCCAGGGTGAACACGCCCCCCACCCACCCCTATTTTGAGAGGATTACATTTTTTGTAATCTGGATTTTGAAATTCGGTGAAATCTCCGCTTTCGGCGAGACGGTGGGGGTGGGACTGCTGATCGAGGGTGCCGATTGGACGAGAGACACATCGGACAGCAGGCAATGGGGGCGGGACATGATGATTGGAGGAGGGAGGAGTCGGTCGGAGACGGAAGTAGGGGGGGGTGGGACTGAGGATAGAGCGCAGTGATTGGAGGAGGGAGACGTGCCCTGGTCATAGGTCACAAGCAAAAACACTCTCGGCAGCCCTGGACACAGACCTGCGCCTTATCCGCAGCCAGGATCGATCCCGGTTCTCCGGTGCTGCAATTGCTGCCGAACCTCCACTGGACCATCCCCGTCCCCACCCGAGTGCCCGAGTGCCCCCCCCCCCCCCCCCCATGCCCGGGGTGGCCAAAGACATCGGGAGTCAGAGGAGAGCGGTGCCCCCAGGCCCACAGCCAGCACAGAGAAGCAGCACTAAATCCAACTCACCTCTGCCTCTCCCGCCATGTTAACCTACAGCCCTGCCTGGACTTATGGGAAATATGGCCCAAGCTTACAGCCAGCCCGGAGTAGCAGCGCAACATCTCTGGAGAAGAGGAATGGGTGACGTTTCGGGTCAAAATTTGTCCTTTCATTCATTTGTTCTATATCTCTCTACATCATCGTCTATATCTCTCATTTCCTTTTCCCGGGACTTTCAGTCTGAAGAAGGGTCACGACCCGAAACGTCATCCATTCCTTCCAGAGATGCTGCCTGCCCGGCTGAGTTACTCCAGCATTTTGTGTCTATCATCGGTTTAAACCAACATCTGCAGTTCCTTACAAAACAAAATAATAAACTTTGTTCAAATGTATCCACTTTGAAGAACAGAAGACTTGAGGCTAGATTTTTATTAACCAAAAGTATTAACGAAAAGAGCAAATTTTTATTAACCAAAAGTATTATCTTTATATAAACTGATACACAAAATACTGAGTTGTGGCTAAAACACAGCTCACTGCTAGGTTTCAGTAAAGAATATAGTTGGAAAATAAAGCTTGCTTTTTAGGACATGATTTTCAGAAGCTATTGTCAAGCCATCTTCACTGATGTAATGTTTTCACTTGTAGATTTGCTATGCAATTTTGAAGTTTATTGCTATGATATATTTTATCATCCAGCAAACTTCCCATGTTTGACATTGAAGATATAGTTTTGAATTCTTTGGCCTTTTTCCTTACATCAAGTGTGAATTTAAATTATTATCTTGCATGTTTCATTTCAAATTACATTATGTTATACTTTGTTAGTAGAATGCAGTAAGATATATTGTTTTATATTTGATATCAGCATTGAAATAATTTTCAATTCACTTTGCTTGCGTGCCCATTTTCTCTTTTCTGTCTGGCCTCTGATCCCATTATTCCATGTTTCAGACACTTCCTACATGCTCAGAATTACAGTTTCAGTTTATTTTGACTGAATGTTGGTGTAATTTAATTATACTGTAATTTGGCTTATTAATAATATCTAATGAAACATTGTCATAGATAATAAAACATAAAATAAGAACTAAACATAACATTTTGGTTTATAGCTATTCTCAAAAATATTCCCGTTGAGAGGATCAAGCCAAGCCAAGTTTGCACATTCTATTTCAAAAGAAAGATCAATACCCTCAAGGTTACTCTCCAGTATGTTCTTTGGTTCCATCCTTGACCAATCCTGTCTTCATTAATCTTATTTAATTCCAAAATTATCTGTAAGCATGATATCAGCTTTCATACAAGCAGACACGAATCACAGCAGTTCATGACAGACAAGACTAATTACCACTTTCCACGAGCAATTGAAAATCACCAATGAAAGTTGCCAGCAAAATAACTTTTGCCCGCAGCTAAACAAACTGCATGCTAATCATGATCAACAATCAAATTACATCACTCTCATTTTCCAAAATGTTCCAGAGGTTGAAGTGAAATCTGATTAAAGTATATAAAATTATGACGGGCATAGATAGGATAGACAATCAGAACCCTTTTCATGGGATGAAAAATATCAAATACCAGAGGGCACAGCCTTAAGTTAAGAGGGGCAAAGTTTAAAGGAGATGTGCACGGCAAGTTTTTGTTCACACAAAGCATGGTGAGTGCCTTGAACTCACCGCCAGGGGTGGTTGTTGAGGCAGATACAATAGGGGCATTTAAGAATCTATTGAATCTATTGGATTGGCACATGAATATGCAGGGAATTAAGGTAAATTGATTATGTGCAGGCAGATAATGGGCCTGTCCCACTTACGCGACCTTGGCTCGCAAATTACGCGACCTCGTGGTCGCTTGAGGCGTACGGGCACCGTATGGCCGGGCGGGGCCGGTCCCACTTAGAAGCGCGGAGTTGTGCGGGGCTGGTCCTGAGATCGCGCGGGGCTCCGAAAAACTGGCAGTGGCCGAAATCTTCGCGTGCCAACGGCCTGTCTGCACGCAGGCGCATTGCGGTCGTACACAGCGTCTTGATGACGTACGCCTAGCACGTGGCGTTGCGCGATAACGTCACCGCCCGGCATAGCTTTGCGTGATGACGTCACCGCCCGACGCCGTGCGATGCCCAAATTCAGTCGGCCCGCCTCCTGCCCAGCTGATTGGTGAGTATGACGCAAATGAACTTCGCGTGAACTCCGCTTCCATTTGGTCACGCCAAACGCATGCAATCGCATGCAAGTGGGACAGGCCCTTAGAGTTAGTCCTGGCATCATATTCGGAACAGACTTTGTGGTCTTGTGCTGTACTGTTCGATGTTCCATGTCCCTATTTTGTTGAACATAAGTACATGGATTGTGTCTCTTACTAGTGCTGTTCAACGTGTAGAAACGCTGATTCATTAACTAAAGGATTGCATAAAATGATAATCAGGAGGAGCTTTCCTTGACAATACATAAGACTTTATGGGCCAGAAGTCAGTGTTAAGGACTCCCAAAACTGTTTGTTTCATTTGTTTACTCAGTCTACTGAGTTTATCTTACCAGTAGGGCAGAGCATTCCAGACATTGTGGTTGAGGAGTCAGGCACATTGTCAGTATGTTATGATTCCATGAGGATGACTCAAGGTCAAGTTTGATTTGTCTGTGATCAGCTCTTTTAAGTTTAGAAACTGTTCCCCGACGTGGTGAGGATCATGGAGAATTCAAGTTCAGTGGCCAGTCTTTCAGGTTTTATCTTCATTTGCAAACAGAAAGCATCAAGAATCGGGTTACCTGAACTGTAAAAGATCCAGAGGCTTGAGTTTAAATCCTACCATGGCAGTTGGGGAATTTAAATTCTGCCAGTTAATAAATCTCATACAGAACGAAGAGAACTATGGCAATGGATTTGTCATAAAATAATCACCAGTTCACATTGGAAAGATGTGTTCTTGCTTGATATAGCTGTATGTGACTCAAGACGACTGATGATTCAAGTGTCCTCTCAATTGCCAAAACAAGCCACTCAGCTATACCAAATTAAAATGCTGATGTGGCATTGATATGGGCACTGATCTGAACATGACAAAAACATAATAAGAGCAGTTTACCCTGCAAATTACAAGCCATAAAGATTTGGAGTTGTGCCTCAATTGGAAAATCAATCACGCAGACATCAAGTAACAGGATGGCAGTCGCAGAATCACAGCTTTCAGTGAGTGATCCAAATCCTTTCATCCTTATCTCTGGTTATCAGAAGAGAGGCATCATCAGAGAGCTGGTACATTTGGGAGAGGAATGGATTGGCGGTTCTCAAACTTGATTCCATGCCCCATAAAGCCTCATGGTATCGCATAAGGTAACTTACCATTTGATTACTCTTGAATATCCCCCCTCAAATGAAATATGTACACAGGAACAATTTATGCTGGATGGGAGTTTTTATCATCTATAGTCCAAAGTGTCTTGATCACCCTAACACAAAACAAAGCTGGTAGAGTTCAGAAGGATGAACCTCCCTGACAGGCCTTAGAGTAGATGAGTGAGAACCGACATTCTGGATAAACCTGTAAGATCACTCTGTTTAAGAAGGAACTGCAGATACTTGAAAATCGAAGGTACACAAAGATGCTGGTGAAACTCAGTGGGTGCAGAAGCATCTATGGAGCGAAGGAAATAGGCAACGTTTCAGGCCGAAACCCTTCTTCAGACTCTACTTGTCACAGATGCAACTGTACTAATTACATCTCAATGAGAATGTCTATAGATTTATAATTAACTTTAGCACTTCTTGTTTAGGATAAAAAAAGAAAATTAAACTTCTGCTCCTTGTGTTAACCAGAAATCATTGGGACAGATCTCCATAAATATAACAGATTTTACATTCAAATAGTCCACCTTTAATATCAAGGTTTACACATGAAGCATGGTTAGACGGATTACTCAGATCCCATGGAAAATAGTCCATATTTTCAAAGAAGAACATTAAAGTTATACAGAAAGCATAAGATATGTTTTAATTAGAGATATTAGAGGCCATTTAGAACTGAGATGAGGAAAAGCTTTTTTCACAGAGAGTTCAAGTTGAAGTTACATGCACCAATTGGTACAGTGAGATTTGAGTTACCGTACAGCCAAACAAATAAAGAAAGAGCATATAGAATTTAGATAGAATTTAACATGAACATCCCCACACAGCGGAATCAACGTTTCCCACTGTGAGGGAAGGCAATAAAGTTCAGTCATCTTCCTCTTTGTTCACCCGTGGTCGAGGCCTTTGAGCCCTCCGCAGTCGCTGCTACGGTGGCCAATGTTCAGGCCCTTTCGCCGGGATGATCGGAGTTCCGGCGTCAGAACGGAAGAACACACTCAGCAGCTTGGAGTTTCGGAATCAGGCGCTTCCTACCGGAGACCGCAGCTCCCGAAGTCCAGAGGCCGAGCTGGATTGAGCTCCAAAACTGGCGACCCTCAGCAAAGGATCCCAGGCCTCCGCGATGTTAAAGTCAGCGCCGCCCGCGGCTGGAAGCTCCGCAGACCATAGCTGGTCCAACACTCCGGAGCTTCACACGGCAATCGCCGGTAAGGCATTGCCCGTTCCGCGATGGAATCCAGTGCTGCGCCGCTGCTGAAGCTCTGGCCGGTCTTTGGCAGGAAAGACCGTGCCAACTAGATGGTAGGCCGCAAGGGGGGGCAAAGATGCGACTCGGAGAAAAGACGCATCCTCGACCAGGTAGTGACTGGGAAACGGTTTCCCCTCTTCCCCCTCCCCACCACCTACATAAAAAGACTCCAGGAACATACTTTTTGGCAGACTAAAAATAAAAAAAAGGATGAAGGGACGGACAGACTGCTAGTGAGGCTGCCGCACGTGGCGCCACCCGATGTCTGAGTTGTGAATTTGTGGATTTTTCTGCCTCAGAAGGCTGTGGAGGCCAATTCACTGGATGCATTCAAAGAGAGTTAGATAGAGCTGTTAGGCTGGAGGAATCAAGGAATATGGGGAAAGGCAGGAACGGGGTACTGATTATGGATGATCAGCCATGAACATATTGAATGGCGGTGCTGGCTCGAAGGGCCAAATGGCCTCCTCCTGCACCTATTCTCTATGTCTATGTCTATATACGAAAACAACATTTTAATGACACTCAAATAATGACTTTAACAGCAAAATGCCTATAATTTTATCAACAAAATAGAGTGAGATATTTTATGTGCAATAGACACTGAGCAGCAACTGGGCAAAGAAAAGAAGGTTGATCTAAAATACAGGAGATTTTTAAGGTGTCACTTCCTTGATAAAGTGCTTTCAATGCACATGAATATCACTATCAGTGACTTTTTCAAGTACAAAAGAAATAAGAGCTAGGGACACAGATAGAGATATTAAAGATCTTTCCGTCTGCTCAGTTCAGATTTCAGCATCTCAGGTCTCATAAAGGTAACAAAATAATTGTATGATGGGAAAGATCTGAGCCTTAAAGCTGGCATTCTCTTCAATGCACGAAGTGTTAGGGATGCAACTGTACCATTTTGAAGGAGCTGTGCACACGGCAGCCAGCCAACAGTCGCTTGGCTTTTCTTTTTGGTTTCACTTTTAATTTCACGTTTTTGTGTACCTTGTGTGTTGTGACAATTTCGTATCGTATCGTATTTGAGAAGCTCTAAAACAAAATCCTCTGTTAACAGACTTCACTGTAGCACTTCAGATTTAGTGTTGAATGGTGCTCTTGATAACCTCCCATCTTCTAACCGTTACAAATTTAAACTCATCTACAATCACATTCCCGATATTCTATTGCAGTTTCACTTGTCCATAATCTCTGTGCTTGCTGATTTATGTGCTTGCTTGATGTGAAATGTACAACCAGTTCTCTATCCATATCAATACCCTAACCCCAATACCATGTGCTCTAATTTTGTACACTAATTTCTTGTGTGGGACCTTGTTGGAGGCTTTTTGAAAGTCCAGATACACCACATCCACTGGCTATCCCTTATCCGTTCTACTTGTTACATCCTCAAAAAATTCCAAAAGATTGGTCAAGCATGATTTCCCCTTTATAAATCCATGCTGACTTTGACCGTTCCTGTCACTGACAATGACATTAGACAATAGACAATAGGTCCCCCCCCTCCAATATGAGTAGGCCATTCTGCTCTTCAAGCCAGCACCGCCATTCAATGTGATCATGGCTGATCATCCACAATCAGTACCCCGTTCCTGCCTTCTCCCCATATCCCTTGACTCCACTATCTTTAAGAGCTCCATCTAGCTCTCTCTTGAAAGTAACCAGAGAATCGGCCTCCACCGACCTCTGAGGCAGAGCATTCCACAGACTCACAACTCTCTGTGTTAAAAAGTGTTTCCTCATTGCCGTTCTATATGGCTAACCCCTTATTCTTAAACTGTGGCCTCTGGTTCTGGACTCCCCCAACATCGGAAACATGTTTCCTGCCTCTAGCATGTCCAAACCCTTAATAATCTTATAGGTTTAAATAAGATCCCCTCTCGTCCTTCTAAATCCCAGAGTATACAAGCCGAGCTGCTCCATTCTCTGGAGAATGCTTTCCAAATGCACTGCTATAACATCTTTAATTGTCTACTCAACATCTTCCCCACTACTGATATAAGGCTAACTCGTCTACAGTATAATTCCCCGTTTTCTCTCTCCCTCCTTTCTTAAAAAGTGGAGTTACATTGGCTACCCTCTAGTCCACAGGAACTGATCCAAAGTCGTGAGAACATTGGAAAATGATCACCAATGCATCAACGATTTCTAGGGCTACCTCCTTGAGAGTACACTGGGATCACCATCAGGCCCTGGGGATTTATCTGCCTTCAGTCCCAAAAGCTTACCTAATACCATTTCCTGACTAATGGGGATTCCCTTCAGTTCCTCCCTCCCACTAGATCCTCGGTCCCCTAGTATTTCTGGCAGATTGTTTGTGTCTTCCTTAGTGAAGACAGAACCAAAGTACTCATTTAACTGTTCTGCCATTTTGTTCTGCCTTGCTTCCCAATTTAAATTCACCTGTTTCTGATTGTAAGTGGCCTACATTTGTCTTCACTAATCTTATCCTTTTTACATACCTAAAGAAGCTTTTATAGTCCGTTTTTTAATTCCCCGCAAGTTTTCTTTCATGCTCTATTTTCGCCCCTCTTTATTAACCCCTTTGTCCTCCTCTGTTGAGTTCTAAATGTTTCCCAGTCCTCCAGTTTGCTGCTTCCTCTGACTAATTTATATGCCTTTTCCTTGGATTTAACACTATCCTTGATTTCCCTCGTTAGCCACGGTTTTATTTTTTCGCCAGACAGGGATGAACAATTTTTGGAGTTCATCCATACGGTCTTTAAATCTTTGCCATTGCATCTCAACCGTCAACCCTTTAAGTATAATTTGCCAGTCTATACCGGCCAATTCCAGTCTCATACCTTCAAAGTTTTCTTTCTTTAAGTTCAGGACCCTAGTCTCAGAATTAACCGTGTCACTTTCCATCCTAAAGCAGAATTCCACCGTACGTCACTGTTGCCCAAGAGGCTTTGCACAACAAGATCGCTAACTAATCCTTCCTCGTTGGACAATACCTAGTCTAGGATGGCCTGTCCTCTAGTCAGTTCTTCTTCAGATTGGTGTAAAAAACGATCCCGTATACATTCCAGGAAATCCTCCTGCTCAGCGCTGTTACCAATTTGGTTGGCCCAATCTATATGTAGATTAAAGTCACCCATGATAACTGCTGTACCTTTGCCACACGCATCCCTAATTTTCTGCTTGATGCTATCCCCAACCTCCCTACTCTACTTGGTGGTCTGTATACAACTCCAACTAGCGTTTTCTGCCTTTGGCTGTTTCGCCCATACCGATACTACAGCATCCAAGCTAATCTCGCTCCTTGCTATTGCATTAATCTCCTCTTTAACCAGCAATTCCACCCCACCTCCTGTGCCTTTCTGTCTATCCTTCCTGAATATCGAATACCCCTGCATGTTTAGCTCCCAGCCTTGGTCACCCTGAAGCCATGTCTACTATGCGCCCTACTAACTGTGCATTCAATTCATCCACCCAATTACAAATGCTCTTCGCATTAAGGCACAAAGCTTTCGGGCTTGTTTTTCTAATCTCCCTTATACTTCTGTCCTCCTTATATGCCCCTCTTCTCCTTTTTCTAAATCTAACAACGAACCTTATACTTCTGTCCTCCTTATATGCCCCTCTGTCTCCTTGCATTGGTTTCCATCTCCCTAACCTGTTAGTTGAAACATGACCTTACTGTTAACTGCACGCATACACTTCCACGTTGTTGACACCACCCCCCCATAGTTTAAACCCACCCGTGTGGCACTAGCAAACCCTTTTGCACAGATCATCCCTGACCCAGAAGAGATCCCAGTGATCTATAAATCAAAATCCCTGCCTCCTGCACCAACTCCTCAGCCACACATTCAGATCCCCTATTGCCCTGTTCCTACCCTCACTAGGAGGTACTGGAAGCAACCCAGAGATAACCACCTAGGTCCTGCTTTTCAGCCTCCTACCTAGTTCTCTATAGTCATGTTGCAGAACTTCCTTCCTCTTCTTACCCAATCATTTGTGCTCTTACCCACATCATTTGTGCTCTTACCCACATCATTTGTGCCATACAATCACTGCCCATATCAACCTAGCATGCTGCAGCAAACTCTCCCACCGCCAGGAACTCAACAAAGTTGCTGCTGTCCAGATCATCTAATTTAAGTTCTTAGTTATTTCCGTTGGCAGTGAATGTGAACAATGTGATTCAGAGACTTTATACATCTGACTTTCATTGTGAATCACGATTCTCAAATAATCTCCACATGCATCAGCAGTAGTGGCAGACGTAGGTGAAACATTCAACTTAATAAGTGAAGTAGGTCTTTCTGGAGAGACAAATTAAGATGAGCCAAATAGAATCTCTTACCTTTGAGTATTTTACCACTGGAGTTTATTAAATTCCATCGTAATAATCAGAATTTCTGTATACAGGAGTGTTTTTGCAAGGTCAACTTCACAGCACATTACAAATTAATATTGCCACATAAATGTTTAATATTGTTTGATGTAAATAGATCTAATTAAAAATTAAGCAAGAACATGCAGTCATACCTGTTCCTCAATTAAAATGTATGATTACCAAAGGAAAGCAAAAAGCATTAAAATGAATAATGTGCATATTGGTGTTATTGAATCTCAAATTTGAGCAGATTTTGCAGCACAGCTGCTGTAACTGACCAGGGAAAAACAAAGGGAGGGTGTTTCTTCGGAAAGATACTCGGAAAATGGACCTCCCACTCATAATCCTTAGATTTGAGTTATACTGGAGATTTGTGTTGAAAAACTAAGCACACCTCCCACTCTACTAGTTTATTAATAGTTCACCTTGCTGCTTATAGCTGACGTGGTCTGAATTAGAGAGAGAGAACTTGGGTGGGGAGGTTGCAAACTACATCTAATAAAATGGTTAAAACTATGTTAAAGGCACAGCACTAGTCACAGATTGGTGCTCAATTTGAAAAACGGACACAAAGGATGTGGAGGATGAGTCCTCCACATCCATTTATGATTTTCACCTAACTCAGGGGAGAGGGAGTTCAGAGATATGGAAGGATAAGATGTGAAAATGACAGATCAAAGCAGATTAAAGGAAATGTAGAATGGTTCATTGTTAGTTACGGGGAAGGTGACCAGGGGGCATACAATCAGTAAAATTAATCAGAAGGTCAGTGAAACTAGTTGGAGAACTAGGGTAGGGGATGGACAGAGAGAGAGGGAAAGCAAGGGAAATTAGAGAAACCAAAATTCAGACTGCTCGGTTGTAAGCTGTCCAAGCGAAATATGAGGTGCTGTTCCTCCAATTTGCATTGGGCCTCATTCTGACAATGGAAGAATCCCAGGACAGAAAGGTCAGTATGTGAACGGGAGGGGGTTTAGTAACCGGGGGTCTGAGCAAAAACATAACTGTGTTTGTTCTTCCCGAACAAAGGATCAACGTTTTGGGTTGAGACCCTTCTTCAGACTGATGTGAGGGTGGGGGGGTGCGGGAAGAAGAAAGGAAGAGGTGGAGACACTGGGCCGAGGGAGAGCTAGGAAGGGGAGGAGAAAGCAGGGACTACCTGAAATTAGAGAAGTCAATGTTCATACCGCTGGGGTGTAAACTGCCCAAGCGAAATATGAGGTGCTGCTCTTCCAATTTACGGTGGGCCTCACTCTGGCCATGGAGGAGGCCAAGGACAGAAAGGTCGGATTCGGAATGTGAGGGGGAGTTGAAGTGCTGAGCCACCGGGACATCAGGTTGGTTATTGCGAACCGAGTGGAGGTCTTGGGTGAAGCGATCGCCAAGCCCGCGCTTGGTCTCACCAAGGTAGAGCAGCTGATACCTAGAGCAGCGGATGCAGTAGATGAAGTTGGAGGAGATGCAGGTGAACCTCTGCCGCACCTGGAAAGACTACTTGGGTCCTTGAATGGAGTCTGGGGGGGAGGATCAAACTATGTACTTTGAGTCAGTATCACCAATACATTGAAAGAACGTCAGCAAGTTGGCCCTTGGATAACAAAGAATCAAATTATAGCAGTGCGCTGCTGTCGGGAGAAAGCTGTCATGTGAGCAAGTTCCCTAGCAGAGGCTTCATTGGATCCAAGCTCTTAAAAGTTGTCTCAAAGCAGAATTAAAACAATTCTGTTATAGTCTCTGAAGTTTGACGATCCATCAACAGAGTTCACGGGCTGGAGAGTCTTACATTCTCTTCTGGCAAGTGAGCTACAGCAGGAAATCTGATGTTCTTCAATTGCTCTAATAAATTGCAAAAAGTGCTCTGAAATGTTCACAGGATTACAGCTGACTCAGTATAAGCAAAGATAATGAAATCCACGCGGAAGGAGAATGAAACATTACATTTCCTACAGTCATCACTCATATTAATTATCTCCAAAAACTGTCCAGTACACCCAATGCACACCAACTGAAGAGGATTACATGTTACACAGTGAAGTCAATTTTGTGGGACAGTCAGTGAAAAAATATTGGGATGAGAATATAAAATCAAGTACTGGCTATTAATAGAGTGAAGATCTTTAAAACAAAGCCACGCTAGCTTAGGTTGTAAATTTACAGATTGATTGTACATTGAGAAGCAATGCTTGGAATTGGAAGCATGGTAAAGCAGCAGCAGAAAATACCATTCTGTTTCTTTTAAACATGATTCCATAGACTTTAAATTGGATTAATCAAAGATAACAGCAGTTGCTTTTGTATCCAGAGAGTTGCACAAGACGAAACCGGTAATACAATATCTGACTGACACTGATAAAACCACTGCATTTTCGTAGAATATATGTCTGCTGGACGAACATCTTTCAGAATAATTCCATTGCATGGCCTTGCTGACAACAGCTTCACACTGACTGATAATTACAGTGAAAGGTCAATAATCTAGGTATGTTGCAAAACCTACCTGAATCGTCATTGAGAATCTGCCCCAGCCCGTGTGCGTGATTTTGGCGCTGTTTAGAGGGGGCGGGTTTAAAACGCGATTTTTACTAGGCTGTTGCAATCGAAAATGTTCAGCCTAGTAAATCATTAACGGAAAATCGCTGAAAGACCCCGTCGCAAAAGGTATTATTAGTTTTTATGGCCTTCTATAATAGTTATAGTAGTTTAAAAATCACTCTCTAAACCCGCGACCTCTCGCAGCCCCAGGGTTTTATAAAGCAAACAATTAAAGGTATGTACCTTATTTTTACATTTAAAGGGGCTTCTTAAGAACCCTGTAATATAAAGTTTTCTATAGCGAGTAGCTCATTTTGGGCTCTTTATATCCCGCAGTATTTTTCTGGGCATTTGAGGGCACAAATCCAGCGCAATGTGAACGTTCTAAACCAGCGCGTTCACAGGGACCCACTAGAAAGCCGATTTAAAATGGACTTTAATTTACAGCAATTGAACACTAAATTCCTTCCATTTGGCCTATAAATTAATGTAAATGAGATTTTAAAATCATGTTTTATTGTGAATTATTTGTGAATATTATTTGGACACTTAGGCTATTTAAAAATGTTAATCATTTATTAAGAAATGGATAGATGTTTAGATCTAGTATTTGAAGTTTGAAATTAGCTACAATTGGGTAACTAACTAATTATATGCTTTAATTTCAGGTCATCCAAGTAAAATTATTTTATATTTGTTTCAGAATGGTTCACTCTATGATAACTGAAAATTTCATTCAGTTCTCTTAATTTTTAAGAAGGTTATGGGCTTTTGACTGTCCATGATCACAGCTTTTTTGTTATGTCCATAGAAAATCAATAGCGAACAAGATGCTAATTTCCGAGTATGAAAATGGCCATAACTTTTTTATTACTTGAGATATGAAAGTGAATTAGGTGTCAAATTAAACTTATTTTTATGCTTTATCTGATGGGATAAATTGCAGACTTGATTTTTTAAATCTCAAAATTTTGTAACATTGCTAAATAATCACCTTCAAAATGAAGCTATGGCCATTAGCAAGAGAGCTATAACGGATGTTTGAAGTGGGAAAATGGGTGATGAGTGGGGAGAGAAATGAAGCAGGTATATCAACACTTTTTTGTTTTTTTAAACTATTTTTTCCATTTTTTGTCTTTTTATTTCTTTAAGTCTTTATTTACTCACTCTTTGACTAAACTCATTGGGTAGTTTTGTGGTTCTATTCTTACACATTCACTTTCTCTTTCATTTTCTTTCTTGCTCTTCCTCTCTTTTTCTACTTCATGTTTGCTAAAATTAAAATGGAAGCTGTACAATGTCATATGCCGCAGTTTATACTTTTGTACATGGCTTCTAATAAACAAACAAATAAATAGATAGATAGAGATAAATTTTAAAAAATTTAAAAAAGTGGGAAAATAAATGACCATATTTCAAATCAATCTGGGAAAAGAGAACAATGTTTCAGCCACAGGGGAAATTTGTCCATCATTGTTGAAATTAAGGGTGAAGACCACGATAAGGAAATTGGCATGGAGTTTTGAGTAGCCTGCTGTGCAACAAACTTTAGAAAGGGCGATGCACTCATGTGCGGTAATGTATAACCAGGAAGCAAACCAGGACAGGAATTGATGACAAAGGTCCACAAAGCTATGGGCTGGGAAAGGCAACTATTACATTAGGTAGGCGCAAAAAGCTGGAGTAACTCATTGGGCCAGGCAGCATCTCTGGAGAGAAGGAATAGGTGACGTTTCAGGGCGAGACCCTTCTTCAGACTGGTTAGGGATAAGGGAAACGGGAGATATAGACGGTGACGTGGAGAGATAAAGAACAATAAATGAAAGATGCAAAAACGTAACGATGGTAAACGTAACAGGCCATTGTAAACTGTAGGGTAAAAATGAGAAGCTAGTGCGAATTGGGTGGGGGGTGGGGTGGGGGATAGAGAGAGAAGGAATGCCAGGGCTACCTGAAGTGAAAGAAATCAATATTCATACCACTGGGCTATAAGCTGCCTAAGCGAAATATAAGATGCTGTTCCTCCAATTTGCATTTAGCCTCACTCTGACAATGGAGGAGACCGAGGACAGAAATGTCTGTATAGGAATGAGAATGAGCATTAAAGTGTCCAGCAACCGGGAGATCAGGTGGCAACTTTAGATTTTATGAGCAAAGAAATTCACCAAAATCAGTGCAAATAGTTGCAACATAAAATTTGCTCAGTTTCCCTGCATGATATAAAAATGAAAGATGCTGGAAATATCCAGCAGAGCAGGTGCGAAGGGAGGCAGAAATAATGTTTTGGTCAAAGGCTTCATCAGTACCAGGAAGGAAACAAAAGTAGCTTGTTAAGCTACAGGACAGGGGGACAGATGAATCGATTGGGGAGAAATGGTAGTCTCCTGTCCACCTCACCTCAAGGATAGAATTCCCCAGGTCCTCACTTTCCACCCCACTAGCCTGTGTTCAATTAACCATTCTCCACAATTCAGATTCAGATTCAATTTTAATTGTCATTGTCAGTGTACAGTACAGAGACAACAAAATGCATTATTCTCACCAAATTCTTATTCTCACCAAAGATTCTCACCAAATTCCAATTCTCACCAAAGATCTTATAGCGGAGCAAGATGGGTTACTCTCACGCAAACGTGTAGTACGCTCATGGGCGGATTCATGGGTGATTATATGACCCATTTTAGCAACCAGCCCCCGCCATCTTGCTCCGCCATCTTGTTCCGCCATCTTGCTTCCGGTCAAAGATCGGATCTTTGTTTCCGCAGCGGGGAGAGGGAGTGCGCGGCCCGGGGCAGCGGGGAGTATGGGGCCCGGGGCAGCGGGGAGAAGGAGTGCCCGGGGAGAGGGAGTTTACGGCCCGGGGAGAGGGAGAGGGAGTGTGGGGCCCGGGGCAGCGGGAGAAGGAGTGCCCGGCCCGGGCAGGCGGGAGAGGGAGTGCGCAGCCCAGGGCAGCGGGAGAGGGAGTGTGGGGCCCGGGGATAAGGCCTAGTGTGTGTGAAGTTGCGGGGAGGTTTACAATGTTTCTTATTTAATGTCCCTTGTCTAGTCTGAAATAAAGTTCATCATTGGATCAGAAGAAATATAATTGTGTGTGTTATATGATTATATACATTTATATCACATTCATGTATGTGTGTTTATAAACATTTTATTCTTTAACAAGAATTAACAGAATTATGAACTAACAGAATTATGAATCTAACCCTATATCACACACAAAAACTTCCCCCGCAATGTCAATTACACTGCGAGTCGGGTCGGTTCCGGTTACTACAAAATCAACTCAAACACTGCTTGTGAGCCATTTAAAAAGAAATGATTTAAAATATATGAAAAAAGACAATTACCAGAGTCAAATTTTATTCTTGACAAGAAGTATGAACTGACAGAATGATGAATCTAACCCTATATCACACACACAAACTGTTCATTGATTGCACTGCGAGTCGGGTCGGGTCAGGTAGGCTCCGGTTACTAAAATGGGCGGGGAAAAATGCCCAGGATCCCCTCCGTAGCGTACTACACGTCAGCCCATTCTATTTAGCAGGAGTAGCCTATCTTGCTCCGCTATAAGATCTTTGATTCTCACCACCTACAAAGAGATTGCACCACTACATATTTTCCCCTTTTCCACCTTCAGCATTTTGCATCCATTCACGACTCTCTTATCTACTTCAAGTTCAAGTGAGTTTATTGTCATCTGTCCCTGATAAGACAATTAAATTCTTGCTTTGCTTCAGCACACAGAACATAGTAGGCTTTTCCATTCCTACCAACCACTTCTCTTCTTACATTACTTTCTCTTGCAACCACTGACAATGCAACACCTTTCCTTTCATGTCATCATTTCACAACATCGAGGGAACCAAACGTTTTTCCAGGTGAAGCAGTAATTCACGTGTTCCTCCAATCTAGCCAACTGAGTTCAGTGCTCACAATGTGGTCTCCTGTACATTGGAGAAAACAAATGCAGATTGGCTTTGCCGAACACCTGTGTCCATTCACAGGGATGACCCCGAGCTCCCGTTGCCTGACACTTTAATCATCTATCCGTTCCCTAAATGACCTCTTGGGCTGTGTCCTGTGTTATTGTTACAATGATGCAAAACCACAAGCTTGAAGACAGCACCTCAACTTATCTGGGCACTTAACATTGAATTTGACCATTCTGCACAGAAATCACTGGAAATTAATACCTGGCAAATAGAAAATGACCACAATAACTTTTTCAGAGCGATTCACAGTGTTTCAGAAAACTTTAAGAACAAATGGTAGACATAGAAAATCATCATATGAAAAAATGGGGACTGGACATTGTGCCTTCCCTCATAATGGGAACCATTGTGGGGGGGGTGTTTTTATGTTTAAATATCTTTATTGCTGTTATGTTTGTATTCTTTCTTTATGTGCTGCATTGGCAAGAAGCATTTCACTACACCTAGGTGTATGTGACCAATAAAATAACCTTTGAAAATAGCAAAATCAGTCCGTGATTCAATGAATTTGAACAAGAATGTATGCTCTTTTATCCCTATTCTCACTCTCTAACTGCTCCCACTCATTCAGGGAGATTAAATACGTTATTCTTCTTCTCACTCCTTTTCGAGCTTGTAAAGAAAAAGTGTTGGTCATTTAAATTTTGCTTCATGCTTTTCATTGCTTTGCAAATATTGCCTGGAATGTCCAATTGTTTGACTATTTCAATTTTGTTGTTGTTATTTATTCCTATTTATGTCTTTACTTGTTCGGAACAAATAAACAAATAAATAAATTCAAGACCAGATAAATGTGTTTACAGTTTATCCCCACAGTAAACCTAGTATAACCTGATCAGACATATTCTCCCTCCCCTACCATCCCTGAGGTTTAATAAGCTTCCTTTGGCTCCAAAACCATTCTGAATTGTTAACTCTGGTTTTCTTCTCACAGACTTAGCCTGACCTGCTGATCATTTTCTGTTTTTGATTCCGATTTTATACATCTGCATATTTTTTTTTAATTTCCTATGCCTAATCACTTGTTACTGATTTCTGCTGGAATTACAAGCATGGAAAACTGACTTAATAATATTTATGGTTTAATCTTACATATGAGGAATGTTAATCACACAAGCTGCGGATGATTAGGAAACATGAGTCGGCTTCAAAAGAAGAGATTGTTTAAGTGGCAAGGAATTTGTTACAAAGACATAAAATAATACCACAGTGCCTGTTCCATTGGAACTTTAAAGGAGATTTCACATAAAATAATTAATATCTCCATTAGACACATGACTACTTGATTTCAATAGGACACGTGACATTTTGCTAAAAGAATAAATACTTTGCTTAACATTATAGTCCAGAGTTAGGCAGGGGTTAAGAGGTGACATTTTGAAAGGAACAGGTAAATAAGTGCATCAACAATAGAATCATTTTCAACAATAGGATTTTTGCATTGGAACTTTCGAGAGATCAAGAGCATTTATTGTCATATTCATATTGTTGTCATATGAACTATAACAATGCACTTACTTGCAGCAAACCAAGTAGGTAGAGCTACCGTAAGAATGTGGAACAATCATAAAAGCACTGACGTAGTCTGTTACTGATTGAATGTGCAGTTAGAGTTGCACAGGCAGATTCAAGAATCTAATGGTTGATGGGATGAAGCTGTTCTTAAACCTGGATATAACAATTCTCTGGCTCCTGTACCTTTCTCCCAATGGTGGCAGCAAGATAAGAGGGCCAGCATGGTGTAGGTCTTCAATGATATTAGTTGCCTTCTTGATGCAGTGCTTCCAGTAGATCTCTTTGATGGTGGTGAGGTCAGTACCATCAGAGACCAGGCAATAGAACATGGAACAATGCAGCACAAGAACAGGCCCTTCATCCCACAATGTCTGTGCCGAACATGATGCCAAGATCATCTCTTATCTACCTGCACATAATCTATGTACCTCCTACCCTTGCATATCCAAGTGCCTATCCTAAAGCCTCTTAAATGCTACTATTGTATCTGCCTCAACCCCACTGTCAGCAGCGTGTCCCAGGCACACACAACCCACTGTGTAAAAAAGTTGCACAAATTCTTTAAACATTGCCCCTCTCACCTAAAAGCTATACACTATAGTATTTGAATTTACCATCCTGGGAAAGAGGTTCTGACTGTCTACTCTACCTATCTCTCTCATAATTTTATACACTTCTATCAGGTCGCCTCACAACCTCTCAAGTCTGTCCAACCTCTCCCTGCAGCTAATAATCAAGGCATTAATCAGGTAAACCTACTTCACACCCTTTCCAAAGCCTCCACATCCTTCCTGTAATAGAGTGTCCTGAACTGCACAGAAATCTCCAAATGCAGCCCAACCATAGTCCTATGAAGTTTCATCATTACTTTCTGACTCTTACATCCATGCCCCAACCTATGAAAGCAAGTTTATATACCACCTCTTTCATGCAGCCCAGCTTATTCATGAGCGATTGAATTACATGGAGGACAGAATTAATTGATGAAGAAATCTTTTCAAATTGGACACCTACAGCTAATGTAAAAGCAAAAATGGTTCATGCTGTATATCTGAAATAAAAACACTCCAGTTAGGCAGCAGCAATGGAGAAAGAAAGGTTACTGATGAAAGGTCATCAAACTGAAACATTAGGCATGTTCCCCTTTCCACAGATATTCATCTTAATGTATTAAAACAACTACAGGTGCACAACCTTTTATCCGGAGTTCCGGAAACTGAAAAGCTCCGAAAACCAGACATTTTTTCCAGGATGCCGTCTGCGCACCAAAGCTCGCGTTTGGCGTCAAATTTGACCCGAAACAACCCACGGTCAACCCAGGTCTGTCCTACTGTAGCGGCTGCCTCCTATGCGGAGACCGTGGAGACACTTAAACATCTGTAAATCATTGCTTAAATGTTAGTCAGTTAGTTTGGAGGGCTTTTATGTGAAGGGGTAGGGGGGGGTGAAAGGGGAACCTTTAATTCTTAGTCCCCTACTTGGTCGGAGAGGCGGGGAGCGGGCAATGCCTTACCGGGTCGCCGTGCAGTAAGCTCCGCAGCGCTGTGGCCGCCGACTCCCAACATCGCGGAGCTGGGGCTGCGGGCGTTCGGCCGCGGGCCGCGCTGGATTTGGAGCGCCGCGCAGCCAGGGGTAGAGTTTGCCGGGGTCAGAGCTCCAACCGGCGCCGCCCGCAGCCGGACGCCCGCAGCCCCAGCTCCGCGATGTTGGGAGTTGGCGGCCACAGCGCTCCGGAGCTTACTGCACGGCGACCCGGTAAGGCATTGCCCGCTCCCCGCCTCTCCAACCAGGTAGGGGACTAAGAATTAAAGTTTCCCCCTTCACCCCCCCCACCACATAAAATCCCTCCAAACTAACTGACTAACATTTATGCAATGATTTACAATGATTCCCCGGGGTCTGGGGAGGAGGCAGCCGCTCCAGACTTTTCAAGCCGCCCGCGCTACCTACCTAATCTACGCTAAAAATCTTCCATTCCGAAATCCAAAAAATTCCGAAATCCGAGAAGTGTCTGGTCCCAAGGCTTTCGGATAAAAGGTTGTGCACCTGTACCAAGAAGCATTGATACAAAGTCAGATTAATGTATTAAAAGTGATAATTCCCATTTTAGAACATGTATTACCTCTATTATGGTTGGAATCACTCTTGAGGTTTCTGTAGAAAAGCTCCAGGCAGAACTGTAAACATATACAGCCTCTAACAGAGTAAGACAATTGTCCCAGGACAGATTTATTGACATGCTCTCACAATAAACAATGATAAAATGTATGTGGCAGTACATACAATATAAATATATTCTACAAACCACAAAATACCTATATTATAACTCATTTGTTACACTGCTAATTGTTTAAGATATCAAGCAATTAAGGTTCCTTCTTAATTGTAAGGAATTAAAGTATTACAACTTGAAGCGATAAGTGTTACTAAATCCAAGAGAATGTAAACTCTTAATGTTGTAATCTCAATCAGCCTGAAGAAGCTGAATAGGGTCGTGCACCACTTTCCCTATGGGTAACAACTCAATGACTGAGCAATTTAATTTTGACCATTAAATTCACATGAAGTTTGAAAGATGATCAAATTCATCTATTACTGCAATGGGCAAAGATGCACCTGACATTTTATTGTTGCTAACATGATTTTTTTAACAATATGATTAAACATGGTGGTAGTTCTAGCAATTAACAAAAAATGCTCTATTTTACAGCAATTACTGAGCAAGGTGTATTAGGAAGGCAAATGGGATTATCTCTTGGAAAATTTAAGACTGACAGTAGCATAAAAATTGACTTAATTAGACAATAGGTGCAGGAGTAGGCCATACAGCCCTTCAAGCCAGCACCGCCATTCAATGTGATCATGTGACCATTCAATGTGATCATCCACAATCAGTACCCCGTTCCGGCCTTCTCCCCATATCCGCTGACTCCACTATCTTCAAGAGCCCTATCTAGCTCTCTCTTGAAAATATCCAGAGAACCGGCCTCCACCGCCCTCTGAGGCAGAGAATTCCACACTCACAACTCTCTGTGTGAAAAAGTGTTTCATCATCTCTGTTCTAAATGGCTTACCCCTTATTCTTAAACTGTGGCCCCCTGGTTTTAGGACTCCCCAACATCGGGAACATGTTTCCAGCCTCTAGCGTGACCAAACCCTTAATAATCTTATATGTTTCAATAAGATACCCTCTCATCCTTCTAAATTCCAGCGTATACAAGCCCAGCTACTCCATTCTCTCAGTACAATTGTTTTTCAGACCCATAAATGTAGCCTTTCCTTCTCTAATTGGTGACAATCAGATTGACCCTACTGGTGTAATTGTAACTTGGGCACAGTAATTAGATAAATCCATCACTTCCCATGTTTAATTCAAATGAATAACCAAGCTTTTTGCCAGTGATTTCTGCAGTAATGGTTATTAATCAGTTTGTACATTTTGCTAATGTAAGGGAGAGCTTTGAATAAGGTAAAAAAAAAAAATTTTTGAATGAATGCTTCATCAAATTTGAATGTTTCTGACCATGTTTTAGTACAAAGATCTATGACAGTGAGAGCATTTTCTACCAATTAGGAAGTTTCAGTTTTGCTAATCAGTATTTTTAATTAATCCAATATTCCATATTTATTTATCAAAATGAGAAATGCAAACGTCATTATTTTTCTCTTGTAGTAAATTATAAACCGAGTGAATGTAAGAATACAGCAAAATTGAACTGCTTTCTCACCACGCATCAAATTTCACTGACACCACTTCAAAAAGTGGCACGGCATTAGTCATGATGAACAAGTCACATCAATAGGAAGATCATGCGGAATAATTGGCTGAGATAAGTGTTGCTTGCTTTTAAAAACAAGATAATCGGTTGGGTAGTATACACATATCATACTGCAGTGTAAGTCCATGTTACATTTAGGATGTAATTCAGTGAAGTAATTGTTTTACATTTTTCAAAGTAATAGGTGTTCATTACTTATTTTTCAACAAATGTTGAAGAATAGAAACAAATAACAGCAGATGGGTATCGGTTTATTTTTGTCATGTAATCCAAGATATAGAGAAACATTTTGTTTGTATCCTATCCAATCAAATTATATTATACACGAGTACAATCAAGCCATTACATGAGTACAACAGGTAGTGCAAAGGGAAAAATGCCGCAGTGCAGAATATAGTATTACAGCATTATTGCATTACAGTTACAGAGGAAAAGTCCAAGGTCCACAATGGCATGGGATGGTGGGCTGGGACTACACCCTAGCTTATTTCATCTCATTGAGGACCGTTGATTATGGAGGGGAAGAAGCTGTTCCTGGATATGGGGTACGTGCTTTCAAGCTTTTGTATCTCCTGTCCGAGAAGAGAGGAGAGAAGAGGGAATGACCAAAGTGAAAAATGTACTTGACTATGTTGGCTGCTTTCCCGTGATAGTGTGGTGTGGAAGGAGTCGATGTTGGGGAGATTGGTCTGTGTAATGGACTGGATTAATATACAACTCTGCAATTTTTTGCAGTATTGGGCAGAGCTGTTGCCAATCCAAGTTGTGATGCATCCTGATAGGATGCTCTCTCCTTTGCATTTGTAGACATTTGTAAAAATCATTGGAGACTTGCTAAACTTCCTGCATCTTCTGAGAAAGGAGGTGTCGGTGTGCTTTCTTGGCCATAGCTTCAATATATTTGGTCAAGGACAAATTGTTGATGATATTCGCACCTCGAATCTTGAAGCTCTTGGCAATCTCCACTTCAACACCAGTGAAGCTGATTGGGGTGCGGACTTCACTACACTTCCTGAGGACAATTACCAGCTCCTTCATTGTGCTGACATTGAAGGAGAGGTTGTAGTCTTGGCACCATGCTCTTTATCCCCTTCCCATACTCTGTCTCACCATGTTCAAAATACTCCCCACTACAAACTTGTAAATTAAATTAGTCCTTCCTACACACCAGAATATCAGCATATGCCTCCCCTAGATAGACACAAAAAGATGGAGGTACTCAGCAGGACAGGCATCATCTCTGGAGAGAAGGAATGGGTGACGTTTCGGGTCCAGACCCTTCTTCAGACTGAAAATCACGGGAAAGGGAAAGGAGAGATATAGACGATGATGTAGAGAGATATAGAACAATGAATAAAATATATGCACAAAACTAACAATGATAATGGAAACTGGCCATTGTTAGCTGTTTATTGGGTGAAAATGAGAAGCTGGTGCGACTTGAGCGGGGGAGAGATGGGGAGAGAGGGAATGTCGGGGTTAGTTGAAGTTAAATAAATCAATATTCACACCACTGGGCTTTATCATCAATACTTTTTTGCATATCTTTTTAACTCATTGGTCTATATCTCTCTACATCATTGTTTATTTCTGTAGTTTCCCTTTTCCGTGACTTTCAGTCTGAATGGTCTCGACTCGAAACATCACCCATTCATTCTATCCAGAGATGCTGCCTGTCCCACTGAGTTACTCCAGCTTTTTGTATCTATCATGTTTAAACCAGCATCTGCGGTTCCATCCTACATATTTTGTATGCCTCCCCTAACTCCATTCTCTACATCCTTTTCTCTGATAAATAATGATGAGATGTATTCATTTAGGACCACAATCGTATCCTCTGACTGCACACAGATTACCCTGTGGGTCCCTGAGGAGATTTACTCTTTCCCCAACTACACATGCTTCTAATATATCCTTCAAAGATTTTGAGATTTTCTTTAATCATGCGTGCCGATGCCATTTTTTGTCCTTTTTGTCCTCCTAACTTGTTTCAGACATTCTCTTCGATATCCGTTATTAACTTCAAAGGACTCACTTGATATCAATTGCCTGTCCCCAACATATGCTACCTGTTTTTCCCTTATCAAACCTTCAATTACCTTTGTTCCCATATCTTATCATCTTTGCTTTTAATCTTTACAGGGACATGCTGATCCTGAACTCTTACTATTTCACATTGAAATGCCTCCCACTTTTGGGATGTGTGTATCCCTCGAGCAGCTGTTACCCATCTCCTTTCGTCAGACCCTATCTTAAACTATTGAAATTGGCTCTCGCCCAATTGAGGACCCTGTTACTAAGGCCAACAATCTTTAGCTATGACTAACCTGTCATTTATTGAATTATGCTCACTGTTCCCAAAGGGTTAAAGGATCAAAGACACTTCCACCACACCCAATACAAAGTCGAATACAGCCACATGGACTCTGCACAAGCTGCTTTAAAATGCTCTCTTGGATGCATTTTACAAATTCCATCTAAGCCCTTAAGTGAGACAATCCCTGTCAAAATCGGAAAGGTAAAATCCTCTTACTAATTCCCTGATGTTATTACATCCGACTGACATTTGCCGACATATCTGTTCTAATTTTTGTTATGTACGGTGAGGCCAATAGGAAAACTCCATCAAAGTGATGACTCAAGAGAGAAGACAACCTTTGAGGCAAGTTCTCATCTGAAAGATGACTCCTCCTGCTATGCAGCATTTCTAGTACTGACGTAATTGGAGTGAAACTGGTAACCACAGCCATAGCTGACAAATATGTTAGAAAGTTAAATTCTGATCAATGTTAGACTCATTTCTAGACAAATTATTTGCAAAATTTGGATCATTTGTAATTAATCGAGGGTATTACGTCAATAAGAACAGTATTAGCATAATCAAATCTGAAATAACAAAGCTGACACAAGGATTTCAGCTGTGATAGGACTGAGACAGGGTCAGATACATGTAACAGTATGCATGCAAAATAAATGATCTTGGTGCTGGAAATAAGGTGATACTCGCAGCTCCTCTCAGTCACAGATTATGAATGGTGTGATTCAGCAAGACAATGGCCAAGAGAGTTTAGGGGAAGGGGTTGAATCTATTGCAAAAGTAGGAGTGAACATTTGTGAGCATTTTGCACTTTCTGACCTACTGTTTTCTCTTTTTTAATTTCTCATCTGAGGGTAATGACTAGTACAAGAGTGCAGTTTAATACATACCAACAGCTCTAGCCACTATTTTCCATGTGTAAACCTGAATGCTCTGTGTTGTTCTGAGTCAAAATCATGTAAAGATTGGCTATTTTGTGGTTGAGAAATTATGAGTTAGCAGAAGTAGTGACAATTGCTGATATGGCCATCCCGAGCCTAGAAGTTTAGTTTAGTTTAGTTTAGTTTAGAGATACAGGGTGGAAATAGGCCTTTCGGCCCACCAACTCCATGCCGACCAGCGATCCTCGCACATTAACACTAGGAACAATTTACAATTTTACCAAGCCAATTAACCTACAAACCTGTACGTCTTTGGAATATGGGTGGAAAGCGGAGATCCCGGGGAAGACGTAGAGAGCATGCTGACCGGTTGCATCGTGGCTTGGTTCGGCAACTTGAGCGCCATGGAAAGGAAAAGACTACAAAAAGTAGTAAGCACTGCCCAGTCCATCATCGGCTCTGACCTTCCTTCCATCGAGGGGATTTATCACAGTCGCTGCCTCAAAAAGGCTGGCAGTATCATCAAAGACCCACATCATCCTGGCCACACACTCATCTTCCTGCTACCTTCAGGTAGAAGGTACAGGAGCCTGAAGACTGCAACAATCAGGTTCAGGAATAGCTACTTCCCGATATTAAACCTGGCTCGGACAAAACTTTGATTATTAGTAACCAATTTTCTGTTATTTGCAATTTATCATGTTATTTTTTTCAAGTGTGTATATATTTATGTTACGGTATATGGATACATTGATCTGTTTTTGTAGTAAATGCCTACTACGTTCTGTGTGCTGAAGCAAAGCAAGAATTTCATTGTCCTATCAGGGACACATGACAATAAACTCACTTGAACTTGAACTTGAAGACCAACATGCAGGTCAAGGGGAGAACGTACAAACTCTGTACAGACAAGCACCTGTAGTCAGTATCGAACCCAGGTACCTGCCGCTCTAAGGCAGCAACTCTACCGTTGTGCCACCGTGATGCCCTGTGCCATTGAAGTTAATTGCAACAAATCAACTTACTATGACTGAGATCAATAATGTTAATATAAGCTGGGCTAAATGTGGTGACTAATTTATTCACATGGTTCATTACCTTGTCCTTAAATGGACAAGTTTGCATTACCTTGAGACTTTTTGTTTAAATGTACTTTAAAAAAAGTTATGAATTTAAGGTTTCCACATATTCAAATAAATTATAAATCTGCATAGAGCAAATCTGTTTAAAAGTCTAAGGGACTTCAGACTTCAGTTTGTTTGATTTCTTATAAATGATTTAAAATCTGTTAAAAACTTGCAAACGTATTTGAGAAGGTCAGTTACTCAAGTTGATAGCACGTTCCCAAGTGACATTTAACCCTTTTTAACAGCAAGTGATAATGAGAAAGGAATGCATTCGATTCAACTCTAATGCAATTTGTAACCAAATATGGAACAACAAAACACACATCTTGTCCTTCCAATCCTTTATAAAATTAATGTTGTATTACTGCAAATCATTAACCTAACATTTCTTCAACAGTTTCATTCAATTGATGGTGAGCCATTAAATATCTTTAATTAAAGAAGCACCACAACAAAATGTTTTTACACATGGCGTCATACCTTTGATTGGGCCTTGCATAGTTAACAGTCACAGCATGAATATGCTTTCATAGAATCTCTGTTGGCCCTCATCTTTTATTTTATTTCCTCTAATCTAGGTTACCAAGCAAAGATCTAGGCACTGATGTTTACATTAATTTGCCAGTGTCACCACTAAGATAGTCAAATAATGAACACATGTTAAAATACGACACTCTCTGCTTTACTTATTAGTAAAAGCTTAATGGTAAAACTGAAGCATGATATATTCCCACGTTTAGTTTTCCGAATATGTCGAACGTGATGATAGCTTTAGTGCACATGTGTACAGAGCTTCAAAGCCGGCATTCAAAACCATGCTTGCCTCCCCGTTCAAGAATTTCTGTTCAATAGCTTTGATCTTGCATGTTTAGAATCCTGGCTTCAAATGTTGTTGTTCATACAGCAGTGGAACAAGTTGATATAATTCTGCAACTGAAACTGACTTTGAACCCTGCTGTAGACATTTATAATGTAGGTCAGAGAATCTGTAAGATCTTCAGACGTGCTGCTTGATCCTATTTCCTAGTCTAGGTATAATAAGTTCCCGATTATATCTATCACTGTAATAGATCTGCAGACAGCATTAGACAAATATAAGTGTTCAGTGCGCAAAATCATTCAGCGGTAACTATTTTTAAATGTTTATCAATCGAACAAGTTTTGTCTGAACCAAACAAATTGGAGCTCAGAACAGTAAATTACAAACAATCACACAGGGTGAGCAAGGTAGAAAAATGCGGCTGTAAATGTATCCACTTTGGCAAAGAATATAACAAGTCACATCAATTCCATTTTTTTTTGCTCCTTTAATATTTGTCTTTGAATGCTAAAAATATAGGCTTTATTTATTCAAAGATAAAATGGCCCAGTTTGTGGAGAATGGAAGCTGCACCTCTCTGATGCAGACATGTAGCACCCATGATTCAGTGCAGTGCTGAATGCCGCCAGTTGTGGGTTCAAAGCCCACCTCATAAACCAGAACATATATTTTCAGACTGTTGCTTTAATGATGCTCATGTGAAAGATTATTGAACCAAGGCCCATTTGCCGTCGGCAGGCATTACAATTATTGCCACTATTCAAAGAGAACTCCTCTTTATGACCAAGTCAACATTTGGCAACCAAATTTATAAACTGGACTTACTGGAAATCGGAAATAAAAACAAAAAAACACTGGAAAAATCCTGCAACTAAGGCAGTATCTAGTCATCCATATGAAATGTTAACCCAGTTTTTTGTACTGCTGAGCATTTCCAGCATTTTCTGTTCTCACATTTAAAATAAATAATATTTATTCCATTATGCCATTTATTCCATCAATGTTTGACAATGTTATTGCATAAAAATAACATGTTACATTTTCCTCACCGCAGCAGTGTTCTCACAAATGGCACAGGAGCACAGCTGATAGAACCACTGCCCCATTGTGCCAGAGACTCTGGTTCAATCCTGATGCTGTGTGCTGGCTGCATGGAGTTTGTAGCTTCTCACTGTAACCCTGCTGGTTTATTCATGGTACTCCCGTAAGTGGAATGATAAGGTTAGTTCACTGTAAATTGCTCCAGTGTGCAGGTGAGAAGAAGAATCTGCGTGGTGTTGATGAGAATATGTAAAAATGGGATTCATGTTGATTATGTGGGCCAAAGTTATCAATCCTTTATATCTCTCTGTGATGTTATATATCTCTGTGAATATTTCAGAATTATTTCCATGGCTCACACCTTTCGGATGTCATGAATTATAAAAAAACATTCCGTGTCCAACCTCATTCTTTCCTTTTTTTAATGGTTAGGAAAACAAACGATAAATGATTTAAAAATATCAATGCTACCTTTGTTTTCTTATTATGCACAAGCAGTTCAAAATCTGGAGCACATCTCGATAATCACCTTGGCTAGCAGAGGGGGGGGGAATTATTCTCAAAGGAAGAAGAATGGGCATCATTGTTCACTGACATAACAGACTGGAATCTAAAGCAAAGCACCATGAAGTAAAGCCTGATATGGGATTTCCTATCCATTGGTTTTGGAGTTGTGCAGTGGTCTGACTTTGAGAAATTTGACAGGTTCAATGTACACTCAACACTCTCCTCATGCAGACAATAACACGATGCTATCACATTTATTTTCACAAAATGCCATACTCATCTTTTTAAATGCTCCCTAATTATTTTATTTTATTCGAATTAAATTAATCTAATTCTTGAAATCTGTTGATTTTCAACCCTCTTTGTTGCATTATTCTTAATTTATTTCTGTCACCTTGCTTATTTCTATGGGTTTTTTACCCCCTCTATCCCAATGCTTCTCTTGCTTATGTCAGTTCTTTGTCTATGAGCATGCCTCACCATTAGTAAAACTTCAGGCACATCAAGCACCAAGCCCAACAAAGAAAGCCACAAATCAATACGATTTATTGTTTCAAATACGGGGGATATCATGAAAAAAAAAATAGCCCTCAAGATCTTGATGAAAAAGGCAAAAACAATGTGTTCTGAAATTAAATAAAATGATGCTGGTACAGCATGGTAGAACCATTGGTCACAAAATTAACATCACAATCAGGAAGACATGACTATTACAGGAGGCATTTGGGCGTGAGGGTGTTTGTTAAATTTAGTTATCAAACAGGATAACTTCCTTTCATTAGTTAATAGGAATATTGTCATCAGTATGCGTGCAATATTCTCTGTGAGGATTCTCAAATGTGATTTAAGAAAAATGAACCAAATCAATAAGGTTTGTCCCCTATGAACATTTCATGACATCTGTGAACAGAAGCAAAATGTTCAATGCAAGTATACTGCCCATTTAACAGAAAAAAATAGCATTTTCAAAACATAAGTTACAAACAGTTTATTCCCAATGTAATAAGAATTTGTCAGCCTTAAGCAGAGTTACTCAGAGCGTCTGGTGTTACAAGGTTGTACTTAAATCATTCTTGATGTACTGAAAAGGGAAAAGCTGAAACTGTCTTTTTTTGGGATGGATTACCACAATAAAGGAACAATATTGTTGCAAGTTGTCGACCTGATCTGAATGCCAGAAATAAATGCATTTTATCCTCATAAAAAATTAATGTACTCCTAGAACGTCTTAAAACTGTAAAATACTTCGAGGTCATATTTTATTATTTTTTATGTTTCCTTTGGCAAGCATACTTTGGCTTTATAAGTGTACATGGCCTTCCATTACATGGTATGGTTTGTGCAGTGTTCTACACTTAATTGAGCAGCAAAACACATAAATAATACGTTTTTAACACAATTCAACCAACGCCTTTGGCCACTTTTAACCATTGAAATATTGTTTCTTTTTGTCGTTGTATGAATTTGAACATGTGTCTGTTTCTCTGCTTGCATGTGCATGTGCATGTGTGTCTGTGTGTGTGCCTGTGTAGGTGCGCACACACACATGCATGCTCTTCAGGATTCAAATACACCTACACAGTGCCTATAAAAATAACATGGGAAACAAGTAAGACATCGCAAATATGAATAAGCACTAACTTAGGTTTGAAAATCTTATGTCCGCACAAAACGATGGAGATACCAAGTTCCTAACTGTCACTGTTTGTCATGTTGTCACTTGTGGGCGGAGCACCAAGGCAAATTCCTTGTATGTGAATACTTGGCCAATAAACTTATTCATATTCATTCATTCATTCATTCGTTTATGCAGTTTGTAGCCAAAGGATTATCAACCATCCATGCACCAACATGCTCTCTCTCACTCCTGTCTGAGTGACCATTAGTTAGCTCATGCCACTCTTTCTGGCTGAGCATCAGCTTCAGGTGTTCTGCCTTCCTCCTCTTCAATTCCTGGTCTATTGGTTTTCTGCTCTTCAATGGAACGTCAGCACATGGAAAAAGCAACTCCAACCATTCTGCCAAATGACATTTCTTTCCCCCAGGAGTGAGACTCCAACTTTTACCTACTGCCCACCATCCTAGTATCCTTGGCCACCTTATTGCCACCTTCCACTCTTTTACTCTATTCTGGATTTTGCTCTTTTCCACCGCTCTTCCAGTAATCCTTAAAACTCATGAATTTCAATACTTCATCCTGCTGCATTTCTTGTTAAGTGTCAATGGAGGAATAAAAAAAAACAATAAAGAAATCCACAGAAGCATAGCAGGCAGAAGATGCAATGATCATTTGAAATGATAAAGCTAGCTTGAGGGTCTAAATGGTCCATTTCTCTTTCTACCACCTCTGGGCATGTGTATTTAGATTGTGTATTCAGTCTTCTTTTCTTATTTTACACTGCTGTGTTGTGAATTCTGTCTTGCTTGCAGCTGTTTTAAATATTTTTAATATCTTACTTTTGGAGTATTAGGTCCATTGATTTACAGCAGGTAATATCAAACAAACATGTTTTTATGGTTCCAGCACGGAGCACGCCCACATAATTCTAACTGAGCAGTTGTTTCATCAATTATTATTTTGCCAGACAGGCGAAAATGTGATTTCAAAACAAATTGCTATATCTTGGATCAGACTTTCACTGAATTACTCAACTGTGGAAAGCATTTCTAAATACCCACTACTCACATTATTTTGCTTTTGTGATAAATGAAAACAAGCCGACATTGCTTTGAGTGATGTAGGGTTGATTAGTGGGAGTAATTAAAGTGCACAAAATATTGTGTTTTTCCAGTCCAGTACTCATCGTAAGGTTAAATTAACATTCACACAGCAGTATTTCTATCAGCTTTTGAAGCTGATATACAATACAATACAATATTTATTCATTGTCATTTGAACCTCAATGAGGCTCAAACGAAACTCTGTTTCTACAGCCATACAAAAAGAAACAATTTCTACAAGACACACAAACAATTTAATTCACACAAACATCCATCACTGTGAATCTCCTCCTCACTGTGATGGAAGGCAAAGTATTTTCTCTCCCCTGCTCTCCACTTTTCTCCCGATGTTAAAGCCCCAGGCGGGCGATGGTAAGTCCCACGGCCGTTGAGACCGTGCCGGGCGATGTACGGCCCCGCTCCAGGTCTTAATGTCTCAATGTGGGAGCCCCCGGTGGGTGTAGGAATGCCCGCGGCCATTAAAGCCGCGCCGGGCGATGTACGGCCCCGCTCCGGGTCATTCCAGCCCCGCGACACGGGCGGGAGAAGTTGCGTTGCGGGAGCTCCGAAAAGCGGTCTCCACCTGGACCCGCGAGCTCCCGATGTCACCGTCCACCAGACCTGCGGCTGGAGCCTCCGAGCTCCGGAGTTGGGCCGCAGCAGCGAGCCACCACCGCTCCCCACGCTCCGAGGCCGGCCAGCCCCATGATGGTGAGTAGTCCACAGGCTCCGCGACTGAAGCCCCAGGTCGTTCCGGCTGGAGGCCGCTCCACGGTGCTAGGCCCCAACGACAATGGAGACCCGACAGGATAAAGGTTGTTTCTCCCGTGCAGGGAAGAGATTTAAAAGTCCCCCCCCGCCCCCCACATATACACAGTTAAAAACCATATAAAAAGAATACAACAAACTACGTTCAACTGGACAAAAAAAAAAAAAAAGACAGACAGGCTGCAGGGGCCATAGATTCCTGCAAGATCCCATAGATTTTACTGCAAGATCCCTTAGATTTACAGGACAGCCAGTATTTCAGCACACATAAACCTAACTTAGCCTTTTCTATTTGTGAGCAATCTATTTCAAACACCATTTTTGATATCTATGTATTCATAGATTTTGCGTTAAGAAACTATTATTTGTTCATGAATAGATATTAAACCACCACCGATCTCTATAACATTCATTATTGACGATTCCAGCCTCCGTCTCAACCAGGTACAAATAATAGCAATCTCATTCAATTATCATTTCCAGCATGTCACAAACAGTTCTCTGATTAACTTGAAATCCCCAAGGAAAGCATAATTGAAATGAAGATTCAATAGTATCCAAAGATTATTTGTTTTTATTTTTTAATATTTGATAGAGATATTGCATCCAAAAACCTATTGATAATAGCCATGTTTTTGCCACTATTGTTGTCAATCTATGCACAGTGGGAATTGGGCAATGGGATTAAGCATTTGTCTATGGAAGTATTCAAAGTACAGCAACACGCCTACTATTCCATAACTGCTTTTCAACTTACTGAGCATGTAGATTTAGCTGCTGGACATTTGCCAGATAAACCTCTATTTTCATCACACACGCAACTGACCCATATTGAATAACGATGACCTACCTATGTGAATGAACATCACCCAGGGACCTCAAGTAGCAGACATTCAAAGAATTGGAAATTCTTTATTAAGTGTAATTCAATTTGAATCTATTTAAAATCTAAGGACAAAGCACTGTGTGCATGGTGATAGGGAGCGGTGGGGCGAAGGGATGTAAAGGTTCAAACAGGAAAGGAAAGTCTTGGGAGTAGATTGTATTAATCAAAAGCACTTTTCCTTTAAAAGCATACAGATACGAGCAAAGAATTCTGATGGATTTTTATCTTAATGAATTGTAATTACGATCGACCTCACATTGCACATGGCAAAACAACTAAATTAGTCCAGATATTTTGATGCGTTATCCAAAAGGTCACACTAGTAGTCCAGATATAAAAATTCAAAACCCACACAAGATGCAATGGGTTTTACATTCAATTAATCATTTAGAATGAAAATCCCTTTAGCACCAATAACCACAAAACAACTGTATTGTTATACAAAAAAACATCTGTTACTCTGACAACAGAAGAAACTGCTATCCTTTCTCAATACATCCTGCACACAACTCCAGATTCACCAATGTGGTCATCGTTTAAATGTCCTCCAGCTGTTTTATTCAAGGGTAATTAGAGGTGGGTAATAAATGCAGGCCTTCCCAGCAATCCAAACCCTAAATCCTAAATAATTCTGAGACTGAATCTCCATTCTCAAAAAATAATTTCAGGGATGTCACTGGCAACAAGCATGACAGCAAACCAGGAACTTTGACATCTGAATAGTCTGAAATTCACGCTGTTTACCAGGTTTGAAGAAATGTTAATATGCCAATAATTTAAAAGTAGGTGCCAATGTGGGCTGTGAGGAGAATGGGAGAGGCATCAGGTGGATTAAAAAAAATGGCTACATGAATGGAAAAGGACATGGCAGAAAAATATAATGTGGAAAATACGAGCTCATCTACCATTCAACCATTCATCTACAATCAACCATTCAAAGCTTTCAGCATATCTGCACCATTATCCTATTTCTGGATTTAACTTAAGCATATTGCACTTTCCACAAACTTCTTATTGGTGAACATGTGATCCAAAGATTACCATCCTTCAAAGTCTTTCTTATTCATTTACTTTGTAGCTCACATATTTTCCTGAAGGACCCCACTTTATTTATGCTATGCTATTGGCATCCGGACTGACCACAATCACTGAAATGATTTTCACCTGCACAGTGGCATCTTTGGCCTCAAAACCATGCAAGCAACATGCAGCCCAAAATGACATACGCAAATGTGGAAATACTTCAATAGACCCATAACAACTGTATCACTTATCACTCTTAATCCAACATTATACCATAATATATCAGAAATAGATAGATTCTTGATTAGCATAGATGTCAGGGGTTATGGCAGGAGAATGGGGTTGAGAGTGTGAGATAGATCAGCCATGATTGAATGGTGGTGTAGACTTGGGCCGAATGGCCTAATTCTACTCATGACACTTATGAACATGAACATTGAGAGTAATGCCTCACATCCTTCTGTGAAGCTGACTGTGGCTATATTATTGCTCTCTCATCACTCTGCTGCAATTGGCACAAATGATTATGCTTTATTCTTCCATCGCTTCTAGTTTCAAGCTCCATTTTAAAATACTTGCGTGTTAAGATTAATTTCTATTTTGGTGGAATCAATCCATCCTCAGTAATGGACACGTATACAGTATTTGTGCTACAGTAAACTGCTGCTTTAAGGTAAAAGTCATCTCGCCTGTGTACCACCCAACACGCATGTGCTAACATCTCGATAAAAAAAATGGTAAAGCTCAAAATTGCAGACTTTCCACAAACTTCTTATTGGTGAACAGGCAATTACATACAGAACCCATGTAAGAACACACCAGTAATTACATATCAAGTAGCCAGTCAGATAAAGGAATATCTCAACAAACATCTAAAGGAGTTGAAAACAACATGATAATTTGTTGATTACAGGTTAAACGCAGTTATCATGCTGATTGGAACTCAAAATAAATGTTGCCATATATCATGAGAAATGTGTTGTTAGCAGTGAATCTTTGGATGATTAGTGTATTGTCCACAAAGGTAACTGCAGTAATAGAGATAACAGAAAATAATGTGTTTAAGAAGAAACTGCAGATGCTGGAAAATCAAAGGTACACAAAAATGCTGGAGAAACTCAGCGGGTGCAGCAGCATCTATGGAGCGAAGGAAATAGGCAACGTTTCGGCTGCTTTAAACCTCATATTTCAATTATTGGATGAACAAGGGAAAAATTGTAGTTTGCACCTTCGTTGTTGCAAATAATCTACTGAATTTACTTTAAAAGTATAATTAACTATACCAGTATTCTCCTGTCACACCTCTAAAACTCCTGTATGATGTGACATTCAAGACATAAAGCCGATTCTGTTTTGACACAACCATTCTCTGGTCCTTGAATGTACATTGCTCAGAAAGTATTTAAAAATGACAGCACTATAGTAGACAAATAAATATCATGCACAGAATATGTTTGCATTCATCCTGTGAGGCTACAAAAGTTGTAAATCTATTAAAAATGTTTGAGTGTCATAAACCATTCAACTACTGCCAGAAGATGTTCACAATTTAAAAAAAAAGTTGCTCAATACATGGTTATTCAGCTTTCTACAATCCTTTCATGTTCCTGAATTATTTTTCCAGCTGTACAGTGTCTGTGAGAGTTTAATTGATTAATTCAAAGTCAGGAGATCTAAGCCACCAAAGGACATCAATAAATTGAAGCCGTCATTAACTTTATGGATATTACTGTTATAGGTCACAAAATACTGTTTTCTTTTGAGAGGTTTTTGTAAATTCTTTTACATCTGTTTCTATATTTTACAGATGGTTGTTTTCTTTTTTATCGATTAATGTATCGTTTCACCTATATGTCCTGATATGTCAAGGCTGCTTTACCAAAGGGAGCTGAGGGAATGCTCTGTGTTCTGTTTCACAGAGACATGGCTCACCCACAGCTCCCCAGACTCAGCTGTCCAGCCTGAAGGTTTCTCCATCCACCATCTGGGCCATACGCAGGCATCTGGGAAAGGGAGAGGAGCGGGCGTCTGCCTCATGGTCAACTCTTTGTGGTGCTCAGACATGGCAGTTCTATCCAACTCCTGCTCTCCACACCTGGAACATCTGGTGGTGAAGTGCCACCCCTCCTACCTACCAAGGGAATTCACCTCCATTATCCTGACTGCGGTCTACATCCCACCCCAGGCAGACGTCCGTCTGGCACTGGAGGAGCTGCACGCCGTGATCAACAAGCACCAGAGAGCTTACCCTGAGGTGCTTACCACCGTAGCCGGGGTCTTCAACAAAGCTAACCTGAAGAAATTGCTCCCTAACTTCCACCAACATGTCTCCTGCAGCACCAGAGGATCAAACACCCTTGATCACTGCTACACGGCCATCAAAGATGCCTATCGCTCTATTCCTCGCCCTCACTTTGGAAAATCCGACCATTCAGCGATGCTGCTTCTTCCTGCATACAGGCAACAACTGAATATAGCACCCCCAGAGGTGAGGACTGTATAGAGCTGGTCGGGGAAGGCAGAGGAACAACTCCAGGACTGCTTGGAGTCTGTAGACTGGGCAATGTTCAAGGACTCGGCAACGGACCTGAATGAATCCGCCACAGTGGTTACAGACTTCATAAGGAAATGTGTGGAGGACTGCGTTCCAGAAAAAACCTTCCGAGTGTTTCCTATCCAGAAGCCTTGGATGAACCATGAGATCCGCATTCTTCTGAAGACCAGATCCCGGGCATTCAGGTCTGGCGATGCGAGGTCTATAGGAAGTCCAGATGCAACCTTGGTAAGGCCATCAAAAAGGCCAAAAGGGACTTCTGCTCTAAGCTGGAGGATGAGACAGATGTTTGGCAACTGTGGCGGGGCCTGAATACCATCACCTCCTACAAGGCAAAATCAGGAGGAAGCTCAAACGACAGCGAAGCATCACTTCCTGACGAGCTCGATGCGTTCTACACACGTTTCGATAGAGAGAACGCTCATGTGCTTTCTCGAGCCCCCATTCGCCCTGACGGTATTATAGTCACAGTCACAGAGGCCGACATCAGAAGATCCTTCAGGGTTGGTGAACCCTCGGAAAGCGCCTGGACCTGATGGTATACCCGGTCGAGTTCTCAAGACCTGTGCAGACCAACTGGCGGGGTTTTTGCGGACATTTTCAACCCTCTCACTTCTGAGGTCTGAGGTTCCCACCTACGTTAAGAAGGCATCAATTATATCAGTGCCCAAGAAGAGGAAGGTCACGTGCCTCAATGACTATCAACCAATGGCACTAACGTCTGTGGTGATGAAATGCTTTGAGAGGTTGGTTATGGTGCACATCAACTCCTACCTCGCCAAGAACCTCGACCCACTACATTTCGCATATCGCCACAACAGGTCAACGGAGGATGCAATTTCACTGGCTTTCCACTCCGCATTGGACCACTTGGACAATAAAAACACTTACGTCAGGCTGTTGTTTATAGACTACAGCTCGCCGGTTAATACCATCATCTCTTCCAAGCTGGTTATGAAACTCATGGAACGGTCTCTGCGCATCCCTCTGCAATTGGATCCCCGACTTCCTCACCCACAGACCATAGTCTGTTCGAATTGGCAGAAACACTTCATCCTCAGTGATAATCTGTACGGGAGCACCTCAAGGCTGCTCTATACTCTATACTCTCCCTGCTCTACTCACTCTATACCTATGACTGTGTAACCGGACATAGTGCGAACTCCATCATCAAGTTCACCAACGACACCACTGTTGTCGGACAAATCACAGATGGGATGAGTCAGAGTATAGAAGTGAGATCGACCGACTGACCAAATGCTGCCAGCACAACAACCTGGCTCTCAACATCAGTAGGACCAAGGAACTGATTGTAGACTTTGGTTGGGGAAGGATGAGGACCCACAATCCTGTTCACATCAATGGGACGATGGTGGAATGGGTCAATAACTTCAAATTCCTGGGCGTGTATATCTCCGAAGATCGTTCCTGGACCCAGCAGACTGATGCAATTATAAAGAAGGCACATCAGCGACTCTACTTCCTGAGAAGATTACGGATATTCGACATGTCGAAGAGGATTCTCTTAAACCTCCACAGGTGCACGGTAGAGAGCATTCTGACTGGCTGCATCGTGGCCTGGTTCGGCAACTTGAACGTCCAGGAGCGAAAAAGACTCCAAAAAGTTGTGACCACTGCCCAGTCAATCACCGGCTTTGACCTCCCCACCGTCGAAGGCATCTATCGTAGTCGCTGCCTCAAAAAGGCAGCCAAAATCATCAAGAACACACACCATCCTGGCCACACACTCATTTCACCATTGCCATCAGGAAGAAGGTACAGGAGCCTGAAAACTGTAACGTCCAGGTTCAGGAACAGCCTCTTCCCTACAGCCATCAAGCTATTAAACACAACAATGAATAAGCTCGGAGCTCTGAACTGCAAAATACTATATTATTATTGCACTATATTTGTTATTTATTGAACTTTTTCTCTTTTTTTCTCTCTTCCCCCGTTATGTACTATGTTTACAGATTCACATATTGTGTTGTGCTGCAGCAAGTAAGAATTTCACTGTCCCATCCGGGACAAATGACAATAAAACACTCTTGACTTGACTCTTGACTTGATCTGGCTATTCTTCTCGCCAGACTCAACACAACTATTCAGCTGGTTGTTTTCCCTTCTACTGAATCTGGATGCAGGCATATGGTACAATAAATGATTTTTTGTGAGCTAGCACCATTGCATACAAATCACTTTATAACTACCCCCAATAAAAATCCCCTTTCTGTGGCTCTAAAACTTTCTTGCAATACATTTTAATAGCAAATAATAACTGATTCACTGCCAAAAATGTGCATTACTAAAGTTCTGCAATATTTTACTAGAACGAAGGCGAATTATAAAACATGGGGAAAGTCTTTCTCCCATGAATTAAAAATTAACAACATTGCTCGTATTCTTTGTGTGCAATTTAAAAACTCCAGCCCAATTCCAACACAACTTTCCGAAAATAACCGGTTTGTGTTTCAAGTTCTAATTAGCAACTAAAACAGCCATACTCCACGAAACTGTGATTCACCTAAAATTCCTTCCAAACTGTTTAAACTGCGAACAATATTCCCAGTATTCCTACTTAATTGCACGAAATATCGGCTGCACATGTGAAATGTGCACAATTTCAAATTAGATCAGTCAGTGGAACTATAGAGGCTATATTAGTTCTCATGCACCTTTTGATTCATTAGTGCTCGTTTGGATTCACAAGGGACACTTCCCCGATCACCACACTACCTCCGACCATACCCATGAGTATTTCTACCCAACCAGGGTTACTTAAAGGAATAGTCACTTCCATGCAGGTTTATGGCCGAAACCAGCTACCGTTACAATTCCACCATTGTTTGTTGCATTCTTTAAATTTATTAATGACCAGCAACCACATTGAATGATGTGGTCGGTGCTCAAAGAACCTTTGCTGATTTAATCATTTTTGAACAAAACTAGTTAAGGTATAGGTTCATGAGTATACATTATTCGACACTATTTTCTAGAATAATATGACAGTGAGAACATGCCTAGATCACACATTGCTGGATGTACAGATTAAAGCATCGGATGAGGAGGACATAGAAGTCTATATCCACCCAGGTGGCAATATCATGAACATTTTTGTTGAATACGCAAAACTTCTTCACAATTATAGGAATATCATGCTATTGAAACATTGCTTGTGTTAAACAAAAACGATTGTGTTCCAATTTCTGCCTTCTTGCCAAATAACAAAAACAATTAAGTGAAATGGCTTACATTTATGTTACTTAACCTACAATTAAATTACTTTGAAGTGTAGGCTACCTCATCATTGAGTAGAAAATAATGGATTATCCTAGAAAGTTCATATAATTTCCATGCTTCCTCATGCTTCTTAAGCTTTCTTCATATTTTTGTAATCAAAATTACCAATAAATAAGTTAATGGAATGACTGGCTCTTCAAACCATAGTCTTATTTTTATTACAGGCAATCCCAATTACTACAGCTATGAAAAGGAAATTATTATAACTTACATTGTGCAAAGACATCATTTGCAAAGTAATCATCTTGGCTCTGATAGCAAAAGATGTAGCTCTCGAGAAAAAAAGTGTTGTTTGGGAGTTTTCACCATTCATATTTTCAAGTTAATACATATATACATAAATCACTACTGTACCTGTCATTAATGCTCCAGTTCAGACATAGATTCAGAGCGCTTAAATTCTTGCATCTCTTCACCACTTCCATTACTGTTTCATTATTCAATTCAGTTATGTGACGTAGATCGAGACTGATGAGCTCCTTCAGCTTAGGACAAAAGTAAAAATAAAATTTGAAACATATCACTTACACTATGATTCCTGCTGTAAATCACAATAAAATAACTGGAACAAAGAATCTAGAAAAGGAACCACTATATGTCATTTAATCCCTCAAACCAGTTCCTTCTTTCAATGAAATCATGATTTAATTATTCACATGAGTCTTTTGTTTTAACTGCATGGACTAACTAATGGGCCTGTCCCACTTACCCGACTTTTTCGGCGACTGCTGGTACCCGTCATAGGTCGTTGCAGGTCGCCGAAAATTTACAACATGTTGAAAATCCAGCGGCGATCAGAAAGACGCTATAACTCTTTGGGCGACTAAGGAGACTACTCACGACCATATAGGCGACACCCCGGCAACATGTCGCGGGGTGAAGCCTATATGGTCATGACTAGTCGCCCAAACAGTCGTACCTTGTTCTGGTCGCCGCTGGATTTTCAACATGTTGAAAGGTTTCGGCGACCTGCAACAACCTATGACGGGTGCCGGCAGTCGCTGAAAAAGTCGCATAAGTGGGACAGGCCCATAAGGCAAATCGCACAATGCATGCAAGCAGAAGTTAGGTTAGTGTATGAAGGCAAAAGGAAGCTTATACCATATTTACTCTAGTATGGGAGGGATGGGATTCACATGGAGAATAAGAACCAACATGGATCAGACAGGCTGTGGTTTTGCAAATATATTCTAAAAGTATTTCTAATCTTCTATTTACTAACATTTTATGTGGATGCTTAAAAAACAATCAACAGCTGATACATGTTGCATACATGCTGTGGGTATAACAGCTTTGAACTCTTCTAATTAAACACTCATTTCAAGCATTTTGAGGCAGACCTGTTTGGACTATTACTTTGGACACATGGAGTTAAGATTTAGTCTGTTCACATTTGTTTTATTGAGGACATAGAAACCTATTTATGTTCGAGGCAAAAAAGAGTAACATACGGAACACCAAAATGTCTTTACAAGAGGCTTGTTCAATAGTTGTTGGCGTTCTGACAATGGCCATATTTCGAGGAAGATTCATGCAAGCATGGAGAAATGGTATAAATGGTCTTGATACTGTTTCTCCAAGAATTACGTGAAGCGGCGGTGTAAATTTGGAAAGCTCCCATGAAAATGTAATCGTGTTGCTTCAAGGGACATTAATCAAACAATTTATATTTTTACATAAGGTTTCTTTTAGGATTTACTGTTTTAACGTATTTGCACATGCAGATTAGTTTCCAATGCAATGAACTTTGGTTACAATTTAAAAAGAATGAAGTTGTTGAAAAATACAAGCCTTGAACATGAAACTGTGGGGAAGCTGAGCGATCACTGATCACCGGCCTCGAGGGTGTTATTTTTTGTTGTTGCTTGTGGAATCTCCATGTCAACTTACAATGATTTATACAGAAGGACACTATTTATACAGAGGTCCCTCTGTCCATCTGATTCTTTTCAATCTCTTGAAATTACTCTATAATTTCTACCAAAATGGGTAACTCCACCTTTTTCCATATTATGCTTTTTTTTAAATATTTTAATAGAAGCAATGTACAGTCGTATAAACCATGGCATATAACATAATACATTTAGTGTACAACTTCTTGTTTTAAATTTAACAACAGAAAATTAATAGACGCAAGAAAAGAAGAAAAAAGAAGAGGTTAAGGAAAGTAGTGATGTGTAGGCCCCAGAAGTTAACAATTAGTAGTTTGTGGATAGATGGAGAGAAAGAGCCCATAGAGATGTAGAAAAAAAGCGAAGACCAGAAAGGAAGAGCAAAAAAAAAAAGAAAAAAAGGGGGGAAGAGAAAAAAAAAACAGAACAGAAAAGAAAGGAATATACCTACTTCATATCTTTCCACACCCCTCACCCAGTTCTGAAACGGTTAATTTCCAGATGCTTTTGCCCAGTCACTTATCATATTCATATATCCTGAAGGCTAACTGTCTCTTCTCATGGCCTACGTTGACAACCATCTTGGCATTGGCAGCACAAGGATGTAGTATATGTAGTCCCCTCATCTAAATTAATGGAATAAACTGGAAACAACTGGCCCCCTAGCATTGAGCACTGCGACACTTTAATAATCGCTGCTTTTCTCCTGAAAATGATTTAATATTTCTCCACTTTTTTGTCTATTAACCAATTCATAGATCACATATTGCCTCCAATGCCATACATTCTCATTTTGCTTCATAATATATTGTGTGACACTTTAGCAAAGGCTTTCTTAAAGTCAATATATTCATCGGTTGATTTGTGTTTAACCTGCTGTAACCTTAAAAAAACAAATAGATTTGTCAAATATAATTTCCCTTTTGCAAATTCATGTTGGCTCTACCTGATACTATTATTATTTTTTAAGTGCTCTATTATTACTTTTTCATTTAATGGATTCTTGCAATCTCCCTACTAATGAAGTCAAGCTAACTGGCCCTTGGTCCCCAATTTTCTCTCTCCCTCTCTTCTCTTCTTTGTGGGAACACATTTTCTACTAATTTGTGAGCTTATGGAATGCTTAAAATGACAACTTCCTTCATCCTATCCCTAAAATATAGTTTATACAGCCTAGGAGGTTTATTGCCTTCCAGTCCCATTAAACCCCCTAATCATATTTTATTTTATCAATGCTAATATTTTTGAGTTCGTATTTCACTCTGGACGAGCAGTTCTCCATTATTTCAAGAAGGTTTATGGCCCTGTCACTGAGCATACCCCACTGCAATGGATGGAACTGGCTTCTCTCAGCCGTTTCCTGAAGGCAACGTTCTGAGAGATAGGCGTGATCCTTTCTTCTAGACCAGCTGTAAATCCCTAGCATCCCTTTGAAATGTTGACAGGCTTGCTGGGCATTCTCACACAGTTGTTTTTTTATTGTAAATATTAAATAATTCCAAGCAAAGCAACCCCTTCATTGTGCAAGCTTCGCCCTTTTTGTAATCATATATATATATATTTTTGCATCTACATACTGTTCTGGTTAATCTTCTGCCTCAGTGAGATTTCAAGTTTATAGATAAACAAATTGCTGAATCAAGGCAAGTTGAGCTTAAGTCTTTCAAATGTATTAAACCCAATCAATGCCACTAAACCCCATCTGAAACAGATTCATCATTTTCTCGTCAAAGAATAAATATCTTGATTCTCCTAAGTCTCCATAAAAATGACTTTCATGAACATTTCATATCGATCCCTTGGTGCAGAACGCAGCAATTTACTTAGCATTTAAGGGAATTGCACTGCACAGCATGTCACAAGAGGACTCCAACTGACGAGAACTGTTGTCTGCCAAACTATATTTAAATACGCAGTTGGACGGTATTGTATATTGTATTGTAATATTGTATGTCTTTTGTCAAAGACAAGAAAAGCTCTAGTGCTTCACATTGCAAAATCTGTTAAACTGGTACTTTGCACTTGACAACATATAATTTATCCTGTTATACGTGAAGAAAATTACTCACAAAATAGTTTGCTGAATGACTTGAAGGTCTGCAACTGCAACTGCAGAGCTTGATAAGCAATGTGCATCCAAATAAAATTGTTCAGTAATTGGCTTTGAGTTACATAGGTAGCACCAACTATAACTGCAACTACAATTGGAGACTCTCCTCTTAAGTTGTAATTGCAACAGTAACTTTGATTAAAGGATTTCTTAGAACAAACTAATATTTGAGCTGGTATTCCATTAAACCTGCAGGATAACTAACAGTGGTTGAGTGGGGCATTCTATTTGTAAATACATTTCTAATGATACCAATGCAACTAAATTTCAGAACTGGACACACAGCTTCCAAAGTTTTGCACAACGGACTGAGAGAATGTTATCAACCAGATTTAACAAACCAATGGCACAGATCCTCTGGTGAGCCAAAGTTACAAATGACCCTGCCAGTACAAGTATAGCTCCCAGCATAGTCCTCTTCCAGCATGGGAATGGGGATACCGGGGGGTAGAAGAGCGAGGCTTTCTGTGTACATACCTGACACTCAGAATTGTTGCTTGTTGCTTACAGAGGCCCGAGAGCAGTAGGAGCAGTCGCAGAGGGAGGAGCCAAAATCTGCAACGTGCCATTCGCATTTCAAAACAAGTGGGCTTGAGGAAGCCGCTGATTGGTGGAAGCAGACAAGAGGGAGCAGCTGATTGCGAGTCAGATACCTGCTGATGTATTGTATCCTAGGTAGGAGCGGAGTATGAGTTCCAGGGCAGTTTACTGTTCTGGATGTCAGATGTGGGAGGTCAAGGAATCTGATAGCCTTCCAGACGTCCACATCTGCGCCAGGTGCGTTGAGATGGGGCTCCTAAGGGACCGTATTAGGAACCTGGAGCAGCAGCTCGGTGACCTCCGTCTGGTCAGGGAGAGCGAGGAAGTAATTGAGAGGAGTTACAGAGAGGTGGTCACTCCAAGACCACGGGAGGCAGGCAAGTGGGTCGCGGTTAGGAGGGGCAAGGGGGGCAGGGACTAGAGAGTACCCCGGTGGCTGTACACCTTGACAATAAGTACTCCTGTTTGAGTACTGTTGGGGGGGACAGCCTACATGGGGGTAGCAACAGCGGCCGGGCCTCCGGTACAGAGACCGGTCCTGTTGCTCAGAAGGGTAAGGAAAAGAAGAGGAGGGCATTAGTAATAGGGGACTCTATAGTTAGAGGGTCAGACAGACGATTCTGTGGACGCAGTCTGGAGACCCGGATGGTAGTTTGCCTCCCTGGTGCCAGGGTCTGGGATGTGTCTGAACGTGTCCAAGATATCCTGAAATGGGAGGGAGTGGAGCCCGAGGCCGTGGTGCATATAGGTACCAATGATATAGGTAGAAAAAGAGAAGAGGTCCTGAAAGGAGAATTTAGGGAGTTAGGAGGAGAGTTAAAGAGAAGGACCGCAAAGGTAACAATCTCGGGAATACTGCCTGTGCCACGGACAGTGAGAGTAGGAACGGAGCGAGGTGGAGGATAAATGCTTGGCTGAAGGACTGGTGCAGAGGGCAGGGATTCAAGTTTCTGGATCATTGGGACCTCTTTTGTGGAAGGTGCGACTTGTACAAAAAGGATGGGTTGCACTTGAACCCGAGGGGGACCAATATTCTGGCGGGGAGATTTGCAAAGGCTACTGGGGAGACTTTAAACTAGAACGGTTGAGGGGAGGGACTCAAATAGGGAAAGCTAGTAGTCAGTGTGTGAGGCAGGAGGCAGAGAAGGGTAGCACTCGGACACTAAATGTAGGGGAGAAAGAAGAAAAAGATAATAAACAGAGAATACGAGGGGGTGGGTTTCTTAAATGTATATATTTTAATGCTTGGAGCATTGCAAGAAAGGTGGATGAGCTTAGAGCCTGGATTGACACCTGGAAGTATGATGTTGTGACGATCAGTGAAACATGGTTGCAGGAGGGCTGTGATTGGAAACTAAATATTCCAGGATTTTGTTGCTTCAGGTGTGATAGAATTGGAGGGGCAAGAGGTGGAGGTGTTACATTGCTTGTCAGGGAAGATATTACAGCAGTGCTTTGGCAGGATAGATAAGAGGGCTCGTTTAGGGAGGCTATTTGGGTGGAACTGAGAAATGGGAAAGGTGTAGCAACACTTATAGGGGTGTATTATAATGGGGAGCGAGAATTGGAAGAGCAAACATGTAAGGAGATCGCAGATATTAGTAGTAAGCACGAGGTAGTGATTGTGGGAGATTTCAATTTTCCACACATAGACTGGGAAACACATTCTGTAAATGGGCTGGATGGTTTGGAATTTGTAAAATGCGTGCAGGATAGTTTTTGCAGCAATACATAGAGGTACCTACTAGAGAAGGGGCAGTGCTGGACCTCCTGTTATGAAATGAGACAGGTCAGGTGGCGAAGGTATGTGTTGGGGAACACTTTGGGTCCAGTGACCACAATACCATTAGTTTCAATATAATTATGGAGTGGGTCAGAACTGGACCTAGGGTTGAAATTTTTGATTGGAGAAAGGCTAACTTTGAGGAGATGCGAAAGGATTTAAAAGGAGTGAATTGGGACATTTTGTTTGATGGGAAGGATGTGGAGGAGAAATGGAGGACATTTAAAGATGAAATTTTAAGAGTACAGAATCTTTATGTCCCTGTTCGGTTGAAAGGAAATAGTAAAAATTATTAGAAAGAGCCATGGTTTTCAAGGAAAATTGGACACGGTTTGGAAAAAGAGAGCGATCTACAATAATTATAGGCAGCATGGAGTAAATTAGGTGCTTGAGGTGTCTAAAGAATGTAAAAAGAATCTTTAGAAAGAAATTAGAAAAGCTAAAAGAAGATATGAGGTTGCTTTGGCAAGAAAGGTGAAAGTAAATCCAAAGGGTTTCTACATCTATATTAATAGCAAAAGGATAACGAGGGATAAAATTGGTCCATTAGAGAGTCAGAGTGGACAGCTATCTGCAGAGCCAAAAGAGATGGGGAGATATTGAACAATTTCTTTTCTACAGTATTCACCAAGGAGAAGGATATTGAATTATGTGAGGTAAGGGAAACAAGTAGAGTAGCTATGGAAACTATGAGATTCAAAGAAGAGGAAGTACTGCCACTACTCAGAGAGTGGTAGCTGTGTGGAATGAGCTTCCAGTGGAAGTGGTGGAGCGAGGTTCGATTTTATAATTTAAAAATAAATTGGATAGGAAAGGAATGGAGGGTTATGGTCTGAGTGCAGGTAGATGGGACTAGGAATAAGTGTTCGGCACGGACTAGAAGGGCCATGTTGGCCTGTTTCCGTGCTGTAATTGTTATATGGTTATATAATTATTTTCATAGCTCGATTCAACAATCAAATGTTGCAACCATTGAGCTGGGAGGCCTACCGGGGATCACTCTATTCAATTGGAGTCCACGTGAAGATCACCAGAGAAACACGCTGGCACTTGACAGAAGGTTCCCATCATAGACCAATGTCACCATTAACAATGGAAAGTAAGGACTGGAAGTTGCCCCGCATTGTTAATCTACTCCAATGTAACACTGTTGCTAAAAGGAATAAAATCTGAAATAGTAAAAGCTGGAGTAAAGACCCTGTCCCACTTCGGCGACCTCCACTGCGACTTCTGGTAACCTTAAGCAACTTTTTTTTTTAAATCAAGGTCACCTACGACCTCCTACGACCTTCCACGACTATGTGTATGACCTCCTACGACTATGTTGAAGACCTCCCTTGACTATGAAGAAGACCTCCTTTGACCTCCTTCGACTATGTTGAAGACAGGCTTCGACCATGTACGTTTTACTCGAGGATGGTCTCTGGCAAATTGGTCCATGAATGAGCACGACCCCCTTCCACCTTCAGTTTGAAGAAGGGTCTTGACCCGAAACGCCACCCATTCCTTCTCTCCAGAGATGCTGCCTGTCCCGCTGAGTTACTCCAGCATTTTGTGTCTATCTTCGATTTAAACCAGCATTTGCAGTTCCTTCCTGCGCATGATCCACTGTGGTTTGCCTACTGCCACAACAGGCCTATGAGACTCCAGCAGCATATTCTTCTTTGAAAGAGACCAACATATTCAATTAATATCTCAGCCATTCCTCTAAAGTTGATCTCATTTTTGGTCTCTGTTGAAACTTACACCTTACATTGTCATCTTGCCTGTGAAGTTCCTATTAATAGCCTGGTTCTCACATGAGGTTTCTAGCAAAAAACAGCCTATTTTCCTGATTTTATATTGAACACGGGTATCAAAAAATGCCGTAACTATATAAAATCAGCATGAAATACTTTTGACTACATGCAACTCAAAACAAATAAATTACAGGCAATTCACATTCTCAATATTAATTTCATTGAAGCAGATTTTTACATGTGCTGAACAAATGCTTAATGAAGTGAGGGTATATAGACTGGAAAATGCATGAAAAATGTATGAAAGGGAAGAATATTTGGTTCAGTAAAAATAGGTTTTAAAATATCATCGTTCGGAAAAGTATATCAAGAAAAGATTCTTAAGGAAATAACTGTAATTTTAAAGGCGTCATTGAAATATTAGAACATAAAATATTCTAATTTGATAAGTAAGCACCTGATAGAAACTAGTAGGCAATGAAAGCAAAGTACAAAAACACATCAACAACAGATGGAGCACAATGCCTACTGTCTGACTTCAATATTTACACAGGTGGCATGTGAAAACAGAATTTAAAACCAAATTTTATTCACAAAGATTGGCCAGCGCTTTGCTGCTCGATCAGATGGTTCACAACAATAGCTTTAATGATCGCAAGAGGTTCCAAGGAGTAATATGCATTCCATCAGGGAAGCACTGATAACTTACGGACTGGGTCTCTTATTTCCCTCACGACCACACTGTTCCTTTGCCATTCTATACACAAATCATTTTCCATTATAACTTTAATTCCTGTCCCTACAACATTTTGCTTAATAATTTGTACTACCACCCAAAGAGTGCTTAATTGCAAGATACCAAAGAAAGTTAGAAAACGTATTTTTCTTAGGCTTCATTCGCCTTTTCACCATTAATATATTAAAAGCTTTGGAATTTTGTCCATGCTTTGTGCCTTTTCGAATTGCATGGCAACTTATGTAAAGAGCGATTTACTGTTGTGTCAAATTACTTTTATTCATGTGGATTATTCGAAAATGGATTAAATTCATTTTTTTAAATTATCAATCTACACATAATACCCCATAATAAAAATAGCGAAAACAAGTGTTTCGAAATTTTTGCAAAGTTATTAAAAAGAAATAACTGAAATATCACATTTGCATAAGAATTCAGACCATTTACTCAGTACTTTGTTGCGGCACCTTTGGCAGCAATTACAACATCAAGTCTTCTTGGTAATGGCGCTACAGGCTTGGTACACCTGTATTTGAGTAATTTCTCCATTCTTCTCTGCAGATCTCTCAAGCTTGTCGGGTTGGACGGGGAGCGTCGAAGCACAGCTATTTTCAGGTCTCTCCTGAGATGTCCGATCAGGTTCAAGTCCAGGCTCCGGCTGGACCACTCAAGGACATACACAGACTTGTCACGAAACCACTTCTGCGTTGTCCCGGCTGTGTGCTTAGGGCCGTTGTCCTGTTGGAAGGTGAACCTCTGCCCCAATCTGAGGTCCAGAATGCTCAGGAGCAGGTTTTCATCAAGTATCTCTCTGTACTTTGCTCCGTTCATCTTTCCCTCAATCCTGACTAGTCTCCCAGTTCCTGCCGCTGAAAAACATCCCCACAGCATGATGCTGCCACCACCATGCTTCACCGTAGGTATTGTATTGGCCAGGTGATGAGCGGTGCCTCGTTTCCTCCAGACATGGCGCTTGGCATTCAGGCCAAAGAGTCCAATCTTGGTTTCATCAGACCAGAGAATCTTGTATCTCATGGTCTGAGAGTCCTTTGGGTGCCTTTTGGCATACTGCAAGCGAGCTGTCATGTGCCTTTTACTGAGGAGTGGCTTCCATCTGGCCACTCTACCATAAAGGCCTGATTGGTGGAGTGCTGCAGATATAGTTGACCTTCTGGAAGGTTCTCCCATCTCCAGAAAGGAACTCTGGAGCTCTGTCATTGTGACCATCGGGTTCTTGGTCACCTCCCTGACCAAGGCCCTTCTCCCCCGATAGCTCAGTTTGGCTGGACGGCCAGCTCTATGAAGAGTCCTGGTGGTTCCAAAGTTCTTCCATTTAAGAATGACGAAGACCACTGTACTCTACGGGACCTGCAATGTTGCAGAAATTGTTTTATACCCTTCCCCAGATCTGTGTCTCGACACAATCCTGTCTCGGAGGTCTACGGACAATTCCTTCATCTTCTTGGCTTGGTTTCATCTCTGACATGCACTGTCAACTGTGGGACCTTATGTAGACAGGTGTGTGCGCCATTCCAAATCATGTACAATCAATTTAATTTACCACTGGTGGACTCCAATCAAGTTGTAGAAACATCTCAAGGATAATCAATGGAAACAGGTAGCTGAATTTTGAGTGTCATAGCAAAGGGACTGAATATTAATGTAAATGTAATATTTGTTATTTAATTTTAATTACTTTGGAAAAATTTCTAAACACCCGTTTTCACTTCTTCATTCTGGGGTATTGTGTTTAGATTGATGATTAAAAAAAATTAATTTAATCCATTAAAAAATAAGGCTGTAATGTAACAAAATGTGGATAATGTGAAGGGGTCTGAATACTTTCTGAATGCACTGTATATACACACACACACATACATACACACACACATACATATATATATTATATATATACATATATATATGTACTTATGCACATACACACATAGTAACACAGCGGGACAGGCAGGATATGAACGTGCAACGAAACTCAAAAGGCTACAGAGCATTGAGATTCTCATGTTCTTGTTCTTCAATTTCCCATCACTATCCAAACATTGATTCTTTTCACTCTTACAAAAGCAATTATTAAAAATCATTCCTCATTGAGTGTACAACAAAGTTTCTGAACAATTGCATCAGTATTGATTAATCTCCCTATAAACAGATACAAAAGCTGAATTGTTTCATCTGTATTCTACAATCACAAAAATAGTTCCATAATCTCAACGGACAATAGACAATATGCCATTCGGCCCCTCGAGCCAGCACCGCCATTCAATGTGGTCATGGCTGATCATCCCCAATCAGTACCCCATTCCTGCCTTCTCCCCGTATTCTCCCCTGACTCCGTTATCTTTAAGAGCCCTATCTATCTCTCCCTTGAAAGTGTCCAGAGAACCAGCCTCCACCGCCATCTGAGGCAGAGAATTCCACAGGCTCACAACTGTCAAAAAGTGTTTCCACATCTCCATTCTAAATGGCTTACTCCTTATTTTTAAACAGTGGACCCTGGTTCTGGACTCTCCCAACATCGGGAACATGTTTCCTGCTTCTAGCATGTCAAACCCTTAATAATCTTATATGTTTCAATAAGATCCCCTCATCCTTCTAAATTCCAGAGTATACAAGCCCAGCCGCTCCATTCTCTCAGTATATGACAGTCCCACCATCCTGGAAATTAACCTTGTAAACCTACGCTGCACTCACTCAATGGCAATAATGTCCTTCTTCAAATCAGGGGACCAAAACCACACATAATACTCCAGGTGTGGTCTCACTAGGGCCCTATAGAACTGCAGAAGGACCTCTTTGCTCCTATATTCAACTCCTCTTGTTATGAAGGCCGACATGCCATTTGCTTTCATCACTGCCTGCTGTACCTGCATGCTTACTTTCATTGACTGATGAATAAAGACCCCCAGATCCCGTTGTACTTCCCCTTTTCCCAACTTGACACCATTTAGATAATAATCTACATTCCTGTTTTAGTTACCAAAGTGGATAACCTCACATTCATCCACATTAAACTGCATCTGCTATGCATCTGCCCCACTCACCCAACCTTTCCAAGTCACCCTGCATTCTCATAGCATCCTCCTCACAGTTCACACTGCCACCCATCTTTGTGTCATCTGCAAATTTGCTAATGTTACTTTGAATCCCTTCATCCAAATCATTGATGTATATTGTAAATAGCTGTGGTCCCAGCACTGAGCCTTGCAGTACCCCGACTAGTCACTGCCTGCCATTCTGAAAGCGACGCGTTAATCCCTACTCTGTTTTCTGTCTGCCAACCAATTTTCTATCCATGTCAGTACTCTACCCCCAATACCATGTGCCCTAATTTTGCCCATTAATCTCCTATGTGGGACCTTATCAAATGCTTTCTGAAAGTCCAGGTACACTACATCCACTGGCTCTCCCTTGTCCATCCTCAGAAAATTCCAGAATATTAGTCAAGCATAATTTCCCTTTCATAAATCCATGTTGACTTGGACTAATCCTTTTCCTGCTATCCAAATGCCCCATTATGACCTCTTTAATAATTGACTCCAGCATCTTTCCCACCACCGGTCAGGCTAATTAGTCTGTCATTCCCCGTTTACTCTCTCGCTCCTTTCTTGAAAAGAGAGATAACATTAGCTATCCTCCAATCCACAGGAACTGATCCTGAATCGATCGAACATTGGAAAATAATCACCAATGCGTCCACTATTTCTAGAGCCACCTCCCTGAGGACCCTGGGCTGCAGACCATCAGGCCCAGGGGATTTATCATCCTTCAGTCCCATTAGCCTACCCAATACTATTTCTCGCATAATGAAAATTTATTTCAGTTCCTCTACCCCCTTAGATTCTCTGTCCTCCAGTACATCTGGGAGATTGTTTGTATCTTCCTTAGTGAAGACAGACCCGATGTACCTGTTCAACTCTTCTGCCATTTCCTTGTTACCCATAATAATTTCACCCGTGTCTGCCTTCAAGGGACCCACATTTGACTTTGCTACTCTTTTTCCCTTAACATATCTAAAGAAGCTTTTACTGCCCTTCTTTATATTCCTGGCCAGCTTCCCCTCGTACTTCATCTTTTCAGCCCGTAATGCCCGTTTTGTTTCCTTCTGTTGTCCTATGAAAGGTTCCCAAATGCTCTGGCCTCCGGATACTTTTTGCTGTATTATACATCTTTTCTTTTAGTTTTATTCTATCCCTAACTTCTCTTGTCAGCCACGGTTGCCTCCTACTCCCCTTAGAATCTTTCTTCCTTTTTGGAATGAAATGATCCTGCGTCTTCCAGATTATGCCCAGAAATTCCTGCCATTGCTGTTCCACTGTCATTCCTGCAAGGATCCCTTTCTAGTCTATCTTGGCCAGCTCCTCTCTCATGCCTTCATGCCTTCATAGACACATTTGTTCAACTGACTTCAACAAAATCCATACTGACTCGGACGGATCTTGCTACTGCTGTCCAAATGTCCCGCTATTTCTTCTTTTATGATTGACTCCAGCATCTTCCCCACCACCAATGTCAGGCTAACTGGTCTATAATTCTGTTTTCTCACTCCCTCCTTTCTTAGAAAGTGGGATTACATTAGCTACCCTCCCATCCACAGGAACTGATCCTAAATCTATAGAACATTGGAAAGTGATCACCAATGCGTCCATGATTTCTAGAGCCACTTCCTTAAGTACCCTGGGATGCAGACCATCAGGTCCTGGGGATTTATCAGCCTTCAGTTCCATCAGTCTACCCAACAGATTTCCTGCCTCATCTCCTCATTGATGATGGGTCTGTCTTTGACAGCATTGGCAGGTCAGCTATTTGCATTTACTTCGAGACAAAACAGCACATTTACAATAAGAACATACTCCCTCGTACACTACTGTCCTTTCAAAGGATTAGGAATGGATGAAGGCTGCCAAAACTGGACTTCTGTGAGATATAGTGGCCATCGAAAGAAGTAGTTTAACACAACTGACAATTTCATCTTTGTATCTCCTTAACATTAAGCCAGATGACCAAGACTTGTTTATAACCAAGGCTGACCTCCATGAGCTAATGCTTATACTTACAGTGCTTGGAGGGTTTAAAACCTTTGCAGTGTGACCATATAAAGTCAGTCCATTGAAAATAAAAATAATATTGCAAATCTTAAATGAAAACAAAAAGTGCTGGAAAAGCATTTAATGTTTCAGGCCTGGACAAAAAATGTTAAGTGTTCTACTTTCCACAGATGCTGCCAGACCTGCTTAGTGTTTCCAGCATTTTCTGCATTGTCAGTCCAAAATGTTCTCAACATTTCTACTTGTGATAGAAAAAGATAAATTATCAAATTGTAGTTTATTTGTTTCATTTTCCATCTATAATCAATTAAATCCAGCAAGAAAACACACCTGAACACGAGAAACCATCAAAGAAAAACACCGCAACACTCTGCGAAATGTTTAAACAATAAACTCAGTGTTCAAAACCTGGCAGCAGATAAAAGGCAGTATTTCTAAAGACCATGAGAGAGAGAGAAAAAAAATCTGTTGTTGTATACTTAATTAGTCACAGACATTTCACAGTTTGCATTCAACGTTTCATTTTCAGTTTAAAACTATACTGTTAAACTACCCACTCTTAACTTCAAGGTCACTATGAAAGACAAGCTGCATTCTGTTTGGTGAGCATCTGAAAAAAGATTGAACACTGTACGTAAGTTGGAACAATTATCAATTGCATCGCGGGTTTATGAGATCAAAAAGAATATGCAAGTGCACATGTTCTTTGATATGAGACTATTGGACCCAAAATCTCCTTTAATGGAAACTCCATAAATTATAACAATTGAAAAAAGAGTTTGGAAATGTACTATTTTTGATGTTATTTAACCGGGAGACCTCTAATTACATTAAGAAAGGATGTTTAAGAAGGAACTGCAGATGCTGGAAAATCGAAGGTAGACAAAAATGTCGGAGAAACTCAGCGGGTGAGGCAGCATCTATGGTGCGAAGGAAATAGGCAAAGTTTCAGGGTCGAAACCCTTCTTCAGTCTCATGACTGCCTCACCCGCTGAGTTTCCCCAGCATTTTTGTCTACATTAAGAAAGGATGTTTCTTTTGATTTGCTTATTGTTGTTAATTTTCGATTCGCCTTTCCCTCCTGTGAACTTTTCCCTCTCTCCTTAATCTACTCTTCCTTGGAGTCATTCTTCATTCGTGTATCTGTTTATATTTATGTTGGCTCCAATACACAAAGCTTCTTTATCCCTGTTTCTCTCCGTATTCATTAATTCAGGATATACACCACTTAGCATAACATTCAAGGCCCTGGATATGATAATGACATTTTCAGATCAACTTTCCATCAATTGTAATACAATGAAGTATGATGTTAATGCCATACATGAAATTTTAATTAATGGTCCTCAATATATTAGGTGATGGATTGTCAGTTGGTGCAGATCCTCGGCCGAAAAGCCTGCTTCCACTCTGTCTCTCTGAACCAAACTAAAATATGAAACATACCCAGGCAATCATGCCCAGCTCAAAATGTGCTGTGAAAAACATTTATGGCTGAGATTTTCTCAAATTTTAGAAAGGAATTTGTTCTCATCTACAAAGATTTTATTGGAGTAATTTTCCAATACTGCATCAGTAATGGGCACAGCAAAACATCATGGAACTTTGAGTTCAAATCCCATTTTAAACAACTCGTTATACAATTGTTTGCATTATTTAAAAAATCATGCTAGAAACTTGCCCCTCACACAAAACTGACCACATTTCCAGGATGAATTAATCAGCGTTGGTAGTTTTCAATAATTGTGCCGTGACTCAAAATTTAAATGAGGCTTAAATTTAAGCCTAAATTTAAAAGGATGGTAATTAAGCATGCTGTGAACTAATTCAGAAATTGATGGCTAATCTCAAATTAAATTGACAAAAGTTTTTAACTTTCCAAATATTTTTAAAGGTATTTTCAATAAATCTTTGATTAATCACAGCTGCCTACTTTGTGATCTGGTTTTTGAAGTGTATGAGTCAAAATCCACCAGATAACTTCCAAAAAAACCCAGCAGGTTGATTGAGCTCATGGTGTCAATGTATTCTACTGTAGCTCTGCAACATATTCCAATGAAAACATTTAGCATTACTGACAGATGATGAATTTCACAGGCAAATAGATATATTTGAAAACACTCGATGTTTGCACTGCTTCAAGGCCAATCCTGCAAAGATGAAGCAAACAATTCAAACAGGACATTCAATTTGCTACAATTATACTCCAATATTTCTAAAGACATCAGTGGAAAGGTATGAAGTACATAAATTGATTGAAGCAAATTTATTGTTTTCATTTTGTTCCTGGCAAGAGAATTTTACCTCATTCAAGTTTATGTAAAATTGTGAGATTAAATGTCAGTCCAAATCATCATGCAAAATCACCCCTGAAAAGTGCAAAATAAATCCATAGAACAAAATAGAATTCTATACAGCAGAAACGGGCTCTTCAACCCATCTTGTCCATGCTGACCAAGTCGGCATACTGAGCTAGTCCCATTTGCCTGCATTTGGCCAATATTCTTCTGAACCCTTTATATCCATACATCTGTCCAAATATGTTTTAAAAATCACAATTGTATCCATTTCTAAAGCATCCTCTGACAGCTCATTCCAGAAATTGTTGACACTGGACAATATGTGCAGGAGTAGGCCATTCGACCCTTCAAGATTCACTGTGGCTGATCATCTACAATCAGTACCCATTCCTGCCTTCTCTCCATATACCCTGACTCCGCTATATTTAAGAGCACCATCTAATTCTTTCTTGAAAGCATCCAGAGAATTGCCCTTCACTGCCTTCTGAGGCAGAGAATTCCACAGCCATCTGCGTGAAAAAATGTTTCCTCATCTCCGTTCTAAATGGCTTACCCCTTATTCTTAAACTGTGGCCCTTGGTTCTGGACTCCCCCAACATCGGGAACATGTTTCTTGCCTCTACTGTGTATAAAACCCTTAATAATCTTATATGTTTCAATAAGATCCCCTCTCATCGTTCTAAATTCCAGAGTATACAAGACCAGCCGCTCCATTCCATCAACATATGACAATAGACAATAGGTGCAGGGATAGGCCAATTGGCCCTTCGAGCCAGCACCGCCATTCAATGTGATCATGGCTGATCATCCCCAATCAGTACCCCGTTCCTGCCTTCTCCAGAAGATTAGTCAAGCATGACTTCCCCTTCGTAAATCAATGATGACTTGGACTGATCCTGTTACTGCTATCCAAATGTGCCGCTATTTCATATTTTATATTTGACTCCAGCATTTTCTGAGTGAAAAAATTGCCCCAGAGATCCTTCTTAAGCCTATGTCCCCTCGTTTTGAAATCTCTACCCTGAGAGAAAAACTGAGCGCTCACCTTACCCATGCCCTTTGTGATCTTGTACTACTCAATAAGGTCACCCCTCAGTCTCCTACACTCCAAAGGAAATAGTCGCAGCCTATCCAACCTCTCCCTCTAACCCAAGCCCACAAGTGCAGTTACTGTACTGGCCTCAGCTACCTCCTCTGGCAGATCATTCTAAACATTTATCACTCCCAATTAAAAAAATGCCCCTCTGGTTCTTATTAAATCTTTCCCCTCTCACCTTATACCTATGTCCTCTGGTTCTTGATTCCACTCACAATGGGTAAAAGACTGTGCATTCACCTCATCAACTCCCTTCATGAATATATAAATAGTAATTCAGTGTAAATAAGCAAGGGGGTCATTTTGAATCTTTATAAAACTGTTGGGATATAAGTAAAATATTGTGCACAGTTCCAGTAATCACACTTTAGGGAAGGATGTGTAGTCTCCAGAGATGATATATTTCAGATTTCCAGGGACTGCTATGGAAGAAAAGGGATTTCAATTACAAAAAACTGCATACTGTGGAATCTCAGGCTATGAAAGTTGAGAGATTTGATAGACTATATAGATATCTAACAAATTTAAATAAGGTCCAGAAGCGCCATAGTTCCCATTCATGCAAGGATCAAGGAATGGGGACACGGATTTAAAATAAAAGCTAAAGATCCAGGGGGGACATGAGGAAAATCTTTGCTCAGCAAGTAACAATGATTTGGAAAGCACTGCCTTAAAGAGTGCTAGTTGTAAATGCAATTACGGCTTTCAAACTGAAATAGTATAAATACTTCAAGGTGAGAAAAAAAAAATAGGCGGAGGCGAAAGAAAAGAGCGGGGGTAATGGAAATGTATGGATTGTTTTACAATGAACTGGCACAGATTTAAGATGAATTACTTCCTTCTGTGCTGTAACAACTCAGATTCTCTTTAAACATGCTAATTGTACAAGTAAAAAGCAATTGTTCACATGATGTCCTAAAATAAAAAGGCTGTGAATATCCAGTTCACACAAATGTTGTAGATAAATATAAACATAGCCAGTACCATCTGCACAAATCTTTCTTGAAAGATTGACATGAATATCGAACAATTTCGCCAAATTTCAGACAAATGCATAATGTATATCAAAAAATGTCATCATCAGATTAATAAAATGCTATAATTCTTAATTTAGTTGTTGTCTCATAGTCTGGAAGATATAATATCAAATATCTTGGTACTTATGTTTTTATACAATGGCATTTGTGTTGCCTTAAATGTATATCTAATCTATTATTTATTTAGAAAAGGGATATCTACAGATGCACCATCAATAGCATTTTATCAGGATGCATCACAGCTTGGTTTGGAAACAGTTCCATCCAAGACTGCAAGAAATTGCAGCAAATTGTGGATGCAGCCCAGACCATCACACACACCAACCTCCCTTCTATGAAGGTAGACGAAAATGCTGGAGAAACTCAGCGGGTGAGGCAGCATCTATGGAGCGAAATAAATAGGCAACTGAGAAGGGGAGGAGAAAGTAGGGACTTCCTGAAATTAGAGGTCAATGTTCATACCGCTGGGGTGTACACTGCCCAAGCGAAATATGAGGTGTTGCTCCTCCAATTTACGGTGGGCCTCACTCTGGCCAAGGAGGAGGCCCAGGACAGGAAGGTCGGATTCGGAATGGGAGGGAGAGTTGAAGTGCTGGGCCACCGGGAGATCAGGTTGGTTATTGCGAACCGAGCAGTGGTGTTTGGCGAAGCGATCGCCAAGCCTAGGCTTGGTCTCACCGATGTAGAGCAGCTGATATCTAGAGCAGCGGATGCAATAGTTGCAAGGCAAGGTGCCCGGAGAGGGGGTGGTTCGGGTGGGAAGGGACAAATTGACCAGGGAGTTACGGAGGGAGCGGTCTCTGTGGAAAACTGAAAGGGGAGGAGATGGGAAAATGTGGCAAGTGAGAGCAACGCCACGGAGTATAGAAGAGACCCTGGTGAGAGCCTCATCTATAGTCGAAGAGGGGAACCCCCGTTTCCTGAAGAATGAGGACATTTCCGATGCCCTGGTGTGGAACACCTCATCCTGGTTGCAGATGCGGCGTAGACGGAGGAATTGGGAGTAGGGGATGGAGTCCTTACAGGAAGCAGGGTGGGAAGAAGTGTAGTCTAGATAGCCATGGGAGTCAGTGGGTTTATAGTGGATGGCGGTCAGTAGTCTATCACCTGCGATGGAGATAGTGAGGTCAAGAAATGGAAGGGAAATGTCGGAAATGGTCCAGGTGTATTTGATGGAGGTTAGTGGTGAAATGGATGAAGTCAGTGAGTTGTGTGTGAGTGCAGGAGATAGCACCAATGCAGTTGTCGATGTAGTGGAGGTAGAGTTCGGGGATGGGGCCAAGGTACGCCTTGAACAAGGATTGTTCGATGTACCCTACAAAGAGGCAGGCATAGCTAGGGCCCATGTGCATGCCCACAGGTACGCCTTGTATTTGGAGGAAATGGGAGGTGTCAAACGAAAAGTTATTAAGGTTAAGGACCTAGGCGGAGGAGAGTATCAGTAGATGGGGATTCGTTGGTTCCGCGGTTCTCCCTTCTATTGACTCTATTTATATCTCAGCAAGGACAGCAGCGTAATCAAGGATTAGTTGCACCCTGGTTACTCCCTCATCTCCCCTCTCCCATCAGGCAAAAAGTATAGAAGCGGGAAAACGTACACCACCAAATTCAGGGACAGTTTCTATCCAGTTGTTACCAAGTAACTGAATCATCCTACCACAACCAGACAGCCATACTGAACTACTATCTATCGCTTTGGTGACCTTCGAACTATCCTTGATTGGACTTTGCTGGCTTTCCCCTCTAAACATTATTTCTTTATCAAGTATCTATATATTGTAAATGGCTCGATTGTAATCATGTATTGTCTTTCTACTGGTGACTAGTGGGGTGCCTCAGGGATCTGTGTTGGGTCCTTTGTTGTTTGTCATGTATATCAATGATCTGGATGAAGGTGTGGTAAATTGGATTAGTAAGTATGCAGATGATACCAAGATAGGGGGTGCTGTGGATAATGAAGAGGATTTCCAAAGTCTACAGAGTGATTTAGGCCATTTGGAAAAATGGGCTGAAAGATGGCAGATGGAGTTTAATGCTGATAAATGTGAGGTGCTACACCTTGGCACGACAAATCAAAATGGGACGTACATGGTAAATGGTAGGGAATTGAAGAATACAGTTGAACAGAGGGATCTGGGTATAACCGTGCAGAGTTCCTTGAAGGTGGACTCTCATATAGATAGGGTGGTAAAGAAAGCTTTTGGTATGGCCTTTATAAATCAGAGCATTGAGTATAGAAGCTGGGATGTAAAAAATTGTACAAGGCATTACGTGAGCAAATCTGGAGTATGGGTGTTTTTTGGTCGCCCAATTACGAAGGATTTCAACAAAATAGAGAGAGTACAGAGGAGATTTACTAGAAATTTACATCTGGGTTTCAACAACTAAGTTACAGAGAAGTAAAAGTGATCTTTATTCTCTGGATGCGCAGAAGGTTAAGGGGGGACTTGATAGAGGTCTTTAAAATGATGAGACATAGACAGATTGATGTGGACAAGCATTTTCCTTTTGAGAATAGGGAAGATTCAAACAAGAGGACATGACTTCAGAATTAAGGGACAGAAGTTTGTAAAAGAACTTTCTTTACTCAGAGAGTGGTCTTTGGTTCCAATGTTTCAAAACTGGGTCGGACTTGTAGGGCCGAGATGGCCTGTTTCCGTGCTGTAATTGTATATATGGTTATATGGTTACTGCATTTCATTACTGACTGCTGCATTTTACCACGGAGAAACTCAGATTGGATCCTCTTCCTTGCTAAATTACTCACTCGCCACTGGAAGTGCACTATCAGCTCCACAGAAAAATAAAACACGTCACAAATCTTTTTTTCCCTTGATTTCAAACTTGTTATCAAATTTACATCAATTTTCAGAAAGTAAAACCTACAAATGATGCAAAATAAGGTCAGGAAATTTTCCAACATTTTATAGAACAGAAGAAGAAGTCTTTGGTTAAGTTTCAATAGTCTCTATTCATGGAGAAGATGATCCTCTTCCTTGCTAAATTACTCACTCGCCACTGATGAAGTGCACTATCAGCTCCACAGGAAACAGTCACAAGTTATAACATAATTTTCAGAGACCTATGCAATGTCAGGAAATCTGGAAGAAGTTAAGATATTTCAAGAAGATGAACAGTGCAAAAGCAATGGATGGTCTGTGAACAATGTACTATTTACAATGGAACTACTGCAGAATATGAGGTACATTCACTGTCGATAATGTTGGCGGTACTCAGTCACATATCATTATCTTCCTTTGAGATATCTCACAGTTTTGACCTTTCCAAATTAATTTCAGGCACACAAGTAGCCATTTGCAAACTCTATGTTTCTATCCTACATTCAAAATGTAATTGTTAATTGTAATAGTCACTTATAGTTATTCCATCTGATTTTTCCAGCCCTGTATTGATGGATCTATATCTTTATGAATCCGCAGTGCATAAAGATCAAAATCATGATTATCTAGCAAAATTTTGCTATGGGCTTGTTAATTCCCCTCTATTGTATTATGAAGCTATGTTGACTAAGATGATCACAAAATCAAAGGTAAACACAAAATGCTGGAGTAACTCAGCAGGACAGGTAGCATCTCTGGAAAAATAGAAACATAGAAAAAGGTCCAGTAGTAGGCCATTCGGCCCTTCGAGCCTGCACCGCCATTCAATATGATCATGGCTGATCATCCAACTCAGTATCCTCTACCTGCCTTCTCACCATACCCCCTGACCCCTTTAGCCACAAGGGCCACATCAATAGTCAATAGTCAATTTAATTGTCATTTGGACCCCTTGAGGTCCAAACGAAATGCCGTTTCTGCAGCCATACATTACAAACAAATAGACCCCAGACACAACATAATTTACATTTTACATAAACATCCATCACATTGCTGTGATGGAAGGCCAAAAAAAACTTATCTCTCCACTGCACTCTCCCCCCCCGATGACAGAGTCAAAGTCAAAGCCCCCGGCTGGCGATGGCGATTGTCCCGCAGCCATTAAAGCCACGCCGGGTGGTGCGAGGTCGCACACCGGATCTTGATGTTGGAGCCCCCGGCGTGCGCTCGCAGAGTCCCGCGGCCATTCCAAGCCGCGCGGGGCAGTGATGTTAGGCCCCGCTCCAGGAGCTCTTCGACCCTGCAACTCGGGCGGGAGAAGTCGCCGTTGCAGGAGCCCTGAAAAGCGGTTTCCCTCCAGGGACCCGCGGGCTCCCGGTGCCGCCGGCCGCCGGACCCGTGGGAGCAGTTGCAGCCTCCGAATCAGCAGCAGCAGCAGCAGCAGCAGCAGCAGCGCTCCACCACCGCTCCACCCGCTCTGGACTCGGCCAGCTCCGCGACGGTGAGGTGAGTCGGCACCAGAGTCCCCGGCTTCTTCTGTTGGAGGCCGCTCCTCATTGCAGCCCCAACGACAACGGAGACCCGACAAGAAAAGGTCGGGTCTCCAGTGCAGGGAGAGATTTAAAAGTTACCCCCTCCCTCCCACACCCCCCCACACACACACCCCAACAAAAAATAACAAAAACTACATATAAACATAGACAAAAAAGAATAAAAACGCGGATGGGCTGCATCTAACTCCCTCTTAAATATAGCCAATGAACTGGCCTCAACTACCTTCTGTGGCAGACAATTCCAGAGAATTCCGGAGAGAAGGAATGGGTGACGATTTAAACCAGCATCTGTAGTTCTTCCCTACACCTCAAAATCAAACTCACTTATTAATTCAGGCAATGTACCAATGTTTCTCCATAATGCATACAAAACATCAATAGAAATACTGGGAGCTGCAATTGTTAAATAGACATCATTTTAAGACCCAACCTGCACCTTCCAATAGTTCGAGTGGATTCCTGTGGCAAACTTATCTCAAAACATTGACATCCCATTAAAACTGTTTTCTAGGTTGGTAATTTAGCTGTTCTAGAATCAGTAATCAAAAGACTGCAATATAATTAAAAATAAGAACATTGAAGTGTTTCAAAAAGGCAATGTAAGGTTCATGTTGTTTTTCTTGCACATGTAGCCTCATTCTACCATCTTTGGAATACCAGCATGGAATGGCCCACTTACTACAATTAATAATTCTCAGCAAAAAGTTCTTCCTCATCACTTTTAGCAATTCTTTGAATTGCAGATGTTACGCTCTACTGTGCCTTGCGCACGCAGGAAAATATTTCTTACATGTTTATATATCATTCCATGTGTTATAAAAGATAATGACACACATTATTGCTTCCTCAAGATTTTAAACATATTTAATTTCAGGACATTCTAATTACACAGTTGACAGCAAAAGCATTTATTCTCTGAGAGATTGAGTAAATTTGGCATATGGCTGCTGAAGATTACATTTTAACCTGGTTAAACACAAGGGAATTTAATCAGAACAAATTTATTTTCTACTTTATCCAGAGACTTTTCGAACAGTACATCAGCAGCACACAATCAGAATACATGTGCTTTGGTATTATTTAGCCTCTCAGGGCTCGAAATTAGTGGTTGCCCAGGTGCCAATGACCACCCAAAGTGCTGCCGGCCAACCTAAAAGCCGAGTCATTTCGTCCGGCTTGGCACTGCAGTTACTGGTTTATACTGAAGATAGACACAAAAAACTGGAGTAACTCAGCGGGTCAAGCAGCATCTCTGGAGAAAAGGAACGTGATGTTTTGTGTCGGTGACGGCTGTAGTGCGGGGCAAAGATATTAGGTGCGTGGTGACGAAGGGTCGGAGCGAATGACGGGCCCCGAACAGCGGCATCGACAACGGCTCCGACAACTTCTCCTCCTCCCGCACCCCGCCCGCCCTGATAGCAGCCGCTGCGTGCCACTCTGCCAACGGCGCTTTCAAAACAAACCCTCTCGCACGCCGAGGCCGGGAGAAGGGCGGGAGGAAGGGGGAGGCCTCCTTCCAGCGTCTGAAGCAGCTGCACCGCTCGGCCGTGCATCTTGCTGTTAGCTGGCGGAGGAGGGGAGGAGGTGGCCAAAAGGGGAGGTGGTGGACATCCCAACCACCCCCCCTTTTGGCAGCGGCACTTGGCAGTGGACAGGGATGTGTTCCGAGGAGCGCTGACCTTCCTTCCTCCCCACCTCGTCCCCTCTCATTCGCTCTTTCTGTACGCCGTCCTCCACCCCTCTTATCCTGGGACCCCTCCTCTCCATCCCGCACTGATCCCCATTCCCGCCTCTATTCAGTCCTCACTGACATCCCCTGTGCTCCCATCCCTATCAACCCCCCCCCCGACCCCACCATCTATTCATCCTGCGCTGATCTCCCCATCCATCTCGCATTGATTCTCCTGCCGCCCCCCCCCCCCCCCCCCATCCTGTACTACCCCTTCCCATCCACCCTGCCTTCTCTCCATTCTACCTGCATCCATTCCCCTGCATGATCCCCTCCTTCCTTGCACCCCCCCCATCCCCATCCCCTCACACTGTACCCCCCATTCATCCTGTACTGATCCCCCCATTCCCATCCCCATCCTGCACTTCTCCTCCATTCACCCTGCACTTCGCCTCCTCCATTCTCCCTGCACTGATCCCCGCATTCACCTTGCACTGATCCCCTCATTCATACCCACATGCTGCCTCGCCCACTGAGTTTCTTCATGTACTTTTGTCTCCCTCCATTCATCCTGTACTGATCAACCCATTCATCCCCCACCCCCCATTCATCCTGTACTGAACCCCCCCATTCATCCTGTACTGCCCTCATTCATCCTGTAGCCCCCCTCATCCATCCTGTACTGAATCCCCTCATTCATCCTGTAGTGTCCCCTCATTCAGAAGGGTACTGATCCCTCCATTCATCCTGTACTGATCCCCTCATTCATCCTGTAGTGATCCCCTCATTCATCCTGTACTGATCCCTCCATTCATCCTGTACTGATCCCCTCATTCATCCTGTAGTGAGTTTCTCCCTGCACAGGCCCTCCGATTTTGTACTGACCCCCCCCTCCCCCATTCATCCTGTACTGATCAACCCATTCATCCTGTACTGATCCTCCCATTCAAGAAGAATGGGGGGGAACAGTCTGAAGAAGGGTCTCGACCCGAAACGTTGCCTATTTAATCCATCTATGTTTCTAAGTTTCTATTTCCTTTGCTCTATAAATGCTGCCTCAACTGCTGAATTTCTCCAGCATTTTTGTCTACCCCCATTCATCCTGTACTGAGTCCCCCATTCATCCTGTACTGAGCCCCCCCATTCATCCTGTACTGTTACCCTCCATCCCTGTACTGTTACCCCCACCCCGTACTGATCCCCCAATTCAACACCACTGACATCCCCTGTGCTCTCCCCTCACAATTTTACATACTCCAACCAACACGTACTAATTCACCTGCCTCAATCTATCCACCCCGCACCGATCACCTTCTAAACCCCCCCCGCCCTACCCCCCCCGCACTGATTACCCACCCCCCCCCCCCCCCCCCCCTGACCCTAATGTGCTGGAAATGTCTTCAGAGCGAACATTGACTATGTTTGATAATGGAATACAATCAAAAGTGTTTTAATTCCCAATGTTATTATTTGTTTTAGTCGATAAAGGTAGATTAATTAAATTGTGAACACGTGAAACATTAAAACCGCAGTGTTGACACGTTGTTACAGAATACAGGATTGGACAAGCTAGATGCAGGAAAAATGTTCCAAATGTTGGGCGAGTCCAGAACCAGGGGCCACTGTCATAGAATAAAGGGGAGGTCATTTAAGACTGAGGTGAGAAAAAATGTTTTCGCCCAGAGAGTTATGAATTTGTGGAATTCCCTGCCACAGAGGGCAGTGGAGGACAGGTCACTGGATGGATTTAAGAGAGAGTTAGAGAGGGCTCTAGGGGCTAATGGAGTCAAGGGATATGGGGAGAAGGCAGGCACGGGTTATTGATAGGGGACGATCAGCCATGATCACAATGAATGGCGGTGCTGGCACGAAGGGCCGAATGGCCCCCTCCTGCACCTATTTTCTATGATTCTATGTTTCTAATTGCAGTTCTCACATAAATGCTTGTGGGACATGACAATCACATTACATGTGCAGGAAATAACTGCAGATGCTGGTTTAAATTGAAGGTCGACACAAAATGCTGGAGTAACTCAGCGGGACAGGCAGCATCTCTGGAGAGAACGAATAGGTGACACTTTGGGTCGAGGCCCTTTTTCAGACATTATATGTGATCTCTTGTCCTGTCACATCAAATTTTCTAATTTAGACAGCAACTTGTCTGCAGTTTTATGAAATTCAACTGACCAACAAGGTTCCAAATGACCAACTTGAACGCTCATACATATGAACTAACTCCCATAATATTCAATTCAAAAGTTTGATGCACGTACAAACATTCGTTCCCATGAACGGCGGAACAAGTTTCCTCTCTCTCTTCATTTTTATTAATTGTTCTCTCCTCTAATTGTTCTCTCCTCTATGTGTTTTTTAATACAACTAATTAAAACACTGAAATATGGTTCCCATATTGAGTGATTTTGGAACAGTTTCCAAATTAAGGACAAAATTGACATGGATATCAGTTAAGTTCACAAGTAAAATTAATTAACCCAAACCATCCTTAATTGTCTACTATCACAACTATCACTGGTTGAGATATCCAACATGCCATCACCCTTCCTTCAACATTAAAAAAAACCTAATTAAGCATGTCTAGGATTTACTTACTTCCTGTAAAAAAATTATTGTTACCAATTTGAGAACGGCTCACTGTCTTTTCTAATGAAGTCATGAAAATTCTGCATTTTGAAGTTGATAACTTTTGCAATGTTTTCTCGTACTCCCTTTCATTATCATTTTCACTTCATATTACTTTTCCCGTTCACCAGGATGATTGCAAGTTTTTATCTTGTTATTATCTGAATGGTGGCCGATTAGGAAAAGGGGAGATGCAGCGAGACCTGGGTGTCATGGTACACCAGTCATTGAAAGTAGGCATGCAGGTGCAGCAGGCAGTGAAGAAAGTGAATGGTATGTTAGCATTCATAGCAAAAGAATTTGAGTATAGGAGCAGGGAGATTCTATTGCAGTTGTACAGGGTATTGGTGAGACCATACCTGGAGTATTGCGTACAGTTTTGGTCTCCTAATCTGAGAAAAAACATTCTTGCCATTGAGGGAGTACAGAGAATGTTCACCAGACGGATTCCTGGGATGTCAGGATTTTCATATGAAGAAAGACTGGGTAGACTCGGCTTGTACTCGCTAGAATTTAGAAGATTAAGGGGGGATCTTATAGAAACTTACAAAATTCTTAAGGGGTTGGACAGGCTAGATGCAGGAAGATTGTTCCCGATGTTGGGGAAGTCCAGAGTTTAAGGATAAAGGGGAAATCTTTTAGGACTGAGATGAGAAAAACATTTTTTATACAGAGTGGTGAATCTCTGGAATTCTCTGCCACAGAATGTAGTCGAGGCCAGTTCATTGGCTATATTTAAGAGGGAGTTAGATGTGGCCCTTGTGGCTAAAGGTATCAGTGGGTATGGAGAGAAGGCAGGTACAGGATACTGAGTTGGATGATCAGCCATGATCATATTGAATGGCGGTGCAGGCTCGAAGGGCCGAATGGCCTACTCCTGCACCTATTTTATACGTTTCTATGTTATGATTTTTCATTATTTTTTTTTGTCTCTTAACTCTGTAGTCTACTCACACTGCTTTTCTTAAGCAATTAAAACACATCCATTGGGGGGCAGAAACTGGTTCTATATTAGACTTCAAAAATATGCCATCAGAATGTATTATGATGCCCAGCAGTCATGAAAGGTATTACAAATGAACGCAGTTGACATTGAATATAACAGCTAAGATGTCATGTTGTAACTTTATAACACGTTGATTTGGCCACACCTAGTATTGTGTGTAGTTCTCGTTGCCACACTATCAAAATATTTTAATTGTGCTGGAGAGGGTGCAGAAGAGATTCACAAGAACACACTTGGATTGGAGCAGTTCAATAATGGACATTGGTTTGTTCCCCTGGAGTTGAGCAAACCGAGAGGTGGTTTGATACAGAGTGATTTAAGCGGAATACATTGAGTGGATAGATAAATCTCTTTTTCATGCAGGTGGTGTGTATGAAAAGATAATTGGTTTACGGTCTGGAATGCTCTGCGTGCAGAGGCGGTAGAGGCAGATAATCTCACGATATTTAAGAAGAACCTCTATGACATGAAAGGCTTTGGGAGTAAATGACTGTACATAGGTCCAACAGGTGCCATGAGTGTGACGAGCCCAAGAGTCTGTTGCATGCAATATTACTACATAACTCCCTACAACTCAAGGTTCTTTTTCACTTAGACCTTTAGATATTCATAGCAAAAGGATTTGAGTACAGGAGCAGGGAGGTTCTACTGCAGTTGTACAGGGTCTTGGTGAGACCACACCTGGAGTATTGCGTACAGTTTTGGTCTCCTAATCTGAGGAAAGACATTCTTGCCATATGGGAGTACAGAGAAGGTTCACCAGACTGATTTCTGGGATGTCAGGACTTTCATATGAAGAAAGACTGGACAGACTCGGCTTGTACTAGCTAGAATTTAGAAGATTGAGGGGGGGGGATCTTATAGAAACTTACAAAATTCTTATGTGGTTGGACAGGCTAGATGCAGCAAGATTGTTCCCGATGTTGGGGAAGTCCAGGACAAGGGGTCATTAAGGATAAGGAGGAAATCTTTTAGGACCGAGATGAGGAAAACATTTTTCACACAGAGAGTGGTGAGTCTCTGGAATTCTCTGCCACAGAAGGTAGTTGAGGCCAGTTCGTTGGCTATATTTAAGAGGGAGTTAGATGTGGCCCTTGTGGCTAAAGGGATCAGGGGGTATGGAGAGAAGGCAGGTACAGGATACTGAGTTGGATGATCAGCCATGATCATATTGAATGGCGGTGCAGGCTCGAAGGGCCGAATGGCCTACTCCTGCACCTATTTTCTATGTTTCTATTAAGCAGAATTAGGCCATTCAGCCCATCAAGTCTATTCCACCATTCAATCTTAGCTGATCTATTTTTCCCTCTCAACCCCATTCCCCTGCGTTCTCCCCATAACATTGAATCCCTTACTGTCGAGCTTCTGCTGTTGGAATAACTTAAGTCACGCACAGTGATTAAGTAAGTAAGTTTATTGGCCAAGTATTCACATACAAGGAATTTGCCTTGGTGTTCCGCCCACAAGTAACAACATGACATACAGTGACTGTTACGAATGACTCAGAAAACACTAAACATTAATAATAATAAGACATGAATGATAAAACACCATTGATCAAGCATGTGAACCAACAAAATACCAGATCAAAGGGAGGCTACAGATTTCTGGCTGTTGAGTAGAGCAACTACACGTGGATTAAAACTGTTTTTATGTCCGGCAGTGGCAGCTTTGACAACCCGGAGTCGCCTTCCAGAGGGAAGTGATTCAAAGAGTTTGTGACCAGGGTGAGAGGGGTCAGAGATGATCTTGCCCGCTCATTTCCTGGCCCTTGCAGTGTACAGTTCATCAATGGAGGGAATGTTGCAGCCAATAATCTTCTCTGCTGATCGGACGATTCGCTGCAGCCTCCTAAGGTGTCCTGCTTGGTGGCTGAGCCAAACCAGACCATGATGGAGAAGGTGAGAACAGACTCTACGATGGCCATGTAGAATTGGACCATCATTGCCTGTGGCAGATTGTGCTTCCTCAGCTGCCGCAGGAAGTACATCCTCTGTTGTGCCTTTTTGATTGTGGAGTCGATGGTAGCCCCCCACTTAAGGTCCTTGGAGATGATGGTTCCCAGGAACTTAAAAGACTCTGCAGATGTGACTGTGGTGTTGTTGATGGCGAGTGGGGTGAGGGGAGGGGGAGCTCTCCTAAAGTCTACAATCAATTCCACTGTCTTAAGAGCATTGAGCTCTAGGTTGTTGCTACGGCACCAGGACATCAACTGTGACACTTCCTGTCTGTAGGCAGATTCCTCCCCATCCTGGATCAGTCCAATCAGGGTTGTGTTGTCCACAAACTTGAGAAGCTTGACAGAGGTGTCTGTGAAGGTGCAGTTGTTGATGTAGAGAGAGTAGAGGAGAGAGTACGCAGCCTTGCGGTGCTCCTATGCTGAGCGTTTGCGCGTCCGAGATGTGCTTTCCCAGCCTCACATGCTGCTTCCTGTATGTCAGGAAGTTGGTGATCCACTGACAGAGGGGTTCAGGCACAGTCAACTCGGAAAGTTTGGAGTGTAGTAGCTCTGGCACAATATCCAAAGACTTTATTAGTGTTACAGCATGGGTAACTTCATCTTAACACATAACTCAAGACTGAGGGAGAAAGGGCAGAGAAGCTTTCTGTTAAACTAGTGGGCATGGCTACAAATTACGATATAACATGAGTGACACAGATCTACACTTACCAATCAAGAATCTATCAATCTCCAATTTGAAAGTACCCAATGACATCCTCCACAGCAATGAATTCCACAGATTCATCACCCTCTGATTTAAGAAATTGCTCCACATCTCCATTCTGAAGGTACGTACTTTTATTCTGAGGCTGTGCCCTCTGATTCTGGACTCTCCCATGACTGAAAACATACTTTCCACATCCACTCTATCCTGAACTTTCATTATCAGGTAGGTTTCAATGAGATTCCCTCTCATCCTTCTAAACTCTGAGACTTCAAATGCTCTTCATACGTTAACCTAATCATCCCCAGGATCATTCTTGTAAACCTCCTTTGGACCCTCTCTATAGCCAGCACGTCCTTCCTCAGCAATGGGCCCAAAATTGTTCACAACTAATCCAAATGTGGCCACACTTGTGCATGACAAAGCCTGTGCATTACATCCTTGCTTTTATATTTGAGTCCCCTTGAAATGAATGCTAGCATTGCATTTACCTTCCTTATCCAACTCAACCTGAAAATTAACCTTTTGGGAATCCTTCACTACTACTCCAAAGTCCCTTTGAACATCCTTTTTTGTGAATCCTCGCCCCATTTCTCTCTGGAAGGCGACTCCAGACTGTCAAAGCTGCCACAGCCAGACATAAAAACAGTTTTTTTCCACGAGTAGTAGCTCTACTCAATAACCAAAAATCTGTAGCCTCCTTTTGCTCTGGTATTTTATTTAATTCACATGTTTAATCAATAATGTTTTATTATTAATGTTTAATGTTTTATGTGTCATTCCTAACTGTCACGGTATGTTGTTGTCACTTGCGGGCGGAGCACCAAGGAAAATTCCTTGTATGTGAATAATGGCCAATAAACGTATTCATTCATTCATTCATTCATTTAGAAAGGCGTCTATGCCTTTATCCCTTCGCCTATGCTACATCTTATTCCTTAATCATTGTTTATCATCCCAGCACAATGTTATTCAGTTAGTAAAACGGTGTAAATTTTTGTCATGTGAAATTTACTTCATGCCATATTTTCTCCATCAACTCCTTTTTCATTGTTCTTTCTGGTAGATCAAAAGCTATATTTAAATCAGCATTGAAATTGAATGAATTTGGGAGCACTCTAAACAATAATTTAAAAATGCTTCAGCTATCAATTAGACTGTTTATTTCCTGCACAACGCATAAAAGTATCCATGGAAGATACTTCAAGAAATCAGAAAGATTTTCATTAATCCTAATCAGATTTAAAATAGTGAAGGAGTGGTAGAAGATTTGATATTTCGATTTGCCGAACTTCAGAATATATTTCTATGGAAATACTGAAACCGATCTGGCAGTAATTATGGAGATTTATGATAAATGAGTACTGGTTTACTACTTACCCTTGTGAGGTGAATCACTCCTTGGGATGTGACAGAGCATCCCATAAAACCCACATATTGCAGCAGAGGACAATGTTCTGCAAATGTTTTCACCGACTTATCGGTCACCTGCAGAAAGAATGCAAGAAAAACCAATTAGCCTGACATTTATCCAGCAGCTAAGCAATACATTCATCAAAAGAAAATGTTTTAACAAACTCTATCGAACAAATTAATTTGAAGGAACATTTTGCGTAAAGGCCATTATACTGAAATCATCAATAAAACAATTCTCACAATGGCTCAATTTCATCTGCTTTGAAAAGCTTTTGTTTTTTTCAGACACCCGAGCAAATTTTTTTTTAAATAAATGGTAATTAAATATAGGATTCATGAGAGAGAACAAATCAAAAATTCTAAATAACAAACAACAAAGAAAAAACACCCAATGTTTTAGCCAATCAAACAAAATAAAATTTTCAAAAATCTCTCAATTATTTTATCTTCAGACTTCATTATCATTGCCTAACCTTCAAAGAACATTAGCAGTTCCCATTCTTTTTATTTAAATGTCTTTTTCACCCCCACCCATTCTTTCCTGGTTTTCTTTCCTCTTTAGTTTGGTCAATTTCATTCCATCTTGCCTCAATAATTTGATTGGGTTTTCTTCAGATAACTTAAATGGTTATTGAAGGCGATCAGTAGATGCTGTATGGCCTTTCATAGAAAATAGAACAGTGCAGCAACAAGCCCTTCGATCCACAATGTCTCTGCAAAACATGACACCTAACGGCAACTACTTGGTGTCATAACCGCAGCTCATAATTATAGAGCACACTTCAGCTCAGATGTGAAAAAAAAACAAGACTTAGCCCACATGTAGCAAAGACAGACTGGTTGATTCACACACAAAAAATAAGCATGATCCTGGAAAACAGAAATGCTGAATTCAATAGTGTACCTAACAGGATAAGGTTTCTGGCTCTGTTCCAGAATCAAACACAACAGGAGCATGAAGCTTTGCATATGTACACGAAGCAGCATGAAGTAACATTTTATTTGTCATATTCCACAGTCAAAATCTCAATATTAAATATGATTTCTCAGTGCTATATGATAACATTCAGAAAAAAGAGATTTTTTTGTATCATAACATAAACCAAAAGATTTTCAGTTCAAGTTACAGTTTATGATAGTCAGTGGCAAGGTCACTAGGTTAAAGAAAAATCACGAAAGGTGCGGGCTTATCATAAAAAATTGGATTCAGCCACAGAACCTCTGGCCAACAGATGATTTTGACATCGCTGAAAGGATCAGAATAAATATCTGGTCAATATCTTGACCCACCAGGCCAACAAGGGGATGGACAGGATATATGGCCCTATTGATCACCTTCAGGAGAAATCAGAGAAATCTGCAGGCTGCTGTGCAGTAATATTCCATGTGTTTTTCAGAAATATAAATGAGGAATTTCAGAAATGTCATCATTTCCATCTGGTTTATGAAAAGGGAAAAGTGCAAAAAACAACAAATAGAAGGTTGGATTTGGCCACAGGAGGTTCACATTTGGTAGAGGCTGACCAAAATCGGTTCCCATGCAATCTGGAAATCAACGTGCCTATAGTGGTTTAAGCGGACAACAATAACCAAAGAAGATGGAGAGCTTTATCAATGCTATTTCAAAGCTACAGATCACTTAGATATCATTTGTCCATACTGTGACCCTCTGCTACAGCTCGCTGCAATGGGAACAACCAGTTAACAGCTTTCCCCCATGTTATAAGAAATGTTCTGGTAGTTAGATGCTTTTGCATCTGATTATTGCTCCTAGTTGGATTAATTACTGAACCTGGGGAGATACTCAGTAGCAATGTACTGAAGGGTTGTATAAAATTCCTCCAACCTAGGCAAGAAAGGTAAGTGTTTTTCTTTTAATTAATGTCAGTTCACTGTGTTTTCAAATAAATGTGTGATTGCTTAATATCCAATTTATATTCTTTACAGTCTCAGCTTCAGCAGCTAGGCTTCCCGCTCAGGGGCAACCATCTTGGTAGCAGATATTTAATGCAGCAGTGGGAATTGTGCGAGGGACAAATAGGAGGATTTGTTGATCACGACCTGGCCCAATTTACTAAACAGTGCTTGAAGCTAGAAGTGCTTGAGTATCCCTTGAGTTGCAAATGATTCCCATTGGGCCTGATAGAAAACTATGCAATGAACTATAATGACCTCCTTAATTTTTCTGAAAATATTACAATCTTCCTCCACCAAACCCCTTGGGTGCTCATTTGAACTTGGAGGGAATGGACGCATATCAAATCAGGCAGACTTAAACTATGGGCATATTTTGCACAGGCAACTATGTTAATTGCAAACCTGAACACAAACTTGTATTTGATCTAATATTTATAAACCCGATGAGTATACATAACCCGATAGTCAGTCTCAGAGGAAGAATTTAACTTTGCAATCTTTTTCTTATTAGCGCAATGATAGTTTCTGAATGACATGGATGAGCAGACTTAATAAAATAGCAGTAAATAATGGAAATCTTCTTGAATAAACAATATCTCTATTCCTATAATAGTCAATGATAAGGTGCAAAAAACGAAACTCAGCTAGATTATAACATCACAACTCGTAGGCAAGTCACAGTCAAATATTATTCATATACCTCGCTGGAGAGCCACAATCATTGGCCAGGATTGGAAAGGGATATTATAAGAATTAAAGCAAAATATAATGTTAATCAATAGTGCTGATAATCACAGATTGTGTAAATTGTAGGATGGGAGCATTAATGGATGCTTAAACTCGTGCATGTACAGGAGATTCAAAGCATCAATCTTTATAGTCTGCTTAATGTTGTAAAATGATCCCAGCCAAATTACAGACAAATTATCAAATAAAATGTTGAAAAAAGTTACACAAGATGCTACTACGACAAGCAAAGAAACAAGTTTCAAGCATCGTCATTACAGAGGAATGAGAGGCAGAAATGTGGAGGCATAAGGAAATGATAGTGAAGACCTAATGCTGAAGGCATAGCTGCTAACATTGGAGCAATTAATACTGAGAATACGCAATAGGTCGGAGTGCAAGGCACATGGACATTTGCAAAGGTGGTGTAGCAAGGCCATAGAAACCTTCGTAAATAAGAATGAAAATTTTACAATAGTCATTCCTGGATTAGGCAAGCACAAGGGGGGTGATTTAATGAAAGGCCATCAACCAGAACTATAATTGCTACTTCACAGATGCTGCCTGTCCTGCTGAGAACTCAAAGCATGTATTGTTTACATTTTGAATTGCCAGCATCTGCAGTCTTTTGCTTTTTGAATCATGGTACATATTTGAATACAAATATTAGTGATTTTGATATGCTTATGAATGGTGCAGCTTCAAACCCAATTGAAGAACTACCTAACCTGCTTAACGTTACCCCCAGTTAGTTTATTGGCATGTGTACCAAGCTATGTGATTGCCTTTCATCACTTTGAAAATAAAATGTCTACCATAGCTGAAAGACGTTTGATAATAAATCTGTAGTAGGTCTGAGCTCTGGTCAATCCATTAGCTCATAGTCTTGCAGCATTGAAACAGGCCTTCAACCTAACTTTTAGTCCATTATAAAGAATGAGGTTACGGAGTACTTAAAGGTTCACGATAAAATAGGCCAAAGTCAGCATGGCTTTGTGAAGGGGAGGTCTTGCTTGACAAATTTGCTGGAGTTCTTTGATGAAGTAACTAGCAGGACAAAAGAGTCAGTAGATGTTGTTTACTTAGATCTGAAGACTTAGATACTCAGTCTGAAGAAGGGTTTCGGCCTGAAACGTTGCCTATCTCCTTCGCTCCATAGATGCTGTTGCACCCGCTGAGATTCTCCAGCATCTCCCGCCAGAACGCGCAAACTCTGCACAGATAGCACCCGTCTGAGCATTAGCCATTCCCCAGCCCAATTGACCAACTGCTCGAGATCCTACTATAATTCTTAATCATTATTTTCACTGCCTCTGATACCACCTATTTTAGTGTCATCTGCAAACTTACTAAACCTGCCTTGTGCATTCTCAGCCAAATTGTTAATATGGATTACAAACAGCAAGCAGTGGGCCCAGCACCTGGTTACTGCCACTAGTCACAGTCCTCCAATCTGAGAAACAACCTTCCACTCCCGTCCTCTACTTCCTACCATGCAGATATTTCTGTATCCAGGAAGAATACACATGGGATCAAGGGATGGATCTCCCTTGATCCCATGCAATCTACCCTTCCAGAGCAGCCTACCATGTGAAACCTCAACAAAGGCCTTGCTGAAGTCCAAGTAGACTATATTTACTGCCCTGTCATCGATAATCTTCATAGTTACTTTGACAAAATAATCAAATTTGTGAGACATGATCACCCATGCACAAAACCATGTAGACGATCACGAATCATCCATCTCTTTCCAAATGCATTTTATTCCTTTGAATCCACTTTAGTACCTTTCCTAGTACAGATTTACTTTAGAATGTATTTACTCTATGGTTTAGAGATGGTGTGGAAACATGCTCTTTGGCACATCGAGTTCCTGCCGACCAGTGTTCACCCTGTACACTAACATTAACCTACACACTTGGGACAATTTACAGAAGCCAATTTACAGACGCCAGAAGCCATAAGCTACAAACTTGTACGCCTTTACAGTGTGGGAGGAAATCGGGGCATCCAGAGAAAACCCATGCGCTCACAGCGAGAATGTACAAACTGCGTACAGACAGCACCCGTAGTCAGGATCGAACCCGGGACTCTGGCGCTGTAAGGCAGCAACTCTACCACTGTCCCACCCCTTTGAGCTTACTGATCTACAGTTCCAAGGTTTTTCTTTGCAGCCCTTCTTAAATAGAAGCACAATATTCGCCGCCCAATCCGTCGGTACCTCATCCGTGTCTAATGCTGATTCATATATCTCAGCCAGGACACCTGCAATTTCTTCCTTAACCTCCCCCAGTGACCTTGGATAGATAAGATCAAGCCTGGGAGATTTATCTACCTTCGTCTGTCCTGGGCGCCCAGCACCTCCTAAACTGTAATATAGACCGTGTTCAAGACATCTCCTTTCCTAATTCGTCATGTCTTTTTGCAGTAAGAGACCTTGTACATTTTCTGTAGATCCCACATATAGATGACCACTACGGTTTCTGGGGGTTCTATTCTTTCCGTGCTAGCCCTTTTTCCCTTTGGATTCTCCTTGATCCTATCTGCCAGAGCTGTCTCATGCCCATTTTTTGCCCTTCTGATTTCCTTTTTAAGTATACTCCTCAATCCCCTATACTCCTCGAGGGATACACCTGAACTCAGCTTGAACAATCCCTTGCCTCCTCCTTTTTCCTGACCAGAGCCTCAATTTCTCTCGTCATCCACGGTCCCTTACTCCTGCCTGCCTCATCCTTCACTCTAACAGGAGTATGCGTACCTTGAACTCGCATTATCACGCTTTTGAAAGGATCCCACTTTTCAGCCAATTTTAATCATCTATTGCCCTCAAAGATGCACTTACCCATTTAGAACTTTAACTTGTGGAACAGCCCTGTCCTACTTTAAAACTAATAGAACTGTGGTTGCTGGTCCCAAAAGCATCACCCACTGACATTTCAGTCACTTGCCCTGTCCAATTCCCTAAGAGTACGTTAAGATGAGCCCTCTCTCTCTTGTAGGGCCCTCAATAAATTGCCTGAGGAAACGTTCCTGAACACACTGGACAAACTCCACTCATCTAAGCCATTGGCAGTATGATAAGCCCTTGGCATGATGATCTTTGCCCAATACATCCCAGATATACATCCCGGTTGGCGGCACGACACTGTTGCAGCGGCCCCTACAGCCTGTCCGTCTTTTAAAACATTTTTTTTGTCTAGTTAAATGTAGTTGTGTTTTTTTAATATTGTTTTTAACTGTGTTTATGTGGGGGGGGGGGGGAAACTTAAAAAAATCTCTTCCCTGCACGGGAGACCCGACCTTTATCCTGTCGGGTCTCCGTTGTCGTTGGGGCCTAGCACCGTGGAGCGGCCTCCAGCCGGAACGACCAGGGGGCTCCAGTCGCGGAGCCTGCGGACTTACCATCATGGGGCTGGCCAGCCTCGGAGCGTGGGGAGTGGTGGTGGCTCGCTGCTGCGGCCCGACTCCGGAGCTTGGAGGCTCCAGCTGCAGACCGGTGGACTGGGACATTGGGAGCTTGCGGGTCCGGGTGAGAGACCGCTTTCCGGAGCTCTCACAACGCAACTTCTCCAGCCCGTGTCGCGGGGTTGGAACGACCCGGAGCGGGGCCGTACATCGCCCGGCGCGGCTTTAATGGCCGCGAGACATTCCAGCACCCACCGGGGGCTCCAACATTGTGACTTTTGGGCCTAGAGCGGGGCCGTACATCGCCCGGCGCGGCCTAAAATGGTCGTGGGACTTACCATTGCCCGCCTGGGGCTTCAACGTCGGGAGAAAAATTGAGAGCAGGGGAAAGAAGAGACTTTGCCATCCATCACAATGAGGAGGAGGTTCACTATGATGGATGTTTGTGTGAATTGGTTGTGTGTCTAGTATGAATCGTTTTTTGTTTGTATGGCTGTAGAAACAGAGTTTCGTTTGAGCCTCACTGAGGTTTAAATGACAATAATTAATTTATTTATTGTATACATGATAACCACATACAAGATATTTCAAATTTGGAACTAAAATGCTGATAGAAAAGCAGCTTAAAACAATAGTGTATCACCCATTGTGTTAAAAACTAAATTATATTTCCGGAGTCTCTCCACAAATGCTATCTGACCTACAATACCCAGCATGCTGTTTTAAAATTCAGTCATATGCATGGGCTCTGATCCAATCAGCGAAAATAATCTTCATTCAAATCAAATACTTTGTGAAGCATAGTTACTAAAGAAACAACTGTGCTTTAATTGAAGGACGCAGCAGGTAAAAATGGTACATATTCTGAAGTATTACAAAAGCAAAAAATTAGGTGTTTTTTATATAACTTAAACAAATTTGACTTTGATGTGAGATTATGACTTGGGCATTGTTTCAAGTAACCACACGTTTCATGTTCATGCCATTGTCATGTGCAAAAGAACAGTAAGGTATAGCTATAAACAAAAAATCAACAAATAATTTCATAACTAAATACAAGCAACCCCTGTGAAGAGGACGGTGAAGGAGGGCGGTGGATGTCGGTTACATTCCTGGAAAATGGTCCGTACCAAGATTTTGTGTAACACAAACCAGCATCATCTGCGCCTGCATCCTCAAACACAAGTTGAATAAAATGTATTTATTCCTTTTTTTTCCCCCGCATAAATCTAAATGTTTGGGTCATGATTTGTGAATTCTTCAAAAGCAAACTTCCATTACCCCGACTGTCGTAACGCGGAGGTTGTCTAAATCCTCACCTAGGTTTTGTTGACATGTCAAAGCTGATAGTTCAAATAGATGCAACAAAACTCTTATTTTGATACAGTAAGCTGGTGAAAGAGAAAGAGAGGAAGGGAAACTGAGGCAATCAGAATGGGACATTGATAAAGACAATGGGCAGTAGAAACAGAAGCAAAATTAAGCCAGGTATATCCTTTCATTACTTCAATTGTGTGCAAAAAAAGTTGAACATTTAAAGCAAAGATTTTTTTTGGGGGGGGGAAGCAATAGATTAGCAGGACATACAGGAATACATTTAAGGAGAGAGGGATCCTAATTGTGACCTCTGACACTCCAGTAAAGAAAGAGAAAGACATGACTTATAGGACAGGATTGAAAGGCCATGATTTAATTCCTCAAAGCATGTTGCACTATTCAAACCATATGAGAATAAACTGAAACCTTGCTCTAATACAGTGGCAAAACTGCCATAGCTTTTGTTCTGAAATTTCAAAATGGAAAATATAAAAGCCTCGTCAGAGATTTACATGAGGAGGGTTCTATAATTACCATCAATGAAATAAAACATGCGTCTGAAAAAATGCTTTCACCTAGTTTGGTGAAATCTAATACTTTTTGTTTTTAATTATTGAGGTAACAAATTGTCGGACAAAGATAGAATTTCATTGGAAATGCACGGGTGGTTGCAGTAATATTTACTAGTTTGTATTAGAGATTACTTATCAAGACTAACGAAAATCCAATAAACGTGATACTTTACCGCTTTATAGGCATACAGGTAGGATTAATATTATACTGACTGGATTATTTTGGAATCAAATATCTTATGAATTGTTGAATAAATGATTCAGACATGGTTAAGACCCAATAAAAATCATATGATTTCTGTTTAATTGGGATACTGTCCTGCAAAATCCATACAGAAGGTTTAACTTCAAAATACAACATTTAAAAATCGAAGTAATAATTATTGTCGGTCTATCTTTAACACTGAAAATTAATAATGACAAACTTGGATATCCTTTTACTTTTCTACGGTTGGAGATTATATTAAGTAAAATTCATTTTCTTTGCCCTTTGGCTTATTGTATATTTTTCACTTAATCAAATCTTAATCATGTTTTTTTTTACATTAACTTTAATTTTAGTTTAGATAGAGCGTGAAAACAGGCCCTTCGGCCCACCGAGTCCACACGAACGTGCAATCCCCGCACATTAACACAAGCCTACATACACACGGAACAATTTACACTTGTACATCTTTGGAGTGTGGGAGAGGACCGAAGATCTCGGAGAAAACCCACATGGTCGGGCAAACGTACAAACTCCATACAGGCAGCACCCGTAGTCGGGATCAAACTCGGGTCTCTGGCACTGCAAGCGCTGTAATGCCCCTGTCCCACTTAGGAAACCTGAACGGAAACCTCTGGAGACTTTGCGCCCCACACAAGGTTTCCGTGCAGTTCCCGGAGGTTGCAGGTGGTTGCCGGAGGTTGCAGGTAGTGGAGGCAGGTAGGGAGACAGACAAAAACCTGCGGGAACCGCACGGAAACCTTGGGTGGGGCACAAAGTCCCCAGAGGTTTCTGTTCAGGTTTTCTAAGTGGGACAGGGGCATAAGGCAGCAACTCTACTGCTGCACCACTGTGCCACCCAATCATGTCCAATCAAACTAACAAAACCATCCACATCTTCCCACTCTTCATGAAACAATCTGTGAAAGGAGATACACCGTGCAAAAGATCTTAGTTGCCTTGCAGAGTACATCATATAATTAATCTGCCGCTTCTTGTGGAGTATGGAAAAAATTGTTATGGACATGAAAATGTCTGGTCTAGAAAGCGTGGGGAAGTCAGTAGTTTGGTGTCCAAGCAATTTGTGGGCTATTAATTAATATTCAAGTTATCGAAATAAGTGTATAAGAAATAGGAACAGTAACAGACCATTAAGCCACCTTCCACCAGCCAACAAGAAATTGGCTGATCTCAACAGTATTTTTTCTGTTCCATCCCCTTATTCCTTGATTACTCGGCTATTCAGAAATCCATCACTTGTGCTATTGAATGCAATTCATGACCTGGGAAGAGAGTGGGGGAAGGTATATCCACCACCCTCAGCATGGAAATATGTACATTTAGGCCTAAATGGTTAACCCTTTGAAAAAAATGATGTTGTCCAATATCTGTTAAAGAAAGACTTCAATCAATCACTTGAACACAGATCAAATGATGGTTCAGAAGAAAATCAACATTCAGAGCAACTTGCAATGCAAACAAATTCCATGTGTTCAAACAATGGATATGACCAGGCTATTTAGGGAACATAAGAATCTGGTTTATTCACAGTTACGATATGCAATGGACATTGCATGAATGAAAAATATGGCTGCCTTTCCATTTTCTTGCCAAGGATGACTGAGAACAACACTAGTGCACATTTACTCCGGCAACATTCAACAATTGGGTTGTTTAATTACATTTACTTCATTTAATTAAATTAGAACCTGTTAACAAAGGACTGCAAATAATCAGAAAGATATACAGTGCCCTCCATAATGTTTGGGACAAAGACCCATAATTTATTTATTTGCCCATGTACTCCACAATTTGATATTTGTAATAGAAAAAAAATCACATGTGGTTAAAGTGCACATTGTCAGATTTTATTAAAGGATGTTTTATACATTTTGGTTTACCATGTAGAAATTACACATAGACCCCTTCATTTCAGGGCACCATAATGTTTGGGACATGGCTTTGCAATTCGTTTGTAATTGCTCAGGTGTGTTTAATTGCCTCCTTAATGCAGGTATAAGAGAGCTCTCAGCACCTGGACTTTCCTCTGGTCTTTCCATCACCTTTAGAAACTTTTATTTCTGTTGAGGACCAAAGTTCAACATGAGGACCAAAGTTGTGCCAATGAAAGTCATAGAAGCCATTATGAGACTGAGAAACAAGAATAAAATTGTTAGAAACATCAGCCAATCCTTAGGCTTACCAAAATCAACTATTTGGAACATCATTAAGAAGAAAGAGAGCACTGGTGAGCTTACTAATCGCAAAGGGACTGGCAGGCCAAGAAAGACCTCCACAGCTGATGACAGAAGAATTCTCTCCATAATAAAGAAAAATCCCCCAAACACCTGTCCGACAGATTAGAAACATTCTTCAGGCGTCAGGTGTGGATTTGTCAATTACCACTGTCCGCAAAAGACTTCATGAACAGAAATACAGAGGCTACACTGCAAGATGCAAACCACTGGTTAGCCAGCAAAAATAGGGTGGCCAGGTTACGGTTTGCCAAGAAGTAACATAGAAACATAGAAAATAGGTGCAGGAAGAGGCCATTCAGCCCTTCGAGCCAGCACCGCCATTCATTGCAATCATGGCTGATCGTCCCCAATCAATAACCCGTGCCTGCCTTCTCTCCATATCCCTTGATTCCACTAGCCCCTAGAGCTCTATCTAACTCTCTCTTAAATCCATCCAATGATTTGGCCTCCACTGCTCTCTGTGGCAGGGAATTCCACAAATTCACAACTCTCTGGGTGAAAACGTCTTTTCTCACTTCAGCCTTAAATGGCCTCCCCTTTATTCTAATACTGTGGCCCCTGGTTCTGGACTCGCCCAACATTGGGAACATTTTTCCTGCATCTATTTTGTCCAGTCCTTTTATAATTTTATATGTTTCTATAAGATCCCCCTCATCCTTCTAAACTCCAGAGAATACAAGCCTAGTCTTTTCAATCTTTCCTCATATGACAGTTCCGCCATCCCAGGGGTCAATCTCGTGACCCTACGCTGCACTGCCTCAATCACAAGGATGTCCTTCCTCAAATTAGGAGACCAAAACTGTACGCAATGCTCAAGATGTGGTCTAACCAGAGCCCTATACAACTGCAGAAGAACCTCTCTACTCCTATACTGAAATTCTCTTGTTATGAACGCCAACATTCCATTAGCTTTCTTCACTGCCTGCTGCACCTGCACGCCAAACTTCAGTGACCGGTGTACAAGGACACCCAGGTCTCGCTGTACCTCCCCCTTACCTAACCTAACCCCATTGAGATAATAATCTGCCCCCTTGTTTTTGCAAAGTGGATAACCTCACATTTATCTATATTATACTGCATCTGCCACGCATCTGCCCACTGTCCAGGTCACCCTGCAACCTCCTAACATCCTCTTCACAGTTCACACTGCCACCCAGCTTTATGTCATCCGCAAACTTGCTAGTGTTGCTCCTAATTCCCCCTTCCAAATCATTAATATATATGGTAAACAGTTGCGGCCCCAACACCGAGCCTTGCGGCACTCCACTGGCCACTGCCTGCAATTCTGAAAAAGACCCGTTCACTCCTACTCTTTGCTTCCTGTCTGCCAACCAATTTTCTATCCACGTCAACACCCTACCCCCAATACCATGTGCTCTAATTTTAGTCACTAGTCTCCCGTGCGGGACCTTATCAAAGGCTTTCTGAAAGTCTAGATACACTACATCCACTGGCTCCCCTTCATCCATTTTACTTGTCACATCCTCAAAAAATTCCAGAAGATATCAAGCATGATTTCCCTTTCATAAATCCATGCTGACTTGGACTAATCCATTTACTGCTATCCAAATGCCCCATTATTACCTCTTTAATAATTGACTCCAGCATCTTTCCCACCACCGAAGTCAGGCTAACTGGTCTGTAATTCCCCGTTTTTTCTCTCGATCCTTTCTTGAAAAGTGGGATAACATTAGCTATCCACAGGAACTGATCCTGAATCTATAGAACATTGGAAAATGATCACCAATGCGTCCACTATTTCTAGAGCCACCTCCCTGAGGACCCTGGGATGCAGACCATCAGGCCCAGGGGATTTATCATCCTTCAGTCCCATTAGCCTACCTAATACTATTTCTTGCCTAATGAAAATTTATTTCAGGTCCTCGACCCCCTTAGATCCTCTGTCCTCCAGTACTTCTGGGAGATTGTTTGTGTCATCCTTAGTGAACACAGATCCGAAGTACCTGTTCAACTCTTCTGCCATTTCCTTGTTCCCCATAATAATTTCATTGATGTGACAACTGTTGATGGTAGTAACTTAATGAATTCTGAAGTGTATAGGCACATCCAATCAGCTCAAGTTCAAGCAAATGTTTCATTGGCCGGCGGTTCATTCGACAGCAAGATCTCCAACATACTGCTAAAGCAACAAAGGAGATTTTCAAAGCTAAAAAACAGTCAATTCTTGAGTGGCCAAGTCAATCACCCACTCTGAACCCAATCGAGCATGCCTTTTATATGCTGAAGAGAAAACTGAAGGGGACTAGCCCCCAAAACAGGCTTAAGCTAAAGATGGCTGCCATACAGGCCTGGCAGAGAATCACCAGAGAAGACACCCAGCAACTGGTGATGTCCATGAATCGCAGACTTCAATCAATCAATCAATCAATCAATCAATCTTTATTGTCATCTTGCAAAGCAACAATTGTACAGTGCAAAATGAGAAAATGTTTCCCAGGAAATACCGGAGCATCGCACATAAAACTTAAACATTTCACACATAAATAAAAACAATAAAAACAATCCAGTCCCTGACAAAAACAATACGAATAGTTAAAAAGTGCAGGTAAAAAAACATTACATTCAGGTAGTCATTGCATGCAAAGGATATGCAACAAAGTACTAAACATGACTACTTTCATTTACATGACATTGCTGTGTCCCAGGCATTATGGTGCCCTGAAATGGGGGGACTATGTACAAACACTGCTGTAATTTCTACATGGTGAAACCACAATGTATAAAAATGGCCTTTATTAAAATCTGACAATGTGCACTGTAACTACATGTGATTTTTTTCTATCACAAATCTCAAATTCTGGAGTACAGAGGCAAATAAAGAAATGATTGGTCTTTATCCCAAACATTATGGAGGGCACTATAGATGTCTTTTTATAGATTCACCGTCCATTGTGTTTTTGGTAATAACAGAAAGTAGTATATTCTTCATTTTCAAGCAATATGTCACAATGTTTTTTCGAATCACTTTAATGGGCTTCAACCTTTATTCCTGAAATCCATTGTGGACCTCTGAACATTTAATTGAAGGCAATGCACATGCATTTCTGAACTTGCAATTCAAGGCTGTCCTTAATGTTTGTTGAACATTTGAAAATGTATAATTGACTGAAAGTCATTTAGACCTTTAGTTACATTCATCTCTTTTTTTCACAAGCAATTTTGTGTTTCAATCCTTGATATCAAACTACAAATACCCAAACTGCAAATGCTGCAGTTATCAAAAGAACTTGGCATTCTCTTTGTTTCGTCTTCGTTTTCATGGTCTGCACAAAACCTGACAGTCTTTAATATACAACAGAAAGCATTAATGGTTTGCTCAATGCAGACAGACAGACAGACAGACAGACAGACAGACAGACAGACAGACAGACAGACAGACAGACAGACAGACAGACAGACAACAGACTATAAACAAAACATCTCCCTTTGTCCTGTGCAGTGACACCTGCTGTACGGGAGGAGCAACGGGTCCTCCTACCCCACACAGTCCACCAAACATCACACTCCCCCTTTCCAGTTTGAATGTCTCTATTCCTGAATGAGTCACCTTGGGAGAATGCCACGATTGCAACGTGTCGATCGATGAAGGACCACAAGCAGATCGACGGGGAGTTCATCTGGCGGAACTTCGTCAAGCCAGGGGAAGGGCAAGTCAGGCACTCCAGTATCCGCACGATTCGGCACCAGGGTGTCCGACTGCTTGGTTCTGGTCAGGTTTTGCACAGTCTTCGCTGGAGGAATGCGGTTTCTTAATTGGTCAACATGCCGTCGGAATTGTTCTTCTTGTACATTTTGGTTCGAATATGAGCCATGATCCTGCCAGCTTTCCTTGGCCGTATAATTGCGGTAATATACGTAGTCGCACATATCGAAGTTGGACTTCTTCGACTTTGTTGGCTGAGTGTGCGCCGTATAAGAGTTATGGGTCGGGTTCAAAACTGATAGAGGAGAGCGCACTTGACGTCCGAGCATCATCTCTGCTGGAGTTCAGCCGATAGTTCAGTTTGGAACGGTTCGATATTGCCGTAAGAAATCGCGCAATGCCAATCCTTTCGATTTCTTTTCAATTCCTAAAGCACGTTTCATGGCCTGCTTGAAAACGCCGACAAGCCGCTCTGCCTCACCATTTGAGGATGGATGAAAAGGTGCTGATGTCAGATGCACGATTGAGTGTTGTTTGCACCAGTCACCGAACATTTACGAGGCAAATTGGGGTCTATTGTCGCTTACAATTGTTAAGGGCAATCCCCAAATGGAGAACAAATTGTCGACGCTGAAGTGGTTGTTTCGGTGGTCGGATACATATACATTTGGATAACATGTGGCCAATTCAAATGGGCGTGCATGACGACCAGCCACATGTCCTCCATGAACGGTCCGGCAAGATCTATGTGGATTCGCTGCCATTGTTGGTCGGAGACGGGCCATGCGGAGTTCTTTTCCGGCGGATTTTGCTGCTGTTTCGGCACATGGTGTGCAGTCCTTGCAGTGGTTGGCTATATCGGTCTCGATATTCGGCCACCACACATGCATGCGGGTGAACGACTTCATTTGCACAATTCCAATTTGTGGCTTGCGCAACATTTTCAGAATTAGCGATCACAGTTCCGTCGGAATGATCATTCGACCATCGCGGAGCAGAATGCCATCCTTTGAGGCGATTTCAGTTTACATATTCTGGAATGAGCAGAATTCCTTGTCCAACTTAGGACTGTTCGGTCACCCCTGAGTGACAAAATGTCATACCTTCAACAAAATGGGGTCTGTGCTTGTATAGTTGGCGACCGTCCTTGCGGAGACGGGTAAATCGACGATGACCCACATTTTGAGCACGATCACGTCCGTCTCAATTTCCATAATAGCCTCCCCTTTATCGAATGTCAGGTCTGGTCCAATCAGTAGACAAGACAGTGCATCGGCATTGGCAGGCTCGGCAGACCGTCGGTAAATGATGTGGTCATCATACCCCATCATGACCAGGGCCCAACGTTGTAGACGCTGCAACGTCATGACGGGCAAACCTTTCTCCGGACTGAAAATAGTCAGCAGCGGCTTGTGGTCGGTGATGAGCAGGAAATGTCGCCCACTCAAATATTGGTGGAACTTCCGGACACCAAACATGATCGCCTGTGCTTCTTTCTCCACTTGGCTATAGTTTTTCAAGGCGGTCGTCAGCGTTTACAACGTTGCTGCTCGGGAGGAGCAACGGGTCCTCCCACCCCACACAGTCCACCAAACATCACACTTTGGTCATTAGCAATTTTCTTTTCCAATTTACTCTACCAATTTTCTCTTGATGTTCTTAATTCCTTTTCAGCTACTTTCAAATTGGTTTTCCAATCTTCTTCTCTCTAATTCTTTCACTCATTGATATTTACTTGTTCCTGTTCCTTACTAAACTTCAATTAAAACATCTGAAGCTAAATCATGAAGTTTCTCTTTGCTCCAAATGGAATACATTATATGTTATGCAGCAAAACTTAAGAATGCTCCAATGTTGGTTTACCACCCCAGAGCTTAAGTTTAAACTTTTATTCAAATTGGTCAATTCTCATGAAAAAATAACTCCAGGTAGATATTGACAATAAGTTAATAAACAATAAACAACTAGATTTCATGCTCAAATAATTAGGCTAGTAAAGCTGTACGTTTCAATCAGCTAAAACACTTTTTGGCAGTCATGATATTACTTAAATCCCATAATGACAGTAAATGCTATTCTTGTTACATATTTTATACTTGCTCCTTTAAACTTTTCCGGCAATTACGATAGTGAACCTTTCTCAAAAGCTTTCCTAATTCAATCAATTCCAGCAAATATCAATGACAAGTGGCTGTTAATTCTGACACCCCCAGTTAAGTGGCTGCTGTATCGAGTCCTAGAAATCAACGTTAAAACCTCCTCATTAACATTGGACTGTGGGACTAATGCATAAATCTTGAGGGGAAAAAAAAAATGCTGGAGTCGGCATGTCAGTCGAAATGCTGTAACTCGGCATGTCAGGCACCATCTCTGGTAGATACGGATAGGTGACGTTTTGGGTCGGGATCCTATTCAGTCTATTCCAGCGCTTTGTGGGTTTTTTTGTAAACAAAACTCTGGATAATGGGGCTTATTGTTATTGCCAGAGCTGGGATAATTTCAGAAAATGACAAAAGCTGTATGGTATAGTCTTATTTCTAAATTATCCCATAGGGTTCAAGTACCATTATATAAAATAGATAACACTTGAGCAGGTGACATCACCAAAGTGGGACAGATATCAAATAATGACAAGACGGAGTACAGGAAGGAGATTGAGAACCTCGTAACTTGGTGCCATGACGACAACCTCTCTGCCAAAGTCGAAAGGAATAGATTGGGTAGAAGCACAGAGTCTCTTGCCCAGAGTAGGTGATTCGATGACCTGAGGACATAGGTTTAATGTGAAGGAGAAAAGATTTAGTAGAAATCTGAAGGGTAACTTTTTCACACAAAGTGTGGTTGTATGGAACAAGCTGCCAGAGAAGGTAGTTGAGGCTGGAACGTTTAGACAGTTAGACAAGTATATGGACAGGTTTGGAGGAATATAGAGTAAACGCCTTCAGGTGAGACAACTGTAGCTGGGATATGTTGGCCACTGTGGGCAAGTTGTGCCAAAGGGCCTATTTCCACACTGTATCACTCTATGACTATGTCAGCAAGACAAAGGAGATTGTGATCAACTTCAGGAAGCAAAACAGTACACACCCAGTACATGCCCATTGATGATGCCCAAGTTGAAACAGGGGTTTCTGCGGCAACAGACGGGATGCGAGGATGGTGTGCTGCCTTCCCGGTGCCAGGATCCAGGATGTCACGGACAGAGTGCAGAAAATCCTCAAGGGCGAAGGTGAACATCCGGAAGTGGTAGTGCATGTCGGCACAAACGATGTCGGAAAGAAGGGGATGAATATTCTGCAGCGTGACTTGAGAGCTCGGAAAAATGTTGAAAAGCAGGACCTCCAGGGTTGTTATCTCCGGTTTGCTTCCAGTTCCCCGTGCTGGCGAGAGCAGGAACAGGGAGATACGGGACCTGAACGTGTGGCTGAGGAACTGGTGCACGGGGCAGGGAGTTAGATTCTTAGATCACTGGGATCTGTTTTGGGGTAAGGGGGAACTGTACAAAAGGGACGGATTGCATCTTAACAGGTATGGGACCAGCATTCTGGCAGGCAGGTTTGCCACTGCTACACGGGTGGCTTTAAACTGAATAAGGGGGGTGGGGTGTTGAATGGGACAGTGGAGGATGGAATTAAAGGGAAAGGGTTTCTTAAATGTGTGAGCGTAGAGACCGAAGGGTGTAAAATGAGGGTAGAAGAAATAGGTAGCAAGGTGAAAAGTAAAAGTGGCAGGCAGACAAAACCAGGGCAAAAATCAAAAAGGGCCACTTTAGCCAGAAAAAATGGCATAAGAAATTAGTATACAAACTTAAAGCACAAGGCATTGGGGGTTCAGTATTGATGTGGATAGAGAACTGGCTGGCAAACAGGAAGCAAAGAGTAGGAGTAAACGGGTCCTTTTCACAATGGCAGGCAGTGACTAGTGGGGTACCCCAAGGCTCAGTACTGGGACCCCAGCTATTTACAATATATATTAATGATCTGGATGAGGGAATTGAAGGCAATATCTCCAAGTTTGCAGATGACACTAAGCTGGGGGGCAGTGTTAGCTGTGAGGAGGATGCTAGGAGACTGTAGGGTGACTTGGATAGGCTGGGTGAGTGGGCAAATGTTTGGCAGATGCAGTATAATGTGGATAAATGTGAGGTTATCCATTTTGGTGGCAAAAATAGGAAAGCAGACTATTATCGAAATGGTGGCCGATTGGAAAAGGGGGAGATGCAGCGAGACCTGGGTGTCATGGTACACCAGTCATTGAAGGTAGGCATGCAGGTGCAGCAGGCAGTAAAGAAAGCGAATGGTATGTTAGCTTTCATTACAAAAGGATTTGAGTATAGGAGCAGAGAGGTTCTACTGCAGTTGTACAGGGTCTTGGTGAGACCACACCTGGAGTATTGCGTACAGTTTTGGTCTCCAAATCTGAGGAAGGACATTATTGCCATAGAGGGAGTGCAGAGACGGTTCACCAGACTGATTCCTGGGATGTCAGGACTGTCTTATGAAGACTGGATAGACTTGGTTTATACTCTCTAGAATTTAGAAGATGGGGATGAAGAGGGGATCTTATAGAAACTTACAAAATTCTTAAGGGGTTGGACAGGCTAGATGCAGGAAGATTGCTCCCGATGTTAGGGAAGTCCAGGACAAGGGGTCACAGCTTAAGGATAAAGGGGAAATCCTTTAAAACCGAGATGAGAAGAACTTTTTTCACGCAGAGAGTGGTGAATCTCTGGAACTCTCTGCCACAGAGGGTAGTTGAGGCCAGTTCATTGGCTATATTTAAGAGGGAGTTAGATGTGGCCCTTGTGGCTAAGGGGATCAGGGGGTATGGAGAGAAGGCAGGTACGGGATACTGAGTTGGATGATCAGCCATGATCATATTGAATGGCGGTGCAGGCTCGAAGGGCCGAATGGCCTACTCCTGCACCTAATTTCTATGTTTCTATGTTTCTATGAAATGGACGACAGGTTCAAGTTCTAATGAAAAAATATCACCAGCCATTTGACCTGGACCAGCCGGATTGAAGCAGTGGTCAAGAAAGCACACCAACGCCTCTACTTCCTTAGAAAGCTTAGGAAGTTCAGCATGTCCCCAACAATCCTTACTAACATCTACAGATGCACCATAGAAAGCATTTCATCAGGATGCATCATAGCATGGTTTGGGAATAGCTCCATCCAAGACCGCAATAAATTGCAGAGTTGTGGACGTAGCCAAGACCATTACGTAAACCAACCAACCTTCCATTGACTCCATCTACACTTCACAATACCTCAACAAGGCCACCAGCATTATCAAGAACCAGTCTCACCCTAGTTGCTCCTTCGTCTCCCCTCTCCCATCATGCAAGATTTTAAAATGCATACCTCCAGATTCAAGGACAGTCCAAAAATCTATCATTCTTGGATGCATTCAACCATCACAACCTCTTGTCAAGCATTCCTAAGTTCTGCACCCCTCTAAGAGAGGAATTTCCTCTTCACCTCAATCTTAAATAGGCGACTCTCAATTATATGTCCTAGTTCTAAGATATCCTAGAGAGCCACCAACCTGTTAAGCCATCTCAAAATTTGATATGTTTCAGTAAGACACTTCACATTCTTCCAAACACCAGCAAATATATAACTGTCCCTCCATTCCATTCACCTTGTAGAAAAGGCCAAAACACCCAGACGTATTCTCAGCACGAGAAACTAATGGAGACACAAAGTTTCACCTCTTTTCCCCTCTGCATCAAATTCCCGATAATGCACTGAACGTGCCAGCAAAATCTATTTACTTAACCTGAGGTCCCTAAGTGCTGACTCAACCTCAGCTCACAATAATTATCACCCATTACAGGTTATCACATAATTAACGGTTTGAACATTTAATTGGCAAAACCCATTTTACTATGTATTAACATCGCAAGCTTTTCGCAAATTAAAGTTCAATGCTAAATGCAAAACCAAATTGTATATCTGAGTGAGTGTACTAGTTTTGCAATTCATCTTTTGCACATTATTTATGTTGCTTTGTTCAGCTTAGAACATTGAACATTCAAAATATTTATCTCTTTCCTGATTAAAACCCGTCTATTTCAGCTGAAACATTGTCCTAAATTGTGCATTTAAAAATATTCTCATCATTTCTTTGATGATTTTAAATCCAAGCCATTGTGTCTAGTCGTTGTGCAATGCAATCTAGTCATTGAGTAATATGTGGTGGGAAAGGCTGTTAACTATTTACCCTCTCACAGCCACGCAAAATGTTCATGGTTTCAATTTAGAAAACCATAAATGTAAAATTGTAATGGAAAGGTTTTTGAAATTATAACACCATGGCTTGAACTAATGGTAGATACATTCAATTTCACTGCAAGTGGACATACCATACTGTGGGCATACTTTGAAACAATGTATTTGTCAAAAAGAAACATTTACATTTATGGTTCTATATAAAACTTATACATCATGATTAAAATCCAATGTAATGCAAATATCAAAGCTTTCCTTCAGCAATGGTAGGTCTGGCAGCTCCATCATACTTTCTCAGTGTGTTAAACATTGAGAGCAAAAACACAGTTGTCAGAATTTGTACAACAAATCCTTTCCCTTTTAAATAAAGCATTAGGTTAGCATGGTGGAGGCATTAGAGAATAAAACATACAACACACATTGTGAAATTTCCTTTCGGGAAGAATGTTGCAAACTGCTTTAAAAAAACATCTTTCACCTCATGGAATGTTAAATCAATCTCGTATTTGGAGTTTTGTACATTTCCAGCATTTATGAATCATATCAAACTTTATAGAAAGGTATGAGAGCAACAGGTTATCAGATCGATGTAAAATATTAGTGATCAATGCAGTCAACAATGAAATTAACAAAATGCCAAATACTTCACGTTACAAAAAAAATAAAACAAGGTGTGTGTCCCACCAAAGGAAGTCAATTTTTTCAGAACTCTAACCAGAAGAGTTGTTATGGTATAGGGTGTTGGTGTGATCTCGCCAGTACTACTGGGCACAGTTATGATTCCCCCTATCTAAGAAAGGATTCTGCAGCAGTGAATGCAATCCAAATGATATCCACTAGGCTTAAGAGCTACGATGAGAGGGAAACAGGTGCTTTTGAGATTTTAATGGACTTGACAAGATTTTTCACGAGAGAATTTTAAACGAGGGGACATTGTTTCAAGATAAGAATCTGAGCATTTAACACTGAAGTACTTAGACATTTACTCTTGCAGATAGCTGTGAATCTCTGGAATTCTCTGCCCCAGACAGCTGTGGATACTAGCTAATTGGAAGTATTTAAATTGGAGGTAGATATACTTATGAAAAAGATCTAAGGATTGAGAGTTCTGGCAATTTGGTAATGAGGAGGCTTAGGGTATATCACCCATGACCATATTGGAGAGCAAGTCTAGATTCAAGACTGCTCCTACTCCTGCTCTAATTATTAAAATAACAGCAAGATGAACTAAAGCATTTTATAGAGCTAAAAGAACAATCCTGAGGAAAAAGTATCTGTAGGTACTGTGCAACTGGTTGTTCACTTGATGGCTACTAATTAATCAGAACAAAAAATAAGATGACTGTCCTGATTAACTTCCTACATAATTTATTCCTGTTTTGGCATAATATCATTGCTGGTATTGCCAGCATTTATTGCCCATCTGCAAATAGCCTTGGGGGTATAATGATGATCTGCCGTGGTTGTTGGAAGTCAATCATCTCTACAGGATTTCCTCAGGGCAGGAAATAACCTTAGGTCCAGTCATCTTCTGTCAATGGTTAGAAGAAAAGATGTTTGCTGAAGACAGGACAATATTCAGTTTTAATTGAACTTGCCAGAAAATTGAGGAATGTGCAGGTAATTTTCATTAAAAAAACAACATCTCCAACAAATCAAAGTCTACTCAGCCAGCCTTGACATTCAATGGCTTTGCCATTAAAGATCAACATGCTATAATCCATCAGCAACCAGAAACTGGACTAGCCATGTAAATACTGTGGCCATAATAGAAGAACAGAGTTGGCATCCTGCAGCAAGTAATTCACCTTCTGACAATCTAAAATCCTTTTCCAATACCTAGCAGCCACAGGAATTGGCTCCAGTTGCCTAAACAAATGCACATCCACAACACTCAAGAGGTTCAAGACCATTCAGGACAAAGTAGCCTGCTTGACCGGCAACCCAAAGACCATCTTAAACATTGATTCTTACTCATGGTAGGTACTATCCATAAAATATTCTGCAGGTACTCATTCAGGCAATGCTGAGTGCACTAGAATTGTTTTTGCTCAAGATCCCAACATCCGAAGTCTACGTCTCCATAAAACTAGAGGGCATAATCTGAGAAGAAAAAGATTTAATGGCGATTTGGTAAGTCTCTTACACAAAACGTATTGGTAGCTGCAATGAGCTGCCAAGAGCTACCAGAGGAGGTACGAATCGTAACAATATTTAAGATGCATCTGGACAGGTACATGACTGAGCAAGGCATGGAAGGATACAGAATTAATGCAGGTAAGAGGGATTGATATAGGTAGGCCGCATGACCAACATGAACATGGTGGGCTAAATGGCCTATTTCCATGTGGTACAATTCTGACTAATAACATTATGCAAGCACCTTTAACAGAAGGATTACATTGGTCAAGAAGGTGACTCTGTCATTAATTCAGGACAATTATGGACAAGCAATTAATTTCACCCATATCCTGAAAATAGCCAAAAATATAAACATTGATCAGCTTGTTTAAACTCTGTTAAACTCAAGTGATTGCCTACTTTGATCATAATGTTTCTGTGCTTCCCTCTCTAGTGTAAACATGCAAATGGAAATTTTAAAAAAAGGTCAACAGTTCAATATTTCTGCTCCTTGCCTCCAGAACATAGAACAATACAGCACTGGAACAAGCTCTTGGGCCCACAATGTCAAATTAAACGCGTCCCCCATCTACCTATATATGCTCAACGTATCTCAATTTCCTGCCTCTATGCATTCTTCAACATTGCTATCATATCTGCTTCCTCCATCTCCCCTGGCATTCGATGTGATTAAAACTTCCCTCATAAGTCTCCTTTAAAGTTTCCTTAAAACCTGGGGAAAAGACTATTTACTTTATCTACAAGTTTCATAATTTTAGCTACTTCTATCAGGTTGCTGAGTCTCAGTCCCCCTCTTCACCTCCCCAGGATCTCTAGGTTGCAGAAGTCAGCTTGGAAGTCGGCCAGGCTCCAGCCGGCAGTGATGCACTAACTCTGCTCGCTCCGCTCCTTCAATTCTCCCCGCCTGTGAGTGACAGAGGACCCAGCCAATCAATGTGGTGATGGTGCGCCGGAAGGGGCAGCGCCGTCCTGGCCTGGGCGTCGCCATCCCGGGTGACTGGCAGGAGAGGAGACCAATCTGCGCATGCGCGGTTTTTAAGATTTTTAAACCTTAATAAATTTTAAACTATACCATCGATCTGAACAAAACCTGTTGCACTTGAGCACAGGAGAATGGTGAAAGTGTAGCACATCACACTGTAAATCATCTCATGCAACTACTGAGGTTAGGTATCCTTCAAACATTAAGCCCATTTAGCATCAATTTTGCATTTAAACTACATTAGAACTGAGCATAACCACTTCAATGGCCTGGAATTTGAAGTAGTCAACAATTCTGGCAAATCCATGTATCACTTTGCTTCATTTTCTGCGCCAAAGACAAATTTGAATACACAGCATTTGTCCTGGAGTATGGAGCATCAGTGATCTCGGTAATGTTACATCCTCGAAAAATTCTATAAGATTCGTCAGACATGATTTACCTTTCATAAATCCATGCTGACTTGGTCTAATGATTTCACCACTTTCCAATGTGCTGCTATCCCATCTTTAATAACTGATTCTAGCAGTTTCCCCACTAACTGGTTGTAATTCCCCGTTTTCTCTCTCCCTCCATTTTTAAAAAGTAGGGTTACATTAGCTCCAATCCTCAGGAACTACTCCAGAATCTAGAGTTTTGAAAAAATATCACTAATGCATCCACTATTTCTGGGGCTACTTCCTTAAGTACTCTGGGATGCAGCCTATCTGGCCCTGGGGATTTATCGGCCTTTAAACCATTCAATTTACCTAACACCACTTCCCGGCTAACCTGGGAGAATAATACACAACTAAGGAGCGGCACAGTGACGCAGTGGTAGAGCTGCTGCCTCACAGCACCAGAGACCCAGGTTTGATCCTGACCGTTGGTGCTATCTGTGTAGAGTTTATACGTTCTCCCTGTGACCCACGTAGATTTTCTCCGGGTGCGCCAGTATCCTCTTACATTCCATTGTAGATTAATTAGCTTCTTTAAATTGCCCATGGATGCAAAATTGAGATAACATTGAACTAGTGTATGGATGATTGATGGTGGGCCGAATGGTGTGTTTCGACACTGTATCTCTCTAAACTCTCTAAACTTATTATGTAACTAGATGCTTGCTGGTTCATTGATTTGATGGGTCAAAGAGCTTGTTTCTTGCGCCATTACCCTATGATATAGCATAGAACAACCACAGCCACCAGGAAAGATATTAAGGCTGGGAAGTTGTATAGTTTCAAGTGACCTTGAAATCTTCTGGCAAAGTGGCTAAGATGTAAACCTGCACTGAAAGAGTCAGATATTTGTGATGACTCTCTTGATAGATCCGAGCCAGCATACATGCTGTCCTCGATAGATTTAGAAATAGGAATATAAATCTCCGCAGAATGGAGACCCTGGCTGTATTGGTCTGCACAAGGCCAGTGGTCCAGTTTCAGGTCTTCCAACAGCTCCAGCAGCAACATAATGCATGCACGTACTGTAAAGATTTTCCAGATTCTGAATAGCTATGGAAGGCAGTAGAAGCCTCCGTGGTGATCAGTCACTCTTTAAATATTGCACAAGAGAGTTCAAGAACTAGGAGTGAAAGTGTAAATCATGCAGCTGCCAAGCAAACAGCAATGAGGAAGTGGTTGGTCTGAAGATAACGAATGGCAAGGAAGCGTTGGAGAAATGTGACTGAATTTTACCCAGCAACACTCAACAAGCAGTGTTGTAGATGAACAGAATGTATTGCGTGTACTTCAGATCCCCAAAACACATCACCCACACAAGTGTGAGTCACCCAGAGGTGTGCCCAGTTGAATTCCAGAGTCAGGCAGAATGACCTAGAAAAATACATAATTAAATAATAATGATACGGTCAGTAGCTAATTCAATAGTAAAATAAAATTATCATTAGTTCCTGTGGGCATATTAATTGTATCTCATGACAAGGCCACAGAAAATCACAACTATCACATTATCCAAGTCCATTAGCTTCTACCCAGGAATTCATAATAATTTGATTACCTATTCCACCTTCAATGACATTCACTCTTTGACCATTGCTTCACATTGGGTTTGCTTGAAGCAAATTGTACAGCTGATGAAAGGAAATTTATAAGTTATGCACTAAAACCTACAGAATATGAAAAGAGACTGGCCTGGAACTAATGGCACTGATATTTTTCCACCCATTAAAAAAGATATATGATGGACCTTAGATAATATATTTCCCCTATTCAGTGCACCAGATCGCATTGACAAATTATACCCTTATATTATCTAGCTTTTTAAAGATAAATTCTTTTAAATTTAGTGTATGCTTCCCTCTTTCACTATTTAAGGTCAAGAGTCCTACATGTTAGTCTTGTTTCTACAATGTTTTCATAAATAATATAGAATTTCTCAATAAATAATTCTGAAAAAATATATATATTTTTTTTTTTTATTATTTTATTTATTAGAAGTGAGTACAATGCATTGGTACAAAAACGATGTTAACATTCTACATTCTCTGTACAACTTCCCTTTTTTAAAAAAAAAAAAGAGAAGTGAGAAAGGAGAGAAGAAAAAGAGGTTGTGAAAAGTGAAGAATAGATTAGTGAGCGTGGGTGAAAAACCAATAAAGAAAAAGTGAAAGAGAAGGAATAAGTGAAGAAGGAAAGCAGGAGGGAGATTATTCCATTGCCACAGTGAGATGTTTTTTTAAAATATTCTAAATCATCTTTCACCCATACCTGAAACTGTTGGTTTTCATGATACTATGTCACCACATGAATCCAAGAAATCAATAAATGGGGACCAACTCCTTAAGAACAGGTCTTGTCTGTCTATTAGGAGGAGTCTCATTTCTTCCAAATGTGCTGTGTCCAGCATATTACTGATCCACATTTTAAATGTTGGTATATTAGCATTTTTCCAAAATTTAAGTATAAGTTTTTTTGCTGTTATTAACCCATAATTGAAAAATGAGTTTTGGTGTGTATTTAATTTGTTCCCATCTCCACTTACTCCAAATATAATAATTTCAGTGTTAGGTTCCATTTTTGTCTTAAATAACTTTGAGAATATATCAAATATATCACACCAAAATTTATAAAGTTTTGAACAAGAGACAAATGAGTGCGTAATATTGGCATTTTGAGAAAGACATTTATCACAAATGGGAGAAATATTTGGATAAAATTTATTCAACCTAGTTTTGGAATAATATAATATATGTAATATTTTAAATTGAATTAAGCTATGTCTAGCATTGATCGAACATTTATGTATATGTATCAAATATTTTTCCCATGTTTCTTTTGAGATTTTTATCATTAATTATTTTTCCCAGTCTTCTCTAATTGCCTCTGTTGATGGTAATTCTATATTTAAAATGCTGTTATACAAGTATGATATTAATTTTGTTGACTCCGCATTGATATTCATTACTTCTTCCAGTGGGTCTAAAATTATACTTTGGAATCTTGGTATAACTGAAAAAAATTCTGAAGCCATAACCATTCTTTCTTTTAATTTTCCAGATCAGCATGCCAACTAAATTGCAAACTACACCAACACATATAACACACAAAAAAAAAAATTGTTTTCACATCATATGTATTTTTGGTACCCAACTGATAATATATGAAATATCGTTAGTTTAAACCTCCAACTGGCCAAAATGTTTGATGCTGACGTCAATTTATGGAGATAACACAATCTGTGTTGCAAAAGGCACAACTTTAAGCAACTGTTACACTCATTATAGTTTAAATATATAGGGTTTTTTTTGCGTTCAAAACATTTCTTTTAAGGCAAACCACAGTGATTACTTGTTGGAAACAAGATTTAATAAATCACGAGAACCAGCAAATTGCTGGAACTAATTGAATTGTTTCACGGAAAAAAAATCAACAGTGAGAATAATAAATTAATGTGCAAATAGAATTAATTCTGAAATTATAATGTATGTGAAACTGCCAAGGTTCGGACCGAACCGCAAAATATCAGATTCATCTATGCTAAATTAAAACTACAATTCACCTCAGAATTTTGGGTTCGCACTCCTAATCTCCATGCATGTCTGCATAGAGACCGAAAGTGATGAAAATGATTGGTGCATTTACGAGGCCAACAGATTGGTTAATTGGTTAAGAGTCATAGCGTGCATACAGTGTGGAAACAGGCCTTTCGACCCAATGTGCCCACACCGGCCAACATGTTCCAGCTACACTTGTCCCACCTGCCTGCGCTTGGTCCACATCCCGCCAAATCTGTCCTATCCATGTACCTGTCTAGCTGTTTCTTAAACGATGGGATAGTCCCAGCCTTAACTACCTCATCTGGCAGGTTGTTCCATACACCCACCACCCTTTGTGTCAAAAAGTTACTCCTCAGATTCCTATTAAATCTTTTCCCCTTCACCTTGAACCTATGCCCTCTGGTCCTCGATTCCCCTACTCTGGGCAAGAGACTGTGCATATACCCTATCTATTCCTCTCATGATTTTGTGCAGCTCTATAAGATCACCCCTCAACCTCCTGCACTCCAAGGAATAGAGACCCAGCCTACTCAACCTCTCCCTAGAGCTCACACCCTCTAGTCCTGGCAGCATCCTCGTAAATCTTCCCTGAACCCTTTCAAGCTTGACAATATCTTTCAAGTGCCCAGAATTGAACACAATATTCTAAATGTGGTCTCATCAACATCTAATACAGCTGCAACATGACCTTCCAACTTATACTCTATACTCTGACTGATGAAGGCCAACGTGCCAAAATACTTTTTGACCACCTAATCTACCTGCGACTCGATCTTCAAGGAACCATGCACATGCACTCCTAGATCCCTCTGCTCTACAACACTTCCCAGAGGTCTACCATTCACTGTATAGGCCCTGCCCTTGCTAGATGCAATACCTCACACTTCTCTGTATTAAATTCCATCAACCATTCCTCAGCCCACCTGGCCAATCGATCAAGATCCTGCTGCAATCTTCCACTATCTGCAAAATCACCCGCTTTTGTATCATCAGCAAACTTGCTAATCTTGTCCTGTATGTTCTCATCCAAATCATTGATGTAGATGATAAACAGTAACGGGCACAGCACCGAACCCTGAGGCACACCACTAGTCACAGGCATCTAGTCCGAGAGCAACCTTCCACCATCACCCTCTGCTTCCTTCCATGGAGACAATTTGCTATCCATCCAGTATCCAATTTGCATATCTCTCCTTGGATCCCATGCGATCTAACAATCCAGAGCAGCCTACCATGCGGAACCTTGTATACAACATCTACAGCTCTGCCCTCATCGACCTTTTTGGTCACATCTTCAAAAAAATCAATCAGATTTGTGACACGACCTCCCACATACAAAACCATGCTGACTATCCCAAATCAGCCCTTGCCCGTCCAAACGCCTGTATAACCTATCCCTCAGAATACTCTTTAGTAACTTTCCAACTACAGATGTAAAGCTCACCAGTCCATAATTCCCAGCATTTTGTAGGCCACCCAAGCAGAATATGAGGTGCTGTTCTAGTTTGTGTGTGGCCTCATGCTGGCAGTGGAGGGGGCCAAGGAAGAAATAATTTATTGCTTGAACGAAATGCAGAAGTGATAATATTAAAAAATTGTACCAACTTCCAGTTTGTTCCAACTTCTGTTTCTGTCTTTAGTGAAGGAACATGTTCTTTAGTTACTACATTAACACATACATAAATTCAGTAGGGTTAATTAAACCATGGAAACACTAAGGTGCAAAAAATATTGCATGCACTAGAAAAACATCTACAATTGAAATAAGTATGTCTCTCTCTGAAACTACCTCAAGGTAAATTAGTTTTGCCCTCAGTTTTGGTTCTTTATTCCTGACTGTACAGTTTTTCAGTAAAGATGTAAACTGCCCATCAAGCACCATCAGGAAGATTCAGATTCAGATTCAGATTCAATCTTTATTGTCATTGTGCAGTGTACAGTACAGAGACAACGAAATGCAGTTAGCATCTCACCCAGAAGTGCGAACATAGAATAGTGAGCAATAAATATATATATGTACATACAGTAGTAGTAGTGCAATTTTTCTGGGGGAAGCAGTGGGTCCGGGGGGGGGGGGGGTGACTGGCAATCACCAAGGTGCAGAGTTAAGTAATGTAACAGCCGCAGGGAAGAAGCTGTTCCTGGACCTGCTAGTCCGGCAACGGAGCGACCTGTAGCGCCTCCCGAATGGGAGAGGGTAAACAGACTGTGGCTGGGGTGAGAGCAGTCCTTGATCACAGGAAATCACAGAAGGAGCAGAATTTTAGCCTGCAAAACACTTGGACCCTAGAGATCACATTACTTACTTAATTCGTTAGGCCAACCAGGTCAACCGCATCTCAAGTAATTTAGCACATATTTTGCTAAAATTAACTCAGAAATACTAATTTATTTTAGCATAACGATTTTGTTTTAAAAAAAAGAGGAAACCACGACTGGCTGTCAAATTTTACCTTCCTCTGTTTATTTTCTGTTTCATATATCAAGGAGAAATGAGCCCACTCAAGCAAGAAGTTACTTGAAACCTGGAAAGGACAGGTTTGGAGGGATATGGATCAAACACAGGCAGGTGGGACTAGTGTAGCTGGGACATGTTGGTCGGTGTGGACGAGTTGTCCGGTGTGGACGAGCCCCCCCCCCTCCCCCCCCGCAAGACACACCAAGCGACATTTAAACACACATTTGGACACATTAAAAAAAACAAAAAAAGTAGAGATTACGAACACACTGCTGGCAGGGCAGCCATCTCGCAGCTCCCCCACAGACCATCCTCAGCAAGAGGTGTAGTCCATAATAAGAGAAGTGAAGTCATAAAAAAATATATCCTTTAAATGGGAGAAGGTGGAAGTATCATTGGATGCCTTAAAAACGAGGTGTGTTGTTGAGGAGAAAGGAGCGTCACAAAGGCCATTAGTTATTTCCTTCATGTCCAATGATATTGCCCAATGTTTTTTACGAAAATGAAAAGTAATTGCCAAACTTTTTTTACCTCCTTCTTCTGTTACAAAACTTGTGTAAATGAGTGTGATTTAAATATGTTTCTTTGATGAGGAATTTGGATCCCAAGTGTTTTGGTTTGAAGATAATTAACCAGATTAAGTATCTAGGCCACTCCACAAAAGATTTTGACAACCTGGCAGAATTCAGATTGCACTTCAGGCACAGAGGGGAAAAAAAATAAGCAAAATGTATTTAAAAAAATGCTGCCTGATGAAGGCAGGAACTGCAGGGAGTAAAATGATACCAAGATGGAAAATATACAGTGGAGATACCAAGATGAAAATATACAAATGTTTGTGACAAAGACATATCATTTATTTATTTGCCTATGCACCCCACAATTTGGGATTTGGGAAAATTTGGGAAAAAAATCACATGTGGTTAAAGTGCACATTGTCATATTTTAATAATGGCCATTTTTATACTTCTTGGTTTCACCATGTAGAAATTACAGCAGTGTTTACAAATAGTCCTCCCATTTCAGGGCACCATAATGTTTGGGACACATGGCTTCATAGGAGTTTGTAATTGTTCAGGTGTTGAATTGCCTCCTTCATGCAGGTATAAGAGAGCTCTCAGCACATAGTCTTTCCATCACCTTTAGAAACCTTTATTGCTGTTTATCAACATGAGGACCAAAGTTGTGCCATTGAAAGTCAAAGAAGCCATTATGAGACTGAGAACCAAGAATAAAACTATTAGAGACATCAGCCAAGTCAAGTCAAGTCAAGTCAAGTTTATTTGTCACATACACATACGAGATGTGCAGTGAAATGAAAGTGGCAATGCTCGCGGACTTTTGTGCAAAAGACAAACAACAAACAACCAAACAAATTATAAACACAATCATAACACACATATTCTTTTACATAATAAATAATAGAAGGAAAAACGTTCTGTAGAGTTAGTCCCTGGTGAGAAAGGCGTTTACAGTCCGAATTGCCTCTGGGAAGAAACTCCTTCTCAACCTCTCCGTTCTCACTGCATGGCAACGGAGGCGTTTGCCTGACCGTAGCGGCTGGAACAGTCCGTTGCAGGGGTGGAAGAGGTCTCTCATGATTTTGTTTGCTCTGGAGTTGCACCTCCTGTTGTATAGTTCCTGCAGGGGGGTGAGTGAAGTTCCCATAGTGCGTTCGGCCGAACGCACTACTCTCTGCAGAGCCTTCTTGTCCTTGGCAGAGCAATTCCCGAACCAGATGGTAATGTTCCCGGACAAGATGCTTTCCACCGCCGCTGCGTAGAAGCACTGTAGGATCCTTGGAGACACTCTGAATTTCCTCAATTGCCTGAGGTGGTAAAGGCGCTGCCTTGCCTTACTCACCAGGGCTGAGGCGTGTGATGACCATGTCATATCCTCAGAGATGCGGACTCCCAGATATTTAAAACAGTTCACCCTATCCACAGGACCCCATTTATACTCAATGGAGTGTACGTCCTCGGATGATGTGCCCTCCTAAAGTCCATGATCAGCTCCTTCGTTTTTTTGATGTTCAAGAGGAGGCTGTTCTCCTGGCACCAGAGTGCTAGATCAGCCACCTCCTCCCGGTAGGCCTTCTCATCATTGTCTGAGATCAGGCCCACCACCACAGTGTCATCAGCAAACTTAATTATTGAATTGGAGCTGAACCTAGCCACACAGTCATGTGTGTACAGGGAGTACAATAGGGGGCTGAGGACGCAACCCTGGGGCGATCCTGTGCTCAGGGTGAGGGACTTCGATGTATTCCCTCCCATCTTGACTACCTCGGGCCTGGCGGTGAGAAAGTCCAGGACCCAGGCACACAGGGAGGTGTTGAGCCCCAATTCCAGTAGCTTCCCGGCCAGTCTGGTGGGGACTATCGTGTTGAAGGCTGAACTGTAGTCTATGAACAGCATCCTCACGTAGCCCCCCTTCTGGCTGTCCAGATGGGAGAGAGCGGTGTGCAAGACCTGGGAGACCGCATCGTCCGTGGACCTGTTCGGACGGTATGCGAACTGCAACGGGTCCATGTTCCGAGGGAGGAAGGCGCAGATGTGATTCTTCACCAGCCTCTCAAAGCATTTCATGACTACCGAGGTAAGGGCCACCGGACGGTAGTCATTCAGGCAGGCTGGGGAGGCATTTTTTGGTACCGGTACAATGATGGATTTTTTGAAGCAGGCAGGGACCACGGACTTGTCCAGGGAGAGGTTGAATAATGTAGTGAGCACTGGAGCTAGCTGCGTAGCACAGGACTTGAGTACTCGCCCCGAGATGCCATCGGGGCCTGCAGCTTTTCTCGTGTTCACCCGTGTCAGTGCCCTCCTCACGTCGTGCTCGGACAGCGAGAATGTGTGCATATTCCTCCCTTCAGCTTCGTTAGCCAGCCCGCTGTCGGTATTGTCGATAGTCGGCAGACCTGGAGTGGTGTTGCCCCTCTCGAAACGAGCGTAGAAGGAGTTCAGGTCGTCAGCTAGGGAGGTGCCGGCACATGCGGGTGAGGGAGCGATGCTTCGGTAGTTGGTTACAATCCGTAGCCCCTGCCACAGGCTTCCGGTGTCCTGCTGCTCCATGTGTAACTCCATCTTGTCCCTGTACCTTCTCTTTGCGTTCTTCACCGCCCTTCGCAGTCGGTAAGACTCTGCCTTGTAGACGTCCATGTTTCCTGAAGCCAAACACTAGGCTTATCAAAATCAACTGTTTGGAACATCATTAAGAAGAAAGAGAGCACTGGTGAGCTTAATAATCGCAAAGGGACTGGCAGTCCAAGGAAGACCTCCACAGCTGATGATAGAATTCTCTCTATAATAAATAAAAATCCCCAAACACCTGTCGGACAGATCAGAAACACTCTTCAGGAGTCACATGTGGATTTGTCAATGACCACTGTCCGCAGAAGACTTCCAAGAACAGAAATGTAGAGGCTACACTGCAAGATGCACACCACTGGTTAGCTGCAAAAATAGGATGGCCAGGTTACAGTTTGCCAAGAAGTACTTAAAAGAGGAACCACAGTCTGGAAAATGGTCTTGTGGACAGATGAGACGAAGATTAACTTAATTCAGAGTGATGGCAAGGGCAAAGTATGAAGGAGAAAAGGAGAAACATGGTGGTGGGGGTGTGGTGGCCTGGGCATGTATGGCTGCTGTAGGTACTGGCTCACTTATCTTCATTGATGATACAAATACTGATCGTAGTTGCATAATGAATGCTGAAGTGTATGGACACATCCTATCTGCTCAAGTTCAAACAAATGCCTCAAAACTCATTGGCCAGCGGTTCATTCCACAGTAAGACAATGATCCCAAACATACTGCTAATGCAACAAAGGAGTTTTCCAAAGCTAAAAAATGGCCAATTCGTGAATGGCCAAGTCAATCAACCGATCTGAACCCATTTATATGCTGAAGAGAAAACTGAAGGGGCTAGCCCACAAAACAAGCATAAGCTAAAGATGGTTGCAATACAGGCCTGGCAGAGCATCACCAGAGAAGACACCCAGCAACTGGTGATGTCCATGAATGACAGACTTCAAGCAGTCATTGCATGCAAAAGATATGTAACAAAATACTAAACACGACTACTTTCATTGACATGACATTGCTGTGTCCCAAACATTATAGTGCCCTGGGGGGACTATGTATGTAATTTCTACAAGATAAAACAAAAATGTATAAAAATGTCCTTTATTAAAATCTGACAATGTGCACTTTAAACATGTGATTTTTTTCTATTGCAAATCTCAAATTGTGGAGTACCGTGGCAAATAAAGAAATTATGGGTCTTTGTCCCAAACATTATGGAGGGCACTGTAAGTAACCCCAAATCTAACTAGTGTGTAGTACATAATCCCAATCAACTCCTACAATAAGCAGTGAACAATCTAAGCAGAGAACATGCTTGGCCATGGGACTAGGACAGCATGTTGCTGCAGCATTGTCACTGTCAATCCTAGGGACCAACCTTGGAAAACACCCGGAGCAGAAGGGCATGCCGCACAAGACATACTTAATATGATGAGGTAAGAGCTAATGAAGCTGAAACACAGAACAATGTGCATGATTAACACCACAAAAGCATGCAATAGATATATGTAAGCAGTGTCAAAATCAACTAATCCGCTTAAAACTCTGAAGCCCTACCACATCCAGTTCCAAATGGTGGATGACACTTAAATAAAATTCAAGGGGAAGTGAAATCAATTGCAGATGCTGGAAGTTTAAAACAAGAAAAAAAAACTGTTGGAAATAATCAGTAGGTCTTCTTCTTCTTTCGTGTGGCATGCACAGCCTAAAGAATAACTTATCTATTTGATCTTCCGTTTGTGCACGTCGAGTTGATTGCATTAGTCGAAACAGGGCGGACCACGTGAAGGTTGCAATCTTCCACCCCACTCAGTAGGCCAAGTTCTATCTTTGTGAAGAGAAGCAGAGTTATGCTTCAGGTTGAAGAATCTTCATCAGAACTGGGCAGGAGACATCTGAAAAAGGATCCCAACCCAAAACCTCACCCATCTATTCTCTCCACAGATGCTGCCAGGCCCGCTAGGTTTCTCCAGCACTTTGTGGTTTACTCACGATTCCAGCATCTCCAGTTCCTTGTGCCTCCAGGAGACAAAGGAAACTTGTTAAGCAGCAGAAAGGGGGTGGGGGGGAGTGCACTTCCACTTCCAGAGGGATAGAAAAGAGAAAGGTGTGAGGGAAATGAACAAGCTGAGCTAATATCACAGAGGGATGACAGAAATGAAGTTATAACCCAATTCAATTCACTTCACCCTGGATCAGTATCTGAATACACTGGATATAGCAAAGGCAATTGGATAAAACAAATCCCAAGAGTGCTTATTGTCATATCCCCCAGATAGAACAATGAAATTCTTGCTTGCTGCAGCGCAACAGAAAATGTAAACATAGTACACTGTAAATAATATGATAAACGAGAGAGAAAAAAAAGTTCATTGTGTATATATATACACACAATATTGTGTATCATATACACATACTCACATATGTGTATATATATACTCACCTATGTTTACATACTCACATAGGTTTATATATATATACTAGACTAAGTGGGACCCGTTGGGTCCCAGCATCACACAGGAGGGCTGGTCATCCAACGCAATATTCCACCTCTCCACCAATTCTAATATTGGTGGTCAGTTGGGGGGGGGTGGCTTTCTGGAGCGCTAGTATGGGTGTTGTGGGTTGAAGGGACTGGTTTCCAGAGGGCTAGTATGCAAATTGTGCGCCAAATGGATTCTTGGGCTGGCGACTCAGTCAATCAAGCCTGTTGTGCTGGCAACTCACTCACTCACAGCTGGTGGGCTGGTAGTTGACTCACGGCTAATCCTTGAAATTCTATTTCAAGCAGGGTATAAGGCCACCAAATTCAAGTGCAGTTTCTTACCACTTCTAGCAGGGTGCAAGGCCACCAAATTCAAGTGCAGTTTCATACCATTTGAAGTAGGGTGCAAAGCCACTAAAGACAGCGAGTCGTGACCTCTCCCTCCTCCATCTTGCAGAGACTGAGCCACACCCACATTTCTGGGTTTTATAACCCCTCCCCCCCCCCCCCCCCCCACCGGAAAAGGCATGGCTTTCATGGAGTGATTGACAGGAGAGAGATTCTCAACATTTTTTTAAAAAACCAATAACATTTATTTTTCATTGATGGGAAGAATTCTCTGCACCTGCTCAGCGGAGGGGGACTGAGTAAGATGGCCAAAAATCACAGCCGTAAGTGGTAGTGTTTTATCTATAATCAATATACAGTGCAAACAGGAAGTAAGTGCATTTACAGTAGTGCCTTTTAACTTCAAGCCAGAACACCCAAGCCATCATTTGCAGTAAGTAGTGCATTTCAACGTCATGCCACCATTTGCAGTAAGTGGCGCCTTTCAACTTCAAGCCAATGCACCCAAGCCACCATTTGCAGTAAGTAATGCCTTTTAACTTCAAGCCATTGCATCCAAGCTACCATTTGCAGTAATAGTGCCTTTCAACTTCATGCTACCATTAGCAGTAAATAGTGCCTTTCAACTTCAAGCCAATGCACCCAAGCCACCATTTGCAGTAAGTAGTGCCTTTCAAGTTCAAGCCACACCCAAGCCATCATTTGCAGTAAGTAGTGCCTTTCAACTTCAAGCCATACCCATGGCATCGTTTGCAGTAAGTAGTGCCTTTCAACTTCAAGCCATTGCACCCAAGCCACCGCACCCAAGCCACCATTTGCAGTAAGTACTGCCTTTCAACTGCAAGCCAAAGCACCCGCCACCATTTGCAGTAAGTAGTGCCTTTCAACTTCATGCCACCATTTACAGTAAGTAGTGCCTTTCAATTTCAAGACACACCCAGCCAAGCCAAGCCAACCGGGCAGGGAGGGGGGCTTTCTGGAGCGCTAGTATGAACCATTTTAGAACCAATAGACATTTTTCTGCAAGCTTTAGAACCAATAGAGACACTTTTTGCAAGCTTTAGAACCAATAGACATTTTTTGCAAGCTTTAGAACCAATAGACATTTTTTTGCAAGCTTTAGAACCAATAGACATTGTTTTGCAAGCTTTAGAACCAATAGACATTGTTTGCAAGCTTTAGAACCAATAACATTTTTTGCAAGGTTTAGAACCAATAGACATTTTTTGCAAGCTTTAGAACCAATAGACACTTTTTGCAAGCTTTAGAACCAATATAGACACACTTTTTTGCAAGCTTTAGAACCAATAGAGACACTTTTTACAAGCTTTAGAACCAATAGAGACTCTTTTTGCAAGTTTTAGAACCTTTTTGCAAGCTTTAGAACCAATAGACATTTTATTGTAACCTTTAGAACCATTAGGCACCTTTTTGCAAGGTTTAGAACCAATAGACACATTCTGCAAGCATTTTAGAACCACTAAGGGCACTTACATTTGAGTAGACATGTGTTCAGTGTTATTCACAGCTCAGAGAAACGTGACCCTCTGCCTTCCTCCATCTTGAAGAGACTGTGTGGCACACCACTTCCTGGTTGTATAGTCCCTCCCCCCTGCTGCCAGCGGGGGCAGCAGAGAGAATGGGGAATTTTGTAAAAATATTAATATCTCTGTCATTTTTAATCGACGGGAAAAATCCTCGGCACACATGCGGCGGAGGGGGGTTCTGAGCAAGGTGGCCAAAAATGACGGCCGTAGGTGGCGGCGTTCTCTCGGAAATCGCAGCACAGATGGCCAAAACCGGTCAAGAACAGACTTTTAGTAATATAGATAGAAGATAGATAAACAGAGGTTGTTGTGCTGGCACCATTTGGTCAGTCAGTCGATCTCACTTCTACACTGAGTCATCACCCTCTGGAATTCGTCCCACAACGGTGGTGTAGTCGGCAAACATGTAAATAGCTGCGGTCCCAGCACTGAGCCTTGCGGTATCCCACTAGTCACTGCCTGCCATTCTGAAAGGGACCCGTTAATCCCTACTTTTTGTTTACTGTCTGCCAACCACTTCTCTGTCCATGTCAGCACTCTACCCCCAATACCATGTGCTCTAATTTTGCCCACTAATCTCCTATGTGGGACTTTATCAAATGCTCTCTGAAAGTCCAGGTACACTACATCCACTACACTCCCTTGTCCATTTTCCTAGTTACATCTTCAAAAAATTCCAGAAGATTAGTCAAGCATGATTTCCCCTTCGTAAATCCATGCTGACTCGGACCGATCCTGTTACTGCTATCCAAATGTGCGGCTATCTCATCTTTTATAATTGACTCCAGCATCTTCCCCAACACGGATGTCAGGCTAACTGGTCTATAATTCCCCGTTTTCCCTCTCCCGCGTTTCTTAAAAAGATAACATTAGCTACCCACAGGAACTGATCCTGAGTCTATAGAACATTGGAAAATTATCACCAATGCATCCACGATTTCTTGAGCCACTTCCTTAAGTACCCTGGGATTCAGACCATCAGGCACTGGGGATTTATCAGCCTTCAGTCCCATCAGTCTATCCAATACCATTTCCTGCCTAATGTGGATTTCCTTCAGTTCCTCTGTCACCCCAGATACTCTGGCCACTACTACTGCCACAGGTTGTGAGGCTGCTAAACAGTCACTCTGTACTCACAGTCACCTGATTCTGAGGCTTGGCACAGACACTTTAATAACTGGCACTGGCCACTCAAATCAGCTGCTCCTGACATTTTTATGATTGGTTTTACTGTATTTTAACGTTGTTGTTTTACCTGCTTTTAACTATTTATACTGTTCCATGAGGGACTGGATTGTTTTTAGTGTTATTATGTGTGAAATGTTTTAAATTTCATGTGCGATGCTCTGGTATTCCCTGGGAAACGTCTTTTCATTTTGCACTGTACAACTGTACAGCTTGCAAGATGACAATAAAGGTTGATTGATTGATTGATTGATTGATTGATTGATTGATTGATTGATTGATTGATTGTATCCTCCTTAGTGAAGACAGATCCAAAGTACCTGTTCAACTCATCTGCCATTTCCTTGTTCCCCATAATAAATTCACCTCCAAGGGCACAACTTTGGTCTTAACTATTTTTTTCCTCATCACATACCTAAAGAAGCTTTTACTTTTACTTTTAGCTTTTACTATCCTGCTTTATATTCTTGGCTAGCTTACCTTCGTACCTCATCTTTTCTCCCCGTATTGTCTTTTTAGTTACCTTCTGTTGCTCTTTAAACATTACCCAATCCTCTTGCTTCCCGCTCATCTTTGCTACGTTGTACTTCTTCGCTTTAATTTTTATACTGTCCCTGACGTCCCTTGTCAGCCATGGTCGTCCCTTTCTCCCCTTGGAATCTTTCTTCCTCCTAGGAATTAACTGATCCTGCACCTTCTGTATTATTCCTAGAAACACCTGCCATTTTTGTCCCACTGTCATCCCTGCATCGAGGTCCTTTTGGCAGAAGGACTTGGAAGACAAAAAGACTGGACTTTGCAAATTAACCTGCAAGTTGCCAAAATTTAAACGTGATTTATTTTTCAGAAAAAATTCTCACTCATTGCAAAGCAACATGTTGCTGTATTGTATTTTAGACAAACCATCCTTGTTCGGAATTGAATCATATGGCGATTTTTGTAAATTTGCCTTTAAGTATTTATGACTGCAATGACATCCAGTGGTCACAATATGCAACTGCAAGAATATTTCGACAGCTATCTGAAGTTCTAAAAATGGTTCAGTTTATATACCTACTATCATAAATTCAGGACACCCCTCAGAATTTTACAACAAATGGATCTTTCCGAAATCGCTATGTTCTAATGTCGGAAACATAGCATCCAATTTCTACATACAATGAGATCTCACAAAAACAGAAATAAGATCATTTGTTTTTGGTGTGCTGGATATGGGATAAATATTGACCTTGACAACATAAAAAAGCTCTTGAATACTTCTTCAATACAGTGCCATCAGCAGGGTCAATGGAGCCTTGGTTTAATATAACACCTAAAAATATTACCTGAAATATGGAATTGTGCTCTTGGTATTATACTGGAGTCTTCCTTTTTTTCATTTCAGTCTTTGGAATAGGCAATTAGTACAATCCATTATCAGCGCTACTCCAGGTGTAATACATAAAGCTTAAAATGCTTTAGCCAACAGTTTTTTTGTAATGTTATGTGCTATATTTGTATAAATGCAAATCAACAGACAATACCAAATTTTTTGATTTGTTATTCCAGGTGTTCTTAATGGAATTATAATCACCCATCAGCCTCAGATTAGTTTATTGTCATATACACCAGGGTGCAATGAAATTCCTTATTTGCATGAAGCTCAGAGTACACAGTAAATGGTATAATGATGGATGCAACCAGAAATACAATGGAGACTGCAACACAGCATAATGGTCCAAAGATTGATGTGCAATATGAAGCTAGGAAAAAAATTCTAAAGCACAATAACAAAATGACCGAAGAGGTGGGGTTAAGAGTACGTGGCAGTACCTCCGATAATGGGGTGCAAAGGAGTGAATGGTTCAGGAATCTGATAACAGTAGGAAATAAGGTTAACATGTGATGCGGATGTTGACGGTTCTAGGCCTGTACTCACTAGAGTTTAGCAGGATGAAGGAAAATCGCATTGAAATTTACCAAATAGTAAAAGGCTTGGATAGAGTGGATGAGATATTTCCACTTGTAGTAGAGTCTTGGACCAGAGGATACAGCCTCGAAATAAAAGGACGTACCTTTGGCAGCACAGTGAGGCAGCGGTGGAATTGCTGCCTTATTGCGACAGAGACCTGGGGTCGAGACTGTCTGCTTGCACGCTCTCCCTGCGAACGCATGAGTTTTCTCCGTATGCTTCGGTTTCTTCCCACTCTACAAAGGCTTTGGTAACAATTGTAAACTATCCCTAGTGTGCAGGATCGTGCTAGTGTACGGGATGATGGCTAGTCAGCGCAAACTTGTTGGGCCGAAGGGCCAGTTTTCGCGCTGTATATCTGAAGACAAAAGTTTAGAAAGGAGATGAGGAGGAATTTCTTTAGTCAGAGGATGGTGAATCTGTGGAATTTATTACCACAGATGGCTGTAGAACCCACGTCGTTGTGTGTTTTTAAAGCCAAGATTGGTAAGGGTGTCAAAGATTTCGGGGAGAAAGCAGTAGAATGGGGCTGAGAGGAAAAGATAGATCTTTGACTGCTCCTTTGACATGAACTTATTATGAACCTGTTATAAGTCTGGATCTCCAGATTCTCAAGCTCCTGTATCTTCTCCCAGAAGGCAGAAGGAAATAATAGGAATGGCCAGAAGGGCAGACTTCCAGCCTGTAACTTAAGGATCACGTTGGCACAATACTTGACCACACTTGGATGGATGGACAGGGAGAAGAGCAGGGGATGAAGCGCGCAACCTTGAAGATCACTAGTCTTGATGGTAAGTATGGAGGGAATATTATGACCAAATCTAACAAACAGAGGTCTGCCAGTCAGGAAATCCAGAAGCCAGGAGCAGATGTTGGCCCCAATGCCAAGGTCCAAGGTCATATTTCACTTGGGCAGCTTACAACCCAGTGGTATGAAAATTGAAGATAGACACAAAATGCTGGAGTAAGAACGAGGATAGGCAGCATCTCAGACCCGAAACGTCACCCATTCCTTCTCTCCAGAGAAGCTGCCTTTCCCGCAGAGTTATTCCAGTATTTTGTGTCTATCCAGGAATTTAGAGATGAGCATATTCGGTATTATGGACTTGAAGGACATAGTATGAATGTTGTGCTCTTTGTACACCCACGACTGTGCAGTCATGTACAAATCTAATTCAATTTATAAATTTACAGACAATACACCATTGTGGGGCAGAATATCAAATAATGATGAGACGGAGTACAGGAAGGAGATCCAGAACCAGTAATTATGTGTTGAAAGAAACTATGTATTGTTAAGAAACATAATGACAAAACATCAACTAATTTATTTTAAACACTAAATAAATGTAAGTCTGCCAATTTATACTCCTCATTTGCAAAAAATAAAACTTTATATTATGTGCTCTTAAGCAATGGAAAATGGCTCTCCACTGCATTCCTCTGAAAGAAAACTGTTTCAGGTTTCAAGACACACAGACAACATTTTGCCCTATCACAACATTACCAGCCACTCCCATGGGGATGTTGGGTGTGTGGAAGATGGAGGGAGAGACAAGATGAGCAGAAGAAGTTACACAACAGTGGCTCACCTCATCAAATTATCAATCTTTTAGGTGAAATCAATCACTTCAGTGTTGGAATTTCCTCTTAGACACATCAAAAGAATAGCTTTTTACCTCAGGGCAGGAGCCATTCGCAAACAATTTTAACTGCATATTGAGCCAAAAATAGCACATCAGACTGCAATATTATGAAACCAATTGAAAATCAAAGAAACTGCAGATGTCGGAAATTTGAAATAAACGCAAAAAAATGTTTGAAACATTTTTTTTGACAAAGGGTCTGAAAGATTAATGCTAGTTCTCTTTCCACATATGGAGTCTGACATGTTGTGCATTTCAGTTCACATCACAGAACCAAGTGATGATGCAAGTCCAGAATATCTAAAATGAAAATAAAAGTGACTTACATCTCCAACTTATTATTTGAAAAGCGCCAAATAGACTATTTATTCAACTATTCGAAAGCTAACTGCTCAAAATATGTTTTGTCTATTTTTTTGTATTGATGTTTAATATTTTGACACAATTGAACTTTAGAACAAAAAATGCTCAAAAATTCTCACCAACTTCATTAGGTATTCTGAGTGGATTACCAAATTTGTGGACACAACGTTATTTTCTTCCCCTTGTGGTGGAGCTATTTTCTAAAATTCTATTTAATAAGATCAATTCTGCTAATCGCACTCCAAATTTCACACTCACAAGCTATCAAAAAATTCATTTTTTCTCGTCCTTTCATGGTGAAAAAACATTTATAAAATAACTGAAATTAACAAATTGCAGGTTTGTTCAGTTTCCACTATTTTTATGAAATTGCATCAGGCACTTTTATGAAATGAATTCTTGCCATTGCATAACCTTGTTGGCTCATTAACAATTGTACTGCAATGGACTTCATTCAGCATTACTCAATTTTTTGATGGTGTCCAAATTATGCTTCACATTGGCTGCAAGTTATTCCACACTCTCTTTGCTGCTCCCCACATTACCCCCTTGTTTTTATTTAAGGATTGTAGTACTTCTCTCAGTTTAACTATCATTGGCATTGGTTCTTTTGCTTTTCATTTAGACTTTACTTTCAGGCTAAACAGGTGATTAATCCATGCAGCAAAGATAAACACAAAATGCAAGCGTAACTCAGCGGGATAGGCACCATCTCTTCATATTTTCAACCAGAATTTTTGGATCACTGAACTCACCTTCCCCCCGTAGCATCATTTGAAATCCTCGCCATCAAAGCCCTTTCCTCCATGACAGTCATCCTCATTTACAGGCCACCTAAACCAAACCCCTCCTTCCTATCTGACTTCACTGAACTCCTCACACTTGCCTCATCCCTCTCCCCACGTTTGCTGCTACTTGGTGACTTAAATATTCACATGGACTCCCCCACCTGCAAGCCTGCATCTGAATTCGCCTTTTTACTTGACAACTTCTCTCTCACTCAGCACATCACCTTTCCCACCCATGACAAAGGTCATATCCTTGACCTGGTCTGCTTCACAAATCAACCGGTACTCGACCTCCATCCATGCCTCTTCCCCCTCTCTGATCATAAGCTAATATACGGTTCACCATCCCTTCTCCGACACCTCGCCCCTGCTTCCTCCGAGAAATCACCTTCCGTAATCTAAAATCCATTGATCCCCACCATCTCTCTGACCTGCTCTCCACCACTCTCCCCCTGGACTCAATCCATATCTCACCTGATGATCTCACAAACCGTCTCAACTCCACCTTGTCTACCTCCCTTAACACTATGGCCCCCCTCAAAACAAGAACCGTAACTTTCAACACATCTTCACCCTGGTACACACCTGCACTTCGTAAACTGAAACAGACTGGTCGCCGACTTGAACGACTCACAAAGAAATCATCTCTCACAGTCCACCTTGAAGCTTACAAACTCCACCTCACTGACTACAAAGATGCCCTCATTGCTGCAAAATCTGCCTACCTCTCCTCCATATTCACCGACCCCTGCCTAAACCACAGAACCCTCTTCTCCACAGTGGGCAACCTCCTCAAGCCTCGAGCAAACACTCTCCCTACCTCTACTCCGGATCTCTGCAACTCATCCCTCCACTTTTTCGCTGATAAAATCAGCACCATCTATCAATCTTTATCCCCTGTACCCGACTCCCCAGCATCTACTCCACCACCTACCAAGGCCCCTCCTTTCAACATCTCCACTGACCTCCTTACCCCTCCTCCACACTGCTTCCTCTCCCAGTTTGACCTGGTCACCCCTACTGAAATCTCCAAACTCATCAGCTCTTCCAAACCCACTACCTGCTCCCTCGACCCTCTCCCCACTCCCCTGCTGAAGTCCTGCCTCCCCGTTCTCTGCCCCTAACTCACTAAATCAACTCTTCATTGTCCCAAGGAATTGTCCCCTCCGCTTTCAAAACTGCTGCTGTCACACCAATCTTAAAGAAACCTGGTCTTTTCCCTCCTCTCTCATTAACTACCGCCCAATCTCAAACCTCCCCTTTCTTTCAAAAACCCTGGAGCGTATCGTTGCGTCGCAACTTCATTCCCACCTCCTTGCGTATAACCTACTTGAACCCCTCCAATCTGGCTTTCGCCCCCTCCATAGCACAGAAACTGCTCTCCTCAAAGTCCTCAACGACCTCCTCACCTCTGCTGACACTGGTTCCCTCAACATCCTCATCCTCCTCGACCTGAGCGCAGCCTTCGATACAGTGAACCATAACATCCTGCTCACCAGACTCAAAGACCTCGGCATTGAAGGCTCTGCACTCAGCTGGCTCCGTTCCTACCTTTCCAACAGATCCCACTTCATCTCTCTCCACAACCACACCTCTGCTACAGCCACAGTCACTCAAGGCATTCCCCAAGGCTCCGTACTCGGCCCCCTCCTCTTCATCATCTACATCCTCCCCCTTGGTCAGATACTCCGCCACTTCAACCTGGACTTCCACTGTTACGCCGATGACACCCAGATCTACCTCGGCACCAAATCCCCCCACAACCCCCCCTCCTCTCCCCTATCAACTCCTGTTTGTCAGCTATAAAAACCTGGATGCAACATAACTTCCTCAAACTCAACAGCGATAAGACAGAATTCATCCTCATAGGCTCCAAAGCCACACTCAGCAACATCAATAACCCCACTCTCACCATCGACGGCACCACTGTCTCCCCATCTCCCCAGGCCCGCAACCTTGGCGTGATCTTTGATTCCACCCTCTCCTTTGAGCCTCACATCCGCCATGTCATTAACACCTCCTTCTTTCATCTCCGCAACATCGCCAAACTCAGACCCTCTCTCACACCTCCCGCTGCTGAAAGACTCATCCATGCCTTCATCTCCTCCCGACTGGACTATTGCAACTCACTTCTCCTTGGCATCAGCTCCACCTACATCAACCGACTCCAACTGGTCCAGAACGCAGCTGCCCGACTCATCACCCACACCAAATCCTGGCATCACATCACTCCAGTCCTCAAACAACTTCACTGGCTTCCCATCTCCCACCGGATCACCTACAAAATCCTTATCCTCACCTACAAAGCCCTCCACCATCTGGCCCCCCCATATCTCACTGACCTCCTCTCCCCCTACCAACCCTCACGGTCCCTCAAATCCACATCAGCCGGTCTCCACTCCATCCACAAGTCCAACCTCCGCAGTTTTGGGGACAGAGCCTTTTCCAGGGCAGCTCCCAGGCTCTGGAACTCCCTCCCCCAACTGATCCGCAATTCCGTGTCCCTCACCATCTTCCAGTCCCGCCTCAAGACCCATCTCTTCACCTCTGCCTACCCTTAGCCCCACGTCCCCCTCCCTTTTCATCTGTGCATTAATTGCCTCATATTGTGTTTTGAATTGAATTCTGTCTTTACTTTGTGTACTAGTCACGTCTCTACTATTTATTTCATTCCCCTTACATGTTTTTCCTCTACCTGCTAAATTTTTGTAAGGTGTCCTTGAGATTCTTGAAAGGCGCCCATAAATAAAATTTATTATTATTATTATTATCTCTGGAGAGAAGGATCTTTCGTGTCCGAGATATCTATATTGCTAAAAGTCTGATCTTGACCACTTCCTGTTGTTCTGTATGAGTGATGCTGGGTGATGCTGGGACCCAACGAGTCCCACTTAGTCTAGTATTCTACTGTACATCTACTCGGAAACCATCGTGAGGAGGAAAAGGCATGAAAACAAGAAAAACTTTTTTTTTGCTCTGATTCTTGCTCATTTTTTGGTGAAAGCCAGTTACAAGAATATAACTAAGAAAACTGGACATCCAACAAATAGCATTGCTTCACCACTGAAATCAGCTTTTAACTATTCAAATGATGTTCTACTTTAACCAAAAGTGCTTACATATACAACAGCTAAATTTTCAGCTGTATTTTCAACATTGCTAATTTTTGTTTCTGGTTGAGGAGTCCTTGCAGGATAGTTTAGATTCCTCATCAAATCACATTTCCTGCTAATTCAAATAAAGTACAATCCCTATATAAATGTGTTGCTATTTATCCTGTTTAAAAGCACTTCAATTATACAACAGTATTTTGAGAAAATATTTGTATTTATAGAGACATACAGTCCATAGGGTCACAGAGTGATACAGTGTGGAAACAGGCCCAACTCACCCACACCGGCCAACTATATCCCAGCTAGTCCCACTTGCCTGCGCTTGCACACCCTCTAGTCCTGGCAACATCCTCGTAAATCTTTTCTGAACCCTTTCAAGCTTGATAATATCTTTACTATAACATGGTGCCCAGAACTGAACACAATATTCTAAATGCGGTCTCATCAAAGTCTTATACAACTGCAACATGACCTCCCAACTTCTATACTCAATACTCTGACTGATGAAGGCCAAAGTGCCAAAAGCCTTTTTGACCACCTTATCTACCTGCGACTCGACCTTTAAGGAACCATTCACCTGTACTCCTAGATCCCTCTGCTCTACACTACCCAGAGGCTGTGTAGGTCCTGCCCTTGTTCGACGTCCCAAATTGCAACACCTCACACTTCTCTGTATTAAATTCCATCAAACATTCCTCTGCCCATCTGGTCAATTGATCCAGATCCTGCTGCAATCTTTCACAACCATCTTCACTATCTGCAAAACCACTAACTTTTGTATCATCAGCAAACTTGCTAATCTTGCCCTGTATGTTCCCATCCAAATCATTGATGTAGATGACAAAGAGTAACGGGCCCCGCACGAACCCTGAGGCACACCACTAGTCACAGGTCCCCAGTATGAGAAGCAACCTTCCACCATTATCCTCTGCTTCCTTCCATGGAGCCAATTTGCTATCCACTCAGCTATCTCTCCTTGGATCCCATGCGATCTAACCTTCCAGAGCAGCCTACCACGCAGAACCTTGTTGAATGCCTTACTGAAGACCATGTACACAACATCTACAGCTCTGCCCTCATCAACGTCTTCAAAAAATATCAATCAGATTTGTGAGACACGACCTCCCACGAACAAAACCATGCTGACTATCCCCAATCAGCCCTTGCCCATCCAAATGCCTGTACATCCTATCCCTCAAAAAACTCTCTAGTAACTTACCAACAACAGATGTTAAGCTCACCGGCCTATAGTTCCCAGCATTTTCCCTGCAGTCCTTCCTGAAAAGAGGTACAACATTTGCCACCCTCCATTCTTCCGGCACCTCTCCTGCATTTACGGACGACTCGTAAATTTCAACCAGGGCTCCCGCAATTTTCTCTCTGGTTTCCCACAATGTCCTCAGATGTATTGTTGTGCAGTGAGACTAAGAGGCAAGAAATTGCCTTTTACTTGAAACTTTAATCAAGTTTTTTCAATGCAAAAATAATTCATAAATGCGTGTGTGATGCACAAGAACATTTCTTGGTAATAGCAACATTTTAAATATTTTCACCAACACTGTAATTGTATTTTATTATTTAACTTCTTAAGCTGTTCACAATGAACAAAACCAAAATCACTCCCAAATTACTATGAACTGGAAATAGGCTGACAGAAATGGTTCACATATTTTGAGCATCAGATTAGATGTTCAACAGAGTTTAAAGAGCCATGTCACCATTTATCTTAATAAGTACTACAAAACAATCATGACATAACATCACAGAACCATTAAAAAAACCCTCAAATAACCTGAAAAAGATGGTTGTTTATGAAATACTTGTATCCTGTATGTTGTCAATTTGTCTGCAAATCCAAACTTAAAAACGATGAAGTTCCAGCAACTCTACAACACTACTGAATAAAAGCTTCGTCAGATTACAACTTTTGGATTCCTATTTGTAGTTCTTCCGATATAACTAGTTATAGGAATAAGTTCATTTTAAACTTATTGTTGTACATGCTGACAAAGGGTTACTCACTCTAACCGAACAACTGAAACTTCTTAGGATTTTAAATTGACGATGTGTGTGTATAAGGATGGGTTGGTGAGAGACACTTTTAAAAGAAGAAAAACATGCTTTCTAATTTGATTTATGAGAAATTTCAAGCACACTAACTGTTTTATGCGAAACAGCCAAGCTAAATTCAAAACATTCTGACAGATGCGCATGGCACCAGTTGCTCCATAAAGCATCTCAATATTACCTATATATTGTTGAGACTTTTTCAGAACTTTTTCAGAACACCTATTGTCCAAATTTCGTTTGAACCTCATTTGAGGTTCAAATGACAAATAAAAGGTATTGTATTGTATTGTATTGTCTATCATGCTCTTCCTTAAATGGTGAAATATAAATGTATAAAAATATCCAACTCAAACAATGACAAGAAATGTTTGATATTTGGACTGGATCGGGCAAGCTTCTTTTATCTTCCTTTCTTATCTACATATCAATGACGCAACCTCTTGCTCAAAACTTGGGGTGCGTGTGCACTATTTTCTTTCCAGTAGGAAAATGGTGTTTGCTTTTTCTGCTTAAAACTAGAATATAAAAAGAATGCTTCTGCACGACTGTAGTGCGCCTTGATGATAACACACCTGCAGTCCTGTGACAAGGCCAATAAATTCTTATGAAAGGCAACAGAGAATGCTGGAAACACTCAGTAGGTTAAACAACATCTACAGAAAGAAATACAGTGTTGACCTTTCAAGTTGATTCTCATGAAAGGTCACTGGCCAGACAGAATAAATCCAGATTGAGGGCATATGCATATAGGTCTGGGAATTAGTTTTACTGGCTAAAAGCTAACATCTAACACAACATCTCAAATTTCATAATGATCTATAAACTGAGGCTTGAATATACTTTGTGCACTATATATTTAACAGCCTTATAAGCATTTTCAATTGGACCCAAGGTCTGCGTAATATTTTACTTAGGACATCATGTCTTTGGGGGAAGTTAAAAGCTTAAAAGCTCGTAATGATGTGTTCCAGTGTTCATTGCATGCTGATGATAAATGGTTATTAAAAAATGAGACTGTTTATTCCAACAGTGCTCATCCAGCTAGAATAAAATAAACCAGCCCCACAGATACTTCAATCTGTGTTAATTTCCTCTAATTGCTGACCACAAGGCTAGGCATGCAAAACAATCAACATAATTCACTGTAATGGGTCAAATTTCCTTTGCATTCTTCCAACTGCACCCAAAGTTATATTTTATGTATTTTAGGGCAGCTTAGAATTTTGCAATTTAAGAATGGCAAATTCACGAAGAAATAAACTATTTAATAGCAGTTATTTGTCGTCATATGATTTCTTATTCTGCAAGCTATTTTATTTGTCGTTTCCTTTAAACGCCAGATTCAAAGTGGATGAAAACTGCGAAGAAAGTTTTAGAATGTCAGCAATCAATTATAATTGTACATGTACTTCCATAATTTTTTTCTGCAATGTTTCTTTAATTAGTTAATTCTACAATCCAAACGAATTGCGAGTTCAGTCAAAAAAATACACAATTGAGTCTGATGGGTCCCGACCAGAAATGTCACCTGTCCATGTTCTCCAGAGATGCACCATTGAGTTACACCAGCATTTTATGTCCTTCATTAAAACACAATACGAATGATACATGACGTAAAATCCACCTTGCCTTGCCATTGAACTACAAAACATATACAATCAGTTGAATTCTCATCACTAATCAAAGTTATTCACTTACTAAAATATATATATAATATTGTGGCGCCATCTGATAGTTGGGCCATTATTTAGTCGAACCCTCGGAAGAAGCGTGTGACTGAGGGGTGAGGGTTGGAGATAAGGAGTTAAAAAGGGAGTTTTCGTGTGCCTAGCAGATCGCCACGCACTTTGTCTGAGCTCAGCCACACCGCTATTATTTTGAAGTTCCTTCGTATTTAATAAAGCTTTCTCTGGAGCTTACAACTTGTTTTATTGTGCTTCAATGGTGACCTCGATGTTTTCCAAACTGTCGTTTTGGAATAGCAAGCAGAGAAGCAAAATGCAAACAGAAACAGCCCGCCTGATGCAGTCGGCCCTTTGGCTCAGCAGAACGCCGTTGCGGTTAAATTACCCGTGTTTTGGTTGTCCCAGCCGCACAGGCTTTCCAGCGCCTCATGGACATGGTGGGTCGTGGTTTGGACTTTTTATTTATTTACTTGGACGATATCCTCGTCGCCAGTCGCTCTCATCAAGAGCACTGCACCCACATCCGTTTGCTGTGTCAACGTCACCAGTGAATATGGACTGTCCGTCAACCTCGCAAAGTGTCAATTTGGTCTGAGTTCTATCATCTTTCAGAAACCACAGGGGGTGGTGCCGCTCCCGAGTAACGTTGACGCTATTTGGCATTTTCCTCGACCATCCACAGTGCGTGGCCTGCAGGAGTTTGTTGGGATGGTCAATTTTTACCATCGTTTCATGCCCACGGCTGCTCGCATTATGTGGCCACTGTTTAGGTTCATGTCCAGCAAGCGGCGTGGGACAATGAGGCCACGGCTGCGTTTGAGGGCGCAAAGGAAGCGCTGGCGAATGCGACGATGTTAGTCCATCCGCTCCTACTGCCCTGACAGTTGACGCTTCTTGACACTGCTGTTGGGGGGCGTACTCGAGCAGTTGATGGATGGGCGCTGGCAACCTCTCGCCTTTTTCAGTCGGCAACCTCTTGCCATTTTCAATATTTTCTCGAGGGCAGGGAGTTTACAGCTTTCATGAATCACAAGCCTCTTACTTTCACTTTTACAAAGATCAGCACGGCAGCAGCACCATTTGGCTTACTTGTCGGAATACACAACTTGCGTCCGGCACATTGCGGGTAAGAGCAACCTGGTTGCGGATGCATTGTCCCGCACCGCTATCCAGGACATCCATGAGGTGGCTCCGAGTATTGATTATACTGCACTGGCGGCTGCACAGCGTGACGATGATGAGGTGGTCACCTACCGCACCGCTATTTCTGCTTTGGTTTTGGAAGATGTGCGCTTTATTCCTGCTGGTGCCAAGGTCATCTGTGATGTGTCGACTGGTCAGTCGAGACCCATCCTTCCTGCAGCATGGCGTCACCGGGTTTTAAATCTGGTTCATGGCTTGGCCCATCCATCCATCCATCCGAACGACGATTGCGTTGGTGGCGGCCAAGTATGTGTGGCATGGTTTGCGCAAGCAGGTTGGTCACTGGGCGAGATCGTGTACCTCCTATCAGACGTATAAAACGCAGCATCATGCCAGGGCGCCTGTGCAGGGTTTTGTTGTGCCCCAGAGGTGCTTTGACCATATCCATGTGGATATTGTGGACCCATTGCTCCCGTCCAGAGGGGTTTTTCATCTGTTTACTATCGTTGATCGTTTCATTCTATGGCCGGAGGCTGTTCCGATCGCCGATATGTGTGCTCGTGCCCTCGCCACTCATTGGTGTGCCAGTGGACATCTCATCTGACAGGGGGGCACAGTTCACCTCTGACTTCTGGTCTGCCATGGCCCGGCAGCTGCACCACACCACGGCGTACCATTCGCAATCCAACAGGTTAGTTGAGCGTTTCCACCGCCATCTCAAGGATGCTTTGAAAGCACGGCTCACAGGTCCAGATTGGGTTGATGAGTTACCGTGGGTATTGTTGGGAATGCGCACTGCCCCTAACGGAGATCTGGCTACGTCCTCTGCCGAATTAGTGTACAGTACTCTGCTTACGGTTCCAGGTGATTTCATTCCGACTGCGCGGGATCAGCAGGAGTCGCCCTCCTCTGTGCTGTTGTGCCTTCGGGAACAGGTGGGCAAGTTTTCTCCCGTGCAGATTTCTTCCAGCATCTGCAGTTCTTTTGGTCTTCAGCAGCAGTTAAGGGATGGTGATTATGTGCCCATCAAGATGTCCACAAAGATCCTGAATGTGATGATGTTTTCATGTGCTTGGTACCCTTATTCTTTTCAGCTCCAGATCTTCCAGTTGTTGTGGTGTGGGAGCACATGGGGCTCCATGGCTCAATTTTTAAAACACAGCTTATTTTTATTCACTGCTAATAACCGAATGAATAATTAGAGCAGTTGCTCAACCGTAGCATAATAAAAACACGAGTGTCTGAATTGGGGTTTAATCCAGGTCTTGCTGTACATTCCATCTATTACATTTATCTGTGTAAGAAGGAAGAGCAGATGCTGGTTTAAACTCACAAAAGACACAAAAAGCTGGAGTAACTCAGCAGGACAGACAACATCTCTGGAGAGAAGGAATGGATGATGTATCGGGTCGAGACCCTTCTTCAGACTGGTTAGGGTTAAGGGAAACGAGAGATATAGATGGGGATGTGGAGAGATAAAGAACAAAGAATGAAATGTATGCCAAAAAGTAACGATGATAAAGGAAACAGGCCATTGTAAACTGTTTGTAGGATGACAATGAGAAGCTGGTGCAACTTGGGTGGGGGAGGGGGATAGAGAGAGAGGGAATGCCAGGGCTACCCGAAGTGAGAGAAATCAAACTCATACCATTGGGCTGTAAGCTGCCCAAGCGAAATATTTGCGTTTAGCTTCACTCCTACAATGGAGGAGACCGAGGACAGAAAGGTTTGTGTAGGAATGGGAAGGAGAATTAAAGTGTCCGGCAACCGGGAGATCAGGTTGTTTAACGTGGCCTGAGGGAAGGTTTCCGTGAAATGATCGCCTAGTCTGCGTTTGGTCTTGCCGATGTATAAGAGTCCTCATCTTGAACAACGGATACAGTAGATGAGGTTGGAGGCGGTGCAAGTGAACCTCTGCCCAACCTGAAAGGACTGTCGAGGTCCCTGGACTGAGTCGAGGGAGGAGGTATAGCGACAGGTGTTGCATCTTCTGTGGTAGGGGAAGGTACCTGGGGAGGGGATGGTTTGGGTGGGAAGGGATGTTAACCAGTGAGTTGCAGAGGGAACGGTCTCTGCGGAAGGCGGAAAGGAATGGAGATGGGAAAATGTGGCTAGTGGTGGGATCCCGTTGGAGGTGGCGGAAATTTTGGTGGATTATGTGGTGTATACGATGGCTGATGGGATGGAAGGTAAGGACAAGGGGGACTCCGTATTTGTTGTGACTAGGGGGAGAGAGAGCAAAGCCCAAGATGCGGGGTACCAAGGAGACACGAGTGAGGGCCTCTTATGGCCATTTGAATAAGTATCTTCTGACATGGGCCTTGGTGACTGTGATTACAATACCATCGGGAGCTATGGGGACCTCCAGAGAAGGCACATCAGTGTTCTCCCTATCGAATTGTGCATAGAACACAATGAGCTCATCTGTGAGTGATGCCTCTCTGTGACCTGAGCTGCCACTCGGTTTCGCCTGTAGGAAGTAATGGCATGCAAGCCATGCAACAGCTGCCGGACGTCCATCTCTTCCTGGTACGGAGAGCAGGAGTTGGACAGGACTGCTATGAGGTTGTGGTGCAAATCCCACAACCTCATTCTCAACGTGGGAAAAACTAAGGAGATGGTGGTTGACTTCAGGAGGGCGGGGAAACAACACCATACACCTCTGCACATCGATGGAGCTGATGTGGAAAGGGTCAGCAGCGTGAAGTTCCTAGGACTCCACCTGTCAGATGACCTGACGTCCACGACCAACACCAGAGCCCAGCAGCGACTACACCCTCTCCGAAGACTACGGAAAGCAGGTCTCCACACTACACACCTACAAACTTTTTATAGGGGGACAATCGAGAGCACATTAACCTACGGCATCACTTCCTGGTTCGGAAGCTGCAAGGCGTACGAACGGCACCAACTAAACAGGATTGTGAAGACCGCCAGCGGGATTATTGGTGCTCCACTCCCTTTCCTGCTGGACATATACAGGAAGAGATGTATCAGCAGAGCCATCTCCATCATCAAAGACCCTTACCACCCATCACATCACATATTCTCCATCCTGCCATCTGGGAAGAGGTACAGGAGCATTAGCTGCAAAACCAGCAGGATGCTCCTCAGCTTCTTCCCGCAGGCTATAAGACTGATAAATGGACTTTGCCCCCTGCCAAAGTAATGCGCACCAACCACCAACCTGGACACACTGCAGCAGAGCCACTGTCGTGCCGCTGCCGATCGGAACGCCTGTTGATGTTTAGTAGAGAGTAGTGTTTAATTTGTTCATGATATATGTATTTTTATTTCTATTTATTTTTTACTGCACACTGAATGGACACTGGTTGAGCAACTTTTTTTGTTTCCTCTGGGTATGTGAGTACCCAGGAAAATGACAATAAAGACATGCTATACTATGTCATAGCACCACAAAGAATTTACCATGATGCAGACATCTCCACCTCTCCCTTTCCCTTTCCCCATTGCCTCCATTCAATCCATACAATGAATTGAAAAACCTAGAGGTTGGAGGGCTGAGTCTGGGAGAACTGGGGGGTGAACATGTCTCTGTAAAACAGAGCATGCTTCATCTCCTCATCTCTCTTTGTTAAGGCAGCCTTGCCCTTAAGTCCTCAATCTTATTTTCTAGGGCATCTACATTGGCCAATGGAAGGGAGGGTGTGTTCAGTCCCTTGAGCATCTGCCTTACCTGCAGGCCGTGCCATTGACCACATTTCTGGGCACAATGGTGGCCTCTGGTGTGTTTCCTGGCACTGTATTCCATGTAAATGTGAGGCTGGGGATTTCCCCAACATCAGGGATGTCCTCACAACTGTTAACTCTGGTGCCGTGAGATCACAAAAGTGAAAAATCCATTTAAATGGACTAGCAGTTTATAAGTTACAGTACTGATTTGTACTATTTCTTTTATCCAAGTTCAAATATCAAATATTTGATCCTGTCCTGTTGCATTGCTTGCAAAATATTGCCACATATTTCATTTTAAAAAAAAGGAATATCAGAAGGAAGTATTCTATGCTCATTCATTGCAATCACTGCTTCCTTTAATTCCGTGCTTCATCCCAATCCCAATTCTTCCCTTTCATATATAACATTGGCATGTAGCTTTACTGTGCCTTTTTAACTACATTATACCCGAGCCATTAGATACTGGGGCATCTGTCACAATTCTGGTTGAGATTCAAAGCTGAATTGAAGTAGAGAAGGGAAATCTGATAACTACTTTATTGTTCATTTCACACCTCATTATTTTACAATCAAATACAAGGCAAATAATCAGTATTTTGTATGAAACAATCACAGATAAGAATCATTTCAAGTTCCTTTTAAATCGTAAAATGACTTCAGCAAGCATCAGAACGTCTTCAGCAAAACATTTAACCTTTACTACAATTTAAATTCCTAATCATGCAGGGCATTTACAACATTAGCTACGTTTGAAAGACATGCCTGCCCAATTTTAACCACTATGCAATCAGTGCTTATCAAGATTTTTAAAAATAATTTGAATTTGAATAGTTTGCTTTTCAAAATCTGACATCTTCGGTTTTATTGGATAAACTGAATTACTTATGAAAATTGCAGTTCTTATAGCATATTTCAGGCTAAACATAAAGAAAATGTGGCATGAAACTGAATAGAATAGAATAGAATAGAATGCTATTTATTGTCATTCAAACCTGTGTTTCAAATTCAATTTCTACAGTTTTTTACATTACAAAACAATTCAAGACCCACACTTAACATAGTTTACATAAACATCCATCACAGTGAGTCTCCAACATCTCCTCACTGTGATGGAAGGCAAAGTATTTATCGCTTCCCTTTGTTCCTTCTCCCGTGGTCCAGCAGTCCAACTGCAGTGTCGAGGTGAACTGGGGCTCCGATGTTAAAGCCCCCGGCGGGCGATGGTAAGTCCTGAGCCCGTTTAAGCCACGCCGGGCGATGTTAGGCCCCGGCTCCATGTCCTTAAACCTGCGATTCCAGCGGGAGAAGTCGCCGTTGCGGAGCTTGGAAAAGCGGTCTCCCACCAGGGACCTGCGAGCTCCCGATGTTCCCGTCCACCGGGTCTGCGGCCGGTGCCTCCGAACTCCAAAAGTCGGGTCGCAGCCGCGCGCCACCACAGCTCTTCCTGCTCCGAAGTTGGCCAGCTCCGCGATGTCAGTTCCGCAGGCTCTGCAACTGGAGCCCTCAGGTTAGTCCCGGCCGGAGGTCGCCGCTGGCTCCACGATGTTAGGCCCAACGACATCCGAGACCCGACAGGGAATAGTCGGATCCCCGCACAGGGAAGAGATTAACGGTTTCCCCCACAGCCCCCCCCCACCACCCCCCACAAATACACAGCTAAAAAAAATAATAAAAACTGACTCAAAGACATACATTTAACAAGACAAAAAATAAAAAAAAGACAGACGCCTGTAGTCGAGCCGCTGCCGTTAGGCACCGCCACTCCCACTGGCAATCATAAGCAATTGATTTTCTGAAACAATAAGTACTCCATTGTTTACCTGGAAATAGTTAAACAGTTCAATGGTTTAAAATCAAATTATACTTGAAGTTCTATAAGATATTTCCTTTCACAAAATGTTAGCTGCTTAATGTATTATCCTCCAATTGAATGCATATTCATCTAAACAATATTCTGCGATAATCGATGCTCTGAACTGCATTTTATACAATTCTGAGCAGCCTCCATTGCTGAAGCACTTAAGTTCTCCACCATTCTTTACACCTGTATTGTGAAGCTCCTCCATGGAAAAGTTCATTCATCACCGTCGAGAAATGTTGAAGCAAGTTTTTTAAAATATCTTTACCATCTTTTGCTATCGTCAATGCAAATAGACCTTCAAGGAATTGAGAATATTATGCATTACCTTGCCTCTCCAAGCTGATTATTGATGACGACATTTGGTAGTTTGCATTGGGGACAATACTTTTCTTGCTGCTTAAGAAAAGCATTTCTCTACAACAAAGTCGTTCCTTGCCTCACTCATTCTAACATATCACCTTCTGAACCTGCAGCATATTTTTCCACGAAGAACCAACCCTGATACCATCTTCATACCAGCCACCAAGGGTGATACTGCAGTGGGCTGCTGGTCAGCCTTCATCTCCCAGCGGCCATAATTGTATAGTTTTCAGAGTTCTGGTCACCATCTTGCAAGTAGGATGAGATCACATGGCGATATTGGTGGACTGGATATTACAGCTTGGGTAAGATAGACTTTCAAACAAAGTGAATTGGGTTGTTGAGGTCTCTTATGTGAGAAGTGTATAACTATGAAGAAGTGAGAAAAATAAGGATTTATTCTCCTTGGCCTCTTCTGCATCACAAATATTCTAGAATTCTAATTGTGCAATTACAATCTCTGGGAATTGGAATATGGGGTTTGGTGTTCAGCTGACAATTACTGTGTAAAACTGATTGTTGATCTTGTTTTACAGCATAAAAATATATTTTGCCCAAGTCATATTTGGATGTGGGATATTCACAATCCCATGTGCACCATGTAAGAGGCTAAATAATAAAAGCCAGGTTGAATCAAATAGCAACATGACTTATTTTACACACAAGACCGTGCACCAACTGAGAGTTATTTAGAATGAATATGTGTGATAATAAAGAATAGAGATTGCAGAAAAATGGGAGAAAATTCAAAATAACATTAAAGCAAGTAATCATTGGTTGTGCTGAAAAGAATACACACCATTGAGCGGGCCATTTAACCAGGCCAATAATTTCCTTATGTAAGTTATGATTTTGGGTTTCCAATAATTTCTTGTTTAAACAGAAGTACTGAGCCACTACCATTACCTTTGATTGACAAAAGTACATTTTGTATAGGAATATTTTACTAAACCTAATTTTGTCCAAATTATCTGAAAGAGAACAAAATGAACATCAAAGAAAAATCAAGTGTGCATGAATTGCAGATGCTGGTTTACACCGAAGATAGACACAAAATACTGGAGTAACTCAGCAAGTCAGGTAGCAACTCTGAGAAAAGGAATAGGTGGCATTTCAGGTCGAGACCTGAAAGTCAGTCTGAAGAAGGGTCTCATCCCCCAAAACGTCACCGCTTCCTTTTTCCAAAGATGCTGCCTGACCCACTGAGTTACTCCAGCATTTTGTGTCTATCTTTCAGGGCTCTCACTTAACTTTTTTTCTCTGTACCAGCCAGGCAACCCTAGGCAGCTTTTTAGGTTGCCAAATGACAGTTTAGGTGGTCATTTAAGACGGCTTGCATGACGCGTGTGATAATGTGCTCGGACGAAGTGCGTAGTTACCAGTCAGAATTATGCTCAATGAAGCATTTGCATATTCTGCTTCAAATAAAGTCACAGACTAAACATATTCACCAATCAAGACATGATCTATACCACAATTACATGCTGCAAAATTATAATACAGTATCTCAACTCTTTTTATACGTTGCAATGATTGCAATATCTATTATTTCTTCCACTTCCAAACAAAAATGTGGTTGGATTATTCAGCGTATGATCAACCCGTTTCAATAAATCCTGGACCATGATAACATATATGCTTAACCGTGCACACTACAGATTGATGCAAGCATGTTTTCTGTGAAGGGCCGACAATTATCATGGTCTTTTCCTCTTGAATCTTCAATCATCAATCTGTGCTATGCCCAGTCGCAGCAAGGTAAGTTAATAAAGAATTGAATCGATCTGTTTGACATCTTTGAAGGTAACAGTAACAACATCAAGAGGGGAAAAATAGATACATAATATATCCCTTCTGCTCTAGGATTTTGTAATTTAAAAGAAATAAAGAGAATGGAAGTGCACTTTGATTTTCTTTTTCTTGTAACATACTTGTTACTGTATTATTATTATTACCTGACCAGACCTACACCATACTTTTGTATGTACATAGTACCTCTTTAACTCTGTGCCTATTTAAGATTAGTCATGGAAGTAGGTGACTATATTGAATCAATCATGGAACTTGGCAAGTGAGATTGCCCAGAAGGGCAATAAAAATGGCTGAAGTGGTTATGGGTTTTTTTTTGCCTCGCTCAGCCTCAGCTGAACTTGCCGGTATGGTAAGGACGAGTTCAAGGAGAGTGCAGATGTTGGGTACATCATCTGGTGTGGGACTTCAGGAACACCATGCTATATCACAACAACCCTTTCAGCAACATGGCTGTACTTGGAACTACACTGGAGCATTAGGGGGAGCTTCAATGCCCAAATTTTGGGGTGGGTTTCTGATGAAATAGTGGGGGAGGACTGGTAAGCGAGAGACAGAGACACAGAGATAGAGAGAGACAGAAAGTGCAGAGGCAGAGCCAGAGATAGACAGAGGGCAGAGACAGAGACAGATAGAAAGACAGGGACAGAGACAGGTACATGGAAAGGACAGGTTTGGAGGGATATGGATCAAACACGGGCAGGTGGGGCTAGTGTAGTTGGGATATGTTGGTCGGTGTGGGCAAGTTGGGCCGAAGGGGCTGTTTCCACACTGTATCACTCTATGATTCTATGACTCTATGAGACAGAGATAGACAGTTAGGTAGACACAAGCTGCAGTGGGACAAGCAGCATCTCTGGAGAGTAGGAAAGGGTGACGTTTCGGGTCGAGACCCTTCTTCAGACTGATGTCAGGGGAGTGTTTGGGACAGAGATAGAATGTAGTCAGATACAGTAAGACTGGTGGGAGAACTGGGAAGGGGATGGGGAGAGAGGGAAAGCAAGGGCTACTTGAAGTTGGAGAAGTCAATGTTCATACCATTGTTAACCACTACTCCAGCTTTTTGTGTCTACCTTCGATTTGAACCAGACAGTTAGTTAGTTAAGGGCCTGTCCCACTTGGGCGACATTTTTGGCGACAGCCTGAAAAGAGGTTGTCGCGTCATGGTCGGGTCGGGTCGTGACGCATAGGTGACGCATGTAGTGACACGCGGTGTCTCTGTCGCCCCAGGATTTTGGAATGTTCAAAATCCAGGGGCGACATTTGGGTGTCTCATCATGTCGTGCGCCCTATCACATGCTGACGTATGCTGTCCTGCTGGTGACGCCTGGGTAGGGTTAGGGTTGATGTTAGGGACCACAGATGGGTTGTAAAATATTCTTCCTCCAATGCATGGATTTTAAACATTTATATATTAAAATTAATACAATAAAATCAATTGTGCAAATGAAAAGATGTCTGAATCGTTCAGTTATATTTTGTATCGGACCGTTTCCAGATCCAATCACCGCCTCTAACTTTTCACAGGGATGGATTCAGTGAGTGTAGACTGAACTCCCCTCTCCCCTCCACCCCCCTCCCACCCTATCCCTCCTTGTCCACTTCCCCGTACCCTTCTCCCTTCCCCTCTCCCCCCCCTTCTTTCACATAGAAACATAGAAACATAGAAATTAGGTGCAGGAGTAGGCCATTCGGCCCTTCGAGCCTGCACCGCCATTTAATATGATCATGGCTGATCATCCAACTCAGTATCCCGTACCTGCCTTTTCTCCATACCCTCTGATCCCCTTGGCCACAAGGGCCACATCTAACTCCCTCTTAAATATAGCCAATGAACTGGCCTCAACTACCCTCTGTGGCAGAGAGTTCCAGAGATTCACCACTCTCTGTGTGAAAATCACCCTTCCCCCTCTTCTCCTCTCGGCTCCATTCTTCTCCCCCTTCTCCACTCCCCCCCTCCCTTCACATCGCCTTCTCCTCCTATCTCTTCCTTCTCCCATTTTCCAACCCCCCACCTACTTTCCCCAACGCCCCCCACTTGTGGACCCAGCCTGTGACAGCTAGATCCCACTATTAGTATTGCACATAGTCTACTCCACGTCATCTGTTTTAGTAACATCGACTATGGGATAAATGCAGACTTTGGGAACAACACCCCACCACCCCACCCCCCCCTCGCCTTGCTTCTAAATGGGTGGTGGGTATTTAGATTCAGTGGCATTCAGGTGGGTGGCACTGGTACATTGACAACATTGCCTGTACCCAGTTGAAAAGCCCACTGCCTCTGGGGGTTTGGAGAGACCATTGGAAGAGAGAACTGCCTCTGGGACAACTCGTGGCCAACATTTTAGTTCCCATGCAGAATATTGGGGGTTCGAGTCCAACCCCTGGGGCCCCTGTGCCACAGTTAGTTCAGAGATACAGTGCCCTTCGGCCCACCGAGTCCGCACCGACCAGCGATCCCCCGCACACTATCCCATAACACGTTAGGGACAACTTTTACTTAAATACCAAGCCTATCAACCTAGAGTTAGAGTTAGGGTTACCTCCCGCACTCCAAAGGCGCACAGGTTTGTATAAATTGTCCCTAGCGTGGGTGGGACAGTGTGCGGGGGGGGGGTCGCTGGTCGCAGGCTGGGTCCACAAATGGGGGGGGGAAAGTTGGAGAATGGGAGAAGGGAGGGAGAGGGGGGTAGAAAGGCATGAGAGGAGAGGGGGGGGGGGTGAGTGGAGAAGGGGAAGAAGAGTGGAACAGGGCGAAGGGAGGAAGAGGGGGGGAAGGGGAGAAGGGTGTGGGGGGTGGAGAAGGAGGGATGTGGGCGGGAGGGGGGAAGAATGGGGTGGAGGGAAGAGGGGAGTTCAGTCTGCACTCACTGAATCCATCCCTGTGAAAAGTTAGATGGTGATTGGATCTGGAAGCGGACCAATACATCTGTAAAACTGAATGACTCAGACATTTTTTCATTTACACAATTGATTTTATTGTATTGATTGTAATATATTAATGTTTAAAATCCATGCATTGAAGGAAGAACATTTTACAGCCCATCTGTGGCCCCTAACCCTAGCCTTAGCCCTAACCCTAACAAACCCCTAACCGGGCATCACCCGCAGGAGAGCATATGTCAGCGTGTATGTCGTGCAACTTGATGGTTTTAAAGGGCGTCAGTTGTAGAAAAAATCACTAAGTGTGACAGGCCCTTTAAGGGAACAACAGCAACAGAACAATTTGCAGCGGTGTCGAGCGCCAATCCGCTGCCTGAGCCGCTGATTCACAAACAAGCAGCAACTTCACAGGGCAAGGCAGGGAACAAGGATAAGGCAGGAGCTCTCTGAGAAACGCAGGCACGGTTTATATCAGGCCGTCCGCTGTCCACATCAGCCAAGCTTTCCTTCGCTTGCCAATCCGGGCAAAATGACACGCTTTTAGGTTGCCCGGCGGGACTTTAGGTGGCCACTGGCAACCGGACAACCGTTAATTTCGAGCCCCGTCTTTAATGATATATATATAGTTATCTAACTACTATACTCGAAAAAGGATGTGGTGTTCCAACTTTAACCAAATCCAGTCACCAGGACAAAAGTCAGCAGTGATAAACTCTTTAACTGTTATCTGTTTATCTTGTATTCAAAACGGCACACCTACTACATCAGTATTCCTACTGTATTTCTTTCACACACACTATACGGGTAACATTTCTGAATAAACAATGCAATGGTGGATCATCTAGTCAGCATAATACTGAGTAACATTGTACTGATAGTAACATGGTCATGAGCATAATTTAAGGCTAGACAAATAAATCTTTAAAAATCTTTCTGTACACCTCAAATAGACAAGCAAAAAGTGACAATGCCCAACCTAACATTAAGTTTCAGTATAGTTTTAGTTCAATATATGCCGTAAATGTTAATCATGATTCATATTTCTCATTCTACCTTCTCCAAAAGAGATTCAAACATTTGATGATGCTCCTTTAACAGAAGCTTCTCAAAATAAAAACATCCATCATATTGTATCAATCGTGCAAAAGACAATGTTCTAGAAATAGACAGATTACAACAGCATTTGGAAGAAACATGATTCTGAAATAGATTTTTAAAATTTCTCTCTATATAATTAAATAACCACAAACATATAATGTATCAAGATATCAGCAGAGGTGATTCCAGAATTTTTGAATGAATATATGCTGTGCTTTCAACAAATTTCAATCTCCGAGAACAATTACTCTAGACTGAAAAAAGGTGGGAGCATTTGCTTAATTAATCGTTAAAACACACTAAAGAAACTTAAAACCAGAAAGCGCAATGTGCTAAACATTACTATAGGGTGCAAGCATTTAAAAATGAATTGTTAATGATATATGATATTTGATGACTTTCGACTAGAAAATCTTTGAAAATTGTTATTGCTGGTGCGAACTGTGAAAAAATGTGCTCCACCATCAAATAAAAGTCATCAGCAAGATATAAATCTGCTAAAATATAAGCCTAACAATCTTAAAACTAATTACCGAATCAAATTGTGTTTATATTTTTATAAATTATAAAAATCATATGCATGAGGCAACAATTGGATCATTTTATCACATGATTAACTGCCACAGAGTTCAGAGGGGAAAAGTACACCAGCATGATTCACAATTTAAATGACTGCAAACATAATACTGTGTCTTGAACAGAAAACAGAATAAATTTATGGGACAGGAGTCTATTTAGATCTTCACATCCTTGCCGTCCAAAAATAATACTATCCTGCCTATTCCCACTTCACAGTACTGCCTGGCGCACAAATAGATACTTTTGAACTCCTGGATGAAGGAAATTCTCTCCCTCCCCCCTCTAATCCTGCACATCACTTGTTGGCCTGTCTGTTACGATAAATAAGGCAGTAATAGTGTAGTGGGGTGCAGGGTGGGAGGAAGGTGCGTCAGAGAAGTTGCAACCCATTTGCTAAACTTTCTGACATTGATATTTTCCCTTGCCTGATGACTACCTCATGCTGGGACATAGCTGTACCCAGCACTTAATTGAAAATAAATTGATGTAAATTGTATCCATTTCTGACTGGCATCATTTGAGCTCTCTGAGAAACAACATATCATTAGAAATTGAACATGCAATATTCATATAACTGAAATGGAAGTATAGTGCAATATATATATATATCTCCAATGATGGGTATTATCCAGAACAGAGGTGGTGGTGGTGTTGTTCAAACTGATTGTGGTCTGCCGATTATTCCCATTTAAGATAAATAACGCCTATTATTTATTAACCTTCCCACCATCAAAGGAATTTACACAAAACGCTGCTTCGAGAAAACAACTAACATAAAAGAACCAAACCACTCTGGCTATCCTCTCATCTCGTTGCTACCATTGGGAGAAGGTACAAGAGCCTGAGAATGATTATGTCCAGGAAATGTTCAAGAAAAATTTCTTCCCACCAACCATCATGCACAAACCTGACCACAACCCTGACTCAACACCAAACTATTATGGACTTTGCATTATTCATTGTGCACTAGCTACTTGGGCTTGGCCTATCATAGTCTTAGTTTACCAAGATTAATTGATAATGTATTGTGTGTTTCATAAGTTCATAAGTGATAGGAGCATTAGGCCATTCGGCCCATCAATCTATCTAGCTGAACTATCTTTCCCTGTTAACCCCTTTCTTCTGCCTTCTCCCCAAGCCCCTGACACCCATAATAATCAAGAATCTATCTCTGCCTAACAAATATCCATTGATTAGGCCTCCACAACCTTTTGCGACAATGAATTCCACAGATTTACCACTTCATTCCTCCGCCTTCTTAAAGGAACATCCTTTAATTCCGAGGTCTCTGGTCCTAGACTCTCCCAGCAATGGCTGCCTCACCAACAGTCTGTCTGTCTGGCTTTCCTTCCTTTGCTGGTTGTTTGTATGTGTTATATGTATGTTTTTAGAGTTCTTTAGCTTATTTTATGTGGAGGGTAAGATATGGAGAGCACATGGGGATTATCAATATGATATGGACGTAAAGGGATTGGGTGATCTAAATTAAAACACAGCGAAGATTAAATAATAAATGGGATAGAGCTACTAAACATTATAAATTATGGAAAAGGAAAAGCAGGGAGAATATACAGTTAACTCCAGAAGGCATAGGTTCCATTGAATTCAGCACAAGCTTTTCTTATTTTGCTATCAGCAATATCAACTAACAGGGACCATGATTAGATGATCCAGGACACTGCCTTGAGGTGCTCATGCAGCGATGATTGCCCACCATTAACTAAAGCTGTGTGCAAGGTATGAGTGCAACATGGAAGTTTTTCCCACTACTGTCAGTTTTTGTGATTAGGGTACAGTTTTATTGTGCAGGCAGGACTATAATAAGTACAACCTTACTTTAATTATTTTTCTTGTGGCAACACCTGACAACTGTTAAATTTGGTAATTCGCCTGCTACACATGTCATTGCGTAGATATTGTATTCAGAAGAAAATGGAATTGAAAATGACAGAGCATGAAAAAGTTTTAAGGCCCCAATTTTTCTCAGCATTGAGCCTGATGTTTATTTTAGATACCACACTGGAGCAGAATATCCTAACCAATGCAGCATACTACGAAGTAGAGCTGACCATGCATATTGTATGCCATATTAGAAACTTCAGAGTCCATTTTCACCTGAAAATCAATGCTACATAAATAAAATTCCTGTGCACATTATGATCAGTCAAATATTCATTCTGGAAAGCAAGCACACCATTTTAAGTTCCAGCATTTGAAGGTAGGCATAAGTGTGCACTGCCCATAACTATCCCTGCTCCACTGTTTAAAGGGCGCTTTGATGCCTAGTCTTGTTTATTGGATTTTAAGGGTCTGCCCCACTTAGGCGACTTTTCAATGGACTGTCTGTGACTTTCAAGCTCGAAGCACTTGCTTGAAAAACGCCAAACTGGAACGCCGACTGTCAGAGTGGAACACACATCGCAAAGGCGGGGGCCAGGGAAAGCGGGAGAGCGCCGTCTGAAATTCACATGGTGCAAACCTCCAGGTGATCAGACACACACCGCGATGGAGGAAGGCACATACGGCTAGCACAGTGTACGGCAAGTTCTTTAAAAGAGCGGGGGGGGGGGGGAGGGGACGGGGGGGAGGGGGGGGGGGGGGATCTAAATTAAAGGACATAGCGAACACTTTTAGGAATAATAAAGCCAGAGATACACAGCTGTGAAGTTTAGCGGGCATTTAACAATACCAATCGGTTTTCCTTGGTTCTGAAAACTCGTGATTACGTTTTTTTTCCCCCAATGAGCCAATGAAAATGCCCGGTCAGCAAAGGAGATTAAGTAAAACTACCTACGGCTACCTCGACTACCTACAACGACATGGCGACCCTGCTACCACTTCACCTACGACTACAAAAGTATCGATTTTCTCCATGGGGACCAATTTTTGAAAAAGTTGCTGCGACCATACTGAGGCCACGACTAGTTCCCAGAATGCAGGAACTCCTCTCGACCATGAAGGAGACACAACAGAGACCACAAGCGACCATGTGGCGAGGGCAGTCTCCTGCACTCGCCTAATAAGTTGCCTAAGTTGGACAGGCTCTATATTTTGTCATATTCCATGTTCAAGAAAAAGCAGATAAAATCATCAGCTGAAATAACAAAGCATTGTCTATCTAATCATTGCGCACTCAAAAAGATCCAGATAAGAAAACGTGAAGTCAACTGTTGATTAAGCTTAACTCCTGGAATATTCAAAGACACTTAGACTAAAGCTATAGCTAAAATTAAAACGCAAAATGACGACTGGGGTTATGTTTCTGCTTCAAGGAAAGCTTTAAGTCACTCGAGGGCACATCCTGGTTTAGAATTTGGAACCTAATTTATTTTATATCATGGAATCATAGAAATTTATAGGACAGGGAACCACCAATTGCCCTGCGACATTTATGGGATGATTTAGATTATTGCATTTCCAAGATCTTAGTACAAAGCCTTGTGGTTACAGCTCTTCAAATAATCTTCCAAGTGCTTTCCAAATGCGATGAAAACTTCTGCTTCCAGCACTTGCAAAGGGGATGGTTGCAGATGCCGATTACTCCCCCCTCAACTTATTTTATTCCAACAAAAACAAGTCAGCTTGGTTTGTTGTTCTTCATAACTATGACTCTCCAGCTTTGACAACATCTTCGATAAATTCATCTGCATCATCCTTAGTGCTGTCACAACCTTCCTGTAGTGTGATCAATAAAATCTGTAATTTGGCTGTTGTCTAACTGGGTTTTTTTTTTGCTGTATTCTGTTCAAGCAAGATTAGTGCAATCCTTGAACAAATAAAGGCAAATATATTGTGCTATCTTTTTAACCACTTTATTTTAACCTGTTTCCTGTGGAAAACTTCACACTTCTCAAATTAAATTCCTTTGACACAGTCCACCTAAGTAGTCCATTGATATCGTATCACAAATTAGAACTTTCTTTCCAACAGTTAGATAGCTAAATCTGGTAAAATTAGCAAACTTATCAATCACAGACCATACATTTAAGTCAAAGTCCTTGATGCCTATTATGAATAGCAAAGAACCTAGTACTGAGGAATACAACCCCCCAGTGTACATTGCCCTCCAGCCACTGCAAGTCCCTATGATCACTTTGCTTTATCTCACTGCACCAATTTTTAATAAAACACGTTTCCTGTGAAACATGAACATTTATTTCCTGATCAATCTACCACGTGGAACGTTTTCACATGCCCAGCTACAATCCATGCAATACATGAAATGCACCACCCTCATCAACATCCTTTAAAATTGTTCTTAGTCTGAAACAACTCTCCGAAATAATCCGTGCCGATTCTCCTTTATTTCTTTAAATGGTCATTTATACTGGTCTTTGGAATCATATTTCAATTATTTAATCGCCAATGATGTTAGGCTTTCGATCACTTTCGCCTTTGTTATGCAGCAATGCCTCACTAGCCGTCATCTACCATCATGGTGAGAGGGTAAATTAATGATGTTCCCTCTTTGGTGGTGCAGTGGCGCAGCTGGTAGAGCTTCTGCCTCACAGTGCCTGAGAAGCGGGTACGAACATGACCTACTTTGCACATTCTCCCTGTGACCGCATAGGTTTCCTCTGGGTGCTTCAGTTCCTTGCAACATCCCAAAGATGTTTGGTTTTGTAGGTTAGTTGCCCCTAGTGTGCAGAGAGTGGATGTGGAAGTGGGATAACATAGAATTAGTGTGAACAGGTGATCGATGGTCAGCGTGGATTCGGTGGGCCAAAAGACGTGTTTCCATGCTGTATCTCTAAACTAACCTAACCTAACGTAAACTAAACTAAAATAAACACAACACTCAGAACAGCACACGGTGGAAATCCTGGACCACGTTTGCTCACAATTTGCATTAACATTTTGGAATGGTAACAGGAAATACAATTTTTAAATGCACCGACAAGTCAAATTGGCAATTAAATTAACACGAAGGTGGAATGAAACAAGATACAGTATATGAATACATTAATAATTTGCAAAATGCACATGTAATGTTTGAATAAATTTCAAAATAAAACAGAATATTATTTGTTGCTAGCAAAACTAAATACAAAAAAGGTTATATAGAGCATTGGTGAATCCATATTTGGACTATTGTTTGTAATATTAGTCTCCTTGTTTAAGAATGAAGCTAATAAGTTGTGAACATTTGAATTCGTCGTGGCTGTCCCTCGAGGTCGAGGATGATGGTCTACGTTCTGTTGTTTTTATGGTCTCTCAGGTGGCTTATGAGGCCAATCCTGGCTTTGAAAGTTCTTCGGCATTCAGGACAGGTAATTCCAGATGGCAGATCGGGCTTTGGTTGTTGCTGCCTCTCTTTCCGTTTTCTTCTCTTTTCTTCTAATTCTGCGCATCTCTTGGCTTCGAAGGTCGCTGTCCCTTCTTGGATGATGGTTCACCAGAGTTTCCTGTCCTTGGCATTGGTTTCCCAATTGTCTATGTCCATTTCACATTTCTTCATGTTGGCTTTTAAGGTGTCTTTGAATCTCTTCTTTTGTCTGCCTCTTTTACATTTGCCTTCTTTAAGCTGGGAGTAGAAGGTTTGCTTTGGTAGACACTCGTCTTCCATCTGAACAACCTGACCGACCCATCTTTGTTGGTTCTTGATGACGAAGGCTTGATGTTTTTGATTCATTCAGCACGCTGACATTGGTTCTTCTGTCTTCCCAGCTGATATTTAAGCAGCTTCGAAGACATCGTTGATGGAACTTTTCAAGTGTTTTCAGGTGGCGTTGGTATGTTGTCCAGGTTTCTGATGCATACAACAGCATTGGAATCACCACTGCCTTGTACACTAACATTTTGTACTCTGCTTGTACTCGCTAGAATTTAGAAGATTGCGGGGGGGGGATCTTCTAGAAACTTACAAAATTCTTAAGGGGTTGGACAGGCTAGATGTAGGAAGATTGCTCCCAATGTTGGGGAAATCCAGAACAAGGGGTCACAGTTTAAGGATAAGTGGGAAATCTTTTAGGACCGAGTTGAGAAAAACATTTTTCACACAGAGAGTGGTGAATCTCTGGAATTCTCTGCCACAGAAGGAAGTTGAGGCCAGTTCATTGGCTATATTTAGGAGGGAGTTAGATGTGGCCCTTGTGGCTAAAGGGATCAGGGGGTATGGAGAGAAGGCAGGTACAGGATACTGAGTTGGATGATCAGCCATGATCATATTGACTGGCAGTGCAGGCTCGAAGGGCCAAATGGCCTACTCCAGCACCTATATTCTATGTTTCTATGTTTCTACTTTGGTGTCTGTTCGGATGTCACGATTTAGAAAGATTCTCGTTCGAAGACGTCCTAAAGCTGTTCCAGCACACTTAAGACAATGTTGGATCTCGTCATCAAGGTCGACATTGGAGGAGAGGCGACTTCCAAGGTACGGAAAGTATCCACATTTTCCAGGGTTGTTTCACCAAGTTGAATTGACGGTTCTTTCCGATTTGTCTCAGTTGGTGATGATTGGTAGATAACCCGCGTCTTCGTGGAGTTGATGGTAAGTCCAAGTTTTGTGTATGCACTGTTGAAGGCAGTCAGGATCTGTTGCAGATGATTTTCTGAAAGAGCTGCAACACATTTGTCGTCTGCGTATTGGAACTCAATGAGGGAGCTCATAGATGCCTTAGTTTTGGACTTGAAACGGGCAAGATTGAAAAGTCTGCCATCTATTCTGTAGACGATTTCAATTCCTGGGGGTAGGTCGTCCTGGATGATGTGGATCGTTGTCGCAATGAAGATGGTGAACAGTGTTGGGGCAATCACACATCCCCGTTTCACTCCTGATCTGACTTGAAGTGGCTCACAGTTGCTGTTGCTGACCAGGACTGTGGCAAGCATGTCATCGTGGAGGAGTCTCAGGATTATAGACAATAAACAATAGTTGCAGGAGTAGGCCACTTGGCCCTTCAAGCCAGCACCGCCATTCAATGTGATCATGGCTGATCATCCACAACCCCGTTCCTGCCTTCTCCCCATATCCCCTGACTCCGCTATTATTAAGAGCCCTGTCTAGCTCTCTCTTGAAAGCATTCGAATGTACTTTTCAGGACATCCAAAGGTGGTTAGGATGTCCGATAAGAGTTCCCTTGATACCGAGTCGAAGGCCTTAGTGAGGTCGATGAATGCCATGTACAAAGGTTGAAGTTGTTCATTATATTTTTCTTGTAGTTGACGCATTGTGAAGATCATGTCGGCTGTTCCACGTGATGGTCCAAATCGGGCTTGTATCTCTGGAAGGATCTTCTCGGCTAAAGGCTTGAGTCTGTAGTTCATGATGTGGGCGAGGACCTTGCCAGCTGTTTCTAATAGGGAAATTCCAAGATAGTTTCCGCAGTCAGATCGATCGCCTTTCCTTTTGTAGATGGTAACGTTTGCTGAGTCTCTAAAGTCTCCTGGTACATCTTCATTTATCCAGATCTTGATGAGAAGTTGATGCGGTTGATAATGGAGCAGGTTACCTCCAATTTTGTAGACCTCGGCTGGTATTCCATCGAGTCCAGCTGTCTTGGTGTTTTTCAAGGTTTTGATGGCTTCCTTGACTTCTACAAGTGAGGGTATTCTGCTTAGGGAGTCGTCAACAGGCTGCTTTGGAATGTCGTTGATCACATTCCTGTCAAATGAGGCGGTTTGATTTAGAAGTGGACGGTGACGTCGGGAGCTCGCGGGTCCCTGGTGGGAGACCGCTTTTCGGAACTCCCGCGGCGGCAGCTTCTCCCGCCTGAATTGCGGGGATGAAAACGACCCGGAGCGGGGCCTGACATCGCCCGGAGCGGCTTTAATGGCCGCGGGACTTGCCATCGCCCGCCGGGGGCTTTAACATCGGGAGAGGATGGAGAGCAGAGGAGAGACAAGACATTGCCGTCCATCACAGTGAGGAGGAGATTCACTGAGATGGATGTCTGTGTGAATCGAGTTGGTTGTGTGTCTTGTAAAATTGTTTCTTTTTGTTGTATGGCTGCAGAAACCAAAGTTGTTAACGGATAAAAAAGTTCATAGAAAACGTAGCAGGAGACAAGTAACCAACTGACTGTAAAATAGAAAGTTGAGGTTAAAAGGTTAAAGAAAGAAACAATATTCCCCATCCGAGACCACTATTGTTCATTATTTGTATTAATAACTTGGACTGGAGGACGAGAAATATAATTTCTACCTGATAACCATACCAATTGAGCATTATAATTTATTCAAAGGAAATATATTGGAAATTACTGAATGGTATGTGTAATTTGAAAATAAATTTGAATTTAGATAATTGTGAGATGGGCAGAAAAAGGAGGCAAATTAGAATCACAAGAGTCTAAACATGAGAGAATAGTTAGAGGTCCAAGAGTTCAGTAAAGCACTAAATATGGGAACGTGGGTTTGTAATGCAATTAAAAATGCACAAAGAGATATATCGAATTAAAAATTGAAAAAGTAAAGTTTACCTTGAAAGGAATCTTTGTTAGGCACATCAAGGAGCATATCACACTGTACAACACTTATTACAATATATATTTGGAAGCACTGGGGAATCTATCCTACCAATGTTTAAAATGCACCTTGTGCTAATTCAACAGTTGCTTTATATTTCATCATATCCCTCCAAAATTACTGTAAATGTGTTTCAAAATAAGTATTTCAGACAACTGTTATCCTCCGCACAAAACAAGAGGTTTGTTTTCATTTAAGACTACGTTAAAACTGGCTCTGATACGTAGCTACACCACACATAATATAATTTTCCATAAAGTTGTTTACTTCATGTCCTATTGATGCAAGTTCTGTAGAAGATTGCATAATGCAGTGCCTGTAGAGATCATATTTTGCCAAAGTGCAATGCATGAAACACACAAAATAGAAAAAAAATCCTCTGGATTGGTGGAAGAAAAATAAGTTATTTAAGTTACACAAAATTGCTGGAGAAACTCAGCGGGGCATCTATGGAGCGAAGGAAATACGAGTTATTTAACTCCATAGATGCTGCTGCACCCGCTGAGTTCTCCATTTTGTGTACCTTCAATTTTCTAGCATCTAGCCTGAACAGTTATTTAATGTTCTCCAGATCTCATTAGCCTGACAGTGTGAGCAAATGTAAAAGTGGGTCATTTATTTACAATGCAGTATCCATCTATTTTTCACTGCTGCAAAGGATTCATAGTGTTCCATTCAGAATACCCGAGAAGTGCCTCATGCTTATAAAAACTAAATCTATCATTGATAAGTATTATTCAGACCTTCCAGCTGACTGCCAAATACAGTGATTAACTGCAAAGTATGAATTCGCTCAAAGTAAATATATATAAAGTAGCTTTTTCTTAATGTAGGTAAAGCTGTTAATCAATGTACAGATGTATCATTAACAGAATCAAATTGGTAATACAATTTACTGATATTCCATTACACCCAGGTTACACCCATTACTGCCAAACACCCAGGTTCTTCATGCTTCACATGCAAATTCCAGATCCTATAATAAATTATATTGCTCACATTTTAGAAGTAAGAAGACTATTGTATGCAAATGATCACAAATAACTTTGTAACAGTGAATCAATGATTCGATACCAGATGATATCAGATAGCACATACATGAGCAAAATCATTGAAAGTCAGCGAGAAAACCAAAGCAACTGGAAATACAGCCAGCCCCAACTAAGGAAAATTAATTACAAGCCAATTTTTGTGATGAACTGTAATGATAAAACATTTTTTAAAATATAACAAATTCCCGGTGTCACACTTCTGTTGCATTTCTGGTCAATTTTAATCATGTTATAAATTGTCTATTTCAGCCTCAAATTGTTTTTTTAAGTCTCTACTGCTGGAAAAGTGCTCAACTGCAATCTACAGGAGTGAAACCAAGACACTGGGTTGCATTTAAATTAGATAGCTGCTACCATCAATGCAGGTTCACATATAAAAGCTCTCCACCAAGTGAGGATGGGAGTGTGAATGGGGAGGTGAAAAAGGGACAAGCAGGCCCCACAACCCCCATTGAAACCAACATGCAAGACCACCAAATTCAAGTGCCGTTTCATACCATTTCAAGCAGGGTGCAAGGCCACTAAAGACAGCGAGTCACGACCTCTCCCTCCTCCATCTTGCAGAGAGTGAGCCACGCCCACACTTCTGGGTTTTATAGTATCCCCCCCCCCCCCCCCCCCCCCCCCCCACCCCCCCACCAGAAGGGGCATGGCCTCCATAATATGATTGACAGGAGAGAGAACCTCAACATTTTTAAAACACTAATAACTCTTTCATTTTTCATCAATGGGAAAAATCCTCGGCACCTGATGGCCAAAAATCACAGCAGTACGTGGTAGCGTTTTTTCTAAAATCAATATAAAGCACAAACAGGAAGTGGTCAAGATTAGACTTTTAATTATATAGAAGGCAAGGCAACTCTAATTAGGCAAGGCAACTTTAATTAGGCAAGGCAACTTTAATTAGGCAAGGCAGCTTTAGCATTTCCAAACCAAAGGCAACACAGCTTTAGCATTTCCAAACCAAAGGCACACTGCTTTAGCATTTCCAAACTATATTTTCAAACCACATTAAGGGCACTGACAAGTTAATAAAACCACTCACAGTTTAGTAGACATGTTTTCAGTGTTATTCACAGCTCAGACTGAGAGACGTGACCCTCTCGCTTCCCCATCTTGCAGAGACTGACTGAGGCACTCAACATTTCTGGGTTTTATAGTCCCTCCGGAAGGGGTGTGGCATTCAGGAGAGAGAATTACAATATTTTTTAAACACTAATATCTCTTATTTGTAATCAATGGGGAAAATGTTCTTGTCCTGTGCAGCGTAGGGGGACTCGGAGTAAGATGGCCATAAATCGCAGCCGTAAGTGGCAGCGTTTTTTTTTTAATCAATATACAGAACAACAGGAAGTAGTCAAGATCAGACTTTTAGTAATATAATAAATAGATGTTTTACTACTAGAGCAAACCTCAGATACCTTTAGACATTATTGCTAAGGTAGCTGGCAGACCTTTGGTAAGGAATGCATTATTGAACATTTTTATCATAGGTTTAACACCTTGATTGATTGAAGGATACAGGATGGAAACAGGCCCTTCGGACCACTGAACCCATGCCAACCATCGATCACCTTTTCACACTAGTTCTATGTTATCTCACTTTCCCATCCACTCCCTGCACAATAGGAGAAATGTATAGAGGCCAATTAATCTACAAACCCCCACGTCGTTGTGAGATGCAGGTTTGTGAAATAAATCTGTGCAGTCAAAATCTGATCAGAATATCTGCATGTATTTCTTGTTAATTACTGATAAAATAACACCAGATAGTATGATTCTCAACGAACCAAATTACTAATTTGCTAGCGACACTTCATCCAATTAAGACCATAAGCAGAAATAGGAAAAGGTCACTCAGCCCTTTGAATTGAATTGTGGTTATTGCAACATTTGTCAAGTCTGCATTCCTGCCCAATCCCCATGGCACTTGATTCCCTTGCTGATTGAAAATCTATCTACCTGGATAAATGAAAAGTAAATATTGGTAAGTAAACCCTGAGAATTTACTTCTGCCATCACATTTATGCTAACGTTACATCAAAAGATTGAAGGGGCCTTTTACCTCATGTGAAGAATTCACACTTTTGCACTTGGACATCAGTCGAAAAAATGACCTGAAAATTCCAGTGTATTTGTTGAGGATACAGAAGAAATAGCCTGGAAAACTGTAAAATGTTGTAAATATAAATGAATTCCCAGTGCTAGTGCAATACAATCAAATCTTGCTGATCATTTAAGGCTGTCTACAGATCCCCCTCACTCATAACAACTACCGTCCCAGAAAGAAAATGTTTTCTCCAGATGAGCTCGTTCAGAGGCTGTCGTGAAAGATGCAATCAGATGCTCCCGACAGCATGAAATGCATACTGATACAATGAAGTCATAACTGTATAGACAATCATTTTCAATTCATTTTAAAAACTTAAAAAATTAAAGTTTCTATTGGCTGCACTCTTGCTAGTTGTTTGAATGAAAGTAGAGAAAAAGAACATAACACTGTCGGTCCAGAGAGTAAAGCATAGCTGGCAAAGTCAGCAACAAGTACAGAGAGTGCACAGGCCTTAAGTAATAATCGAGGGAAGCCCCAAAGTGTGACTGCATATTGCTTGCAGGGAAGCCATCAATCAAGTTGTGTGCTACATGGCCCTACTCAAAGAAATGTTCTCACCACTTTTACTTCCTTCTCACTCCATTGGTTCTGTTTTAATCACAATTAAATCATGTTTAAGCTTAAGTTTATTATTGTCATGTGTACCTAGGTACAGTGAAAAGCTCCGTTTTGCTATCCAATCAGATCAGATTATACTATACATAAATATAATCATCAAACTCAAGTACGATAGATAGAGCAAAAGGGTAAAATACAGAATGCAGCATATAGTTTCCAGCATTGTAGCGCATCAGATCCAAAGACAAAGTCCAATAGTAGCTGGTTTGAGACTACACCCTAATAAAGTGCTGTCTCTGAACTAAGCAAATCATTTATTTTTACACGATGAGCTGATTTTAGAATTCAACAAGACCAGTTCTTGTTTTTAAAATTTTATTTGGGCAGTTTCTAGGGCAATTTTTAATAAAGCATTTATGTTCCGCTAATCAGAATATGTTCCGCTAATCCGCTAATATGGTGGTAGGAGAAAGTAAGAGTTAAGAAGTAAATGGACAGAGAAGAGATGGTTGAGACACAGAAAAACTAACGCGTTGCCAAAAAAATAACAAAAATTGCATCTTGAAATAGAAAACATTCATTTTTTTTTAACATGGGAACCAGTTACCAGTCTGCAGAAGGGTCTATCTTCAGTGTAAACCAGCATCTGCTGTTCCTTCCAACACTACTAGTCTGTTCAGCTTGTTAATACCACAGAATGATGAAGACTAACAATCCAGGGAAATATACAGCATCTGATGATCAAATACAGGTATTTAAATATGAAGGAATCTAAAGTCAAGACACACAATTGGACTCTCATACGAAAAACTGGAATAGCAATGCAGCACCCAACAATGCACAGCTTTACAGTGCATGGGAAGATGGGCAGACTGAGAAAACTGATGTTTCTTTTGTGACTTCCTCCTTCACCAATGCCAAAAGGAAAGAGAAAAACAAAGAAATTGACCAGCCAAGAAATGGAGACTGAAAGGTACAGGTGCACAACCTTTTATCCGGTGTTCCGGAAACCGAAAAACTCAGAAAACCGGCCATTTTTCCAGGATGTCGTCTGCACACCAAAGCTCGCGTTTGGCGCCAAACTTGACCCGAAACGACCCACGGTCAACCCAGGTCTGTACTACTGTAGCGGCTGCCTCCTCCCCGGAGACCGGGGAGACACTTAAACATCTGCAAATCATTGCTTAAATGTTAGTCAGTTAGTTTGGAGGGCTTTTATGTGAAGGGGGGGGGTGAAGGGGAAAACTTTAATTCTTAGCCCCCTACCTGGTCGGAGAGGCGGGGAGCGGTCAATGCCTTACCGGGTCGCCGTGCAGTAAGCTCCGCAGCGCTGTGGCCGCCAACTCCCAAGCTCCGACCCCGGCAACTCTACCCCTAGCTGCGAGGCGCTCCAAATCTACCGCCGCCCGCGGCCCGACCAGCCCCAGCTCCGCGAATGTTGGGAGTCGGCAGCGTCGCAGCGCTGGGATACCAGCGGGGAGCAGGCAATGCCTTACCGGGTCGCCGTGCGGTAAGCTCCGGAGCGCTGTGGCCGCCGACTCCCAACATTCGCGGAAGTGCTGGATTTGGAGTGCCTCGCAGCCAGACGGAGCCCCCAGCTGGTTTTACCAGGTTTGCTTGACTAAGAATTAAGTTTCCTTACCCCCCTCACAAATACCAACCACAACCCTGAACATCCAAACACTTATGCAATGTTATGATTGGTGGAGGAAGAACCATGACCCAGCAAAAAAGTACTGCTGCCTTATAGTTCCTATGGAGTTGCATATTCTCCCTGTGGGTTGCCTCTAGATGCTCCAGTTTCCTCCCATATACAAAACGTCTATTGGTAGATTAATTGGCTGCTGTAAATTTCTGCTGTGTGCCGATGAGTGGCGGAATCTGGGAAGAAATGTTGGAAATGTGGTGAGAACAGGTTACAGTGCGGAAATTTGTGAGGAATGGGACTGTTTTGAGAGCCAGCATTGAGTTAATTGACCAAAATGGCCCCCTTTTATTTTGTAAAAAAATAAGCTATGGTGAATAGTGTTTAGCATGCCATACCCTGTACTCTCAAGGGTTTAAAGAAGATCTCTCATTGAAACTTACAAATTTCTAACTTGAATACATGGAGGATGAATACATGGAGAGGATGTCTTCTCCATGAATACATGGAGGATGTCTACCTTCAGCTGAGGAAGCAAGTAAACCACGGAATACAGTGACCAAATGAATAGGTCTGAGATGAGGAAAAGTTTCTTCACGCGGAGAAAGGTGCATTTTTAGAATTCCCAAATGCTGTAGAAAGATTGTTGTTCTGTGCATTCAAAACTCAAATCAACAGATTTCTACATTTTATGGGAAGAATTAGATATAGGGATAGTGCAGGAACATGAAGGTGAGACAGAAAATCACCCAAGATCTTGATAAATGTCTATCACCATGTCTTTTATTATGTCACAGTTCTAAGAAAAATATAGGAAGTTGCATCAACCATTGACCTCACAAATCCTTTCGGCCATCAAACAAGAGGAACTACAAAGTACCCTTTTCACATTTAGCCGAGTTCAAAGAATAGTTTACTCCTCACATCCATAATGGCAGGCAAGCTGTAATCTTAACCAACATCAGACCCAATCTCTGACCAGACCAGTATAAAACACGGCTTGATTTCCCCTTTATTTTGTTGATCTTTGCCCAACAATTCTATTCCTCATCTCCACGAAGCCTCTAACTGGAGTGGAACGAATATACTGTTCGATTCTATCAGATTCATTCCAGAACAACTCACAATAAGCTCCGTCATCGAGATGAAGCAGGCATATGATACTTGCACATTTATGTTCGGATGACAAGATTCGAGTCATCAACTCACTTATTAAAGGCTAGAAAAGAAAGGGTCCCAATACTAAAAATCCGATAAGCATATTACATCAGCCAACACGTCCCCATAGTGTAACCTGACAAATAACATTTGCAGTAGAAACATTATTTCAGGGCATCTCTCAGTTAATGCAATTTTGAATGATGATAATCACCATCACTTTAGTGCACCTTTTGGCAGTGAGGAAAAGAATATTGAGAGATCAAGATCTCAAGTCTGACACAAAGCAGATAGTTCACTGGACAGCATTAACTGCTGGCCTGTGGGGATCGAAGCTCCAACCGCAGGGCCTGTGGACTTTAACATTGTGAAGCCCATGGTCTCTGGTAAGAAGAGTCCGACTCGGGGGCTCCATGCTGCAGAGAGAGTTTCAACCGCCCCGACGCGGGAGTTTCGATCACCCCGACGGGAGCTTCGACCGTCAGCTGCGGGGGCTTTGATCACCCCGATTGTGGATGGTTTCACTGCCCCGATCGCGGGAGAACAAAGCGTAAGAAGATTTAACTTTATCGCCTTCCATCACAGTGAGGAATGTGGAATACACTGCGATGGATGTTTATGTTAACTTTTATGTGGTTGTGTGTCTTGTTGCTTTTCACTTAGTGTGGCTCTTTGGTAACTGAAATTTCACTGTACCTTAATTGGTACACGTGACAATAAGCTAACCTTGACCTTGAAACCTTGAAGTATTTCAAAGTACTGGAAAAAATCTAATAAAGTTGTCTCCTCAAAAACCTCCAAATCCACAAGCAAAGTAAGTGAGCCAAGGACACATAGATTTCTACACTGGAATTTAGAGCAGATATAATATGCAAACAAGGAGAGGAAATGACAAGAACAATAAGCAGCATTTATTAAACAATATTTTCTTTGATACAAAGATGAAGTCATAACATTTCTATGGGTCAACATTAGGACAAATGGTCTACTCAACATAAAATATCTAGACTACAATATACAAGAAAAAAATATAAACCAATTTAAATGCAGCATTGGTTAATCATGAAAATTATTTTAGGAAAATGTATGCAAATGGGAAGACATGGAGTTGGACAATGCACGAATAAATGCAGATAAATAGAAGGTATTTTCAAAGTAGCAAGCGGGGATGAAAAAAGGACAGTTATGTGAGCAGAATTAACACACTGCATTATTTATTAAACATATGCAAAATAACAAGATAAAATTGCCTTCTCTCCGATTTTGGCAATGGAAGGTAATATTTGGCAGATCTGGAGATTGACAGTGACTTATGCAGAACATCATAGACATTAATATGCACATTGTATTCTTTTGATCATTTAGATCCCAGAGATAATGGCTGGAGGGATCCTTTAAGCTCCAATTTATTTGTGTCCTTTCTGAATATAAAGGTTAATTGGTTATAATCAAAAGTGTTAACATTGCATACATTTTGTACTCAAGATTTCCTTTCAGCTTTTTCAATCATTCAGAAACCAAAGGGAATTAATTATTTGGGAATGATATCCTCCCCAGAGTTAAAGTCGTCATCTCAAATGTAAAGTAGGAGAAGATAGGATCAAAGATATATATTTTTTGGTTCCAAGCGGTAACATCTGGTATCTTCTATCTTTAGGCTAGAAAAATATACAAAATACTTTACAATTTTTCAAATGTTTGAATTAACTTCCCTCTCACATTCTACGAATGGTTTCAAAAAAGTAACTTAATATTACATATTACAATACAGACACTTAACTAGATTGTGCATTGGATGTCAGAAGATAGGTATAGAACAGCATTCCACAATAAACATTTGGTGTCAGTGAGGAGTAAATTTGATTGCTCATATGTTCCCCAGTTCACATTTATCTGCAGAGATAACTTGCCCCCAAAACTAGCTTGTAAATGGCAACAGGGCCTTACACCTTAAATAGCAGACTCTATATAATAACTTCCATCAAAGTTGAATTTAGCCAATAATTTGTTTAGTTTGTTCCTTTGTGCACAGAATACTTTCTTACCCTACACGTCTTAACCATGCATGTATGGTCAATTCCTATTTGGTGACATCATAGCAATGCACCACAAGTTTGCAAGCAACAGTAAAAGGCCTGTCCCACTTGGGCGTCATTTGCGCGACATCCTAAAAATTGGTTGGCGCGTCATGATGCGCGCATGGCGCGTGGTGAGGCGTGGTGGCATATGCAGTGACGCGCAGCGCCCCAGGATTTTGCAGTGCTCAAAATCCTCGTGCGCTAACTGCGTGACATATCCCTTGCGCACGCTGATACTGATGGCGTATGCTGACGTACTGACTGCATACATGTAGCACGTGGTGACGCACGGTTACGCACGAACATTGTCTATGCTAATTTATTATGTGTCACCGAGCGTCAACGTCCGTAACTATGCGCCGCCCGTACGCCGTCGGCGCACCATTTACGCGTGATTTGAGCACCACACCACGTGACCACCCGGCTTTAAAGCGCTTGTAGTTTTGAAAAATTTTCACCATAGTATCTTTGATTTTCACTGGGAAAATCCTTGCCACGGAGATCGGACTAAGTACGAACGACATCGCAAATTGCTCCCAAAAGAAGTAGGGCCCTCAAGAGCACTTGGCGCACGACAGTCCTACTGCTAGGCGATTTTCGCGCGACTGTCACGCGTCAGTCATTACCGGCCTGTCGCGTAAATGACGAGCAAATGACGCCCAAGTGGGACAGGCCCTTAAGATAACAACTACACAACTTCTCAGAAAATCTCATCTCCAAAAGTACATTTCACAATTTCTTTAAAGAGCTGAAAATTAGGAGTATCCTGATCAAGATTTAACTGTAGTGAATTAATTATCATCTTATTGCGGTTTTGGAGACAATGTCGAGGGAGGGTTATTGGTACCTTGGAGACCTCCACATTCTTCATTAGACAGTATTTATCCAAACAGACCTAGACTGGAGATAGACACAACAAGTTGGAGTAACTCAGCTGGTCAGACAGCATTACTGGAGAAAAGGAATAGGAGCCGTTTTGGGTCGAGATTCTTTACACTGGCTCTGTTTAATATCTTTTTCAATTACATGCCTACTTTTTTCACTACCTTTCTGCCAATATTATTCTGATTGCATTTAAGAGAAACAAATCAATCACTGTCCAATGGCCTTAAACAAAATACCATAAACAAGAAAACATGTCCAGTGGACCAGAACATAATCAAAAGATTCATTCACAAATCTTGTTGAGTGTATAATTTAGTTTCAGCTCTTCAAAGGAACTTTGTAAAATGCACCTTTAGATATTGTCAAATTAGTGCAATTAAAATTCTGATCAACCTATATAAAAATTATTTACAACATTAACTAAATATAACAACTTGCTCCACGAGTTCATATGCGCACGAACAAACATATCAAAATACGCAGAGAATCTTTCCCCCTCTCCACGATTCACAATCCCCCAAAGTTGCAGCCTTTGCACTCTTTCTTTTATTTGCACTTTCTATGTGGTTGTAACACTACATCCCTATAGCACATTATCCCATAAGGTTTGATTGTTTTTCCTATATGATTGTAACTGGATAGCTCGCAAAACAGAAATGTTCAGTATATCTCAATGCTGCACGTGACAACAATATACAAATACCAAGAAACTACAATCAACAAATTTTATACGTTGTAGACTTCCATTAGTAACAGGTGTATATTCAACTGAAAAGAGAATTTTGATAGTTCTGACCCTGGTTAAGAACACAATTTTCACAAAGACTTTGTATATTTTTTTTTTTAACAAAGCCTTCAACAGAATTCTTTCCACTTTATGATTATACCTTTCAGAATACCCTAAAGTTATCTGAGTCCCAAAATAAAATTAAATGAAGCATTCGGCAAAAGATAGCCAAGCACTGGAGCTCAGAAATTCTGCTGTGCTGGCTATCAATTCCTCTCAAAGTACTTTCCGAACCCCTGCTCAAACTATATCTATTCGTGAGTTCATTAACAGAGATGCTCTTCACAAAATACAAATGTTGCAACATCTAACGTTATGGGAATATTCCAAATAGTAATCTTCAACTGGGCAAGAAGTAATTATGAATAACCAAGATTCCATTCAGCAAAGATACGCAAGGTTAATTATCTAATGGTACAAAAACGACAGCAAAAAGCAGTAAACAGCTGGGCAAAGAAAGATTGGTCATGAATGTTACATGGCTTAATGAAAACAGTACAATCATTCACATAATCCCCAGGTAAGAAAAGGTTTTAGAAAAAAAACATTATCTATTTATAATATACATGACAATGCAATCTCTGGAGTAATGTTATGTTCCACAGAAACAAAGTGATAACAAAGCAGTGGTAATTTGCGAAGGAAAGTGGTAGTTATTCTGCTCTGAAATTAAGATTGTTTGCAATTAAAAAATAAAATAAATTGAATAAACATACTCCAGCAGTTTGTGTTTTGAATATATTGGAACATAAGAACACATTTCTATAGACATTCTGCAAAAAAGGTCAGTTTAATTGATTATTATGGATTAATTTCTTCAATGAATGTCAATTTAAAGGGCATGATTTAAAAATAAAAATCCGATATCAGTAATGGTAAAATGCAAAGCTCTATTGTACAATAATCATCTTCCTTCCTTCTGGATAATTCAGTTAAATAAATAACTTGGGCATACAAACAAAAAACCCAACACTGTCTGAAGTTCTACAAAAGGGAACAACGATAGCATGATTTGACTGGATAGCACATAAACAAAACGTTTCACTGCATCTCAGTACATGTAACAATAAGACAGCTATACCTTCCCCTGGCTCTATTCACCTACTGCCCACATAATAATCCCATCAGATCCCCTCCCCAATCTGGTTTTACACTTCACCTCTCCGCGAATGGTTCCCATCATCACTTTTCTTACCGGCTCCAGCACAGATATCTTCCTGTTCCCACAGCAGCTTCACCTTCACCCTTTCCTCCCACAACGTGGCTCAATTTTAACCTTTTTTTCTCTTTCTGTATTCAAACCAATATGTTTTGATATTTTATAGAGATTAAGAGTTATGTTTAAATAACCATATACAAAATTCTGAAATACTTTAACTTTCTCCTCAACAATCCCTTGGGATTGAGAATAATATACTTTCACTCTATATCTCTTTGTTCTGACATAGCTGGGGATACAAATGTGGGACTGCGGACTCTGCCGACACTGATGCAGGAAGTATTTGATGGGGTGGGTTATCTGGATCATGATAATTTCCTTCTGCAATTAATGCTAGGCAACCAATGAATGATTAATGGAGATTCTCAGCTCCACCCCAAATCGCCATGTTGATGGATTATGGCTGAGGGATTCCAGGGGTCAATGGAGATGGTACTTTTTTTTTTTGAGGCATCAAGGACATCTTTAAACCCTTTGCTCAGTTCTCTTGCTGGGACAGAACTTGAAACAGACCGTTTCGGCAGTCTGGTGCTGGGCAAGCAAACAATGTGGCTTGACTTTGGAGCTAATGAGTACTACACCAGCAGAGATATTGTCTCAGAAAAAGGTGCAGACATTGGAGATTTTTGCAAAGGCGGCAGTGGTGGTATCTGTCCACTACTTTGAGATGTCGTGTACATGTAGTTCATGACCCAGAGACGAACAGAAGGGGGCAGATTACTCCTGCCTGAGCTCACACAACTCTTTCTGGGGTGAAGTCTTGATCTTTGAATACCTTTCCTTTGATGGTTCTAAATTGAGCTGGCAAATTTACGGCAATAGGGAATTTCATCATCTACATCTGCCTTGAGTAATAGTCCAGAAAATCTGTTAGTCTGAACCCAAAGTCCCAAGAGTACCAGACTAAGCGTTTTACTGTAATTCACATTGGACTAAATCAAAACCTAATTGTATACTTCGCTGGAAACTAGATAGATAACCTTCCAACTTTAACCAATAACTAGAATTCAAAAAATGATAAATCATAAATGTAAAATATAACCTTACTCGGAGCAAGCAAGGTGGGGTTTGTAATCCAGTAAAGACAATTTAGAAAAACATTACATTAATTCCAGTCAAGTTTATTGTCATATGCATAAATTTGTTGAGGTACAGGTACAATTAAAATCTTGCTTGCATCAGCATCACAGGCACATAGACACAGACAAAACATAAATTATAAATAAATGATGCTCAAGTTATAAAAGACAGTGAAAATAATCCAAGAAACAGGAACATACTTTGGTGTATTATTAAATATCTTTCTAATACTCCTTAAGGAGTTGTTTGCTGTCAGAATATGTAATTATTAATATTGCATTTCATTACAATATTTAACTATTCCCATTCATAAGCTTTGGACTCCTTAATTCACCAGTATATTAAGTATCAATGCAACAAAAAATCTGCTGGTGGAATTGAGCAGTTCAAGCAGCATCCAAAAATGGAAAGGTATGGTTGTTGTTTCGGATCGAAACCCTGCATCAGAAAAGAGAGTGGAGAAGGAAGATTGCTGGTATGAAGAGGAGAAGGTGAGTGGTGAGAGAGTGGTGAGACTTGATTGGTGGGCCAGGGAAAGGAGACGGATGATGGAATATGGTGCCAAGTCGAGAAAGAGGAGTGGTGCAGAAGGGAGGCAGAGGCACGTAGGTGATGCATAGAGGCATACAGAAGAAAAAATAAAAGGTAATGCATCATTTTATGCAATTATATTTTAGAACATTGAGCATCCTTATGAGAACACAATAGTATGATTAATTCAATCAAATTAGTTTATCTGTGGGTAAAAACCTGCATAGGTATTCAGCCTGATCCTTTTGATTTCTGCATCCACTCCAATTTGATGATAATTTTTCAAAATTATTAATAATAAATGACAACAATTTTACTTTACCTACAACTGTTAAAACATTACTCCTATACATATCACCCTGTGAACTAAAATATTATATATATTTCACAATTACTTTTCTTATTAATTGTAAGATCAGTATTGTTCTTAGTTAACACTTAATTACTGAAGACGCATGTTTTTAAAGTTTTTAACCATCCATATACTATCCTCCACATTAATGCCTGTGCAGCAAAATCCAAAGATTTTTTTTAAACACATTTGTGATTTACTCCAGTGAAGAAAAGGTTTGACCAAACCACTTCAAGAGCAGCAACATTTATCCAGTTCTTAAAACTTGAGACAAAAACTTAGGTTTTAAGTTATCAATGACCATGTTCATTCCAATGAAAAATCAGAGGCTTTTAAAAAAAATAATAATAATACTTGAACAATGCTTGATATTTTAGCTACAAGAGTTAGTGCATTCTTACAAAGTATACAAAGTATTTCGAACCACAAAGTTTTCAATGCATTTTCTGTTGAGTTACAGCAGTTTAGAAACCATGCAGTTTGCACTCTTATCCACTTGAAATGGACTATACAAAATACATCAACACAGTCTATCGTCTGGTGCATTTTTCACTTCGTGATCAGCCAGGTGTTGAGGACAGAAAGAAAAGCTCCTAATACAAACGCTTTGCTTTGATTCTTTGGCACTTTTGATCTCATGATGGTCAAATTTTAGTGTGCCAATGTGCCATAGAGAATAAAGACCATCAAACAGAGCTCCAATACAGCCAATAGGCCATGACGTGATTTTAGAAGAATAGCTGTAGCTCTCATCATTTCCAATTCAATTTCTTTTGTTATGCAATGTCAGGCCTATGCACATACAGTAGGAGAAAGGATTATTGTGTGCAGTGGGCCGTCCTCATTATATTTAGCTCTTTTCAACATTAGTTCTTAAAAATCCTTTTAACTTAATTGTAACCGCGATTATTTTCTATCTGCATTAGATAATTTTCAAAAAAATGTCAGTTAGTCAGACAAAGACCATTTGACGTCTCATACAACAGCAATGCTTTCTGAACTGTTATAAGTTTAGTACAAAAGATTTTCGTGGAGGGTTTTTGTCAGGCACCATCAGAAGAAGCAAGCTTTTAAGTACGATAGATTAATAAGAATAGAACTAATCCATTGATCTTTTTCAATAAAAGGCCAGGCACTTAATTTACCTTTTTCTCCCAATTTCTAAATCTTATAAAAAATATTTTTTATAACATTTAAGATTTGTCTGTTGTGTGAGACAAATCACTAAGCATCCAACTCTTCACATAGATTTTAGTCTTGAGCTAAATTTGACTTGCTTTATTAAATCCACATACACACAGAAAAGTCAGTTCATATAGCAGGAGTACGTACGATCACCACATATATGTTTTAAATTGTCAAATGACACCAGAAATTTTCTGTGACCAAATAAAAAATCTCAATGAATCCATTCCAACAAGAGAGTCAATGATCTGTGATGGGTTGTACAAAATAGGATTTAAATTGTTTCATACTGTTTCATCAGGGACTGGATTGTTTTTACTGTTATTATGTGTGAAATGTTTAAGTTTTATGTGCGATGCTCCGGTATTCTGTGGGAAAAGTCTTCTCATTTTGCACTGTACAAATGTTGCTTTGCAAGATGACAATAAAGGTTGATTGATTGATTGATTGAAATGTTGTACTTAAATGGAACAAATATAACCATTGAATTACGTCAAATTGTAATTTCCATTTGAGGAAGCAATTCATCAGTTCATTCTGCAGAATAGGTACAAGGTGAATAAGGAAAGATTTAAAGGGACGTGGGGGACAACTTCTTCAGAGGTTGATGGGTATATGCAATGAGCTGCTAGAGGAAGGCTGATAAAATCACAATGTTTCAAAGACATTTAGACAAGTGCATAAATATCAGACAAATGCAGGCAAATGGAACTAGCTCTGGTAAAACTTGGTCTGCAGAGGGGAGTTGTGCCAAAGGGTCTGATTCCATGCAGCAGAAATCAATAACTAATTAAAATATAGATGTGCAAATATTCTTCTTACAATACAATACAACTCAGATACAATACAAATGCCTTAGCAATTATAAGAAGGGGACATATAAAACGTGTATTTATTTAAAACATACATTTTCTGACGTATTTCAGCATTATTGTTTGGCACCACTGAAGTTTTTTTTTTAATTTACTTCATTCTACTGTTCAAAGTTTATCATTCTCTCAAAGGACTATTAGTCCACTGAAGAATAAGAAACAAATGAAATTACATGAGACAAAGTAGCAATAAAATCTTTAGCCTTTTGTACCCTGTGGTTGGACATTAAATAAATCATATGTTCTCAGCTGCTTTCCTTTAACTGACACCAATAAGTACTGTGAACTCTGTGTTTTTAGCTAGAGAGAATATGAAGTGGTGAATGAGGATTGAATGTACGCTAATAAAATAACTGTGTGCGTATGAACACTAAAATTGTAATAAAATATTACCGTAAAGATTAAACAGTTAAGATCAATGCAAAAGTAAAACAAAGCCAGATAAAATACACCACATACGATTACAATCAAAGGACATACACTACATTGATTATTGGGATGAAGGATTACTTTGGAGGAATGATTAAGCAGCCTAGGCCAATACTCATCAAGTCTTCAAATCATTCTGAACACTTCTCATTCCAAGCAAATATTCCCAGATTCAAGCTATTTTCTTTCCTCAATATTATCCCTTTTTAGTCTAACTACCTGCAGAATTACCCTTACAAGACTAACAAAACTCCAGGATGGACACAAATTCAATAATAAATGCAATTCTCTTCAGCCAAGGCTTTACAACTATAAAAAGTTATTTTTATAACCATCATTTACTCAATATTGGATTCTACTCAAGAAACCAAATCACCCTTTTTGGTTACTTCTTATACCTGCTTCAGCTTTTAGTGATTTCTACACATAGGTAAATGACTCCTGCTCCCATGGCAGTATTTTTTTTTTAAATCCCCAAAGAGTTTTCATGCTTTGAACTCAAAATGTAAATAAAGGGCACCATTGACTGCTTTGACTTGCAATTGCACAGTGAATTATTTTTGTAAGGGTCTAAATTTTGACTGGCTCGCCACTCATGATTACAGCTGAAATTCAATATATCGGCCTCCAGTGATTAAGAGCATACTTTTATTTTAAACTTTAAAGTACATAAATCCTTTTATTTAGAGAGAGGGAATCACTTATCTAAAATTGTTATAATGGCTGTAATTGGAAATGATCTACCCTGTGCCTCATAATATATGTGAAATTAATTGATGTTAAATTCCTGTAATATACATTTTTACTGAAGAACAACTTGTGTTGTATTGGACATCTTCCAGTCGTATTCTCTTTTTAAAAAAAGTTGAATTACTAGCATTCTACCAAAATAGATAATCAAATTACAAAACAAATATGCAATTTTCCTCTCAGGATTTTCCAGACTTTTTATAAATAGGTGATGGAAATAACGGAAAAAACAATATAAAGAGCACAATTCAACAGTTCTCAACAAAACTGTAATCAACCAGTTAAATAACTACCATTGATGAATTTGGTGTTCTTTGCAGGCCACACAGCAGAGGGTCAAAGTCTAAAATCAAACTAATGAATCGCAGAGTAACAAAATGTTAACAATGGATCACTAGGTATCAAAATGCAGAAGAACTTAGGTACTTGCATCAGCTCAAAAAATATTTCAACACAATGGTGCTGCACAACACCAGTTTAAAATTAATTGAAATATGTACTTTAATTTTGATTTCAACATTCCAGCCAATAATATTACAGCTTAATAGAACATATTTTTTCATAAATGAAATTGTCGCAAGTGTTATTTTCCACATACTTCAGGTTCAAATTGTTAACAATGATGAGACTGGGAGACCCATTCACCAGGAATTCACAAGAAACTGATCGCCATTATGCGAATTTACAACTATTGCTGAATTAATTGATATCACTCACAATCCAAGCCTAATTTTTCACTATGCCATTTTAACGTTCAAGTCCTCTGGCAAAAGATACTGATGAAAAGTTACCTCTTGAATACTTAACCAGGCCGAATTAATTTACTCCTCTGAACTATGTCAAGCATTTTATCCAGGAAAACCATCAGTATCAGTACAGTACACACAAACCTTTTAGTGATTAAATGGACTTTATTTGCATTTTCTTTCCTATTGAAAATGTGGAAAAGGGTACCACCAATAGCTACTCTAATTCTTTATTTGTTCTTGTTTCAATGGCAGAACATATGAAATTGCATCCCAAATCGTGCACCAATTCTTTGTGCCAGTTCTACTCAGAGCTTTAAGAGAGGACTAATTATTGGGTGATTAAACAATGCACCATTTTGTTTCATCGTCATACTACAACAGTTAATTAACATTAATATGTACATCAAATCATAAATTGTGGCTTAATATAAAAATTAAATAATGCAATTTGATGCTCATAAGAAATAAAGTTTCCTTCATAAGTAGTGTAAAAAACTGAGCCTCAATCATTTCCAAGATCCTGTCTCGTTCCCTCGTTGTGTTACCACAAATATTTTAATATCGCCTTTTTCCTGTCAAGCAGAACTGAGCACAGCAGCTCGACAAGAGCAATCTGCCGGTGGATTTCAACATCCAACGGTTTCTTTGATTATTAATCAGCATCAACTAAACATATTAAACACTGAATGTGTGACGATCCCAAGAGATCTTTCAGCTTAACTTTAACCATTATAATTTTATTCACAAAAATGTAAGTCGCCATATTTATCTTTCCTTCTCAAGTCGTGCTTGTCACATGTACCAGCAACAGAAGAATGACATTGTTATTTGTTGCTTTTTAACAGGTCCATAATACATACCAATGACACACTGATAATTACATAGTAATCAATAATACAACAAATTAATAACATTAAACTAGATATTGAAATTACATTATCTGGCGGTCAATTCAAGGAGATTAAAACTAGTTCAATGAGTGCAAGATGTGCCAAATGTTTACTATACATCAAATATTACGAAATAAATGAATACACAATATCAAAAATGAACAACAAAACTCAATAAAGGAATACAATAATTTAAAAAAATTAAATCAATTTGGCAATATGCATGAATTAAAAAGCTGTACCATTTGAAATTTATTAGCACTACGCTATTAGAAATGTCAAATAAAAATTTTAAACTATGCTTTTCCTTCAGTGAATGTTTGCAAAGACTGTTCTAATGCATAGGAGATTTTAACTCGTAACAAAACACAATTGTAAGCAAATCATCAAAAACTGATATAGTGGATATAGTGATCATAATTTCTGACGATATTTTCGTTCCGAAAACAAAAGACTTGTAAGCATAGTCAGTTTAACATTTCATTAGTGGATGAGGATACACTTTCTTCCAAAATCGTTCACATGCTTAAGGCAACCAAATTAATAGGTACTTTTAAATTGTTGTCATGGTTGTTACATTGAAGGCACAACAATAAGCGAGTTCGGTATTCTGACTACACATGCCCAGGTCATGGGTCACTCGCTATAAACATTCTCGGTAGCTGTGCTGCTGCGTTGTGTGCAGGCTTGTGTTTCATCCGTGGTCGGGCCCGGGTCTCCGGCGCTGCGGGTGCTGTTGAGTTGTGCTGGGTCGTCCCCACCCGGGTGTCCAGTCCCTGTCTGGGGGCTGCTGGAGGTGGCCGGGGTGGCCCTGGGCAGGCGGGGTGGTAGCCGCCCCAGACTTGCAGCCGGCGCGGGGGGAGGCGCTGGTTCCTGCTCGGCTGTGCCTGTCCCGCCGGGTTGGTCGACAGCCCTGGACTGGCAAGGTGCTGGCGCCGGCTCGGCTCTGCTCCGGCTCCTGGGGGGGGGTCATTCCTTGGCGGGCCTGGAACCGTCGGCTGTGCCTCTCGAATTGTCCAATGGCTGTCAGTTAAATAAATAAAGCCAAGTGCTGGCCATCGGCAGGGATGCACATGGGGTGCTGCGGGGGCTCGGTAGGTCAGGCAACATCTCTGGAGAAGGATCTTGACCCAAAACGTCATCCATTCCTTTTCTCCGCGGAAGCTGCCTGTCCTGCTGAGTTGCTGCGGCATTTTGTGTGGATCCCCGTTGATGGCTGGTGCATGGCTTTCGGCAGCACCGGGGGGGGGGGAGAGTGGCCGACGGCCGCCGGGTGAGGCAAGGGGTGCGACTGGCGGTCCCCAGCCCGTCAGGGAGCGGGTTCCTTTGGAGTTGGAGCGGGATTGGGCTGTAGTTGGTGCTTCTTCTCCGTGCAGGCTGTGGGCCGCTGCTCCGGGCCACTGAACTGTCATCCTGTCGGTCAGGAGTCGCCCCGGATGGGGGGGGGGGGGTAAAGGGGTGGGACGGATGGTCCAGTGGCCTCCAGCGTTTGTGGTGCCGAAGACAAGGGTTCGATCCTGGCTGCGGATGAGGTACAAGTCTGTGTGCGAGCAACTGCCGAGAATGTCTCTCTGCCGGTCCGTCTCTCCCCTTCTCCCACTCGCAACTGCACCCTCTCTCTCTCTCGCTGTTCCACCCCGCTCTCCTGCTACTTGGCACCCTGTTCTTCACATTAAATATATTTTTACACATAAATCATGAATAAAGATAAGAATTTATACACAGTTTATGCAGCCAGCGCTTCGATCGCTTTTTCTTTACAGCAAGTGACCATTGACAAATCCCATGATTCCTTGTGTTCTTCGAAATACTCAACTCGCTTATTAATAAGTGTCCAGCAAGTTATTGCAAACCAGAGTGTGATAATGACCAGCACATTTGTTTCTAGTAATGTGGATTTAGAGCTACTCGGCTCCATAAAAATGTAAGAAATTGATTAGGTCATTCGGCACTTCATGCTTACATTGCCATTCAATTAAAATTATGGTTGATCTTTTACTCACTGACCATTTCCTGCATTAATCTTATATCCTTTAATTTCAGTAATAGCTAAAACTCTTGTTTTTAATATACTCAGCAATTAAGCTCCCAAAACACTGCCAGGTAACAAATTCCACAAAATCTCTTTCACTGTTTTAAGAAATTTCTTCCCCTCTCAGTTCTGAATGGCTCTTATTTTCAGACTGTAATACCCAGTTCTACACACAGCCAGGAGAAATATAATTCACATCTACCATATCACGTTTCATATGAATTCTGTACGATTGTTTTTAATGTTTTTCAGACTTAACAGGTGAAAGGAGTGAACTTTGAGAGCAGCTTCTATAGATTTAGCGTGTACACAAAGAGTGAAGAAGGTTATGGAAATAGATTAGTGTATTGCAATAAGTCAACGATTCAATAAGATTGATGCAGAAATAAAACATTTCCTCTTATGTGGAAATCCAAATATGGCAGCATAATCTGAAAATTAGATGGGAACCTTTTAGGTATCAAATTGATAAGCATAGTTGTCTTTCCAGAAGAGGGAGAAATCTCAAATTCGCTTCCAAACAAAAAGTGTGTGAAAATTGGACCAATCTAAACTTCAAAAATAAGTTTTCTATTAGTGAAGAGCAAGTGGCATTGAGGCACAAATACGCCATGCTCTGATTGAAAATTGGACAGTCTCAGTGCACTGACTGGACAAATTCATTTTGGTTACAGCAAACACCATAGCTTTGCTGACCTACTATCTGGTGAGAGGCATCTCTTGAAAAGGCCATTACATGGACAAACTAAAAGATCTACATTTGTGATCAATATCTATCTTGATCCATTCCTTGCAAACAGGAACTATATATGATAATTTGAATATACTGTGTCCTCCGGTATGTTTGAGACAAAGACCCTACTTTATTTATTTGCCTCTGTACCACAATTTGAGATTTGTAACAGAAAAAAATCACATGTGGTTAAAGTACACATTGTCAGATTTGATTAATGACCATTTTTATACATTTTGGTTCCACCATGTAGAAATTACAACTGTGTTTATACATAGCCCCCCCCCCCCCCCCCCCCCCCCCCCCAAAAAAGGCACCATAATGTTTGGGACACGTGGCTTCACAGGCATTTATAATTGTTTTGGTGTGTTTAATTGCCTCCTTAATGCAGGTACAAAGCTCTCAGCACTTAGTCTTTCCTCCAGTCTTTCAAACACCTTTGGAAACTTTTATTGCTGTTTATCAACACGAGGACCAAAGTTTTGCCAATAAAAGTCAAAGAAGCCATTATGAGACTGAGAAACAAGAATAAAACTGTTAGAAAAATCAGCGAAACAAGCTTAGCATAATCAACTGTTTGGAACATCATTAAGAAGAAAGAGAGCAGTTTACTAATCACAAAGGGACTGGCAGGCCAAGGAAGACCTCCACAGCTGATGACAGAATAATTTTCTCTATAATAAAGAAAATTACTAATACCTATCCGACAAATCAGAAACACTCCAGGAATCGGGTGTGGATTTGTCAATGACCACTGTCTGCAGAAGTCTTCATGAACAGAAATACAGAGGCTACACTGCAAGATGCAATCCACTGGTTAGCGCAAAAATAGGATGGCCAGGTTACAGTTTGCCAAGAAGTATTTAAAAGAGCAACCATAGTTCTGGAAAAATGTTCTTATGGACAGATCAGACGAAGATAACATATCAGAGGTAGACAAAAATGCTGCAGAAACTTAGCGGGTGAGGCAGCATCTATGGAGCAAAGGACTAGGTGATGTTTCGGGCCGAGACTTCTTTAGACTAACGTGGGGTGGGAAGAAGAAAGGAAGAGGTGGAGACAGTAGGCTGTGGAAGAGCTGGTAAGTGGAGGGGAAGGAGGGAGAAAGCAAGGACTACCTGAAATTGGAGAAGTCAATGTTCATACCGCTGGTGTGTAAACTGCCCAAGCGAAATATGAGGTGCTGCTCCTCCAATTTGCGATAGGACTCACTCTGGCCATGGAGGAGGCCCAGGACAGAAAGGTCGGATTCGGAATGGGAGGGGCAGTTGAAGTGCTGAGTCACCGGGTGATCAGGTTGGTTAATGCGAACTGAGCGGAGGTGTCGGGCGAAGCGATCGCCAAGCTGCACTTGGTCCCACCGATGATAAGCAGTTGACACCTAGAACAATGGATGCAATTGACGAGGTTGGAGGAGGTGCAGGTGAACATCTGCCTCACCTGGAAAGATTGCTTGGGTCCTTGGATAGAGTCGAGGGGGGAGGTAAAGCGACAAGAGTAGCATTTCCTGCGGTTGCAAGGGAAAGTACCAGGGAGTGGGTGGTTTGGGTGGGAAGGGGCGAATTGACCTGGGAGTTACGGAGGGAGCGGTATTTGCGGAAAGCCGAAAGGGGAGGTGATGGGAAGATGTTGCCAGTGGTGGGATCCCGTTGGAGGTGGCAAAATGTCAGAGGATTATCTGTGGTATATGACGTCTGGTGGAAGGTTAGGACAAGGGGGACTCGGTCCTTGTTACGAGTGGGGGGGGGGGGTGGGGAGTGAGAGCGGAGCTACGAGATATAGAGGAAACCCTGGTGAGGGCCTCATCTGTAGTCGAAGAGGGGAAACCCCGTTCTCTAAAGAATGAGGACATCTCCGATGCCCTGGTTTGGATCACCTCACCGTGGGTGCAGATGCGGCATAGACGGAGGAATTGGGAGTAGGGGATAGAGTCCTTACAGGAAGCAGGGTGGGAAGAAGTGTAGTCCAGATAGCCATGGGCGTCAGTGGGTTTGTAGTAGATGTCGGTCAGTAGTCTGTTACCTGCGGTGGAGATAGTGAGGTCTAGAGACGGTACGCAGAGCTCGAAATTAACAGTTGCCCGGTTGCCAATGGCCACCTAAAGTCCCGCCGGGCAATCTAAAAGTCGTGTTATTTTCCCAGCTTGGCCCCTTCTCTCTATCTCTCTCTCCAGCAAGACAATGATCCCAAACATACTCCTAAAGCAACAAAAGAGTTTTTCAAAGCTAAAAAAATGGTCAATTTATGAGTGGCCAAGTCAATCACCCGATCTGAACCCAACTGAGCATGCCTTATATATGCTGGAGAGAAAACTGAAGGGGACCAGCCCCTAAAATAAGCATGAGCTAAAGATGGCTGCAATACAGGCCTGGCAGAGCATCACCAGAGAAGACACCCAGCAACTGGCGATGTCCATGAATCGCAGACTTCAAGTAATCATTGCAAACAAAGGATATGCAACAAAATACTAATCATGACTACTTTCATTTACATGACATTACTGTGTCCTAAACATTATGGTGCCCTGAAATGGGGGGGGGACCATGTATGTATAAACACTGCTGTAATTTCTACATGGTGAAATCAAAATGGATAAAAATGGCCTTTATTAAAATCTGATAATGTGCACTTTAACCATATGTGATTTTTTTCTATTACAAATCTCAAATTGTGGAGTACAGAGACAAATAAATAAATGACAGGTCTTTGTCCCAAACATTATGGAGGGAACTGTAACTTTCACAAAGTGATTGATGAGTTATATATTTTTTTAAAGCAGTCCAAAGCATTAACTAAGTAGCTGTAGAATCAAGGCTATAATCACAAAACTGAAAGCAGTTCTGTCTAACATTATCCACTCACTCATAAGAGACATTGATTTCTCTCAAGCTTGTACTATTATATAACAAATTGAAACTGCCTGTCATTTATCACTTAAACAATGCAGGACAATTGTTTTAGACAGTGCTCGTACCAGGCTTGTAAATATAAATGCATCTAATAAATGATGAATTTCAGTTAAAAGAATATGGACGCATGAATAGATGTGATTTCCCTAAAAATAATGCACAATCAACTTCATCGACTTAGTTTATGTGTAACTCTCGCTGAGTTACTCCAGCAGTTTGTGTCTATTCATTCCACCTCTTCCATCCCACCATCAGTCCAAACCAGTTACATAATTCCATACAACAAGGGGTTTATATTCCACAGAAATAGAAAGATTACTTGTGAATACAAAATGCTGGAGTAACTCAGCTGCGCCACCATGCTGCCCTTACAGTTCTGTTGTTGCAGGTTCCTCATGAAGTGCAGCACAAAGCGGGCCAGTCCAGTATTAGACATGAAGCAAAACCTAACATCACTGATCCATCTGTACCAATGTACTTCAAATATGCTCTACTTCACAAAATGTTGGTAATTAATTCATCCCATGGTAAATTTTGGTTGGTTTAAACAAAAAAAATATTTACGTTTGGTCAATATATCCTAAAGCCATTTCCTTTAAATTCATCCTGTGTTTGATATTAGCAATTTATTTGTGCAATTACACTTCTGGAGAAAATGCATGTTTATTGCAGATATATAAAAAAGGATGGGACACAAAGTATAATATATAAATTCAAACATTTAACACCATAATACAGTAAAACAAATAGGTCAATATATCAGACTGTGGCACTCAGAAATTTAAAGTGTACAGAAATGTACGAAATATTCAGAATAAATTTTTGACCAGCATTCTTAACTAACCATCTTTATCAGATTAACAAATCAAACAATAGCATTTGAAAGTATGCATCTGAGTGAAGAGACATAATGTTTAATTCATATAAATTGCATTAATATTTATATTTGAACTACCTCATTAGAAAAAATACTAAAATTTATAGTGACTACTAGTAAATCTGCTACAAACTAACAAGAGTTTTTATTTTTAGCCTGCAACGAGGGCTTTAAGACTGGCATCAAAACTACAGAGTGCCATTTATCACTTGCCAACTACTCCAAAACTAAAGAACCATAATCTCTAACTAAAAGACCAACGGAAATAGACCTGACACATATCCTTTGAGAATTCATCATGAATAGAAAGACAACAATTTCCTCTTCAAAGAGAACATGTCTAAAGCCAAGCAAGGACCATGTCTAATCTACAGAGCTACTGCATCGATGCTTTTTATGTGTGTATCGAAACAGCCACCTGCTGTCTCATCTCAAGTGTTTCCTCAATGCAGCAATAGCCTTTGACCTTCAATTTAAATGAAATTGCGAGCAACTTCCTTTACAAAAGGTTTGATCTTATACGAAGTTTACATATTTTCTTAACAAATACAAATCATATTTTCAGACTTGACTTTGTAGCTAATTTTCAAGTGTATCTATTATCCACATGTGACAAATTCAGCAACATCTGAGATAATTTGGGTTTTTTTTAATGCTTGATCTTTGATTTATTTTACATTTGAACCAATTCTGCAGTTCAGATTTAAAAATGCAGAAGTGATAGTTGTGACATAAAATATGCACTAGTATGCTGAGAGCATTTACACACAAAGCTCAACATAACACAAAATAATTTCAAGAGAGATGCAAATATCCTTCAAACCAAGTTTGCAGTGTCATTCATTATACAGGAAACAGTGCTCACAGGTGATTAACTGTACAGCATAAATGTGGCAAATCAAATTACTTTGCTAATGGCACCTCATCACTGCTCATGGACCAAAATTATAAATGGATTATGTATATCCGTGCTTGGTTGAATCTAGAATTGCTCCATCCCATCTCTTACTGCCAAATATATGCTCTTACTCACAAATTATACATAAAAATTACAACCAGAAGCATGCCATTTGATCTCTCCTGTACGCTGCACTATTGAAAAATGCTTATAGCTAATTTATTTAGTCTGCACAGTTTTCCAGCACTATCCCATATTCCCTTGATAAACAAATCTATCAATCTCTCTTGAATATATATAGCAAGTGAACCCCACAACCCTCTTGGATAGGGAATTCCAAGGATTCAATATCCTTTGGCAGAATAAACCACATATCAGTCCCAAGTATCTGACCTCTTATTTTGAAACCGTTTTCTAGTTCCACTCATCATAGCTTTAGGAAATTTAATTCCCACATCCATCCGATTAATCCCTGCAAGACTTCTGTCAATGAAATCACCTTTTATTCATTAACCCAGTCTGTTTAATCTCTCTTCGCCTAACTGTTGTTCTCTTATCAGGAATCAAACTGGTGAATAATTATTGCTCCCCTCTTTAGCAAATGTACCCTTACTGTGGTAGAGTGATCAGACTTGCACACAATATTCCTAATTGCAGTCGGACATCCTAAAGGGCCTGTCCCACTTACGTGTCCCAAATTACGAGACCTCGTGGTCGCGTTGAGCCGAGACGGTCGAGCGAAGGTCAGGCGTGATTCAATGCGTACGCACAGCCATCTGGAGCGCGTGACGTCATTTGAAGATGGACACAAAGCTGGAGTAACTCAGCGAGACCGGCAGCATCTCTGGAGAGAAGCAATGGGTGACGTTTCTTGTCGAGACTCTTCTTCAGTCTGAAAAGAAGGGTCTTGACCCGAAACGTCACCCATTGTTTCTCTCCAGAGATGCAGCTGGTCCTGCTGAGTTACTCCTGCATTTTGTGTCTACCTTTAATTTTCTTGGCCCCGCGATGGGAGTAGAAGTGGGGGAAGGTCCAGACCGCAATGGATGTGAGCCCCAGGCCGAGTTCGGCGATCGTTTGCCTGCTTCTGATGCTGTTGAAGGTGAGACGTTGCGTCGCGCCGGAGTCTTGGGCCTGTCCCACTTTGGCCGTCAGTTCCGTGACAGGTCATTGGCGCGCGATGATTTAGTTCACTACAAAAGCCTGTAGCCTGCCAAGTGATAGGTGGATACAAGAGAGGAGAGTTGATTGACAAATGGATGGATATAATGGCAAAGGCTAGAGGTGAAAGGAAGCGAGATCCCCTTTTCACCACTAGCCTATGCCACTTATTCCACCCATTTGTCAAACACCCCCCCCCCCCTTAACTGCATCCACCTATCACTTGCCAGGCTTTGCCGGACCCCCCCACTTCTCATTTCTAACTCTATCCGCCCAATTCCATCAGTCTGGAGTGTGAGCCTGACCCTAAAAGTCATCTGCCCATTCCCTCCAAAGATGTAGCCTGATCCGCTGAGTTCCTTCAGCACTTTCATGCAAAATCCTGACATTTTTCCAACATCATTCCACTGAATGGTGTCTATTTAAGTAGCCTCCTCCAAGGCTCTTCTAATATTGGCTCTGCCAGTCTCCTGGTACCACTGGTTCCCAGGACCGCCCTTAGGTCGGGTGTCTCACCACCATGCAATGTCTTCCTCTCAGAAAATCATTGAACTCTCCATCTCTGACATAGCAGACATAGTGTCCAATGAAGATAGGAGTGGGAAATTGGAGTCTCAAATTGTTTTGTATTAACTGTTAACAATCAAAGTGAAGAATATAAACATGGGAGAGGGGCAGATCAATGCATTACGATTCATATGATCACAGTATTCCAAGACACAAAATAACTAAACAAATAAATAAAATTCTTCCAGCGAAACTGTGGTTTCATTGGTAATTAGCAGAGATTCCAAAGTTCTACCTGCGTGTTTGTTTCAATGATAACCTGCAACAACACAGAGGTGGAGCACTGAAAACTGAAATGAAGCTTGGCAGAAATAAATGACAAACAAAATGTTTGTTATAGGAAAGGAAAAAAATGGTTGTATTACCTGAACTTCATCTGACTATTTTGGAAGCAACATGATTTCTTTAAAGCACATCTTACTGAGGCTTGACCACTGATTTTCTTTATCCTCTGCCTGAAACAGCACTTTAAATTACTTTTAAATTGGACAACTTAATAATGGTCATGAAATAGGTTCAGGAAATATGCTCAATTTAATCAAAGGCAGTTTAAACTAGTGAGGGATGTGCAATATTCACATGGTATTTTCCCCTCATGATCAAATATATCACCCAAGGAAATGTTATTTTGCAAATTATGTCAACGAAAGACCCAGTCCTTTGCTTATCAAAACAAAATAAATTAAACACACTGTGCCTCAGAGGTAAAAGCAACAATACACATTCAAAATATTTAGGATTATTGTCTTCATGTATGGATTTAATTGTTCAGACACAGCAATTTATTATGTGTTCATTGTTCTAAAGTTTTATTTTCTGGTCAGTTAACGCTGGCATAGATTGGTAGTGAGTGCCTGTTGACATCCTGAAGATTAGGGGATGGAAGAAGGGACATCATAAAACAAAGCAAGTGCTGCACAGTAAAAGGAGAAGAAAAGAAATGCAGAATGAATGCTCCTTACTGAATGTTGATATAATAGACTCGGTTTGCAGCTGAAAGCTCACACACTGGCTACCTATTTATGAACACCTTCAGAAAGAAAACTAATGTGTTACAATAGGAAGTACATATGATTGCGGAAAAAAAATTGAAACATGTCTCCATTTTGCTAAAAGATGTAACAAGGTAGTGGGAATCCTCAAGATGTAATGTGCTTGAATTTTCAAAAGGCATTTGACAAGGTACCACATGAATGACTAGGGCATTGATAAATCCTCATGGTACAAGGGGACATTTGTTGGCAAAAACCGAAGATTAGTTATCACAGAGAAGATAGAGTCGGAATAAATGGTTATTTTTTCACACTGGAAGAGATGGATCAATTATTTATGATTTATGTCAATGTGTGTGTGTGTGTCTGTGTGTCTGTGTGTCTGTGTCTGTGTCTGTGTGTGCAAAATGTATAACAAGAATTTTTATGCTGTTACATTTCCTTCCAGAACCTTACATTCTAAAGCGATTGCTGATTTTTTTTATCAAATTACAAATCTCATGCAACAACACAAGGTGGCAGCAGAACAATTGTTCGAAAATAAAATTCTGAAAAAAACAAAAAAAACTTTACATTTAAACCAGCTCAACATGATTATTTTGAAGCCAGAACTGAAGTCTGATGAATTGTTTGCTTTAAATTAATACAAATGCATTTCTCTCCCTCATTTTTAAACCGATTGGAAAGTTTATCCTCCTTCATACGAATAGAAAATTTGTTAAAATGACCAAACAGTAGAAGACACTCATAATTCTTGAATCTATTCACATTCAAGAAATACTTTACAGATCAAAATATAGACTAAACCTTGGAATAAGAAAATATCAGCCTGAAGTTGACAAAATATCATTTTTAAGACATGGATCAAATATTGAATTAAATGTTTGCAAGTATTATTGCAAACTGCACTGTATTGTTAGAATAAATCAGCATTCAACGTCGACAGTAGCTGCTTGAATCTTTATGCAGTTATCTGTGTGATGCTGGAAACTTGAGATGTTATGCTGCATGGATGTTTTTATTTAGGGCAATTAAGTCTTCTATGAAGAAAGCAATTGCTTATGTCATAACACATGTGCAGATTAGGTCCAACAATATATAAATATACAAGTCTCAGAATTGCCATTAGTCTCTTAAAAACAGAGGAGAAACATTCTAGATTAAAATCCACTTTATTCAACATATTGCTTTTATTTGTCTATCTTGTATCCTTTAATCTGATTAACTATTTAAATGAACTATCATTTACATAATTACACAGAAGTACATCCTTGAATTTGTTTAAAGCTTAATTGAAATTGATACATCAAAATCCAGTAAAATCTGATAAGCTGTATTAAATGGCAACTAGTGGGTAGAGAAGATCTAATAACAACTTCATCAGATAGCGAAGAACGGGAATTAAATTCCAATTATTCCTCAACCAGTTTCAACTCAGTGGGAACATGCCTGACCAAATAATTAAATATATTTATGGGTTAACTCTAATTTTGTACTGGAATGACAAATCCTCAAAATGTAGAAAATGGTTTAATTATGTTCAGATATTTGCGACAAAGTAGTTTGTTAAAAAAAACAATATTCAAACAACTAATAGCTCAGGGTAGTTGAAGTAACAGTACTTAACAATAGATTTCTTCTATAGCACTTTGCCAGTGCCACACAAATGAAAACAAAGAGTGAATATAACTGTTCATTATCCATGAAGGAAAGAAGAACCTGCATAACTTACTTCTGAGGTAAAAACTACTGTTAAAATCCATAAAATCCAGGCTCACGACAACCATCAGCAAAAAATCAGGTTCACGACACAAATCAACAAGACTTTATCCACTTTCTCCAACTTATCACTATTACTATTATTCATTCCCAATCCCAAGATTTCCCCACTACTTTGCAAATTGAAGCAGCCACGAGTCTTCAAAAATATTATATAATGCCACCAAAATCTATTTACATAATCCAAAATGCATAATTTGAATCTAATATTTATGATATTTCACAGTATTTATTGTCAGTGTAAATGTTAGGAGCCCAAGGTATAGGAGGAAAGGCGGGTCGGGCAACATCTCTGGAAAACATGGATAGGTGATGGGGGGGGGGGGGGGCCTTCTGTGGTGGTGGGGGGGGGGGGTTGGGGGGGGGGGGGGGGGGGGGGGGGGGGGGGAGAGAAAGCTGAAAGAGACGAGAGGAAGGACAAAGGTATTGTGCGTTAGCATGGATTGAAAACTAGCTATCGCGTGTAAAAAAAGTTAGAATCAATAGTTCCTTTTCAGGCTGGATGGTTGGAGCTAAAAGAATTTCCAGGGATCAGTTCTCGGCCTTCATTTGTTCATTTGTTTACTATTTACATTAATTACCTGGAGGAAGGAACAACATCTAAGTTTGCTGTGATTCAAAAATAGGTGGAAGGTCATGTTGTGATGAGGGTTATATGATTCTATAACGTGATATAAATAAGATGGGTGATTGGACAGAAGTCTGGCATATGGTGTTTAATATGAGGACGTGTGAGGTCATGCACCAAGAGGAATCAAAAGGCAGATTATTTGCCAACAGCACTATAATTAATTTGAGGGATGCATGCTGTTTTTTTTGTAGCTTATGCATATCAAGAATATTTTCCTTTTTGTTCAGGAACTTGCATTTATACTGGATAAGTGTGATGAAAGCTGAAATTAGTCTTGCAGCTCTATTTCTATAGCACTGCATTAGATATATTGTTTGAGCCCACAGCCTTTGCTCATTCCAGTCTACTTCCATATTTTTTGTTACGACATAGAAGGAGGTCATTTAGTGTATTATGCTGACACACAAGGCAATCCCATTCTCCCATTAATTTTCCCTGTCACCTATTCCCACTCATTACCATTAATTCTACCATTCACCCACACTCGGGCAATTTACAGCGCCAATCAACCTCCCAATCCACAGATCTTTAGGATGTGGGAGGAAACCAGAGCATTGTGAAAAACTTATGTGGTCACAGAGAGAGCAAGCAAACTGTACACAGACAACACCAGAGGTCAAAATTGAATCTGGATTGTGAAGCTGTGAAGCAGCAGTTCTGTTAGCTACATCAGTGTGCCACCCCTGTTCTTTAAAATCATGTTAAGAAAATCATATTGTTTGAAAACTGGCTTCAGTGATGAAAGGAAGAAACTGAAGGGTTAACCAAAGGTTTATTCTGTCTGAAGATAGTTGTGAATGCTTCAGCTATATCTTTTCTTGCAGCATGTTGGCTTTAAAAATGCGAATAATCATGAGGACTTATACCCGTTTAACTGTCCACCAGTGCCTGAGAATGAATATTATAATTTTAAATAAACTTTGATCTGATCTATTGAGAAGTTAAATTTGCAGAATTCTGTCCAGTCTGAAGAAGGGTTTCGGCCCGAAACGTTGCCTATCTCCTTTGCTCCATAGATGCTGCTGCACCCACTGCGTTTCTCCAGCATTTTTGTGTACCTTCGATTTTCCAGCATCTGCAGTTCCTTCTTAAACATTCTGTTTCTTCTGTTCAGCATGCACATAATCCTGTGTTGCAGCTACCCTGGATATAACCAGAGCACAAGTCTTCTGGTTCCAGTATACGTTGAATCAGTGTTGATCCCCTAATATTATACCAGGAGTTTACGAACTGTCGTGAAAAACAATCCTACCACTCAAATAGCCTTCATGGTTATGGACACTGGTTTTGCACTACTATATCTGTTTCAACTTAATATCCGTTTCACCCAATGACCCACATATAATGTGGATCTTTACAATCATTGCATGGTGGCCACTCTCCTAATCCACAACTGTAAGAACAAAATGTAGTAGTTTATGCCCTGTGTGGTGTTCTCACTACCTGCTTCAGTATCAGTCCAACTATGTCCTCAAGGGTCACTTTTGGTGACTGCAAAAAACAAAGTGTTGGAGGAAACAGCGGGTCAAGCAGCATCTGTAGGGGGAAATGGACAGACAATGTTTCGGGTCGGAACCCTTCTTCAGAATGAAGGTAACTACTGAGGATAGACACATGGCGGCAGTAGCGAGTCTCGGTGAGAATGTGGTCAAAGAGCAGAAGTGCAGCAGGAATCATAGGAGGAAGAGCAGCTATTGTCCCACAGAACCCCCATCAGGAAGGAGGACAACTACTTCAAATTAGGCACACTTTGAGGAGTTTTAGCTGTGGAGCAATAAAATGGAGACACAAAGGGTGAAATCTTGAATTTAAAAAAAGGCACTGGAGGAGATCAGCAGTTCAGGCAGCATCTGTGGAGGGACGTGGACAGACGATGTTTTGAGTCAGCGTTGTTTGGCCCCAACCCGGGGCATGCACCCTTTTTGGAGCGGGCACCTACGGATGTTGAGCCGGATGGCATCACCCTGCTGCAGACTTCTGCTGCCTCAAACGCAAGAAGCAGAGTCAGCATCCTTCTTCAGACCAGCATCTGCAAACTCGGGTCAGGATCACCAACATCTGCAGCCTATTGTGCCTTAATGTTACTGCTCCACTGCATATCCACGCAAAATATATTTACTTTCAACAGGTTTTGCTCCACTCTCCAACAGGAGTTCTGCAAGACCCACTCTCACTGCTCCTCCTCTGTGATACCTGCTGCTCCTACCCAGACTTGCTACTACAGCCACGGGTCTTTCCTTAACTTTTGGTGACAATGCTGGGTTTGTAGATGATTGAACGTCAGCAATAGAGGTCAGTCACTCAGATTATATTCTACCTTAACCCAAAACCTTCCAAGTATGGTTTAACAGAGAGGAGTATTGATTCTTCAGTTAAGAGAATGGTTTATGGTAATTAGTAGAAGAAATCCATGTTGCCTCTGACAGCATGAAAATGTATCTGGTCCATGGCCTACAACCATTTTACAGTATTTCCTACAAAACAAAATTATTTTCTATTTTCTATTTTCTAAAACTAGAATCAGAACATCATTTTTCAGTAGGGTCTACATATATAAAAATGAAACCCTTCAATTATAATCATTTTTACCCAAGAGAAAGTTTTTTTTTTCTGGTCATGTGACACGCATGTTTATTAATTCATAACACCCGCAGCTCTTCCTTGAATTTCAACATACCAGTTTGTTTTCCTGCATGTAGATTTTCTGCAGCCTTGGGCAGCCCCGTGCTAATGCCATCATGCCTTCATCTGTGATCTTGTAACATTGACCAAAATGGATATCCAAGACATCTGGACATTTCTCTCCCAGCTACAACAGAAAAGAGATTTTTTGCTTTAATTGATAAAGTTAGAACAAATGGCATAAATATGTATGAATACTGTACACTCTTATTAGCATTTCACAATTTCTTGTTAGCCTATCATGTTACCTAAATGCACGTAAATAATACATACAATAGATCTTGTGCTTTTGATGGCACACTGTCTGTACGGAGTTTCAACATTCTCCCCATGATCGCGTTGGTTTTCTCAGAGATCTTCAGTTTCCTCCCACACTCCAAATACATACAGGTTGTGCCAACACAATAACCTGGCTCTCAACACCAGCAATACCAAGGAACTGATTGTGGGCTTTGGAAGGGGTAGGATAGGGACACACAATCCCGTTTATATCAACGTATATATATGGTGGAAAGGGTCAAGAACTTCAAATTCCTGGGCGTGCACATTTCCGAAGATCTTTCCTGGTCCCAGCACACTGATGCAATTATAAAGAAAGCACATCAGCACCTCTACTTCCTGAGAAGACTACGGAGAGTCGGTTTGTCAAAGAGGACTCTCTCGAACTTCTACAGGTGCACAGTAGAGAGCATGCTGACTGGTTGCATCGTGGCTTGGTTCGTCAACTTGAGCGCCCTGAAGAGGAAAAGGATGCAGAAAGTTGTGACCACATCGGCCATCATCGGCTCTGACCTCCCCACCATCGAGGGGATCTATCGCAGTCGCTGCCTCAAAAAGGCAGCCAACATCATCAAGAACCCACACCATTCTGGTCACGCACTCATCTCTCCGCTACCATCGGGCAGAAGGTACAGGAAGCTGAAATCGGATACATCCAGGTTCAGCAACAGCCTCTTCCCCACAGCCATCAGGGTATTAAACTCACCAACAAACAGACTCTGAACTGTAACAGCCTATTGCACTTTATCTGCTTATTTATGTGTATATTGAACTGAACTGTTCTGTATTTTTGCTTACAATATTCTGTTGTGCTGCAGCAAGCAAGAATCTCATTGTCCTATCTGGGACACATGACAATAAACTCTCGTGACTTGACGAGGTTTGTAGGTTAATTGGCTTGGTATAAGTGTAAATTGTCCCTAGTTTGTGTAGAATAGTGTTAATGTGCAGGGATCACTGGTCGGCGCAATCTTGGTGGGCCGAAGGGCCTGTTTCTACGCTATATCTCCAAATTAAACTAAATCCTTTTGTACCACTTAGCTATGAACTATAACCTTGCACCTTTCTACTGTGCGGCACTCGGCATTGTACTTATTCTTGTATTTATTACTACTTTGTGTATACTGTTTACTCTGTAAGCTTCACGTGAACATGGGATTTTGTTGTCCTCTGGTGTATATAATAAAGCAAACTGTAATCTGATCCCTTTCTCTCTTATTAAATCACAATGCAATGTTCACAGTCTTCCAAGCCTCTAGTCCCAATCCTGTAGCAAGTAAAGATTGAATGTTGATGATCAGAAATTTATCCAGTGTATATTTTAACCGTCTGGAATGTTTTTCAGCTAGGCCTGGTGAATCTCAAAGATGCTACATTCTATAATGCTTCCTCTTTAACTCTGTTTATCACATCACCATTTCACAGTGCAGCGAGAATTGGTGAACCACGATGCACAGAAAAATATCCCAGCTTTGGACACTATTTGTGTATCTTAGTTTGCCTACATACATAGTATCCTTCAATGCATCAGATCTACATAAAGCATTACATGAAGATTTCCTGAAGTAAATTCTCGTGACTTATAGCTTTATCCTTTAAGACTTTACATGGAATCTTGCATATTGGATATATGGGCATGTAAATTCCACTCCTCACTATTGGAAAAAGCTAGTAGACAGAATGGGAGGCAGGAAGCAGAAAAGGGAAGCACTCGGACACAAGAGGAGAAAGAAGAAAAAGGAAATAAACAGAGAATAAGAGGCGGGGGGTTTCTTAAATGTGCATATTTCAATGCTAGGAGCATTGTAAGAAAGGTGGATGAGTTTAGAGTCTGGATAGACACCTGGAAGTATGATGTTGTGGCGATCAGTGAAACATGGTTGCAGGAGGGCTGTGATTAGAAACTAAATATTCCAGGATTTTGTTGCTTCAGGTGTGATAGAATTGGAGGGGCAAGAGGTGGAAGTGTTGCATTGCTAGTCAGGGAAGATATTACAGCAGTGCTTTGGCAGGATAGATTGGAGGGCTCATCTAGGGAGGCTATTTGGGTGGAACTGAGAAGTGGGAAAGGTGTAGCAACACTTATAGGGGTGTATTGTAGACCGCCAAATGGGGATCGAGAATTGGAAGAGCAAATATGTAAGGAGATTGCAGATATTAGTAGTAAGCACAAGATAGTGATTGTGGGAGATTTCAACTTTCCACACATAGACTGGGAAACACATTCTGTAAATGGGCTGGATGGTTTGGAGTTTGTAAAATGTGTGCAGGACAGTTTTTTGCAGCAATACATAGAGGTACCTACTAGAGGAGGGGCAGTGCTGGACCTCCTGTTAGGAAATGAGACAGGACAGGTGGTGGAGGTATGCGTTGGGGAGCACTTCAAGTCCAGTGATCACAATACCATTAGTTTCAATATAATTATGGAGAGGGTCAGAACTGGACCTAGGGTTGAGATTTTTGATTGGAGAAAGGCTAACTTTGATGAGATGCGAAATGATTTAAAAGGAGTGAACTGGGACATTTTGTTTTATGGGAAGGATGTAGAAGAGAAATGGAGGACATTTAAAGGGGAACTTTTAAGAGTACAGAATCTTTATGTCCCTGTTCGGTTGAAAGGAAACAGTAAAAATTGGAAAGAGCCCTGGTTTTCAAGGGAAATTGGACGTCTTGTTCGGAAAAAGAGGGAGATCTACAATAATTATAGGCAGCATGAAGTAAATGAGGTGCTTGAGGAGTATAAGGAATGTAAAAAGAATCTTAAGAAAGAAATTAGAAAAGCTAAAAGACGATATGAGGTAGCTTTGGCAAGTAAGGTGAAAGTAAATCCAAAAGGTTTCTACAGCTATATTAATAGCAAAAGGATAACACGAGTTAAAATTGGTCCATTGGACAGACAGAGTGGACAGCTATCTGCAGAGCCAAAAGAGATGGGGGAGATATTGAACAATTTCTTTTCTTCGGTATTCACCAAGGAGAAGGATATTGAATTATGTGAGGTAAGGGAAAGTAGTAGAGTAGGTATGGATACTATGAGTTTCAAAGTAAAAGAAGTACTGACACTTTTGAAAAATATAAAAATGGATAAGTCTCCAGGTCCTGACAGGATATTCCCTAGGACATTGAGGGAAGTTAGTGTAGAAATAGCCGGGGCTATGACAGAAATATTTCAAATGTCATTAGAAACGGGAATAGTGCCGGAGGATTGGTGTACTGCGCATGTTGTTCCATTGTTTAAAAAGGGGTCTAAGAGTAAACCTAGCAATTATAGACCTGTTAGTTTGACTTCAGTGGTGGGGAAATTAATGGAAAAGATACTTACAGATAATATATATAAGCATCTGGATAAACAGGGTCTGATCAGGAACAGTCAACATGGATTTGTGTCTGGAAGGTCATGTTTGACTAATCTTCTTGAATTTTTTGAAGAGGCTACTAGGGAAATTGATGAGGGTAAAGCAGTGGATGTTGTCTATATGGACTTTAGTAAGGCCTTTGACAAGGTTCCTCATGGAAGGTTGGTTAAGAAGGTTCAACTGTTGGGTATAAATGCAGGAGTAGCAAGATGGATTCAACAGTGGCTGAATGGGAGACGCCAGAGAGTAATGGTGGATGGCTGTTTGTCGGGTTGGAGGCCAGTGACTAGTGGGGTGCCTCAGGGATCTGTGTTGGGTCCTTTGTTGTTTGTCATGTACATCAATGATCTGGATGAAGGTGTGGTAAATTGGATTTGTAAGTATGCAGATGATACCAAGATAGGGGGTGTTGTGGATAATGAAGAGGATTTCCAAAGTCTACCGAGTGATTTAGGCCATTTGGAAGAATGGGCTGAAAGATGGCAGATGGAGTTTAATGCTGATAAATGTGAGGTGCTACAGCTTGGCAGGACAAATCAAAATAGGACGTACATGGTAAATGGTAGGGAATAGAAGAATGCAGTTGAACAGAGGGATCTGGATATAACCGTGCATAGTTCCTTGAAGGTGGAATCTCATATAGACAGGGTGGTAAAGAAAGCTTTTGGCATGCTAGTCTTTATAAATCAGAGCATTGAGTATAGAAGCTGGGATGTAATGTTAAAATTGTACAAGGCATTGGTGAGACCAAATCTGGAGTATGGTGTACAATTTTGGTCGCCCAATTATAGGAAGGATGTCAACAAAATAGAGAGAGTACAGAGGAGATTTACTAGAATGTTGCCTGGGTTTCAACAACTAAGTTACAGAGATAGGTTGAATAAGTTAGGTCTTTATTCTCTGGAGCGCAGAAGGTTAAGGGGGGACTTGATAGGGGTCTTTAAAATGATGAGAGAGATAGACAGAGTTGATGTGGATTCAAACAAGAGGACATGACTTCAGAATTAAGGGACAGAAGTTTAGCGGTAACATGAGGGGGAACTTCTTTACTCAGAGAGTGGTAGCGGTGTGGAATGAGCTTCCAGTGGAAGTGGTGGAGGCAGGTTCGTTGGTATCATTTTAAAAATAAATTGGATAGGCATATGGATGAGAAGGGAATGGAGGGTTATGGTATGAGTCAGGCAGGTGAGACCAAGGGAAAATAATTGTTCGGCACGGACTTGTAGGGCCGAGATGGCCTGTTTCCGTGCTGTAATTGTTATATGGTTATATGGATGTGGTATCAATCTCGGAAACTCGTATCATTAATCGTAAAATAATATTATAGAACATAGCTCACTAAATCAACTTTAAGCAATTTTTAAGATGGTATACATTGGTAAGCATTATGCTATCAAACTCGCACAACATTAGCAAGAAAGATAACAATCAGACCTCACACTTAAGAGGTTGTTTAAACACTGCACAGATAAATTATTGATGGCAATTGATTTAAATGGTTTTGTGTAACAGTACCATATTTAGAATGCAATTCTCTCAAGATGAACTTTTGCTGCATCAAAAGTATAATTGATAGAACTTATAATTGATGTATTTTAAATATATCTGTTGAAAGACTTTAATTTGTTGAAAAACATAAGTCCAATTATCTAATGGTGGCCGATTGGGAAAGGGGGAGATGCAGCGAGACCTGGGTGTCATGGTACACCAGTCATTGAAGGTAGGCATGCAGGTGCAGCAGGCAGTAAAGAAAGCGAATGGTATGTTAGCTTTCATTGCAAAAGGATTTGAGTATAGGAGCAGAGAGGTTCTACTGCAGTTGTACAGGGTCTTGGTGAGACCACACCTGGAGTATTGCGTACAGTTTTGGTCTCCAAATCTGAGGAAGGACATTATTGCCATAGAGGGATTGCAGAGACGGTTCACCAGACTGATTCCTGGGATGTCAGGACTGTCTTATGAAGAAAGACTGGATAGACTTGGTTTATACTCTCTAGAATTTAGAAGATTGAGAGGGGATCTTATAGAAACTTACAAAATTCTTAAAGGGGTTGGACAGGCTAGATGCAGGAAGATTGTTCCCGATGTTGGGGAAGTCCAGGACAAGGGGTCACAGCTTAAGGATAAAGGGGAAATCCTTTAAAAACCGAGATGTCAAGAACTTTTTTCACACACAGAGAGTGGTGAATCTCTGGAACTCTCTGTCACAGAGGGTAGTTGAGGCCAGTTCATTGGCTATATTTAAGAGGGAGTTAGATGTGGCCCTTGTGGCTAAGGGGATCAGGGGGTATGGAGAGAAGGCAGGTACGGGATACTGAGTTGGATAATCAGCCATGATCATATTGAATGGCGGTGCAGGCTCGAAGGGCCGAATGGCCTACTCCTGCACCTAATTTCTATGTTTCTATGTTTCCAAGCCCAGCCAATTTGTCCAGCCCAGGCCGTGCTCACCCACTTCCCACTTTACAGCCGCTTCCCATCAGCTGCCAGCAATGAGGGATAACTGAGGGATAGCCGTCAATCTTTCTTGGCTAACAACCTAACCTTCGGCCTCCAAGACGCATGTAATTTTGGGTAAAAAAAAATAGCGTTCTCATTGCCGAGAAATACAGTAAAACACAAGTGAATTCTGGAATCATCACCATGATTTACAAAAAGGATTTTACAAGTTCATTAAAATAATCTCTTAGTTTATTTAAACAAGGATTCTTTTTTCTTACTCTAGCCATAATGTGTTTTATAAAGTAAGTGGACAAATATTCCTTTCACTCAATGATTTCTGCACTGCCATAATTAATTTTCTATACAAGATTACAACACTTAGTTCTCAGTAAAGTCACTGAACATGCTGAATTATGGTACTCTAAATAATTCTCAAGAGCATCAAATTATTATTGATTATTTGTAAAACCAGATTTGATAGGGCTATAAATGTTCCTGTGTCATTCTAATTCATTTCCACATTAACAGAGATCAATGGAGTAGTGTCAAGTCAAGTTTATTTGTCACATACACATACGAGATGTGCAGTGAAATGAAAGTGGCAATGCTCGCGGACTTTTATGCAAAAGACAAACAACCAAAAAACTATAAACACAATCATAACACACATATTCTTTTACATAATAAATAATGGAAGGAAAAACGTTCAGTAGAGTTAGTCCCTGGTGAGATAGGCGTTTACAATGGCCTCTGGGAAGAAACTCCTTCTCGACCTCTCCGTTCTCACCGCATGGCAACGGAGGCGTTTGCCTGACCGTAGCAGCTGGAACAGTCCGTTGCAGGGGTGGAAGGGGTCTCTCATGATATTGTTGGCTCTGGAGTTGCACCTCCTGTTGTATAGTTCCTGCAGGGGGGCAAGTGAAGTTCCCATAGTGCGTTCGGCCGAACGCACTACTCTCTGCAGAGCCTTCTTGTCCTTGGCAGAGCAATTCCCAAACCAGGTGGTAATGTTCCCGGACAAGATGCTTTCCACCGCCGCTGCGTAGAAGCACTGGAGGATCCTCGGAGACACGCTGAATTTCCTCAATTGCCTGAGGTGGTAAAGGCGCTGCCTTGCCTTACTCACGAGTGCTGAGGCGTGTGACGCCCTTGTCATATCCTCGGAGATGTGGACTCTCAGATATTTAAAACAATTCACCCTATCCACAGGATCCCCATTTATCCTCAATGGAGTGTACGTCCTCGGATGATGTGCCCTCCTAAAGTCCATGATCAGCTCCTTCGTTTTTTTGATATTCAAGAGGAGGCTGTTATCCTGGCACCAGAGTGCTAGACCAGCCACCTCCTCCCGGTAGGCCTTCTCATCGTTGTCTGAGATCAGGCCCACCACCACAGTGTCATCAGCAAACTTAATTAATGAGTTGGAGCTGAACCTAGCCTAGTGTTGTGTCCAGAGTACACAACACTCCTGCTCCATGGGTTTCCATAAAAGGAGAGAGGAAGATTTGCATTTATTTAACCCTTTTCACACATTCAAGATGTGCCAAAATAATTTCCCAGTAAGATAAACACTCTTGAACTACAGTCTATTAATAATTTGGGAGGCATCGTCTGGCGAGTGAGGGGAGCAAGGACAATAACAACAATGATATTCTTATTCATAAACTAAGATAATTTTCTTGCATTGTTGCTTGCAAAAATAAATGTCAGGGCCAAAGAATTTCCATATTATCTTCAAACAGTGGAATGAAATTGTTGCCCATCCAATTGCTCATTTCAAGGGCACTACATCAAAAAGACAATACACCTTCATGAACTTGTCCATTTTCTGTCTTTCAATTAAGTCATGACTGGTTTATACATGAACTATATTTTCTACCTTTGTTCCACGATTTCCTTACCTTTCTCAAGCAAATCAACACCGAATCACAAGCCTGTTGTGTACTTATGTTTACAGTTTAGAGGACTGATGGGGTGAAAGGTAAGGACTAGGGGGACAGTCCCTGTTGCGACTAAAGGGAGAAAGGGCGAAGCTGCAGGGTACCGAGGAGACACATTTGAGGGCCTCATCTACGATGGAAGGGAGGAACCCCTGTTCTCTGAAGAATGAGGACATCGTGGATATCCTGGAATGGAGTAGGTATGTTACAAAACCTACCTGAATCGTCGTTGAGGATCTGTCCCAGCCCCGTGTGTGTGATTTTGGCGCTGTTTGGAGGGGGCGGGTTTAAAACGCGATTTTTACTAGGCTGTTGCAATCGAAAATGTTCAGCCTAGTAAATCATTAACGGAAAATCGCTGAAAGACCCCGTCGCAAAAGGTATTATTAGTTTTTATGGCCTTCTATAATAGTTATAGTAGTTTAAAAATCACTCTCTCAACTCGCAACCTCTCGCAGCCCCAGGGTTTTATAAAGCAAACAATTAAAGGTATGTACCTTATTTTTAGAATAAAAGGGGCTTCTTAAGAACCCTGTAATATAAAGTTTTCTATAGCAAGTAGTTCATTTTGGGCTCTTTATATCCCGCAGTATTTTTCTGGGCATTTGAGGGCACAAATCCACTGCAATGTGAACGTTCTAAACCAGCGCGTTCACAGGATCCCACTAGAAAGCTGATTTTAAAATGGACTTTAATTTACAGCAATTGAACACTAAATTCCTTCCATTTGGCCTATAAATTGATGTAAATGAGATTTAAAAATCATGTTTTATTGTGAATTATTTGTGAATATTATTTGGACACTTAGGCTATTTAAAAATGTTAATCATTTATTAAGAAATGGATAGATGTTTAGATCTAGTAATTGAAGTTTGAAATTAGCTACAATTGGGTAACTAACTAATTATATGCTTTAATTTCAGGTCATACAAGTAAGATTATTTTATATTTGTTTCAGAATGGTTCAATCTATGATAACTGAAAATTTCATTCAGTTCTCTTAATTTTTAAGAAGGTTATGGGCTTTTGACTGTCCATGATCACAGCTTTTTTGTTATGTCCATAGAAAATCAATAGGGAACAAGATGCTAATTTCCGAGTATGAAAATGGCCATAACTTTTTTATTACTTGAGATATGAAAGTGAATTAGGTGCCAAATTAAACTTATTGTTATGCTTTATCTGATGGGATAAATTGCAGACTTGATTTTTTAAATCTCAAAATTTTGTAACATTGCTATATGGAGTCAAGTCAAGTCAAATTTATTCGTCACATACAATACGAGATTTGTGGCGTGGCAATGCTGTAAACTATATTCTGTGCTCTTGCTCTGTATCTTTCTATTAGTTCTACCTGTTGAACTTGAGTTTGGCTTGATTGTATTTACGTATAATATTATCTGATCTGATTGGATAGCATGCAAAACAAAACTACTTCAGTATACATCCAGGGCTCTCACTTAACTTTTTTTCCAGCCGGGCAACCTAGGCAGCTTTTTAGGTTGTTAAATGACAGTTTAGATCAAGATCAAGATTCAATTTAATTGTCATTTGGACCCCTTGAGGTCCAAACGAAATGCCGTTTCTGCAGCCATACATTACAAACAAATAGACCTAAGACACAACATAATTTACATAAACATCCATCACATCGCTGTGATGGAAGGCCAAAAAAAACTTATCTCTCCACTGCACTCCCCCCCCCCCCCCCCGATGTCAGAGTCAAAGTCAAAGCCCCCGCTGGCGATGTCCCACAGCCATTAAAGCCACGGCCGGGTGGTGCGAGGTCGCACACCGGGTCTTGGTGTTAGAGCCCCCGGCGTGCGCTCGCAGAGTCCCGCGGCCATTCCAAGCCGCGCGGGGCGGTGCTGTGAGACCCCGCTCCAGGAGCTCTTCGACCCCGCAACTCGGGCGGGAGAAGTCGCCGTTGCGAGAGCCCTGAAAAGCGGTCTCCCTCCAGGGACCCGCGGGCTCCCGGTGCCGCCGTCCGCCAGACCCGCAGTTGCAGCCTCCGAATCTCCGGAGGTCGGGCCGCAGCAGCAGCAGCGCTCCACCACCGCTCCACCCGCTCTGGACTCGGCCAGCTCCGCGATGGTGAGGTGAGTCGTCGGCACCAGAGCCCCCGGTCTTCTCCTGTTGGAGGCCGCTCCTCGTTGCAGCCCCAACGACAACGGAGACCCGACAAGAAAAGGTCCCGTGCAGGGAGAGATTTAAAAGTTACCCCCTCCCTCCCACCCCACCCCCACACACACCCCAACAAAAAATAACAAAAACTACATAGAAACATAGACAAAAAATAATTAAAACGCGGACGGGCTGCAGAGGCCGCTGCTGACGAGAGTCGCGCCGCCTACCGGATAGGTGGTCATTTAAGACGGCTTGCATGACGTGTACGATATTGTGCTCGGACGAAGTGCGTAGTTGCCAGTCGGAATTATGCACAATGAAGCATTCACATATTATTTCTGCTTCAAATAAAGTCACAAACTAAACATATTCATCAATCAAGACATGATATATACCACAATGACATGCAGCAAAATTATAATACTGTATCTCAACTCTTTTTACACGTTGCAATGAATGTAATTTCTATTATTTCTTTCCACTTCCAAAAATGTGGTTGGATTATTCAGCGTATGATCAACCTCGGTGAGACCAAGCGCAGGCTTGGTGATCGCTTCGCACAACACCTCCGCTCGGTTCGCAAAACCAACCTGATCTCCCGGTGATTCAGCACTTCAACTCCCCCTCCCATTCCGAATCCGACCTTTCTGTCCTGGGTCTCCTCCATGACCAGAGTGAGGTCCACCATAAATTGGAGGAGCAGCACCTTGTATTTCGCTTGGGCAGTTTACACCCCAGTGGTATGAACATTGACTTCTCCAATTTCAGGTAGTCCCTGCTTTCTCCTCCCCTTCCCAGCTCTCCCTCCGCCTCTTCCTGGCTCTGCCTCTTCCTTCCCCTCTCCCCCCCCCCCCACCCTCACATCAGTCTGATGAAGGGTCTCGACCCGAAACGTTGCCTATTTTCTTCGCTCCATAGATGCTGCCTCACCCGTTTCTCCAGCATTTTTGTCTACCCATTCACACAAGTTCAGTTATCCTACTTTCCTCACCCACTCCCTAAACATTAGGGGCAATTTTACAGAGACAAATTAACCTACAAAGCCAATGCGTTTTGGGATGTGGGAGGAAATCCACACGCTTGCAGGGAGAATGTGCAAATTCAACACAGACAGTGCCCGAGGACAGGCACGGAAATCGCTATCAAAACATGGGGACGCAATTTCTTGGCGGCCGCTCGCGCATGCGCACGCACTCTCACATACACACACGCAAACAAGGGTCCCGACCCAAAACATCACCCATCCTTTAACTCCAGAGAAGCTGCCTGACCATCTGAGTTACTGCAGCACTTTGTGTCTACCTTAATGTTTGGAGTTTTAAACAATCCTAACATCAGACGGGAGCGGTGTCCCCAGGCCCACAGCCAGCACAGAGAAGCAGCGCGAAATCCAGCTCAACTCTGCCTGTTAACCTACAAGCCCTACCTGGACTTACGTGAATGACGGCCCAGGCTTACAGCCAGCGCGGAGAAGCAGCGCTAAATCCAGCTCAACTCTGCCTGTCTCGCCGGTTTAACCTAGAGCCCTGCCTGGACTGACGGGACACCAGTCCGAAGCCGTGGAGCTAGCGGTGCTTCTCCACGTAGGCTGTAAACCTGGGCCGTCATTCACGCAAGTCCAGGTAGGGCTTGTAGGTTAACAGGCAGAGTTGAGCTGGATTTAGCGCTGCTTCTCTGCGCTGGCAAAACGAAAAAATAATTTTAGCTTTTAACAAAGGAACAATAAATACAACTAATTCATAGTTTGAAATCAGTATTTTCTTACCTAGAAGAATCAAAGCTGGAAAACAGAAGAAATGAAGGTGTATATGTACACAGCTCCACTGCTTTCCAGCAATGTTTATGCATAGTGACCTTTGACCTGGGCATGCGCAGTCGCTATACCGAACTCGCTTATTATTTCCATCCTTTTTCCTTCGATCCATAATCCTCCACAAGCGGCAGCACATCTAAAACTACAACTATATTCACCTTGCATGTCATGTATCAGTTGTCATCACCCACTTTATTCTATAAAGGGAATTGGGAATGAAAAGGAACTAGGTGCAGGATTCCCAAAATGTTAATTTGCAAGTCAAATTGGTAGTACGGAAAGCAAACTTAATGCACGCATTTATTTCAAGAGGGCGAGAATACAAAAACAGGGATGTCATGCTGAGGCTCTATAAGGCACTGGTCAGGCCGCATTTGGAGTATTGTGAGCATATCTGCGGAAGGATGTGCAGGCTCTGGAGAGAGTGCAGAGGAGGACTACGAGAATGATCACAGGAATGAGTGGGTTAAGAAATGATGAGCGTTTGATGGCACTGAGGTGCTACTCGCTGGAGTTTAGAAAAATGAGGGGAGACCTCAACGAAACTTACCAAATAGTGAAATGCCTGGATAGAGTGGATGTGAAGAGAATGTTTCCACTGGTGGGAGAGTCTAGGACCGCAGATCATAGCCTCAGAATTAAAGGACATTCCTTTAGGAAGATGACGATGAATTTCTTTAGTCAGAGTGGTGAATCTGTGGAATTCATTGCCATAAAAGGCTGTGGAGGCCGTCAATGGATTATTTTGATGGCAGAGATAGATACTTGATTAATACAGGTGTCAGGGGTTATGGTGAGAAGGCAGGAGAATGGGGTGAGGAGGGCAAGATAGATCAGCTATGATTGAATGACGGAGAAGACATGATGAGCCAAATGGCCTAATTCTGCTCCTATCACTATGAAGTTATGACTCGAGGAATAACATCAGCCCCTTTGATCTGCAAATGCAACTTAATCTTTCCAACCATAATGTGTATTTTTCATTTCATGAAGAAGCAGACTGGAAACATTTATTCTCAGTAATTGTTAAAAAAATAAAAATGCTTGCAAATAATTTAATCAAGTGAATCCAACCCCAAATGAATGAAATACTGTTTGATTATTAATCAATGGACTGTGATACTGTGAGCATGTTCATCTAATACTTTAAAAATCCCTGGACAGTCTAAAATAGATTTAGAACATCTAATAGATCAAAGAAGCTCAAAAAAGATAGCAAATAAAATACTTAATAATAAAACAAATACCTGTTGTAAAGATTCGTCCGTTAGCTTATCTTGGTTTCCAACATGCACTTTCTGCAGTAAAGGGCAATGGCAAGCAATTGCAATGAGCGAAATGTCACTAAGTTGCTTGCATCGATATGCTATATATTTCTGCAGTCCTGGACTCTGCATTGCTATGGAACTCACTCCAGTGTCAGAGATATTTCGACAATCAGATATATTAATTTGGATTCTGTTTCGGTTCTTTGATGCAATTCGCTTGAGTACATCATCGGTGACCTGTCAATAAACAAGAAATGAAAATCAGTTTAATCAATTTAAATATACATAATCAAAGTTAGGGTGTCATTCTATTCTCTCTCAGGCGCTGACTGGCCCACTAACTTCCTCAAGCTCTTAGTGTTTTGCTCAGGATACTCTTGTATCTCTGATTATTACCGGTTCAGTACAATTTCAGGAACAAATACTATCGGTTTAATTTTCATCTTGGGATTTTCTTTCCCAGAGCTTAAAAGAAACACCTTCATGAACCAAAGAAAAACAAAACATAACAGAAAAAGAACAACCAAGGGAAAAAAGTTGTTCGGCACGGACTTGTAGGGCCGAGATGGCCTGTTTCCGTGCTGTAATTGTTATATGGTTATATGGTTAACCATTTTCACGTGAAAGTATATTACAGTGAAACATCTTTAATTACAGTGCCCTCCATATTTTTTGGGACAAACACCCACAATTTATTTATTTGCCTCTGTACTCCACAATTTGAGATTTGTAATAGAAAACATCACATGTGGTTAAAGTGCACATTGTCAGATTTTAATAAAGGCTATATTTTATACATTTTGGTTTCACCATGCAGAAATTACAGCAGTGTTTATACATAGGTCCCCCCCATTTCAGGGCACCATAATGTTTGGGACACAGCAATGTCACTTAAATGAAAGCAGTCATGTTTTGTATTTTGTTGCATATTCTTTGCAAGCAATGACTGCTTGAAGTATTCGATTCATAGACATCACCAGTTGCTGGGTGTCTTATCTGGTGATGCTCTGCCAGGCCTGTATTGCAGCCATCTTTAGCTTATGCTTGTTTTGGGGGCCAGTTCCTTTCAGTTTACTCTTCAGCATATAAAAGGCATGCTCAATTGGGTTCAGATCGGGTGATTGACTTGGCCACTCAAGAATTTACCATTTTTTAAGCTTTGAAAAACTCCTTTGTTGCTTTAGCAGTATTTTTGGGATCATTGTCTTGCTGTAGAATGAACCGCCGGACAATGAATTTTGAGGCATTTGTTTGAACTTGAGCTGATAGGATGTGTCTATTCACTTCAGAATTCATTATGCTACTTCCATCAGCAGTTGTATCATCAATGAAGATAAGCAAGCCAGTACCTACAGCAGCCATACATGCCCAGGCCATAACACCCCCACCACCGTGTTTCACAGATGAGGTGGTATGCTTTGGATCTTGGGCAGTTCTTTCTCTCCTCCATACTATGCTCTTGCCATCACTCTGATATGTTAATCTTCGTCTCATCTATCCACAAGACCATTTTCCAGAACTGTGGTTTTAAGTACTTCTTGGCAAATAGTAACCTGGCCATCCTATTTTTGTGGCTAACCAGTGGTTTGCATCTTGCAGTGTAGCTTCTATATTTCTGTTCATTAAGTCTTCTGCGGATAGTGGTCATTGACAAACTCACACCTGACTCCTAAAGAGTGTTTCTGATCGGTCGGACAAGTGTTTGGGGATTTTTCTTTATTATAGAGAGAATTCTGTCATCAGCTGTGGAGGTCTTCCTTAACCTGCCAGTCCCTTTATGATTAGTAAGCTCACCAGTGCTCTCTTTATTCTTAACTAGACCAAGTGGGACCCATTAGGTCCGGTCCGTCTTTTTTTTAATTAAAATGCAACTCGATTAAAACAAAATGTTTTTTTTTAAATGAAACTTGTTTAAAATAAAAGTCAATCAATGCAATAGCGATTTTTTTAAATTGCAAGTATTATTGAAAGAATCGCGCAAAGTTAAAAATATATCTACACTATTACTAAAATTCTCATCTTAATTACTTCCTGTCTAGGTTGTAAATAAATTTTAGAAAAAAATGCTACCCTATATCGCTATGATTTTTTTCACCATCTTACTCATCATCCTCTCCTCCAACCGCCCCAAGGTTATTTCCGATCGGTGAAATATTAAAAGTTATGAATGTTTTTTTAAAAATTGTGAGATCAGCAGATTGGTCTTCTCGCCCGTCAGTCACCATGATGAAGGTAACGCCCCTTCTGGGGGGGCTAGGAGAATAAAGCCCCAGAGGCTGGACGTGAGTCAGTCATCCCGGAAGACCGTGAGTGAGAGTTCAGTCCAGAGCTGTGAGTCTACGCCGTGAGTGAACTGAACTGTGAGTCCGCACTGTGATGCTTGAACTGAATTGAAGGGTTGGTCTGCACTGGGCTGCTTGAACTGAATTGAAGGGTTGGGCTACTTGAACTGAATGTCGCGCTCATTCCGGAAGTCCCACCTACTACGGAAGCCCCGGTCAGGGGAGAGGCCGCGCTCAAACGCGCGAGTAGATTCAAGAGAGTTTTACTGTCACATATATGTAGTGTGTGAGTCTGTGAGAGTGTGTGATGGATGGTGTGAGTGTGGGTGTGTGTGTGTGTGTGAGATGGTGGGTGTGTGTGAGATGGAGGGTGTGTGTGAGATGGAGGGTGTGTGTGTGTGTGAGATGGGAGTGTGTGTGTGTGTGAGATGGAGGGTGTGTGTGTGTGTGAGATGGAGCGTTTGTCTCTGTGAGAAGGAGTGTGTGTCTGTGATGGAGGGTGTGTGTCTGTGATGGAGGGTGTGTGTGTGTGTTGTGTGAGCCCACCAGCTGTGTGTGAGTCGACTGCCGGTCCACCAGCCGTGAGTCGGCTGCCAGCCCACCAGGCCCGAGTGACTGAGCTGCCAGCCCACCAGGCCCGAGTGACTGAGCTGCCAGCCCACCAGGCCCGAGTGACTGAGATGCCAGCCCACCAGGCCCGAGTGACTGAGCTGCCAGCCCACCAGGCCCGAGTGACTGAGCTGCCAGCCAAATAATCCATTTGGCCCACAATGTCCATACTAGCCCTCAGGAAACCAGTTCCTTTGGCCCACAACTTCCATACTGGCCCTCCAGAAAGCCCCCACCCCATTGGCCACCAATATTGGAATTGGTGGGGAGGTGGAATATTGCGTTGGAGGCCCAGCCCTCCCATGTGAACATGGGACCCAACGGGTCCCACTTAGTCTAGTAAATGCTTATAGTTAAATACAGTGCAGTCAGCGGTCAGAATGTTCTGGAAATGCGGTTATGGAGCTGTGCTCCCCTCACATGTGATCCGGAGCAGTAATCGTTTTTGTTTTAAATACAAGTGTTTTAAAATAAATGTTAATCTATATTTTTTTTAAATGCACTGAAATGGCCGTTTTTTTTCAAAAGCAGCAGTCTAATTACAGTGTGAAATCTCAATTAATCGATACAATCAGCAAGTCTTTATTTAATAAATATTAATCAATCCAATCGCCGTCTATTTTTAATATAGAGTCAGCGAAGTCAGAATGAAGCAATCAGCTCTGAACTGCACCTTCGCCTGATTGTCTTGAGAGGGTTTGAAGAACGTTGTGGAAGAGCGGTTGGAAGAGTGAACAATGGCAACGTTGTTTTTAAATGCAAGCGCTTTAAAATGTGGAAACTGCCATTGAAGCGCTGGAGTGCGCTCCCGCCCTGAGTGGCCTGTCGTGCTTTGCGAACTGCCGTTGGAGCGCTGGAGTGCCCCTCCCTCCCGGAGCGCTGGAGCCGGAGTGAGCCGTCCTTCCTTGTGTGCATTGTGACGTCATTCAGAATTTCTTTTCTCGAAATGGGCGAGTTTGAAGAAATCGGGCTGTTTTTTAACTTTCAACTCAATTTCAACTCAATTTCAGACTCAAACCAGAAAGGAACGCAACATAGCACATATTTTAGAAATCCATCAAGAAGATTTTTAGAATTCGAACAGTAAAGTAACAATCCAAAAACAGACAGAAAGCATTGGAGTAACTCATCAGGTCAAGCAGCATTTCTGGAGAACATTGATTGTGACGTTTTGAGTTGGGACCCTTTTTCAGACTCTGAAGACAAGTTTCCACCTGAATCATCACCTACCCATGTTATCCAGAGATGCTGCCTGACTCCTTGAGTTACTCAGCACCGTGTCCTTTTTTGTGACCCAGCATCTGCAGTTCTATGCATCTACAAACCAACAATCCAAATAATATTTAACCAGATAAAGCACAAAATTGTGCAAGAGGAAATCGTTTTTGAAAGAGTCGTAATTATCTAATTCTTAAAATCATAAAATTGTACATGCTGGAAAAATGCTCCAACTGACAATTTCTCTCAACTTTAGCAGTTTCCTTGAAATAGTCTACAAACATTAAAGTAAAGAATGCCTTTGGCACTGAACAAAAAGACACCTTCAGTTTGAGACTAACTAATATGTTCATATGTTCAAATATCAAACCCTGGTATCATTTCTTGCCGTCTAAAATGTTTTATATCATGTTTAACGTAACAATACTATAAACACTTTATTCATCCCCGGAGGGAAATTGGTCTGCCAACAGTCACAACACGCAAGGTACACAAAAACTTGAACTTACAAGTGCAAAGTAAAAGGACAATCGACTGTTAGCTGGCTGGCTGCCGTGTACGCAGCGCCTTCATCCGAAACGAACCGGAACAAACAAACGAACGCAGGCTTATCGCCTGGGAAGAGGATTCTAAAACTAAAGTTGCTTCCCCCCCCCCACCCCTCTCCCGTGTCCTCCATTGTTCATCACGGCAGTCCCCCCACGCCGGGTTCTCCACCATTCATCACAACGGTCTCCCCACGCTGGGTTCCCATTGTCTTCCCGCCCCCCCCCAAACGTTCCACCGTCACCGAGGTTCCCGCTGCCGCCGAGGCCCCATCACCGCTGAGGCTCCTGTTGCTGTCAAGGCTCAAGCTGCTGCCGCCGCTGACGCTTCTTTGACCCAGGCAGACCTCGCTGCCCAGCTTCTCCGCAGTCCCCTGGGAGGCCTGTAGGGCGTCAGGCTTACCAGGACGCGTTCCGGTCGTCAGCGCCACCGTTGTTCGGTGAGTGGATCGGGCCCGCGCGGCACCCCGGGACACTCCCGCTTCCACGAGCTCAGCTCCCCGGGACATTCCCACCGCCACACGGGCGGCTCCCCGGGATAGGATTTGCTTAAAACAAGCAAAAGAAACTGAAACACTCTCAGCTTGCGATTGATAAGAGTCATACAGGAGGGAATCAAGCCCTTGGACCCAACTCATCTCTGCCAAATAAGATGCTCATTATTGCCGTCCCCTTTGCATGCATTTAACCTATCCCCTCTGAACTTTTCCTATCCATTTACTTGTCCAAATATCTTTTAAATTATGTTATTGTACCTGTCTCAATTTCTCTGATAGAGCAATTCCTCAGCTTCCTCTGGCAGCTGTTTCCATATATTTACACCAGTGTCTGTACGGGAAAGTTACCCCTCAGGTGTCTGTTAATCTTTCTCTTTCCCCCCCCCCCAAAAATAAAGAGACGGTCATTCCGTCTTCAAACTCATTCTACCATTAAATTAAATCAGTTAATATGTCACAACCCCTGCAACACTCTGGCAACATATTACAGGAAGCAAGACACACAATGCAGCACAAGATTCCAGCATCAGCAAATTCTTGTGTCTCCATTTTACCATTTCTCTAATGTTGTCATTAATATTTTTTTCTGTACTTGACCGCTTTACTTGTTTATGGCATTTTTTTGCATATTACTTCACTAACTTTGCCTTTCTGTTTTGTTTCTCTTTTCTGAACACTCACTGAGGTATCCGTCCAACGAGCAAGCTTAGCATCCCTTCCTCCACCAAAAGCACCAGCAAATCAGTTCCCCACTGCCCACTACCCAAGCCAACAGCAGGTTGATTTCTTCTCATTTTCTAACAAAACATTCAAATGAAATAAACTCAAGTCACATTCAAAAACATTACCAATGCCGTACTATTTGCACTTTGCATAAAATATTGTGCAGCAGAACACAATACAGGACAAGCATTTTCTATCACAAAATGAATATCGCTTATATCTGGAAGGGTTGAGTTTGTTTATTGAAATTCACAACATGAACATACATAAAAAAAGGCCACTCACTACTTTTCAACTTAATCGAGAAAACAGGAGAGCCACAAATGAATGTATTAATTTTGTTCGAGTGTTTAAAACAAAATATACCATACTCTTTTTTATGGAAAGCTTTTGGCAATATAAATCTGAAATCTCTAATCAAAATAGAATTCACAAAGCTTACACCACCACAATTTTGAATGGCGTATAAATCAACTGCACAGCCTCTCAGCGTTTTGCAAAAATATTTGAGAAACTTGATTTACCCTTTAGTCTGTTTGGAAACATTTCATTCATACAAAGTCATTTTAATGATTAATTTTCTTAAGACAGAACCTTAATCAAAATTGCTTTGTACACTTAGAGTGTAAATGGTCAGAATAAATTCAGAATAATACAGAATCAGTGTAAATTGTATTCATTGCGAGTTTGTATTTCATTGGCATATTTTATGTCCAATGTAACAGAGGTGAGCTGTGCACACTTTTACCAAGGGCAAGAGGACCAAGGGGATAGGGGAGAGAGGAAATGGGGGGAATGTTTGCTCCACCCTCCCCTTCCACTCCTCCCCCCACCCTTGCTCCCCTTTCTCCACTAAAAGTCAGTTACCAGTTCCACAATTTGCAACAATGTATCTCTCTTAGGATCACACTATCCCCAGCCAACAATTGGCCTATCAGGAAACCACCCTGCCTGAGGTAATCTGTTGCGACCATGACTTGTCCTGGACTTATCTTGCTCCCAGTCCCACGTGGAAATGCAGTTAAAGCCGAATCTATCGACATGGTCATGAGTGCATAGAGAGTATAGTAAGGAGCTGAGAACGCATCCTTGCGAGGCCTCAGAGCGTCGTAGCGAGAGAGAGAGAGAGAGAGCGAGAGAGAGAGAGAGAGAGAGAGAGAGAGCGAGAGAGAGAGAGAGAGAGAGAGAGAGAGAGAGAGAGAGAGAGAGAGAGCGAGAGAGAGAGAGCGAGAGAGCGAGAGAGCGAGAGCGAGAGAGGTACTTCGCCGTGACTGTGTGGGAGAGAAAGATCGCACAGGACCTCGGTCTATCTGTGTGTGTGGAAGGGAAGAGAGACTAAGCAGAATACATCAGTCTTATTGTGCATGCGGGGAGAAAGAGAGAGGTGGGGGTGAGAAAGAGAGAGGTGGGGGGAGAAAGAGAGAAATGGGGGGAGACATACATACAGACACAAAGCAGTTTTACTGTGTATGTGGGAGACACAGATGGACAGAGCACAGTACCTCTGTCTTACTGTGCGGAGAGAGGGGGAGAAAGAGACGTACACTCACAGAGGCAGTCTCTCAGCCTGTGTGATAGGGAGGAAGGGAGGGAGACAGAGAGAGAGAGAGACACACACACACACAAGGTGGATGTGAAATCTCACCTGCCTGTTTCAGTGAAAGGCACCGCCGCCAGTGAATGACGACACCCCCATCTTCTCTCCCCCTCCTCTCCCTCCACTCTCCACCCTCTCTCCTCCTCCCCCCCCCTCCCTCCCCCCCCCCCCCCCCCACCTTTCCCTCCCAACTCCAGTCCCGTCACGACCCCCTGGGAAACTGAAGGGAGCGACAATCAACTGCCACGGATACAAATGATGTCATACACAAGAAAGGGCAGATGCTGGTTGACAAAAAGTGTACACACAGTGCTGTAGTTACACAAAGATGCAGCAGAAATTTGGAAATGTCATCCCGTCACCCATTCCTTCTCTCCAGAGATGCTGCCTGCCCGCTGAGTTAAAGAGTTCCCACGGTAGACTCACGAGACACTAAGGTAAACGCACGGGCCACTATGTTCTTAAAACAAGTTTAAATGTCTCAATTTTTAACTTCAGCAGTACATTTTATTTGTGGAAAACTTTAAACATGTTTGAATTTTTCCAAGAGTTACCAAGTTTCACGGGAACCTGCCTTTAGCGCCACGAGTCGCTAAGTTGCGTCCACGAGTTCCGATGTTCCCGCTACGTTAATTGTACGTAGTTACCACGAGTAAAATTTGTTTTAAACTCGGGGTACCTCGTGGGTCAACTTGCGCCGTGAGACGGGTTTAACAATGATTTAAGATAAAGGCTCAACAGCATTTTCATCCGAGCAATGGGAATAACAAAATTTACTTTTTCAAAAACACAAATGATTTGATTTATTCTCAAGAATTGGCTACAATGCTAACCCAGCAAATACTAATGGGAGCATTGAGTGGTTTTAAGGTTAAATGTATACCTCCTTACATCAGATAATTCACTCCTCCAAAATGACTGAAATTTAAGGGGGTGATCAAATATTAGGTAGGAATGCTCAAAATCGTTGATCCATCCTATTTTTAAAATTAATTAATGCATGCAAATAGAACTTCCTATAATTTATAGCAAACTTAATCAGCACATGAAGAGCATATATTTGTGCAGTCATTTCCATGACCCTTCTTGCTGTCGAAGCTTAATTTAACTCTTTATGTAACCTGTAAATTTGGTAAAGTATTTTTCATATATTAAAGCGAAATGGCCTGGAGGATTATTTTAGCAAATCTATATAAATAAGAGAGTCAAGTCTTTACCTGCTGTCGCCCACTGAGGTCCAGCTGCTTCCAAAATTGGAAATCTAGACCAAGATCGCGCCAGTACTTGCAAACCAAAGATGCCGAAAGACATCTTTCCTTCAAAGATAAATGAGCAAAGACCTGAAATTAAGAGAAGTTTCTGATCAGATACAATAGAGCCAATATTTACAAGACCAGGTGTGGCTTCAAACATGTGCTCTGCAAGATAATTAATACATTCATCCAGCAAAGATCAAAACAAATATTTGCTAGATATTTTTTAATTTCACATCCATTTTGATAAAAGATTACTGAAATAGACGAAGGGAAACCACCTAAATCTGTCGGCACTCACTGCAAATTGCATACGATTCAAATATTGAGATGCAAACAGAGACACATTTAAAACTGCGAGAAAAATAAAAGGAAAAGAGAATTAGGGCGACATAGTGGCAAAGAGGTAGACCTGCAGGACCAGAGACCCGGGTTCAATCCTGACTGTGGTTACTGTCTATATGGAGTTTGTACGTTCTCCCTGTGACAGTGACAGTGTGGGCTTTTTCCAGATGCTCCCCACACTCAATATGTGCACGTTTGTAAGTCAATTGGCTTTGGTAAAAATTGTAAATTGTCCTTGTGTGCAAGATAGTGTTAGTCTATTGGGTGGTCGCTGCAGACTCGGTGGGCCAAAGAGCCTGATTCTGCACAGTATCTCAAGTCGAATGTAGGTTTTGTTGGAAGGAACTATTTAATCAGCATTTTCAAATATCTAAATGAATTTAAAGTACAGGTCACCAACAGCCATCTCCTGGGAAGCTCAAAAGAAAACCTTGCATGCGCAATAACAGCAAACTAATACAATTTTCAAAAATTACACTGGAATAGCTGTGTATGGAATGAGTTTTGTTTTTACATGATAGATCAAATTGTAGAGCGTGAAAATAGAAAGTTACATTTTGAACAGAAGTTTTCTTTAAAAGAAATAAACAAATTGAATGGATTTTCAGCTACACCCAGTGGGCAGTTTGTGAAATGACAGTAAAATATTCATTTCTCCACTTTCAAATCAAGAGCGTTTATTTGTCACGTGTACTAAAATGTAACAATGAAATTCTTACTGGCAACAGCACTAGTTTGCAAATACAGCATTCAACAGATAAAATAAAGACAAAAACCCAATATAGTGCAAAATAAAACAAAATCTAAAGAAGTAGAGGCGTTGATGGGCTTTCTTTATGATTGTACCAATGTGTTGGGTCCAGGACGGAACTCCAGGAATTGTAGTTGCTGACTCTCTCCACCATCGGCCCACCGATGAAGTCAGGTTTGTGGATCCTCAGCCTTCCTCTTCCGAAGTCAACAATCAGCTCCTTGGCTTTACTGACATTGAGAGTAAGTTTGTTGTTCTGGCACCATTCAATCAGACGATCAATCTTCTTCCTATACTCCGACTCATTATTACGATAATTCGTCCAACAATGCCGATTTCATTGGCGAATTTACGATGGAGTTGGAACATGGTCAAAGGTATAGTGTCAGAAGAGTAGGGTCTGAGCATACAGCCCCGAGGTGCTCCTGTGCTGCTGGTTATTGAGGAGGAAATGCTGTTGCCATATCGTACCGATTGTGGTCAGTTGATGAGGAAGTCGAGGATTCCGTTGCAGAGGGATGCACAGAGACCCAGTTCCCCGAGCTTGGTAACAAGTTTAGAGGGGATGATGGCATTGAACGCCAATCTGTAATCGATGAACAACCGACTGACAAATGTGTTTTTATTTAATACAATCAGACAATTACATTTGATACTTCAGTTAAAGGGCAAAATTTACAGAAAGGTTGGGAGCCAATTTTTTGCAACTTCTATTTTCCTGCAGTAAAATCTGAAACTCCTGGACAAGAAAAATATTGGTCAGCACAATAAAAAGACAGCAATTTTAAATACGGACTTGGAGTTAAGATATAAAGTTGTAAAGTTAGATATTTTAAATATACACATGAATAATAATCAAAACACAAAGAACTGGAGGAATTCTGCAGGTCAGTCAAATTAACATGTTCACCTCCACTATTCTCATTCCCTAACTATTCCCTTGCTTAGTGACTTTGCTGACTTTCATTCCTTTCAACATAATAAAACATCCGAAGTTTCTTCACAGAAGCATTATTAGACAACATTCAACGCAGTCACGTCAGGAGATTAGGCAATCACCAAATGTTTTGTTAACGTGACAAACTTGAAAGAGAGCAACAAAGATTACTTCAAGAAGCATTAATCAGATGCTGCAACCAAAGGAGCCAAGGGCATAGCTGCTAATGATGGACCAAATAAAATTCATGATGCACATAACGCCAGAAATGGAAGAGTAAAAGATCGAAAGGAGTAAAGAACTAGAAAAAAAGTTAAAAGAGACTATTTTGAAATGTAATTAAAATTTGAAAGCAGAATTGATACCAGATTATGTCAGCGACTATAAGATGACGAACAGTAGTTGATATTGAACCTAACAAAAGGCATGGAGTTTCCCCACATAGAAAGATTAATAAAAGACCAGACATGATTCTTCTCAACATACCACGGTCAGCCCCGTCTACAGCTCTGTATTCTTCTTACAATGATTTCACATCAGAAAATACCTGAAATAGTCCAACTTATCTGGACTTTATTTCTGTCCTAATAAAGCTATGGAATATCTTCCCTGAAGTTTTCAGCCTCTCGATCTTAGATAAATTACAACTGGCAATGCCTTTAATGTATCTGATATAATGTCAATGATTATCCAAATATGTTGCAGTCATTTTTTTCTCTGTTGAAAATAATAAAGAAAAAGGATGTCAGACTGGATGCAATAATTAATCATGGCTTTGGATGAATAAATTCACCCTCAACTGCAATGGGAAACCTATCATAGAGATCTCATGATGGGAGTTGTGAAAAATAGCATTCACAAAACCATGGTAAGCTCTTGTAATTTTGTTTACTTTCCCAATCTGGCTGTAATTACATAATGTATTGCGCTGCTTCTCAGTAACAAATTCCATTTATTTCCTCAGATCTCCCAAAAGGAAATTATATCACTTTGCTTTTAAACAGCAATTAAAATATTGTGCTCATTTCTGGTCACCATGTTATAGGAAAGCTTGAAAGGGTTCAGAAAAAATTACAAGGATGTTGCCAGGACTAGAGGGTGTGAGCTGTAGGGAGACGTTGAGTTGGCTGGCTCTCTATTCAATGGAGCACTGGAGGATGAGGGGAAATCTTATAGGGGCGTACAAAATCATGAGAGGAATAGATCAGGTAGATGCACAGAGTCCTTTGCCCAGAGTAGGGGAATCGAGGACCAGAGGACATAGGTTCAAGGTGAAGGAGAAAAGATTTAATAGGAATCCGAGGGGTAACTTTTTCACACAAAGGGTGTGAATTTTACCTGGCTTAAATTTTAAAAAAATGACTAACTTGAATTAAAATTAAAATGTAAACAGCTATTTATTGCTAAAAAGTTATTTAAAATCCCTAATAGTTTTTAGTCCTTTATGCACTCATATGCACTCAGAGAGTGGTAACTGTGTGGAATGAGCTTCCAGTGGAAGTGGTGGACGCAGGTTCGATTTTATCATTTAAAAATAAATTGGATAGGTATATGGACGGGAAAGGAATGGAGGGTTATGGTCTGAGTGCGGGTAGATGGGACTAGGTGAGAATAAGTGTTCAGCACGGACTAGAAGGGCCGAGATGGCCTGTTTCCGTGCTGTAATTGTTATATGGTTATACAACTCAGATGGGCAATAATTTAAATGAGGATGTCTTTTCCATCAAATCCATAATTTTGATTTATATTGGCTGGGGTATCTAGAGAACTGTGTTCCATTTTTTTGAACACTGCCATGAGATTACTGATCACTAAAGTAAATTCCCAGCAAAGAGAAAACAAATCTGAAAAAAATCCTTGAAAAAATATTTTTTTCAACAAATGCAATACCTGGGACATGAACATCTGATTTTATGTAGAACATTTAACATAGAAAATAACCCTGACATGCTTCACAATGGCATTATCATATATTTATCACTGTCGCAAGAAGAAATTAGGACAGATTTCGGAAGAGAATTCCAAAGCTTTAAGACTTTAAAGTTGAAGTTATATAAATAGATGAACAAGGAGCTGGAGGAGCATAATAGCAGGTCAGACATTGGTTAGGAATGATGGAAAGAAAGTCTTCAAGGAAGGATAGCATGGAGAGATGTACAAATATGGTGAAGCTGATGAGCTGAAGTATGTTTCTTTCAAAGCAGGGAGTATTATTAGGAAAGCAGCTGAACTTAGAACCTGAATCATTGCTCCAGTTATGATGTTGAGGCCAATGTAAAAACATGGTTGACAGCAGGACATGAATAGCAGCTCAATATTCCGGGGTTTCAATGTTTTTGGCATGATATAGAGGGAGGGAAAAGAGATGGACGAGTTGCTCTACTAGAAAAAAAGCAAAATACAGCCGATGTGTGTTAAAACTATATTTCAATTTTAATCTTGGTATATCTGCAGAGCAAGGCAGATTACAACATTGCAGAGTTTACAATGCACACCTCAGATTGTTTTTAATAAAACTGCATGGAATATCATTCTGCAAGCGTCTTATTATTGGGACAATATTTACATCAAGTAGAGGTTTTCCCCAATAACTTAGAATGAAGTCATGTCTTTACAACATAAATTAAACAGATGACCAGAAACAAACATGAGGGTTGTCAATGCCTTTAACCTTTTCTTTCACAGAAATCTCGTTTGCTTAAGCTTCTAATAATTCAGATTTGTTTTGTGTACTTTCATTAAGTGGCACCATTCAAGATACAAGTAATAATCAACATGGTTAAAATCCTCACCTTTAGAAGTATAGACGAAGGAAGCTGATTAATATTCGGTGGCTCAGATTCCATTCTTAAATCTGTAAGATTTTCTGGGGTAATAACTTCACTATCTTCAGATCCCAAAGGGGACAATGGTTGCTGGAGCAAAGAAGAGCAGTCACCCATGTTCCCCTCAAGTCCCAAATTTGTACATTCTGCTGTGGATGTAGGCAAAGTACATACAGACACTGGACACTGTGCTATGTCATTATTTAATCCAGTCTCAGGAACTCTTCCGACTGCAGAACGAGGCAGTTTGCAAGGTGTACAAGCTTGTACGCCAGCACATTTACGCTTGCAAACTGGCATCTCGGAATAGTCTGAACAAACTGTTCTAAACAGAGGGGGTCCAATGAGCTTTGCTGGAACACTGGAAAGCAAACTTTTACCCTGTTCTTCCCAGATACTAAGTTCCTTTGGGGAAAGAAGAAACTTAGCACACTCCTCCGTAGTAGTCAATGCAGTGTATCTTTCTGCTGCTTTGGATGCACTTTCAAACTGATCCTCATCAAGGGCAGAAGTATTGTGAACAATGAAGCATAGCATACAAGGTCCACGAAGAAAGCAGTTCTTTCTAACTTTCCGTCTTCTTTTCTTCACGCGTTTACCATTTTTTGAAAGAAAATGGCCCATATAGAAGATTCAAAACGTTCTCCAATATGATCCTTCTATAAAAAGAAAAAAAAGTGTCAAGCAAATTTTCACCTGCACAAATCTGTAAAGATGTACAATTAATTTCAAATTACAACTTTGGAAGTATAACCATAGAGGAAAGAATAGTGTACACTCCTCTACTAAGGAGATAATTTCATAAAAATCACTCAAATGTTTCTGCCTCAGCCATTGTATTTATAATTGCAATACTATCATACACTTTCAAACTCATGCAAGGACAATTACCATTAAATTAACAATGTTCAACGCAGTTAACCACAGGATCAAAATTGCAATTCTATTATATAAAGATACACTTAACTGCCATAACAAAAGCTTTTGAAGTACATTTACAAAAATAAAAATGTTTTGCACAGAAGCTGACAACCACAGCACTATCCAAAAGTTCATAGCTAATTTTGATTCTAATTCATAGAAAATTGAGTTTTAGAATTAAGTTTCATTAACTCGAGGTAAAGGAACCGCTTGGAGGTCGTGATCATAATATGATTAGTTTTAATCTATAATTGAGAAGGAGAATGGTAAATAGGAAGTGTCAGTGATGCAGTTGAACAAAGGGGACTATGAAGGCATGAGAGGGGAGCTGGCCAAGGTAAACTGGAAAGGGATCCTAGCAGGAATGACGGTGGAACAGCAATGGCAGGAATTTCTGGGCATAATCCGGAAGACGCAGGATCATTTCATTTCAAAAAGGAAGAAATATTCTAAGGGGAGTAGGAGGCAACCATGGTTGACAAGAGAAGTTAGGGATAGAATAAAACTAAAAGAAAAGATGTATAATACAGCAAAGAGTAGCTGGAAGCCAGAGGATTGGGAAAACTTTCACAGGACAACAGAAGGAAATAAAACGGGCAATACGGGCTGAAAAGATGAAGTACGAAGGGAAGCTGGCCAGGAATATAAAAAAGGACAGTAAAAGCTTCTTTAGATATGCTAAGGGAAAAAGAGTAGCAAAGTCAAATATGGGTCCCTTGAAGGCAGACACGGGTGAAATTATTATGGGCAACAAGGAAATGGCAGAAGAGTTCAATAGGTACTTCGGATCCATCTTCACTAAGGAAGACACAAACAATCTCCCAGATGTACTGGAGGACAGAGGATCTAAGGGGGTAGAGGAACTGAAAGAAATGTTCATTAGGCGAGAAATAGTATTGGGTAGGCTAATGGGACTGAAGGATGATAAATCCCCTGGACCTGATGGTCTGCATCCCAGGGTCCTCAGGGAGTTGGCTCTAGAAATAGTGGATGCATTGGCAATGTAGTCGGAGACAGTAAGACCGGTGGGAGAACTGGGAAGAGGGAGGGGATGGAGCAAGAGGGAAAGCAAGGGCTATTTGAACTTAGAGAAGTCAATGTTCACACCGCTGGGGTGTAAGCTACCCAAGCAAAATATGAGGTGCTGTTCTTCCAAGTTGCACTGGGCCTTACTCTGGCAATGGAGGAGGCCCAGGACAGAGAGGTTAGATTGGGAATGGGAGGGGGAGTTAAAAGGCAGCACAATTCAAATACTACATACACCTCAAATAGACGCAAAATGCTGGAGTAAGTCAGCGGGTCAGGCAGCATCTCTGGAGAACATGGATAGGTGACGTTTTGGGTCAGCACCTGGTTACGAGGTTCCAGCTTACTCCCCACCTGCTACAATCCGTTTGAAGACGGGTCCTGACTCTAACCGCGCCACCTATTCATTTTCTCCAGAGACACTGAGTTACTCCAGCATTTTGTGTCTATCTTTAATACAAACCAGCATCTGCAGTTTTATTTTTAATACTATATGCACCAACATACATTATTTTAAGACAAAATCCATTCTAAAAGGATTAAACTAAGATTTAAACACACCCTCCAACTGTTGAAGAAATCAGTAACACAAGAAGCTGATATGGAACATAAGACCAAAAGGAACATGTGTCATAAATATACTTTCTCATCTAAACACTGTCATAGAGAGAAAATAATAGCACAGAAATAAATATGTTGGCCCACCACATCCCGACCAACCATCAATCACCCATTTTATACTTATCCAACAATTATTTATTTTCTCCACCCCCAAAATTCTCCCCATATTCTCTTCAACTTTCCGCAGATTCCATCACTCACCAACACAGTAGAGGCAATTTACAGATTGCAATTATCCGATCAACTCAAAAACCTTTATGGGCTGGTCCCACATAGATGATTTGTCAGGCGACTATCAAGTTGCTGGCAGTCGCCTGAAAAACCGACAACTGGATGGGCGACTGTCAGAGTGGAACACAAACACATCGCTTCCTACACGAGTCCTACACTAGCTTCCTACACTAACCCACGGGCTAGTGTAGGAAGCGATGTGTGTGTGTGTTCTACTCTGACAGTCGCCGTTCCAGTTGTCGGTTTCTCAGGCAACTGCCAGCAACTTGACAGTCGCCGACAGTCGCCTGACAAATCGCCCATAAAGGTTTTTGAGTTGATTGGATAATTGCCATCTGTAAATTGCCTCTACTGTGTTGGTGGGGGACAGGGCAAGCGCTGTCTGAGTGAAATTCACACGGTGCAAAGCCAAGGTGATACAGACACACACCAAGATGAGCAGGAAGGTTTGCGCTGTAATTAAGACGGCTAAAGCACAGTGTACAGTAAGCCCTTTAAAAGATGGGGGAAGGAGGAGGGGGAAGGAGGAGGGGGAAGGAGTGAAGGAGGAGGGGGGAAGGAGGAGGGGGGAAGGAGTGACCTTTTAAGAAGCCAGAGATACACGGCTGTGAAGCTCGGTCAGTTATCTTTGGTTCTGAAAACTACTGCTTACGTTTTTTCCCCCAATGAGCCAATGAAATTCACTGGTCAGCATCAGTTACAACCTACGAGATCCTTTGACCTCCTACAACCCACTAGGACCTCCTGGTGACCCACCTACGGCACAACGATTCTCGCTACTCTCCATGGCGGGTTCATTCCAGTCGCCACTAATTTTTCAACATGTTGAAAAGTTTGCGGCGACCATAATGAGGCCACGACTAGTTCCCAGAATGTGGGAACTCCTCACGACCATGAAGGGGACCCCCCGGCAACTACCCGCGAACATGGCGATCATGTGGCGACTGTAGAGTCTCCTGCAGTCGCCTAAAAAGGTGCCTAAGACAGGCCCATTAGGATGCAAGAAGAAACTGGAGCACCCCGAGCAAACCCTTGTGGTCACAGGGAGAGCGTACAATCTCCACACTAACAGCACCCGAGGTCAAGATTGAGGCAACGTCTCTACTAACTGTGGCACTTTGAGGCAACGGCTCTACTAACTGTGGCACTGTGCCACCCTGTAAACAATGAGCACAGAAGAGAAAATAAGCTACAGAAAAAAGCAGAGAAATGGGTTTGATAGAATTCTCCAAGACCCCCCATAAATTCAAACCGTCATAGGAAAGCGAGAAAATATACAAAACTAATTTCTATAGCCTACAGTTTGAGAACTCTTGTCGTCTTAACCAAGAATTTTACAAGAATTAAGCCATGTTTTATTCACCTTTTTCATATAAATCTACTTTGAGGTCGCTAACTGAAAATACACACATCCTGTATCTTAATCAATGCTTCTGAGAATGTTGGTCATTAACACTGTAGCTGGTGCAAATGGCATATCTTAATAGTGTGGATGATTTGTTATTGATATTAAAAAAATTACCAGATTAATTCCTGCAATGAACAGGTTGCCATGTGTGAAAGACCTAGACCTCTATCCATTGGACTTCGGAGGAACAAGAGGGGACTTAATTAAAACATAAGCTCCTGCCAGGTCTTTGAGGTTTGTGATACGGAGAAAATATTTCCCTTCGTGAAAGAATCTAGAATTTGGGATCACTGTTAAAATAAAAAAGGTCATTCCATCTAACACAGAAGAGGCAAATATTATTTATCTCAGGGATGTGAATTTGTGGAATTCTCTGCCACAGAAGGCAGCAGAGGCCAATTCACTGGATGAATTTAAAAGATAATTAGATAGAGCTCTAGGGGCTAGCGGAATCAAGGGATATGGGGAGGGCAGGCACGGGTTACTGATTGTGGATGATCAGCCATGATCACAATGAATGGCGGGTGGACACAAAATGCTGGAGAAACTCAGCAGGTGAGGCAGCATCTATGGAGAGAAGGAATAGGCGACGTTTCAGGTCGAGATGTTTCGGGTCTGAAGAAGGGTCTCGACCTGAAACGTTGCCTATTTCCTTCTCTCCATAAATGCTGCCTCACCCGCTGAGTTTCTCTAGCATTTTGTGTCTACTTACGAATTTTCCAGCATATGTAGTTCTTTCTTAAACAATGAGTGGCGGTGCTGGCTCGAAGGGCCAAATGGCCTCCTCCTACACCTATTTTCTATGAGATGTAATCTTTGAAACTCTCATCCTTAATTGCTGGTGGAAGCAACGTCCTTGGATGGTTTTAAGGGAGAGGTAAATTGATTTTTGATAATCAAAGGTTACAAAGATGGACAAGAATATGGATTTGAGATATTGACCAAATAGACAAAATCCTATGGAACAATAGAGCAGACTTGATGAGTCATGCAGCCTATTCCTGTGCCTAGTTGGGATGTTTGTGTATTCATATGAGAAGTGCACTGCTTCCTCGGCACCATCTCAAATTCATCCATCTGCCACAACTGAAGGTCAAGAGACACACATTTCTTTTCTGTTGCAACCAGATGATTTTCCTATGTCAATGTTGGAAAATACAGCAACCAGCTGCTTGATAATATCTATTCAACATAACTCAGAGCAGGGAAGGAGCCCAACTTACAACCATCTCCTTTCTGTAACACGAGAGTATCATGCCAACAGTGATGGACAATTGTTATGTTCTAAATTATATTTCATTTTTATAAAAACATAATGACAAGAGCTAGCTTTATTGATATTAAAATTTCACAACCTCTTTTTCCAGCTTTTTGAACATATCTAAAAATGTAGGAGTATTTCTTGGCTTTATCATATTTTATATTGAACTGACAGCAATATTCAATCCCAGCCTCACCCACTGGATCCATAATTATCATGTCAAATATGAATTAGTACAATGACATTGAATAATTCATCTTTTCCCTCACTAAAATATCCTTATTTATTTACTTCAGCAAGCATGCATGCATAGCATGCAAACAAACTCTGCCATCCACTGACATATCTTGTCAAACCACATAAAGGACTATCAGGCCTCACAGGAGCACAGGAAAAATGGCACAGTATTTGTTTGTATTCAGGTCTCTTTCCCCACCCTCCACTTGCCCACTAACCTAAACCTTTAACAAGAATTAAATGTTCAAAGACACATGTGCCACAGACAGAAATATTCATTCAGCTGCTTAATCGTAATGCGAAGATTAATGATCATATAGCTTATCACAATCTCTAATCATGAACTTCTTTACCACATATTCACACTAAACGTTTTGACCTCATCTCATCTACAATATCCACTCAATGCCCAGAGACTCCTTAATCAAATTTTACTTTCCATCCTTCCCAAGGTGGTTGACAGTCTGTCACCTTTCCTTTCGAAACCACAATCACTTAACACTATTTAAAGCTCACATAATTAAACTCTGATTCTGGTAACTTCTGCCTAATCTCAAAATGCCCTGCTAGAGGTGCTTGAAAGTATTTACATACTAAGATATTGTCATCTGTGCCTATCCCTCCCACATCTCCATTTCAATCCCCCACCCCCATGAAATACATGAAATTCCTTGTATAGGAGAAAGAGAAGAAATTAACCCCCACCTGTGGCAGGTGTCACTTGACCTGCTGAAAGTTTTCAGTACTCTGGTTTTACTTTATAACCTATGAATTTGCTATTGGCCCTCACTTAGAACTTGTCCATGTTGACAAAATTACCAGCACAAGATGAACTTCCGTGTAAAAGGCTGCTGACACTAAGGCATGCCTCTCAGTTCCTTTATCTTGCAAGATATTCATCATAGAGAAATGAAGCACAACTTCCCTGCATAAATGACACATCCAAAAGTCTACTATCTAAACTAAATAATAGTCATAGAATTATATAACTTATATAAGTTTATAATTATAAACAGGCCCTTTGGCCCTACCTGTCCATGCCGACCAAGGTGCCTATGGGTTTGGCCCATATCCCTTTAATCATTTTCTATCCATGTACCTGTTTAAATGCATTTATATCCATGCCAGCATGAAACAGCTGAGAACACTGGGTACAGCAATTTTTTGGGGGGAGTAAAAATCACCCCACTTCAGAACAAGCTGCATCTTTTGCCATGCTGTTTTTCTGGTTACAATGCCAGCATCTCCCTGATAAAGTAGAAATGGAGCATCTCAACTACAGTGGTGTTTCCTCACCAATCAATTGATCAGTGCAGCCCTGTCTGTTTATGTTCCCGCTCTGGACCTCAGAATCTTGGTCCAAATAGGAACCAATATAATATATTCATAGGTCAAGCAAGAGTGACTGCCCTTGGCGGTTAAGGCAGCATTCAACCAAACGTAATTTCAAGAACCCTGGAGAAAACTGAAGTCAATGAACCTCAAGGTGAAATAAAAACTCTGATGCTTGGAGTCACAACTCACACCAAGGAAGCCAGTTATGATTGTAGAAGATAATTATCCCAAACCCACAACATCACTGAAGGACTTTCGCATCTGGACCTATGGAATCAATCTAGCAACTGGTGAAAGAACAACAATGCTCCTTCCATCACAATGTCCAAAGCTGATGACTGCACAATGTTTATTTCCTTTTACAATTCCTCGACGCATGAACTAATCTTTGCCTATATGCAGCAATATCTAGACAACATTAAAGACAACGATAAGGAGTAAGTAACATCCATGTCACATAAGTACCAGGCAATTATCATCTCCAAAAAGAGAAGGTCCACCAACATACTCTTGACATTCAATGGCATTAACATTATTACATCTCCTCGCATTTATAAGTTAGGGAATGTCATGGAATACTCGTCAAGTTTATTGTCATATGCACAAGTACAGTGAGGTACAGATACTATGAAAATGTTGCGTGTAGCAACATCACAGGCACACAGGCGTATTTTGGTTTTCATTTTTCTTTCATTTGCCTGGATGAGTCCAGCTCCAATAACTCTCAAGAACCTCAACACAGTACAAAACATCTCTGTTGATTGATATCACATCCACAATCCAATTCTCCATCACAAACATACTGTGGCTACAGTGTACACCATCAGCAAAATGCACTGCAGTTACTCACTTATGCAACTCAAACAGCTCCTTGTGAAATTTTTATCTCTGCCACCAAGGAGCCTGAAATCTGTTACATCCAGGTTCAGGAACAGCATTCCGGCTATTAAACTCACCAACAAAAAGACTCTGAACTGTAACAGCCTATTGCACTTTATCTGCTTATTATGTGCATATTGAACTGAACTATTCTGTATTTTTGCTTACAATATTCTGTTGTGCTGCAGCAAGCAAGAATTTAATTGTCCTATCTGGGACACATGACAATAAACTCTCTTGACGTGACTAGGAATAGTACTACCATCTGCTGGCTTCCATCCAATTGGACACCATACTGTCATGAAGCCGTGTACCTTGTAAACACATTGGCCTTGTCCGGTCTAAATCCTGGAAACTCATCCAACACATGTATCTTTACCAGGTCAACTGCTGCTGATTATCATCTTCGTTAGGGAAAATAGGAATGGGTGGAAAAGTGAAACTCAGATCAGAAGATCATGAGTGATCATATGATCATAAGATCACAAATGGCCTAGTTCTGCTACAGCGGCGAAATTAGGCCATTTGGCCCATCAAGTCTACACCATTCAATCATGGCTGATCTACCTCTCCCTCCTAACCCTATTCTCCTGCCTTCTCCCCATAACCTACGACACCTGTACTAATCAAGAATCTACCTATCTCTGCCTTAAATATATCCACTGACTTTGCTTCCACGTCCTTCTGTGGCAAAGAATTCCACAGATTCACCACCAGATCACAAATAAAATGAGTCAAAGTTTTTTTTTTAAATAGTTATATTGTAATGTTTTGTGACCTAGGTAAACAAATAGTAAAGATGGCAACTTTAAATATGTTTGCATCTTCCAAATATAAACACTGATTAAGTTGACATTCTAAATGCTTTGCCACACATTTATTAAAATGCAAAATAAATCTGAAATATCATTTAGAATGATTTTTCAGTTTAATATGAAAATTAATTTTAGACTGAAAAATCAGATTTTATACGCACGTTTTATGGTGTTTTATATCATATGATGCCGCTCACCGAGTACTAGTGTTGGAACTATGCCTAATGTTACACATATGTTATAGAGAAGTAGGAATCTAGGTATGATCATCAATTAAAAAAACATGGATTCCATAAATATCTCAAAACAAAATAGGTTTTAACTACAATGTCGGAGTTTAAGGTGTTACTAAGTAACTGTTTAATATAACTTGTCATTTCTAATGTAAATATTGTCCATTTTTTTAAACCAACAGCATTTCAAGTGACTAATCCGTGTGAACTGCAAGAATTAGAAATTACATCCTCGGCAACTAAATTCAGAACCTTCGAAAATATTTATAATCATACATTTGAGGCCAATTTTTTTTTTAATAGTTTGCACCTTTCACACTTCGAACAAGATGTACCTTCGTGTCAGAAAACATTTTTGAATCACTTCGATTATGCATTATTATAAGGCTTCACAATCAACCTGTTATTTTTGGCTGTGAACTGATTGTGATATTTTAAAAATAACAAGCTTTGTTATCAATCAATATTAAAACCCTCTAGAATTTCAGCAATCGGATCCAGCAGTCCAGAGTCCCATTCTTATATCGCCCTCGTCTTCCCCTCACACAGTGAGCGTTAGTTAGCAGGTATGAAATTTCAGCTGTAACACTGTTGCAAACACTCATTTTAAACAAGGCCGCAGCTGCCCATTCACTGCACGTCTTTGAAACCGTAAATTGCCGTAAAATACGTGCTACCGACCGGGGACTATTCCTCACTAGCTTTCACGCGTTTGCAACCTTGTACGGAGAGGTGTCATAATTTCTAATAGTTACAACAAAAAAAACTATTGCTAGTTTGAGGCAGAGTCGGCGAGGATGAACTGCCTGTGAGCTGCCTACACTGTGGGGCCTACTCCTCCCTTCCACTCAACGCGGCGGCGGCGGAGCGGCGGCGGCCGATTGGTGTCAGTGAGCGCACGTCACTCGGCGGCTGGAGCCGCCCGCCCGCCCCCTGAGGTAGGTCTGGTCTGGTCTGGGCGCCAACGTCGCCGCCGCCGCCGCCCGGGTACCCACTCCCCTGACCCTTCCCTGGTGCTCCCTCTCCCCTGACCCTTCCCTGGTGCTCCCTCTCCCCTGACCCTTTCCCCCTTGTACCCACTCCCCCGAGGCCTTCCCTGTGAACCCACTCCCCGTACTACCCTGAGGCAGTGGCGGGCCGGCCAGGGTGTCAGCTTGCCCCATGGCAAGTGGGCCCCCATTGTCTCCTGGCAACCAATGCTTTTAGACTCACTTCCCCCAGAGGGCTTCCCTGTGCACACGTTGAAAACATCTCACCCCACTGCACTGCTGAGTAAGAATGGTCAAATAGTAATTTAATGTTCAGTATTAAGAATATTTTACTTGTATAGGGTGATTTCACTAAAGGTCAAATGAGCGTAGATCCCCCCCCTCACGTGACCGAAAATTTTAACTGGAGGACATATGTCAGACCCGTACATGTAAGTGAATGGGGAAACATGCACTTTCCCACCCGTTAAAAACATGGAAAACGATTTTTGACCTGAAATTTTCTGTGCTAGTCGGGGTGACCGTGAAGCACAGCGACCTAAATTTTCAGGCCAAAAAAAAGATAGAAAGTAAGGTAATTACAAGAGGGAACTGAAGGTAGAAAGCAGCGGAAGTGAACAGCTGACATTTGCCGTGGTGATTTTAAGATCCAAAATATCGGGAATTATTGCATTTGCTCGCTGAATTTCATCAAAAATAAGTTAATAATGCCTTACTTTTGATGAAATTCAGGTCACAAATCCGCCGTTTTCCATGTTTTTAACGGGTGGGAAAGTGCGTGTTTCCCCATTCACTTACATGTACCGATCTGACATATGTCCTCCAGTTAAAATTTTCGGTCACGTGAGGGGGGATCTACGCTCATTTGACCTTTGGTGAAATCACCCTATTAGCAATGTTACAAAATTTTGAGATTTTAAAGTCAAGTCTGCAATTTATCCCATCAGATAAAGCATAAACAGAAGTTTAATTTGACACCTAATTCACTTTCATATCTCAAGTATTTAAAAAGTTATGGCCATTTTCATACTCGGAAATTAGCATCTTGATTTTCTATGGACATAACAAAAAAGCTGTGATCGTGGACAGTCAAAAGCCCATAACTTTCTTAAAAATTAAGAGAACTGAATGAAATTTTTTCAGTTATCATAGATTGAAGCATTCTGAAACAAATATAAAATAATCTTACTTGGATGACCTGAAATTAAAGCATATAATTAGTTAGTTACCCAATTGTAGCTAATTTCAAACTTCAATTACTAGATCTAAACATCTATCCATTTCTTAATAAATGATTAACATTTTTAAATAGCCTAAGTGTCCAAATAATATTCACAAATAATTCACAATAAAACATGATTTTTAAATCTCATTTACATTAATTTATAGGCCAAATGGAAGGAATTTAGTGTTCAATTGCTGTAAATTAAAGTCCATTTAAATCAGCTTTCTAGTGGGATCCTGTGAAACCGCTGGTTTAGAACATTCACATTGCGGTAGATTTGTGCCCTCAAATGCCCAGAAAAATACTGCGGGATATAATGGGGCCCAAATTAGCTACTCGCAACATTAAACTTTGTATAAAGGGATCTTAAGAAGCCCTTTTTAACGTAAAAATAAACAGCCTACCTTCCGTTTTCCCCTGTATGAGATCCGACCCGTTGTCGGCGGTCGTGGGTTTAGAGGTTAATTTTTAACCTACTATAACAAGTAAAGAAAGCCCTTAAAACTAAAAATAGCTTCAGCTACGGAATCTTCCAGCGATTTTTCGTTAATAATTAACTAGGCTGAAAAACCTCGATTTGAACAGCCTAGGGAAAATCGCGTTTTAAACTCACCCCCCTCTAAACGGTGCAAAAATCACGCACACGGGCTGGGACAGATTTTCAGCGATCTTCAGGTAGGCTTTGCAACATACCTACTTGTATGAGTTGGATGAGTTGAATGTGCAGATAGCTATTAATGACTATGATATAGTTGGGATCACGGAGACATGGCTCCAGGGTGACCAAGGCTGGGAGCTGAACATCCAGGGATATTCAATATTCAGGAGGGATAGACAGAAAGGAAAAGGAGGTGGGGTAGCGTTACTGATTAGAGAGGGGATTAATGCAATGGAAAGGAAGGACATTAGTTTGGAGGATGTGGAATCGGTATGGGTAGAGCTGCAAAACACTAAGGGGCAGAAAACGCTGGTGGGTGTTGTGTACAGGCCACCTAACAGTAGTAGTGAAGTTGGAGATGGTATCAAACAGGAAATTAGAAATGCGTGCGACAAAGGCAAAACGGTTATAATGGGTGACTTCAATCTACATATAGATTGGGTGAATCAAATTGGCAGGGGTGCTGAGGAAGAGGATTTCTTGGAATGTATGCGGGATAGTTATCTAAATCAACATGTAGAGGAACCAACGAGAGAGCAGGCTATTTTAGACTGGGTATTGAGTAATGAGGAAGGGTTAGTTAGCAATCTTGTTGTACGTGCCCCCTTGGGCAAGAGTGACCATAATATGGTTGAGTTCTTCATTAGGATGGAGAGTGACATTGTTAATTCAGAAACAATGGTTCTGAACTTAAAGAAAGGTAACTTTGAGGGTATGAGACGTGAATTGGCCAAGATTGACTGGCAATTAATTCTAAAAGGGTTGACGGTGGATATGCAATGGAAGACATTTAAAGACTGCATGGATGAACTACAAAAATTGTTCATCCCAGTTTGGCAAAAGAATAAATCGGGGAAGGTAGTACATCCATGGATAACAAGGGAAATCAGGGATAGTATCAAAGCGAAGGATGATGCGTACAAATTAGCCAGAAAAAGCAGCATACCGGAGGACTGGGAGAAATTCAAAGACCAGCAGAGGAGGACAAAGGGCTTAATTAGGAAAGGAAAAATAGAATATGAAAGAAAACTGGCAGGGAACATAAAAACTGACTGCAAAAGTTTTTATAGATATGTGAAAAGAAAGAGATTAGTTAAAACAAATGTAGGTCCCTTGCAGTCAGAAACAGGGGAGTTGATCATGGGGAACAAGGATATGGCGGACCAATTGAATAACTACTTTGGTTCCGTCTTCACTAAGGAAGACATAAATAATTTGCCGGAAATAGCAGGGGACCGCGGGTCAAAGGAGTTGGAGGAATTGAGTGAAATCCAGGTTAGCCGGGAAGTGGTGTTGGGTAAATTGAATGGATTAAAGGCCGATAAATCTCCAGGGCCAGATAGGCTGCATCCCAGAGTACTTAAAGAAGTAGCTCCAGAAATAGTGGATGCATTAGTAATAATCTTTCAAAACTCTTTAGATTCTGGAGTAGTTCCTGAAGATTGGCGGGTAGCAAACGTAACCCCACTTTTTAAGAAGGGAGGGGAGAGAGAAAATGGGGAATTACAGACCAGTTAGTCTAACATCGGTAGTGGGGAAATTGCTAGAGTCAGTTATTAAAGATGGAATAGCAGCACATTTGGAAAGTGGTGAAATCATTGGACAAAGTCAGCATGGATTTACGAAAGGTAAATCATGTCTGACGAATCTTATAGAATTTTTCGAGGATGTAACTAGTAGAGTGGATAGGGGAGAACCAGTGGATGTGGTGTATCTGGACTTCCAGAAGGCTTTCGACAAGGTCCCACATAAGAAATTAGTATACAAACTTAAAGCACAAGGCATTGGGGGTTCAGTATTGATGTGGATAGAGAACTGGCTGGCAAACAGGAAGCAAAGAGTAGGAGTAAACGGGTCCTTTTCACAATGGCAGGCAGTGACTAGTGGGGTACCCCAAGGCTCAGTACTGGGACCCCAGCTATTTACAATATATATTAATGATCTGGATGAGGGAATTGAAGGCAATATCTCCAAGTTTGCGGATGACACTAAGCTGGGGGGCAATGTTAGCTGTGAGGAGGATGCTAGGAGACTGCAGGGTGACTTGGATAGGCTGGGTGAGTGGGCAAATGTTTGGCAGATGCAGTATAATGTGGATAAATGTGAGGTTATCCATTTTGGTGGCAAAAATAGGAAAGCAGACTATTATCTAAATGGTGGCCGATTGGGAAAGGGAGAGATGCAGCGAGACCTGGGTGTCATGGTACACCAGTCATTGAAGGTAGGCATGCAGGTGCAGCAGGCAGTAAAGAAAGCGAATGGTATGTTAGCTTTCATTGCAAAAGGATTTGAGTATAGGAGCAGAGAGGTTCTACTGCAGTTGTACAGGGTCTTGGTGAGACCACACCTGGAGTATTGCGTACAGATTTGGTCTCCAAATCTGAGGAAGGACATTATTGCCATAGAGGGAGTGCAGAGACGGTTCACCAGACTGATTCCTGGGATGTCAGGACTGTCTTATGAAGAAAGACTGGATAGACTTGGTTTATACTCTCTAGAATTTAGAAGATTGAGAGGGGATCTTATAGAAAACTTACAAAATTCTTAAGGGGTTGGACAGGCTAGATGCAGGAAGATTGTTCCCGATGTTAGGGAAGTCCAGGACAAGGGGTCACAGCTTAAGGATAAAGAGGAAATCCTTTAAAACCGAGATGAGAAGAACTTTTTTCACGCAGAGAGTGGGTGAAATCTCTGGAACTCTCTGCCACAGAGGGTAGTTGAGGCCAGTTCATTGGCTATATTTAAGAGGGAGTTAGATGTGGCCCTTGTGGCTAAGGGGATCAGGGGGTATGGAGAGAAGGCAGGTACGGGATACTGAGTTGGATGATCAGCCATGATCATATTGAATGGCGGTGCAGGCTCGAAGGGCCGAATGGCCTACTCCTGCACCTAATTTCTATGTTTCTATGTATTACGGTGGTGGATTTGTTTGTATAGTTTTGTATTGTACATATTGTAAATAATTGATTACATTTATTTTGGGCTTTTATAAAATGCACTGCCGAGTAAAGACATTTGTTGAAGACGATGTCGTTTAAGTCGAATTTATTTTCTCTGAAGCAAACTTTCCATGTGATTACATTTTGATAGGACTGTGGATTTTTGCATCTTCAGGTGAGGGCGGCGAGATAATCAGGCTGGCAGAGATGATTTTAGAAATGAACCATTTTCCACAAATGAAGGGTCTCGATCCGAAACATCATCTATTTTTCTTTTCTCCAGAGATGCTGTCCAACTTTGAGGAGATGCGAAAGGATTTAAAAGGAGTAAATTGGGACAGTTTGTTTTATGGGAAAGATGTGGAAGAGAAATGGAGTACATTTAAAGGTGACATTTTAAGAGTACAGAATCTTTATGTCCCTGTTCGGTTGAAAGGAAATAGTAAAAAATTGGAAAGAGCCATGGTTTTCAAGGGAAATTGGACACGGTTCGGAAAAAGAGGGAGATCTACATTAATTATTGGCAGCATGAAGTAAATGAGGTGCTTGAGGAGTATAAAGAATGTAAAAAGAATCTTAAGAAAGAAATTAGAAGATATGAGGTTGATTTGGCAAGTAAGGTGAAAGTAAAACCAAAGGGTTTCTACAGCTATATTAATAGCAAAAGGATAACGAGGGATAAAATTGGTCCATTAGAGAGTCAGCTATCTGCAGAGCCAAAAGAGATGGGGGAGATATTGAACAATTTATTTTCTTCGGTATTCACCAAGGAGAAGGATATTGAATTATGTGAGGTAAGGGAAACAAGTAGAGTAGGTATGGAAACTATGAGATTCAAAGAAGAGGAAGTACTGACACTTTTGAGAAATATAAAAGTGGATAAGTCTCCAGGTCCGGACAGGATATTCCCTAGGACATTGAGGGAAGTTAGTGTAGAAATAGCAGGGGCTATGACAGAAATATTTCAAATGTCATTAGAAACGGGAATTGTGCCGGAGGATTGGCGTACTGCGCATGTTGTTCCATTGTTTAAAAAGGGGTCTAAGAGTAAACCTAGCAATTATAGACCTGTTAGTTTGACGTCAGTGGTGGGCAAATTAATGGAAAGGATACTTAGAGATAATATATATAAGCATCTGGATAAACAGGGTCTGATTAGGAACAGTCAACATGGATTTGTGCCTGGAAGGTCATGTTTGACTAATCTTCTTGAATTGTTTGAAGAGGTTACTCGGGAAATTGATGAGGGTAAAGTGGATGTTGTCTACATGGACTTTAGTAAGGCCTTTGACAAGGTTCCTCATGGAAGGTTGGTTAAGAAGGTTCAATGGTTGGGTATTAATGGTGGAATAGCAAGATGGATTCAACAGTGGCTGAATGGGAGATGCCAGAGAGTAATGGTGGATGGTTGTTTGTCAGGTTGGAGGCCAGTGACTAGTGGGGTGCCACAGGGATCTGTGTTGGGTCCACTGTTGTTTGTCATGTACATCAATGATCTGGATGATGGTGTGGTAAATTGGATTAGCAAGTATGCAGATGATACTAAGATAGGTTGGGTTGTGGATAATTAAGTAGATTTTCAAAGTCTACAGAGAGATTTACGCCAGTTGGAAGAGTGGGCTGAAAGATGGCAGATGGAGTTTAATGCTGATAAGTGTGAGGGGCTACATCTTGGCAGGACAAATCAAAATAGGACGTACATGGTAAATGGTAGGGAATTGAGGAATGCAGGTGAACAGAGGGATCTGGGAATAACTGTGCACAGTTCCCTGAAAGTGGAATCTCATGTAGATAGGGTGGTAAAGAAAGCTTTTGGTGTGCTGGCCTTTATAAATCAGAGCATTGAGTATAGATGTTGGGATGTAATGTTAAAATTGTACAAGGCATTGGTGAGGCCAATTCTGGAGTATGGTGTACAATTTTGGTCGCCTAATTATAGGAAGGATGTCAACAAAACAGAGAGAGTACAGAGGAGATTTATTAGAATGTTGCCTGGGTTTCAGCAACTAAGTTACAGAGAAAGGTTGAACAAGTTAGGGCTTTATTCTTTGGAGCGCAGAAGGTTAAGGGGGGACTTGATAGAGGTCTTTAAAATGATGAGAGGGTTAGACAGAGTTGACGTGGATAAGCTTTTCCCACTGAGAGTAGGGAAGATTCAAACAAGGGGACATGACTTGAGAATTAAGGGACTGAAGTTTAGGGGTAACATGAGGGGGAACTTCTTTACTCAGAGAGTGGTGGCTGTGTGGAATGAGCTTCCAGTGAAGGTGGTGGAGGCAGGTTTGTTTTTATAATTTAAAAATAAATTGGATAGTTATATGGACGGGAAAGGAATGGAGGGTTATGGTCTGAGCGCAGATATATGGGACTAGGGGAGAATACGTGTTCGGCACGGACTAGAAGGGTCGAGATGGCCTGTTTCCGTGCTGTAATTGTTATATGGTTATATGTCGCTTGTGAAATATAACATCAATCTGAACGAAACCTGACAATTGTGAATAAGGTGGTGCAAAAATGTTTGCGCTAACGTGGGGGGGGGAGAGAGAGAGTTTTGGCAGCAGTCCCCTCTTTCAGACCATAGTTAAATCAACGTGTACCTAAAATTTCCTGTTCAAACTAAAGATGTAAAAAAGGAGCCCAGTAAGCTCTATAAACGAAATCAGACATATAGATGAGCTTTAGGCTCTGGAGATAAATTCATCATGGCCCTGAATTCACCTGATCTCACAAATATAATATTGAAATTCAAGTCAAACCCATATGAGACGACTAGAGATGGTGTAAACATGTCCATAAATGACATTAATGTGATCTTTCACAAGGCAGCTATCAAAGCAGATCTTGTGAAACAGAAGAGAAAAATTATCAAAAAACGTGTTAGAAAAGAACTGAGGAAAATATCGAACCAAAAACACCGTCAACCAAACAATCCAGACTTATGTATTAGATATAATGAAACTCTTAAAAGATATAAACACACTATTAGGGACAAAACACAAAATTACACTCATAAAAGACTTGATGAAATTGAAAATTCCATAAATCAAAACCAATTTTGGGATATCAGGGCTCTCGATTAACTTTTTTTCCCTGTTGCCAGCCAGGCAACCTTGGCAGCTTTTTAGGTTGCCAAAAGACAGCTTAGGTTGGCATTTAAGACGGTTTGCATGACGCGCGCGATAATGTGCTCAGACGAAATGCGTAGTTACCAGTCGGAATTATACTCAATGAAGCATTCACATATTATTTCTGCTTCAAATAAAGTCACAAACTAAACATATTCACCAAGCAAGACATGATATATCCCAAGATGACATGCAGCAAAATTATAATACAGTATCTCAACTCTTTTTACACATTGCAATGAATGTAATTTCTATTAGATCTTTCCACTTCCAAACTAAAATGTGGTTGGATTATTCAGCGTATGATCAACCTGTGCCAATAAATCCTGGACCATGGTAACATATATGCTTAACCATGCACACTACAGATTGATGCAAGCATGTTTTCTGTGAAGGACCGAAAATTAAAATAACATGCCCATAGCATGGGCCGTTATTGCTATTGGTACAGAAACACTCTCGCTTCCCACATAATTTATCCACAACAAAATATACAGGTTGCAAGGACATTTCTATAGGCATTTTATGATAATAGGTGTTAAAACCGACTATACCCATCTGACAGGTTAAACATTACACTAACTGACAAGAGATGGCCAAAGGTCATAACTGCAGCAAATGTTCTTTTGGTAATATATTCAAAACGCCACATTACTGGACATTCAGATTAGATGAATGTGTTGTGAACAGCAATGAAGATACCCAGTTTGTAAGCACCAGATTTAAATAAAATTATTGATAAACGCTGTTTCCATCATTCCCACTTCAGATTTAACGTTAAAATTTCAACTGAAATATCTCCTGACCAAATTTATGATGTGTATGATCGACTGTAGAAGTAAAACCTGGATAAATCCAACGTATAGTTGTGAATGTTGCTCATTAAATAACTACAATACTGATACTCCATATTAAGAGCATTAATTTGCTTTTAAAATGAATTCTGTAATAATGTGTCAACGGCAGCAGTGACAATCGAACACTGCGGTTTTAATGTTTCACGTGTTCACAATATAATTAATCCATCTTTAAGGACTAAAACAAACATTTCCAGCACAATAGGGTCAGGGAGTGGTGTGTGTGTGTGTGAATCAGTGCGGGGTGGATAGATGGCGGGAGTGGGGGTGGGGGTTAGAAGGCAGTCAGTGCAGAATGGATTTGATTGAGGCAGGTGAATTAGTACGTGTTGGTTGGAGTAGGTAAAATAGTGAGGGGAGAGCACAGGGAATGTCAGTGGTGTTGAATGGGGGGGTTCAGTACGGGATGGATGGAGGAGAAGTGCAGGATGGATGGGAAGGGGGGTAAGTACAGGATGAATTGGGGGACCAGAGTAGGATGGATGGGGGGGGTTAGCAGGAGAATTAATGCGAGGTGGATAGGGTGATCAGCGCAGGATGAATAGATGGGGGGGGGGGGGGGGGGGGGTAGATGGGGAGGGGAGCACAGGGGATGTCAGTGAGGGCTGAATAGAAGCGGGAATGGTGATCAGTGCAGGATGGAGAGGAGGGGTCCCAGGATAAGGTGGATGGGGCGTACAAAGAGAGAGAGAGAGGGGGGGCGAGGTGGGGAGGAAGGAAAGTCAGCGCTCCTCGGACAACATCGTCCCGCTGCCTTGGCCGTTGAAAACTCCTCGCCACCGCCTCCCTCCTCCGCCAGCCAACAGCAAGGTGCGGGGCCTAGCAGTGCAGCTCAAAGATCCTATAGCTATAGGATCTTTCGTGCAGCTGCTTCAGAAGGGTTGGAGCGAATGACGGGTCCCGCACAGTGGCAGCAGCAGCCGCGATAGCGGCTCCATCTCAGCCTCCTCCTTGATAGCGGCTGCTGCTTGGAAATCCGTTAACGTGCTTTCAAAACAAACCCTCCCGCACGCCGAGGCCTCCCCCTTCCTCACTCCTCCCTGGCTCGGTGTGCGGGAGGGTTTGTTTTGAAAGCGCCATTAGTGGGTTTGTAAGCAGCGGCCCTTATCAGGGGGGGCGGGAGGAGGAGGAGATGGAACCGCTGTCACTGCCGCTGTCGGGACCCGTCATTCGCTCTGACCCTTCGTCACCACACACCTAGTATCTTTGCCCCGCACGACAGCCGTCACTGTCACGAAACGTCGCGTTCCTTTTCTCCAGAGATGCTGCCTGACCCGTGGAGTTACTCCAGTTTTTTGTGTCTATCTTCGGTATAAACCAAGTTGCCAAGCCGGGCAAAATGATCCGCCGTTTAGGTTGCCCGGCGGCACTTTGGGTGGTCAGTGGCACCCGGGCAACCGCTAATTTCGAGCCCTGGATATGTGGAATACCTGAGCACAACAAAACTACAAACAAGAGTGGAAACAAATTAGACCCAAATAATTATCGTGGCATTGTGTCAGTAGCTGCCTAGGGAAGTTATTCTGCAGTATCATAAATAACAGAATACAGGATTTCCTTAACAAATACAACATTCTCAGTAAAAACCAAATTGGCTTCCTCCCAAAACACCGTACCACTGACCATATTTATACCCTCCACACTCTCATTGAAAAACATATACACCAAGCAAAAAATGGAAAGATATTTGCCAGTTTTATTGATTTTGAGAAAGCATTTGATTCTATTTGGCACGAAGGGCTCTATTACAAACTTCACTGTTGTGGTAAAGGAGGAAAGGTATATGACCTTATCAAATCAATGTATCTGAATAATAAATGTGGCATTAAAATTGGGGACAAACGCATTGATCTCTTCGCCCAGAAAAGAGGCGTCCGGCAAGGCTGCAATCTGAGCCCGACACTATTTAATGTATTTATAAACGATTTGGCAGTAATGGTGGACCAGAGCACAGCGCCGGGCCTCTGTCTTCTGGACAGAGAGGTAAAATCCCTGTTTTATGCAGATGACTTGGTTCTGCTGTCCCCCACAGAACAGGGACTGCAGCCACAATTGAATCTACTTGATGAGCACTGCCAAAATTGGGCCCTGGCAGTAAATCTAAAGAAAACCAACATCATGATTTTTCAGAAAAGACCCAGATGTCAGGAAGATAAATACCAATTTACTCTCAATGGTATCATTATCAAACACACTATGAGCTATACTTACCTTGGTCTAACTGTTGCAGCATCAGGGAGCTTCAATATGGCAGTGAATGCACTAAAAGAGAAAGCTCGAAAGGCTCTGTATGTAATAAAAAGATTCTACAACATCCAAAATCCAATTAAAATCTGGAGTAAAATATTTGACAGTGTAATCCAGCCTATTGCGCTTTATGGTAGTGAAGTATGGGGTCCGCTCAGTCACCATGGCTATTTTAAATGGTAAAAAAATACAACAGAGGCCCTGCATGCGGAAATTTGTCAGAACAATTCTCCGTATCCAAAGAAAATCACCAACAAACGCATGTAGGGTGGAATTAGGCAGATACCCACTGATAATAAATATCCAGAAACGACCACTACATTTTTGGAATCACCTTAAATCTAGCCCCCCAGATACCTTCCAGTTTAAAGCCCTTCAAACCCAAGAGGGGAACCCAGAAAAGAGTTTCATGTGTCAGTTGGTACTGAGACTAACTACCCCTATTCAGGTAAACCCTATCCAGTTAAACCCTGACCGGCCCCAGATCAATACTGACCCCCCAATCACCAATTAGTGTGAACCAAATTATCAAACAATGTAAAGAAACATATTTGGAACATTGTGTTAAAGAAACCAAAAGCCAAAGCAGATTAGAATGTTACTGTGCCCTAAAAAGAGATTATAAATTGGCAGACTATCTCTCAACTGTTAGAGACATAAAGCAGAGACAGCCCCCCACCAGATACAGGTTAAGTGACCATTATTTGGCAGTTGAAAAAGGAAGACAGAAGAGATTTTGGCAACCAAGAGAAAATAGAATATACGGCCACTGTTTGACAGATGAGGTTGAAATAGAGGTGCACTTCCTCCTAAAATGCAAAAAAAAATTGGCAAAACAAAGAAAACATACTTTGACAAACTCAGCCTGGCAACCCCAGATTTTAAAGAACTAGATGATATATCAAAACTAAGAATAATCCTTGGTGAAGTAAATACGGCACATCTTGGTGCACAATACGTAACAGCATGCCATAACCTGAGAGACGGTGAATGACCAACATGCACACATGCATGCACACACTAATTGACATTAACTGATAGTAAGAAATTAATAGTGAATTGCTAAACTTGCTATTCTGTTGTACCTCTCACAGTAGCAATCAATAAAGAGCTATAGGTGTATTGCGAGTATATATGTGTATATGTATGTACAGGAGCATATCTATCCATGCACTGTATACTTGTATTTATATTTATGCATTTTAAATATGTATGTTATGTTTTATACTTTGGCAATATAACAATGTGTTTTATCATGCCAATAAAGTTTTTAAAATTGAATTGAAAATTGAAATTGAGAGAGAGAGATCTGAATAATATCAATTCCATTGGTCACTTAGCCATTCTTTATTAACACCAGACAGACTGCTGCTCATCTGCAGAACGGCAATCTTGCCAAAATCCAGAGAAGTGGTCTCAAAATTTGACAATTTCAGAAAGCTGCTGTTAGCTTTCAGACTAGTTAGAGGGGAATGTAACATTGCATAGTCAATTCAGTTTAGTTTATTGTCACGTGTTCTGAGGTACAGTGCAAAGCTTTTATTGCATGCTAACCAGTCAGTGAAAAGGCAATACATGATTACAATTGAGTCATTTACAGTGTACAGATACTTAATAAGGGGATAACGTTTACTGCAACGTAAAGCCAGTAAAGTCTGATCAAAGATAGTCTGAAGGACACCAATGAGGTAGATAGTGGTTCAGGACTGCTCTATAGTTGTGGTAGGATTCATAGAAACATAGAAATTAGGTGCAGGAGTAGGCCATTCGGCCCTTTGAGCCTGCACCGCCATTCAATATGATCATGGCTGATCATCCAACTCAGTATCCCGTACCTGCCTTCTCTCCATACCCTCTGATCCCCTTAGCCACAAGGGCCACATCTAACTCCCTCTTAAATATAGCCAATGAACTGGCCTCAACTACCCTCTGTGGCAGAGAGTTCCAGAGATTCACCACTCTCTGTGTGAAAAAAGTTCTTCTCATCTCGGTTTTAAAGGATTTCCCCCTTATCCTTAAGCTGTGACCCCTTGTCCTGGACTTCCCCAACATCGGGAGCAATCTTCCTGCATCTAGCCTGTCCAACCCCTTAAGAATTTTGTAAGTTTCTATAAGATCTCCTCTCAATCTCCTAAATTCTAGAGAGTATAAACCAAGTCTATCCAGTCTTTCTTCATAAGACAGTCCTGACATCCCAGGAATCAGTCTGGTGAACCTTCTCTGCACTCCCTCTATGGCAATAATGTCCTTCCTCAGATTTGGAGACCAAAACTGTATGCAATACTCCAGGTGTGGTCTCACCAAGACCCTGTACAACTGCAGTAGAACCTCCCTGCTCCTATACTCAAATCCTTTTGCTATGAAAGCTAACATACCATTCGCTTTCTTCACTGCCTGCTGCACCTGCATGCCTACTTTCAATGGTGTACCATGACACCCAGGTCTCGCTGCATCTCCCCTTTTCCTAGTCGGCCACCATTTAGATAATAGTCTGCTTTCCTGTTTTTGCCACCAAAATGGATAACCTCATATTTATCCACATTATACTGCATCTGCCAAACATTTGCCCATCACCCAACCTATCCAAGTCACCTTGCAGTCTCCTAGCATCCTCCTCACAGCTAACACTGACCCCCAGCTTAGTGTCATCCGCAAACTTGGAGATATTGCCTTCAATTCCCTCATCCAGATCATTAATATATATTGTAAATAGCTGGGGCCCAGCACTGAGCCTTGCGGTACCCCACTAGTCACTGCCTGCAATTGTGAAAAGGACCCGTTTAATCCTTCTCTTTGCTTCCTGTTTGCCAGGCAGTTCTCTAACCACATCAATACTGAACCCCCAATGCTGGGTGCTTTAAGTTTGTATACTAATCTCTTATGTGGGACCTTGTCAAAAGCCTTCTGGAAGTCCAGATACACCACATCCACTGGTTCTCCCCTATCCACGCTACTAGTTACATCCTCGAAAAATTCTTTAAGATTCGTCAGACATGATTTACCTTTCGTAAATGCATGCTGACTTTGTCCAATGATTTCACCACTTTCCAATTGTGCTGCTATCCCATCTTTAATAACTGACTCTAGCAGTTTCCCCACTACCAATGTTAGACTAACTGGTCTGTAATTCCCCATTTTCTCTCTTCCTCCCTTCTTAAAAAGTGGGGTTACGTTTGCTACCCGCCAATCCTCAGGAACTTCTCCAGAATCTAAAGAGTTTTGAAAGATTATTACTAATGCATCCACTATTTCTGGAGCTACTTCCTTAAGTACTCTGGGATGCAGCCTATCTGGTCCTGGGGATTTCATCCATTCAATTTACCCAACACCACTTCCCGGCTAACCTGGATTTCACTCAATTCCTCCAACTCCTTTGACCCGCGGTCCCCTGCTATTTCCAGCAAATTATTTATGTCTTCCTTAGTGAAGACGGAACCAAAGTAGTTATTCAATTGGTCCGCCATTTCCTTGTTCCCCATGATCAACTCACCTGTTTCTGACTGCAAGGGACCTACATTTGTTTTAACTAATCTCTTTCTTTTCACATATCTATAAAAACTTTTGCAGTCAGTTTTTATGTTCCCTGCCAGTTTTCTTTCATAATCTATTTTTCCTTTCCTAATTAAGCCCTTTGTCCTCCTCTGCTGGTCTCTGAATTTCTCCCAGTCCTACGGTATGCTGCTTTTTCTGGCTAATTTGTACGCATCATCCTTCGCTTTGATACTATCCCTGATTTCCCTTGTTATCCACGGATGTACTACCTTCCCTGATTTATTCTTTTGCCAAACTGGGATGAACAATTTTTGTAGTTCATCCATGCAGTCTTTAAATGTCTTCCATTGCATATCCACCGTCAACCCTTTTAGAATTAATTGCCAGTCAATCTTGGCCAATTCACGTCTCATACCCTCAAAGTTACCTTTCTTTAAGTTCAGAACCATTGTTTCTGAATTAACAATGTCACTCTCCATCCTAATGAAGAATTCAACCATATTATGGTCACTCTTGCCCAAGGGGGCACGTACAACAAGATTGCTAACTAACCCTTCCTCATTACTCAATACCCAGTCTAAAATAGCCTGCTCTCTCGTTGGTTCCTCTACATGTCGATTTAGATAACTATCCCGCATACATTCCAAGAAATCCTCTTCCTCAGCACCCCTGCCAATTTGATTCACCCTATTTATATGTAGATTGAAGTCACCCATTATAACTGTTTTGCCTTTGTCGCACGCATTTCTAATTTCCTGTTTGATACCATCTCCAACTTCACTACTACTGTTAGGTGACCTGTACACAACACCCACCAGTGTTTTCTGCCCCTTAGTGTTTCGCAGCTCTACCCATACCGATTCCACATCCTCCAAACTAATGTCCTTCCTTTCCATTGCATTAATCTCCTCTCTAATCAGCAACGCTACCCCACCTCCTTTTCCTTTCTCTCTATCCCTCCTGAATATTGAATATCCCTGGATGTTCAGCTCCCAGCCTTGGTCACCCTGGAGCCATGTCTCCGTGATTCCAACTATATCATAGTCATTAATAGCTATCTGCACATTCAACTCATCCACCTTATTACGAATGCTCTTTGCATTGAGACACAAAGCCTTCAGGCTTGTTTTTACAACACTCTTACCCCTTATACAATTATGTTGAAAAGTGATTTTTGATTTTTGCCCTGATTTTGTCTGCCTGCCACTTTTACTTTTCACCTTGCTACCTATTGCTTCTACACCCCTCTGTCTCTACGCTCACACATTTAAGAAACCCTTTCCCTTTAACTCCATCCTCCACTATCCCATTCGACACCCCACCCCCCTTATTCAGTTTAAAACCACCTGTGTAGCAGTGGCAAACCTGCCTGCCAGAATGCTGGTCCCACACCTGTTAAGATGCAATCCGTCCCTTTTGTACAGTTCCCCCTTACCCCAAAACAGATCCCAGTGATCTAAGAATCTAAATCCCTGCCCCGTGCACCAGTTCCTCAGCCACACGGTCAGGTCCCGTATCTCCCTGTTCCTGCTCTCGCCAGCACGGGGAACTGGAAGCAAACTTGAGATAACAACCCTGGAAGTCCTGCTTTTCAACATTTTTCCGAGCTCTCTAAAGTCACGCTGCAGAATATTCATCCCCTTCTTTCCGACATCGTTTGTGCTGACATGCACTGCCACTTCCGGATGTTCACCTTCACCCTTGAGGATTTTCTGCACTCTGTCCGTGACATCCTGGATCCTGGCACCGGGAAGGCAGCACACCATCCTCACATCCCGCAGAAACCCCTGTCCGTACCTCTCACAATGGAGTCTCCCACAACAATGGCCTTGCCTGCCTTAGGCCTTTTTGGTTTTGGCTCAACAGCCCTATTCGCATCGCAAGCCAGTCCGCCGCTCAGTGTAAACACGTCTTCTGTCCCAACAGCTTCTAAGCGGATGAACCTGTTTACAAGAGGCACATCACCCGGGGACGTTGGCATTCCATGCTTCCCTCCCTTTCTCACTGTCTCCCACCTTCTCTCTTCCAGTACCTTAGGTGTAACAATCGTACTGTAGGACTTGTCGAGGAACGACTCCGTTTCTCGTACGAACCGGAGGTCATCCACTTGCTTCTCCAGTTCCCCAACACGGCCCTTCAGGAGCTCTACCTGGATGCACTTCTCGCATTTGTAGCAGCCAGAGGCACCAGCGGTGTCCTTGACCTCCCACATACTGCAAGCATCGCACTGAATCAGCTTGCCTGACATCTCCTTCTTTTGTCTCTACCTCTCAAGCGTATTTCAGTTGCCTGATAACAGCTGGGAAGAAACCTTTCCTGAATCGGGAGGTGTGCGTTTTCACACTTCTATACCTTTTGCCCAATGGGAGAAGAGGAAGTTGCCAGTGTGCGACTCGTCCTTGATTATTATGCTGGCCTTGCCAAGGCAACGTGACGTATAAAGGGAGTCAATGGAAGGGAGGTTGGTTTGTGTGATGATCAGGGCTGAGTTCACAATTCTCTGCAATTTCTTACGGTCTTTGATGGAGCTGTACCCAAACCAAGCTGTGATGCATCCTGATAAAATGTGTCTGTAGAAGTTTGTGAGAGACAGAAACATAGAAAATAGGTGCAGGAGGAGGTCATTCGGCCCTTCGAGCCAGCACTGCCATTCATTGTGATCATGGCTGATCGTCCCCTATCAATAACCCATGCCTGCCTTCTCCCCATATCCCTTGACTCCACTAGCCCCTAGACCTCTGTCTAACTCTCTCTTAAATCCATCCAGTGATTTGGCCTCCACTGCCCTCTGTGGCAGGGAATTCGTCATGTTGGGGACATGCCGAACTTCCTAAACCTTCTTAGGAAGTAGAGGCATTTGTGCGCTTTCATGGTTGTTGCTTCAATATTGACGGTCTAGGAGAAGTCGTTGGTGATATTTACTCCTTGGAATTTGAAGTATTCAACCATCTTTACTTTGGCACCATCAATGCATACTGGGTATGTGTGCCATTTAGCTTCCTGAAGTTGATCACTATCTCCTTTGTTCTGCTGGCATCGAGTGAAAGGTTGTGGTCTTGACACCAGGACACGAGGTTCTCAATCTCCTTCCTATTCTCCGGCAGTCTGTCCAACCTTTCATACGTCAGGCCCTCTAATCCTGAAAGCATTCTGGTTAGTCTCTTCTGCATCTTCTCCAAAGCCTCCACATCCTTCCTGTGTTGGAGTGACCAAAACTGCACACAGATTTTTTAATAATTTACTGACATGGATTGAGAATTGGTTATCCATCACAAAGCCAAGACTAGGAAAGAACAGATCTTTTTTGAGTTGGCAGACTATGGCTATTGGCATTTCACAGAGATGTAAGATCTTTATCAATGATTTAGTTAAGGATCCAAATGTCATATTTCCTGTGTTGCTGGTGATATAAAACTCAAGGATTCAAGGCAAAGAGGAGGATATGTAGACATTTCAATGGGATACAGACAAATTGAATGAGAGGACAAGAACATGCCGGATACACTATAATGTGGAAAGATGTGAAGTTCTACACCTTTGACTTGCAAAACAGAAGAGTAAACTCTTTGTTAAATAGTGAGCAATTGGGAAATGGTGATCTTCAAAGAGATGCAAGTATCCTTGGGCATGAGTCACTGAAAGCCAATGCATAGATGCTCCAGGCAATGAGGCAGGCAAATGATACCTTGCCTATAACAAGAGGGTTTAATTTCAGGAATAAGGAAGTCTTGTTCCATTGGATCTGCCTTCAGTGAGACTTCACCTGGAGTATTGAGCCCAGTGTGGGGCCCATTACATATAAAACAATATATTTGCCATAAAGGGAATGTAAAGAAAATTAATTGGGCAGGTTGCACTTCCAGTGTTGTACTTCCGGTGGCGCTGGTGCCAGCCGCCTCCACCTACAGCCCGGTATCTTTTTGTTTTTTTGTTTATTTAGTTATGTAAAAGTGTGTTTTTTTTGTGCTTTTATGTGGGGGAAGAGGGCACGGTGCGGGGGATACCGTCCTTCAGCCGCTTCCTGGTGAGGACGCGACTATTATTCGAGTCGAGTCCTCGCCCCTCCCCCCACAGCGGCCTACATACCTGGATTGGCGCGGCCTTTCCTGCCTGGATCGACCGGAGCACCACCAGCGGCGGGACAGCGCTGGAACATCGCGGGGCTGGCGATGCCTTACCAGGGGTCGCCGACTGGAGCCCGGAGTGCTGGACCTGCTGCACCAACATCCTGGAGCTGCGGTTTGCGGAGCTCCCAATGCGGGCGGTGCTGATGGACAGCGCGGGGTCCTGTGACTCTGCCCGGCTCGGCCTGTGGACTCAGGAGCTGCAGACTCCGGCAGCGGGAGGCGGCTGATCAGGAGGTCCGGGCCGCTGAGGAGGAGGATGCTCACCGTCGGGGTTCGGCGTCGGCGTTCCACCAGCCCGGCGTGAGGGCCTGAACATCGGGCCAACCGGGGCGGCGACTGCGGGTGCTCGGAAGGCCCCGACCACGGATGAACACGAAGGGGAGGCTGGCTGGACTATGGTGCCATCCTCACCTTGGTGCCATTTATGTTATGTTGTGTCGTGGACTTTCTGTGTTTGTGCTTTTTTAAAATTCAATTTCAATTTTATTTTTAATATGTTTTATTATTTATTTATTTTTTGTGTGATTTTTTTTTATGATACTGCCTGTAAGGGAAATTAATTTTGTTGTCTCAAATTGAGACAATGACAATAAATTTGAATACAATACAATACAATACAATGCAGGAATAGTAGATTTGGTGTACGAGGAGCGATTTAGTAGACCAGGCCTGTATTCTCTAGTGCTTAGAAAAATGAGAAATCTCATCAACACTTAGAAGTTTCTTAGATGGTTTAGCAGGCTGGATGCTGGTCGTCTGAAATCAGGGGTTATAGTTTCAGACTATGGGTGCACCATTTAAGACAGAGAGAAAGATAAGAATAATCAAATAGAAGGTGTAAAACTTTTGAATTCTCTAACCTATGATGTTTTAGTCACTGAGTTCACTCAAGAAAGTGATCGATAGATTTCTGGACATTAAAGGGCCTGTCCCACTTAGGTGATTTTTCCGGCGACTGCTGGCGACTGTCATAGTCGTAGCAGGTTGCTGACAGGCCGGCGACAGGACCCCCTTATGACAATGTCTGCGACAAACTACAACCTACCACCTAATCGACGTCAAGCTACTGACAACTGGCGACTCAATCGTCACTACTTAGGATGTCCACCTACGACCATACCTACGACGACACCGACGATAGACTACGTCCACCCATGATACGCTACGACCCTGTCGGCGACAACTGAAGACGTGTGACGTCATTTTGGCCACAAACAATGGAATCACCCAATTTTCCTATAAAACGCACATCGTCCCAAAAGATTTTAATTTTCTCAATGCAGTACAATGCTTGTGTTGTGTTTGTTTAATTGATCAAAATATATGAAAAGAGGTTGCTTTTCAATGCAGTTGAATGCTTGGGTTTGTGTGTTTTATTAATCAAAATATGAAATTTAAATATTTGAAAGTAATCCCATGAGACATTATTCTGAAATAAAATATCTTTATTGATATTAAGAATTTCCTTTATTGATATTTAATCAACCAAAAGTTTTAACAACAAAGAAATGTTCATAAGAACGTACAACTGTGCATACAAAAATAAATATATTATAATCACATTAAATTGTACTCCCATACCCCAAGGAGGGTCGGCGAGTTTAAATAAACTTCAAACTTCAGACTTTAAACATAACACAAGTATAAAAACATACAGGACTTAACATCATTACACTCAGGGGTGATCTGTGTCCATTAATCCAGTAAAACTCAGACTCAAGTGCCCACATGCGTCCTGAGTCTTTGTTCCGGGGGTACCTGGGGTCACTGGGTCAGGTCTGGGTGTGTCAAGCCTGGGGTTCTTTGTGAATGCGGCTGAATGTCCAGAGATGCCATTAGTATTTGATGGCTGCCAGGCAGTGTATGTGGGAATTGTGACTACCTGATGTTCTGTAGAACTGGGTGACCTGCCCATGTTTGAGGTGGCCATCGGTGAGCATGACATCGCTGGTGGTGGCATCTGTGGTAGTCCCAATGTCAAAGTTCATTTCTTAAAAGCAGATAGCAACAAAAACTGTTAAAGGTAAAATCATGGCAATCTTTAATTGGTTCGTCAGACGGGAGTGGCGATCTACAACAGGCCGTCCCATCTGTTGCTGTCCCATGTGTCCCATCAGCTGCAGAACCTGCAACACACATGAATTCATTGTGAATATTTCATACAAATACATGAATTTTAAGGTCAAATATTAAAGTCAAATGTTACCTAAATTCCACAAAAATTGTTGTAATTTTGTTCCACAAAAATTGACCATCGTTATAGACTATAGGCAATGGGTGCAAGAGTAGGCCATTCAGCCGTTTGAGCCATCACCGCCATTCAATGTGATCATGGCTGATCATCCACAATCAGTTTCCCGTTCCTGCCTTCTCCCCATATCCCCTAAATCCGCTATCTTTAAGAGCTCTATCTAGCCCTCTCTTGAAAGTATCCAGAGAACCGGTCTCCACTGCCCTCTGAGGCAGAGAATTCCACAGACTCACAACTCTCTGTGAGAAAAAGTGTTTCCTCGTCTCCGTTCGAAATGGCTTACCCCTTATTTTTCAACTGTGGCCCCTGGTTCTGGACTCCCCCAACATCGGGAACATGTTTTTCCTGTATCTGGGGGAAAGAAGAAGAAGAGGAGGGAGGGAGGGTGGATGGATGGATGGATGGATGGATGGATGGATGGATGGATGGATGGATGGGTGGGTGGATGGATGGATGGGTGGGTGGATGGATGGATGGAGAAATCTGCCAAATATTTCCCCAAAATTACTTCCCTCCTTGATCAGCTCCAGCTGACAAGCCTCTCTCTCCTGAACCTCAGTTGCTGTTGGGGTAGAGCCTGCAGTGGTGCTGGCAGTGCTCCTGCTCCTCTTGCTGTGCTGCTGACTGGTGGAGGGGGTGGATCCAGAGGTTTCCTCAAGTGGATCAACCTCCTCTTCACGGCACATGTCTTGTCAAACTGGAAGAAAATAAATATGTTTTACAAACTTTCAAGACCATCAGGACATGGCAGGCAAGATAACAATCAAATAATTAATGTCACAATAAGTATTTTATAATATTTACCTTCTTGGTGCTCTGCTCCTCTCCACTCGTACTATATGTGAATTGATGAAGCCCCATTTGTCCAAGATCCACCGCTGCCTCTGGGTAAAGTTCATGCCACCAGACCCTGACTTGTTGTGAGACAGCTTGCCATATCTGGTTCTCTGGCTCTTGAACCACTGCCAGAGATGTGCATCTGTAAAAAAAATGAAGACCAGTGTGAAACAAATTTTTAATTTTAATTATATTAACAGACAAACAACCCAGTAAGTAGGTACTTACAGGTGCAGTCAGGGAACTCCTTCGCCTTGGTCTCAATTAGTGAGTACTTCTTGTCCTTGTTACGATAAAGTTGGCAGTTCTTATCTTACAACTCAGGGTTTGCTTGATGCCACTCAACGAGCTCAGGTTCTTGTTCCCTGCTGAACTCATAAGCTTCCTGCCCTTCTTCACCTCACTTGAGGCATCAATGTCCTGACCATAATCTGAAGCAGAGTCTGGATCAGCAGCAGCAGTACCTGTGGTCATGACAGGGCAGTCAGTCTGGAGTGGGGTGGTGATGGGGACACGGGCCACCTCCCTGGTCTCCTCCTGGGCCTCCTCCTCCCATAACTCCTCCTCCAGGGTCTCCTCCTCCAGTGTCTCCTCCTCCAGGGTCTCCTCAGTCTCCCCCTGCCAGGTGGGTGGGGATGGGGTTTTGTCCTTGCCACTGGGCTGTCCCTTCCTTCTCCTTGGAGCCATTTTACAACGCTCAAGGTCTCCAACAAAAAATTCAGGAAGTCCACGCGCTTTATTTTTACCTGATCATGTATTTTTCCAAAGTCCCTACTTGATTTCTCTTGACTTCTCTTGATGACAACCTGGTGACAACCTACATCAGCACCTACGTCAGGAGAAGACAAGCTACGACAAGCCCACGGTTGCCGACTGTCACCAAAAAGTTTTGAACATTTCAAAATCCAGCAGCGACCAGAAAAATGCTACGACTCTGGGTGACTGAGGAGACTACTCATGACCATACAGGCGACACCCCGGCGACCATGTGGCAACTGCCCAGTCGCCTAAAAAATCGCCTAAGTGGGACAGGCCCTTAATGGAATTACAGGATATGGGGATGTTGCAGGTAAATACCATTGAGGCTTAATGAATGGTGGTATAGACTCCAGTTTTATTCGGAGAAGAGAAGTCTGAGGGGAGATTTGATAAGAATATTCAAATTAATGAGGTGTCTGGGCAGAATATATAGTGCAAGGCTGTTCGCTTTGGTGGAAGAGTTGAGGGCTAGAGGTTACAGGTTCAAAGTAGAAAAATAAGATCGACATGATTTTTTTATACAGCCTGTGGTTGAAATCTGGAAAGCGCTGCCTGCAGATGTGGGGGAGGAATATTGTGGTCTTCAAGAGTACATTGGATAAATAAATGGTGAAACATTGTACGGTTACAAAAAGAGGGCCAGTGGGTGGAACTAGAGAGCTGCTCTGAGAACAAGCTGGTGTGGACAAGATGTGTTCTCTGTTGTTAGCAGTGACTACAATGACATCCTTTTTAAAATTATTCATAAATCCATAGGTTATAGGATCTGTTATTATTATTATTTTTTTAAATATTTTTATTAGAAGCAAACACATATTATAAACATTTCATGTATATCAGTCGTACATTATTAATATTATCAATTTTGGTTTGATTCTGCTTCTAGTTTTTTTTTTAAAGATAGGAAGTGAGAGAGAAAGAGGAAAAAAACACAAATGTCAAGATAAAAAAAAGAATGGAATGGTTTACTAATAATACATCATTGGAGGTTTGTGGATTATAAAGTATAACTTTTCATCTAATCCTGAGTTCAAGCTTCAGTTAGGTTCCCGTGCTGAACCGATCTACCCCTTCACAGTTTTGAGTTTTACGTGTTGTTACTAAACGTACCATTTTGTAGCTACCTTGTTTGCTACAGTTTTCATTTGTAAAACATTGGTCTGGATCATGCTGGATTCTGACCCCTATTGGACTTGTTGAAACTCCCCACCTTCCTCTCCCCATACACCCTTTCCCCAGATGCAGAGGACAGAATACTCTCACCCTCTATGTCTAAAAGCTATTCCAGAAGGGCTCAGGGATGCAAATTGATCTAAATAAGTGTACTACCTCAGACTGCCTTGACAGTTGACAAATGTTTGTCACTGTCAAAGGCTTATGTGCTGATAGTCAAACATGTAAAAACTATTCACATAGATTAGGTGATTAATAACATCTAATTGTTTCAGATGACCATAAAATCATAAAAGCAATTAAACACAAAAATCAAATCAAATAATTTACACACAATGAGACTCAAAAGTGCTGGAGTAACTCAACAGGTCAACGTTTCGAGTCAAAATCCTTCTTCAGGCTGATTGTGGTGGCCAGATGGAAAAAAGCTGGAAGAGAAGAGGGGAAGGACAAAGCTGGGCAAGTTTAGTTTAGAGATAGAGTGTGGGCAAGTTTAGTTTAGAGATAGAGTGTGGAAACAGTAACTTTGGCCCACCGAGTCCGCGTCGACCAGTGATCCCCCATACACGATCACTATCCTTCACACAATAGGGACAATATACAGTTATAGCAAGCTAATTAACCTACAAACCTGTATGTCTTTGGAGTATGGGAAGAAACAGAAGATCTCGGAGAAAACCCACGCAGGTCACGGGGAGAACAAACAAAATTCATACAGACAGCACCCGTAGTCAGAGTCAAAGCCGGATCACTGGCGCTGTAATAGAAACATAGAAACATAGAAATTAGGTGCAGGAGTAGGCCATTTGGCCCTTCGAGCCTGCACCGCCATTCAATATTATCATGGCTGATCATCCAACTCAGTATCCCGTACCTGCCTTCTCTCCATACCCCCTGATCCCCTTAGCCACAAGGGCCACATCTAACTCCCTCTTAAATATAGCCAATGAACTGGCCTCAACTACCCTCTGTGGCAGAGAGTTCCAGAGATTCACCACTCTCTGTGTGAAAAACGTTCTTCTCATCTCGGTTTTAAAGGATTTCCCCCTTATCCTTAAGCTGTGACCCCTTGTCCTGGACTTCCCTAACATCGGGAACAATCATCCTGCATCTAGCCTGTCCAACCCCTTAAGAATTTTGTAAGTTTCTATAAGATCCCCTCTCAATCTTCTAAATTCTAGAGAGTATAAACCAAGTCTATCCACTTTTTCTTCATAAGACAGTCCTGACATCCCAGGAATCAGTCTGGTGAACCGTCTCTGCACTCCCTCTATGGCAATAATGTCCTTCCTCAGATTTGGAGACCAAAACTGTACGCAATACTCCAGGTGTGGTCTCACCAAGACCCTGTACAACTGCAGTAGAACCTCCCTGCTCCTATACTCAAATCCTTTTTGCAATGAAAGCTAACATACCATTCGATTTCTTTACTGCCTGCTGCACCTGCATGCCTACCTTCAACGACTGGTGTACCATGACATCCAGGTCTCGCTGCATCTCCCCCTTTCCCAATCGGCCACCATTTAGATAATAGTCTGCTTTCCTGTTTTTGCCACCAAAATGGATAACCTCACATTTATCCACATTATACTGCATCTGCCAAACATTTGCCCACTTACCCAGCCTATCCAAGTCACCTTGCAGTCTTCTAGCATCCTCCTCACAGCTAACACTGCCCCCCAGCTTAGTGTCATCCGCAAACTTGGAGATATTGCCTTCAATTCCCTCATCCAGATCATTAATATATATTGTAAATAGCTGGGGTCCCAGCACTGAGCCTTGCGGTACCCCACTAGTCACTGCCTGCCATTGTGAAAAAGGACCCGTTTACTCCTACTCTTTGCTTCCTGTCTGCCAGCCAGTTCTCTATCCACATCAATACTGAACCCCCAATGCCTTGTGCTTTAAGTTTGTATACTAATCTCTTATGTGGGACCTTGTCGAAAGCCTTCTGGAAGTCCAGATACACCACATCCACTGGTTCTCCCCTATCCACGCTACTAGTTACATCCTCGAAAAATTCTATAAGATTCGTCAGACATGATTTACATTTTCTCTCTCCCTCCCTTCTTAAAAAGTGGGGTTACATTTGCTACCCGCCAATCCTCAGGAACTACTCCAGAATCTAAAGAGTTTTGAAAGATTATTACTAATGCATCCACTATTTCTGGAGCTACTTCCTTAAGTACTCTGGGATGCAGCCTATCTGGCCCTGGGGATTTATCGGCCTTTAATCCATTCAATTTACCCAACACCACTTCCCGGCTAACCTGGATTTCACTCAATTCCTCCAACTCCTTTGACCCGCGGTCCCCTGCTATTTCCGGCAAATTATTTATGTCTTCCTTAGTGAAGACGGAACCAAAGTAGTTATTCAATTGGTACGCCATATCCTTGTTCCCCATGATCAACTCACCTGTTTCTGACTGCAAGGGACCTACATTTGTTTTAACTAATCTCTTTCTTTTCACATATCTTGCAGCAATTCAGCAACTCTACCACTGCACCACTGTGCCGCCCTGTCATGGATGGATACAGGTGAAGGTATATTTTATAGGCAGGTGGTTGGACAAATGCCAGGGATGAAAAGACAAAAGGAGTGAAATAAATATTGAAGAGTTGTGAATTGTGAAGCCAGAGGAAAGAATGTTAGGGGAGAGGAGAAATGGGTGCAAATCAAGGTGGGACATGGGGAAGATGGGGAAAAACAAGGGGGAGGGGTGTTTGTGGTTAGTTACCTAAAATTGGATAATTCAATATTCATACCATTAGGTTGCAGAAGAGTATATAGGGTGCTGTCCTCCAGTTTGCTTGTGGCCTCACTCTGACAATAAAGAATTGTTAATTTGCACTCTTGCATGGATTTACCTTTTTCCACAGGTACAGCAACCTCTTTCAAATTACTTCGATCACCACCCATATCTCAGCGAACATAGGTGCAAAGCTGAGGGGCAAAGTACATGGTTTAATCTGTACTCTGAAACCCTGAATAGATATTCATAGAGTGATGGAAACAGGCCCTTCAGCCCAACTTGCCCACACTGGTCAACATGTTCCAGCTACACGAGTCTCACCTGCCTGCGTTTAGTCCATATCCCTCCAAACCTGTCCTATCCATGTACGTGTCTAACTGGTTTTTAAATGTTGGGATAGTCCCTACCTCCTCTGGCAGTTTATTCCATACACCCACCACCCTTTGTGTGAAAAAGTTACCCCTCAGGTTCCTATTAAATATTTTCCCCTTCACCTTAACCTATGACCTCTGGTCCTCGATTCACCTACTCTGGGCAAGAGGCTCTGTGCAGAAGATACGATAGAACTTTATTTATCCCAGGAGAGCAAATTGATCTGCAAACAGTCATGAAATACACGAAACATGAAATTAAAGTGATGAGTGGAAAGGCTTGGGGGGTGTGCAAAGATTGAGGAGGCGGGGGGAGGTGAGTCAGTCTCAGTCTACCCCACAACAGAAGGGGAGGAGTTATAAAGTTTGATAAAGTTGTAAAGGGAAAAAGGATCTCCTGTGGCGTTCGGTCCTGCATCTTGGTGGGTCCAGTCTGTTGCTGAAGGTGCTCCTCAGGTTGACCAGTGTGTCATGGAGGTGGTGAGCTGTATTGTCCAGGATACTTCGCGGTTTGAGGAGCATCCTCCCCTCCAAGACCACCTCCATGAACAGGCTTGACCATGGGACAGGCTTGACCCACTCCAGTTTGCCCATAAGGCAAGGCGTGGGGTGGAGGATGCCTGTTTGACTCTCCTGGACACAGTTAGCAGACAGCTGGACTTCCCACACCCCCACACACGGATTTTATTTATGGACTTTTCTTCAGCTTTTAACACAGTTAACACGGTCACCCTCTGTAACCGCCTTCTGGATCTACAAGTCAACCCATCACTTATCCTGTGGATAAAAGACTTTCTGCAGGACCGGCCTCAGCATGTGGTGGTAAATGGTTTGAAATCCAAGAACATGATTTTAAACACTGGTGTCCCCCAGGGTTGTGTCTTATCACCGATTCTATTTTCCATCTACACAAACAACATAACAAATAATAACAGTGACATTTCCCTTTTTAAGTATGCAGACGATATGGCCCTGGTGGCCCACATCAAGGATCACACTTCTCTGGCTGCCTACTATCAGCAGGTCAACACCCTGATGCTGTGGATCAAAGAGAGCTCTCTGGAGCTTAACATCTCCAAGACCAAGGAGCTGTGTTGTGGGGGGAGGCGAACATCTTCCCCCCAACCTCTCTTTGAACCTCTGAGGCTGAATGGGCAGACAGTTGAGCAGGTAGAGGCCTTTAGATACCTGGGCACAGAGATTGACACCCCATTGGAGTACATGGTCAGGTGGCGTTTCAGGACTCTTCTTTTGGCTAATTGTAGTTGGGGATACGAAAGCTGCAAAGAGCAGGAGAGCAGCAGGGATCTCCCAGCACACAGTCTCTGTGTACAAGAAGGCACAGCAACGCCTGTTCCTGCTGAGGAAACTCAGGAGCTTTGATGTCAGACAGGACATTTTAACAGCTGTCTATAAATCACTTATAGAATCTGTACTCACCTTTAACATCACATCCTGGTTCACCCTCACCTCTGTCAAAGACAAATCAAAGCTTTCCCGGATCATCAATCAGGCAAGCAAAACTCAAAATCAATTATCAGTACTCCACACTCAGGCAGTTAAAAGGAAAGCCAATTTCATTACACAGGATCCCACCCACCCCCTGCACAAGTCTCTCCAACTTCTGCCATCAGGCCGCCGATATAAAGTCCCCCTATCCAAGAAAAACATCCACAAAAACTCATTCATACCTATTGCCATAAACAGCTTAAATAAAAAATGAACAATGGACAAATTAACCCTGACGCATTGTCACTTTACACGTATCCACAACTTTTATCTTGTCTATTTTTAGTTTTTAATCTTTATATTTGCTTTTAAGATCGATACACACTGTGTGTGCTCACAGAAATCTGTGCTGTATGACTGCTTATCAGTACATTGTCCTGTCTGTATGTTGAGCCACGTAAAAGAAGATTTTCTGTTACGACAGACAATAAAGTTTTCTGAATCTGAATCTGAATCCAACTCTGCCCCCAGGACAGAGCCAGCCTTCCTTCCTTTGAGTTTGTTGATCCTATTCGCGTCCGCAACCTTCGTCATGTTGCCCAGCACACGCCGGCTAAGAAGGTGGCACTGGCTACCACCGATTGGTAGAACATCTGCAGCATCTTATTACAGATGTTGAAGGAGCGGAGCCTTCTCAAAAAGTACAGCCGGCTCCGTCCCTTCTTGAACAGGACCTCAGCGTTCCTGGACCAGTCCAGTTTACTGTCCAGGTACACTCCAAGGTATTTGTACTCCCAGGTACACTGCACATCCACACCATTGATGGAGACAGGGGACAGGGGTGTTCCTCTCCCAAAGTCCACCACCAACTCCTTAGTCATCGGGAACAATCTATGTTTCTATGTTTCTATGAAATAGGCAACGTTTCGGGCCGAAACCCTTCTTTAGATTGGTCTGAAACGTTGCCTATTTCCTTCGCTCCATAGATGCTGCTGCACCCACTGAGTTTTTCCAGCATTTTTGTGTATCTTCGATTTTTCCAGCATCTGCAGTTCCTTCTTAAATGCTACATTCTCGCGCCTTTTGTTTTATCACAGTAACAATTTCCACAAAGCTCATTCTGGATTTTTTGAGTTTCTTCACAAATGTTTGTAATTTACAAATTATAATTCAGCTGGGTTTTTGCTGCAAAACATTCTTTGTACAGGCAGACTTGTACTTCCTATTATGAGAAGGATGTTACAGATGTGAAAATATACAGACTGCGATAAAATGAAAATATTGATTGGAAGCTCATCTTGGATTCAAATACGATACCATAGTCATGAACAGTGTAACCTCATACAATTGCTCTGGCGCTGAAAGTGATCGGTATCTAATAACTAAATATTTAAGTTGGAGGATACACTTGTGTTATACAAACAGGCATCAATTGAAAATGAGTGCAGGTATCATTGGGGTTGTGGTCTGGAGGATCCAGGTGTCATTTGTGTATATGTGCAAACAGAAGCTGTGCGTGGGATTGAGTCAACAGGACAGCACGTAGACGAGAAACAAGAGAAATGAGAAATCAAACATTCTTAGTTTCAGAAGATAGACACAAAATGCTGGATTAATTCAGCAGGACAGGCAGCATTTCTGGAGAGGAATGGGTGAAGTTTTGGGTTCGAGACCCTTCTTTCAGTCTTTTCAAATTATTTTTGCCAATGCACTAATGATTATTTCCTGTTATCAATATGAACTGAAAAAAGTCAACAGCTTTGTTTAAAATTTCCACTCCTCCCTTACATTCACATTGTTCTATCATGATTCTTCCCACCCTCGACTCCTTGTTGTCCATTATCAGTTTCATGCTACAAAACAATACTTGCTATTACTCCAGTTAATGATCACACTTATCTTCAATAAACTTCCTTCCGACCAATTTACCACAACCCTTCAGTTCTGCTTTTTTCACCCCCATTGCACTGGGAATGACAAATCCACACTGTAACATCTGTTGGCTCCTTAATGTTGCTGTTTACAAATACAAATAACAGGTTGAGCTATCAGCTAGCATTCTATATTAAAAATGAAATTTCCCAACTGATTTTATCAAAGACAACACACAAAATCCTCCCACAATGAAAGTCACACTAGGGGTGAATTCAAGAGGGACAGAGTGGCAGTCACGCCGTGAGGAATGTAAGGATCTCCTTAAACGCAGCTGCATTATTGAAGTGAGTGCACGGGGCTCCTATCCCACAAGGCTTTGAAAGTAGACAGAATCTTCATGAAAATCCTAAAACTCAGTGACAAACGTGTCAGTTACAAATCTGCAGCGTCAATATATATCTGGGAAGACGAAGATAATCCAAGAAACATAGAAGGCCTGTAATTGTGACTATCTTCGAGAAAAGTGTCAAATCCAACCATGGAAGTTGCAGAGGGGTCTGACTGCTGTCTGGCACAACTGCCTTTTCCCAGAGGGCATGACTGATTCCCAACCCACTGTGTGGATTCCATCCATCTAGAAAAACAATGGATATGATCTTTCTTGCACACCATTTCTAGCCATAATGCAGGGAGCAGCATCTGCAACCATGATCTTAAGGGTATAGACCCAATCTCCCAACCTACCTTGTTGAAGCCCTTGCACTTTTTTATATACACTTTCTTTGAGGTTTACTCTGCATTCCTGTTATTTTTCTTATTGCACTACATGGCAGTGTGAGCTGCGAGGAGGATGCTATGAGGCTGCAGGCCGACTTGGATAGGTTTGGCTGAAGCATGGTAGATGCAGTAAAATGTGGATAAATGTGAGGTTATCCACTTTGGTGGGACGAACAGGAGGCCGATTATATGTGAATGGTGTCAGATTAGGAGTAGGGGAGGTGCAACAAGACCTGGATGTGCTTGTACATCAGTCATTGAAAGTAAGCATGCAAGTACAGCAATCAGTGAAGAAAGATAATGGCATGTTGGCCTTCATTGCGAGAGGATATGAGTTTAGGAGCAAGGAGGTCCTACTGCAGTTATACAGGGCTCTGGTGAGACCGCACCTGGAGTATTGTGTGCAATTTTGGTCTCCTAATTTGAGGAAGAACATTATTGCTCTTGAGGGAGTGCAGCGTAGGTTCACCACATTAATGGGAACTGACATATGATGAAAGAATGGGTCGACTGGGTTTGTATTCACTGGAATTTGAAGGATGAGAGGGAATCTTACAGAAACATATACAGTGCCCTCCATAATGTTTGGGACAAAGACCCATCATTTATTTATTTGCCTCTGTACTCCACAATTTGCGATTTGCAATAGAAAAAATCACATGTGGTTAAAGTGCACATTGTCAGATTTTATTAAAGGCTATTGAGGGAGTGCAGTGTAGGTTTACAAGGTTAATTCCCAGGATGGCGGGACTGTCATATGTTGATAGAATGGAGCGGCTGGACTTGTACACTCTGGAATTTAGAAGGATGAGAGGGCATCTTATTGAAACATATAAGATTATTAAGGGATTGGACATGCTAGAGGCAGGAAACATGTTCCCGATATTGGGGGATTCCAGAACCTGGGGCCACAGTTTAGGAATTAGGGACAGGCCATTTAGAACGGAGACGAGGAAAAACTTTTTCACCCAGAGTTGTGAATCTGTGGAATTCTCTGCCTCAAAGGTGGAGGCCAATTCTCTGGATGCTTTCAAGAGAGAGTTAGATAGAGCTCTTAAATATAGCAGAGTCAGGAGATATGGCTAATGGGCAGGAACGAGATACTGATTGTGGATAAACAGCCATGATCATATTGAATGGCGGTGCCGGCTCGAAGGGCAAAATGGCCTATTGCACCTATTGTCTATTGTCTATTGCCATTTTTATACATTTTGGTTTCACCATGTAGAAATGACAGCTGTGTTTATACATAGTCCCCCCATGTCAGGACACCATAATGTTTGGGACATGTGGCTTCACAGGAGTTTGTAATTGCTCAGGTGTGTTTAAATGACTCCTTAATGCAGGTATAAGAGAGCTCTCAGCACCTAGTCTTTCCTCCAGTCTTTCCATCACCCCCCCCCCCCCACAACCCACCGCCCCCACTACTCTTTCAATGCTTCCAAGAGAGAGCTAGATAGGGCTCCTAAAAGTGGCGGAGTCAGGGGTTATGGGGAGAAGGCAGGAATGGGGAACTGATTGGGGATGATCAGCCGTGATCACATTGAATGGCGATGCTGGCTCGAAGGACCGAATGGCCTACTCCTGCACCTATTGTCTACACCCTCCCCGCCCCCATAACCCCACCGCCCTCAAAAACCCCCCCCCCCACAGTTCCCCCCCACAAAACTCCCCCCCCCCAGCCCCCACCACAACCCTCCCCACCCCCACAGTTCCCCCCACCCCCACAAACCTCCCCTGCCCCCACAGCCCCCACCACAACCCTCCCCGCCCCCACAGTTTCCCTCCGTCCCCACAAACCACCCCCGCCCCCACAAATCCCCCCCCCCCCACCACAACAACCACCCCACAACAACCCCACCCCCACAACGGGTCCCACTTAGTCTAGTCATTATTATTCTTTGTCACAAAATGTCATTGCTCCAGTGGGAAGGTCCTTGAGATATTTAAACCTCCCATCATTCTTAATCTGATCTGCTGCTACTTTACTGGTTTCAAGTTGTATACTTTATTGACACATTTCTTATAGATTTCATTGGTTTGTTTGTCCCTGGTTTTCTACAGTATGGGTTTCAAAGTTAATAGCATTCCAACTCCTTCCATAGCTGGTAACCTGACAAGTATATTTTTAGAAGTTTTTACCTGTTTTGAATTAATTAATCATGATTCTTTGTTTCTTGACCTTTTGCCTTTGCATTAACATTGCGTTGTATCTGTATTGCGTTGTATTGTACAAAAGTACAATACAATATGTATTGTACTTTTGAAACTGGTTATCTGAGAAACAATTAAATCACTGAGATATATCATAAACATATCTACTTAAGCATACACATTTAAAACATATTATCTCTTTAAGCTACTTCCTTTAGCCTCCTGTTCTGTAAACCTTATGATTCTTGTGACCCTAGGGTTTCCACTCAAGTTGCTTTGTATGATTATATGATACTACACTGTGAACAAAAAAATGGAATTCTGCCTGACTGAAACTGCCTCAGGTTCTTAAATGTCCATTTTCATTCTACATGATCCTTCATATGTTAAGTGCTCTGTATTAATTATGTTCATCTGAATCCCCTCATCAATCATAGTGTGAAAAAAGGTTTCACGCAAAACACAAATTCACAAGCCATCTTTACAAATCCCAGGTCCCAAGTTACATATACCAAAGCAAAGTTCTCTCAAATCTCCAGTGCTGCACTGAAACATTGCTTGGGAGTTTACAGGCATGTGATTTGTACCCGTAGTGGACTCTTGAGTCTCACATGCCTCCAGTATTCCCCACTCCCCAACCATAAGTACAAAATTCACGTGCCTATTCTAATATATGATTTTGGCATATTCAATGTACTTCTTGGGACCTCAATGATATTCTGTGCCTGGAGAATATTTCCACATATTCCATTGTGCAGAAAGGAACTGCCGATGCTGGTTTATATCGAAAGTAGACACAAAGTGCTGGAGTAACTCAGCAGGTCAGGCAGCATCTCTGTAGAAAAAGGATGGGTGATGTTTCGGATCAGAACCTTTCTAGCGACTAGTCAGCCTATCTAGAGATGCTGCCTGGTCCACTGAGTTACTCCAGCACTTTGTGTCTACATATTCCATTTACTGGAAAAACAGCTGAGACCATTCATTTTGCGTGAACTGGCCTACATTTCTGCCACATCCACTATTTGCAATTATCACTTCTCTGCCTGGAGCTTTTTACGTCACTGTTGGTACTTGGAGGCAAATAATATTGAAATATAGAAATATCAACAAGTATAATTTATTAAAGGCAGCATATCAACAAAAAATAAATGGCTGCTTCAATAATGTACCAAAGCCATACCAAAGATCATAGAGCTGATCTTTGAGCCATACTACATTGTGCACACTGTTCCTAAAAGTATTCTTATGTCACACCAACCTGTGTTTCTACTCTTTTTGCCTTGAATATCCACCTCCTTAATGTTGATGAAATCAACGATCCTGTCTGCTCCTTTGCTCACTCACAGTCATGACAGGGCTCCCTTGCATAATTGAAAAATTCTGTAGAGGTTTATCTCACATTTACACCATCTGTAGAAACATAGAAACATAGAAAATACGTGCAGGAGTAGGCCATTCAATATGATCATGGCTGATCATCCAACTCAGTATCCTGTACCTGCCTTCTCTCCATACCCCCTGATCCCTTTAGCCACAAGGGCCACATCTAACTCCCTCTTAAATATAGCCAATGAACTGGCCTCAACTACCTTCTGTGGCAGAGAATTTTAGAGATTCACCACTCTCTGTGTGAAAAATGTTTTCCTCATTTCGGTCCTAAAAGACTTCCCCCTTATCCTTAAGCTGTGACCCCTTGTCCTGGACTTCCCCAACATCGGGAACAATCTTCCTGCATCTAGCCTGTCCAACCCCTTAAGAATTTTGTAAGTTTCTATAAGATCCCCTCAATCTTCTAAATTCTAGCGAGTACAAGTCGAGTCTGTAATGGGATGCTCCCACCAAACGTGTCTTTTATATTCTTTCATGCTTTCAAATAAGCAATTCCCTCCATCATGACCAAATCCACTACATGTTCCAAAATCTATTCTTCTTTAGTTGCCTTCTTTTCTTTGCAACAGCATGAAATCTACTAGTTGTATTTTGACCTCTTCTATTTCCATCACATTGATCATTAATCATATTAGCTCCAGCTTTATAGGTTAATATCCAAAATTCATTCTTGCCTCTTTTTGTAATTCTAAAAGAAACTCACTTACATTCTGTTTTCAGATTGGAAAAAGGATCTGATAACAAAATATTAATTACTGTTCTCTTTTCAAATGTTAACAGTTTTGAGAATATTTCATATCGCTTTTCTGATTGCATATTATAAATCGTAGCCAAACAGCACAGAAACAGGCCCTTCGGCCCAACCTGTCCATGTTGACCAGGATATACCATTTGGGACTAGTACCATTTGCCTAGGTTTGGCCAGTATCCCTCTAATCCTTTACTATCCCTGTACTTGCATAAATTACTTTTAAACGTTACCATTGTACCTACCCCTACAATTTCCTATGGCAGTATGTTCCATTTACACATGCATGAAGAAATTTCCCCTCAGGTCTCTGATACATCTTTCCCCTCTCAATTTAACTTATGCCCTCTAGTTCTGGACAGCTCCACCCTGGGGAAAAGGCCATGACCATTCTATGGCATTCTTGATTTTGTTTAAAGTCATCCCTTGACCACACGCGATCCAGAGAAGGAAAGCCCAGTCTATCTAGTCCTTATAACTCAAGTCTTCAAGTCCTGATAAAATCCTGGTGAATTCTTTTTGCACCTTTCCAGCTTAATACGATCCATCAGTATAAAAACGGCAGACAATACACCATATCTGTCGGTCGGTGGGGGCGCTGCAAGCCGGCAGCCCTGCCAGCAGCGTGCCAGTTTTTTACATTTTTTTAATTTTTTAAGTGTGTTTAAATGTATGTTTTTAATGTTTCTTTGTGTGTCTTGTGTGGGGGGGGGTAAGGGGGAAACCGCTTTGGTCGCCTCCTCCGTGGCCTAACATCGAGGATCGGTGAGGCCTTTCCCGGAGACGCACCCGGGGCTTCAGCAGCTTGGACTCTCAGCGTGGAGCCAGGGCTCGCCGGAGGGGAGCGTCAGTTCGCTGGCCGGCGGCAGCCTGAAGCCGCGGTCTGCGGAGCTCCAGCTGTTGCGGCGTCCGCAGCCTGGGATCCCTCGTTGGGGACCCGGGAGAAGAAGAGGCTCTCACCGCCGGCCCGCGGCCTATTTCTACCGCGGGCGCAGCAGGGAGTTACCATCAGGAGCGAGGTCCCTCGCCAGGGGCTCTGTAGGGGAGCTTCGACCGCCGGCCCTGCAGTCTGCGGTGCTTCTGGCTGCGGCGCAGCACAGCAGGAACTTTAAATCTTCGACCGCCTGCCTGCGGCCTACACAAACCTGAAGCCGCGGTCTCCAGTGGGGGAGGCACCGTTTCAGGACTTACCTTGACTTTCACTCATCTGGACGCCCGCAGTGGCGGCTGCGGAGGGTTGAGGGCCCGACCACGGGGGAAAATGGAGGAGGACTGGCCAAATTTTGTGCCTTCCACCACAGTGATGAATGCCGTGGTGGATGTTTGTGTTAACATTTTATTGTGTTTTTGTGTGTTCTTTTTCATTGTACCGCTGCTGGCAAATTCATTTCACTTGCACTTTATGTGCAAGTGACGAATAAAACTGATTGATTGATTGATTGATATCTAGTCTCACCAATGTGTTGTTCAGCTGCAGCATGATGGCTCAACACCTGTACTCAAAACGTTTACTGATGAAGGTAAGTGTGTCAAACTCCTTTTTCGCCACTATATCCATCTATATTGTCACTTTCAGAAAACTGTACACCACTACCCCTAGCCTTCTCTGCTATGCACCAACCTCCAGGGCCTCCATTTACCATACCTGTCTGGTTTGTCCTACTGAAATGCATCTCTGCACACTTCTTAGAGTTAAATTTCATCTGCCATTCCTTGGCCCATTTCCATAGTCGATCCAGATCCTTTTGTAAATACAGCTAGCTTTCCTCACTATCTACGTATACCACCAATTTTGGTGACAGTTGCAAATTTCCTGACCATGATTATTATTATCCAAATTGTTAATATGGATGGCAAACAATAGTGGACTCAGCACAGATTCCTGCAGCATACCACCGGTCACAGGTCTCCATTGGAAAAAACAACCCTCACTACCTTCCTGTGTTTCCTTCCACAAAGCCTATTTTGAACCTCAGACTGGATCCCATGTAATCTTCTGGCCGAGCCTAACACGCAGGACCTTGACAAAGACCAAATGGACAACATCCACCACCTTGCCCTCCTTAATCCTCTTTTGGTGACCCTTCCAACAAACTTGTGAGGCACGAAATTGGTGAGACATAATTTCCCATGCACAACGAGCTGCTGACTATCCCTCGATCATGCCTTGTCTATCCAAATGCTGACAGAAAAACAAACAGACAATAATAAAGTCAAAAACAATGTCCCTCAGTCTATAAACTAGTTCAGAACCTACTTGAAGGTTATAGATTTAATAGCCTGATGGTTGCAGGAAAGAAGCTGATCCTGATCCTGAACATCACAGTTTTAAGGCACCTATACCTTCTTCCCGATGGCAGGAGTGAAATGAGAGAGTGACCTGTGTGGTGTGGGTCTGTAATGATGCTGGCTGCCTTTTTGAGGCAGCGACTGTTGTAGATTCCTCCGATGATGGGAGGTCAGTACCCATGATGGACTGGGCAGTGTTCACCACTTTTTGCATACTTCTTCATTCCTGGGTGTTTCAATTGCCGTGATGCAAAACAATTTTATCATTGTATACTAGTACTTTTACTCGATTGATGTATAATTGTGCTAATTATTTTTTATGTTTGAATTCATTTATAATTTCTTACCATATTTAAAATTATGTGCCTGGTATGACTATATGCAAGGTTTTATTAGGTGGAGATGGCGTTTAACAGTGATATGCCTTATGCCCCTGTCCCACTTAGGAAACCTGAACGGAAACCTCTGTAGACTTTGCGCCCCACCCAAGGTTTCCGTGCGGTTCCCGGAGGTTGCAGGTGGTTGCCGGAGGTTGCAGGTAGTGGAAGCAGGTAGAGAGACTGACAAAAACCTCCGGGAACCGCACAGAAACCTTGGGTGGGGCGCAAAGTCTCCAGAGGTTTCCGTTCAGGTTTCCTAAGTGGGACAGGGGCATTACTTACAGAGGCATTACTTGCCTGCACAGAGCAATCCTGTGTTTTTGTATTTCCCAGAGTGACTGTACACTTTAGAAACCTTGGGGTAGATATGTGGAATACCATCCTATTTTGCCAGCAATGAGATAGATGCAGGCTGAGGGATACACTGTAACTCCAAAGACTGGCATTAAATAAATAGACAATTTAAAATCAAAGTGAGGAACAACATAGAGATCACCCAAATTTCTACTCCAACCGTATTGAAGACCCTTGGAATTCATAATGTAAGCCCACTTTTTCAACTAATTTTTCCACATGAATACCGCAGTAGAACTTTGCAGGAGTCAATTGGTAACCAAATGGAAATATGTGGGATAAGTAATGGATTCCTTATTTTGAAATTAACCACAGAACCGCCCTGCTGGCAGGCATCTGAATGCAGCTGTACTAAATATAAGCCTGGCACATGCTCACATTGTAACTGACGTCCCAACCTACAAATTTTGGACCCCTCTATTTCCATTACAAATACCTGTTTGCCTCTCCCCATCTTCAAGGATTTGCATGATTAAAACTGAAGTCTAAAGAAGAAAATCATTTGAGTGAGAGGTTCATGAGAATGCTGATGTTGAAATAGTCCATAGTGAATATGAAGACTTTTCAGGCTAGATTGTTTTACTTGGTTGGTATCCCTCTTCCTAACGGTTAGAACCTGCCAAATCCAAGCTGTGCCTTGCGATGATATAACATAGACAATGACAAAAGTATTTTTCTATCACCCAAGTGTTCAATCGCTTGTGCCCAGTTAAAATGTGCAGCCTTCTTATACCTTATCAAATCCATTACTCAGTTTTACTCTTACTTTTTAAATGAAAGAATTATCCTTTATTGTCAACGAAATTTCGTGCCTTGCAGTCATACATTTAAAAAAACCCAAAAAAAACACACAATAAACACAAATTTAACTTCCGCCACAGTGAGTTCACTATACCTATTGAACACTGGAGGTAAATCTGATTCCGAGCCAACCAGGATCGAATTCAATTAAGTATTTCTATGTTCGTGGAGTACCAATCAGCTGTGTAAACTCTACCATCTCTGCCATGCCTTAGTACATCTGGTCCATTTCCCCTACTTTCCCCCAATGTGCCATGGCCCTCAATTCTTCATCCTTTGCCTGATCTAATCTACTTTTCCAACCACTGATTTATCATGTTCCTGACTTCCAGGAAGGATCGGAAACGCTCCAGAATGCGGACTCCTGATTCTCAGCAGTAGTTTCCTTTCACTCTCTCACAACTCGGTTGCTCCTGAAGTCGTGTCTGGACCTCCTCACTCTTCCCCAGCATTTGATATATTACCACTTCCAATTGCCATTGTAACGTCAACTGCCTTGACTTCTCACTCTTGTCCACTCCAATGTGACCCAACTCAAACATAGAGCACTCCATTCATTTCGCAACGGTCCTAATCTCATCATCACAAACCCATAGACAAGAGAGGTGCCATTGTAGTCTGATAGATTGACCTCTACCTTGCAGAGGCCAGGCAGCAGCTTGGGTACCACCTCTGGATCTTTCCCCTGGACCATAATCCAACCAACGAATACCAGGCCACTGTATCCCACACTGTCACAGACCTCTGCACATCAGGAAATCATTCCTGCACAGCCTTCAACTTGATAGTGACCCAGCCTTGTACCGGCCGCTTCTATTTCCAACCCCAAATCCACAAAAACAACCATCCTGGTAGGCTGAAAAAGCTGGAGTAACTCAGTGCGACAGACAGCATCTCTGCAGAGAAGGAATGCCTCAGAGGGCGGTGGAGGCCAGTTTTCTGGATACTTTCAAGAGAGAGCTAGATAGGGCTCTTAAAGATGGCAGAGTCAGGGGATGTGGGGAGAAGGCAGGAACGGGGTACTGATTGGGGATGATCAGCCATGACCACATTGAATGGCGGTGCTGGCTCGAAGGGCCGAATGGCCTACTCCTGCACCTATTGTCTGTTGTCTATTGTCTATTGAATGGGTGACGTTTCGGGTTGATTAGAGTCTGAAGAAGGATTGCACCCATTCCTTCTCTCCGGCGATACTGCCTGTCCCGCTGAGTTACTCCAGCTTTTTGTGTCTATCTTCAGATTCAGATTCAGATTCAAACTTTATTGTCATTGTGCAGTGTACAGTACAGAGACAACAAAATGCAGTTAGCATCTCCCCAGAAGAGCGAACATAGAATATGAGCAATAAATATATTTACGTACATACAGTCGTAGTAGTGCAAATTTTTATTTTCTGGTGGAAGGAGTGTCCGAGGGGAGGGGGGGTGTGACTGGCAATCACCGAGGTACGCAGTTAAGTAATATAACAGCCGCAGGGAAGAAGCTGTTCCTGAACCTGCTGGTCCGGCAACGGAGAGACCTGTAGCGCCTCCCGGATGGAGGAGGGTAAACAGTCTGTGGTTGGGGTGAGAGCAGTCCTTGACGATGCTGTGCGCCCTTCGCAGACAACGCTTGCTTTGGACAGACTCAATGGAAGGGGGTGAGGATCCGGTGATGCGTTGGGCAATTTTCACCCCCCTCTGCAGTGATCTCCGGTTGGAGACAAAGCAGTTGCCATACCATACTGTGATACAGTTGGTAAGGATGCTCTCGATGGTGCAGCGGTAGAAGTTCACCAGGATCTGAGGAGACAGATGGACCTTCTTCAGTCTCCTCAGGAAGAAGAGACGCTGGTGAGCCTTCTTGACCAGAATTGAGGTATTGTGGGTCCAAGAGAGGTCATCGGAGATGTTGACCCCCAGAAACCTGAAGCTGGAAACACGTTCCACCTCCGTCCCATTAATATGGATGGGGGTGTGCGTGCCACCCCTAGACCTTCTGAAGTCTACAATGAGCTCCTTGGTCTTCTTGGAGTTAAGGGCCAGGTTGTTGTCAGTGCACCATGCTGCTAGGAGCTGGACCTCCTCCCTGTAGTCCGACTCATCGGCCTACAGTTAAATCTTCAGTTTAAACCAGCATTTGTATTTTCTTCCTACACAATCCTGGTAAGCTCAATATTTCTGCTTGCTCTTGCCCAACTGAACTTATCTCCTCATTCCTCGGTTAGGAATAGGAAACTACATAGGAACAGCCCTTCAGCCCATTATATCAGTGCCGAACATGAAGCCAAATTAAACTGAAGATAGAAAGAGACAGATGGACATGCTGGAATTACTCAGTGAGCCAGGCAGAATCTCTGGAGGAAAAGAATGGGTGACGTTTCGGGCTGGAATCCTTCTTCAGACTCTAATCTCTACTGCCTGCACATGATCAATATCCTTCTATTCCGTGCATATTCATATGCCTATCTAATGTGACAGTGAAAGATAGACACAAAATGCTGGAGTAACTCAGCGGGACAGGCAGCATCTCTGGAGAGAAAGAATGGGGGATGTTTCGGGTCAAGACTCTTCTTCAGACATGTGACAGCGAGGTGGACTGTTTGGACCAGGAAATAGCCTTTGACAGAAGTTTGAAAGAAAATCTAAAATTGGATACCGCAGCTCCACACAGACATCATAAGCATAGTTCATTTTAATGATTAGAAACGGGAAGTTTCACAATCAAAACTGAAGTTAGATAAGGATATTATCTCGGGTCTCTTGTTCGCGTGTTACATTGAGCCTTTGCTGAATCCATCAGGAAGGCTAGGCACCCAGCAGCAGAGGCACTAAGGTCAAACCATTCTTGTTTATGGATCATGTCATCATCTTCTCCTTGGACTTACTGTTGATCTGCAGTCCGACGAGCATGTGCATACAATTTGAACCGGACTCTGAGACCAGAATCAATTGCAGTGACAGAGAGGTTGTGCTCTTTGAGAATGGATCCGACCAATATTTTGTATGTTTCACTGCCAAGTTCAACTTTCAATAAGTTTCTGGGAATGAAGTGCAGAGAAGTCTGAGCATGCAGCTAGAACTGGTTGGAGTAGATAGCCAAGTTGAAACAAGTTGGAAATGGGGGAGTTTCTCTTCCCTCAGTTGCAGGAAAGAACCTGGTTTGAACATGCTAGGTAATCTCAGTTTCGCTGTACATGACACAAGTATAGTCCAGAGCCAACTTTTTTTCTGTGGAATATTCCATTCGGTTGGATTGTGCTGCACCACTTGTCCCTCAGAGAAAGGTTTCTGCAAAAATACATCTTTGACCACAAGTAATCAGTCCTGGACTGCCAGGACTGTTCTCAGACCGGCGAGGAAGAAGGAGACAATGGAATCTTTTGGATGCTTTTCTTAGCAGCCTATCTGACTCATTTAACAGAATGAATCTCCACTAGAACTCCCAGAAAAAACATGGCTCGTGATGAGAAGTGCCCACTCTTTACATTTGTTACGCACAGCTGAATTTTCAACTCCATCACACATAGAAACATAGAAACATAGAAATTGGGTGCAGGAGTAGGCCATTCGGCCCTTCGAGCCTGCACCGCCATTTAATATGATCATGGCTGATCATATGATCATAGCCCTTGAAGTGGGTACGGTATCCATCTACCTCCTTTTTTCAGTATGTGTTTGCCAAAATTGCCATAACATTCAGAAGTGAAACTCAAATAATTTCTCGGCAGCAGTAAATTAAAGAGTTCAAATTGACTTTGTATTTTTAACATTGTTTCATTGAAGAGTTACTTGAAATGTATTAGAACAATGCTCCTTGGCAGCAATGGATAATAGTTTTGTCATCCAGGTGCAATGGAATTCTATTCATTTTTACCACCAGCATATGGAAATTACAGAAAACTGTAAAAATAGGAACAACTGCCTGGCTGCCCTTGTACAGGAAAACCTCAGCTCAAAATTTGCATTTTGGAATGAAAATACATGAGAACTGCATAAAAACTAGCTGACAAACTTGAAAATGTTTTATTTTATCTTGCAAACTGAGTATTTTTAGAATCGGGAACAAACACCAAATGTACAGTATTTTATCTAGCCTACAAATTTGCAGAGCCGTGTCTAATTTGACCAACAAAAGGCCTAATAGAACATAGGATTTGTAATTATACTCTTTGTAATTAACTGGCATGTGAATACAAAATGATTCAGAATTTCCTGCAGTAGAGCATCCCCCAGTTTGTTCCATTTCTAATTATATTTTTTACTTCTTAATCCAGCCCAAAAATCTTTTGCTAGGAGTACAAATTTAAAATAACTGTTTGGTCAATGGACAAATTATTAAAAGATGTTCAAGCAGTTTTGCCCCTTTAATCAATGAGATTTTAAGGAAAATTGAAAAAAAAAGGGTGAGCAAGGTGGTGCAGCAATAACGTTGCTGCCTTACAGCACCAGAGACCCAGGTTCGATCCTGACTCTGGGTGCTGTCTGTGCAAACTTTGTACGTTTTCCCCATGACCGTGTGGGTTTTCCCTGGGTTCTCCGGTTTCCTCACACATTCCTAAGAAGTACAGAAGGTAGACAAAAATGCTGGAGAAACTCAGCGGGTGTGGCAGCATCTATGGAGTGAAGGAAATAGGCAACGTTTCGGACCGAAACCCTTTTTTGGCCCGAAACGTTGCCTATTTCCTTCGCTCCATAGATGCTGCCGCACCCGCTGAGTTTCTCCAGCATTTTTGTCTACCTTCGATTTTCCAGCATCTGCAGTTCCTTCTTGAACATTTTACCTGAGAAGTACAGGTTAGTTGGTTAATTGTGTTCAGTAAAGATGTAAATTGTTACCAGTGTATAGGATAGTGCTAGTGTGCGGGGATCGCCGGTCGGCGCAAACTTGGTGGGCCGAAGGGCCTGTTTCCACGCTGTATCTCTAAACTAAACTGAACTAAACAAATAGAGTCATATTGGGTATGGAGAGAAAGTTAAAAGAAAATATTGACTGTACCAAGAAACAGAAAGTTCAAGAAGATAACAATTTAAATCTTAATAACTCACATTTTAAAAGCCTAATTCCCAATTTAACATCTTTCAGATATGCCACAGCGTAGATTTGTTCCGTTGCTAAAATCCTGGTACAAGTTGGATATCAGGGAAAAAAATCAAGCCTTAAGAAGGTTTTAAATAGATTAAATGGCGGTCCTAATCTCCTGCAGTATTGTATTGGTTTACAACGCAAATACAGCAATTACTTCAAACCCATGAGTGGGTTGAGTTTCCATTGTACTGATGCCAGCAAGAAAGTGGTGCAGATCATTTGGCAGCACAACTCACTCTCATCACAAGTCAAGTCAAGTCAAGTTTATTTGTCACATACACATACGAGATGTGCAGTGAAATGAAAGTGGCAATACTCGCGGACTTTTGTGCAAAAGACAAACAACCAAACAAACTATAAACACAATCATAACACACATATTCTTTTACATAATAAATAATGGAAGGAAAAACGTTCAGTAGAGTTAGTCCCTGGTGAGAAAGGCGTTTACAGTCCGAATGGCCTCTGGGAAGAAACTCCTTCTCAACCTCTCCGTTCTCACCGTATGGCAACGGAGGCGTTTGCCTGACCGTACAGCTGGAACAGTCCGTTGCAGGGGTGGAAGGGGTCTCTCATGATATTGTTGGCTCTGGAGTTGCACCTCCTGATGTATAGTTCCTGCAGGGGGGTGAGTGAAGTTCCCATAGTATGTTCGGCCAAACGGACTACTCTCTGCAGAGCCTTCGTGTCCTTGGCAGAGCAATTCCCAAACCAGATGGTAATGTTCCCGGACAAGATGCTTTCCACCGCCGCTGCGTAGAAGCACTGGAGGATCCTCGGAGACACTCTGAATTTCCTCAATTGCCTGAGGTGGTGGTAAAGGCGATCCTGTGCTCAGGGTGAGGGACTTCGATGTATTCCCTCCCATCTTGACTACCTGGGGCCTGGCGGTGAGAAAGTCCAGGACCCTTAATTATTGAATTGGAGCTGAACCTAGCCACACCGGGAGGTGTTGAGCCCCAATTCCATTAGCTTCCCGGCCAGTCTGGTGGGGACTATCGTGTTGAAGGCTGAACTGTAGTCTATGAACAGCATCCTCACGTAGCCCCCCTTCTGGCTGTCCAGATGGGAGAGGGCGGTGTGCAAGACCTGGGAGACCGCATCGTCCGTGGACCTGTTCGGACAGTATGCGAACTGCAACGGGTCCATGTTCCGAGGGAGGAAAGCGCAGATGTGTTTCTTCACCAGCCTCTCAAAGCATTTCATGACTACCGAGGTAAGGGCCACCGGACGGTAGTCATTCAGACAGGCTGGGGAGGCATTTTTTGGTACCTGCTGGGTTATTTACATTGAAATATCAACATGTGCATTAAATTATTTTCCAGTATACTGTGGAAGAAGTACTGAAGGTACTTCTGTATGAGTATATGAGTATAGAAGCTGGGATGTAATGTTAAAATTGTACAAGGCATTGGTGAGACCAAATCTGGAGTATGGTGTACAATTTTGGTCGCCAAATTATAGGAAGGATGTCAACAAAATAGAGAGAGTACAGAGGAGATTTACTAGAATGTTGCCTGGGTTTCAACAACTAAGTTACAGAGAAAGGTTGAATAAGTTAGGTCTTTATTCTCTGGAGCGCAGAAGGTTAAGGGGGGACCTGATAGAGGTCTTTAAAATGATGAGAGGGATAGACAGAGTTGATGTGGACAAGCTTTTCCCTTTGAGAATAGGGAAGATTCAAACAAGAGGACATGACTTCAGAATTAAGGGACAGAAGTTTAGGGGTAATATGAAGGGGAACTTCTTTACGCAGAGAGTGGTGGCGGTGTGGAATGAGCTCCCAGTGGAAGTGGTGGAGGCAGGTTCATTGGTATCATTTAAAAATAAATTGGATAGGCATATGGATGAGAAAGGAATGGAGGGTTATGGTACGAGTGCAGGCAGGTGGGACTAAGGGGAAAAAAATTTGTTCGGCATGGACTTGTAGGGCCGAGATGGCCTGTTTCCGTGCTGTAATTGTTATATGGTTATATGGTACTGCCGTGTTTGAAGGTAGATAAAGCTCCAGGGCCTGATCAGATATATCCGAGGACATTGTGGGAAACAAAGAAGAAATTGCGGGGGCCCTGGTTGAAATTTACGAGCCGTCCTTAAATACAGGAGAGGTGCCGGAAGACTGGAGGGTGGCAAATGTTGTACTTCTTTTCAAGAAGGGCTGCAGGGAAAATGCTGAGAACTATAGGCCGGTGATCTTAACATCTGTAGTTGGTAACTTATTGGACAGTATTCTGAAGGATAGAATATACAGGCATTTGGATGGGCAAGGGCTGATTAGGGATAGTCAGCATGGTTTTGTACGTGGGAGGTCGTGTCTCACAAATCTGATTGATTTTTTTTGAAGGCGTGACCAAAAAGGTTGATGAGGGCAGAGCTGTAGATGTTGTTTACATGGACTTCAGTAAGGCGTTCAACAAGATTCCGCATGGTAGGCTGCTCTGGAAGGTTAGATCGCATGGGATCCAAGGAGAGATAGCTGGATAGATGATAAATTGGCTCCATGGAAGGAAGTAGAGGGTGATGATGGAAGGTTGCTTCTCAGACTGGACGTCTTTGATTAGTGGTGAGCTATAGGGTTTGGTACTGGGTCCATTACTGTTTGTCATCTACATCAATGATTTGGATGGGAACATACAGGGCAAGATTAGCAAGTTTGCTGATGATACAAAAGTGAGTGGTTTTGCAGATAGTGAAGATGGTTGTGAACGATTGCAGCAGTATCTGGATCGATTGACCAGGTGGGCGGAGGAATGGTTGATGGAATTTAATGCAGAGAAGTGTGAGGTGTTGCATTTTGATACGTCGAACAAAGGCAGGACCTGCAAAGTAAATGGTAGGCCTCTGGGTAGTGTTGTGGAGCAGAGGGATCAAGGAGCACATGTGCATGTTTCCTTGAAGGTCGAGTTGCAGGCAGATAAGTTAAGGTGGTCAAAAAGGTTTATGGCACTTTGGCCTTCATCAGTTAGATATATTGAGTTTAGATGTTGGGAGGTCATGTTGCAGTTGTATAAAACATTAGTGAGACTGCATTTTGAATATTGTGTTCAGTTCTGGGAACCATTATTAGAGGAAAGATATTGTCAAGCTTGAAAGGTGTCAGAAAAAAATTACGAGGATGTTGCCAGGACTAGAGGGTGTGAGCTATAGGGAGAGGTTGAGTAGGCTGGGTCTCTGTTCCTTGGAGTACAGGAAGATGAGGGGAGATACAAAATCATGAGAGGAATAGATCGGGTCGATGCACAGAGTATTTTGCCCAGAGTAGGCCAAGAGGATCAGAGGACATAGGTTCAGGGTGAAGGGGAAAAGATTTAATAGGAATCCGAAGGGTAACTTTTTCACACAAAGGGTGGCAGGTGTATGGAACAAACTGCCAGAGGAGGCAGTTGAGGCTGGGACTATCCCATCCTTTAAGAACCAGTTCGACAGGTACATGGATAGGACAGGCAAGTGGGACTAGTGTAGCTGGGACATTGTTGGCTGGTGTGGGCGAGTTGGGCCGAAGAGCCAGTTTCCACACTGCATCACTCTAGTATACTCTGGGCCAATACAAAGAACACCCTGCCGACCTCTGTAAGTCTTGCTTTAAAAAAAAACCCATTATTATTTGTTCTAATGTATGCTTTTTGAAAATTGGCTTATAAAATGGTATTTCCATATGTGTTTTGAAATTAATTAATTAATGTTAACTACACAATTAAATGATCAATGGAATTACTTAGACCATCAGTAACCTGAATTTGAACAGAACATTGTAAAGGAATCTGGTATTAATAATAATTTTATTACTGAATATTCTTTAACCTGTTAGCTCAGTATCTGGCTCCAATTAATTTTCTGAATGAGACTACCAAAAGTCAAATATAGTCCACAAGATATAATTTAATAATAGATTTCAATAGGAATAAAGATGCGTAACATATTAAATCAAATGACAGCTGAAATTTCAGAGTACAAAATAGTTTTGGTTATTTATCCATCTCCTGCTTGAAAGCTATCTTCCAATTGAATCAGTGTCCACAACTACCCTCACAGTGTGTTTTAAACCATAACCAGTTATTTTGTCTTTTTTTCATCAAACTAAAGTGACATTTTTGCCAATCACCTTCATTTCATGTCCCCTTGTTCTTGACCCCTCCACCAGTGGAAGACTTTGTTCTCTCCATCCCCTTGCTTCAAAGGAGAAAAATACCACCTGGTAAATCTCTTCTTCACTTTCTAAGGCTTTTACATATTTTCCAGAGTGATGCAGAATTCTCCACTCGTAACTGGATCACTGTTTGTCAAGATATATCAATGGTTATAGTTTCGTTTTTTTTAGTTTCGAGATAAAGCGCGGAAATAGGCCCTTTGGCCCACCGAGTCCGTGCGGACCAGCGATCCCCAAACATTAACACTATCCTGCACACACTAGGGACAATTTACACATACACCAAGCCAATTAACCTGCAAACCTGTGCGTCTTTGGAGTGTGGGAGGAAACGAAATATTCGGAGAAAACCCGCACAGGTCACGGGGAGAACGTACAAACTCCAGCCATTTGCCTCTCAGGTTCCTATTTCCCTTTCACATTAAATCTATGTCCTCTGTCTTTTGATTCCCCCTTCTTTGGGTAAAAGACTGCATTCACCATGTCTATTCCTGTCATGATCTTCTAAAATCACCCCTCATCGCCCAGTGCTCCAAGGAATTGTTTTAGCCTGCCCAACCTTTCCCTATAGTTCAGCCCTTCAAGTCCTGGCAACATCCTCGTAAATCTTTTCAGCACTCCTTCCATCTTAACAACATCCTTCCTACAGCAGGGTGACCAAAACTGAAAACAATACTCCAAATGCAGTCTCACTAACAATTTCTACAACTGTAATGTAACTTCAATACTCATTAGCCGACCGATGAAGGCAATGTACCAAAAGCCTTCTTGACCACCCTATCTACTTGTGATGTCATTTGCAAGGAACCATGTACCTCCACTCCTGGATCCCTCTGCTCTACATCCCGCCCCATGGCTCTGCCATTCACTGTGTAGATCCTGCCCTTGCTTGACTTCCAAAAATGCAACATCTCACATTTGCCTGCATAAAACTCCAGGAACCATTTCTCGGCCCACTTGCCCAAGTGATCAAGATCACGCTGTAATTTTTCATTAGCAGGATCCTGCATGGTTTATAATCACCTTCCGAGCTGCCTTGCCACTTTCAATGTGTAATGAACATACACAACTACAACGTTGTTCTTGTACTCCTTTTAAGGATTCTGCCCTCAAGCTTATATTGTTTATCCTACTTTTTCATGTTTCTCAGTATTAAACCTTACTACCTTCTTCAGCAGCATCTCTTTGAGGTTTATCACAGTTTTCCTCAAATTTCACCTCGACCATGAAATAAGAAAGTGCGATTTGGTTAGGATAAGAAAAGGAAATATCATTGCTAAACAGTACAATTTTAAGGAGAGAACAGGAACAAAGTGACCTTAAAGTGTGCGTTAATAAATCTTTGAAGGTGGCAGGACATTGAAAAGGCACAAAGTATTCTCGCCTTTATTAAAAGGAACATATTAGTACAAGACCAAATAATTTGTGCTTATATTTTTTAGTACAGGGTTTTCAAAACACATAATTCAGTTGTGTTTCTTATAAATAGTAAATAAGCTCAGGACTCAAATTTCAAGTTATTCACAATCCAGAGCAATGGCAGATTATCAAAAAGTCAGTAAGACATACATACAGTATGTATCTCTTACAACTAATTGTCAGTGACAACTCTGAACTATTTGGGAATTTAAAATGTCTCATTTATATCAAAACACACGATAATAAAGTTGGTTTTGAAAATATCTTGATTTTTTTGAATGTATTCATTTTTTGAATGTATACATTTTTTCAATGTATTTTTCTACAAATTGCATGTCATTTTCAAGGAACTATGTACACATATGCTATGTGTACTTGCTATTGTGGAAAGCATTTGATAGGGATGCATCACATATGATAACAGCTCTATCCAACACTGCAAGAAATTGCAGTGAATTGTGGACGCAGCCCAGACCTCCCTTCAATTGACTCCATATACACTTCTCGCTGTCTCGACAAGGCCACCAGCATAATCAAAGATGAGTCACACCCCCGACACTCCTTCTTCTACCCTCTGCCATCAGGCAAGAGTTCTAGAAGTGTTAAAATGCATACCTCCAGTTTCAGAGACAGTTTCTTCCTAGCTGTTGTCGAGCAACTGATCTATCCTATCATTAACTAGAGAGCAGTCCTGAGCTATCATCTACTTTAATGGAGACCCTTGGACTATTTTTAATCGGACTTTACTGGACCTAATCTTGCACTAAATGTTATTCCCTTTATTCTGTATCTGTGCTCTGCGGACGGCTTGATTGCAATCATGTTTAGTCTTTCCATTGACTGGATAGGATGCAACCAAAAGCATTTCACTGTACCTCGGTACACGTGACCATAAACTAAACTAATAAATAAATTACATGGCAATACTTAACAATATCTGGACCATATAACCATATAACAATTACAGCATGCAGATGCAGGCCATCTCGGCCCTAGGAAGTACATGGTGTAGGGAATTGAAGAATTTTTTCCCCTTAGTCCCACGTGCATGCCTGCAGGTGGAATACCATATAGAAGGGTCCAGAAAGCTTTTGGTATCCATATGCCTAAATCCAATTTATTTTTAAATGATGTTAAAATGTACAAGGCCTGGCCTCCACCACTTCCACTGGTATACAATTTTGGTCCAATTATACCGATGTCCACACTCTCTCTGCGTAAAGAAGTTTCCCCCTCATATTACCCCTAAACTTCTGTCCCTTAATTCTGAGAGTGAATGTCTTTATTCTCTTGTTTGAATCTTCCCTGATTCTCAAATGAGAGGGATAAAGCTTTGATCCAAGCATCAACTCTGAGGTCTATCAAACCATGACTTCAGAATTCAGTTTTAAAGACTTCTCTATCAGGTCCCCAGTGTGGAATGAGCTTCTGGAAGCGCTGCAGAGAATAAAGACCTAAAAATATATGGATAGGCATATGGATCTGAGAATGGAGGGTTAGTATGTTGAAACCCAGGAAAAACATTGTTTTGCCGAAGCCAATGCGAGATGGCCATGCATGGTTATATGGTTAATTGAAACATTCATTTTTACAGTATTTTTACACTTAAAAATGCTACATCAATATATTTCAACTATCTTTAACACATTAAAGCTTGCTAAAACTCTTCACATGAGCATTATCAAACATCTTGGACACCAAAGCAAATCAGGACAAAACATAGTCTAACAGGTTGGTTTTAAAGAGTGTTTAGAGGAAGTTAAAGGTAAAGAAGTTTGGCAGGCAAATTCACAACCACCAGTGAATGGGTGATTGAAATCAGGGGTGCTGATAACCTCAGAATTAGAGGACGACTGAAGGTTTATATAGATGGGAAACATGAGACCATGGAGAAATTTGAAAATTAGTCAGAATTTTAAAATTGAAGAAGTGTTTAACTGACATCCAATGTCGACTAACATGCGTAGAGGTGATGGGTGAATCAAACAATGCGTGTTAGGATAAGGGCACTAAAATTTTGGATAATCTCAAATTTACAGAGGGTGTAATGGGGAATGATGACCACTGGTGAATTCATCAGTGACAACAAAGACATGGATGAGGTCTTCAGCTGTGACTGAGTTGAGCAATTCTTTTTGTAGGTGTTGTGGATATGTGGTTGGAAGAACAGGTCATGCAACATGCAAGGTTGCAAACAATTTGTTTTAACCTCATGCTGACGATTGGGGAGGGAACCTGTGGTCTGGTTGGAAAGCTAAGATCACGAGGAAAGGGTTGGCAATGGGGTTTAAGTGTGCAAACAGACGTATCAATTTCCATGAAATAACAGAGTATCCGGCTACTCCGCTGAAATGTATGATTTCTTTATTCCTCTTACACATGTATGTGGGAAAGTATGGAGTAAAACCTACGGAGTACAAATTGAATAGGGTGTGAATCCCAGCAACTTCGGTGTGTGAATTGGTGAGTGACTAATCAATTTATTTCTGTATTTTTCTTCAATTCAATTTAATTTTGCATTTATAATTTAACTTCAAATTCACGAAATATCTCTTAGATGTTCTCAATTGTGAACAAGATGCCTGCAAATGGTAGTAAATTACTACAAAACGAGAACTCAAAACTGAATTCAGTAAAATAATTCTTGTCCAGTACTTTACAAACAAATGTATTTCTGCAACCATCACCTCAAGGGAGTAGCTATCCTGACTTGTGTCAGGTTAGGTTGTGATAGTGCCATGAAAATACCTGCGTCAACATTGGGATGGGTCTGTGGCAGCACTGTAGGAGCACCCAGACCAACATTAAGTCAATGCTAAGGAAGCTGCTGGACTGAAGGAACAACAATGATAAGGGAGAAAGGACATGAACAAGGAAACAGGCAGGCTGAAGGAAAGACAGCATCAAGGGAACAGGACAGCTGAAAATGAGACAGCACCAAGGGAACAGGCAGGCTGAAGGAGAGACAGCACAGAAAGAGCAAGCAAGCTGAAGAAGAGACAACACGGAGCGGGCAGGCAGGCTGAAGGAGGGACAGACCCTTGGGGGCAGGCAGGCTGACTCCTAATTAACTAACATTTATCACAAACCGGCAGCTGTCAAATCTGACATGCTAGAAAACCAATTGTGTATTGTAGATAGCAAGTATTATCATCAAGAGCTGAAGCAATACTCAGATATGGGGGATGAGGCTGAAAGATGTACTTAAGTATAAAGAACTATGACATCAGAGGATACAGCTTTAACAGATTGTTTATTGAATTTGGACAATATGGGAATTTGTTGCAGAAGAGAAAGCAGTGGTCTCTAACTTAAACTTTAGCATAAACTGGGGAGATAAAAAGGAAAATGTACAAGGATGTGGCAAGTATTTTGCCCTTTGAACTTTTGGTAATTTGCCATTTCTTTGAAATAAATTGCACTTTGAAATGTAAATAAATAAAATCAGTTGATAATAATTACGTGAAAGGCTATTAAATTATTATTCTACCAAGATAAAGTGAATACGTTTTGCATGCTATCCAGGCAGATCAAACCATCCTTGAATGCAATAATAACATATGTGAGCATAATAGGTATGGGAAAAAGAGAAAGGAAACAGAGTGCAGAATTTTTATGTTACTGCTGCAGAAAAAGTGCATCTAGAAATAAAAATGCATGTGTGATAGATTGGGGATGCATTCTCAGCATATGCGAGGTTTGTTCAAGAACCTGATAACAGCAGAGAAGAAGCTGCTCTTGAATCTGGTAGTCTGTTGAGTCCTGGTAGAAGAATAACGAATATCACAGCATGGGTACAGAACACTCTGCAGAGGAGAGAAAAAAAGCAAGCTGTGTCACACATTGGAAATAAACAGCATCAGAAAGAAGAGGGTTGAGGACCGATAGTCAGAGTTTCAGGAGCTAGGACACATTAAAATAAAGGATCTTAATAGGATCTCTATAGGATCTCTAAAATACAGGATTACCTATGGTCTAATCTCAACCATGCATCGACAAAATGGAAAAATAAGATAAAAAAGATCAATGCATTGCTAGGGGAACACTATTTGTCAGAACCAACCGCAGCGACATTGAGGAACATCATTCTTAACTGAGTTAACAATGAATTGATAAAATGCATGGCTAAGGGCATGGTAGAAAAGATAGTGTTTTAGATTCTGGGAACATTGAGATCAGTTCTGTGGTAGGTGAGAACTGTTCAAAAAGAAGAAGACACATCCAAAAAATAAAACTGCAGACAGTGTTCTTGCGTGGAGCATATTTCACTAGTTTGATTGAGGAGCATTCAAACTAATTTCACCTGCTTGTCGAGGTAGAAAAGAGGAACAAGGAATACTGAAACATCGGAGTATTGGGTAGCACTTGATTAATGAGAAATTCAGTAAAAGCTAGAATCTGACTAGCAGGAAGACAAAGACTATGTTTAAAGGCACAATGCACAAAGTTAGTGAACTACAGACTCAAGTAACCCTTTGACTTTATGAAACAGTACAAAACATGTGATTGCACAATTAATATTCTTGCATACCAGTTATTCAGGAAATATTATCAAGAAAAATAAATTAGGGTGGCAATCCATTACTCATTATAGTGCTAGAGAGAAGGAGCATTCTTGCAAGGTTATAGACTAAATCCATTTAGTTAGTGGTATGAAGCAAGAAGGAAACTCTTATTACTGGGCCACTTAAGACTAACGGGGGAAGATCAAATGTGCAGGAAAATTACAGAAAATGCAACAAATGTAGAATATCTTGTCCTTGACATCGATTGCACTTAACATATGAAATATCTTGATGATAACTTACTTTATCAGTTCTTTGTTAGTTCAGGGAAGCAGGATGTTGCTCAATGTTGCTGCATTTGGTTCAGGCAATGTGGTTCTGCATGTGGTCCAAGAGGTGCAACAGTCAGCATGAAAATAATTGGATAATTGCATTTTCATATCAAAATGTTTATTTTTGTATAATAAATGTCAATTTAAAATGGAACTTATCAGTGGAAGGGGGTGCAAAGCTAGGAGATATATTTAACCAAGAGGAAGGCTGGTGAAACTGACAGAGGAGAAGTAGATTAAATCCAATGCTGAAAAAGGCAAAGTGTTACATTTTGGTGAGAAGAATGAGGAGAACTGTGGCCACAGCTGAGGTTTCAAATGAATAATTTATAACAATATTTTTGAAGGAAAGAATGCTCCTGGAATCTGAGCAAAGAAGGATATAGTTGAGATTCTGGATGGTCTAAAAGTTTATATAGAGGAAAAAATAGGACTACGAGCTATACATAAAGTGGATAAATCTACTTGTCCAGTTGAAATGCATCAGGAATTTGATTAATAGTTATTTTGGTCATGTGAATTGATTAGAGAAGGCCATCTGTTAAAGGTAAAATGTGTCCCTTAGTTGGATGCAATATAAATTGGTTCAAAAGGCTTTTGATAAAGTGACACATAATAGGCTTGTCATCAAAGTTGAAGCTCATGGGCAGTAATTAGCATGAATATCAATTATCTATTAATGGTAAATGTAATGTAAAAAAGTTATTTATCATAGTTGAGAGGACTAGACAAAGGCGGTCTCCGGGAGTTGGTCATACTATCACCAATATTCTTAACATATATCAATGATGTAGACAGTTTACAGTGCACGATTTCCAAAATTTCAGGTCATCTGAAACTTGGAGGCATTATGAGTTGTGAGGAAGATGGCATATAGGAGATATTTAGTCAGGAATAAGAAGGAGGTATATATCAGGTATAGGCAGCTGGGATCAAACAAATGTACAAAGGAGTACAAGAAAAGTAGGGTTTCAAGTAGGATTAGGAGGATAAACAGGGGACATGGAATATCCTTGGCAGAAAAGGTAAGGGAGAATCCTGGAAGATTCTCTTAGTAAGGTTTATTTTAATTTGGCATCATGTTAGGCCGTAGGGTCTGTCCCTGTTCTATGTACTATTGCTTAAGAAGGGAAATCGGGATAATCTGGGAAGTTCTAGGCCGATGAGCCTCACATCAGTGGTAGGGCAGATGTTGGGTGGGGTTTGGGAGATTTGGGTTGTGGTGGAAGGATGTTATTCTGGCTGGAGGTATGTGCCCAATGGTGTTCCATAGGATCTGTGCTGGGACCTCAGCTGTTTGTCCATATATCTATAATTTAGATGGAAATCTAATAAGATTTATGTTATGGTAATAATAAATTTATGTAAAATTATCTGTAATGCCCCTGTCCCACTTAGGAAACCTGAACGGAAACCTCTGGAGACTTTGCGCCCCGCCCAAGGTTTCCGTGCGGTTCCTGGAGGTTGCAGGTAGTGAGACTGACAAAAACCTCTGGGAACCGCATGGAAACTTTGGGTGGGGCGCAAAGTCTCCAGAGGTTTCGTTCAGGTTTCCTAAGTGGGACAGGGGCATTAGTATGTTTTCTTCTTGTTGATGCAATTTTCAAGGCATCTTTATGGGGCATTATCAAATTTCCCTTAGAAAAATAGCTGAATTTCAACGCCTTTTCTAACTTCTCTCTATTTTCAACACTTTGCATCTAATGCTTAATATTTCTTACAACTTAAGACTGCAGAAGCAAAATTTCAAGGAGAAAGTTCACAATTTCAGGGTGGGTGAAGGAAGGGTTTGGTTTGTCTAATTTCCGGCAATTGTTCTGCTCAGATTTGCTCTGTCTCCTTAAAAGGACTGCCAGAGACTGCCAAATAATTAAACTGCTTCCTCTTGATTACAGCTCATGCATCCTCCTTCAGGTGACTGAATGCATGTAGAGGAAAATGTAACACCTGTGTATTTGGGAGCAGGTGACTTGGGGACAGGAGAGGAGGGGGGTTAATTTATCAAAATTAATGACGTGTCAGAAATCTAACACAAGCTCATCAGTTTCTTCAGCTCATCAGCTTGAGTATAGAAGCTGGGATGTAATGTTAAAATTGTACAAGGCATTGGTGAGACCAAATCTGGAGTATGGTGTACAATTTTGGTCGCCCAATTATAGGAAGGATGTCAACAAAATAGAGAGAGTACAGAGGAGATTTACTAGAATGTTGCCTGGGTTTCAACAACTAAGTTACAGAGATAGGTTGAATAAGTTAGGTCTTTATTCTCTGGAGCGCAGAAGGTTAAGGGGGGACCTGATAGAGGTCTTTAAAATGATGAGAGGGATAGACAGAGTTGATGTGGACAAGCTTTTCCCTTTGAGAATAGGGAAGATTCAAACAAGAGGACATGACTTCAGAATTAAGGGACAGAAGTTTAGGGGTAATATGAGGGGGAACTTCTTTACGCAGAGAGTGGTGGCGGTGTGGAATGAGCTCCCAGTGGAAGTGGTGGAGGCAGGTTCATTGGTATCATTTAAAAATAATTTGGATAGGCATATGGATGAGAAGGGAATGGGGGGTTATGGTATGAGTGCAGGCAGGTGGGACTAAGGGGAAAAAAAATTTTGTTCGGCATGACTTGTAGGGCCGAGATGGCCTGTTTCCGTGCTGTAATTGTTATATGGTTATATGGTTTCCACATTCAACAGCAACAAGTCAAGCTGCAATTGGGAAACTCCTATGGGAAAGGTAGTTGTCAATTTAAGTATATTCATTAACAATTTGGAATTTAATTTATCAACAGCCAAGCCGAGCAAAATTCTCTCTCTGCATTTTCTGTAAGCCACTCTTTTCATTGTACAAAGGAATGCTATCAATTTGGAAGCTGGTGTTGAACCTTCACAACTACAGAAGGGAAGCTTATTACGGTCCAATCCTTCCTCTGCACTTCCCTCTTCAATGTAACATGTAACTGCAGAGGAAATACTATCACTTGCAAGATGGATACATTTTGCTTCTGCCTTCAGAAAATTGTTAACTTCCCTGTCAATTCTCCGAATTTACATTTACATATGTGTGTTATTTCCCTTTAAATCATGCACACAAAGCAGTAACGTCAAAGCACATCTACTGGAGGAATTAACATAAGCAGTTGTCGAATGGGTTTCAATAAAAGCAAATTCAAATTTTTGACTGTTTAGGTTCAATCTGTTGAAGCAGCTCTTCTTGATACAGGAATTCTCACACCATCCTGTTGTTATCCCAGCCAATGTAAAGGTCAAGTTCACTTGTCTAAAATTTACTTCTACTGTCGCTGGGTATTGCCAGCAATGGCTGCTTTGCCAACAGTCTGTCTGTCCTTTCCTTCTTTGTGTTTTAATTGTATGTGTTAAATGTATGTATTTAGTGTTCTTTAGCTTGTTTTATGTTGGGCATGGGGTGGAGGTTGGGGGTTGGGGGAAACTTTTTCCAATCTCTTACCTCAACGGAGATGGGATTATTTTCCGTATCTTATCTCCGTCCGCAATGCGGCCTAACATCGAGGAGTTGGCGGCCTTTGCTGGAGACCGACTTCTGAGATCTCCACCGCGTTCACCTGTGGACTTACCATCCCTTTGCCATGTGATTGCGAACTTAACATCGCGGAGTCCGCGGTCTCTGGTCAGTCACCGACTTCAGGAACTACAAGTCTTGGAAGTTTCGACTGCCCTGACGCAGGAGTTTCGATTGCCCCGACCACAAGAGAATAAAGAGGAAGAAGATTGGACTGTTTTGCCTTCCATCATAGTGAGGAATGTGGGAATCCGCAGTGGTGGATGTTTATGTTAACTTTTATGTAGTTGTGTGTCACGGTACTTTTTTTTCCCCGTATGGCTGTACGGTAATTCGCATATCACTGTACCTTAATTGGTACATCAAGTCAAGTCAAGTTTATTTGTCACATACGCATACGAGATGTGTAGTGAAATGAAAAGTAGCAATGCCTACGGAATGTGCAAAAAAACACAAAACAGAATAGAACAGAATCAGTAATTACATATTGGTGATAAAAAAAAACAGCAATTTTAAAAAGACACAACACAACAGTAGTTTGGTACAGTAAGTTAGTCCCTGGTGAGATAAGAGTTTACAGTCCTAATGGACTCTGGGAAGAAACTCCGTCTCATCCTCTCTGTTTTCACAGCATGACAGCGGAAGCGTTTGCCTGACTGTAGCAGACTGCTGGGGTGGAAGGGGTCCCCCATAATGTTGTTGGCTCTGGATCTGCACCTTCTGATGTATAGTTCCTGCAGAGGGGCGAGTGTAGTTCCCATCGTGCGTTCGGCCGAACGCACTACTCTCTGCAGAGCAGTTCCCGAACCAGATTGTGATGTTTCAGGACAAGATGCTTTCTACATCCGCTGAGTAGAAGCTCTAGAGGATCCTCAGAGAGACTGAATTTCCTCAGCTGCCTGAGGTGGTAAAGGCGCTGCCTTGCCTTACTCACCAGTGCGGCAGTGTGTGATGTCCACGATCAGCTCCTTAGTTTTTTTGACATTCAAGAGGAGGCTGTTGTCCTGACACCAGAGTGCCAGATCAGCCACCTCTTCCCGATAGGCCTTCTCATTATTTTCGGTGATCAGGCCCACCACCACAGTGTCATCAACAAACTTGATTATAGAGTTGGAGCTGAACCTAGCCACACAGTCATGTGTGTACAGGGAGTACAGTAGGGGGCTGAGGACGCAACCCTGGGGGGATGAGCCAATAAATGACCTTTGAAACCTTTGAATTTGTTGATGAACCTTTGCCAATGTAATTATTTTTCACTAATGTTAAAACAAAGGATGAAGGATGATTATTACAGTTTGAAACTGAATGACATGAAAAATATACTATTCATTTCAATCCTTCATTTTTGTCTCGCATTCCTGTTTGTTGAGTGGCATTTTCGTTCATTCCTTTCATTTATTTCACATTTTTCTACTGAACTTCCTCTTCACATTGCTACTTTGTCAACTTTTATGATGTCATCTAAGTGAATTATTTAAAAGAATTTTAATAATAACGAGGTGCCATCCAGTAACATTTAGAAATTAGCCTATTGAATGTTTGTGTGACGAAAGAAAATAATTAGAGCGAACATTCTTTTCTTTTAAGCCTTTACAGAAAAGAAATCCAACCAAATAGCAGTGAAAATGTAATATCTTCAACTTGCCTTTGGGTGGTGGTATAATTTATTTCTATCCTGATGAAATCAATACGACATTGAAAGGAACGTCTAAATTTCTTTCTATTTCTAGCACAGAACTGCAAAATATTGCAATTGCAAATGAGAGTGGTTAGAAAGGAAAAGACTTATCTTACTTCATCATGGTCATATTATTCAGACCAACGTCTATGCCGACCAAGATGCCTCACCTAATCAAATCCAATTTCTCTGCATTTGGCCGAAAACCATCTACCGTTTCCGATCTATGAACCTGTCCATATGCCTTTCAAATGTTGCTATTGCATATAGTTCAACTACTTCCTCTGGCAACTCATTCCATGTTCCCAGCACCCTCAGTGTGAAAACTTTCAATGGAGGTTTTATTGTCACATGTGCGAAGTGCTAACACAGAGAAATTATTTTTCTTACACACGGTCCAGTGGAGTATTGCCATAACCCCGATCCTCGATTAGCAAGTGCACAGAAATTGTCTACTGAGCCTGCGTGAACGAGGTGCCATATTTTGCTACCACTTATCAAAGTCTGGGCTCCAGTTCTTATGAGTAGTGCCTGTCCCAGGCAAGTCCCAGGCTGTTGCAAACTTCCAACCATCTCCTTCCTTGGATGCCGCATCCCTTCTCTTGCATGTCCACATTTGTTTCCTGTGGGTGCCTCCTGCACTCTTCCGCAAGGGCGTGGTTCCCTCTCATCTCCTACCATCTCTGTTCCTCGCTCGTTGCTATCGTCACCCTTCTGGTCTTCGTGGGACGAGCAGGGGCCGGCTTAGTGGGCTCCACCTTCCAGGCTGGCGTTGCGTCGGATCCAACAAGCAGGGGACCGGCTCGAAGCTGCGATCCGCCAGGTCTTACGTTTGGTGCGGGGGACCACCTCAGTGGGCTCTCCCTGAAGCCGTGATTCGCCGGTCCGCGTTTTAAGTTCAGCCGTGCAAGGGCCGCAGCCTCCTGGGAGCCTTCAGCTGCTCAGGTTCTACGCCAACATAATCAAAGACATCTCCCAGCCCGGCCACTCCTTCTCCCTGCTCCTGTCTGGCAGAAGGTACAGAAGCTTGAAAGCACACACCACCAAACTCGGAGAACAGCTTTTTCCCCTCCGTTATCAGGCTTCTGATTGGACCTTCCATAAGCTACGGTTTGTTCACCTCTACCCCATTGAGGACATTGGATGTTATCTTAAAAAGCAGGAACGGGGTACGGATTTTAGATGATCAGCCATGATCATATTGAATGGCGGTGCTGGATCGAAGGGCCTACTCCTGCACCTTTGTTTCTATCTAAGGAACTGGTGTGCTACAATGCGCTGCAATGCAGAGAACTGTATTCTGCACTCTGCACCTTCCCATTTGCTCTACCAATTATACTTGAGCTTGAACTGATTGTATCTATGAATAGTACAACTCATTGTTGATGTCCTGCCCTGGTTTGACTTTTCAAAATCAACACCTCACACTTATCAGAACCAGAAACCATTCCTCAGCCCACTTGCCCAGCAGATTAAAATCCTGCCATAATTCATGATAACCATCTTCGCTGTCTATAATACCATCTATTTCAGTGTCATGTGCAAATTTACTAATCATGCCTTGTGCATTTTCATCCAAATCTTTATAGATGACGAACGGCAATGAGCCCAACACCAATCCTCAAGGCACCCGATTAGTCACTGGCCTCCAGTACGTCAACTAATCTTCCAGCATCACCCTCTACTTCCTACCATTAATCAAATTCTGTATCCAGTTAGCTTGCTCTTCCTGCATCCCAGACAATATAATCTTCCATAGCAACCTACCAATCGAAACCTTATCAAAGGCCTCCGTGATATAGATTATATGTTGGCCCTGTCCTCATTAAGCATAGTTCCCTCTTCAAATGTCACAATCAAATCCGTGACACACGAGCTCCCATGCACAAAACCACGGCAACTTATTCCTAATCAACACCTCTCTTTCCAATACACATATATAATATCCCTGATTCCTCACCAGCAATTTGCCTACCGCAGATGTTAGGCTCATCAGTCCATAGTTCCATTTTTTTTATAGAGGCACAATATCAGCCACCCTTCATTCTTCCAGCACAATACATGTTTCTAACGATGATGCATATCTCAGCCAGGACTCCTGATATTAGACAGGAGCTTGTGTTTTGCTCAACTTTCTAAAGGACCTGCCCCACGAGCATGAGACCTGCATGCGGCAAGCGCGACCAAACCGGAAGCGGGGGCTGTGCGGAGGTCGAGTGAGTGACGTGAAGTTCGAGCGAAGTCCACGGGAAGTTTGTGCGTGACGTACGGCGTCAAGACGCTGCATACGGCGTCGAGACGCTGCGCACGCCCGTCGAGGCGGCTGCGGACGGCATCGAGGCGGCTGCGGACGGCAGGCCGTTGCAGCGCGGAATTTTTGAACACGGTCAGTTTTTTGGAGCCCCGCGCGATGTCGGTACCAACTCCGCACAACTCCATACGGCTCCGGCAATCGAAGTGGGACCGGCCCCGCAAGGCCGTATGGCTCAAGCGACCACATTAGGTCGTGCTTGCCGCATGAAGTCGCATGCTCATGGGACAGGCCCTTAAGTTTCTTGTGTCCTCGTTAAAGATGGTTCCTATTTTATATGCATACAAACATGCGAACTCGGGGCGAGTAATGCTACCCTAGTAGTAGTCCGCCGTCCAACAAATCTTTGTCGAACTTAGATAGACACAAAAAGTTGGAGTAACTCAGCGGGACAGGCGGCATCTCTGGAAAGAAGGAATGGGCGACGTTTAAGGTCGAGACCCTTCTTCAGACTGACAGCATTGTTTGAAGTGTCTTCGCTGTGGTGAAAGCTGCTGTTAATTATAAAGTGTATCTGCCTATTTTTTTTTAGGTTGTGAAGAATGTCAGTCTCCCCTTGCCCATTAATATAAATATAACTAGTTGAAAAAAGACTGTTGGAAGATTGACTGAAACACAGGAGACGATGTGTCCACATTCCAATCTCCTTTAACTGTTTCAATATCACTCTCATCAGTTTTCTGCAACTTTTAGCAAGATAGCAACCTTTCATCAACACCAAACATCTAGAATTGTGTTTATCAATTTGTCCATTTGTCAGAGCTGCCAACTATCATGCATTGAGCATGAGACACACATTTCGCCCAATTCTCGTGCTCTCACACTGATCACAGAATTTCTCACGCTCTGTCGTGAGAAATTCTGTAATCAACGAGAATTTCAAAACTAATATCAACTGCTTGTTTGCGTGTCTGTGACAAGACAGCAGCATTCTTATTCGCTGTTATTCTCACTTGACCGAACCGTCACACACCTCCAAAGCATGTCCCCATGCAAATAGAGGTCATTAAAATGATGAGAGGGATAGACAGTTGACGTGGATAAACCTTTTTCCATTGAGAGAGAGTAGGGAAGATTCAAACAAGAGGACATGATTTGAGAATTAAGGGACAAAAGTTTAGGGGTAACATGAGGGGGAACTTCTTTACTCAGAGAGTGATAGCTGTGTGGAATGAGCTTCCAGTGGAAGTGGTGGAGGCAGGTTTGATTTTATCATTTAAAAATAAATTGGATAGGTATATGGACGGGAAAGGAATGGAGGGTTATGGTCTGAGTGCAGGAAGATGGGACTAGGTAAGAGCAAGTGTTCGGCATGGACTAGAAGGGCCGAGATGGCCTGTTTCCGTGCTGTAATTGTTATATGGTTACATTGAAAGACACGGACCGGGAAGTGACTGTGTCGCCCAATGCAGCAAAATACTGAAAATATTGGGGGTGAAAATTTCTTCAGGACTGTTTGTTAGGAAAATGAACAAAATTGGAAGAGAATACTTATACAGCTGAGTATGATTTTATGAATGAGAAATTGTGTTCAACTAATTGATGACTTCTTTGACAAAGTAACTAGTATGTTAGAAAGCAAGGAAGCCAATGTATGTAGCAAATTGTGTTATACAAAATTTGGTCCGTGAAGTGCCCCATAAAAGATTATCACATTAGACAAGCACCTGTGGACTTGAACGTAATAGGTTAAGTCCAGCGGGTCAGATATGGGGCTTTATGTGTGGGCCAGATATAATGTCAGTGCAGAGGGGCTAGGAGCAAGGCCAAGTGTGCATTCAGAGTCAAGGTCTGAAATAGTACTAGATGTGCAATCACAGCTGGGACAATGGGAGTGTTCAGCACTGGGAACCTAAGCAGGTAAGCAGCTATGATCAGGGTAAAATAGGGGGCCAGGTGCAAGGCTGGACTCGGGGTCAGGAATGAGAGAAGGTATGCAACTGGAGTCAGGGTCAGTAGTACCAGGTATGTAGTGAGACCCAGGTTGGTCAACATGGGCTAAGTGCTTGATTATAATCTGATTTCCATACATGAATACACTAAGATCATTCATGTGCTGCATCTGAACTACATGGCCCTACTGTGGAATGTAATTAGGAATGTAATTTAGCCTAACCTTATTCATAGCTAATCCAATTTAAGGCATAAATATTGCATTCAAGTGTAAGTTAAAAGACTCGCTACAGTATGCACCAGATTGCAAATTTCAAGCTGAAAAATGCAAAAGCTCCATACCAATGGGAGGGGGACACACCCTCCCCCCCCCCCCCCCCCCCCCCCCCCCCTCCTCCATCACAATGCTCCCTCGGGCTTGGTCTCTCGCAATTTCTCACTCCAACTCTCTCCCAATGTTAGCAGCCCTGATTTGTGTATACTATTGTTTGTTCTTATTACATTTTTATGATCCTCTTGCTTATTCATAATAATAATAATAAATTTTATTGTCATTGCACATAAATGCAACGAGATTTGGGTTTGCAGCTTCCATCCAATGTCATAACTTAAATAACTAATAAAATTTAGATTTAGATACCCCGTGAAACATGGTTTGTAAAAAGAACATTACAACAGTAAAACAGACTAAAGTGCAGATGTGTCTGTGCGACGTGATCATCCGAGGGAGACAGTCCATGGGGGGTGGGGGGCACTCAGCAGGGCCGGTTCAGAGCCGCTATAGCTCTGGGAATGAAGCTGTTCCGGAGTCTGGCGGTTCGGGCGTAGAAGGCCTTGTAACGTCTGCCGGAGGGAAGTAGTTCGAACAGTCCATTACAAGGGTGTGAGGAGTCTTTATGGATGCTGGTGGCCTTCCTGAGGCACCGTGTGTGGTAGATGCCCTCCAAGGCTGGTAACGGTGTCCCAATAATCCTCTGCGCTCTGTGGACGACGTGCTGAAGAGCTCTCCTCTCCGCCTCCGTGCAGCTGAGATACCACAGAGATGCCATACGTTAATCATCACTGACATAACAGCTTTCTCACATACATCCAACTACTTGTCCTTTATCTATTTCAAGTTTTATCCTGACCTCTTTTCTGGTTTCACTTTTAAGCTAATGCAGTCTCATTAAGGCTTCTTCATAAATCTCTTGCCAATCCAATTCTACCACCGCCTTACAAATCTCACAAAGGGTTTGAGAATCGAGGGTTGGGGAAATCAATATATTATCGGGAAATGTATAAAAGACATTCAACATATTTTGCATCACCTGAAAATATCATCCTCAGCACACCTAAATACAATAAACAGACATAATCTCTTCAAATCAATCATAGACCTTGACTCTTGAACTACTTTTAGACATGTTTGCTGCAGTTAACGACTTCAATATTCCCTCAAGTATTCATTCAAATAGTTAAATCTTTCTTCTAGAATCTGAACGTTAAATGGTCCATTTCTCGTGTTTTAATTCCAGTGGGGCTTCTTTCCTTTTTCCAAACGCGCCTGTTCAACTCATAGTTCCCTGTGAGCTGAGCCAAGACAAGCCCTCGACGAATGTCGATGAAAGTGACAAGCGGTGGGTGCTCTGCTGTTTTTGGCATGACATACCTTAAATAGTAACACACCTTACAAAATGCGCACGTTAAGATAACACTAACAATCAAAGAGACTATCTTTGCTAACAATAAAGGGAGAAATGGGAGCTTGCATGACGGAATACTTCGAGGAAACACGACATCCGACGCCTGCCGAGCATGCGCGGTGGCGGGTGGGCGCATAGATCGTTGATCCGAGCTCGGTTGGGCGCCGGCCCCGCGCATGCGCAGTTGGGAAGGCGAGCGCGCTTGGAACCAACTCGTCTCGCTCCCGGCAGCCCATGTGGGGGACTGCGCCTGCGCGCCGCCCGCGGACCGTTGACCTCGACGAGACGAGCGATGGTTAAAAGTTTTTTAAAAAGTCGATCGGTTTGAACGTTGATCAATGTTTCCGGCGCGGCCTCCGATCCGCGGCTGTTCACTGCTCCTCCTCCTCCTCCGGCCGGCCGGCGCTTTCTCTTGTTGCTGACCAGGTAGGCGAGCCTTGGTTTTGTGTGCAGAGCGGCGGGCGAGCCCGGCTGATGAAGCTGAGCCCCTCCAGCTCCAGTCTACCGACCCCCGGGGCTGATGAAGCCGAGCCCCCCCCACCCCAGCTCCAGCTCCACCCCCAGCCCACCGAGCCCCCCCGGGGCTGACCGAAGCCCCGAGCCCCCCCCCCCCACGGGGCCAGCCTCCCCCCCCACCCCAGCCCCAGACCCCCGGGGCTCCCCCCCGGGGCCCGGCTGCCCGGCTCCAGCTCCACCACCCCGGGGCTGATGAAGCCGAGCCCCCCGCAGCTCCAGCTCCAGTCTACCGACCCAGCCCCCTACCCCAGCCCCAGCCCCACTCCACCACCCCGGGCTGCTGATGAAGCCGAGCCCCCGGGGCTGATCCAGCTCCAGTCTACCGACCCAGCCCCAGCCCCACCACCCCGGGGCTGATGAAGCCGAGCCCCCGCAGCCCCAGCCCCACCAACCCGGCGCTCCTCCAGCCCTGTGTGTGTGTGTGTGTCAGCGGGATGTTTGGCTGACATCTCCTGCCCCTTTCCTCGATCCACTCATTGTATGCTCCCAAATGAAAACAGGATGTGATGGAAATGTCCCAGTGAGTGTGGGCAGCAGTTATGTGGAAAGAAGCAGAGTTGACGTTTCAGGACTATGCATTTTCGTGAGAATATCTTCTCTCGTTCTGGAGTGCTTCTGTTGCTTTCCACGGCAACGCTTCCACGATAATCTCCAGCTTCATGCCTGTTTTAGAGGAATAGTTTCGATGAGGAATAAAAATCATTCTTGGCTGTGCCCAGAGATAGAGGATTCTGCAGATCTTGAGCAAAAAACAAAGTGCTGGAGATACTCAGCGGGCCAGGCAGCATCTGTGCAGGGAAACATACTTCATTTGTAATTCATTTCCCTTCACCGTTGTTATCCGTCCAGTCGATCCTCCATTTGAGCAGATTGGCGAGCGGGGTGAAAATTAATTAATACTGTTATTTCTATACATCCTGCGCATACAATGTTCTTAACAGTTGTTTACATTATTTGCATTGCTTTTTTTTTGCCAAACCGGTTAAGCTAGAAATAAATGATGATGATCAAATCCTCGCCTTGATCCGATATAATGTCACTGGTAGACCGTCTTGCGAAGATTTTGATCAAAACTGCATATTTTTTTCCGATGTTGTAGACATGATATGGTAACTATTTTTGCTGCTTTGAGAAAAAAACTTGTTTTTGCCCAAGGAAACGTTGCAACAGAGGGGAGTATTTTAACAATGTATTGGGAATACTTTATTTTCACATTTCACATTTTCATATTTTTATTTTCAAATAACTACAAATGAATGCTGTTTGTAACTGACTTTAAATGCTTTTAATTCCCGCTTTTCATATCACTGTGTAAGTAATATGCAAAATTTGAAAAGTAACTTGTAATTTTCAAATGTGCATATTTTTAAGATTAAATGCCTTATACTTGCTGCCTAATGCCAACATTCTCGTTCTATATTCCAATGCCCGTGATTGTTTTGATTGTGCACACCAGGTTGTGCTGGTTACTTAGTACTTTTTGATATTTAAATTTTTTTAATGCTTGTACCCAATTCCAATTCACAAACTAAGCTTGTAGTTCAACTAATAGTTGTGTCGGATGTAAAGAATTTATTGCTATTTCTGCCACTTTAAAATATAGCCTTACAGACGAAAAAGTGAAATTATAGACATAATTTTGCTTTTATTCCAATTTATTCAGGATATTCCATATATAATGTGGCTAAATGTGAGGTTATCAATTTTGGTGGCAAAAACGGGAAAGACTATTATCTAAATGGTGGCCGATTGGGAAAGGGGGAGATGCAGTGAGACCTGGGTGTCATGGTACACCAGTCATTGAAGGTAGGCATGCAGGTGCAGCAGGCAGTAAAGAAAGCGAATGGTATGTTGGCTTTCATAGCAAAAGGATTTGAGTATAGGAGCAGGGAGGTTCTACTGCAGTTGTACAGGGTCTTGGTGAGACCACACCTGGAGTATTGCGTACAGTTTTGGTCTCCAAATCTGAGGAAGGGCATTATTGCCATAGAGGGAGTGCAGAGAAGGTTCACCAGACTGATTCCTGGGATGTCAGGACTGTCTTATGAAGAAAGACTGGATAGACTTGGTTTATACTCTCTAGAATTTAGGAGATTGAGAGGGGATCTTATAGAAACTTACAAAATTCTTAAGGGGTTGGACAGGCTAGATGCAGGAAGATTGTTCCCGATGTTGGGGAAGTCCAGGACAAGGGGGGTCACAGCTTAAGGATAAGGGGGATATCCTTTAAGAGAGTCAAGAGTCAATTTAATTGTCATTTGGACCCCTTGAGGTCCAAACGAAATGCCGTTTCTGCAGATGAGAAAACCGAGATGAGAAGAACTTTTTTCACACAGGGAGTGGTGAATCTCTGGTACTCTCTGCCACAGAGGGTAGTTGAGGCCAGTTCATTGGCTATATTTAAGAGGGAGTTAGATGTGGCCCTTGTGGCTAAGGGGATCAGAGGGTATGGAGAGAAGGCGGGTACGGGATACTGAGTTGGATGATCAGCCATGATCATATTGAATGGCGGTGCAGGCTCGAAGGGCCGAATGGCCTACTCCTGCACCTAATTTCTATGTTTCTATATAGAATAAATCGGAATAAAAGCAAAATTATGTCTTTATAACCACAGGATTCGAGACACTTACTAAAATTCCCCTTCAAAATTGCAACAGAAAAATTCAAGTATCTGGGTATTCAAATTACCAGAAGACACAAATCATTATTGCCAATTTTATGCCACTATTAAATAAACTGAATGATATGATTAAATTTTGGAAAACGCTCCCGCTCTCATTGATAGGTAGAACTAACGCTATAAAATGACTTTCTTACCACAATTAATATATTTGTTTCAAGCGATCCTAATATATATTCCAAGATATTTTTTCAAAAAACTAGATTCTACTATCACCAATTTTATATGGGATTACAGAGCACACAGAATTCAACGAAAGCATTTGTGTAAACCTAAAGAAGTTGGGGTTTTTTCATTACCTAACTTTATGTATTACTACTGGGCAGTGCATATTAAGAACATAATGTAATAGTTGGATAGTTCCACTCAGCAGTTGGAGTGGATAAGAATGGAGAAAGAGGAGTGCTATCCGCACGATATAGGAACGATCTTACTCTCACCGATAAAATTGAATAGTATAATATATAAAAATAACCAAATCATTCACAATATAATAAGAATTTGGAAACAAATAAAAGTATCATTGAAATTAAATAATCTATCAGTACAGGTGCACAACCTTTTATCCGACGATCCAAATAACGAAAACCTCCGAATAGCGACATTTTTTCAGTCCTTGAAAAAAGGTCCTTGAAAACGTTCACCGAGGGCGGCCCGCAGAGGTGCCAGCGGAACCTCCGGTCGGTCCTCGAAGATAGGGGAACTAAATCCCCATTCATAAAAGAGGTGAGGGTATATTGCGCGGGAGGGTTAATAATTGACAATATGCTGCTGCCTGCCCGCTGGGTTAAAAAGTTCCCACGGTAGACACGATACACAGTGTATCGTGAGTCTTGCGTGGGAACGTTTTAACTCAGGTGCAGGCAGCAGCAAATTGTCGCTCCCTTCAGTTTCACCCCACCTACACCCCTCCGCTTCCCGGCCATGTGTGTGACCCCTTCCCTCCCCTCTCCAGCTCCCCGCTCATTGCACCGGCGCGGGGGCTTTGCACTGTCTTCACGTCGGCGATTCTAGCAGCGCAGTGCAGTCACCGGAGACGTCAGGACCAACGGAACACCGACCCCCAGGCCCACCGCAAGCACGGAGATCCCAGAGACCCACAGCCAGCAGCAGCCCAGCCCCGTTCCAACTCCAGAGGAAAACTGGAAACTGGCCGGAGACGTCAGGACCACCAGAAGCCGCTCCCCGATGGGCCGCTACGGCGACAAGTGGCAGTTCGCCCACAGCCCGAGCAGCGGCCTCTCATCGGGACACCGACCCCCAGGCCCACTGCAAGCACGGAGATCCCAGATCAGCAACTCCAGCCCAGCCCCGTTCCAACTTCAGAGGAACACGCAGTGTATGGGCAGAAGCTGATAGTGTGGAAGGTACTTCTTGTTCTTGGGGTCGGCAGCTCGGGCTGTGGGCGAACTGCCACTTGTCGCCGTAGCGGCCCATCGGGGAGCGGATTCCTCTGGAGTTGGAGGGGGAGGGGGGTATTGTGCTGTTTGATCGCCCCCTATTATCCCAGGGACAGGGAGACAGGACGTTCACCGAGGGCGGCCCGCAGAGGTGACAGCGGAACCTCCGGTCGGTCCTCGAAGAAAGGGGAACTAAATCCCCATTCATAAAAGAGACGGTGAGAGTATATTGCGCGGGAGGGTTAATAATTGACAATCTGCTGCTGCCTGCCCGCTGAGTTAAAAAATTCCCACGGTAGACACGATACACAGTGTATCGTGAGTCTTGCATGGGAACTTTTAAACTCAGCGTGCAGGCAGCAGCAGATTGTCGTTCCCTTCAATTTCACCCCACCTACACCCCTCTGCTTCCCGGCCATGTGTGTGACCCCTTCCCTCCCCTCTCCAGCTCCCCGCTCATTGCACCGGCGTGGGGGCTTTGTACTGTCTTCACGACGGCGATGGCTGCAGGTCAGTGCAGTCACCGGAGACGTCAGGACCAATTGGACGTCGACCACCAGGCCCACCGCAAGCACAGAGATCCCAGAGACCCACAGCCAGCAGCAGCCCAGCCCAGCCCAGCTCCAACTTCTTCTGCCGGGATCAAGGCGCAAACTCGCGACCTTGCGGATATGAGCCGAGCACTCTACCACTGAGCCAGTCATTAAAATCTACGCAAAAAAATTTCCATTCCGAAGACCGACAAATTCGGAATTACGAAAGGTGTCTGGTCCCAAGGCTTTCGGATAAAAGGTTGTGCACCTGTACTAACCCCACTAGTGAACAATCCCACATTCAAACCATCTCTCATCGACAAAGCATATCATCAATGGGATAGACTGGGGATTAGGAAAGTAGGGGATATGTATGAATTGGGGAAACTGTTATCATTTCAACAGTTAAAATTAAAATTTAAACTGAAGGATAATCAATATTTTAAATATATACAGATATGTGACTTTATGAAGAAATACATACATAGATTTCAAACTATTTTTAGACCCTTTAGAAGAAGCAATGAATATTTAGGCTGATTCACAAAAACTAATATCATACTTTTATAATAATATATTAAATAGAATTACCCTCAACAGAAGCACTATGAGAAGATTGGGAACATGAGCTAATGATAAAGATCTCGAAGGATAGATGGGAAAAGTATCTGATGGACACTTAATTGTTCTATTAATGCAAGACATAATTTAATTCAATTCAAATTATTACATAGACTATTATTCAAAAACGAGGTTGAATAAATTTTATCCAAACGTCTCTCCCAGATGCGATAAACGTTTGTTTCAAAACGCTAATATAACACATTCATTTGTAGGATGTACAAAGCTGAATAAATTTTGGAGCGATATATTTGATATATTTACAAAGCTTTTTAAGTCCACAATAGAACCTAAAACGGAATGGATTATATTTGGAATAATAGTAGAAAATATCAATTTAAATAAAGACCAAAACGTTTTTTTTAATTATGGGTTAATAATTGGAAAGAAATTGATACTTAAATTTTGGAAAAATACAACCATACCAACTGTTAAAATGTGGATTAGGAATATGATGGACATAGCACGCCTTGAAGAAATGAGACTCCGACTAATAGATAAATATGACCAATTGTTAAGGAGTTGGTCTCCTTTCATCGACTTTTTGGAATCATCTCATGCAGCAGTACCGTAAAGATTGCTGATTGCAGTTCATGCCGCGGATAGATCTACATCTCCGAATAAAGATTTGAAAATTTCTCTTTTAAGGGGCCTTCTTTCCAATTTCTACTTTCTACTTTTTCTTTTTTTTATATACACACTTCAAGTTTTTCTATTCTCTCCCATCTATTTTTCCTCTTTTTCCCCTTTCTATTGTTTTCTTTTTCTTGTCTTGCTTACTTCCTTCTCAAAACATAAAAGTAGAGGTTGTACATAGAATGGATTACGGTATGACATAGTTGGCACCTAAAATTAGGTTCCACTGTACTGTTTTGTACTGTATTAGCTTCTAATAAAATAAACAAAACAAATAAAAACACAAAAAAAATATACATAGCCTTACATTGAGTTGCATAGTGGACCCTTCAGCCTGCTAAATCCATGCTGACCTTTATGCTCATCTACACTACACCCATTTGCTTGCATCAAGTCTGTATCCTTCCAAGACTTGCCTTTTTCGTGTTGTACTTCCGGTGGCGCTGGTGCCAGCAGCCTCCACCTACAGCCAGGTATCTTTTTGTTTTTTTGTTTATTTAGTTATGTAAAAGTGTGTTTTTATGTGGGGGAAGAGGGCACGGTGCGGGGGATACCGTCCTTCAGCCGCTTCCTGGTGAGGACGCGACTATTATTCGAGTCGCGTCCTCCCCCCTCCCCCCACAGCGGTCTACCTACCTGGCTTGGCGCGGCCTTTCCTGCCGGGATCGACCGGAGCTCCAGCAGCGGCGGGACAGCGCTGAAACATCGCGGGGCTGGCGATGCCTTACCGGGGGTCGCCGTCTGGAGCCCGGAGTGCTGGACCTGCTGCACCGACATCCTGGAGCTGCGGTTTGCGGAGCTCCCAACGCGGGCGGCGCTGATGGACAGCGCGGGGTCCTGTGACTCTGCCCGGCTCGGCCTGCGGACTCAGGAGCTGCAGACTCCGGCAGCGGGAGGCGGATGATCAGGAGGTCCGGGCCACTGAGGAGGAGGATGCTCACCGTCGGGGTTCGGCGTCGGCGTTCCACCAGCCCAGCGTGAGGGCCTGAACATCGGGCCACCCGGGGCGGCGACTGCGGGTGCTCGGAAGGCCCCGACCACGGATGAACACGGAGGGGAGGCTGGCTGGACTATGGTGCCATCCTCACCTTGGTGCCATTTATGTTATGTTGTGTCGTGGACTTTCTGTGTTTGTGCTTTTTTTAAAATTCAATTTCAATTTTATTTTTAATATGTGTTATTATTTATTTATTTTTTTATGATTTTTTTTTTAATGATAATGCCTGTAAGGGAAATTCATTTTGTTGTCTCAAATTGAGACAATGACAATAAATTTGAATACAATACAATACAATACAATATTTAAATGTCTATCATTATGCCTTTTAAATGTTATAACTGTATCTAATTTCATTAACTCTTTTGGCAGTGCTTTCCAGATATCAGCCACTGTGTATGTGTTGAAAAAAATGCCCCTTCAATCCCCTTTAAAATTCTTTCCTCTCATCTTAAACCTATGCCCTTTTGTTTTTGATATCCCGACCATGAGAAAAAGATTTTGACTACTGTGTCTATGCCTGTGGTAATCTTGTATTCCTCTGTCAGGTCACTTCTTTGCCCCTTCTGCTCCAAGGAAATTGAATCTATCCAATCTCTCTCCATAATTAATCCAGACAAGATACTAGTGAATCTCCATTGCAGTCACTCCAGCACAATACTGTGATACCAAAACAGTGATACAATACCCCAAGTAATGTTTTCTCAAGTTGTAATATAACGTCAAAGCCTATGAAGACAAGATAAATATATGTCTTGCGGTTGCATTTCTTGCAACCGCAAGAGATGCAACACTTGTCCCTTTACCTCCCCCTTCAACTCCATTCAAGGACCCAAGCAGTTGTTCCAGGTGCGACAGAGGTTCACCTGCATCTCCTCCAACCTCATCTATTGCATCCGCTGCTCTACATGTCAGCTGATCTACATTGGTGAGACCAAGCAGGAGGCTGGGCGATCGCTTCGCCGAACACCTCTGCTCGGTCCGCAATAACCAACCTGACCTCCCGGTGGCTCAGCACATCAACTCCCCCTCCCATTCCCCATCCGACCTCTCTGTCCTGGGTCTCCTCCATGGCCAGAGCGAGCAACATCGGAAATTGGAGGAACAGCTCCTCATATTCCGCTTGGGGAGTCTGCATCCTGTGGGCATGAGCATTGAATTCTCCCAATTTTGTTAGCCCTTGCTGCCTCCTCCCCTTCCTCGGCCCTCGGGCTGTCTCCTCTCAGCCCTCAGTCTCCTCCTTTTTCCTTTCTTCTCCCCGCCACCCCCCATCAGTCTGAAGAAGGGTTTTCGGCCCGAAACGTTACCTATTTCCTTCGCACCATAGATGCTGCTGCACCTGCTGAGTTTCTCCAGCATTTTTGTGTACCTTAAATATATGTCTTGCTAGGAATGCTGTTGACGTGTGTTGGCACATAACCCTCCGATCCACACTATAGGCAACGTTTAGGGTCGAGACCCTTCTTCGGACTGATCCCACCCATTCTTCTTGAATGGGGGGGATCAGTATAGGGTGGATGGCAGGGGATTAGCGCAGGATGAATGAGGGATCAGTACAGGATGGATGAGGGGATCAGTACAGGATGAATGGGGGGTTCACTACAGGGAATGATCAGTACAGGATGAATGAGGGGATCAGTACAGGATGAATGAGGGGTTCAGTACAGGATGAATGGGTTGATCGGTGCAGGATAAATGGAGGGAGGGTCAGTACGGGATGAATGGGAGGATCAGTACAGGATGGATGGGGGGGGATCAGTGCAGGATGAATGGGAGGGGGCAGTGCAGGATGGATGGGAAGAGGGGCCAGTATAGGAGGAATGGGGGGACCACTGTAGGATGGGTGGGGGGTGGCAGGAGAATCAATGAGAGGTGATAGGGAGATCAGTGCAGGATGAATAGATGGGGGGGGGGGGGGAGGTAGATGGGAAGGGGAGCACAAGGGTTGTCAGTGAGGACTGAATAGAGGCGGGAATGGTGATCAGTGCGGGATGGAGAGGAGGGGTCCCAGGATAAAGGGGGGTGGAGGGGGAGTGTACAAGAGAGAGAGAGAGAGAGAGAGGGGTGGGGGGGTGGATAGGAAGGAAGGCCAGCACTCCTCGGACATCACCGGCATTATTGTCCCACTGCCTTGGCTGTCCCTGTCCACCGTCAAGTGCCGCCGCCAAAGGGGGAGGCAGTGGGATCTCCTCGCCACTGCCTCCCCTCCTCCACCAGCTAACAGGAAGGTGCGGGGCCGAGCGGTACAGGTGCTTCAGACGGTGGAAGGGGGTCTCCCCTTTCCTTCCTCCCTCCCTCCTCCTGGCCTCGGCGTGCAGGAGGGGTTGTTTTGAAAGCGGTTATTGCCGTTGGCGGAGTGGCAAGCAGTGGCCGCTATCAGGGCGGGCGGGGTGCAGGAGGAGGAGGCGGTGGAGCCGCTGTGTGGGGCCCGTCATTCGCCCCGACCCTCAGTCACCCCGCACCTAGTACCTTTGCCCCGCACTACAGCCACCGACACGAAACGTCACATTCCTTTTCTCCAGAGATGCTGCCTGACCCGTTGAGTTACTCCAGTTTTTTGTGTCTATCTTCGGTATAAACCAGTATTTGCAGTGCCAAGCCGGGCAAAATGACTCGGCATTTAGGTTGGCCGACGGCACTTTAGGTGGCCATTGGCACCCGGGCAACCGCCAATTTCGAGCCCTGATTTAGGAACTATGAACTTGGGTCGCTGTTCTTCAACATTTATTGGTGCCCTACCATTTAGTGATAAATATCTTATCTCTAGTAATCATCCCAAAATGCATCATTTTGGGGATTAAATTCCATCTCCAAATTTCATAAGTTGCTCTTCCCATCTTTCCATCCTTTTGGATTATTTAAAGTTGATTGACAATGACAGGAAATTGGAGTAACTATGTTTTTAAAGTGGCAAAGTATTCCAAGGATGTGTGGAATAAATGAAATGCATCGAAAGAATAGATGCACTGGATGCTGAGAGTTGGATTTTATGATGAAAGGTCCTTGGAGAAAATTGCAAATCACAATATACTTATCGATCAAAGTTTATCCCTCCTGACTGGGGGAGAGGAAATAAGTTTCAGACAAAAAGCTTGAAGTGGAGAAATCAATAATTTTGTAGGTGTGCACTGTAGGACTTAACAGATTTCAAAGTGATGATGAAAGACAATGAAGAATAAGATTTTTTTTAATTTGCAGGTATTTACTTGTCTCTGTCACTAAAGATCTACAATCATTGGTGTTGGATGACAATACTTAACTTAGCTTTCCCTTCCACAAATCTTATTGTAGCTACCATTGAATATTCTTTGTCATTTCCATTTGTTGAATTTACCCTGTAGTGTTGCAGAACAAAGAGATCTGATAGTACAAGTGTGTGGTTTACTGAGTGTGGCTGGTCACTTGAACAGTGGGGCAAACAAAGCAGTGTGTACGAAGGAACTGCGGATGCTGGTTTAAACTGAAGATTGACACAAAAAGCTGGAGTAACTCAGCGGGACAGGCAGCAACTCTGGAGAGGAATGGGTGATGTTTTGGTTTGAGACCCTTCTTCAGATTGGCTCACTTGCCTTCATTGGGAAGGGTATTGAGTATAAAATCCCATCATGATGCAGCTATATAAGTTGTTAGTAAAACTACACTTGAGGTACTGTGTGGGCTGTTCTGGTTACCCAGCTATAGGAAGAATGTGATTAAGTTGCAATGGGTGCAGAAGAGATTCACCAGAGTTTTACCTGGGCTTCCAGTCTGTATCTGGAATGCGCTGCCAGAAGAAGCTAAGGACGTGGATATGATTACAACTTTTAAAATACATAAAAGACAGGTGTATGGATAGCAATGGTTTAGAGGGCAATGGGCCAAATACGGACAAATGGGACAAGCCCAGTTTACCAACTTGGTCAACAAGGACTGGGTAGGCCAAAGGGGCTGTTTCCATACTGCACAAGTACATGAATCTGCCTTTGTTGAAAATCTTATCGTCATGACCACGTTAATTCATGAAATATATATTTTTGTGTTTCTTACTTTACCAAGCATTTCTGATTAGTGATTACAAAATAATAATTGTATATTTTTTTGGAAACATTCCAGATTGGTACTGTGAAATGGTTTCCGAAAGAATTTTAAAACTCTCAGTCAGCTTTTTAGTTTGATGACCTTTCAACATCTGAAATGTATATTTGTAATTTTTTTAAATTTCAGATCTCTAATTCTTTGGTCTTTGGTTTTAGAAATAATTTGTATTCTCATTAAATGATTTAAGATTTACTCTGAAATGACTTTTTTTTAAATATTCCCAGATTAAAAAATGTAAACCAAACTTTCTTTGCTGAAGTGGAATATCTTAGCTGATAATTAGAATAATATTAATAATAATATAAGTGATGAGTGTGATCCAGACATTACTCCAAATCAGTACACGATAGTGGTACAATTTTTGGCCCACCCTACTCACCGTTGTCCCGTGGCGTGGTGTATCAAGTCTTGTTTAGATTTGTGGTATATTTTACAAGTTATTCACATTATAAACTTTACAAAAAAGCACTTTGACAAAAATCTCTTCCATCTGCACTGGGAGTTAGCAACATATGATGTCACAATGAGATCTCATTTACATAAACTGCCTGTCAGCAATGTTCCATCCCACAATTACATCACAATGGGAGGTCGACAATAATGCTGGAGAAACTCAGCGGGTGAGGCAGCATCTATGGCGAGAAGGAATAGGTGACGTTTCGGGTCGAGAACCTTCTTCAGACTGATGTGGCGGGAAGAAGCAAGGAAGAGGCGGAGACAGTAGGCTGTGGGAGAGCTGGGGAAGGTGAGAGAAAGCAAGGACTACCTGAAATTGGAGAAATTCATACCGCTGGGGCGTAAACTACTTGAAATATGAGGTGCTGCTCCTCCAATTTGCGGTGGCCATGGAGGAGGCCCAGGACAGAAAGGTCGGATTCGGAATGGGAGGGGGAGTTGAAATGCTGAGCCACCGGGAGATCAGGTTGGTTAATGCGAACTGTGCGGAGGTGTTGGGAGAAGCGATCGCCTGCACTTGGTCTCACCGATGTGGAGCAGTTGACACCTAAAGCAGCGGATGCAATAGATGAGGTTGGAGGAGGTGCAGGTGAACCTCTGCCTCACCTGGAAAGACTGCTTGGGTCCTTGGATGGAGTCGAGGGGGGAGGTAAAGCGACAAGTGCAGTATTTACTGCGGTTGCAAGGGAAAGTACCAGGGGAGAGGGTGGTTTGGGTGGGAAGGGACGAATTGACTTGGGAGTTATGGAGGGAGCGGTCTCTGTGGAAAACCGAAAGGGGAGGAGATGGAAAGATATGGCCAGTTGTGGGGTCACGTTGGAGGTGGCGAAAATGTCAGAGGATTATCTGTTGTATGTGACGCTGGTACGGTGGAAGGTGAGGACAAGGGGGACTCTGTCCTTGTTACGAGTGGGGGTTGGGGAATGAGAGCGGAGCTATGGGATATAGAGGAGACCCTGGTGAGAGCCTCATCTATAGTCGAAGAGGGGAACCCCCATTCCCTGAAGAATGAGGACATCTCCGATGCCCTGGTTTGGAACACCTCATCCTGGGTGCAGATGCGGCATAGACGGAGGAATTGGGAGATGGGGATAGAGTCCTTACAGGAAGCAGGGTGGGAAGAAGTGTACCCCAGAAAGCCATGGGAGTCAGTGGGTTTGTAGAAGATGTCGGTCAGTCTGTTACCTGTGATGGAGATGGTGAGATCTAGAAACGGTAGGGAGATGTCGGAAATGGTCCAGGTGAATTTGAGTGCCGGATGAAAGTTAGTGGTGAAATGGATGAAGTCAGTGAGTTTTGCATGGGTGCAGAAGGTGACACCAATGCAGTCGTCAATGCAGTGGAGGTAGAGTTTGGGGAGACGTCTACGGTACGCCTCGAACATGGATTGTTTGACATACGTAGAATGAGGCAGGCATAGCTGGGGCCCATGCACGGTGCCCATAGCTACGCCTTGGATTTGGGGGAAATGCGAGGAGCCAAAGGAAAAGTTGTTGAAGGTAAGGATCAGTTCCGCTAGGCGTAGGAGAGTATTAGTAGACGGGGATTGGTTGGTTCTGAGGTCGAGGAAGAAACGGAGGGCTTAAGACTCTCCTGGTGGAGGTGTAGACTGGACATTCAGGGTGAAGATGAAGGAATGGGGGGGCTGGAAAACGGTCCACAATGGGATCTCATTTACATTTTTTTTTTTAACTCCCTTTTAAAAAAAACACAGCAGCGTTCCACCATGACATCACAATGGGATCTTATTGACATTTTAAAAAAAGCAGCTTCCACCTCACAATTACGTCAAGGGGTTAGGGAGGGGAGGGAGTGAGTGACGGTAGGGGAAATGAGAGGGAGGGAGATATGAGGGAGGGAGGGGAGGGGGAGAGGGGAAATAAGAAGGAGGGTGGAAGAGGGGGAAGAAGTGCTGGGGATGAGGGGGAAATGGAGGAGGATAGGGGTAGGAAGAGGGATGGTGAGGCGCAATTGGGGAGGGTTGGGGGCTGTAGGTGAGTGGTGGAATATTGCGTTCGGGGACCAGCCCTCCAGTGTGACAGGGACGCAACGGCTCCCAATTGGTCTGGTATTAAATAAAAGGCTAATATCAGTGAAGAAAATGATTAAATCCTGGGATTGTCATAAAACCCCATCCTGTTAATAACCTTTAGGGAAGGAAAACTGCTATCTTTACTTGAGATGTGTTGACACATTACCTTGCAAACAACTCCATTGAAAATAATTTAGAGCTAGTAATGAAAACTGCTTTGACAGTCTTAGAACCGTACAAGTACCTTAGAAACAAGGACTGCAGATGCTAGTTGTGTAGGAACGAAATGCAGATGCTAGATTAAACCAAAGATAAAACACAAGAAGCTGGAGTAATTCAGTGGGACAGGCAGCTTCTCTGGAGAGAAGGAACGGGTGGGCTTTCGGGTTGAGGCCCTTCTTCAGACTGAATGAAGGAGGGTCTCGACCCAAAATGACACCCATTCCTTCTCTCCATACATGCTGTCTGTCCTACAGATGCTAGTTAATACACAAGAGGACACAAAGTGCTGGAGTAACTCAGCAGTTTGGGCAGCATATCTGAAGATGACTGTTACTCCAGCACTTAATTTCCAAAAGAGTACTTTAGAATGCTGACTGAAATGCTGGCATGAGTGGAATCAAGTGCAAAGGTAGCAGTCAGTGAGAGACACAGGACACACTTCTTGGCAGCAGGAGAGCTCTCTTCATTGGTTCTGAAGGATGTAGTGATGAGTGAGGCAGAAATTTGAATTGGAGACATCTAGTTAAAGACCCAATGTAGGTTAGCAAGGAAAGGAGTAAGGAAATATTGCAGGTGGCATGAAATTTACAGAGTCCAGACAGCCAAGTCTGGTGACTAGAGCATATACACTGATCAAATTGGACACTGACTTTCCCAACTGTGTGAGACATAAATCATGTTTTCAAGAATAAGGATATAATCAGTGGCACTGGAATTTCATTTAAACACAAAGCTGATGGCTTTGATCATCTTAGTGTTTAACAGAATCAAATGGTAATTCAATCCAAGACTTGAAGGGTCCCAACTAAAAACGTCACCTGTCAATGTCCTCTGGAGATGCTGCCTGACCTGCTGAGTTATTCCAGCACTTTTTTTTTGTACAAACAAGCATTTGCAGTTTCTTGTGTCTCTGGATATTTCCAGAGCCATTTAACATCAGAGATGGAGTCCAAGTTATTGGTGGAAACATTACAGTCGGTGGTTGTCAAAAGCTTGCTCTGTCTTTGGATGATGTTATCAAAGGAAATTTGGATCAGGATGTAGATACTCCCATGTTTCTTCGGAGTATCCTTGCATGTTTCCAGTGGTAAAGGGGTAAAGTGGGTATGGAGAGGATCCCTGCTACAGATTTGACTATAGGTGAGTAGGTGGGAATGGTGAGCACTTCAAGGGTGATATGCAAGTCTGGTTACAACAGTTGTGATGGGGAAGGATGGTGAACAGGTAGGTGTAAAACCGGAAGGGAAAAGAAGATTGGAAATAGTCTATGTTTTCAAGAACCTGCAGGATCTTGATTTTGTGGGAGTCTCTTAGTGTGTTCTTCAACAAGAATGTATCACCTAAGGAAGCATCCTTCACCTCTTGTGTAGAACATAACATTTCTTATTCTATCATCCACTGTTGGACTCTGAATTTCCTATCCTATATTCACACCATTGTAAAGACTGACAATATCTACTTGTATCTCGTCCAAGTGACTCCCACAACTATCTCGACTACACCTCTTCCCACCCTGTTTCCTGCAAAGACTTTATCCCCTACTAATTCCTCCGTTTACGCCACATCTGCGCCCAAGATGCCTGACATCGGTGGTGGGGAAGATGCTGGAGTCAATTATAAAAGAAGAAATAGCGGCACATTTGGATAGCAGTAACAAAATGGATTTACGAAGGGAAAATCATGCTTGACTAATCTTCTGGATTTTTCTGAGGATGTAACTAAGAAAATGGACAAGGGAGAGCCAGTGGATGTAGTCTACCTGGACTTTCAGAAAGCATTTGATAAGGTCCCACATAGGAGATTAGTGGGTGAAATTAGGGCACATGGTATTGGGGGTAGAGTGCTGACATGGATCGAAAATTGGTTGGCAGACAGGAAACAAAGAGTAGGGTCCCTTTCAGAATGGCAGGCAGTGACTAGTGGGGTGCTGCAAGGCCTGGTGCTGGGACCGCAGCTATTTAGTGTGCAAGATACATCCTCTAGATGCGCTGGGACGCATCCTCAGTGATGTGACCTGGGGTCATCGGGTGTTTCAGGTCCCACAACATCAGACACCCTCGCCCAGGCGACCCAGCCAGGGTTGATCAGGCCCAGCACCAACCGCCCGCGGATCAGCCCTCTTAATCCAAAACCACCTAGTGACTTTCTGTGCAGCTTCGCTTGTGGATGAATGGCCCTCTTCTTTGCCAGCCCTGTAATGCCCAACTGGTTGAGGACTTTGCAGAGTGAGCGTCCTGCAAAGCCTCTACAGCCCACCTCTATGGGCTCACGGTTTGTCTTCCAGCCTCTGCCCTGGCACATCTCCATCAGTTCCTGGTACTTTGTGCAATATTCTACAATGATTTAGATGAAGCGATTCAAAGTAACATTAGCAAATTTGCAGATGACACAAAGCTGGGTGGCAGTGTGAACTGTGAGGAGGATGCTATGAGAATGCAGGGTGACGGACAGGTTGGGTGAGTGGGAAGATGCAGTTTAATGCGGATAAATGTGAGGTCCACAGGAAGGCAGATTACTATCTAAATAGTTGGAGAAAGGGGAAGTACAATGGGGTCTGGGGGTCCTTGTTCATCAGTCAATGAAAGTAAGCATGCAGGTACAGCAGGCAGTGAAGAAAGCAAATGGCATGTTGGCCTTTATAACAAGAGGAGTTGAGTATAGGAGCAAAGAGGTCCTTCTGCAGTTGTATAGGGCCCTAGTGAGACCACACCTGGAGTATTGTGCGCAGTTTTGGTCCCCTAATTTGAGGAAGGACATTCTTGCTATTGAGGGAGTGCAACGTAGGTTTACAATGTTTTTTACCGGGATTGCGGCACTGTCATATGCTGAGAGAATGGAGCGGCTGGGCTTGTATACTCTGGAGTTTAGAAGGATGAGAGGATATCTTATTGAAACATATAAGATTATTAAGGGTTTGGACACGCTAGAGGCAGGATACATGTTCCTGATGTTGGGGGAGTTCAGAACACAGTTTAAGAATAAGTGGTAAGCCATTTAGAATGGAGATGAGGAAACACTTTTTCTCACGGAGAGTTGCGAGTCTGTGGAATTCTCTGCCTCAGAGGGTGATGGAGGCCAGTTGTCTGTATACTTTCAAGAGAGAGCTAGATAGGGCTCTTAAAGATAGCGGAGTCAAGGGATATGGGGAGAAGGCAGGAACGGGGTACTGATTGGGGAAGATCAGCCATGATCACATTAAATGGCGGTGCTGGCTCGAAGGGCCGAATGGCCTACTGCTGCACCTTTTGATGAGGTGTTCCATACCAGGACATCCGAGATGTCCTCATTCTTTAGGGAATGGAGGTTCCCCTCATAGATGAGGTCCTCACTTGTGTCTCCTCGGTACCCCACAGCTTTGCCCTTGTTCACCCTCCCCCTGGTCACAACAGAGACAGAGTCCCCCCAGTCCTTACCTTTCACCCCATCAGCTGTCACATACAACACATAATCCTCGAACATTTTTGCCACCTCCAACGGGATCCCAACACTAAACACATCTTCTCATCTCCACTCCTTTTCCGCCTTCCGCAGAGACCGTTCCCTCAGCAACTCCCTAATTAACTCGTATGCAACATCTGTCTTTATACCTACTCCCTCGACGCCATCCAGGGACCCCGACAGTCCTTTCAGGTTAGGCAAAGGTTCATTTCCACTTCCTCCACCCTCATCGACTGTATCCGTTGTTCAAGATGTGGACTCTTATACATCAGCGGGAACAAATGTAGAATGGGCGATCGTTTCGCTGAACACCTTTGCTCAGTCCGCCTGAACCTACTTGTGTCCCGAATGCTAAACACTTTAATTCTCCTTCCCATTCCCACACTGACCTTTTTGTCCTAGGTCTCCTCCATTGTCAGAGTGAGGCTAAATGCAAATTGGAGGAACAGCGTCTCATATTTTGCTTGGGCAGCTTACATGAATATTGATTTCTCCAACCTCAAGTAACCCCAGAATTCCCTCTCTTGCTATCCCTCCCCCACCCAAGTCGCACCAACCAACAAACAGCAAACAATGGCCTGTCTATATCCATACCTCTTGTTTCCCTTTCCCGTAATTTTCAGTCTGAAGAAGGGTCTTGGCCCAAAACGTCACCCATTCCATCTCTTCAGAGATGCTGCCTGTCCCGCTTAGTTACTCCAGCTTTTTGTTTCTACTTACATCTCCTTGTATATTTCCTGTTGAAAACTTTTGTTATCTCTATCTTTGACTGTTGGCTCGGAGTGCTCAACTTTCTACATTTTTCAATCCATTCAAAACTGCTAGCTCAATCCTGACCCACTCAATTTTGCTTGATCTCATCATTTCAGGTCCTCTTGGTCACTGGCTACTTGGCTACAAACCCTTCCAATGCAAAATGTTCAACTTCCTGTTTCTATCACTTCACTTCCTTGTCACTCATTATCATTGCAGTTGACACAACAGCTGAAGATGATTGCGTTGAGGAATTAGAAGAAGGGATCTAATTCTGTGCCATTTAGAAGAATGAGGGAAAATTGCATTGAAAATTTAATTTCTTGGCGAGTTTGATGTCAGATGCTTAGAGTCTTCTTTTCTTGTCAGTACATTCAAGGACTAGGGAGCATAGTCTTAAGGTGAGGGTGCATCCATTTAGCATTGACATGATAGGAAATATCTTCAGTCAGGTTTGGAAATATTTCAAATTTCTACCATCATAGCTAGTGAATGTTTATTTGATTAGTATGTTCAAAAGAGAGTTTAACAGTTTTTAAACACTAAGGTGGATTTCATGGAAAAGTGGTGATGGTGAACATATTTAGCCATAATCTTAATGCATGGTAAAGCAACTTTGCTAGAATGCTATTGTTATATTTTAAATTATCTTAATTCTTGGATTAACTCCAATCTGCATGCTCTGGTAGTTCAGAACTAAGCGTTCATCTGCAATGTTTGTTTTACATGTCTTAGCTGTTTATTTTACATTTTGTAATCTGGTTATCTTGTTATTTATTGGGTGATGTGTGCTGCCTTCTGTTGCATTTAAACTCGCAGAGATAAGCCACTTTAAATATATATCTATGGTAAGTGTGAGATGTGTCAGCCTGAATGTTATACTGTTTATTTTTTTAGATCAGAAAGAAAGGAACGGTAATGTTTAATAATAGCCAGTTTAATAATAACCAGCTTAATTCCCAGGATGGCGGGACTGACATATGATGAAAGAATGGGTCGATTGGTCTTGTATTCGCTGGAATTTAGAAGGATGAGAGGGCATCTTATAGAAACATCTAAATTTCTTAGAGGATTGGACAGGGTAGATGCAGGAAAAATGTTCCCAATGTTTGGGGAGTCCAGAACCAGAGGTCACAGTTTAAGAATAAGGCCATTTAGGACTGAGATGAGGAAAAACTTTTCCACCCAGAGAGTTGTGAATCTGTGGAATTCTCTGCCACAGAAGGCAGTGGAGGTCAATTCACTGGATGCTTTCAAAGGGGCTTAGATTTAGTTCTTAGAATTAAGGGAATCAAGGGATATGGGAAAACAGCCAGAACGGGGTATTGATTGTGGTGATCAGCCATGGTCACATTGAATGGCTGTGCTGGCTCGAAGGGCCGAATGGCCTACTCCTGCACCCATTTTCTATGTTTCTAAAGTAGATGAGGCATAATCTGCTTGATGTTGCTTGTGTTTAAGACTGTTTTCACAGGAAATCATCAGTTGCACCTATCTTAAGCATTATCATTTGATTGTAGATCACGCTGAAGAGTTGAATTTACTAAAATGTGCTTTTTTTGAGACGGATAATTGAGAAAGCTGGCAAACAAGAGAACATGACTTCAGAACTAAGGGACAGAAGTTTAGGGGTAATATGAGGGGGAACTTCTTTACTCAGAGAGTGGTAGCGGTGTGGAATGAGCTTCCAGTGGAAGTGGTGGAGGCAGGTTCATTGGTATCATTTAAAAATAAATTGGATAGGCATATGGATGAGAAGGGAATGGAGGGTCATGGTATGAGTGCAGGCAGGTAGGACTAGGGGGAAAAAAAGTTGTTCGGCATGGACTTGTAGGGCCGAGATGGCCTGTTTCCATGCTGTAATTGTTATATGGTTATATGGTTATAAGTGTGTTTTGCACATGATGGTAATGATAACATGGATTAAAAGATAGGTGTTAACATGTCTGTTCTATTGCTGGTGCATCCAAACCACTTCTGGGGCAGAATGCACTTATGCAGAATGGGCATGTTACAAAAAACAGTAGAGGAAACAATTTGGCAAATGTCAACTTGTGTGATTGGGGTAAGTATTCAACTTTTAAGTGTAGTCTATATTCAAATGACGATGCTTATGATTGATGCAACTGATGGTTTCCTCTGTGAAAACAAAACCTGAAATGCAAGCATGACTATCAGAGTCTTCCCATTTAAACAACAAACTATTAAAAAAATGTCAAATCTACTTTCTATGTTATTAAACAGCACTATTCATTAAAGGTAGTGGAGTTCACTAGTGGAGTTGCGCTGGAGTCAGTGCTGGGGACGTGATTCTTCATGTTGTATATCAATGATTTGGATGAGGGCATTGAAGGCTTTGTGGCCAAGTTTGAAGATGATACGAAGATAGGTAGAGGGGCAGGTAGAGTAGAGAAAGCAGGGACTCTGCAGAAGATTTGGACAGGTTGGGAGAGTGGGCAAAGAAGTGACAGATGGTATACAGCGTAGCAAAGTGTGGAGTCATGCATTTTGGCAGTAGGAATAAAGGAATAGACTATTTTCTAAATGGGGAGAGAATTCAGAAATCGGAGGTACAATGGGACTTTGTTGTGCTGTTGCAGGATTCCCAAAAAGCTAATTTCCAAGTCGAATCGGTGATGAGGAAGGCAAATGCAATGTTAGCATTTATTTCGGGAGGACTAGAACACAAAATCATGAATGTAATGCCGAGCTCTATAAGGCACTAGTCAGACCACGTTTGGAGTATTGTGAACAATTCTGGGTCACTTATCTCAGGAAGGATATGGTGGCACCGGAGAGGGTCCAGAGGAGGTTTGCGAAAATGATTCCAGGAATGAGTGGGTTAACATATGATGAGCATTTGACGACACTGGGCCTGTACTCGATCAATTTTCGAAGATGAGGGGGGGGGGACCTCATTGTGGACCAGAGGTCATAGCCTCGGTATTAAAGGACATTCCTTTAGGAAGGCGATGAGAAGGAATTTATTTAGTCAGAGGGTGGTGAATCTGGAATTCATTGCCACAGAGTGCTGTGAAGGCCAAGGCAATGGATATTTTTTGAGGCAGAGATAGATAGATTATTAATTAATACGGATGTCAGGGGTTATGGGGAGAAGGCAGGAGAATTGTGTTGAAAGGTAAAGTTAAATCAGCTTTGATTGAATGGCAAAGTAGACTTGATGGGCCGAAGCCTTATTCCGCTCCTATCATTTATGAGCTTAGGAAATTCAGTTACATATTGAGTCTCCTTAAAGTACTAGAGAAAAAGTGAAAAGAAGTTTAAAGTAATGAAGAATGTTTTTCAAAACAAAAAGGTGAGGTATGGTCGTGCAATGTTGGTGCTCCTGCCTTATAGCTTCAGTGAGCAGAGTTCAGTTCTGACCTAAATTGCTGCCTTTGTGGCATTTGGACATTATCAATATAAATGTGTGGGTTTCCAGTGGGTGAGCACTTTCCTCCATAATTCCAAACATATGGTCCTTGTGCTGTTATGGCATTCATGGCTGTTAATAGGTAAGTATCAAAAATAATCAAAGAGGTGTTAATGGGCATGTCAGAATAATGTGAGGTGCAGGAGTTATGGGGAAATAAGTAGAGCTAGAAATGGATGGACATCAGGGCTCGAAATTAACGGTTGCCCGGGTGCCAATGACCACTCAAAGTGCCGCCGGGCAACCTAAACAGCGAGTCATTTTGCCCGGCTTGGCAACTTGGTTTATACCGAAAATAGACACTAAAAACTTGAGTAACTCCACGGGTCCGGCAGCATCTCTGGAGAAAAGGAACGTGACGTTTTGTGTCAAGTTCAAGTTCAAGTGAGTTTATTGTCATGTGTCCCTGTATAGGACAATGAAATTCTTGCTTTGCTTAAGCACACAGAAAAAAAAATAGTAGGCATTTACTACAAAACAGATAAATGTGTCCATATACCATGATATAAATATATACACACATGAATAAATAAACTGGTAAAGTGCAAATAACAGAAAGTGGTTATTAATAATCAGAGTTTTGTCCGAGCCAGGTTTAATAGCCTGATGGCTGAGGGGAAGTAGCTATTCCTGAACCTGGTTGTTGCAGTCTTCAGGCTCCTGTACCTTCTACCTGAAGGTAGCAGGGAGATGAGTGTGTGGCCAGGATGGTGTGGGTCTTTGATGATACTGCCAGCCTTTTTGAGGCAGCGACTGCGATAAATCCCCTCGATGGAAGGAAGGTCAGAGCCGATGATGGACTGGGCAGTGTTTACTACTTTTTGTAGTCTTTTCCTCTCCAGGGCGCTCAAATTGCCGAACCAAGCCACGATGCAACCGGTCAGCATGCTCTCGACTGTGCACCTGTAGAAGTTAGAGAGAGTCTTCCTTGACAATCCGACTCTCCGTAATCTTCTCAGGAAGTAGAGGCGCTGATGAGCTTTTTTGATAATTGCGTTAGTGTTCTCGGACCAGGAAAGATCTTCAGCACGCCCAGGAATTTGAAGTTCTTGACCCTTTCAACCATCGACCCGTTGATATAAATGGGGATACACAAAAAAGCTGGAGAAACTCAGCGGGTGCAGCAGCAACTATGGAGCGAAGGAAATAGGCAACGTTTCGGGCCGAACCCTTCTTCAGATATAAATGGGGATGTGGGTCCCCCTGCTACTCCTTCCAAAGTCCACAATCAGTTCCTTGGTTTTGCTGGTGTTAAGGGCCAGGTTATTGCGCTGGCACCATATGGACAGTTGCTCGATCTCTCTTCTGTACTCTGACTCATCCCCATCAGTGATACGCCCCACAATAGTGGTGTCGTCAGCGAACTTGATGATGGAGTTCGCACTGTGGTTCGCTACGCAGTCATGGGTATAGAGTGAGTACAGCAGGGGGCTGAGCACGCAGCTTTGAGGTGCTCCCGTGCTGATTGTTATTGAGGTTGACACATTTCCACCAATTCGAACAGACTGTGGTCTGTAGATGAGGAAGTCAAGGATCCAGTTAACCATATAACCATATAACCATATAACAATTACAGCACGGAAACAGGCCATCTCGGCCCTACAAGTCCATGCCGAACAAATTTTTTTCCCCTTAGTCCCACCTGCCTGCACTCGCACCATAAACCCTCCATTCCCTTCACATCCATATGCCTATCCAATTTATTTTTAAATGATACCAATGAACCTGCCTCCATCACTTCCACTGGGAGCTCATTCCACACCGCCACCACTCTCTGTGTAAAGAAGTTCCCCCTCATATTACCCCTAAACTTCTGTCCCTTAATTCTGAAGTCATGTCCTCTTGTTTGAATCTTCCCTATTCTCAAAGGGAAAAGCTTGTCCACATCAACTCTGTCTCAGTGGCAGTTGCAGAGGGATGCGCAGAGACCCAGTTCTGCGAGTTTGCTAACCAGTTTGGAGGTGATGATTGTATTAAATGCCGAGCTGTAATCAATGAATAACAGCCTGACATATGAGTTTTTGTTGTCCAAGTGGTCCAGAGCGGAGTGGAGGGCCAGCGAGATCGCATCCACCGTTGATCTGTTGTGGCGGTACGCGAACTGCAATGGGTCCAGGGTTTTGTCGAGGTAGGAGTTGATTTGCTCCATGATCAACCTCTCAAAGCACTTCATCACCACCGGCGTTAGTGCCACTGGTCGATAGTCATTGAGGCACGTCACCTTACTCTTCTTGGGCACCGGTATAATTGATGCCCTTTTAAAGCATCGCCCAGATGGTACAGAATGCAGCTGTACGTCTTTTAACTGGCACACGTAAACATGAGCACATTTCGCACATTTTAGCCTCACTCCACTGGTTGCCTATTCAGTTTAGGTACCACTTTAAAATTCTTTTATTTGCTTTTAAATCCCTAAATGGTCTTGCCCCGCCCTACCTATCAGAGCTTCTACACCCTTACACACCCGCCCGCTCTCTCAGGTCAGATAATCAGCTGCTCCTGAGTGGGCCTAAAACTAAGCGGAAGCTCAGAGGGAACTGTGCCTTTGCTGTGTCGGCACCCAAATTATGGAACGATCTGCCTCCACATTAAACAGGCCTCTTCTCTGTCTGTTTTTAAATCACTTCTTAAAACCCATCTCTTCTCCGTGGCCTTTGATACCCAGTAAGATATCGACTTTATTTACTTGATTTAATTTCTTATTTTGATTGCTTTATTGCGTGGTTATTATTTTTACTCGTGTTTTATGTCTTTTAATTTATTGTTGTATTTCATATGTAATTTTTGCGCTTTATGTGAGCTGTTATGTTATGTTCTGTTATGTTGTCTGTTTATGATGCCTTGTTTATTCTTCTGTACAGCACTTTGGTCAACATTGGTTGTCTTAAAGTGCTTAACAAATAAAGTTGGATTGGATTGGAAAGCATGTGGGGACCTCAGACCAAGTGAGAGGTTGAAAATTTCCTTAAAAACTCCCGCCAGTTGGTCCGCACAGGTTTTTAGAACGCGACTGGGTATACCATCAGGACCAGGTGCTTTTCGGGGGTTCATCCCTCAGAAGGGGATTTCCTGACATCGGCCTCTGTGACTGAGACTGAAATGCCATCACAGCGAATGGGGGATCGGGAAGGCACATCAGTATTCTCCCTGTCAAAGCGTGCGTAAAACGCATTGAGCTCGTCAGGGAGTGATGTTACACCGACATTCAAGCTGCCTCCTGGTTTTGCCTTATAGGAGGTGATTGCATTCAGACCCTGCCACAGCTGCCGAACATCTGTCTCGTCCTCCAGTTTGGAGCAGACGTCCCTTTTGGCCTTTTTGATGGCCTTACCAAGGTCGTAACTGGTCGGCGACGATTGTGGGAAAGATGCTAAGTGTGACGTGACGGAGGGTCGGAGCGAATGTCAGGCCCCGCATGGCAGCAGCGGCGGCGGCGGCTCCATCTCCTCCTCCTCCCACACTCCGCCCCGCCCGGCCTGTTAGCAGCAGCTGCTGCCACTCCGCCAACGGCGCTTCCAAAACAGACCCTTGGAGGAGGGAGATGTCGGTCAGAGGCGCAAGCAGAGTGGGGGGGGGGGCGGTTGATTGGAGGAGGGAGACGAGCCAAAACACTCTCGGCAGACCTGCACCACAGCCAGGACCGATCTAGGTCTCCGGCGCTGCAATCGCTGCCGCACCGCCACTGGACCATCCCCGTCCCTAACCGAGAGCCTCCACACGCCCGGGGGTGGCCAGAGGCGCCGGGAGTCAAACAGGCGCAGTGCCACTAGGCCCACAGCCAGTGCAAAACCCAGCTCACTCTGCCTGTCCCGCCAGGTTAACCAGCAGCCATGTCTGGATTGAGACAGGGCTGTAGGCGAGACAGGCAGTTGAGCTGCATTTAGCGCTGGATTGAGCTGAAATTACCGTTCACAGAAGCCTCGCGCGTGTGTGTGAGTGTGCGCATGCGCGCGCGGCCGCCAAGATATTCTGTCCGCGGTCCCCTCCATATTTTGGTTGCGATTTCCATGCCTGACAGGTGTTGTCCGAGGAGCGCTGGCCTTCCTTCCCACCTCCTCTGCCTCTCTCCCCCTCACCCCTTCATCCTGCACTGCTCACCCCTTCATCCTGCACAGATCCCCCCCCCATTCAACCCCACTGTCATCCCCCGCCCTCTCCCCTCACAATTTTACCTACTCCAACGAACATGCACTAATTCCCCTGCCTCAATCCATCCAATCCGCACAGATTACCTTCTCAAGCCCCCCCCCCCACACCACCATCTATCCATCCTGCACTTTCCTATTGTGCTGGAAATGGATTCAGAGCTAACATTGACTATGTTTGATAACGGAATGTAATCAAATATGTTTTAATTCCCAATGTTATTATTTGTTTTAATCCATAAAGTGGATTAATTAAATTGTGAACACGTGAAACATTAAAACTGCAGTGTTCGATTGTCACTGACACGTTATTACAGAATTCATTTTAATGGCAAATCATTGCTCTATATATGGAATATTGTGGTGCGTGGGTCTCAAAAGGAGGCACGACGTCCAGTGTTTGAGAAGCACCTTTATTGTATTCCTCCCGGTTGAAGGGAAGACGAAACCAGAGGAAGATGGCACTCAAACCCTGCCTTTTAAACCCTCCGGCTGAGGGCCGCCTCCGGACTGCACCACTCCTGTGCCGAGGGGTTCGGCAGTATAATGGCACGACCCTTAGGAGCCGCCACAGTATCACGAATGTAGTTATTTAATGAGCAACATTCATAACTATACGGTGGTTTTATCCAGGTTTTACTTCTACAGTCAGTCATATACATCACAAATTTGGTCAGGAGATATTCCAGTTGAAATTTTAATGTTAATTCTGAAGTGGGAATGATGGAAAAAGCGTTTAACAACAATTTTTTTTTTTTTAAATGGTGCTTACAAACTGGGTATCTTCATTGCCACCTACATCTAATCTGAATGTCCGGTAATGTGGCGTTTTGACACCTTTAAATATATTACCAAACATTTGCTGCATTTATGTCCTTTGGTCATCTCTTGTTAGTTGGTGTAATGTTTAACCTGTCAGATGGGTATAGTCAGTTTAAACAGCTATTATCATAAAATGCCTTTAGAAAATTTCTTGCACCCTGTATATTTTGTTGTGGATAAATTATGTGGGAAGCGAAAGTGTTTCTGTACACATAGCAATAACGACCCATGCTATGGCTATGTCATGATAATTTTCGGTCCTTCACAGAAAACATGCTTGCATCAATCTGTAGTGTGCATGGTTAAGCATATATGTTATCAAGGTCCAGGATTTATTGACACGGGTTGATCATACGCTGAATAATCCAACCACATTTTTGTTTGGAAGTGGAAAGAAATAATAAAAATTGCATTAATTGCAATGTGTATACCGTATTATAATTTTAATGCATGTCATTGTGGTATATATCATGTCTCGATTGGTGAATATGTTAGTTTGGGACTTTATTTGAAGCAGAAATAATATGTGAATGCTTCATTGAGCATAATTCCGACTGGTAACTACGCACTTCATCCGAGCATGCGTCATGGAAGCCATCTTAAATGACCACCTGAAATGTCATTTGGCAACCTAAAAAGCTGCCAAGGTTGCCCGACTGGCAACAGGGAAAAAAAGTTAAGCGAGAGCCCTGGATATAGTTACTCTGATGCAAGCTAGCCTGGACCTATTAGATAAAATGGCCTTCTGTCTCATAATAACTGTTAATTGTACAAAATTCAAACGTACTTTGGTAAAGTCTTGTAGCTTAAATTCATATGTTCAAATGTTAGCAAATACCTGTGCTTTTTACAGAGCACCAATAATAACCTTTACTCTCTTGCTATTCAGGACAGGGAACATGCTTTGATCAGTGGATGCTGACGTCGCTTTAAACACTGGATATCATCGTGCCTTATTCAACATGGGGTTTGGAAGTGACCTTCAAAATTCTCCTGAAGCTTTGTTAAAACTGCAGGAATCAGAGCTTAAATTAATGGAGACACTAAAAAAGTTAATGTCTCTAAGAGTTAAAAGTGACAAAGAGTATGCATCCTTATTACAGAACATTTGTCAGCAAGTGGAAAAGCATGAAGCATCCTCACCAGTGGATTTTGTTAGTAATATCACAAAGGTAAATTGATTGTTAACCCACAACCCTGTCCTCCGTAAATCCATCAGTGATTTTTAATTAATACCTCTGCGAGTTGTCACTCATCTGCCATTTCTTGTGAGACTGTCACGTTTTTATTTATTTACAGTCTTGGGCCTGCGTGGTACATCAAACAGAACAATTGAGCAGAATAATGAAGGCACATGCAGAAGACCTAAATGTGGGACCTTTGTACAGGCTAACCATGATGATCAAAGATAAGCAGCAAGTGAAAAAAAATTATCAGAGTATGCAACAACACCTGGAAGCTGAAATGTACAAGGTAATTTTAAAGTGCAGGCATGAGTTTGTTCTTGAGTATATATTTAGTCTTTGCATTAATTTTATTACATACCAATTGTAAGTTCCCAGTATGTGCCACTTACTCCTAATTGAGAGTTGGCCTTCTATTGTGCTGTGCTGTCGAGTGATTTTGGGCAGCATTAGAAGACAAGGCCCTGTAGGCCCTATAGCTTTGCGGTAAGGCACCATTATTTTAGATAGAATTTATTACCACACAACCAAGGTCGGTGGAATTTTGGGTTGTCAGCAGCGGTACAATAATAAAGAACACACAACCACAATAAGAATGTAACACAAACATCCACCACAGCATTCATCATTGTGGTGGAAGGCACAAAAGAAAATGTGGCCAGTCCTCCTCCATTTCCCCCCCCGTGGACAGGACCAGAGTCCAGAGTCAGTCCAGGATCGGCTCTTCCTCACCGGAGACCGCGGCTTTAAGTTGTTGTAGGCCGCAGGCCGGCGGTCGAGATTTAAAGTCTCCGCCGCAGCCAGAAGCACCGTAGACTGCAGGGCCGGCGGTCGAAGCTCCCCTTCAGGGGTGATGGTAAGTCCATGCCGGACCCGCGGTAGAAGTTGGCCGCGGGCCGGCAGTGATGGCTTCTTCTTCCCCCGGGTCCCCCACGAGGGATCCCGGGCTGTAGACGCCGCACCAGCTGGAGCTCTGCAGACCGCGGCTTCAGGCTGCGACCTCAGGCTGCCAGCTGCCCCGGGCCAGCGAAACGGAGCGCTCCCATCCAGCGAGTCCCAGCGAGGGCTCACCCGCTCCACAACGAGAGTCCACGCTGCGCCTGCCGCTGAAGCCCCGGGCGTGTCTCCGGGAAAGGCCGCGCCGATCCTTGTTGTTAGGCCACGGGGGAGGTGACCTGGAAAAAGTCGCCTCTCCGTGGAGGAGGCGACCGAAGCGGTTTCCCCCTCACCACCCCCCACACAAAACACACAAAGCACATACTTCAAAACATACTAAAAAATAAAAACTTCTTGCACTTAAATGCTCTTACAAAAAAAGCAAACATGCCATTTCCATTCCGAATTGTTTGCTGCTCTAGCATGTTGATCTTTGAAAATATGTACAAAATTACCGTGTCTATTTTAATTGTCAAATTTCACAGTCATATATTATGATTTTAAAAATATGCTGAAGTGGATGACTTCATAATTTTGCACATTTTGTATCACCTTCAATGTATTTGCCCACTCCCAAACATTTAAAGTATCGATATCAGCTTCAAACCTCTTTTTGTCCTTCTTGTACTTGCAATCCCAACTTGTTGTGTGTTGTCATCAAACGTGGAAATATGACATATGCTTCACACAGCCAAATTGCTTTTTTTGAATAACTGGTCCAGGCCATGTAGTGCCCCAATTTGGTTCCTGAATCTTGGTTCCTGGGTCCTAATTTAACGTTACTATTTTGGCAGCAGTTCTATCTTCCTGATCCAAGTCATACTATGCTATCTGATCCCGATAGCCATTCAGTTTTCACTTGAAACGTATCAGCAGATCAAACAGCAGTATATTTCTTTTCATTTCCCTGCTCACAAACATGCCTATGGCCTCTCAACTTTGTCTTTGATTTACACTACAGTTCCTAACTCATGGTTACTTAACTATAAACTCAGTGATCTGAGACCTACACATTTGAAACGTAGTTATACATGAGTTACTTAGGAAGGATGTGGTTTCACGTCCTGCCCAATTAATTCAATTGTTGAATATTGAGTTTGCTTGCGGATGAACAATGGCACTTTACAGACAATGTACAAAACAACATTTCAGTTGTTGTAACATTCAATGTTTCTGTGTGATCAATGTCACTCATTGGGGAGTATGCAGCAAATCCTTGTTTGGCAATGTCTATAACAGCCAAACATCAACCGATGTAAGAAATTTGGGGGCAAAACAGTTAATTGGAGATCCAGATGATGGCATAAATTTTAATAAAAGTATATATTTAATCAGGAATGTCCTTCCCTTTTTGGAGCATTCCTGTACTGTGAATTTGGCATTCAATGTGAAGTTGATCATTGCTCTCAAATATGCTGACAAGCCGGAGGGCAAGTTCTCATCTCATTCACAGAAAAGATAGACACCGCTTTTTAAAAAAAACTGTTTTTGTGAATATTGAAATCTGGTATCTTATTAACAGTTTGACTTCATGGAAGCATTTATCGTCACCTCAACATTAAGAATATTGCATATAAATCATGCAACTGTTCATGTTAACATTTTATATTAAGGTAACAAAGACTGAAATAGAAAAGCTGAAGTCTACCTACAGACACTTGGCAAAAGAAGCCGCGGCTGCAAAGGAAAAATATAGAGAAGCCCTTTCGAAAGGTAACAAATTAAAACTTGGAAAAGTGCTGGAAATTCATTTTTGTTTTGATCCTTTTATGATGTTTTGAAAGTGAAAAAACATTGAAATTGCACAGTGAAGTACAATTATTTTTTAGGTATTATAAATGTATATGTCATATTAAGGCGCAGGGTAGTGCAAGTAATTGTCATTGGTTTGAAAACGGTTACCCATACGTCAAATATAGATTATTTCCAGAGGATACCAAATGAGTGTGATTTAATAAAAGAAGGTAGACTTAAATGCTGGGAAACTCAGCGGGTGAGGCAGCATCTATGGAGCGAACGAATAGGTGATGTTTCGGGTCGAGACCCTTCTTCATACTGATGTGGGGGTGAGGGGGCGGGAAGAAGAAAGGAAGAGGCGGAGACAGTGGGCTGTGGGAAGATGTGGCCAGTGGTGGGATCCCGTTGGAGGTGACGAAAATGTCGGAGGATTATGTGTTGTATGTGACGGCTGGTAGGGTGGAAGGTGAGGACAAGGGAGACTCTATCCTTGTTACGAATGGGGGGGATGGGGATTGAGAGCGGAGCTACGGGATATAGAAGAGACCCTGGTGAGAGCCTCATCTATAGTTTATATTTAATTTAATAAATGTCATTTAATTTTCAAAGTCAATAGAGCTTGATATGTGAAAAGTGTAAAGAATGCAACTCTCAAAATAATTATCACATTAACTGGCTGCATTAAATTTGACATATTGCATTAATCAATAATAAGAATGTGGTGGTATTAGTGCAAATGGTAAATTATTCTTGATAATGCACCTGTTTATATTCCTCATTTATAAATTACAGGCATCCGTAAGCTGCAGTTGCAAATGTAAGTTTGACTTATAGTTACAATGCCAGGAAGAAATAATTGAATCATTCTATGCCTTGAATTTGATGGGCAAAGAAAGATTGAGGTATTTTTCCTTGCATTTACTTCAAGAACTAGCAACTTGATTCAAAGTTAAGGAAAGTGTGCAACACCTTCCCTTATCAACCACCATTACTGAACAAGACACAAAGTATTGGCACTCCTCGATACAAGATATTTTAATTTTTACGGTTACATTTCAAAAGTACTAGGTAAAAATGTATAATTTGGCCCAGAGAGTAAAACAAAGCAGAAGACTACCATAGAGTATCCATTGTGTACAGGAAAGAACTGCAGATGCTAGTTTAAATCGAAGGTAGACACAAAATTATTCAGTATGAAGCAAAGATTATAGAGGTGGGTCTCGACATGAAACGTCTCCCATTCCTTCTCTCCTGAGATGCTGCCTGTCCTGCTGAGTTACTCATTTTGTGTCTACCATAGAGTATCCATTATTGGACATGTTGCAACTGAAACTTTCCTGAGATTAAATTATGAAGTATTTTATTTTTCTAACCCCCCACCCCCAGTTACCCAATATTTTAGGTCTTCTGCTTGCACTGCCATGAATTATTCTTTGGCAGAATTGTGCTGCTAAAATTTCTTTTCCAATCTGTAAAAGAAAATGAAATGAAATGAAATGATTCAATTTATTGTCATTGTCAGTGTACAGTACAGAGACAACGAAATGCATTTTTAGCATCTCCCTTGAAAGGGAGACACAGGGCGTCGCGGTGTGCCCGCGCCTGCCGCCGTAACATTCCATTACAGGCAAAGGTGGGTGAAGTGTCTTGCCCAAGGACACAACGACAGTATGCACTCCAAGCGGGATTTGAACCGGCTACCCTCCGGTCGCCAGCCGAACTCTTAGCCCATTGTGCTATCTGTCGTCGTAAAAAGTCTTGCTTTTGGAATCTTGAAAAAGTAACTGAAGGAGAGCATTTTTTTTTTTGAAAAATGTAAACATGCATTTAACACCTGCAGTACTTGGCAGTGTTGAGAGTTAGAAACATAGAAAAAATAGGTGCAGGAGTAGGCCATTTGGCCCTTCGAGCCTGCACCACCATTCAATATGATCATGGCTGATCATCCAACTCAGTATCCTGTACCTGCCTTCTCTCCATACCCCCTGATCCCTTTAGCCCCAAAGGCCACATCTAACTCCCTCTTAAATATAGCCAATGAACTGGCCTCAACTTCTGTGGCAGAGAGTTCCAGAGATTCACCACTCTCTGTGTGTTTTTCTCATCTCGGTCCTAAACGATTTCCCCTCTATCCTTAAGCTGTGACCCCTTGTCCTGGACTTCCCCAACATTGGGAACAATCTTCCTGCATCTAGCCTGTCCAACCCCTTAAGAATTTTGTAAGTTCCCAATCTCCTAAATTCCAGCAAGTACAAGCCGAGTCTTTCTTCATATGAAAGTCCTGACATCCCAGGAATCAGTCTGGTGAACCTTGTCTGCACTCCCTCTATGGCAATAATGTCCTTCCTCAGATTTGGAGACCAAAACTGTACGCAATACTCCAGGTGTGGTCTCACCAAGACCCTGTACAACTGCAGTAGAACCTCCCTGCTCCGTACAACTGCAGTAGAACCTCCCTACTCCATACAACTGCAGTAGAACCTTCCTGCTCCTTGCAATTACACAGAAAATATCAACAAAAATGTTTCTGTCAAGGATAAAAGTTTGGGATAAAATGGTGCAAAACTAAGGCAGCTGCTTGTAAAATGTAACATAGAATTTGCTTGTTGAGCAATATTGGAAAAATAGATGTCAGACCAAAGAATTGGAAGGTGATAACTCTATGGCTGAGCTCATTGAATGGTGGGTCAACAGCGAATCAATTCACCCACATTGTATTATTAGCATTTGTAAATAATACTTTTTCTGCTTAATATTTAGTGGCTTTACCTCCGAAATTACTTGTTAATCATGACTTGCAGGACACAATATTTGGAGGCCTGAAGGGAATGTGTATTGAAATTGACTGAATATAATTACTGTATATTTTATATACTATCCATAGACAGTAAACTGATTACCTTGATGTCACTTGGCCTAACCCCTGAAGTAAAACATTTGTATAAATTCTTCTTTCATGTAATTGGAATTTTCAAATGTGACATGTATGAATTAGTTCCTTAAACACATTCCAAGTTGTGGCCTGTACATACATAATTTGTTTCAATTCATCACATTCCCAGACTTGCAGAAAAAAATTCTTATGCTTTGAATTGCTTCAGTGATGGCTGTCAGTCTAATTATATCAATATAAATATACTCCTTTATGTTTTGAAGATTTTACCTTCAGTTTGCAAGACTTTGTGCTTGTTGAGAATTCTTTAGCAAAGGAACCAAGTCAAAAAATAAAATAAACTGATAGAAACAACTGTAAAGATTGCAAAGACCTATAGAAATTATTTGTGTTACACAACCTGTGAGGCATGTGAAGTAAAATTTGATGCTGTTACTTAAATAAATTTGTTCTGCAACTCTATTCCATGCACACTTGTTATTGTTATCAGTCAACAAGAAATTATTGGTTGGCAGGCGAACCATGTATTAATTTAGAGTACATGGTTTGGTTTACTTTTGCTTTTCAGATTGCAAAATAATCTTTATAGGGCCAAATACTAGACACAAGCTGTTTATGTGCAAGAAATGGAAGCAGCAATAAGCTACCCTGCATTTCAAGCCTGCTTCACTGGAGAACATTTTTGGCTGATTTGACTTTAGCCTCAAATGCGCACCCCACTCTGTTTCCCATAACTCATAACTATCCCAATAGTTTAAAATTTTCCATTCCTGATAATTTCCTGCTCAGATCTCCATAGCGTAAATTGGCAGTGAACAGGTAGTTACTGTGCAATACATTAGGTGGTATTGGAAATGAAAACAATCTGATTAATGTAATTGGAATATTGCTTTAAAGATCCTTAGATGCAGAGATTTTAATTTGCAGCATTCTATACCACACGAGATGTGAGATATTTTCAATTAATTGTCAACATTGAAAATGTTTTCTTGCACATAATTGGAACCTATGCTAACAAGACTAATTCACATCCACCGACTTCTTTTTCTATCAATTTCCGCACAGTGCCCTAATTCTGTGAATGTAGGATTCCTTTAGGTAAACAAAAGAGCTGGAGAAACTCGGCAGGTGCGGCAGCATATATGGAGCGAAGGAAATAGGCAACGTTTCGGGCCAAAACCCTTCTTCAGACTCCTTTAGGAGAATCCTTAGTAGGATTCCTTTAAACAGGAATCAATCAATCTCATTATCTAAAGTACCTAAAGCAATTGTCAGTGCAATTTATCTTTATTACAAATCACAAAAAACGTATTTTACGAGAGTACTGTTGTAAACCTTCACTTAAGAATAAAGTAAATTATTTTTGAACAAATAAAACACCCACTTTGTTCCTGAAATCTACAACTTCTGGCCGCATATCAGCAAAGGAACAGGCCTTCGGCTCACAATGTCTGTGTCGAATATGATTTCATATTGATTTAATCCCTTCTGCCATCACATAATCCATATTCCTCCATTCATGTGCCTATTTAAAAGCCTTTTACAAGTCACAATCTCATCTTGTTCTACCGCCACCATGGCAGCGCATGCCAGGCACCTGCCACTCTCTATGCGAAAAAATATATATCCCTCTGTATATCACTGCTGAGAAGCATCCTGCCATTATCTATATTTTTACCTCACACGTGCTTCATCTGCCATTTCTCCTCCCAGACCTGCAACTGATCTATCTCAGCCTGAAGAGGGGTTTCGACCCGAAACGTCACCCATCCCTTCTCCCCAGAGATGCTGCCTGTCACGCTGATTTACTCCAGTATTTTGTGTCTACCTATGTCAGGCTATGTTCTTTGACAGCCTGCTGCATGGTCTGCAACTCTACCAATTGTTGTGCAATATCACAAATGACCCCATCTATACTATCATCCAGGATATTTATATGCAGCTGTAACATTCTCTCTATAACTCCTCCACCTTTTACCTCCCTCTGTAAGGTTTTAAACGTTGAAATACAGGAACATTGAACTGCCAGTCTCACCATATATATTATTCTGCCCCATACATATCCTCTTCATATCCTCGACCTTACCATCAATCTCTCCACTTGCTGGACCTGCTGATCTGGTTCCCACCCCTGCCTCACTTGTTTAAACCCTCCCAAGTAGCACTCAATAGACAATAGGTGCAGGAGTAGGCCATTCGGCCCTTCGAGCCAGCACCGCCATTCAATGTGATCATGGCTGATCATCCCCAATCAGTACCCCGTTCTTGCCTTCTCCCCATATCCCCCGACTCCGCTATCTTTAAGACCTCTATCTAGCTCTCTTTTGAAAGTATCCAGAGAACCTGCCTCCACCTGAGGCAGAGAATTCCACAGACTCACAACTCTCTGTGAGAAAAAGTGTTTCCTAGTCTCCATTCTAAATGGCTTACCCCTTATTGTTAAACTGTGGCCCCTGGTTCTGGATTTCCCCAACATCGGGAACATGTTTCCTGCCTCTAACATATCCAAACCCTTAATAATGTTATATGTTTCAATAAGATATCCTCTCATCCTTCTAAACTCCAGAGCATTCAAGTCCAGCCGCTCTATTTTCTCAGCATATGACAGTCCCGCCATCCCGGGAATTAACCTTGTAAACCTACGCTGCACTCCCTCAATAGCAAGAATGTCCTTCCTCAAATTAGGGGACCAAAACTGCACACAATATTCCAGGTGGTCTCACGAGGGCCCTACGCAGAAGGACTTCTTTGCTCCTATACTCAACTTCTCTTGTTATAAAGACCAACATGCCATTCGCTTTCTTCACTGCCTGCTGTACCTGCACGCTTACTTTCATTGACTGATGAACAAGGATTCCTAGACCCCGTTGTATTTCCCCTTTTCTCAACTTTACACCATTTAGATAGTAATCTGCCTTCCTGTTTTTGCTACCACAGTGGATAACCTCACATTTATCCACACTAAATTGCATCTACCATGCATCTGCCCACTCACCCAACCTGTCCAAGTCACCCTGCATTCTCATAGCATCCTCCTCACAATTCACTGCCACCCAGCTTTGTGTCATCTGCAAATTTGCTAATGTTACTTTGAATCCCTTCATCCAAATCATTGATGTATATTGTAAATAGCTGCGGTCCCAGCACCGAGCCTTGCGGTACCCCACTAGTCACTGCCCGCCATTCTGAAAGGGACCTGTTAATCCCTACTCATTGTTTCCTATCTGCCAACCAATTTTCTATCCATGTCAGCACTCTACCCCCAATACCATGTGCCCTAATTTTGCTCACTAATCTCCTATGTGGGACCTTTTCAAATGCTTTCTAAAATTCCAGGTACACTACATCTCTCCCTTGTCCAATTTCCTAGTTACATTCTCAAAAAAACACTCACAAACCTTCCTGTGAGGATAATGATTCCCCTGCGGTTCGGGTGCAATCTGTCCCTCTTGTACTGATACCACCTGCCCTAAAAGAGAGCCCAATGATCCATATATCTGAAAACCTCCCTCCTACATCAGCTCCTTTGCCATGTATTGAATTGCACTGTCATTCTCTTTCTTGCCTCACTAGCTCGAAGGGCAGATGATAATCCTGAGATTACAACCCTGGAGGTCCTGTTTTTTAACCAGCTACTTAACACTAAATTCTCTTGGTAAGACCGCATCTTCCTTCCTACCTATGCCATTGGTAATAATATGGACCACAATCTCTAACTGCTTACCCTTCTCTCTGAGGATGTCCTGTGCCCACTTAGAGCCACCCTTGACCCTGGCACCAGGGAGGCAACACCGCACTCTGCATTCATGCTTGCAGCTACAGAAATGCTCGTCTTTATCCTTGACTATTGAATTCCCTGTTATCATTGCTTGCAAACCAAATTCCTCGTATGCTGCAAAACATATGTGGCTAATAAAGTAAGTATGAGTAGATATAACCCTTCCCTGTTGTTCTGCAGAGCAAGATGTTCTGTCTCTGGCTGCTATTTGATCCTGAGAGAGCATTCTCCCCAACTTTAGCCAAACTGGTATAGCTTTTTCAGAGGGCGATAGCTTCAGGAGACTTCTGTACTACCTGCCTAATTCTCCTACCGGTTGCCTACCTATCTGGCTGAACCTTTGGTGTAGCCAATGCCCTTCTTCAGGCTGAAGGGTCTCGACCCGAAACGTCACCCATTCCTTCTCTCCGGAGATGCTGCCTGTTCCGCTGAGTTAGTCCAGTATTTTGTGTCTATCTTCAGTTTAAGCCAGCATCTACAGTTCTTTCCTACACATTACCTTGTTCTTACCTTGAGTCTGTATGCCCTCTTCACCAAAGCCCAGTGTTAAGCGATGCCTACACTTTGACCTACCAGCAGCACTTCTAGCTTGTGGTATGATCTAGATTTGTGGAATTGAGCATGACTTGAGGTTAATGTTTGCAGAATTTTGTAGTATATTTTCGAAAACAATGGAGTTTCTGAAGGTTATACTTTTTGTGTTTTCTGCCCACTATCAGGTAAAGAGACTGAAAAGGCCAAAGACAGATTTGACAAGGCCACAATGAAACTCCATAATCTACACAACCAATATGTCCTGGCAGTGAAAGGCGCCCAGTTACATCAGGAACAATATTATGATAAAGTTCTTCCTCTTCTCCTCGATTCTCTTCAGAAGATGCAAGAGGAAATGATTCTTGCATTGTAAGAAATATTCCAGATAATTCATCTAACAGTTTTATAAAAGACTGATATATTTTTGAGTACTGTAATATTTTGGAAATGTAAATGGCCAAACAATGCATAGATTCTAATTTGAAGGAACTGATCTTTTAATAAAAAGTTGTTCTCCTTTTTTATGTGCAACATTGGAATGCAATAAGAATTGTTATTGAAAGTAAAACAAATTTTTTTAAAAACTACAGATACTGGAAATATAATTGAAATGCTAGATAAACTTAGCAGGTCAGGCTGCATCTGTGGGAAGAAAAACAGAACTAATGTTTTGAATCAAAGGCCCTTGATCAGAACTGGGAAAGACACCAAAGTAGCGATAAAACGTGGAGAAGGTGAGGAGTGAGCATGTCTCCCTCTGTTTTTGGCAATTCGTACATATTGTCAATGTTCTCACACAAACTGCTTCCATTCACTTATTCAGTGGATACCCCTGTTCATAGCCTATCCTCATGTTTGGCCTAATCAGAGACGTCCCTCCCTGCAGTTTAACAAGCTCCTCTGTGTCCTTTGCAGTTCTGATAAAAGTTGTTACTACACTTGTTAATGGTAAAAATGTATTTCTTTCCAACCAAAATCTAGTCCCGACTTCCCTAAAATTTGCAGTCTTTCCATGTGTGGCAGAGGTTCATCTGCACCTCCTCCAACCTCATTTATTGCATCAGCTGCTCTAGATGTCAGCTGCTCTACATCGGTGAGACCAAGTGTAGGCTTGGTGATCGCTTCGCCCAACACCTACGCTTGGTTCGCCCTAACCAACCTGATCTCCCGGTGGCTCAGCACTTCAACTCCACCTCCCATTCTGAATCCGACCTTTCTGTCCTGGGCCTTCTCCATGGCCAGAGTGAGGACCACCGTAAATTGGAGGAGCAGCGCCTCATATTCCGCTTGGGCAGTTTGCACCCCAGCGGTATGAACATTGACTTCTCTAATTTCAGGTAGTTCCTACTTTCTCCTCCCCTTCTCAGCTCTCTCTCAGCCCACTGTCTCCACCCTCACATCAGTCTGAAGAAGGGTCTTGACACGAAACGTTGCCTATTTCCTTAGCTCCATAGATGCTGCCTCACCCACTGAGTTTCTCCAGCATTTTTGTCTACCTTCGATTTTCCAGCATCTGCAGTTCCTTCTTAAACTAATTTCAAACTCTTGTCGTATTCCTGTTTCACTTGTTTCTCTGCAACGGTTTAAAAATTTTTTACTTTAGCATGTTGATGAAGTTATAAATGTAGCTCTCTTGGCTAAAAATAACATGCTTGGAATTGGATAAATTTGAATGATAGTTCAGATGTGGTCACATTCCTGCCATCAACATACTGCTGAATTTATAAAACTAGTTTTACTACTGAAAATTTAGGTACGCATGGGAGCTAGGTAAACAAAAAATCTGTTTAAATTAGGGTGAAAGATTCAGTTGTAGTTTTTTTGGTCAGGATTGGTTTTGCTTGCAACTCCTGAAGAATGTGGTGCTGATATGGGATTTGTTTTGTGAGGGAGAAGACCTTGAGTGTAATGCTACTGGCTACCAGATCATGTTATTTTGACTAAGCTAATAGACACATGCATATTTGACTTAAGTACCACTTGCCAACACAGGTAGGGGGGTGGGGGTTTATTTTTTCCTTGTTTTGTGAATTTGACAGTTTTAGTTTCATTACATGTTTAAAATGTTGCTATTCGGCCTACTTAGTCCGATGGAGAAATCTTCAAATCCGAATAACCTAATATTTAATATCTGTCAAAGTAGTAAGAAGTCTCATAAATTACAACACAGAACTGTGGTTAATAGCACTAAAGTCTTTTTAGGAAAATTGACCAAAATAATGACAAATGAAAGGGGTATTGACCCAGGAAATATAGAATATTGTCTTTCCTAAATAACTATACTTATTCAATGCTTGTAAATATTACTAGGGGCAACAATGTAAAACATTTATCAGAGCTTGAAAGTGAGTAGGTCACCCCTCAGCATCCTATGTTCCAGTGAGAGTAAACCCAGCCTACATATTCCCTCTTCTTAACTGTAACCATCCATTCCAGGCAACATTCTGGTGAAACTCTTCTGTGCTCTCTCTATTATCACATGCCTTCTGTGGTATGGCAACCAAAATCTATATAATACAGCGGGGGCAGTCTAAACAATGGTTTGTACATCTGCCATGTTCCTTCTCAGCTCTCAGCCTATGAAGGCAAGCAACCAAATGCCTTTAACACTTCAAGATCTCTTTGTACATCAACAATCCCAGGTCCCTAGTGTTTAGTTACATGTCTGACCAGAACTTGACTTCCAAAGCTGCATTACCTCACATTTGTCTGAATTAAATCCTTTTACCCCCACTTCTCTTAACATTCCAGTTGAACATTGTTCCCCTCTATCCTTCATTATCTACTACTTGACCATCTTTTTGTGTTACCTGCAAATTTACGAAAACATATCTCTGCGCTCTCATCCTAGTTATTTGTATTTAATATAATTACATACAACAAAGGTCCCAGCACCGATCCCTGTTACAGACTTCCAAACAGAAAACCACTTGTTCACCACTATGCCTCCTGTCTCCCAGGCAATTTTGGATCCAGTTTGTCAACAAGGATTCGGATCTCTTGTACCTTAATATTCTTTAAATTGTTTTATGAGGAACCTTTTCCACCTTTATGTTTTTCATTTCTTGGAATACCAATTGGGGATATAGAATTGCGATGTGGTTTTGGTTAACTTTTCTTCACTAAATCTTTTAAAAATGATGGAGTAGAATTGTGATCAACCAGGCTGCTTTATCCTTGATGAAATGGTGTTAAAGTTCATACACTTTGTAGGTACATCGGTTAACTGGAGAGTGATTTGCGTAGAATGGAAAGACTGAGAAGTTGTGAGTTAAGTCGCATTTGTGGAATTCCCTGCCACAGAGGGCAGTGGAGGCCAAGTCACTGGATGGATTTAAGAGAGAGAGAGATAGAGCTCTAGGGGCTAGTGGGATCAAGGGATATGGGGAGAAGGCAGACACGGGTTATTGATTGGGGACGATCAGCCATGATCACAATGAATGGCGATGCTGGCTGGAAGGGCCGAATGGCCTCCTCCTGCACCTATTTTCTATGTTTCTAAGTCACTTTGCTGGAGAATACAACACCACTATCCAGCGTTTGTGTTTGGGCCAGTTAATTTTCTGGTCAACGTTAAGCCCAGGAATAAGGGTGCTGGCAAATTCAACAAACGTAATGCATTTTGAATGTTATGATGAAGTGATTAGACTATCTATTCGAGGTGGTGCGTATAAGTTACTTGCTGCTTTTCAGTGCAGAGCTGACTGTTATCTAAGTCTTGATGCTTTGTGATCTGGGAGACCATAAAAAGTACACATTGCTGCAATTATTAGTGAACGTCCCTCCATTATTCCCAGATAAAGTTCATTGGTGAAGTCCCTGACAGTGCTGTAGCCAAAGTGAACTGCTGCAGGGCCAACATGTAAATAAGATAGCCATCTACAATCACTGTAATCTTCCCATTTGATAGATGCAACTTCAAATAGTCTATGGGCGGCACAGTTGTGCGGCGATATGGTTGCTGCCTTACAATGTCAGAGACTCTGGTTCGATTCTGACTCAATTTTTTTCCTTCCTGCTTCAGTATGAAGCATTTGACCTAAGTTCAACATGGGCTGTCAGTTGTAACTTCTGGAATCTAGCTCTTTTGTCCATATTTTAGCCAATTTTGTCAAAGTCATTGTAATGAACAAAATTAATCCAAGCTGGACCCAAGGGTTCAACCTTGTTGATCAGGTGATTGGAGAATGCCCTACTTGATAATGCTGTCAATTAACTCTTCTTTCATGTTATTGATAATACAATGTACACTATTGCAGCTTGTCTAGTTTTATGAGACTGTTTATCACAATTTATTGTGTATGTACCAGTATTTAAGCCTCGTGAGAACATTTGTCTAGAGGCACTGATAGTTTAGGATTGCAAACCTCACACTGTTTGAGATCTATGGGCTGAGATGCTTGTCTCTGTGCTGTACCCTTTTCTGTTTTATGTTCTATTGTTCTGGGGTTTTGCTGATTTGGACGTAATAGAAGGTGATGGGAAGTAAAAGAGATGGAAGAGTTGCATTACAAATCAAGGAACATGTCATAGCTGCACTCGGGAGGAATCATCCCTGCGGCAATATGGGTAGACATAAGTAAGGTGCAATCACTCTGATGGGATTATAGCATAGGCTAGTGGAACAGATATATAGACATACCAAGGAAAGATGTAAAAGTAACATGGTTGTCGTAATGTGTGACATTAAATTCCACAAAATCAACAGCGCCTTCCTTCATTAAAGACGCTTGGATGAGATAGAATTTGTTAGTTGTCTCCAAGAGAGTTTGTTGAAAAGTTTAGTTTAGTTTAGAGATACAGCGCGGAAACTGGCCCTTCGGCCCACCGCGCCGACCAGCGATCCCCACGCACTAACGTTATCCTATACACACTAGGGGCAATGTATACAAAGTCAATTAACTTACAAACCTGTACGTCTTTGGAGTGTGGGAGGAAACCGGAGCACCCAGAGAAAACCCACGCAGGTCATGGGAAGATCGTACAAATTTTGTACTGACAGCACCTGAAGTCGGGATTGAACCCAAGTCTTTGGCGCTGTAAGGCAGCAACTCTACCGCTGCGCCACCATGCCGCCCGATATAGGCATAGTCAAAATGGAAGAGGGACCATACTAGATCTGGTATTGGGAAATGAGACTGACCAGCCGACTGGTGGTTCAGTAGGAGAGCATCTTGGGAACAGTGATCAAGAATGTTTTTAAGAAGGAACTGCAGATGCTGGAAAATCGAAGGTAGACAAAAATGCTGGAGAAACTCAGCGGGTGCAGCGGCATCTATGGGGCGAAGGAAATAGGCAACGTTTCGGGCCGAAACCCTTCTCTTGGATTCAGAGGATGTAGGCGAGGTACTAAAAAGATACTTTGCATCGGAACTCAGCAAGGAAAAGGGCTTGATGGATTGTGAGACTAGTGTGAGCTATACTAATACGCCCAGGCATTCAAAATCAAGTAGGCTGGTGAGCTTCGCATCAATAATAGAAAAGCTATTGGAGAGGATTCTTAAGGATAGAATTTATCTACATTTGAACCAGTATGGAGAAGTAGGGCCAGTCTGTTAACATTTTGTGATATTGGAAGGACATGTTCTTAACACTATGATTCTATTATGTCCAACCATTTTGTTTCATTGTGTCACATGAGAAACACAGGTCAGTGAGATTAATAAGACAGGTCAGTGAGATTCTCTCCATATTCCCTGATCCCTTTAGCCACATCTAACTCCCTCTTAAATATAGCCAATGAACTGGCCTCAACTACCTTCTGTGGCAGAAAATTCCAGAGATTCACCACTCTGTGTGAAAAATGTTTTTCTCATCTCGGTCCTAAAGGATTTCCCCTTTATCCTTAAACTGTGAGCCCCTTGTCCTGGACCTCCCCAACATCGGGAACAATCTTCCTGCATCTAGCCTGTCCAACCCCTTAAGAATTTTGTAAGTTTCTATAGGATCCCCCCTCAATCTTCTAAATTCTAGCGAGGACAAGCCGAGTCTAACCAGTCTTTCTTCATATGAAAGTCCTGATCAAAGAGGTTATACTTGTTCATCAATAACCCAATGCTTGCTTTAGTTTCTGACTAGATCAATTAGACTTGGAACATGTTAGAACCCAGGTACAAAGTGAAAGTTAAGCTAAATTTCAGTGATTATGGAGAGAGTGATCACAATTGACACCAAAGCAATATTTATTTAATACAGTTGCGCCATTAAAAACTGTCAGGAGCAAGTGGAGGGAAAATTATTGTGGCTGGGATACATGCTTGTTGCTGATGATGGTTTATTATGTATCATCAGAGTGCCATCCATGGATGCCAACTCTATGAAGCTTATTCATGAATGACTTCCCATCAATTTCTCATCTCGGTCCAAATCAATTGTTAAATCAGAAATGAAGTTGCTGGCTCCATTTACCACAATTCTGGTAACGCTTGTATGCACCGAGACTTGGATGTTGTCTGGGTTTCAAATGACGTTCCAGATATGGAGTCCAGTCATCAACTTTGCATTCAATAGCACTTCCATGAATATACAGGCGAAGTTGCCATTAGTTCAAGTACAGCAGCTATGCAACTGGTGCTATTGGTAGAATAGAACTGTGACTGGGTATTATGGAGCTTTGAGAGGGAAGCTACATAATACCCACTTGCCTAGATGTTTGTATAGCAATTCCACTCGAATGTAAGTAGCACCGTGGAGAAATTGGTCTGATTGATTAATACTTAAACCATTAACTTCAGCACAGGTTGTCCACAGTTTCCAACCTAAAAAGTTCTGACATATCCAGCCAGTACTTATGAGCAGGTTTTTGAGAGACAGGCAGGACAGATTGGTGGGCTGCTACGAGGCAGCAGATGACTATTGCTGATACGAGCTGGAATTTTGCCATGTCAATAGACAAAAGACAAGAGACAATAGGTGCAGGAGTAGGCCATTCGGCCCTTCAAGCCAGCACCGCCATCCAAGAAGAATATATTCTAGTTACTATGTTGGTGTCCATTTTGCGAAACGTAGCTGGACCCAGCAGTTGTACATTTCAAAGCCATCAATAATATTGAAAACCTTGCCTGCGGTAAAATCTTTTAAAAGAGTATCATTGTTAGCCCAAGATATGCACAGGCTCACATTGTTAATATCAGTTTTATTCTTAGCATTGGCAAACTGAGATTCAACATGTTTTTCCAGGCTATCTATCCCTATGCCACCTCTGCTGGCATCTTCTGTGTAGGAACCCAGTTTGCAGCTGCATTTCTGACGTGAACTGCTTGGGTTATGAACAGTTCTTAGGAATGGACCTCGGGAGAAGCTGTATCCCATTTCCATTGTTGGCATACTAAGGCTGTGACACATGTTATAGATGTGTGACACATGTTGTAGAACTTTGGAGCAATTTGGAAAACCAGTAGATGGAAAGGTTTATCAGTACCTCCAAATCTCATCCGATCCTGAATTGAACATTTTGCATGATTAAGGATGGGGTCAAAATCATAGATCTCTCCATATAACAGCCCTGCCACAAGATGGTTGTGATAGTAAAGATAGAATTCATTACCTTGACAGCAAACAGCTTCAAATGATGGCAGGACTGTATTTTAAGCATTCTTAGTCATCTGTCGTTGGAACTTGCATAAAAGTAAGTCCAAGCATGTTGAAGATTCATTTTCATTCTAAATTCATTATTGCACCATGTACAAAATGGATCTGACTACCCACTATGAATTGTCTTAAGCTCTGAAATGTGAATGACAAATTATTTACCTTAACCTAAAGAAGCCCTAAAAGATTATTATAAATGAATCCCTTTTCAACAATTTACAACAGATTGATAAAATACATCTATTGATGCTCCTGAACACATCATCATTGGTGTAACCTGGGGTCATTAGGTGTTTCGGGTCTTTCAACATCAGACACCCTCACCCAGGCGACCCAGCCGTGGTTGATCAGACCACGACTTGTGTTCAGATGGCAATCCGCTCCGCCCCATGGACCTTCTCTCCTGATCCAGAACCATCTCAAGGCTTTCTTCCGCTGTGGGTGTTCTTGATGGCTCTTCTCCTCTCCATTCTGTTGATGCCCAGTGCACTTAAGGCTTTGTAGAGCAATTGCCCTGCAAAACCTCTGCAGCCAACCTCGATGGGCATACATGTTCAGGGACTCCAGCGCTGGCTCAGGCAGGGGTCCTCTCCAGTGGAGAGCCGGCGAAACCCGTGCCCAGTGCCATTAGCAGTGCTTTGTAGAGCGGCCTGAAATGTTGCCCTGCATAAACCTCTGCAGCCTTTTTTGTGTACCTCGATGGGCATACACCTTGCCTTCCAGCCCTGCTTACTGCAGTCTATGGCCAGCTCTTCATACTTGGTCTTCTTCCTCTCGTGGGCCTCCTCCAGACAGTCCTCCCACGGCACTGTCAGTTCCAACAAGACAATGTTTTTGGTCGCCTCTGAGACCAGGAGGATATCTGGCCTCAGGGTGGTTGTTTCCCATGCTGATGGCTTCTGCAATGGATTTAAAAACCTGATCGTGACGCCAGGTGTACCGGCCCTGCCCAAGAGCCTTTGGGCAACAGCTCAGGATGTGTTCCAATGTCCCCTTGCCTGAGCATTGCGGGCAATCCAGAGATTCCGCTTTGCCCCAGATGAAGAGGTTTGATGGGCTGGGCAGGACATCATACACTGCCTGGACCAGGAACTTGATGCGCTGTGGTTCAGCCTGCCAGAGCTCAGTCCATGTGACTTTTCGGTCCATGGCCTGCTCCCACCTTGTCCAGGCACCCTGCTGCCTCAAGCCAACCGCTCCGGTAGACCTCTCCTCCTCCACCACTGCCCTCACTTCCTCCTGGACCAGCCTGTGCCTCTCCTTCCCCTTGGCCTTGTCCAACTGGGGAGTTGGGAAGATTCCCAGACCAGCTCTTCCCCGGATCACTGCTCCCACCAGGACTCTGTGGCATATCCGAGACTCCGTTTGCAGCACGGTTTCGCCGGCTCTCCACTTCCTCCCAGTTTTTACCTCCACCCCTGCCTGAGCCACCTTGGGGTCGCTGGAATCCCTGAACAGCATCACCTCTCTGGCCCGAGTCACCTCAAACTCCTCCAGGGACTTCAGGGGCAGCTGGAGCTTGGTGTTATTTCCGTAAAGGGCGATGCTGCTAATGCTCCTGGGCAGTCCCAGCCACCTCCTGAGAAAGCTGCTGACTTTCCTCTCCAATCCCTCTACCACAGATATTGGGACTTCGTAGACAAGCAGTAGCCAGAGTATCCTTGGCAGGACAGATACCATGCTGGTAAATCCATGCCTTGAACTTGCCAGGAAGCCCCGACCGGTCCACTGCTCTCAACCAACTCACCAGCTCCTGACAGATAACTTCATCTGCTCAAAGATTTAATTTCCCGAATATAAAATCATTTTGCTTACCATTTGAAAGATTTCATTTGTCTATTTTAAACATAGTTAAGACTAGACGGTTTGTCACCTAGTTCTTCAATTTTTCATTCTGGATCATATTATATTGGTTCTTCGCATTTCTAATTTGAATTTGGTTTGCTATGAATGTTGAGCATGCTCATTTGGCAGTGGTTATTGTAGAAAAGGGAGGGAAGATAAATAGAACAAAATGCATCTGTTGCCAGAGCTTTTTGTATGAGGTCAATGGATTACTTCCAAGCAGGCTGAAATGTTAGTCCAAAAGAGAAGACTTTGAATGAGGCCTTTTCATTGTGTTCATTTGAAGTAGATGCCAAATTAATTTCCCATTTAAATGTTGTGGGGTTAAACTGTTTCAGAATAGTTTATGTTAACTTTTTCAAATATTCAGTTACTGGAAAATTTCTTCTGCAAATTCATATTCCATGTCAGAACAGATGTTGTTCTTTTGTTGGAAATTACAACTGTACCCAATGTAACAATGAAATGCCAAATGGCATGAATACAGTGGGAGCTCAACGGCCAAATTGCATAATAGCAATTCAGTTCCACTAGTTTTAAAAATCCTTGCATGTGGTAGATTTTAATAATCGTCTCTCGCAGATGGACCTGCTTAATTAAATTAGCTCCTGTACTCTTAATGGTTTAAGGTACGAAGGCATAAAGTAGTCCAATGGTTCTGGTGCCTCGGGCAATGCAAGTTCATCCCTTCACTCAAATGTAAATGTATTTAATGTATAAGTAGCTTTGGAGGTGTATGCACTCAGTAGAAAAATAGCATCACTTAGATTGGAAACAGTACATTCATATTTCTCCTACAGTGGAACAAAGAATACAAAACACCAAAGGTTAAATTTAATAACGACGAATCTCCAAGTGAAAGAACCATCATACAAGTAAATCTGGTTTTCTCATTTGGCTGGAGATAACTTACATTCAGGCAGTACTTTATATGCCTTAATATTGAAGTTATAAACTGAAATCACTGCTCTGCGATATTTTTTTTAAATGCTCAGGGTTTATTAACTAATAATGTTAACATAAATGCTGAATTCCAATGAAACATTTTAAATATGTGTTAACAGACAGGCAACATATCTGATTAAGGGTAGGTCGAGTTATGTGATACTGAAAGATAGCTCTATTCAGAATACCCCACCAACTCGTAAGCTGCAGCAGAGGTTAGCACATTAGTAATTTTGTTGTTCGTACATGAATGAATGAATGAATACGTTTATTAGCCACATACAAGGAATTTGCCTTGGTGCTCCTCTCGCAAATAACAATACGACATACAGTAAACAATTAAGAATAAAACTTAAAACATTAAGAATAAAACATAGTTTATGTGAATGAAATAAAATACCAGAGCAAAAGGACTTTTGGTTATTGAGGAGAGCTATTGCTCATGGAAAAAAGCTGTTTTTAAGTCTGGCTGTGGCGGCTTCCAGAGGGAAGTGATTCAATGACTATTTATCTATAGCTGCTTGAATTTGACTGTTGAAATATCCAGTGGACTTCATAATACATCTTCCAAGTCCTTTAAATGTGTTGATTGGATATGACAATTTGTGCTTAAACGTCAGGATATTTTGAGTGTTTTGTGCTATAATTTTGATACCACACATTTTGTTATGTTAATCCACTTTGTCATCGAGCTGTAAAATCAATGTCCAGCATTAAAACAGGCCTCAGTCTCCATGTCAATCATCAAGTACTGATCCTCTTCACCAACACCTCCAGGCAATTCAAGTGCATAGGAAGGAACAGCAGATGCTGGTTTACACCGAAGATAGACGCAAAATACTGGAGTAACTCAGCAGGTTAGACAGCATCTCAGGAGAAAAGGAATAGGTGACGTTTTGGGTCAAAACCCTTCTTTAGACTGAGAGTCGGGAAAGGGAAACAAGGTATAAAAAGGTTCAGAACAACTCAGAGCTGGCACTGATAACCAAGGAAAGGTGGAGCCCACAATGGTCCATTGTTGGCTTTGGAAGATGTGATAACGAAGGGATACATGGTTACGAACAAGCAGGACAACTAGAGTGGGAGAGGACTAGTTCAAGTGCTTGTCCAGATACTACTTAAGAAGGGCTCCGACCGAAAATGTCACCTGTCCATGTTCTCCAGAGATGCTGCCTGACCCGCTGAGCTTGTCCAGCACTTTGTGTCTTATTTTGTAAACCAGCATCTGCATTTCCTTGTTTCTCAATTTTTCCTGCCAGCTGGTCTGTCTGTGTCCTGTTTATATAATGTTATGGTGCAAGGACATTATATCAGGTTGTTTTCAAATGGGTTTTCAACACAAGGCCGGTCAAATCATCATATATCTGCTCTTTGAACAACATAAAAATAATAATAAGATGAATGGAGATGGAGATTTAAGTCATTTTGGAATGTGATGCGCTTTATATTACTCATCCAATTAATTTTACTGATAAGAGACATGTCAAAGAACATAATAGTATGGGTAAAAAAAGGGAGCAGCCAATAGGCTATTGCGTCTTTTGAGCTATTTCAATGTTTGTACAGAGATCACAACTGACCTTGTACCTGAACCGTTTCCTGCACTACTGCAACATTGCTTGATTCCCTTTCGATTTCTGTTTTGAATGACAAATATCCGAACCTTTACAGCCTCTGGGAACATGGCTTCATCGCTCTACATGAAGAAATGTCTTCTCATCTTAGTTCTAAATTGCCTACTCCATGTTCTGAGTGTGATCATTCGTCCTAGACTCCTCTGCAAGTTAAAATGGTGCCTTGAGATTTGATAATTCCACATAAAATCCTGTTGAGTCACACAATCATTTCAATTAGGTCATTTCTCACACTTCAAAAACTTTAAAGACTTAGGAGTATTGTTTACTCAATCTCTCCTCTTTGTAAACTCACTATCCCTGAAACCAATGCAGTGAATCTTTGATGCACCCGCTGCTTGTCAAGAATGTCCTTTTTAAGGCAAGAAGATCAAAACTGTACACTGTATTCAAGAGATTGCAGAACCAAGGACTTGTTCAATTGCGTTTGTTATCTTTACTCCTGCAATCAAATCCTCCTGAAACTAAGATCAGCTTACTATTTCCCTTAGTTATTGCTTGCAGCACCTGCTCACGCATCCCTGCCAGCGTTTACAAAAGTACTCTGTCATATCTTCTAAATGTTTTTATTCATTATATTGTATCTGCCATGTTCCTCCCCAGAACTTACCCAGCTTGTGTTTCCTTGAAGTCTCCATCCTACATATATTCCCATCTATCTTTTTACCCTCAGCAGTTTATGAGCCAACTGGAAACATGAAGTTTGGTTTCCTTGGCAAAATCATAGGTGGGATTGGTTGGCCCAAAACACTAATTCCTGCAGTGCTCCACTAGTCACAGTTTGCCAACTTGAGAGAGATTTGTTTTATTCCACTCTTTGCTTTTGTTCCAATATCAATTTCTCAATCCAGATCTGTGTATTATCCCTGACATTTGGTCCTCTTGTGTAGTACCTTGTCAAAAGCGTTATTAAAATCAATATACCAACAATGATTGATTGCCATTTATCGCTTCCACTTGGCAAATGCTCAAAGGATTTCAGTAGCCAAATCATTTTCCATTAATAACTCAAAAATATACGAGTAAAACTCATACATGTGTTCCTATCAGTAACCTGATGGAGTGCTAATAAATTGTCAATTTTCCAACTTGTAATATAGTATTTTCTCCTAAAAGAAAACTTGTTTACATGTAACCTCCCGATGGACAACGGTCTCTCTGAAGAACATAGTTGCTAGCTTCACTGGAGGAGGCCATTTAAATTGACACGTAATCTCTTCTATTGACGCTTAATATTGCAATTAATATTCTATTAAACAATGTAACATGCAGCCTTTTTTTTCAATAACCAATTACCAATATAGTAAATGTACTTGGTTAAACACAGAGGTGGATCTGGGGTACAGGTGTTCAGCATTAGCTTGATGTAACGGTAGCATGAGATATGGTAATTCTGCACAAATATCTGAATAAATGTTTGGGAATTCAATAAAGTGGGTGGCTGGTTCTTGTAGTATTTATTGATTGTGGCTAATTTGATAATGCTAGAGGCAGGGGAATGAAATTGATAGGATTGTTCTGCTGGGAAGCCATCATGGATGGCCCCGATTCCCTCCAGTGTCATGATAAGTATATAAATCTATGTGTAATTTTTCCCACTTATTATCAGTCTAAGTTTGAATATTCCTAAGGTTTTGGTTAGCATTTTGTCAAGAGCTGTCGAGGGAGTTGGAAGGAGTGGAACATCTTGCAGTAATCTGCACTTTGGGCCATGATGGCCAAAACTGTCTTTTATGAAACTGCTGATCATGTTTGGGAAGTGAACATTGCAATGATAACAAAGGGCTGAGATGATCCAGCCATCTTCTGCAATATTTTCTTCAATCAGAGGGTGGTTCATTTGTGGAATTCTTTGCCACAGAAGGCTGTGTAAGCCAATTGATATTTTTAAAGCAGAGATAGTTAGATTCTTGATCAGTACGGGTGTCAAGGGCTATGGGGAGAAGGCAGGACTAGATGGGCCGAATGGCCTAATTCTGCTCCTATTACTTAATACCTTCCTTTCATATGAGATGTTGCTTTGGCAAGGGAAGTATTTTCCTATGACTTGCATTTATTTCAAGTTTATCTTGGCACCTTGCTGTCCACAAGTATTGTATTAAAGACAATTTCTCTCACCACATCTCACCTTTAAATTGATTGCAGTTTGTTGATGACTTGTGGACCAATGACCCAACAACATGCTGTTTATATCAAATATTAGAATGGATATTAAATGTAAACTACACTCTCTTGTAGACCACTGATGAGACTGCATTTATAAACATCTCCAGGAAAACTACTTTTGCAATGTAGTGGTTTGGGAAAAGACGAGGATGATGGGAAATTTTATATTCACCTGAGTTCAAGCTCCCAACTGCATAATTCTCTTGTTATGTGTTTGAAATTTTGGGTGTTAACATATCGGTAGTTCTGCTATAACACGTGTTTCTACGGCATGAATTGAATATAGTGGGAGTGATGATGTCGGGAACCGCCAATTCGATTATAATGCAATTTCAATCGGGAACTAGAGAATCACATTAAAGTTACATCGGAAATAGGTGAGCAGAAAAAAAACCTGTCTTGATTTTAAACAGTACTAGACTAAGTGGGACACGTTGGGTCCCGTCCCCTCAACTCGTGGTTGCGAGGGGGGGGGGAGAGGCCTTCGGTGTCACACACTAACCACCCCCCCTCCCCCCACACACACACACACACACTAACCCTTGATATTATATTATTAATCATTCGCTCCTTTTACCCCATCCCCCACCTTATGCACTCACGCATAGCCCCCAACTGCGCAGGCGCAGCTGGGGAGTGGGTAAGAGAGGGAGAGAATGAGAGGGAGGGGGGTAGAGAGGGAGGGGGTTAGAGATTGGGGGGTGGGGGGGGGCGCGCGGTGTCACAGGGAAGGGCTCCAACACTCACCAATAGGTCCCAATACTCACCACTCCCAAGAGAGGGAGGGGGGCAGAGAGGGGGGGGGATATAGGGGGGTACTCGGGGCTATTTTCTTTACTCGTGGGCATTTTTCATCATGCTGAAAAAACGTCCCGACTTACCTGATGCCCCGAGTACCTATGGCTGGCATAACGAGCCGCTACGATATATCCACAGGCTCCTATGGCCTCCTACGGACTCGTTACGAACATTCTGCGAGTTTGAAAACTCAGGAGAATTTGTGAATAACTCGGGGGAATTTGTGAATAACTCGGGGGAATTTGTGAATAACTCGGGAAAGTGGGACAAGGCCCTTAACTTCCACACAGTCTTCTTGCGTATGGTGTGCACGGCTCAAAGTTGTAGGTCAACTTGTTCTACTTGATCTATTTGTTTGTGCACGTCGACTTGATTGCATTAGTTGAAACATGGTGGACCACGTGAAGGTTACAATCTCCCACTTCCACACAGTAATCAGACACCATTGTCTCTTAAGAACACAGCTGCTAAGTTAACTGCATCTGGTAATTGAAATTGCCAAGCGATCACTTGTATTGGCAATTATGCAATAATATTCCATTAAACAATGTAACATACAACGTTTAGTATTTTCTAGTTTCAGTAACAAAAATAAACTTTATTTTTGAAAATTCTGCAGAAAAATAAGTTTGAAACTCTCTTTGCCACTAACTCTCCTTCCCTCGTTTACATTTCTAATACGTAAGGTTTCTTCGGAACACAACTATCGCGTTATAGCAGAACTACCTATACTTACTTTAATACTGTCTTTGAGCTTCAGCAGTAAGATCTGGGATATTTTGATGTGGAGGAATTCACACTGACCAAAATGGTAGTACAAGTTCCTTCAAAGAATATTGGTAATTCGAGTTTCATTGTACCTTAATTGGTACACGTGACAATAAACAGACCTTTGAACCTTTAGAGTCATCAACAAAGGGGCAGCAAAGTTTTTTTTATACTAAAATTGATCATTTGTGAAATATTGTTGCCCTCTTTGGTAACTTTGTTTTGTTTTCACTTCCCTCCATAGAAAGGGAATTCTAGAAGAATACGTAAACATAACTAGTCTTGTGACAGAACAGATCGTAAATATCCACAAGGATGTCCTAAATTCTGTTGAAGAAATCAACCCCACTTCAGAGTACAGCCAATTCATTGAAAATCACAGGTAATGTATATTCTGCGATCCAGTACTTAAAAACATCTTGATATAGATAGCAGAAAACGTGGAAATTTGTCTGTGAAACAAAACCCCACATCATATTGAGATAAATGACAACTGATCACTCTTTATGATCAGAACTGAGGATTAGACATTGTTCTCTATATGTCACCACTCTGCGTAATGTTGGGAAGATCTTTTTATGTCGGTGTGAACAAATCTGAAAGGTTGGACTTCCCTGACATGTTAGTCTAGATTGTGCCTAGGTGCTGGCTTGAAGAATTGATTCCGAAATCTTGCAATTCTGAGGTTAAATTAAAATTGACAACTCTGGAAATTAAAAAAAAAATGAATGGTGTATTTTATATTATACATTCACATTCAAATACTTAGCAAATACATTTGCAAAAAACAGTGAGGTACCTAACAAATGCCTCCATTTATTTTCAATGTATGACTTCTCTTGCAGGTCGCAGCCAATTAGGGAGGCATGTATTGAGTTTGACATTTTATTATTAGAAGAAATGGAAAATGTTCAAAGCAATGATATCTTGTGGAACAATTTAACAGCAGAAAGTTTACAGACAACGTAAGTTTCAGATTGTGTTCTTCAGATCTTACCAATGCTTTGCAGTCTCTCAACATTTTAGAAAGAAGTCATTTGTTCCTTTGATATTTTTTGACCACCAGCTTGGTTAGTACTTACTTTTGTTTCTGAGCACAGTTATAAAAAGTAATCTACTATTCAAATCTAAGCTCATTTTATTTATACAAAGTACTTATACTTGAAGTTTGAAACTAAAAATTGATGTTAAGAAACGGAAAGGAAGCATACTGAGCATTGGGTACAAAACACAAATGTTTTCTTTGTCTGAGATTAATTAATCGTAAGAGTCATAGAATCATACAGCATGGAAACAGGCCCTTTGGACCAACTCGTCTATGCCGACCAAGGTGCCCATCTAAGGTAGTCTCATTTACTAGTGTTTGGCCTATATACCTCTAAACTGTATTCTATTCTTAAACAAACCTATGCTTATACCTGTGCGAGTCTTTTAAATGTTGTTGCAGTGCCTGCCTCAATGACTTCATCTGGTAACTGGTCCCATTTACCCACCACCCTTTGTGTGAAAATGTTGTTCCTCATGTTCCCATTAAATCATTCCCTTCTTAGCGTAAACCTATGTTCTCTGGTTCTTGATTCCCCTACTCTGGGTAAAAGACGCTGCTCATTCACCTTATCTATTCCTCTCACGATTTTATATACTTCAATAAGAGGTATCTATCACAATAATTACTAACCAATGATGGCAAAATCAATTTTATAATTCAGGGAGGAAATCAATTTCCAGTGGGGCTTTAAGGGGCTTATTTTCCACCTTGCTCATTGTTCAACTGTCTTGGATGAATATTAATTGGTATCTCAAATGTGGTAGAATCACATTTGAGCCCGTCTGTATTGTACATGCACACTCATGTAAACTTCCAGGATGTCTTTCAGCATTCTTTGAGAACAGACGTTTACTTAATAATTTAAGGTTCTAGAGCCATTTGCACGCTAAACACATTGTATGATCAGATTTGCCAAAGATTGGAATCTGAAACTTGAATTTTCTAATTTGTTTGGCAAGTCTCTGTTGATCTATGGCAAGTGTCTACATTTGTACATTTGTACCACAAGTGTCCATTTTGGTATTCCTGCAAGGTCTAGCTTTTCTATTTCAATTTTGGTTCCATTGTTCAAGTTCAAGTGAGTTTATTGTCACGTGTCCCTGATAGGACAATGAAATTCTTGCTTTGCTTCAGCACACAGAACATAGTAAGCATTTACTACAAGGTCTAGCTTTTCGCTTTCAATTTTGGTTCCATTGCCAGTGGAAATTCTTACATTATATTTTTTGCTTTCAATTAACAGGCTAAAAACAACAACTGAAGACTTAATCCAGACTCAACAAACCATTACGAACAAAGAAGAAATCATGACAGAACTTGAGAAAAAAATTGATGAAACCAAATCGGCATGCGAAAAAAAATCTGAGTAAGTAGCACCAAGTTACTATGAATTAGTAGATAGCTTGCCAAATCTATCATATTTTGATAAACTTGGAATTATAATATAGACAATAGGTGCAGAAGTAGGCCATTGGACCTTCGAGCTAGCACTGCCATTCAATGTAAACATGGCTGATCATCCACTATCAGTACCCCGTTCCTGCCTTCTTCCCATATCCCTTGACTCCGCTATCTTTAAGAGCTCTATCTAACACTCTTTTGAATGCATCCAGTGAGTTGGCCTCCACTGCCTTCTAAGGCAGAGAAATCCACAAATTCACATCTCTGGGTGAAAATGTTTTTCCTCATCTCAGTTCTAAATGGCTTATCCTTTATTCTTAAACTGTGGCCCCTGGTTCTAGACTCCCCCGACATTGGGAACATGTTTCCTGCATCTAGTGTGTCCAATCCCTTAATAATTGTATATGTCTTATGTCTTCAGAAATAAAAATGGAATCGATCTGAAGTAGGGTCCCGACCCAAAATTGTACCTATCTATGTTCTCCAGGATACTGCCTGACCCGCTGAGTTACACCAGCACTTTGTGTCATTGTTCGTAAACCAGCGTCTGCAGTTCCTTGTTTCTGCAGTCTAAAATGTCACTCTGTTTCTCCACAGATGCTGCCTGATCTGCTGAGTATCCCCCATGTTTTCTGTTTTCAGAAATGTATGTGCATTAAGATCATAAGATCATGTGATAGGAGTAGAATTAGGCCATTTGTCCCTAGTCTACTCCGCCACTCAATCATGGCTGATTTATCTCTCTCTCCTAACCCCATTCTCCTGCCTTCTCCCATAACCTCTGACACCCGTACTAATCAATAATCTATTTATCTCTGCCTTAAATATATCCACTGACTTTGCCTCCACAGCCGTCTGTGGCAAAGAATTCCACAGATTCACCACCCTCTGACTGAAGAAATGTCTCCTCATCTCCTTCCTAAAAGAACATCCTTTAATTCTGAGGCTATGATCTCTGATCCTAGACTCTCCCACTAGTGGAAACATCCTCTCCACATCCACTCTATCCAAGCCTTTTACTATTTTGTACGTTTCAATGTCCCCCCCCCCCCCCATAATGCTAAACTCCCGTGAATACAACCCCATGCCATCAAACGCTCATCATATGTTAACCTATTCATTGCTGGGATAATTTTTGAAAAACCTCCTCTGCAACCCTCTCTAGAGCCAGCACATCCTTCCTCAGATATGATGCCCAAAATTGCTCGCTATATTCCAAATGCAGCCTGACCAGCGCCTTATAGAGCTTCAGCGTTACATCCCTGTTTTTGTATAAAAGCCCTCTCGAAATAAATGCTAGCATTGGGTTTGATTTCTTTACTACCGATTCGACATGCAGATTAACTTTTTGGGAATCCTGCATCCGCATTCCCAAGTCCCTTTGCACCGATTTCTGGATTTTCTTCCCATTTAGAAAATAATCTATGCCTTTATTCCTACCACCAAAATGCCTGACGCCACACTATGCAACGCTATATTCCATCTGCCACTTCTCCGCCCACTCTCCCAACCTGTCCGAGTCCTTCTGCAGAGTCCCTGCTTTCTCTACACTACCTGCCCCTCCACCTATTTGTGTATCATCTGCAAACTTGGCCACAAAGCCTTCAATCCCCTCATCTAAATCATTAACTTATGACGTGAAGAGCAACGGCCCCAGCACTGAGCCCTGCGGAACTCCGCTAGTCGCTGGCAGCCAACCAGAAACGGTCCGCTTTATTGCCACTCTTTGCCTTCTGCCATCCAGCCAACCTGATATCCATGCTGGTGTCTGCCCTTTGATATCATGGGCTCTCATTTTCCTTAGTAGCCTCCCATGTGGCACCTTATCAACGGCTTTCGGAAAATCTAGGTATACAGATTCTACTGACTCACTCATTTGGGTGTTCTGCCATTTACTTCTTCAAAGAATTCCAGCAAATTTGGCAGGCAAGACCTCCCCGTCACAAAGCCATGCTGACTTTGGCATATTTTATCGGGAACTTCTAAGTACTCTGCAACCTCATCCTTTATAATGGACTCTAAAATCTTACCAACCATCAAAGTCAGACTAACTGGCCTATAGTTCCCACTATTCTGCTTTTCTCCCTTCTAGTGCAGCGGGGTAATATTGGCAATTTTTCAATTGTCTGGAACCACTCCTGACTCTAGTGATTCTTGAAATATCACTATGATGCCTCCACAATCTCTAAAGCCATCTCTTTCAGAACCCTAGGGTGCAGTCCATCTGGTCCAAGTGACATCCACCTTCAGCCCTTTCAGCTTCCCAAGCATCTTCTCCATAGTAATAGCCACTCCACTAACATCCATTCCAACTGAATAGGTTCAACAACTCTTAATGATATCAGATTTTCTGAGTGGAGGAAAAGTCCTGTAGTTAAACAAAAAAGAAAATAATAATGCCCTCCCTTTTCCAAAAAAATGTATTAAATGTTTATTTATTCATTCATCTCGTGATCAATAAATTAATTTAATAAATGACTGATACTGTCACGAAGAAAGACTGGATAGACTCGGCTTGTACACGCTAGAATTTAGAAGATTGAGGGGGGATCTTATAGAAACTTACAAAATTCTTAAGGGGTTGGACAGGCTAAATGCAGGAAGATTATTCCCGATGTTGGGGAAGTCCAGAACTAGGGGTCACAGCTTAAGGATAAGAGGGAAGTCTTTTAGGACCGGGATGAGAAAATCATTTTTTACACAGAGTGGTGAATCTGTGAAATTCTCTGCCACAGAAGGTAGTTGAGGCCACAGTTCATTGGCTATATTTAAGAGGGAATTTGATGTGGCCCTTGTGGCTAAATGGATCAGGGGGTATGGAGAGAAGGCAGGGATGGGATACTGAGTTGGATGATCAGCCATGATCATATTGAATGGCGGTGCTGGCTCGAAGGGCCGAATGGCCTACTCCTGCACCTATTTTCTATGTTTCTATGTTCTCTTGAATTTCAAATCTGAAGGAAACATCTTGTGCCACAGTGATGATCCAGTGTGTGAAAGAACTTTCAGAAGAGTTTTCTGTCTATTCTTGATTCAGTATCAGAATTTTACTTAATATACATTTACTGGATATGCTTTTAATTTCAAAGCAGCAAGGATCCTTCTGTAATCTAAAATAAATAGCCCAGCTATAACATTCGAAAAGACTTGGAAATGCTATACTAGTCTGATAGGAATATCTGCTTTTAAATTATGTGACAATCTTTAAATTTTACCAATATTTTCCAAAGTTGATTGACTTTTTTCATTAGGTCTTGCACAGCAAGCCCCCCAAAAATGCTGTTACAATAGAGAAAATCAAATTACATCTGTGATGGGAATAAATAGTATTGATTTGGGTACATGATGCTTTTTCAGAAACATCAAATTTAGTTTCCTCTTGATACTGTTTAACATGCTCAACGTTTCTGCATTTTTAGTTACATTTTGTCAGTGGTGTTTTGCTTTGGTTTTGCACAACTCGTCCAGTATTTTAAAAACAAATCCCATCATCCAACTGGACGTTTTCTGCAAATCCCACTAAGTGTTTTGCTGCTATCTTTTTAAATATACAGAAAATGTGTTCTGGAGCATTAGAAACATAGAAACATAGAAAATAGGTGCAAGAGGAGGCCATTTGGCCCTTCGAGTCTGCACTGCCATTCATTGTGATCATGGTTGATCATCCATAATCAGTAACCTGTGCTAGCCTTCTCCCCATATCCCTTAATTCTGCTAGCCCCTAGAGCTCTATCAAACTCTCTTTTAAATTAATCCAGTGAATTGGCCTCTACGTCCTTCTGTGGCGGAGAATTCCACAAATTCACAACTCTCTACGTGAAAAAGTTTTTTTCTCATCTCAGTTTTAAATGACATCCCCTTTATTCTTAGACTGTTGCCCCTGGTTCTGGACTGCCCCAACATTGGGAACATTTTCCTGCTTGTCCAGTCCTTTTATAAGTTTATACGTTTCTTTAAGATTTGGGGGAGGAGGTGGTGGGGGTGGGGGTGGTGGTTTGAAAAAATAGAGCCTTTTAAGTAAGTGCAATGTTTTTGCTTCCCATTTACCAACAGACTTTCTGGGGTTTTCACACCTGCTTAGCTTCCTAAATTTGTTGTTTCATACACTTGAGATAAAGAAGAGTCTGACCTAGTTGTCTGATGTCAGCATATTGATGTAATTATATATAGCACATTACTGCAGCGTGTTGCAATGCTGATTAGATGCATGTCCTGTTGCACTCTGGTTTCCTTCCTGGTAAATAACTGACAGAAGGAAGGAAAGTTAAAAAAATAATAATAATTGTCCAGTATACTTACTACTGTCAAGTTCAAGAGCAGCACTGTTAAAATCTTCAGAAAGAGGATTTGTTAAAGTTCTATGAGGAGGATGCAGAGATATTTCAGGGGTGCATAGACACATTAAGTGAATGGGTGAGGGATGGAATATAATGTGGAAAAATTTGAAATCATCCATTTTGGCAGCAAAAAGGAAATGTACTATCCTTCAACCACTACCTGTGTTTTGCTCCAATAATGGTTTCAGCCTATCTTTCCCACCATATGCCTATCAAAATTACACCAACCTATCTCATTTCATAGATTTTGGCCATCTAAAGAATAGCTCTGCTCAAAAAGCTTACAGGTGAGGAATCAAAACGCCTCTGCAGTTAAACCTACAATATCATCTTCTTCCCTGGTCTCTAATTAGCTTCTTTCATGTTTATATGTTGTCTGTACTTTGGAGTTCCCTGAAATCTCCACACTGCACGAACGTAGATTCATGGAATCGTACAACATAATCATAGAATCAGTTTTCAAGGAGGAGGTAATTTGTTCTATTATGTATGGGCCAGCAAATTATTAACATCTTCCACAGGGTGCTAGAAATTCCTCTTCTTCCATTTTCTGCTGAAAGATATCATTACATTTTCTTTCATCAGTCTTTTGGGCAATGAATCTCAAATCATAATTTCCTGTATTTAAAAAATAAAAATATTTTTGTTTTTGGCCAGTTACCTTGTTAATTGGTGTTATTGTTATTATGATTAATTAACCATTTGCCACTTAAAATTCCACTGTTCCTCTTTATTCACTTGCACCAAACCTTTTATTTGGAAAGACTGTTCAATCTACTCTTAGCTTTTTCGGTTCAAAGGGTTAAAAGGTGTACTTTCACTGGTTTCCTTGTCTAACTGAAATCCCCCAATTGTTTTTCCTAACTTTCCTAGTTTTGTCTTGAATGTAGTCATATATTTAAAAAAACTATTAATTTTTGTTTATTTTGTGATGGGTGTTAATTCTGGATGAGTTATTTTAAGGAAAGGTTATTTTCATTGCATGCTGTTTGGCTCTTTCAGAATGTGAAATGATGAACGTAAAATTAATTCAAAATTTCTTTCCACCAGCATTGTGCTATTGCTGAGTCAGAAGCAGGCACTGGAGGAGCTGAGACAAAATGTTCAGCAGATGAAGTGTACTGAAGTTAAACTCTTTGCCCAGAAAGATTTATTGGATCATACGGTCAAAGAGAATGATGGGAAGGAACCACCTCCAGTGCTGGCCTATGAAGATGATGCAAGATCTATCACTTCAATGGTAGGCTTAAATATATATTACATCCTGCACTGATATTTATTCATGTTTAATTCATGGCTGATCATCCCCAATCAGTACCCCGTTCCTGCCTACTCCCCATATCCCCTGACTCCGCTATTTTTAAGAGCCCTATCTAGCTCTCTCTTGAAAGCATCCAGAGAACCTGCCTCCACCGCCCTCTGAGGCAGAGAATTCCACAGACTCGCCACGCTCTGTGAGAAAAGGTGTTTCCTCGTCTCCGTTCTAAATGGCTTACTCCTTTTCCTAAACTGTGGCTCCTGGTTCTGGACTCCCCCTACATCGGGAACATGTTTCCTGCCTATAGCATGTCCAAACCCTTAACAATCTTATATGTTTCAATGAGATACCCTCTCATCCTTCTAAATTCCAGAGTGTACAAGCCCAGCTGCTCCATTCTCTCAGCATATGAGAATATTTAAGATAGAAGTAGACGTAATATTTAAAGCTACAAATTAAATTATGACTCGCATTCTGAAGATTTTATACAGCATATAATTGAGTCAAGTCAAGTTTATTTGTCACATACACATACGAGATGTGCAGTGAAATGAAAAGTGGCAATGCTCGCGGACTTTGTGCAAAAAGACAAACAAACAAACAACCAAACAAACTACAAACAGAATGTAACAGAATCACATATTCTTTTTCATATTAAATATTGTGGTCAGACGGAAAAAGGGGAAAAAACCAGCAATTTAAAAAAAAAAGCTGTAGAGTGGTACAGTATGGTTAGTCGATGGTGATATAGGAGTTTTCAGTCCGAATGGCCTCTGGGGAGAAACTCCTTCTCAACCTCTCCATTCTCACAGCATGGCAACTGAGGCGTTTGCCTGACCGTAGCAGCTGGAACAGTCCGTTGCAGGGGTGAAAATCCCATGATTTTATTGGCTCTGGAGTTGCACCTCCTGATGTATAGTTCCTGCAGGGGGGGCGAGAGAAATTCCCATAGTGCGTTCGGCCGAACGCACTACTCTCTGCAGAGCCTTCGTGTCCTGGGCAGAGCATTTCCCAAACCAGATTGTAATATTTCCAGACAAGATGCTTTCCACAGCCGCTGAATAGAAGCACTGGAGGATCCTCGGAGACACTCTGAATTTCCTCAATTGCCTGAGGTGGTAAAGGCGCTGCCTTGCCTTATTCACGAGTGCTGCGGCGTGTGATGTCCGTCCTCAGAGATGTGGACTCCCAGGTATTTAAAGCAGCTCACCCTATCCACAGTATCCCTATTTGATAATTTTATACGGCATGTAATATTATAATTGAATCTCAACTAAGTGATATAGCATCTGATTATCACCTAATTGTTAAAAAATGTTCATTATTTATTTGAACCAGACGCCTGGCACTTCATCAAAAATGTCATTCAAAAAGTAATTTCACGCAAACAGCAAAACCTATGAATACTGGAAATTTGAATTAAAATATGAAAACGCTGTACACTTAACAGGTCGGGCTGAGTTAACGTTGCAGATCATTACATTTCCTTCAGAATTGGGAACTTGTTTTAGGTTTCAGAGAATGGGGATGGGTGAGAGTAAAAATGGCGGTGCCAGCTGAGTGTGTTTAGTGAATTGGTAATTGCAGTTGATCCATCTGGAGGTGATGTGGATGTAAGGAATTGTATGAGGAGAAAATGAAGATGTGAAATAAAACATTGCAGTTGCCATAAGTATGAAATGAAAGAGAATGTCATGATATCCAGCAGATCGGATAGCAAGTGTATAATAACCATATAACCATATAACAATTACAGCACGGAAACAGGCCAACTCGGCCCTACAAGTCCGTGCCGAACAAATTTTTTTTCCCCTTAGTCCCACCTGCCTGCACTCGTACCATAACCCTCCATTCCCTTCTCATCCATATGCCTATCCAATTTATTTTTAAATGATACCAATGAACCTGCCTCCACCACTTCCACTGGAAGCTCATTCCACACCGCTACCACTCTGAGTAAATAATGACGCAAACAGGTTTTGAGGATTTTGATCAAGCTTGAAGAAAGAACTCTTCAACCATTAAATTCTGGTGTAGTTAGCCAATTCTTTTTGAGATTAACCCATTTTGCAGTATCACTTTCACATTGAGATGCGTCTCCAGGTTAGCAGGGGTCATTGAAAAGAGAGAAACGGTTGCTGAATCGCACTGCTTTGATCGCACCAACTGGGACCTGTTTGCACAACAAGCTACCAGTGGTACAGAGGTAGACTTGGAGGAGTACACATCCACTGTGCTCTCCTACAGCAACTGCTGTGTGGAGACTGTCACAGTGGACAAGCAAATAAAATGTGTTCCCAAACAAATGGATGAAAAGATGTTGCTAAGGGCCCAAACCGGAAACTTCTGCCTACATGCGGGACCTGAACAAAGGCATAAAAAAAGGGTTCAGGCAAAGGGTAGAAGACCACTTCAAAGGGACACACAAGATGTGGCATGTCCATTTACAAGAGCATACCCCCACGGGGACACTTCTACCTACAGTTCGCAGGCAACCGGATGGAGTGCAGGGAAGGGTAACACTGAGCAAAGGACAGTGCGTGCTAGGATCAATCCACGCAAGGCAGCTGGCGGAGGTACTATTACACGAGGAATTCACGAGAATCTTCAATCTATCTCTATCTCTGGCAACGGTCCCCAAGTGCCTGAAAACAGCCACCATAGTGCCGGTGCCGAAAAAGTCCAAAGTCTAACGACTACCGCCCAGTTGCCCTAACTCCAATCCCAATGAAATGTTTCTCTCCCATATCAAATCCAGCATCCCTGCCTCACTGGACTCTCATCAATTTGCATACAGGGCAAATGGATCAACAGAGGATGCCATCTCTCTGGCTCTTCACATTGTCCTGACTCACCTGGACAGACAGGGCACGTACGTGAGGATGCTCTTCATTGACTATAGCTCTGCATTCAATACGGTCATCCCCACCAAGCTCACCACCAAACTCCACCAGCTTGGCCTCAGCTCGCCGATATGCGATTGGATCCTGAACTTCCTGACGGAGCGACCGCAGGCAGTGAGACTGGGCCCGCACCTGTCCTCCATTATCACCCTGAGCTGATACAGGGCTGCGTACTAAGCCCCATGCTCTACTCCCTCTTTACTCACGACTGTGTTTCTGCATTCGACACCAACACCATCGTGAAGTTTGCAGACGACACTACAGTGATTGGGCTGATCACCAACGGTGATGAAACAAAATACAGGGCGGAGGTGCAGAACCAGGCGGACTGGTGCGCACATAACAACTTGTCACTAAACACCTCCAAGACCAAGGAACTGATTATTGACTTCAGGAGGTCCCATAATGGAGAATACGCCCCAATCTCCATTTACGGGGAAAGTGTGGAGAGAGTGTCCATCTTTAAGTTTCTGGGCACTCACATTTCAGAGGACCTCACATGGTCCACCAACACCGCTGCGCTGGTCAAGAAGGCACAGCAACGACTGTTCTTCGTGAGGACATTAAAAAAGACTGGTCTGCCCCAACAGCTGCTGACAACGTTCTACCGCTGCACCATAGAGAGCATCTCTGTGTGGTATCTCAGTTGCACGGAGGCGGAGAGGAGAGCTCTTCAGTGCGTCGTCCACAGAACGCAGAGGATCATTGGGACAGAGCTACCAGCCTTGGAGGGCATCTACCACACACGGTGCCTCAGGAAGGCCATCAGCATCCATAAAGACTCATCACACCCCTGTAAAGGACTGTTTGAACTACTTCCCTCCGGCAGACGTTACAAGGCCTCTACGCCCGAACCTCCAGACTCAGAAACAGCTTTATCCCCAGAGCTATAGCGGCTCTGAACCGGCCCTGCTGAGTGCCCCCCATCCCCCCTGGACTGTCTCCCTCGGATGGTCACGACACACAGCTTATTTATTTATTTTACTTTTCTTTTTCAACGGTTGGAGCTACATACTAAATCTCGTTGCACTGACGTGCAATGACAATAAAATATATTATTATTAAGGGTGAGCTGAAGCCATGTGGGGAAATGTAAAACAGGTGTCCACCTGCCTATCAGATTCTCCATGCTTTACATTTGCTTTGCACACCCCATTTCATGTTCCCTGCGTAGTTCGAATCCTCCCAACTAAGGCAAAATGTAATGGTACAAACAAGTTTAAAGAATTCAAATCATTGATGAAGAAAGAACACCTTCACCGTATAAGATAAAAAATGAAACGTTTATTAAAATAACAATAAAAAGCATGAAAATAATGCTTCTTAAACCCATCAACTGTATATCAGTTACACCAGTTACATACTGCCATGCTACCGGCCCAACAAGGTTCAATGGGCTCGCTTGCAGCGTGCATTTATACCGTCCTTAATCTACAACAGTCAATTATGTTTTAAAGCTAGCTATCTTCCTATGTCCAACAAGCAGGCTCAGTTAGGAAATCAATTAGGTGCTTGGAAAAAAATTTTGCTTTTTTGGAAGAACTAGTCCTCATATGCAGTTACAAGGACATATAGTAGTAAAACACTTCAAACTTTTATACCCAGAGACATCCGAGCTTAGCCAACGACAGCACATTGGCACAGCTGGTAGAGCTGCTGCCTCACAGCACCAGAGTTCCTGGTTCGATCCTGATCTTGGGTGCTGTCTGTATGGAGTTTGCACACTCTCCCTGTGACCATGTGACTTTCCTACAAGTGCTCTGATTTCCTCCCAAAAGCAAAGTCATGTGGGTATGTAGATTAATCAACCTCTGTAAATTGCCCCAGTGTGTTGGGAGTGACTTGGGTGGAAAAACATAGAACTAGTGTGAACTGGTGATCCATGTTGTATCTGTTAACTAAACTAAAAAGCTCAACCTGATATCATAAAATAACTCTTGTTTTCACTATTATTTCATGTTACTTCCCCATCCTTCTCCTTTCTCTGCTTGACACCAGTTTGCCATAAATTATGGCAATGAAGTCATATCCTGGTAATTATGTTCCATTACTCATTTTCTAAAATGTTGTTTGCTGGCTAAGATTTTTGGAGTCTCAATTTAGATACAGAAGGGCTTTTTCATAAATTAAATGGTTAAGTATTATTGTGGTGTTACCTCATCCCTATTCGAACATTTCAATATTGTTTATATATGACTTCCTGCAGCCCAAATTAGTTTAAAATAATGGGGGAAAAAACAAAATAACAAAAAATAATGCAGGAAGCGTTGACATTGGCCATACAGTAGGTATGGAACATATTGCCTGAAATTTCAGATTTCTATCTTTCATCTGAATTGATAGATCTTTTATAAGCTAACTTTAAAACATGAACAGAAACAGAAAACGAAGAAGAATGAAGCACAGATACACACATACACTGTATAGGCATCTTTACACTTAAAATCAGAGACACATTATTTGAGAGTATTCTCATGACTTATAGTGTCTTTCTGATCACTCAAGTTTTGTATTGTTTTTCTTGGTTTATTCTAGACCGTCCACAATAGATACCTTGCAAAATAATTACATTATTTCCAAGACTTAAGTTGCGGTTCTAGAAACTATATTAAGAAAAGTGTAATATTATTCAGAGAATTGTCTGTTGCTGCATTAAAAGCAGTTTATAAATTCTTGTTTTTAGTTTGCAATTTTCTGTTCCAGTTTCTGTTTTGTCTCGGTGTAACTTTCTATGAAATTATTTGTGCCATTGTTTCAGCCGCAGAAATGCTAAAATAAAAAGCAGCAACTCCTCAATTTTTTGATGTTGTTAAATCCTCAGCCGGTATAATCTGAGTTTTGCATCAAACTGCAGTTACGTATTAAATTAAAATTATAATAAATCTCTGTGGCATAACAATTGTAATTTTTTAATTAAAATTTTTAGTTTATCTTTCTTTGAACTATTTGCTGATTATTTTTTTTGGTTGGGGGGTGGGTACCTTTATCTAGACCATTCTCTTTCCAAATTTGCCATGAGTCGTAAATTCATTTTTATTATAATTGTTCCAATACATAGTCACCAATTCATGATTCCTATCCTTTCATTGTATCCTTTCACATTTGCTCCCTAATCCCCTACATTCCTGAGGACCGGATAACTTTGTTTATTTAGTTCCAATTCCTGATCAACTTGCAGAAATTTTGTGCACTCAAAGTTGAATTTGCCCCTGCAATTCATGTTTTTTTTTTGCATTCCATTTTATATACATCAGCTTCTACAGACATATGTCATATGTCATTGACATAGTGTGGGGACAAGTTAGTAACATGTAAAATAACTGGAGTGCTTTATTCAGAGCGCAAATATTATCTGTACACTTCTTAATATTCTTTCTGCTATATTGAAGGAAAATAACTGTTTCATAGATACATAGAAAATAGGTGCAGGAGTAGGCCATTCGGCCCTTTGAGCCTGCACCGCCATTCAATATGATCATGGCTGATCATCCAACTCAGTATCCCGTACCTGCCTTCTCTCCATACTCCCTGATCCCTTTAGCCACAAGGGCCACATCTAACTCCCTCTTAAATACAGCCAATGAACTGGCCTCAACTACCCTCTGTGGCAGAGAGTTCCAGAGATTCACCACTCTCTGTGAAAAATGTTTTTCTCATCTCGGTCTTAAAGGATTTCCCCCTTATCCTTAAGCTGTGACCCCTTGTCCTGGACTTCCCCAACATCGGGAACAATCTTCCTTCATCTAGCCTGTCCAACCCCTTAAGAATTTTGTAAGTTTCTATAAGATCCCCCCTCAATCTCCTAAATTCTAGCGAGTAGAAGCCGAGTCTATCCAGTCTTTCTTCATGTGAAAGTCCTGACATATCAGGAATCAGTCTGGTGAACCTTCTCTGTACTCCCTCTATGGCAATAATGTCTTTCCTCAGATTTGGAGACCAAAACTGTACGCAATACTCCAGGTGTGGTCTCACCAAGACCCTGTACAACTGCAGTAGAACCTCCCTGCTCCTATACTCAAATCCTTTTGCTATGAATGCTAACATACCATTCGCTTTCTTCACTGCCTGCTGCACCTGCATGCCTACTTTCAATGACTGGTGTACCATGACACCCAGGTCTCGTTGCATCTCCCCTTTTCCTAATCGGCCACCATTTAGATAATAGTCTGCTTTCCTGTTTTTGCCACCAAAATGGATAACCTCACATTTATCCACATTATACTGCATCTGCCATGCATTTGCCCACTCACCCAGCCTATCCAAGTCACCTTGCAGCCTCCTAGCATCCTCCTCACAGCTAACACTGCCCCCTCCTGCTTAGTGTCATCCGCAAACTTGGAGATGTTGCCTTCAATTCCCTCGTCCAAATCATTAATATATATTGTAAATAGCTGGGGTCCCAGCACTGAGCCTTGCGGTACCCCACTAGTCACTGCCTGCCATTGTGAAAAGGACCCGTTTACCCCTACTCTTTGCTTCCTGTTTGCCAGCCAGTTCTCTATCCACATCAATACTGAACCCCCAATACCGTGTGCGTTAAGTTTGTATACTAATCTCTTATGTGGGACCTTTGTCGAAAGCCTTCTGAAAGTCCAGATACAACACATCCACTGGTTCTCCCCTATCCACTCTACTAGTTACATCCTCGAAAAATTATATAAGATTCGTCAGACATAATTTACCTTTTGTAAATCCATGCTGACTTTGTCCAATGATTTCACCACTTTCCAAATGTGCTGCTATCCCATCTTTAATAACTGACTCTAGCAGTTTCCCCACTACCGATGTTAGACTAACTGGTCTGTAATTCCCTGTTTTCTCTGTAAAGAGTTTTGAAAAATTATCACTAATGCATCCACTGTTTCTGGAGCTACTTCCTTAAGTACTCTGGGATGCAGCCTATCTGGCCCTGGGGATTTATCGGCCTTTAATCCATTCAATTTACCCAACACCACTTCCCGACTAACCTGGATTTCCTCCATCAGTTCCTCCATCGCCTTTGACCCCCGGTCCCCTGCTATTTCCGGCAGATTATTTATGTCTTCCTTAGTGAAGACGGATCCAAAGTAGTTATTCAATTGGTCCACCATATCCTTGTTCCCCATGATCAATTCACCTGTTTCTGACTGCAAGGGACCTACATTTGTTTTAACTAATCTCTTTCTCTTCACATATCTATAAAAACTTTTGCAGTCAGTTTTTATGTTCCCTACCAATTTTCTTTCATAATCTATTTTCCCTTTCCTAATTAAGCCCTCTGCTGGTCTCTGAATTTCTCCCAGTCCTCTGGTATGCTGCTTTTTCTGGTTAATTTGTACGCTTCATCTTTTGCTTTGATACTATCCCTGATTTCCCTTGTTATCCACGGATGCAGTACCTTCCCTGATTTATTCTTTTGCCAAACTGGGATGAACAATTTTTGGAGTTCATCCATGCCGTCTTTAAAATGCATATCCACCGTCAACCCTTTTAGAATTAATTGCCAGTCAATCTTGGCCAATTCACGTCTCATACCCTCAAAGTTACCTTTCTTTAAGTTCAGAACCATTGTTTCTGAATTAACAATGTCACCCTCCATCCTAATGAAGAACTCAACCATATTATGGTCACTCTTGCCCAAGGGGCCACACACAGCTAGACTGTTAAATAACCCTTCCTCATTACTCAATACCCAGTCTAGAATAGCCTGCTCTCTCGTTGGTTCCTCTACATGTTGGTTTAAAAAACTATCCCACATACATTCCAAGAAATCCTCTTCCTCAGCACCCCTGCCAATTTGATTCACCCAATCTATATGTAAATTGAAGTCACCCATTATAACTGTTTTACCTTTGTTGCATGCATTTCTAATTTCCTGTTTGATGCCATCCCCAACTTCACTATTAGTTAGGTGGGCCTGTACACAACACCCACTTGCGTTTTCTGCCCCTTAATGTTTCTCAGCTCTACCCATACCGATTCCACATCCTCCTAGCTAATGGCCTTCCTTTCCATTGCATTAATCTCCTCTCTAACCAGCAACACTACCCCACCTCTTTTTCCTTTCTGTCCCTCCTGAATATTGAATATCCCTGGATGTTCATCTCCCAGCCTTGGTCACCCTGGAGCCATGTCTCCGTGATCCCAACTATATCATAATCATTAATAGCTATCTGCACATTCAACTCATCCACCTTATTACGAATGCTCCTTGCATTGAGACCCAAACCCTTCAGGCTTGTTTTTACAACGCTCTTACCCCTTTTACAATTATGTTGAAAAGTGGCACTTTTTGAATTTTGCCCTGGATTTGCCTGCCTGCCACTTTTACTTTTCACCTTGCTACCTATTGCTTCCACCCCCATTTTACACCCCTCTGTCTCTCTGCTCACCCATTTAAGAACCCCACCACCTCTTATTCTCTGTTTATTATTGTTTTCTTCTTTTCCCCCCTACATTTTGGGTCCGAGTGCTACCCTTCTCTGCCTCCTGCCTCACACCCTGACTGCTAGCTTTCCCTATTTGAGTCCCTCCCCCCAACCATTCTAGTTTAAAGACTCCCCAGTAGCCTTTGCAAATCTCCCCGCCAGGATATTGGTCCCCCTCGGGTTCAAGTGCAACCCGTCCTTTCTGTACAGGTCACACCTTCCACAAGAGGTCCCAATGATCCAGAAACATGAATCCCTGCCCTCTGCACCAGTCCTTCAGCCACACATTTATCCTCCACCTCGCTCCATTCCTACTCTCACTGTCCATGGCACAGGCAGTAATCCCGAGATTGTTACCTTTGCGGTCCTTCTCTTTACCTCCCCTCCTAACTCCCTAAATTCTCCTTTCAGGACCTCTTCTCTTTTTCTACCTATGTCATTGGTACCTATATGCACCACGACCTCGGGCTCCTCTCCCTCCCATTTCAGGGCATCTTGGACACGTTCAGACACATCCCAGACCCTGGCACCAGGGAGGCAAACTACCATCCGGTTCTCCCGACTGCGTCCACAGAATCGCCTGTCTGACCCCCTAACTATAGAGTTTCAGTTATTTAAATGTTTAGAAATACTTTGCATTGAATCAACTTTCCAAAAGTCAATGGTATGAAGTTTGCATTTTCATTCAAAGCTGAACTGTCAGTCCTGTCCAATCTTACTGTGGGAATGAACCAGCAATTTTCGGCATCTGCTCTCGTACAGTGAAACGCAGACGTGCTGCTGAATGAGAGGATAACAAAAAAAAAAACAAAGAAGTGAAAAATGGTTCCAGTGGAAGTGTAAATAGTTAAAACAGAAGAGGAGAGTAGATGGAAAGTATCAAAAAGTAGCAGGGGAATTTTAAGGCTACTACTTTGAAAATAAATTGCGTAACTGACATAACTTATTTTTAACGATAAAGTTGTAGTTGAAAGTTCTTGTAAGGAAACAAATGAATTAATGAATTAATTATGAATCACAGACTTCAAGCAGTCATCGCATGCAAAGGTCATGCAATAAAATACTAAATATGACTACTTTCATTTACGTGATATTGCTGTGTCCCAAACATTATGGTGCCTGAAATGGGGGGGACTATGCATAAACACTGCTGTAATTTCCACATGATCAAAACAAAATGTATAAAAATGGCCTTAATTAAAATCTGACAATGTGCACTTTAACCACATGTGATTTTTTTTCTATTAAAAATCTCAAATTGTGGAGTACAAGAGGCAAATAAATAAATGACAGGTCTTTGTTCCAAACATTATAGAGGGCAATGTAGCTGCCTTTTTTTTTTAGAAACACATAGAATTTAATGGAATCGGTCATTGAGTGCAACAAGGAAAATGGGAAAAGGAGATAGTGTGGTTGAGTTGATTTGTTTGATTCAAATCCTTCACATAAACTACTACTTTTGCTCCATGCTAGAAAATTAAAATCCCAGACTGTTTCTCACTACAGAGTCCATTTTTACTTTTGCCTCGTCTAATTGGTTTTACATTCCATTCAGTCACAATGAAATCACTGGCGTGATGTTCTCAATTTTAAGTTCTTAGATAGTTCAGATGCAACTTTGACAGATCTGGAAAGACACAACTATCTAAAGAGGAACATTATGTACGAACACATTATTAAATGAATATGGTATAATTAGCAGCATCGGTTTACTAGCAGTAGTGTATTGGACATTTTTGATTCCATTTGCAACATCTTAGCGGTTAGTACAGTCCCTGATTGCATGCAGGGTGATCTATACAACATCAAGTAGAACCACTGATTTGAGTGGCAGAGTTTGAATTTAGAATTATGGGCATTATATTCTGAGAGTACTGGAGTTCTGCCGAGATCACAGGGAAACTGACTCCTACTCTTTTCTTACGCCATTTCTCAAGATCAATGAGGAGTTGCTTCTATTTTAGTTCTGTAGATTCTGAAGTGATTAAGGGCAATGTGGCACACCTACAGATTTGGTTTGGTAGGAGGTTGCTTTGCTGCAATTTGTGTGGATAAGTTGTGAGGGGTGGGATTCATTTGACTGTTCACACAGGACTTCTGACAAGTGCACGCAAAGTTATCAGTAATATCCTGAATCCTCCTTCTCCACTTGAAGTAGTCATAAGCTGCAGATTCCCAGGGGGTGGTAGGTGGGGTAGGTGGGAAAACTTACTCAAGGAAGTGTTTAAAAACACGAGCAAATTTTGTCCTCTGTAAACCTGCGTAATATCTTCCCTTTGCAGAGTTTGGAATAAAATATTTGGCTTGGAAGTCTGGTGTGAAGCATGCAAATTGATGTGGCCTCTCCGATGGAGCCAACTGAACATAATTAGGACCTTGGTTTAGGAGATGTTGTTCTGGTAGAGTGCACTGGGAAGGGTTGGTTTGCTTGTGCTCCAATGGATTTGGAAGATTATGCAGACATGGCAATGGTGGTACCAAGCCAGTGCTTTGAGGTGCCTGGTGCAAGTTTTTCACATCTCCGAAGCATTTTGGATGCCGGGGATTACTGCAGCTTTGTTAAGCATGGACTCTGAGCTTGGTTTGGAGTCTTGTTCTACAAACACCCTGGTTCAAAAGCTGTGCTTTAGTTCATTTAGAAAAGAGAAAATGGTTTAATATTCAGGATCCTGTTGTGATACTTAATTATCAGAATGCAATGTTGTACAGTGGGAGCCTTTTGGTAGAGGGGCTTTTTTTGAGCGTAAGGTCTATCCTCTCATAGAAACATAGAAAATAGGTGCAGGAGTAGGCCATTCGGCCCTTCGAGCCTGTACCGCCATTCAATATGATCATGGCTCTCATATACATCATTGAATAACGGTGACACAGAACTCAGTCACCAAACTTTACAGCAGCTTGACTACTGAGATTAGTGGTGACCTTCCTTCTGGAGTGGAGGCAATGTAGTTTGAAGAGTTCCCCCGCCTGTTCATCAGGTTAGATTCACCTCTCAATTGAGCTTGTTACAGAAAGGGTGCACCAATGTGGCGTGGAAATTTTTAAAAAGTACAGACATCTGTGGATCCATTGATTGGATCATAGCTGGTTTTCATGAAAATAAGATGAAAATAATTTCTGAAGACATCCTGATTTGAGGAGGATATTCCACTGTTCCTCCCAATTGATAGCGTAAAAGCTTCAGTTATGGGTGCTGGAGTTGCTTGGAGTTGTCATGTGACAAAGAGACATGAGCCTCTTGATGGATGAATTCACTCTGATTTGCGAAAACCTGAAACCAAAAGGAGAATATGAGAAATGTCCACAAGATCAGACAGTGTCTGGGGAGAAAGAAAAATCTGAGTTTATATTGCAAATATTCAGATTCAGATTCAGATTCAACTTTAATTGTCATTGTCAGTGTACTGTACAGAGACAACGGAATGCAGTAAACATAGAAACATAAAAACATAGAAATTAGGTGCAGGAGTAGGCCATTCGGCCCTTCGAGCCTGCACCGCCATTCAATATGATCATGGCTGATCATCCAACTCAGTATCCCGTACCTGCCTTCTCTCCATACCCCCTGATCCCCTTAGCCACAAAGGCCACATCTAACTCCCTCTTAAATATAGCAAATGAACTGGCCTCAACTACCCTCTGTGGCAGAGAGTTCCAGAGATTCACCACTCTCTGCATGAAAAAAGTTCTTCTCATCTCGGTTTTAAAGGATTGCCCCCTTATCCTTAAGTAAGCATCTCCCTGGAAGAGCGACATAGAATATGATTTCAATAAATAAATCTATTTACATGCATACAGTCATAGTGTTTTTCCTGTGTGAGAAGTGTCCGGGGGGGGGGGTTGATTGGCAGTCACCGAGGGACATTGTTGAGTAGTGTGACAGCCGCAGGTAAGAAGCTGTTCCTGGACCTGCTGGTCCGGCAACGGAGAGACCTGTAGCGCCTCCCGGATGGTAGGAGGGTAAACAGTCCATGGTTGGGGTGAGAGCAGTCCTTGGCGATGCTGAGCGCTTTCGCAGACAACGCTTGCTTTGGACAGACTCAATGGAGGGGAGCGAGGAACCGGTGATGCGTTGGGCAATTTTCACCACCCTCTGCAGTGCCTTCCGGTCGGAGGCAGAGCAGTTGCCATACCATACTGTGATACAGTTGGTAAGGATGCTCTCGATGGTGCAGCGGTAGAAGTTAACCAGAATCTGAGGAGACAGATGGACCTTCTTCAGTCTCCTCAGGAAGAAGAGACGCTGGTGAGCCTTCTTGACCAGAGTTGAGGTATTGTGGGCCCAAGAGAGGTCATCGGAGATGTTGACACCCAGGAACCTGAAGCTAGAAACACGTTCCACCTCCGTCCCGTTGATGTGGATGGGGGTGTGCTTGCCGCCCCTAGACTACTTGAAGTCAACAAGGAGCTCCTTGGTCTTCTTGGAGTTAAGGGCCAGGTTGTTGTCAGCGCACCATGCTGCTAGGAGCTGGACCTCCCCCCTATAGGCCGACTCATCGTTGTTGCTGATGAGGCCAATCACCGTTGTATTATCTGCATACTTGATGATGGTGTTAGTACCATGTACAGGTGTGCAGTCGTAGGTGAAGAGGGAGTAGAGGAGGGGGCTCAGCACACAGCCCTGTGGAACGCTGGTGTTCAGAGTGAGGGTTGAAGAGGTGTGCTTGTCTAACCTAACAAACTGGGGTCTGTTGGTTAGAAAGTCCAGTATCCAGTTGCAGAGGGAGGGGTCGATGCCCAGGTTACCGAGTTTGGTGATCAGTTTAGAGGGTATAATGGTGTTGAATGCTGAGCTGTAATCGATGAACAGCATTCTTACGTAAATGTCGCTGTTGTCGAGGTGGGAGAGGGCGGAGTGAAGTGCCGTTGAGATGGCATCCTCCGTACTCCTGTTCTTGCGGTAGGCAAACTGATAAGGATCCAGTGTGGGGGGTAGGTAGCTTTTGAGGTGTGCGAGGACCAGCCTCTCGAAGCACTTGGTTATGATGGGGGTAAATGCAACTGGGCGGAAGTCGTTGAGGCTTGCCGCAGTGGAGTGTTTTGGCACCGGCATGATGGAGGTGGTTTTAAGGCACGTGGGGACAACTGCTTGGGCAAGTGACAGGTTGAAGATGTCAGTCCAGACGTCTGTCAGCTGCGCAGCACAGGCCCTGAGCACGCGCCCGGGGATGCCGTCAGGGCCAGCAGCTTTACGTGCATTAGTCCTACTCAGTGCCACGTACACGTCGTAGGGGGTGAGTGTGAGGGGTTGGTGATCGGCAGGTAGCACAGCCTTGATGGCTGTCTCTAGATTGTCCCTGTCGAAGCGGCCATAGAAGTGATTAAGCTCCTCAAGGAAGGAGGCGTCGCTGGATGTGGGGGTGGTGTTGGTGATGGCCTAGATGCCTTGCCACATGCGTCGGGGTTCGGAGTTGTTGTTGAAGTGCTCGTCAATCCTGAGCTTATGGCAGTTCATTGGCTATATTTAAGAGGGAGTTAGATGTGGCCCTTGTGGCTTAGGGGATCAGAGGGTATGGAGAGAAGGCAGGTACGGGATACTGAGTCGGATGATCAGCCATGATCATATTGAATGGCCTACTTGCAGGCTCGAAGGGCCGAATGGCCTACTCCTGCACCTAATTTCTATGTTTCTATGTTCCTTGATGCCCCTCTTCAGGTTAGCCCTGGATGAACTGTAGGCTCGAGCATCGCCTGACCTGAAAGCAATGTCCCGTGCTTTCAGCAGTAGCCTGACCTCGCTGTTCATCCATGGCTTCTGATTCGGGAATATGGTCACCTGTTTGAGGGAGGTGACACTGTTGATGGCGGAGTTTATAAAGTCCAGAACAGAGGATGTATAGGAATCAATATCCGTGTGGGAGTCAAGGGTGGCCTGGGCTGCAAACGCCTTCCTGTCAGTGTTTCCAAAACACTGCTGAAGTGTGAAGTCCGCATCCTCTGACCAGACTTTAACTGTCCTTACAGTTGGTTTAACCCGTCTGATGAGTGGGGAGTACTTTGGGAGCAGGAACAATGAGAGGTGATCAGACTGTCCAAGGTGGGGGAGGGGGACGGCTTTGTAAGCTTCAGCCATGTTGGTGTAGACTTTGTCCAGTGTCTTGTCTTCTCTAGTGGCGAAGGAGACATGTTGGTGGAATTTGGGCAGTACAGTCTTCAGGTTGGAGTGATTGAAGTCACCCGCAACAATGAAGGCTGCCTCGGGGTTGTGAGTGTTGTTTGCTAATGGCAGTATGCAGCTCTTTCATTGCAAGCTTGGCATTAGCATCAGGAGGAATATAGGCTGCAGTCACAACAGTGGAGGTAAACTCTCTGGGCAGATAGAACGGTCTGCATCTAACCAAGAGGAACTCTAGGTTAGCTGAGCAGTGACTCTCGATCATGGTGGAGTCCGTGCACCATGCTTTATTTACATAAATGCACAGACCCCCCCCCCCCTCTGGTCTTACCAGAGTCTGATGTCCTGTCCGCTCGGAGTAAATTACGCCCCGTTAGCTGGATGGCGCTATCAGGAACGTCGATGTTGAGAGCCAAGTTTCCGTGAAGGTGATCCTTAGCCGTTCGTCCATTTTGTTTGCCAGTTAGCGCACGTTGGCGCGGAATAGGCTAGGAATCGCCAGCCTGTGTGGGGCTAGCTCTAACCTGGCCTTTATCCCACCTCTGCTTTCGTAAGCGTCGCCGTCTGTTGGTGCTTCCGGTCGGCCGAGCTGGCTTGGTGCGCGCTGGTGTTCTGTTGCTCCGTGGCTCCGGTGGCGGTCTCCAGCCCCGCGGCTCCGCTGGCGTTCTCCAGCCCCGCGGCTTCGGTGGCGTTCTCCAGCCCTGCGGCTCCGGTGCTCTGCTGCTCTGATTAGCTCAGGAGCGAGACGGAGATCGCCCAGAAAGTTGTTGCAGCCGCAGGAAATGAAGTCCAGAAGTTCCTGTCGGCTGTACAAAAGGGATACAAGACTGCTCCGTGTGAGCAGCCTTGAGACAGGTAGGGGAATTGTCGCTATTTCTCCAATTCCTGGGAGACACGGGTCGTCGCGATGTGCCAATATGTAATATAGCAGTTCTGAAACAAATAGGAAAGGGTAAGTTATCTAAATTCATTGAAATCTATATTTAGTCCCGAAGGCTTCATAGTGACTTGGTAGAAGATGAGGTGCTGTTCCACTCATTTACATTGGGGTTTGTTAGAACAGTGTAGGAGGCAACAGAAAGAAAGGTCAGAGTGAAAATGATGGAGAATTACAATGACAGGTATGAAAGCTCAAGGTTGCTCTTGCAGATGGAGGTGCTCTTGAATCCAGGCGTTCTGCCAAGTCAAAGTGTATTTGACTACCCACTATACAAGAGACCACATTGTAAGCAACCAAAGCAAAACACAAGATTGGAAGAAAAGAATTGCAGCTACACCTGAACATATTTTTCTTATCCCTTTACAGTGGAAAATGTTAAGATAAAAGAACAGGTGTCTCATCTCCTGGGATTTTATCAGAAAGTGTGATGTGAAGTGTAATGATCAGAAAAATGGAAGAGTGAACTAGCAAGCCACCATGGGGTCCCTTTATAATGCTGGAAGGGAAGGAATGGATGTGTCTTGGAATTGGAATAATGCAGGAAAGGAAGGAATGGAATTGCTTGTAAGAAGTAAAAACTGTGAGGGATGATCTATTGAATGTGAAAGTTACTGAAGTGGAAGGTGAGGACCTGGCAAACCCTATCCTTGTGGCATTGGGGAGAGTAGATGAGACCCACGGTGCTATTTCAACTAGAAGAAGAACACAACACTCAAAAAAACAAAGGCGTCTCGGAAACATTCCAGTATAAAGACCTTAAGAAGGAACTGTAGATGCTGGAAAATCGAAGGTAGACAAAAGTGCTGGAGAAACTCAGCGGGTGCAGCAGCATCTATGGAGCGAAGGAAATAGGCAACGTTTTGGGCCGAAACATTGCCTATTTCCTTTGCTCCATAGATGCTGCTGCACCCGCTGAGTTTCTCCAGTACTTTTGTCTACCAGTGCAAAGACTCTTCAGTGGGACATAGACACTGGGAAAATAGCTGTGGGAATCAATGGCTTGCCATGAATGTTGCAATACCAAAGCATTACTGAAAGCAGTATTAAATGAATCACCTTTGCACCAGAAAATGAATTGAGTGAGGGAGGCTGAAACAAAGGCCCTAACTATACCTTTTGATCTGGAGGAAATGAGTGGGGTTTAGTAGTTGCTGTTCAATATAAGATTGAGTTCAGCTGTTGAATAAATGTGTTGATGGAGAGAAACTGACCGTTCAAGGCAGATGTGGAGGACCCTCAGAGTATCTTGGTTTGGGATGCAGGTATAGACGGATTGTACATAGTGACAATGAGGAGATTGGGGTGAGGAAATTGAAGCTGTCAAAGAGGTGTACCTCATCAAAGTATCGTGAGAAAAACTAGATCAGGTAGGAAAGATGAAGTCAAAATATTCAGATAGTTCATTGAGGCATGAGTAGGCTGAAACAGTGGATCTGCCTGGGCATTCCTACATGCACATCCTTGGAAAAGAAGTAGAAGCACACTATGTAGGGTTGTGGGGTAGGGGGACTCAAAGATTGGATGCTCTGGAGGAAAGATGTCCCAAAGAAAGATAATGTTTGTCTGGGAGGCAATAGCCTGATTTTCTGTGATGGGGTCACGGATGTGTCCAAGAGCTGATGTACGGCCTCTGGAATATTGAGCTAATTTAGACAAACCACAGCAGTACCAGCAGTAAGAAATTTTGAACACTATATCTGAGTTTTGAAAACCAAAGAGAGTTTCGTAACAATGGAAAAATGAGGGAAATGGAAACAATGATGTCGATGTTATGGGCTTTGATTTAGCCCGAAACACCCAGTAGATTTTGATAACAACAGAAAAAGAGCTCAATGTCATGTTGGGCTTTGATTTTGCTGCATGCTGGATATAAGGGCAATGAAATCGAGATATCTCTGAGAACTGATCATCCAGGATCATGAGAAGATCGGGATCACAGAAACATGGCAAGGCATGGGACTGAGTGAGATAGGTCTGGAGCAAAATGAAGGGGAAGAAAGATTTTTTTACATCTGAAAGGAATGCAATATATCTTGTGTTGAAGTGCTTAACGTGGTAACGGATAAAGATGGATCAGAACAGCTTTGAAACAGAAGTTGCCAGTGTTGCTGACAATATTCATGTTGTATTGGTGAGGTTGAACCAGCAGATGGCAGCAAATGAATTTGCTCTACTTTTGGTTTTATTTTGCACATCTGCCCAAGCTGTTTTTCAAAGATTTCAAAGGATTCCCCAGGCCTTCACGTCCTGGCAAAATCCTCGTAAATCCTCTGTGCACGCTTTCCAGCTTGACAACTTCTTGACACAACATTGTAAACATGGTGCCCAGAACTGAACAATGTACTCTAAATGCCTGCTCACCAATGTATTTTTTGAAGGTATACAAAAATGCTGGAGAAACTCAGCGGGTGCAGCAGCATCTGTGGAGCGAAGGAAATGGGTGATGTTTCGGGCCGAAACACTTCCTATTTTTTGATCTTGCTGCAATTTTTGACAACTATCTACAATACCACCCACTTTTGTGTCATTTGCAAACTTACCATTAATGCCATGTAGGTTCTCATCCAAAACATTGATATAGATGACGAACAGCAATGGGCCCAGCACCGAATCCTGAGGCACACCACTTGTCACATGCCTTTAATCCGAAAATCAACCTTCAACCATCGTGTCTGCTTCCTTCCATGAAGCCAATTTTCTATCCATTCAGTTATCTCTCCTTGGATCCCGTGGGATCTAACCTTCCAGAGCACCGTACTATGCAGAACCTTGTTGAATGCCTTGCTGAGGTTGGGTTCATCAATCAATATTAAAAATTGGTTGTGTTTAATTGTGTAATTTACAAAAACTAGTTGCTATAGATTGAATTTTAACTGCACTGTCCGGGGTTTATATCTCCATTCTGAAGAAGGGCTGAGTCTGAAGAAGGGTCCCAACCTGAAATGTCACCCATCCATGTTACCCTGCGATTGCTGCCTGACCCATTGTTTGATTATCCTGCATCCTTACCACAAAAATAATACAAGATTGTTTTATCTATCCCTCCCAACAACCTTTCTAAAACTTCAGTTTTTTTTCTCCCTCTTTTCCAGTTCTGACAAAGAGTTTTTGATCTGAAATATTAAATCTGTTAATTTTTCCATTGATGCTGCCTGACTGCTTAGTGTCCTTTGCATCCATTATGGTATATTATCCCAATCCCATGCTGCTTTTATTTTAAACATATCTTTCATGTGTGACTTTGTCAAAAGTCCAAATGCACTAATACAATTAATCTCTTCCCCCCCCAATCCCAAAGATTTGCTGGTTGTTGTTAATTGGCCACTGTAAATCAGAGAATTGGGTAACAGATGGATATACTGGGATTACTTGGAGATGGGATTACTTGGAGAGCCGGCAGAGAATCAATGGGATGAACAGAGTAGACTCAGAGACCGTTTGCCGAACACTTGTGGTCAGCCCGCCAAAACCTATTGGATCTCCTGGTCGTGAACAATTTTAACTTCTCTTTCCATTTCTATGCCAACCTTTCTTTCATGGGCCTCCTCCATTGCCAGAATGAGGCCACATACAAACTGGAGGAACAACGCCTCATATTCTGCTTGGGCAACTTACAACCCAATGGTATACACATTGAATTCTCTAATTTTAGATGGTCCCTCCCTTCTCTACCCTTGTCCCACTCCCCATGGACCTCATCTGGACTCACACCTGTTTCTCCCCTCCCCCTCTACTTTCACCTACATTAATTTCTCTAACTTCACAACTCGTAACTCTTTAGTAATTTTGTTTCACATCTTCACCTGGTCTTTTGTTTAACCATCTGCCTATCAAAAATCCCTCTCACCTGTGTCCACCTAGCACTTGCCAGGCTTTGTCCTGCCCCTCCTCTCTTCAAGCTTTCTTCGCCCCCCCCCCCCCCCCTCCCCCACCACCACCTCACACTCAGTCTGAAGAAGGGTACGACCCGAAACGTCACCTATCCATGTTCTCCAGAGGCGCTGCCTAACCCACTGAGTTACTCCAGCACTTTGTGTCATTTTGTGTAAACCAGCATCTGCAGTTCTTTGTTTTCACAGCGTCCTATGTTGTATGGAAATATAATACGGAATATAAATTTCTGGAGCAAGTTTGATTTATATCCACCACAGAAATATAACAATTTCATAATGCCGAATGTCGTGTTTGGTTGAGCAGCAACTTTGGACATCAGCATTTATGCGCAAAAAGCTTTTCCCACTGAGAGTAGGGAAGATTCAAACAAGGGGACATGACATGAGAATTAAGGGACTGAAGTTTAGGGGTAACATGAGGGCGAACTTCTTTACTCAGAGAGTGGTAACTGTGTGGAATGAGCTTCCAGTGAAGGTGGTGGAGGCAGGTTCGTTTTTATCATTTAAAAATAAATTGGATAGTTATATGGATGGGAAGGGAATGGAGGGTTATGGTCTGAGCGCAGGTATATGGGACTAGGGGAGATTATGTGTTCGGCACGGACTAGAAGGGTCGAGATGGCCTGTTTCCGTGCTGTAATTGTTATATGGTTATATGGTTAATTGCATATGAGCCTCACCCACAGGACGGCACAATGGCGCAGTGGTTGATTTGCTGCCTTAAAGAGCCAGAGACCTAGGTTCAATCCTGACTACAGGTGTTGGCTGTATGGAGTTCACCATGTGACCGTGTGTGGGTTTTCTCCAGGTGCTCAGGTTTCCTCTCGCATCCCAAAGACGTGCAGGTTTGCAGGTTAATATTCCTGTGAATATTGCCCCTAGGGTGTGGGATGGAACCTGTGATGCGTGATCACTGACCGGCACGTACTCAGTGTGCCGAAGGGCCTGTTTCCACGTTGTTTCTCTAAACTAAAGTAAACAAGTGGCAAAAGCCATAAGGTTATCTTGACTGCCAAATAATGTCGTAAAATTTAAGTTCCTCTTTCCAATGATAAAGAAGGGATAAATTATATCAATAATGATTGAAGATATAACATTGCTGGAGGCAGAGAATTATAAAAGGCTAATAATTAAAAGCAATAAAATAAAGTAAAATAATTCAAACTCACTTATTTCCATGCTTCCTGTGCAAATGAGACTAGTTACAATGAGCAGTTTTATAAAGCAGTTGCACGGAATAATAGGGTTTATTGTTTGTAAGTTTGATATTTTTCAATCATCTGAATATAGATGATCTGCATGAACTAAATTGGAAACAGTTGTTTGGAATGCATTTACTTTGGCGTGTTCTTGCTATCCTCAGCTGAAGTGGTTTTGTAGAGTACTAGACCAAGTGCAGACCCGTTGGATCTGCTCCCCCAACGCAATATTCCAACTCTCTCCCCGTTGGGTCCCTGTTACACGGGAGGCCTGATCCCCCAGCGCAACCCGTTCCTGAACGTAAGATACCAGCACTCCTCTGCCTCCCCAACACTGAACTTGGCAAAAAAATCCATTTGCCCTTCAGCTTGTATGGATTGACAAAGATAACAATTACATTTTGATCAGGTTTGATTTTACAGGTTTTTAAAGAATGTGTGCATTCTGTTTCTTTAGTGATCCGTGTTCTTTTTCAGGATAAAGGAAAAGATAAGGTTTCAAAATTTGATTCCATTCGACACTCCATTGCAGGGATGATTCGATCACCGAAGACTTATTTAACTTCATCCGTAAGTTAACAGTATTGTCTTAGACATTATTTGCCATATAATTTCTGCTTTTTTTATCAATAATTTTCAAAACAATCATGGATGTTGCTGGAAAGACTGGATATCATTCTCCTTATCTAGTTACCCTGAAAATGTGGAGATTAACCATTTTTGCATTGCTGCTATTTGTATCTCATTTATAATAATCTGGTAAATTTGAGTAATAATTACAGAAATGAATTAATATAAAATAACATTGTGACCCAATCACTTTTTCATTTGAAATTGTTCAGTATCAGTTTAAGATTTTCACTGATCTCTCACTCTTATTTGCATTTATGCTTAATATACAAGATGGTAGCAAGCTAAGCAATGAAACAACAAAACTTATTTTTTTGTTTTCATTACAATGTTCATTATGTTTCTTACAAACTTGTTTGATTTCTTTGAAGAGGCGACAAAGATGATTGATGTGGGTAGGGCAGGTTGTCCACATGGCCTTTAGTAAGGCACTTCAGAAGGTCCCTCATGGTAGGCTGATGCAGAGATTAAGATTTATGGGAACACAAGCCTTTGTATTCTGGATTCGGAACTGGTTTAAAACCCATGTTATTTTGGCTGGAGGTCTGTGACTAATGAGGTTTTGCAGAGATCACTGCTGGGACCTGTGTTTATTATATAAATACATTATTTGGACAGAAATGTAGATGGGTTGGTTAGTAAGTTTCCAAATGACATAAACATTGGTGGAGATGCGAACTATAAATAGGGCTGTCAAAGAATAGATATGACAGGATATAGATCAGTTGCAAATATGGGTGGAGAAAAGGCTGATTTTAATCTGAGCAAGTATGAGGTTTTGCACTTTGGGAGGTTGAATGTAAGAGGAATATATACAGTTAATAGCAGGACTCTCCGTAGGATTTATGTACCGAGGGATCTTGAGTTCCAATTCCATTCCTCTCTGAAAGTATCAGTAGAAATAGATATGGCATGTGGTATGCTTCCTGTGGTCAGGAAGTCATGTTACACCTTTATAGAACTTTGGAGCATTGTGTGCAGTTCTGGTTGTCCCATTACAGGAAGGATTTGGAAGCTTTGGAGAGGGTACAGAAGAGATTTACCAGAATACTGTTTTGTCTCCTGCTCTATTCTTTCCATACATATCACTGTTTAGCCAGACACAGTTCCAATGCCATCATTAAATTTACCAACAATACCATCGTTGTTCGGCATGTAATGGATAATGATGACTCAGAGTACAGGAAGGAGATTATAAATATGATTGAATGGTGCCAAAGAAATAATCTTGCACTTAACATTAACAAGACTAAGGAGCTGATTGGTCTGTATCAAGGTTTGGTTTGGCAACTCAAATGCCCAGGAATGAAGGAGATAACAGAGAATTGGTAGAAATTGTCCGACCCATCATGGGTATTGACCTCCTTGCTATCAAAGGGATCTATAGGAAGCATATCAAAAAGGCAGTGAGTATCATCAAAGAACAACACCACCATGGCCTCGTGCTCATTTTGATACAGCCATCCAAAGTAAAGGAACCTGAAAGTTGTGACCACAAGATTCAAGAGTAGCTTCACCCAAGCAACCATTAGGCGCATGAACACAACACAACATTAGTTTCTGATATGGACCGTGTCTTTGGTTACATTCTAGGCTCGGTTTTGCCCTTATTCGGTCATTTAATATTATGGTTATTCATTCATTGTTATTACTGATTATTATATATTAACCTGCATGTTATTGTGTTTACAGACCTTTTAAGCTACAGCAAGTAAGAATTTCATCATTTCATTGCCAGTGCACATGACATTTAAAAATTATTCACTCTTAGAGGGTATTAGCTTTAAGGGGAGATTGAACCAACGTGAATTATTTTCTCTGGAATTGTCAGATACTAGAGGACAGTTATAAGGGTAGAGGGAGAAAACTTAAAGGAAATGTGCTGGGCAAGTTTTTTTTTTCCATATACAGACAGTCATAGGTGCCTGGAACGTGCTGTCAGGGGTGGTACTGGGAGCAGAAAAGATACTGGTGTTTAAAAGGCTTTTAGATAAACACTTGAATATGCATGGAATGAAGGGATATAGAGCGCATACAGGCAAAAATGATTAATTTAAGTAGCCATCATGTTAAAGACAGACATCGTGAGCCAAAGGGTCTGTTTCTGCATTGTCCTGTATCTTCTACGCTCGAAGTATTAAAAGACAGATTACAGAATTCAGTTTATGGACGTTGAGCTTATGGACATGACGGTCACGGTGGGGCAGCGGCCTTACACCGAATGCAGCGCCGGAGACCCAGATTCGATCCCGACTACAGGTGCTGTCTGTACAGAGTTTAAGGACGTCAACAAAATAGAGAGAGTACAGAGGATATTTACTAGAATGTTGCCTGGGTTTCAGCAACTAAGTTACAGAGAAAGGTTGAACAAGTTAGGGCTTTATTCTTTGGAGCGCAGAAGGTTAAGGGGGGTCTTGATAGAGGTCTTTAAAATGATGAGAGGGATAGACAGAGTTGACGTGGATAAGCTTTTCCCACTGAGAGTAGGGAAGATTCAAACAAGGGGACATGACTTGAGAATTAAGGGACAGATGTTTAGGGGTAACATGAGGGGGAACGTCTTTACTCAGAGAGTGGTGGCTGTGTGGAATGAGCTTCCAGTGAAGGTGGTGGAGGCAGGTTTGTTTTTATAAATTAAAAATAAATTGGATAGTTATATGGACGGGAAAGGAATGGAGGGTTATGGTCTGAGCGCAGGTATATGGGACTAGGGGAGAATACGTGTTCGGCACGGACTAGAAGGGTCGAGATGGCCTGTTTCCGTGCTGTAATTGTTATATGGTTATAGTTTGTGCATTCTCCCCGTGATCTGCGTAGGTTTACTCCGAGATCTTCGGTTTCGTCCCTAGTGGGTGTAGGATATTGTTGCTGTGCAAGGATCGCTGGTCTGCGCAGACCCGGTTGGTCGAAGGGCTTGTTTCTGCTCTGTATCTCTAAAACTAAAATTAAAATTTAGTTTACACAGAAGCAGAAAAAACATCCTGTCACTGCTAGTGTGTGGTCTTCATATCTTTGCTAAATAATTGGAGAGTCTAATATCTGCTGTCGTTATGATAACATTTCTGTTTGTATTTGCCAACATTGAAGAGTATCATAACTTGTGCATTAATCTACATGTGCTGCAACTTTGAAGGTTCTGGGGGTTCAATGTTGGTTCGCAGCCATTGAGCAGGAATCTTTTCAACCATAATTGAGGGAAATTATTGACATGATTCCACATATTAATAAATTATGTTCACTATAAAACGTACTGGAAATGTTACAACATTGTGTAACATTTAGAAACATGGAAAAATAGAAAATAGGTGCAGGAGTAGGCCATTCGGCCCTTCGAGCCTGCACCGCCATTCAATATGATCATGGCTGATCATCCAACTCAGTATCCCGTACCTGCCTTCTCTTCATACCCCCTGATCCCCTTAGCCACAAGGGCCACATCTAACTCCCTCTTAAATATAGCCAATGAACTGGCCTCAACTACCTTCTGCGGGAGAGAATTCAAGAGATTCACCACTGTGTGTGAAAAAAGTTTTCCTCATCTCGGTCCTAAAAGATTTCCCCCTTATCCTTAAACTGTGACCCCTTGTTCTGGACTTCCCCAACATCGGGAACAATGTTCCTGCATCTAGCCTGTCCAACCCCTTAAGAATTACTTTCTGAGCCATAATTACTCGATTTCTCTATAAAACTGCCTAAAGTTTGTACAAGTGGATTCTCTCATTTAACGCTTTTAAAATGTAACTAGACCAAGTGGGACCCATTGGGTTGTGGGGCGGAGGCCTGCGGCCACACACACACACACACACACACACACACACACACACACACACACACACACACACACACACACACACACACACACACACACACACACACACACACACACACACACACACTAACCTCCCCCCTTGATATGATATTGATATTATTCATTTGCTCCTTTTTCCCCCAACCCCCGCCTTATCCACTCACGCATAACCCCAACTGCCCAGACGCGGTTAGAGAGGGAGAGGGAGGAGAGTAGAGAGGGAGGGGGATGAGGGGAGAGGGGGAGTAGTAGAGGGGGGAGGGGGGGGGGGGTAGAGACACAGGGGAGGGCTGGTCCACAAACGCAATACTCCACCACTCACCCATAGGTCCCATACCCACCACTCCCTGGAGAGGGAGAGGGGGTCAGAGAGGGAGGGGGGAGGGGGGCGGGAAAAGGGGGGGGGGGGGGAGAAGGGGGGGGGGGGGGGGGGCAGAGAAGGAGGGGGGGGTAGAGAGGGGGAGGATCACGTTATATTTGATCTTAGATTGTGCACGCCAGATTGCATTCGTCGAAACACAAAAAGGTTGCAATATCTCACCCCTGTCCAATTGTGATGTGGCGAAAATGAGATCCATAACTGAAAAGCAGTTAATATTTTGAAATAAACTATTAAAACTTCATAAACATTGGAAATATAGGTTGGAATGCGACGGGAAGATGTTTATTCCATCGAGAGAAAAAATGTGAGTAGCATGTGTGAAAATGGGAAGGCTGTGGTCAAGCGTTTAGGAAGAAGATACAAATTAAAGAGATTAAAAGAAAGCCAACACAACCGTGCATACACACGGAAATTTAGAATGTTGAGAACAAAGGGAAGAGTTTTAGTATAATACTAGACCAAGGGGGACCCGTTGGGTCCCGTCCCCTCAACGCGTGGTGGCGGGGGGGGTGGGGGGTTGTGCAGCGTCACACTCACACACTAACCACCCTCCTACACACACACACACACACTAACCCCCCCCCCCTTGATATTATATTAATATTATTAATTTGCTCGTTTTCCCCCACCCTATCCACTCACGCATTACTCCCAACTGCGGGTGCAGTTAGAGAGGGAGGGGGGTATAGATTGTGGGGTGGGGGAGCGAGCGGCGTCACAGGGGAGGGCTGGTGCACGAACGCAATACTCCATCACTCACCCATAGGTCCCAATACTCACCACTCCCTAGAGAGGGAGGGGGTGGAGAGGGACGGCCGGTAAAGAAGGAGGGGTGGTAGAGAGGGCGGGGGGTAGAGAGGGAGGGTAGTAGAGGGAGGAGGGGGAGAGAGGGAAGGGGGGTAGAGAGGGAGGGGGGTAGAGAGGAACGTGGAGGACAACTTGTTCTATTTGATCTTATTTGATTGTCCACGCCTGGTTCATTGAATTCATGGAAACTCGTGAAGGTTGCAATTGTGATGTCATATGTAAATGAGATCCATTGTGATTGGACGTCTGTGAGATGGCACTGTGACATCATCAATGGAAAGTGCTGCAAGAGCCTCCCAGTGAAAAACAGTTATTTAAAAAAAATAAACGATTAAAACTTTAAAAAGTTTGGAAATATAGGTTGGACTTAGTTGAACTAGACTAAGTGGGACCCGTTGGGTCCCAGCCTCACAAGGGAGGGCTGGTCACCAACGCAATATTCCACTTCTCCACCACTTCCAATATTGCTCGCCAGTGGGTGGGGCTGTCTGTAGCGCTAGTATGGGTGTTGTGGGCCGAATGTACTGGTTTCCAGAGGGCTAGTATAGACATTATGGGCCGAATGGATTCTTGGGCTGGCATCCAACTGTTGCAACGATTTTAAAAGCCAAGGCAAACAATTGGGCTGCAGCCACCTGACAACCAAAATGCATTTTGTGAACACAAACTTGGTTATAAAAAAAAGGCTAGGCAAACAATTGGCCTGCAGCAACCTGACAACCAAAATTCATTTTGCGAACACAAACTTGTTAAAAAGGCGAGGCAAACAATTGAGCTGCAGCGACCTGACAGCCAAAATTCATTTTGTGAATACAAACTTTTTAAAAAGGCGAGGCAAAGTGGGCAGCAACCACTTTACAGTCGCATTGAGGGGACTCACCGTGGAGTAGACGTGTGTTCAGTTTTATTCGCAGCTCAGAGAGCCGTGATCCTCTCGCTTCCTGTGTTTGGCAGAGACTGAGTGAGGGACTACACTTCCAGGTTTTATAGTCCTTCCCCCCTGCCGCCAGCGGAGGCAGCAGAGAGAATGGCAACTTTTTAAAAAACATTAATATCTCTCTGATTTTTCACCGATGGGAAAAATCCTCCGGTCCCGGAAGGCGGAGGGGCACTCTGAGTGAGGTGGCCAAAAATGACGGCTGTAGGTGGCGGAGTTCTCTCGGAAATCGCAGCACAGTGGGCCAAAAGCGGTCAAGATCAGACTTTTAGTAATATAGATGCCATGGGAAGATGTTTATCCCGTTGAGGGAAAAAATGTGATGTGTGAAAATGGGAAGGTTGTGGCCAAGCGTTTTGGAAGAAGATACAAGTTAAGAAGATTAAAAGAAAGCCAACACAACCCTGCATACACACGGAAATTTAGAATATTGAGAACAAAGGGAAGAGTTTTAGTATAATACTAGACCAAGGGCTGCAGGCAGCGTGGGGCAGGCCAGCCGGCCGAGTGCGATTCATGGCGAGCGGGAGGCGACAAAATTACTGCGAGTGGGGTGGGTGGGGGTTAACGTAACTCGTAGCTCGTGCAAAAACAGTGCCCAGCAGGCTGCGCATTGAAAACTCTGCATAGCTGGTCGTGAGGAGCAGAGCCATTGTGACGTCATCAGGAAACAAAAATAAGTCTGCTAATGAAAGTAGAGGAAGAATGAAATGTAAAACCAGAGGCAGGTAAATGGTGGAAGGGGACAGGGAGGAGAAAAGGGAAATGTAGGTCTTGGGATAGGAGATGAGCATACGGAGGAGGGGAAAGGAGTAAATGACTGGCTTGGTTGGGATGGAAAACAAGAGAAAGGGAGGGGGGATATTAGTCAAGAGAGGGTCAAAAGTCATGTGTGCCTAATTATCATATGTACCGAAAACAGAAGGATGAAATTCTTACATGCAGCAGCATAACAGGTCTGTAAACACAATACTCATAGATAACAGTTGGTCAAATTTGCAGGAAGGAATTACAGATACAGTCTGAAGAAGGGTCTTAACATGAAACATCACCCATTCCCTTTCTCCAGAGATGCTGCCTGTCCCGCTGAGTTACTCCAGTATTTTGTTCTATCTTCGATAACAGTTGGCCCTCAGGTTCCTATTCAATCTTTGCCCTCTCAACGTAAACCTATGCCCTCCAGTTCCTGATCCCACTACTCAAAGTAAAAGATTGTGTACATTCACCTCATGATTTTACACGCCTCTATCAGATCACCCCTCAGCTTTATGCTCTCTAAGGAATTAGGTCTTAGCCTGCTCAACCTCTCCCTATAGTTCAGGCCCTCCAGTCCTGGCAATATCCTCATAAATCTTTGCTACATTCTATCCACCTTCACAGCATCTTTCCTGTGGCAGGATGACCAAAACTAAACACAATACTTAGTGGCCTCACTGTGTCTTGTACAACTTTAACATAACGTCCCTACTTGTATGCTCCATTCCCTGACTGATGAAGGCCAAAGTGATGTATTTACTTTGTTAATGCAACTTATTTATTTATCTGCCTTCTATTTTCGGTCCTATTATTAAGTATTTTCCTTGTAGTTTCTTTTGTCGTTAAGCATTGTTATGAATAGTTTGCACATTTTTTTCTTGTTTTAGTTCTTTGATGTGGTGCCATCCAGTGAGAGACCATTAGCTGAGCAAGACTGGTATCATGGAGCTGTTCCTCGGATAGAAGCCCAGGAGCTGCTGAAACAGCAAGGAGATTTTCTGGTCCGAGAAAGTCACGGCAAACCCGGTGAATATGTCCTTTCTGTTTACTCGGAAGGGCAACGCAGACACTTTATCATCCAGTATACTGACGTAAGTACTTATGGAGGGAAAAAATCTTTTAAAATGTATTCATCCACTGATAACCTATTGTGCAGGTTAAAGATGAAAATGTTAACTTTTCATCTATCTTTGACAGTCCCTCATAATCAAGTATTATTCGTTCCCATCCTAGTTCTGTGCATTTTAAAAGAGTTAAGGGAGCCAATGTGGAATCTGCAGATTCTGGCTCTGGTGCTACAATTGACAGTGTGGGTGGGTGGGTGGGTCATTTGCGAGGCTGAGTGCCCCAGACTTTCAGTACTTCTAATGAAGGGACCCGGGATCCTCAATGCCCTCCTTTTCCATAAGGAGTGACAGTTTTTCAAGGGATTTTTGAAATCACCCATGAATTACTCCTTCTCCTCACCTCTCTTTACTAGCTTTCTCCCTTCTACTCTATCAATTTGCAGATTGATGCCAACACAAAACATCGCCTGTCCATTTCCCTCCACAGATGCTGCCTGAACTGCTGTGTTTCTCCAGCACTTTTTTTTGTTTTTTGCTCTTGAGTCATTCCCCCTGCTCCTGATAATCTCTTGCCATAACTGAAGGTGCTGTCGTGTATGAAGGTAGACAAATCTCCAGGGCCTGATCAGATATATCCGAGGAAATTGCGGGAGCCCTGATTGAAATTTACAAGTCGTCCTGAAATACAGGATTGGTGCCGGAAGACTGGAGGGTGGCAAATGTTGTGCCTCTTTTCAAGAAGGGCTGCAGGGAAAATGCTGGGAACTATAGGCCGGTGATCTTAACATCTGTAGTTGGAAAGTTACTCGAGAGTATTCTGAGGGATAAGTTATACAGGCATTTGGATGGGCAAGGGCTGATTGGGGATAGTCAGCATGGTTTTGTACATGGGAGGTCGTGTCTCACAAATCTGATTGATTTTTTTGAAGACGTGACCAAAAAGGTCGATGAGGGCAGAGCTGTAGATGTTGTTTACATAGATTTCAGTAAGGCGTTTGACGAGGTTCCACGTGGTAGGCAGCTCTGGAAGGTAAGATCGCTTGGGATCCAAGGAGAGATAGCTGAATGGATAGCAAATTGGCTCCATGGAAGGAAGCAGAGGGTGATGGTGGAAGGTTGCTTCTCGGACTGGAGGCCTGTGACTAGTGGTGTGCCTCAGGGTTTGGTGCTGGGCCCGTTACTGTTTGTCACCTACATCAATGATTTGGATGAGAACTTGCAGGGCAAGATTAGCTGTTGATACAAAAGTGAGCGGTTTTGCAGACAGTGAAGATGGATGTGAAAGATTGCAGCAGGATCTGGATTGATTGGCCAGGTGGGCGGAGGAATGGTTGATGGAATTTGCTGATGTGTGTCCTCATTGACGGATGGTCTTGCCTATGGAAAGTGGTCTAGGTTTTTCGTGGTCTCGTCATGGACCTATCCTCTGGTAAAATGTTGATAGGCAGTCGCAGGTTGGTAGAGGCCCTTTATTTTAGAGTATAAGGATCATTCTGAATGATCACAATGAATGGCAGTGCTGGCTCGAATGGCCTCCTCCTGCACCTATTTCTATGTTTCTATTCATTCAGGTGCTTTAGTGAATGACTTGACAAAGGTTTATGCAACAAGGGTGTATGAACGCAAATGCTGTCTGCTACCTGCAGCTGATGTCAGAGATAGAAGTAATCTGGTTCTGTAGCAGGGGTGATGTAGGTTGAACAGTGTGTACCAAGATTGAGTCTTGAGTAGACCTGTTGGTTAAGATCTTACTTTGCATATCTCGTAGCAAATGTAGAATTTCATAGCAGATGGTAATCATGCAGAAAAGTATGCATTCCCTAATTTTGCATTGTTCATTGAAAAGGCATGTTTATGATTAATTTTGTAATTAGGATATCTGCTTGGTGCATTGATGAGCATTAATGAAGCTTTGCTTTTCTCATTTCTACTCTTTTTATCCCGTTTGTCTATTTTTTTATATAAAGTAGCCTATCCAAGTCTCAGAAGGTTTATTTTTCTTTTCTGTATATTTTGCAACTTCCTTAAAGTACAGAACTTTGAAGCTTTTTTATTGTATGTAAGTAATTCTCGCTGGAGTTTAGAAGGATAAGGGGGGGAACACTTTGAAACTTACCGAATAGTGAAAGGCCTGGATGTGGAGAGGATGTTTCCACTAGTGGGAGAGTCCAGAACCAGGGGCCATAGCCTCAGAATTAAAGGATGTTCCTTGAGGAAGGAGATGAGGAGGAATGTCCTTAGTCAGAGGATGGTGAATCATATCTGCCTCATATATTACTCGTGGCGATGCATTCCAGGCACTCACCACCCTCTGTGTAAAACATCTTGACGTGCACATCTCCTTTAAACGTTGCTCCTCTCACCTTAAAACTATGCCCTCTAGTATTTAATTTTTCCATTCTGAGAAAAAAGATTCTGTCCATATCTATCCCTCTCATAATTTTGTATCCTTCTGTCAGATCTCCGTGCAACCTCCAGAGAAAACAATCCAAGTCTAATATCCCCTAATACAGGCAAATTTCCTTTGCACCCTTTCCAAAACCTCCACATCCTTCCTCTAATGGTCTGACCAGAACTGCACACAGTTATCATACAAATGTAGTATTTTACAGTACATGTGCATGCAACTCAACCCAATTCACCTGTGCATTCTCTCTAGAGAAGCCATTATTTCCTTCTATACTTTCTATTCATAAGCTGGAATATGTATTTGGCTCTCTCTGCTCTACTTATTTTAACTCTCCTCTGAAAGGTGCTTGTTCCTTCAATTTATACTGATGAATCACATTACCAGATCAATGCCTTTGTTCAAGTAAGCCAAGCTTTGTGAACTCTGATCGCTCAAGGAAGCTGCCGAAAACTTCAGGAAGGAACTGTATGTTTTTGCAATGCTGCTTATCGAGTTTGAGATACAGGCTTGCTTATTTCTGGCCTTTCAATCTTGCTTCTTATTGTTATAACCCACCCTCATCTTTTCCAACCCTCAACAACTTTTCCTTACCTGGGGCTTGCTGTAGAGCGCTCAGTACTAAACAAGACACCATCTACCAGCACATTGGTGCAGCAGGCAGCCCTGTTGCCTCACAGAGCCAGAGACCCGGGTTTGATCCTGATCCCGAGCTCTGTCTGTGTGGAGTTTGGAAGTTCTCCATGTGAACTCATGGCTTTCCTCCCAGTGCTTCGGATCCTCCCGCATCCAAAAGACATGCTAGTTTGTAGGTTAATTGATCTCTATAAAATCCCCCCCAGTGTGTAAAAAGTGAATGGAAAAAGGGGATGTGATATAGAACTAGTGTGAACGGGTGATTGATGGTCAGCATGGCCTCCATGGGCCAAAGGGCCGGTTTTCATGTTGTATCTCTAAAACTAAGAGGTAAAAAATGTTTATTTTGTTTCATTTAATTTTACTTGACACCCACATGATGATAATCAGCATAAGTGAAAATAGTATAGATACTATAGATAAATTACAAATATAAAGTGCTAGAAACGCTTGGACCAGGCAACATCTACGGTTAAAGAAACAGAGTTAGCATTTCAAGTTGAGGACCTTCATCAGGTCTTTCATTAACCCTGTTTCTATTTCCACAGGTGATGGCTATCTTGTTGAGTGTTTCCAGCAATTCCGCTTGTACTTCAATTCTGCTTTGGTCTTGAACCGAAACGTCACCAGTCCATGTTTTCCAGAGATGCTGCCTGACCTGCAGAGTTAAGGGCCTGTCCTACTTGGGCGTCATTTGCGCCTAGTTTACGCGACATCATTTACGCGTCACGACTCGTGCGTCGTGCCGCGCACGTGATGCGCGCATGGTGCGTGGTGACGTAGGCAGTGACGCGCGGTCGCGTGCGGCACCCCAGGAGTTTGGGATGTACACAAATGATGCCCAAGTGGGACAGGCCCTTAACTCCAGCAATTTGTGTGTTAACCAGCATCTGCAGTTCTTTATTTCTACTGTTTCCGTTTTTTTTTAATTTTCAGACACTATAGATTGCTGGACCGTTGTTATTTGACTTGCAAAACATTTTTTAAATCTGGTTAATACATTTATGTATTTTATTCATTCTTTTACACAGAATCAATATCGATTTGAAGGAACTGGATTTCCCACGATACCTCAGCTTTTAGAACATCATTACAGCACAAAGCAAGTAATCACAAAAAAATCAGGAGTAGTCCTTTTGAATCCTGTTGTTAAGGTACAGCAACCAAATGACATCACTTTACTTTACCCGTGCTGAAATAAATTGATCTGCAACGTTGTTTTCTATCAACGAACAAACAAACATGTGACTACGTTTGCAAAACACTATAAAATATGCTGTATGTCTTCATTCATTATGGCTCAGGAGAGTTAAGTGTCTGTTGAATACTTGACTCTGTATCCCTGACACTCGCCGGCTGATGATCAGTAAAGCTTGAGCTGGTTTACCTACCCCATTGTGAATTGTCGTCTTTAGGAAGTGAACAGCTGGATATAAGTGAGGAAGGTGGTGTAGGGGCAAGGACAAGTATAGTGCTGGTTGCTAGCCATTTCAAATCCCCTACGGTTGCAAGGGGAGGGATGATAGAACCTGAGAGAGTCACGGAGACTGGTCCCTGTGGAAAGCAGAAAGGGGTTGGAGGGGAGATTGTGAGGTAGAAAGAGGTTGGATGGGGAAATTGTAACAGATGGCTACGATCAGAAGATTGCAATATGATCCCAATACCTGTCACATCTTCTCCTCCACACCCCTTTCTGCTTTGCGCAAGGACCTGAATGCTTGGTCCTCTCTCATCACTCCCAACCCATTATTCCCCCTGCAACCATAGGAGGTCTGGCAACTGTCCCTAAACCTCCACCCTCACCTCCATCCAGAGGCCCCAGTAGGCTTTGCCAGTTAGACCGAGATTCACCTGCACCTCCTCCCAACTCATCTGCAGCTTTAGGTGCTCTCGATGTGGCCTCTACATCAGGCACTCTACATCAGTGAGACCAGGCGTAATTCAGTGACCGCTTTGCCATGCAGTTGCGCTCTGACCACCATGGCTATCTAGAGTTCCTTGTTGATAGCCATTTCAGTTCCCCTCCCCATTCCCACACCAAGCTGCCTATCTTCAGCCTCCTCCACTACCAGGATGAGATCGAATGCAAACCAGAGAAACAGCACCTCGTTTAGTGTCGCCATAGCATATAACCCAATGACAAGAACATTGAATTGTCTACCTTCAGGTAATCTACTTCCCCTCTATCCACCCAGATCTTCTCAGTCATACCCTACTTTGCCCTAACACACCGTCCCACCCTACTTTTCCCCATCCGTTCCTTTAGGAAGGAGATGAGAAAGGATTTCTTCAGTTAGAAGGTGGTGAATCTGTGGAATTCTTTGCCACAAAAGGCTGTGGAGGCCGTCATTGATTATTTTTAAGGCAGATATAGATTTGTGATTTGAATGGGTGTGAGGAGGAATGGGGAGAAGGCAGAAAAATGGGGTTAGGAGGGAACGATAGATCAGCCATGATTGAATGGCGGAGTAGATGGACCGAATGGCCTAATTCTGCTCCTATCACATGACCTTATATCTGCCCACCCCGTCTCCCTTATTCGTCTCATGCCAGCCCCACCTTCCTTTCCCCATCATATTCCATCATCTGCCTCCTCCAATATTGAACCAGCCTCTATTGTTATTTTCACCTATCTCCTCCCCACTCCATCCACCAAGCCATCCTCCTCCCTGGATCCACTACCACGTGGCAGCTCTTGTCGCTGCCTCTACTTCTTTAAACTGGCTTTCACCCCTCCGTGTCTCGAGGAAGGGTCTTGACCCAAAATGTTAACTGTTCTTTTCACTGTACAGATGCTGCCTGACCTGCTGTGTTCCTCCAGCAGTTTGATGGGTTTTTTTGCTCCGGATTCCAGCATAGTTACAGTCTTACAGCGTGGAAACAGGCCCTTTGGCCAACTTGCCCACACTGACCAACATGTCCTGTCTACATTAGTCCCACCTGCCTGTTCAAACCACTTTTCCACTTGGTCTGCCCGTCAGCAGTGTTCGACGTCACAATGGGATCCCGAATCTCATTTACAGAGCTAACATTGTGTTTAGGTTATTTTAAAGGAAAATCGCGATTTTCATTGTGGGGGGGTGGGACTGGGGGGGGAAGGTTTCGTTTTTTTTTTAAAACATAGTAATTTTCATTCTGGGGGGGTGGGATAGGGGGAGGTGAGGAGTGGGGGAGCAGGGGGATAGAGGGAGAGGAGGGAGAGCGGGAGGGGAAAGTGGGGAAGGTGAAGTGGGGGGGGGAGGGAGGAGGACAGTGGGGGAGGGGGTGGGGGAGGATGATGGGGGGAGAGGGGATGGGGGAGGGAGGTGATGGGGGGGAATGGGGGAGCAGGGGAGATGGGGGGAGAGAGAGAGAGAGAGAGAGGGGTAGGGAGGGGAGGGGGGTTATGGTGGGATGGAGGGAGTGACTGAGGGTAGGAGAAAGGAGAGGGAGGGAGAGGTGAGGGAGGGATTGGGGAGGGGAGGAAGAGAGGGGAAAGAAGAGTGAGAGTGAAGAGGAGGGGAGGGAGTGCTGGGGGATGAGGGAGAATGGAGGAGGAGAGGGGTAGGAAGAGCGATGGCGAGGAGCAGTTGGGGGAGGGTTGCCGTGACTCGCGTCACAACAGGGATCTCTGGCGTCACAACGGGAACCACTCAGCCGCGTCTGCGCAGTTGGGGGCTGCGGGTTAGTGGTGGAATATTTTGTTGAGGGACAGGGCCCAACAGGTCCGCACTTTGTCTAGTATCTCTCTAAACCTGTCCTATCCATGTACCTGTCTAAATGTTTCTTAAATATCTTTAAAATCTTTTCTGTCAACATTGTTTTGTAAACAATTAATAATTCAATCAGTATTATGCAGCTTTCACTGCCAAATGTCGTAATCCCATCTGCTGTTGAAACAGTTGCTTTGGTCAAATAATTTAGTCTGAAGATACATACAAAAAGCTGGAGTAACTCAGCAGGACAGGCAGCATCTCTGGAGAGAAGGAATGGGTGACGTTTCGGGTCGAGACCCAAATAATTTAGTCTGTTTACCATAAATAATAAATATTCAGTAGTATCCCGCACCTAATTCACCTTCACATTTGAAATTACAAATCCAAATGATATGATTTATCTTGTGCTAATACTGTAGCTATCAGATAATAGGATCCCTGTGAAATGGAAAATTTCCAATTAAGATCTTTGTGCAATGACTTAATTTCCGTTACATTATCACTCTTATTTCATATAGAAAGGCTCTCGAGGCTAGCAATTCCAACTCAAATTCTGCCACCGGATCAATCCCAATTTTATGTCAACTTTTAGGTTAGTCTCAGCATCACTCCAACTCCCAGGTTGATGTTTGGTGTTTATTGGTGTTTATTGGTGGTGCCTGCAACAATATAATGCATAGGTTTTGCTGAGTTGGGCCCACTGCAGATATTTGCTTTCCACATGATAAATCGACTTGCATTTGTTGGACAACAGACCCCTGGACTCCCGCAGAGGTGTCTATTATATTACAAGGCCTTTGCCTGAAATAAGAGGACATGACTTCAGAATTAAGGGACAGAAGTTTAGGGGTAATATGAGGGGGAACTTCTTTACGCAGAGAGTGGTGGCGGTGTGGAATGAGCTCCCAGTGGAAGTGGTGGAGGCAGGTTCATTGGTATCATTTAAAAATAAATTGGATAGGCATATGGATGAGAATGGAATGGAGGGTTATGGTATGAGTGCAGGCAGGTGGGACTAAGGGGGAAAAAAAAAAAAATTTGTTCGGCATGGACTTGTAGGGCCGAGATGGCCTGTTTCCATGCTGTAATTGTTATATGGTTATATGGTTAATCTGGTCACAAAGGCAAGCTAAAACATGCTTTACCCATGAAACTATTGAGAATATCTTTGCCACTCTCTGGAGCCAAATCCACACCTTTAATTCCTCAAAATGGTCTAATTTTTAATGCTTTCAAACAAAGCTGAGGTTCAAAAGCCTTTTGAAACTAGTAAGAATCAAAGGTTAATAGTTGAACATTGAAATGTATTTTCAGTGAGTACGGTGAATGTGAACGTTTTCCTTCCGCGATGTGATCATGATTTTTACAATAAGAAGGTTAATGCAATTGCTTGAAAAAAAATTCAAAAACATTTGTGCTGGCAGTTGGGTGTAAATCAATTTATTTGCCATTGCTTATACAGTTATTTTCTGTACATTAGAAAAGGACTGTGTAAATGTGTAAACCATGAGTTTAAACAAGCACTGTATCATTTTAAGTTGTCCTTTGCTTTCAATGTTGTGGCTGATCATGGTAGGTGACTGGCATTGCTTTTAGTTTATTCTTAGCAATTTTATGATTGATTTTCTTTCATTGTTCCACCAACACCACAGTTTTGATAATTTAAAATTCTCATAAAACTTGAACTATTAACAAAGACGCATTTGATCTGTTTTTTGTAACATTTGCTATTAAATATGCTTTATGAAAAATATGTAGCTTGTTAAAACATTTTTGCCTTGGCACAGGATAAGAAGTGGGTACTCAATCATGATGATGTCTCCCTTGGAGAGTTGCTAGGCAAAGTAAGTGGAAAAAGTGCTTTCATGGATTGATCAGTTAACTTGGCGGAGGAGGCAATGCTATATTTTCATAATGTGTTTTCAGAAGATGCTGCTGTTTATTCCATCATCTGACCCTTAAATACTGTGTTCAGTCTATCAGCACATCAGTCTATCCACATGAACAAAAGTTAGTTTTTAAATTGTTAATTCATTATTTTAATTGATCTCCATTCCCAAACCCAGCTGTGGTGCAGAGACAGTATATTTTCCGTGTTGCTTTTGTAGGAGTTGAAAAAGCAATTCGAGATATGTCAAATTTCCATCCTCAGGAAGTAGAGACATTGTTACAGTTTAGTTTATTGTCACGTGTACCGAGGTACAGTGAACGACATTTGTTGCGTGCTAACCAGTCAGCAGAAAGACAATACATGGTTAGTGCCTCCGCAGCCTTCTTGGCTGTCTCTTGTTGTGCCTTCTTGGCTGCCACTTCATTATTGTTGGTTCACAACAGATCAGTGGTAATATTAATGCCAAGGAACTTGAAGCTCTCATCATTGACACTTTGGCACCATTGATGCTGATTTGTGCATATTCTGCACCACACTTCATGAAGACAATAAACTACATCCTCATGTTACTGACTTTGAGCCAACGGTTGTGGTCCCGTCACCATATTACTAAGTTCTCCACACCGGTCGTTCCTTCGTCACTTCCTGTACTCTGTCTTATCATTATTCACGATCCAGCCCACCACAGTGGTGTCATCTGCAAACTTGAAGAGTTAGAGCCAAATATGGCTGCAGAATCATGAATGTATAGGGAGTATAGTCAGGGACTGAGAACACATCCTTGCCAGGCATAGGTGTTAAGAATTATTCTGGAGAAGGTGTTGTTACTTATCCTCACTAATCATAGTCCATGTATCAGAGATATGAGGATCCAGTGCCTGAGGGAGGTGCTGATTCTTAGGTCAATGGGTTAGGAGATGAGTTTAGATGGGATTATGGTGATGAAGGCAGAGCTTTAGTTGATAAATAGGAGCCTAACATAGGATTCTTTATTATCTATGTGTTCCAGAAATGGGTTTACAGCAAGGGACATACCGTCTGCTGTGAACCTGAAGCAATATGGTGTGGATCAAGGCTGTCTGGGAGGCTGAAGTTAGTGTAGCATCAATAGTTTCTGAAAGCACTTCATGGTGGTGGATGTTAGAGCCAATGGACGGTAGTCATTCAATACGCTGTCTCGCATTGGCACCAGTATGATGGTGATCTTCTTGAAGCAAGTGGGGACCACAGAATGGAATATCAAGAAGTTAAAGACTTGAATACCTTTGTCAGCTGATTCATACAGGTCCTGAGGATGTGGCCAGGGACTCCATCTGAGCCATTTGTTTTCCCTGGATTCACTTTATCAGGAAGGCTGATATAATGTCTGCCACAGAAATCATGTCTTAAGTGATAGGAGCAGAATTTGGCTATTATACTTTGCCATTCAATCGTGGCTGATCTATCTCTCCCTCCTAACTCCATTCTCCTGCCTTCTCTCCATAACCCCTGGCACTCATACTAATCAAGAATCTATCTAACTCTGTTTAAATATATCCATTGATGGCCTCTGGAGCTTTCTGTGGCAAAGAATTCCACAGATTCACCACCCTCTGACTAAAGAAATTCCTTCTCATCTCCTTCCTAAAGGAATGTGCTTTAGTTCTGAGGCTATAACCTCTGGTCCTAGACTCTCCCACCAGTAGAAAGATCCTCTCCATATCCATCCTATCTAATCATTGGTACCAGCGCACACGAGCCCAGTGGAGTGGGTGACGTACCTCTACTGATGTTCCTCCACTCATCTTCTCTTCAAAGTGGACAGAACGCATTGAACTCATCGGGGAGGAACCCATTGTTGCCTTTGATACTACCCGCCTTCTCTTTAACACAAGATCATAAGTGATAGGAGTAGAATTAGGCCATTCGGCCCATCAAGTGTACTCTGCCATTCAATCATGGCTGATCTATCTCTCCCTCCTAACCCTATTCTCCTGCCTTCTCCCCATAACCTCCGACACCTGCACGTCAATAATCTATCTCTGCCTTAAAAGTATCAACTGACTTGGCCTCCACAGCTTTTTGTAGTCACCATCTGAGTAAAGAAATTTCTCCTCATCTCCTTCCTGTAAGAAAATCCTTTAATTCTTAGTCTATGACCTCTAGTCCTAGACTCTCCCACTAGTGGAAACATCCTCTCCACGTCCACTCTATCCAAGCCTTTCACCATTCTGTACATTTCAATGAGGTCCCCATCATACTTCTAAACTCCAGTGAATATAGACCCAGTGCCGTTAAACGCTCATCATTATTGCCATAGAGGGAGTGCAGAGAAGGTTCACCAGACTGATTCCTGGGATGTCAGGACTGTCTTATGAAGGAAGACTGGATTGACTTGGTTTATACTCTCTAGAATTTAGGAGATTGAGAGGGGATCTTATAGAAACTTACAAAATTCTTAAGGGGTTGGACAGGCTAGATGCAGGAAGATTGCTCCCGATGTTGGGGAAGCCCAGGACAAGGGGTCACAGCTTAAGGATAAGGGGGAAATCCTTTAAAACCGAGATGAGAAGAACTTTTTTCACACAGAGAGTGGTGAATCTATGGAACTCTCTGCCACAGAGGGTAGTCGAGGCCAGTCCATTGGCTATATTTAAGAGGGAGTTAGATGTGGCCCTTGTGGCTAAGGGGATCAGAGGGTATGGAGAGAAGGAAGGTACGGGATACTGAGTTGGATGATCAGCCATGATCATATTGAATGGCAGTGCAGGCTCGAAGGGTCGAATGGCCTACTCCTGCACCTAATTTCTATGTTTCTATCATATGTTAACCTAATAATTCCTGGGTTTATACCCCATCATAATGTGGAAGCTTCGTCACAATATACGAGTTTCTGTGTCATTGCCTGGGGTCTTCAGCTTGATCCAGAATTCCCACTTGGCATCCTTAATGACTCTTCAAAGGTCGTCAATGCATTTCTTGTACCATTCAGGATTGTTTGACTTGCACTCTACGGACTTGGACTTCACCCGAGAGTGGACCATGTGGTTTCATCCATGATTTCCTGTTAGGAAACACACATATTCTCTTCTTTGGTACATAGTTACACTTGCCAATTAAGTCTGTGCAGCAGTGCCATATTCAGACTCAAAGCAGTCACAAAGCATTTCATCTGTTTCCTCAGACCAGCACTGCTCAACTTTCTGTACCAGATCCTCCCACTTCAGTTTCTGCTTGTAGCAGGGAGTAAAATCATAGCCAGATGATCAGATTTACCAGAGTGACGTCTGGGAATGGAGCGATATGCTTTTTTGATGGTTGTGTAGCAGTTGAGGGTGTTTGGGTCTCTGGAAATGTGTTCATATTATTTTGGCAGCATACCTTTCAGGTTGGCTTGATTGAAGTGCTTGCTATTATGAACAAAGCACCTTGAGGTAATTTGTTTCAAGGCTATCAGTGATGTGTAGTTTCTCATATGCAAACTTAGCATCAGCGTGATGTTGGATGGAGACTGCTGTCAGGATACCTGGTAAATTCCTGCAGCAGGTACAGACGACACTTCACCATAAGATATTCCATGAAGCGAATCAGGGCCGCCACATCTGAGCACCATGCAGAGTTAATTAGAAAGCAGGAATGTGTAGGAAGGAACTGCAGATGTTGGTTTATACTCAAGATAGACTTAAAACGCTGGAGTAACTCAGCGTGACAAGCAGCATCTCTGGAGAGAAGGAATGGGTGATGTTTTGGGTTGAGACCCTTCTTCAGACAGAGTCAGGGGAAAGGGAGACAGAGACATATGGAAGATGTGAAAACAGATCAAAGGGGATGCTGATCAAGGAAATGTAGAATGGTGCATTGTTAGCTGAGGGGAAGGTGACAACTAGACATACAATCAGTAAAATGTAATCAGGAAGTTAGTGAAACTAGTTGAACTAGTTCCCTTTGATCTGTGTTTTCACACCTTACCCTTCCATATCTCTGTTTCACATTCCCCCGATTCTCTGTCTGAAGAAGGGTCTCGACACGAACTGTCAGCCATTCTTTCTCTCCAGAGATGCTGCCTGTCCCGCTGTTTTACTCTTGCATATTGTGTCAAATGAGAAAACAGACCCCTCTACTGAGGATGCCATGCAGCCCACCAGTGCAGCAAGAGGTCCTTAGGTTGAATGACAGTTGGGTGAGGATGAAGTAAGATTTAGTGTTAGCACCAAATCTTTGATAGACAATTTGTTCCTATCTAAAGCTCTTGAAAACTTTGATAATGGATACTTAATATACCTGTAGAAATTTCCTCTGAGAATTTTAAATATTAATAAGAAGCATGTAAGAGTCTATTAGACAGGGAAAGTGTAATTATGCTCCTTAGTCTAGTTCAGTAAAACACAGTCAAGCACTGGACCACTAAACTTTATTTTATGAAATAATAACGACTCCTTTATACAATACCTAACCACCGTGTGATCGATCCTTGTGTCTGCTTGTCCAAGCCCTTCAGCCTCGTGCAAGCAGACACCTCCAAAAGGTTAGGCAGTCCCAAGTGCTCCTCCAGAAGATCGACAACGAACCTCGTGGGAGTTTTATAGGTCATCGAACCCTGTGGGGCAAATCTACATGGTGGCGGTAACCCCTATAAACCAATCACAGATATCGATTACATTAAGGTGTTATTGACAATCCCCCCAACCCAATTACAAAGCAGCCCATTACAATGTTTCTACAGAAGTTTCTGGAAAGAAGTCTTGACCCAAGTAATGCAACATTCTCCTGGGGAGTATAAACAATTCAAACAAGGCTTCACACTTCAGCCAATCATCAAACAGTAACACAAACACCTTGCAACATTATTAACAGTATTTACAATCCTTCTGTAGCCAGCCAATCCTGCTAATGCATCTGCAACACCTCTGGGTTTCTCTGCAAAGTACTCATACATTTTAACAATAGAGAGGACATCTGGACTTCACCTTATCTGTTATTTCAATCTAGGACCTAGACTTCCTGGCACCAATTTGCAGCGTTCAGCTTTACACAGAAATTGACCAAACAGGTTCTGCAGATGCAATGATCCTTCGTTTTATAATAGCTGTATTTTGGCCAATATTAACAAAAGCAACAATCAAAGAAAATGTCATTGCCTTATCATGATGCATTTATTTAATTTGAATGTTTGATTAAGTTGGATGTTATACATTTCAGGGTAATTTTGGAGAAGTCTTCAAAGGAACATTAAAAGATAAAACTGCTGTAGCTGTAAAAACATGCAAAGAAGACTTGCCGCAGGAGCTAAAAATAAAGTTTTTATCCGAAGCAAGGTAGGTTTTATGTACTTGGGAGAACACAGAAACATATATTGCACTTACTTGTTACAAGTGATTCTTTCCATTCTGTTTATGCTGAAATAATATCAATTGAAATAAGGTAATGGAGATTTCTGTGAGAAGAAAAATGAATGACTCTTGCTTTCCTTTACCATCATCAAGTTTTACATGCAAATCATAATCTGCAGTGAAAATCTTTTGGTAAATCATATATGTATGTCCATGTGTTTTCTAGTCAGTGATTGCTTCTGTGACCATGACATAAATACATTGCTTTGTTAGGTTTTGATTTTATTTAAAACTGGATATCTTATGTTCATAAGTGATAGGAGCAGAATTCAGCGATTTGTCTCATCAAGTTTGCTCTGCCATTCAATCGTGGCTGATCTCTCCCTCCCTCCTAACCCCACTTACCTGCCATCTCCCCATAACCCCTGACATCCGTACTAATCAAGAATCTATCTTTGCCGTAAAAATATCCATTGACGGCCTCCATAACCTTCTGTGGCAATGAATTCCACAGATTTAACACCCTCTGACTAAAGGAATTCCTTCTCATCTCCTTCCAAAAGGAACATCCTTTAATTCTGAGGCTATTGCTTCTTGTCCTAGACACTCCTACTAGTGGAAACATCCTCTCCACATCCATTCTACCCAGGCCTTTCACTATTCGGTAAGTTTCAATGAGATTCCCACATCCTTCTTAACTCCAGCGAGGACAGGCCCAGAGCCCGCAAACGCTCATCATATGTTAACACACTCAACTCCTCATCTGTTGATCATTGTTTTCAATTTATGGTGTATTAACTTAGAATGATCTATTTGATTCTATTAGAAGATGGGTAACATGCAGACTTTCTTCTCTTATTATACATCACCTTCTTCCAGTTCTGGCTCTCTTCAGTGGCCTCACATTAACTTGCAAGATATCCTATGACATGAATCTAACACTAGTTCCTAAAAAGTTGAAAACACTGAAATTACACAACATTTCATTCATTGCTTCTGGGAAAGAAAGCATCTTTACATAATGAGCCAATGATGTTTCTAAAAGGAGGTCACATTCAATAGATATGTTATAGAGTCGGCTTTGAGAATCACCACCTCAACTGCAATTATGTGAAACTGATACCTTATATTTTGAAAATGTCAGTTTGTAACAATTATTGATTGCTATTTTTGGCTTAAACTTTCTTTGAGATATCAGTTTTTGTTATTTATTCCTATTGGATAGAAATTCTCGTCAGATTGTTAAATTTACATTGAAATACTAAGAAATATGTAACCCTTTAACAAGTTTTCTGTGCATAAATATCTCAATTTTAAACAGGATACTAAAACAGTATGATCATCCAAACATTGTCAAACTAATTGGTGTCTGTACCCAGCGGCAGCCCATTTACATTGTTATGGAGCTTATACAAGGTAAGATCTTATACAGATATTGTCTGTATTTTTAAAGTGTTCACAGTAATTTATTTAAATATTTTCCTTAAAAAATGCAGTGTTTGCAATGTATGTGTTCATTAAAATCTTTGCCTTCTATGAGTCCCCTTAATGCACTTTAAAATATATCTTAAAAGCACAGTGCAATTGTTAAAAATCTATCCATTTGGACCACTGCAGGATAAGGTATCAAACAAAATGTTAACGAGCTTTTGCAAAATCTTCACCTTTCTGGGTTCTTCTTTTAAAATCATTTGCACATTTTTCTTACCTTCCTGTAAATACGGGGCTTTAGTTGTAGCAACAATTTTTTTTTAACATAATGACAGTGTCAGCTGACCACCTAAACATTTTCCATTAATCAATACTGGATCAGGCTATCAAAAGCATTGGAAAGCATCTGCAGCACTTTTTATAAAGAAAGAACCACTCTTGAAAAATCTTATTATCTAGAATTTGATGCCTACCATTTAGCTCTAAACTGGCTGCACTGTGTTGAGAGGAGTTGTACTCTGCCTCCCAAATTCAGTATCACTGACTTCGATGAAACTGAATCTCAGAAGCTAAATACAACCATCTGTTGCAACAATGTATGTTTAGTGACTTTGTGATTTAGTGATCACAATGACTATCCAGGCAGAAGTTTACTGCTTTTGTTGTTATATATTCTGGAAAACCTGTGCCGTGAACATGATGTTTTGGTGTGAAAAACTGGACAGTGGACAATATTGATGTAAAACGGTGATAACCAGTGTTATTGATTTAATATGTTTAGAGTTGTCTTTATAAGAGTAAACCTAGCATTATTGGTAGTGATTTCAGTTCAAAGCTTGCATTTCTATTGCTAAGAACTCTTTAAGTTGATAGGATGTCATACATGATTGCATTTTATTTTCTGTATAGGTGGTGATTTCCTTACTTTTTTAAGGAAAAAGAAAGATGAAATAAAAATGAAACAGCTCGTCAAGATGTCTTTGGATGCTGCTGCTGGCATGGCTTATCTTGAAGGGAAAAACTGCATTCACAGGTGAGACATTCTGAATTATGATAACTTTATGCCCAGAGGTACTATCGAGTTACTGCTGTTTGCAATCAACCTTCTTCATTATTCATGAGCTACAAACTAAATTATATTAATAAATGCTGCATTTGCATTGCTAACAAAATACAAAGAAGCAAAGTTTTTGTAGCAGGGTTAGTTATTCCTTCTGTGCTAAATTTTGTTCTCTGATACTTCCTTGCGCAATGTGGAGAATATCAATGCATATATGATCAGGGTGAATATTTAAATTTTTTAGAAGATTTTTATTAATATGAGAGTTTAAACATAAACTACACTTTTAGAAGAATTTAGATTTTTTTATTACGGTGAATGATTCTGGTTCATTCAACAACCACAGGCTGAATATCAATAAGCTATGATGAAGTTTGCATTAGCCACCAGCCTAATCGTTTATTGTGGTTTACCATGAATCTGATGTATTATGTATATCGATTCTAGGTTTTAATAGTTTTAGCTAGCCTTTACTGATTCCAATTGCCTTTATATGGCTTGAATCCATTCAAGTGGTATAAACAAGTCACAACTTAGAGCAGCACAACTTGTTTCCAAAAGGTTTTTATTGAAACAAAGTAACAATTCACATAATATAAAATAATATGAAGAATACAAAGAATAGCATAAGATAATGCTACAAATTATTAGTGATTATATGATTTTTAAATGCTATAAACGTTAATGAACTACTTAACAACATTGTAGTTTTTGTATTTTAACAGTCTTATGCTTTTTTTAATTCTTAACCATAACTTAAGAAAGCTGGAAGAGAGATGGGGCAGGACAAAGCCTGCCGAGTGATAGTATACAGGTGAGGGGGGGTTTGTTTGGCAGAGGTTGGACAAAGGTCAGAGATGAAAAGACAAAAGAGGTGAGACAAGGTTGGAAGTACAAATTGTGAAGCCAGAGGAAGGAATATAGGTGGAAGGGGACAGAGGGAGAAATAGGTGCAAGTCCAGGTGGGACATGGAGGGGGATGGTGGTAGGGAAAAAGGGGGGCAGTTTGTAGTTTACCTAAAATTGAATCATTCAATGTTCATACCGTTAGGACCGAGTGCAAGTTTGGCAAAGCGATCACCGAGTCTTCGCTTGGTCTTGCCAATGTAAAGAAGGCCATATCGGGAACTGCAAATACAATAGGGTGAGGTTAGAGAAGATGCACGTGAACCTCTGTCTCATCTAGAAGGACTGCTATGGTCCCTGGATGGATGCGAGGGAGGAGGTATAGGAAGAGGTTTCGTTAAACACATGCGCTCGGATCACTAAGGCTGCTTGATCTCCCAGTTGCTAAACTTTTTAACGCCTCTTTCCATTCCAATACTGAACTTTCTGTCCTGGGCCTCCTTCACGTGCAAACAGCAAGGACAGCACCTCATATTCTGCTTAGTTATCTTACAATCTAATGGTATGCGCATTTATTTCTCCAATTTTAGGTAACTAACTGACAAATAGCCCCCCTTTTTTTCTTTTCCCCCCATCTTCCCCTTGTCCCACCTGGACTTGCACCCATTTTTTCCCCTTCCACAAATTCCTTCCTCTGGCTTGACAATTCGCACCTCTTCTATCCTTATCTCACACCTTTTCTCTTTTCATCTTGGCCATTGTCCAAACATCTACCTGTCAAAAACCTCCCTCACCAGTATCCATCTATCACTCTCCATGTTTTGTCCTGCCCCTCATATCTTTGAGCTTTCTCCCTACTCCATTATATTCATTCTGAAGGGACCCGACCAAAATGTCACCTATCCATGTTCTCCAGAGATGCAGCCTTAAGCATTGTTACCCTAACACTTTGTATATTTTTTTGTAAACCAGCACCTGCAGTTTCTCGTGTCCAGATAATTAGTTTCCCTCAGCTGATCGGACCCGTCCACATTCTCTTTGCAAGTTGCCCAGGTTTGCAGCTAATTGCTCAGTTGGTCAACATCATCTCCTCACCCCGAAATTGTTCTTTCCAATTAACCCAATTAAACCTATGTCAAACAATTTCAACACAAAATTGTTATGCTGGACTCAATATCAAACAAGGAAGTTATTTTTTTATTCTATGGAAATTCTGTAGTCTTATTGCAGACTCTTTGTGGTGAAAACATAACATGTTAGTTGCGTCCTTGGGTCAACCTAGTTTGTGACCAAGAAAGATGTTCTTGCAGTTTTCTCATTTTACAATTTGGGAGATTATTTTTTTAAAAGATTCCAGGTAGAATGTCTGGTTAGGTTCAATGAAGGGTTAAATTTACCTTCTTGTAGATTTAACAGAAAGCTGAGAAGTGTTCAAAATTGTTGTGTTTTGATAGAGGAGAAACTAAATAAGAGTTGGTAACCCATTGAAGACAATTGTCAACATATTTATGGGGAGATGAGAACAATATTGTGTTCATTCCATGTAGGTTTGATCTTTTAATTCCATGCTTGAGAAAGGGGGCAGGGCATGAGGGACTGTAAGCTGTTTCAGTGGCATCTTTGAAAGAGGTTTAGATATAATCTAGAAAAATGATTTTAAAAGTTGCCCAAGTGTGAATTAATAGACAGTCTTTGAAAGAAAAGTGCCGTTTATGCTACGAGACCGAGATAATTGCTATTAAATGAAGGAAGTTAGGAATAAATAATTCACTTGAAATTGCAAACATTTTTTCCATTATCTTTGCTCAGTTTATAAAATCGATCAAGTCAATTGTCTTATCTTTTTTTATTTCCAACAGAGACCTAGCTGCTAGAAACTGTCTTGTGAGTGATGGTAATGTACTGAAAATCAGTGACTTTGGCATGTCGAGACAGGAAGATGATGGAATTTATTCATCATCTGGCTTGAAGCAGATTCCAATCAAATGGACAGCCCCCGAAGCGTTAAATTATGGTAAAGGTTTTATGTAGTGTGTTTGAAAATGTAAAAATGCGACTGTGTACAATTCCCACTAAGTTGTAATCAGTTTCGTATTATTATGGCAAAGGAAGAGTTCTTTCAGCCCATGGAGTCTGTGCTGGCTCCTATTGTATAATTCAGTCATTCCTTTCCCAAGCTCTCTCCCTTTAATCCTGTAAATGATTTTTCCCTCAGGTGCATCACCAAATCCCATTTGAAAATTGTGATTGATTGTTTCCTTAGTGCCCTTTGTTTTAACTTGCAATTGCTTCCTTCATTAAAAAAAGTCTTCACCTTTCCCCTTCTGCCCTTCACTTTGAAACTCTATCCCTAGTCCTTGCACCGTCTGCAGATGGGAATAGAAACATAGAAACATAGAAATTAGGTGCAGGAGTAGGCCATTCGGCCCTTCGAGCCTGCACCGCCATTCAATATGATCATGGCTGATCATCAAACTCAGTATCTCGTACCTGCCTTCTCTCCATACCCCCTGATCCCCTTAGCCACAAGGGCCACATCTAACTCCCTCTTAAATATAGCCAATGAACTGGCCTCAACTACCCTCTGTGGCAGAGAGTTCCAGAGATTCACCACTCTCTGTGTGAAAAAAGTTCTTCTCATCTCAGTTTTAAAGGATTTCCCCCTTATCCTTAAGCTGTGACCCCTTGTCCTGGACTTCCCTAACATCGGGAACAATCTTCCTGCATCTAGCCTGTCCAACCCCTTAAGAATTTTGTAAGTTTCTATAAGATCCCCTCTCAATCTCCTAAATTCTAGAGAGTATAAACCAAGTCTATCCAGTCTTTCTTCATAAGACAGTCCTGACATCCCAGGAATCAGTCTGGTGAACCGTCTCTGCACTCCCTCTATGGCAATAATGTCCTTCCTCAGAT